>NC_134313.1:85503450-86753450 GCF_964195595.1 Calonectris borealis | reverse complement strand
GACAACTCATTATCACAATTTTTTTATTAACTGGGTTGATCAAGGGCAAGTTATTTATGTGGAACAGAGAGAAGATAACATAAGTAAAAAGAGGTCTGCTTGCAGTCCAAAGGCTGTGGGTTGCTCAACTTGTTCTGAATTTCCAAAGCTAAATAAACTACCCGTTTAAAGAACTTTTTTCCTTCCAAGGAATAAAAGAGAAACTCATAGGATAGCTGCAATCCATTCAGGGTGGCCATGAATAATACCAAATTCTTTCTTTTATTTGGATCTCTATGACCATTAAGGTGTACAGAATTTCATAACATTGTTGGCTGAAAAAAATTAGGCCAGTCCCAGTTAAGTAACCTGAAATAAAAAATTTATATTCATTCCTCTGGGAGGAGGACCTGAAAAAAGGATTTAAATTTCTACCTCGTTCATGCCTGTCTAGCAGACAGGTAAAAGACAGCCATACTTTGGGTTCGTTGCAGATGCACCAACAATCATTATTCTCTTCTGTGAATTGGACTGTGGAATTCCCCGTGCCTGACATATACATTGTCTTTGATTCATGCTCCACTCACTTTACCTAATGATACTCAGAGCGAATGTGTACTCACTGGCTGAAGCTGACGGAAAATAGCTGGCAGGAAACTTGACCTACCGTCACCACAGGAAACTGCTGAGGGCAGAAAGAGCTTAACTAGATCAGGATACATTATCTTTTGACAGCTCCTCACACTTCATTCTCAAAAAAATGACTGTTGTTAAAGACAAAAAATTAAGCTACGTTTTGGTTTTGATAATGAATTTGGGAAAAAAGGGCCAAAGTATCAAATCAATGTTTGCCAAGGGGCATCTACATGCCCCTTATGAATGAATCCCATCTATGCCCATAAATACCTCAGAGACCTGCCACAATCCAGAGATGTACCAAGTCTTCCACTTTGATTTTCAGTCAGTAATGTCCCTCACCTCGTTTTCCCTCAACAGCCTGCATGCTAGCAGCATATCACTGCTGGGACTACAGGTGTCAGATGCAGTTGAGGGAAGGTGTGCCATTCAGAGAGGCTCAGCAGTCCAAAAAGCCCTGCTAGAGGGCAAATTTTCCTCTAGTCTATGCCCCGGTTCTTCTCCAGCTGTTGGTCTGGCTGGCTATGTAATATGAACCAGGGTAAAAACAGGTCTTACTCTGTTGTTGGGAGCTTAAGCGGGATGTGTGAGAATGTGTGTGGAGTCTGTGGTGTATCTATTTGAATAACAGCTCTGAAGTGCTGAAGAAAAAAGTTTTTCAGACTCTGTTCAGGGCAATGCCTTTAACCAAGTTTCACTTGAGTTTACGAGGACTTTAGTATCTGCCTGAAAGGTGCATTGAATTGATACCGAAGAAACAAATCTATCCCAAAGGCAAACAGGCTTTTGAAATAGAACCTGCATCTCAAATATAGATTTTAACTATATAGATCATATCCACAATAAAAATATTCTGAAATTCTCCCAAGGGAAGTGGTATTGAGCAAACCAAAAGGCAAAATTGAATCCTAATACCAGTGAAACATGTGGTTTGATTATATGTATGTTGCTAGGAAGGTAGAAATCCATTGTAACAACAGATTAATTTTGCTGTCTTTTAGGTAAGCACCTTGAAGGACAAAGGGCCACAAAGGCATTGTGATGAAAGACTACATACAACAGGAATAAAGTCTCCTTCCTGCGTTTGACTGATCTGTGACTGAAACGGTTGATCCATGTTTGTGTGGTACTGCTTCTGTTGACAATGTTGTGATCAGGAATGTTCTGAATTGAGCTCCTGGCAAGGGTTACAACATACTTAAAGTGTAGGATGCAGCACAATCCTTTGTACTGTTTTTTTTTAACATTTTAAAGGTAAGTTTTTCCGTGTTAGCTAAAATATATATGCAATTTAGTAGCTGTTGCTAATCTGTAAATAGAATCTGTTAGAGAGAGGGAGGGAGGTAACTCAATGAGCAATCTAATCCATAAGTTTTAACTAAACAGTGTGTTTTCATTGTAGTGTCTGGCGAAATTCAGTTTTATTGATGACTGGTAACTACTTTCATTCAATTCTATGGATGAAAACTACCTTCCCAAAAACTATCTATCATTGGGTATTGATGCACTTACGCATATTTATACTGAAAAAGGAGCTTTTAGTTCTAAGAACCTAATAACTGTATCTGTTCCTGGTTTTTTTAGATAAGAAAAATCAAAGAAGTGACACAATTCCAGATTGAGATATCCAAATAAAATGTGGTTATTGGCAATGTATAGTGAATTATATAAAGTCTGACATTATAATCCTTCTCCTCCAACAAAAAAGGAATATTTATCCAGGAAATTAATGAGTTTTAGTCTTTTATTTTTTATGTGCTCATGGCAGTAAAATGCACTCAGAGACACAAATAAAAAAGTATTACAATTGCAGATCCAACACATAACCCAAGACATGGAACTTCTCTCATTAATTGTTTCTGTTAGCAGATCTTTTATGTTTAAAACTTGCACATAAGTTGAGATGCTTTCGTTTCTCTGAGTTTTCTGATGTTGAATTACTTGCATATCACATTTTTTTCAACATATTTCTAATTTTAAAGTATCTTTCCTTCAGGTGTGTTTTTTTTTTTAAAGCCAGCTATGCTTTATGCCAATGAAAAAGCTGTCGTCTTTATCAAAAATCTCCAAACATTCATTCATAGAGGTTTATCCACCAGTTTTTTACCTGGGAAAAGGTGTAGTGATCACTAGTGCAGCAGGTGACTATGTTGACCATTTTTGCACTGATCTGATCTCTCATGCATATATTCATTAAGGTTTTCTGAAATCTCATATATTGATGTCCAGATGAGAGTCTGCCATTCATTATAAAGACTGGTGCTGTCAGGTCCAGTAGACACCCATCATACTTCAACCCACAAAGAGATATTCTGAGTGCTTGCACAGGTGAGGAGTATATCCTCAAAGCTGGACCTTTCAATGCCAGTTGCTCATTTTGGAACATAAATCTTCTCTGTAAACTGTCTGCTGAGCCATGATACTGGCCTCCCTCTATATGGAAATAACTGCCACTGTTAAAATGAGAAAGGTAGATGGGGCAATGAAGAGGCTTGGGTAAGAATAGATTCTAAAGATGAGAAGATGCCCCCTAGAAGAAAAGTGAAAATTACAGTGATTTAGACTTTAATAAAACATTTCATGAAATATTTCAAAACAAAACTCACTAGACAGCGGAACTGCAGAAAACACTTGGAACAAAGCTATAATACTATGGAATTCAAAGAGAGTAGAAAATGAAGGTAAAATGATATTCAGCTTGAAGTAAGGGAACCAAATACTTTTTGGGAAATAGAATGTAATCAAATACACCTATGGAAATAGTCACTAGTACTTTTTGAGAATGGGGTTTAGCAAAGGATAAATTGAGGTAAGCAGTTTACCTAGTTCAAATTTGGACAGTATAGACTGTATCTACTTATCTTTGCCTAAAATACCATTCATGTTAATCTACTTTCTAAATTTATAGAAAATAAAAAGCAGATGGATGAAGAGCTGGTAATGAATATTAAACTATACATTTGTTTGAATATGATATGGCAGCAAAAATTGTCCAATACAAGTGTGAATACTGAACACAAAGACAACATATCGTTAAGCTCAGAGATATTGCTCCTATATGGCTCTTCTTACTGCACTGGAGATATTTTATTGTATTATGAGCATCAGACTATCATAAAGATATAGACATTTTGCAAGTTCAAAAGAAAACAACACATTTCAGAGAGCTCAAATTACTAAATTATACAGAAAGAATGAAAGCTTTAAGCAATGAGCCTAATCTGAAATGTGTGCAACACCGGTATAGCGCCAGCGATTTCTGTGAAGCCCTGCTACACCTGTTGTTGCTCTGCCAACTATATGTTCCTTAGCTAACAGAAGGATAAGGGAGCAGACAAAAACTCTTACAAACAATGGGATGGCATTTTAATTTCAAGTGTTCTTACCAATTTCCTGTCTTATTTAGACAAAGTTACATAATCTGTCTGTGATCCTGTACTGTGCTTATAATGGTGCTTTCTTTACCCTGTGAATTCTTTGTAACAAAATATCCCTTACTATGTTTATATATCTATAGTACTACATGCATGGCATTATCTATAGTACTACATTCATGGCATGACTGCTATGAAATTAATGCTTAGTGACAGAGGAAGTATTTATGGTTTAACAATTAGGGCAAGCAGGAAAAGTGGACTAAATTAAGATGGCAAAATGTAGACAGAATATGAGATCGGGATTGTTGCTAATGAGAATGATAGCCATGGAAACTTCATTGTGTACTAACGGCTTACTTGCAGCAGTTCTCTGAACACACAGGGGAAACCAGGCTTGTGCTGATGATGGCCTGAATGACCAACAGGTCCCTTCCAAATTTTAGGTACAAGATGCATCAGTACACTAATTACCTCCCACTAATAAAAGAGAAAGCTTTCTCACACTATCCAGTTAGGAAGGTAACCACAGTCATGAAAATATTTTTTTCAAATACATGGAAAGTAAACTAAAATTGGCTGAGAACAGAATTTCAAAAGGTCAGTCTTTTAAGTTAAATCTCTGAATTTCCAGAGACAGGATTGGAAAGCATACAAACTGGAGCAAACCCTGCTCTTACCTTTTACCTTTATTCCTCTTGTCTGCTTACAGCCTTTTCACAGCTTCTTCACATCCCAAACAAATCAAAGCATTCCTTCTCATCTTATCTACTGCTTTGGCTGTACCTCAATAACTTTCTTCTGATTCCCCTAAAGGTGATAAGCTGCTTATAGCGGGGCTCACAGCAAACTCATTTTGTTGTTCTGTGGCCAGCTCTTTCATTTAAAATATGTGCGTTTTGAGGATTCCCCAAATTAAACAAGTCCATAACATATCATTCCCTTTGTAATGACTATTTACAACCTGCAAGATTGGAAGACAACTAATGCTATAACTGAGTACTCAGTGACCAACTAGCTTAAAGCCCGCAAAGGTAGAAGGCTGAATGAAAGAGAGAGAATGGTGGTCTCTTTCATGCTGAAGTTCCAAGACAAATTTACTAAGGTTTGATTTATGAAGCTTCCGTGCATCAGGAAACCTGGAAATCTTTTCGGTCTTTGGTCTATACAGCCCATTGTCTGAAATACTTGAAAATTAATTCAAAGCACCTGAGGCAAGAATACTGAAAGCTGCTTAAAAGACCATAAGTAGAAGTTGATACAAAGCAATTGCACATGATACAACAAGGAGGATTTTGCAGAAAAGTGCTAAAGGGTCTCCAGCTGGTTACTCTGAAAAGAAATTCATAAATATTATACAGGAGTCCATGGCAACAGAAGATCACTATATTGTAAACCTTTAAGATTTTACAAACTGAAAAGAGGTTGAAAAACCATTAAAACAGAAGCTGATCCTGAGTGGAATTTGCTTGTTGCAATGCACAACATCAATCTCAAACAATCATTCTTTGCTCTATAATGTTTCAGAGAAAGTTCCACATACAATCAAAAATCATGAAGTGCTGATAATCTCTTTTTCCCCACTTTTTATCTACTTTCTGCAATTAATCAAATTATATTATTTTTCCAGTGTGACACAAAACAAATGAAACCAGAACAGAAAGAATATTAAGAGTGATAATCAATCACCCATTAAATATTTTGTCTGTTAGTAAAAAATTCTGCTTTGACAACCAGGTCTGATATAAAGTGCTGACATATAGCTGTGCTCAGTTACAAAACTGGGAAAAGGTCTGTTTACTCGTTGCCAAGGTCTATTTGCCTTTGAAGGACTTTCCTCACTTGGGCAAGGTGAAAAGGCTTTGGTATCTATTTATGATGCATATTCAGCCATCAGGAAGAAAATTTCTTTGGCTGATTTTTTTTTCAAAGCCACCTGAGAGATTTGGATGCCCAGTTCCTATTAAAATTAAATCTACTAGGCAGCTTTGAAAGCCACAGCTTAGCAACAAAAACAAAGAACTGTTGATGCACAAAGGCACTTGCAAGTATGAGCCATATGTCGTCTCTGTAGGACACCCTTAAATTCATCAGGCACCTTGGTTTCTATTGTATTATATTACAGAAACAAAAGTTTAGACTTTATGTTGGTTTCTTAAAAATGAGGCTTCATTGAATTCCAATGATCTCTGTCCAGAGACCATTACAGTCATTGGGGTTATTCCAGCTGAAATCGCTTTTATATAGTAGCTTCTTTTGCTCCAGAGTTCCCTCTCTCTAACCCATTTAGGACATAATACTAAAGGACAATGGATTTAAACACATTTCTGCAGAATGCTAGTGCAGAGCAAAACACATGTCCATGTATATTCTGTTAAGTGATATACTTTACTCTTTCATATATAGATATAATCTTGTTCTGTATATTTATTCCACGAGTGGAGTTAGGGAAAATTATTTTTTCTGAAACCCAATCCCAAAATTTAGTCTGAAGTGCTCATTCTCATTCAAGCAAAGTGTACATGAGATGAATTGAAACATTAGGTTTTGTTATGTGACGCCATTCTCCTCATGTGGACAGGAAAGAACCTTCCCCCGCCCCCCAGCAAAATTCTGATGTTGAGAGCCAGAACACCCTAAAAACAAACAACAATAATAAAAGCAGGATATACAACCATTCTTGTGATTTTAGGAACCATTATTCAGATGCAGGCAGATATTGGGAAGGTAAGACCAGGTATATATTTTGTTTACAATTATTAATATGAAAACTGTTATAAAATGCTACTATGATGTATGTTAAAGACTCTGATTTTACTGATCTCTTATTGCCATAAAATCAGTCTTGCCTAGCAATTCCCTGCTCCTCCAGCTATCTCTCTTAGTTTCTCTACATTTTAAGTTTCACAGTTAGCGGTACACACACACAGGTAGATAAGATTAGGAAGATGATTTGCCTCTGGGCAGGTTATTCCATAATTGTTTATTATGTGGTTTCTTTCCCTGAAGCAGGTGGTGTCGACTGCTGACAGAAATAGCACATTGGATTAACAGATCAGTGATTTGACCTGTGATGGCAACTCCAATTGTCCTTTGCTTCTATGAGCACAAATGTTTAATCAAAATGGATGTAAATTAGCTGAGATGTTTGAAAATGGAGGCATATTATAGACATCGCATACAGTAAGAAAATTCTTCTAATGAAATTTTGGCAAATGTCAGCTCAAGAGTAAAGGTAGGAATGTTTCAAAATCCACATTTTCTGAGTCATCTCTTACAGGGAAAACTCCTGTCCTGCTGCCCATCCAACTCCACCAGGATCTTCAGCACTTCTTGCCCCAATATCCCCCTCTTACAGATCTCCCACAATAATTACTTGTAGTGGCCTGGAGAAATTGCAGGAGCTATGGGCTGGAAACAGCATGGAAATAGTCATGACAGGGTACAACAAATAGTTCTTCTGAAGATCAGAAGCGTATTTCTGCTCTTCTAGAGAGGTCCATTAACACCGAAACATGAGCTTTGGAAGAACAATCAGGGTACAACAGGGATTCTTGTTAAGACTACTGAAATAAAAGTATTAGGGTATGTCATGATGACCGCAAACCCAAGTAACTCTGGCATATTCAAATCAACCTACATATGTTTGCCTAAGTTTGTTTGAAGGATAGATTTTATTTAAGTGTATGAGATGAAAGTGGGTGGCGGTGTCATTTTATCACTTACCACATTTTTTAAATTACTGTTTGTAGGGTATTAGTACAGACATATTACAGTTAAAAAAAAATCCTAAAAAATACACCACCTATGGAAGATGTTAAGACAAAAAAACTTGCAAATTTTATCCAAACTAAGAATGTTGTTTTTATTCTCTTAATTATGTTCACTTCCATAAAAGAATTCAACAGAGCATTCAGACTTCCTTCAGTTCAGCTGTACTGAGACCTTAACAAGTCTCAAAGTCATGCAATACTTTATACATAACTTTAAGAATACACTTTATTAATAGGTACTTCATCAGGACATTGGTAAGGCTGTGGTCGTAATTTAGCTGAATTTGTGATTAACAGCGGAAGTACTACTCAACTGCTGAAATTCTTGCAGCTTTTTTTTCCCCCCTTAGTTTCTGTTTCTTAGTTAACTACCATGAAGTGCAGCTGACACGCTGCCTCCTCAGCTTCAGCTCAGGCACCCTTTTTTTCCTGTGGGCTTGATCCCTTTTTTTTTCAACAGTAGTATTTCAAGTGCTGAACTTTACATTGGTACGTTCCTATCTTTATAAAGTTTTACTCTGGAGACAAAAGAAGAAACATAGGTGTTGTATTTGCTGGATTCCTTTGTCTCATTATCTAGAATTAAATGTTTCATTCTGTTGACCTTAGAGCTTAATCATGTTTTCATTATTTTCAAGGAGATTGTTTCCGTGATATACAGGAGGTGAAGAAGGAGGTGCTTGTCTTTATACCACTAGACCCTTCTCATCATATTTCCCTCAGAAAATGAAACTGTGTACTTAATAATACTAGTAGGGTTTGGGGGATTTACTTGAGGGGGGAAAAAACCCCAAAGGTTTACATTTGAAATTTGGGCATCTGAATCTGGCTAATGGAAAAATAGATAATTTCTTATTATGCTATAAACATGCGCAAAGTAGGTGTCTAAGTTCTAGTAAGAAAGTAGCCTTTCCTCCAATAACTCCAGAGGTGATAGGTGCCTAAAATCAGGTGTGCTTGGATGGTATCTGAGGATGAAAATAGGAGATAAATTAAAAAGACCAATTGCTAGTCTGAAACCCGTTTTGGTTTGTACATGCTGTTTTATTATGTTTGAGTGAGATTTCACTTACAAATGGAGAAAGCTACATTTGTAATAGTGTACAGAAGTATAGGCCAACAACATCTGAATATGCCTAGAGAGAGATGTCATGCTGAGTTAAAGCAATGTTTTCCAGCTCTGGAGTGACAGAGTTTGATTTAGACTGGAGTAAAACAAACCAACAACAACAAAAGATGTCTCATCACATAAAGGGAGAACAAGGGGAGCTGCTGAAGGACCTCCTGTGCTTTAAAAGGTAGTGATTTATTCTCAGTGACACATGCAGTTTTCCAACTGCTGGAAAATAAAAAATGCTAGCAAAGCAGCTGGAGATGGCAGCAAGGAGTGGCAAAGTGCAGATAGTGGAGCTATTCAAGGCTAGTGGAAGCAGCTATTGTAGAAAAAGGCTGTAAAAGGTACTTTGCAGGAGGGCTGATGAGAGGGAAAGGCTGCTTTAAGTTTGGCAAGGGAGGACAGCTGGTAGATGGGAGGAGTGTAGGTGAGCGAGAAGCAACTGACAGAACCACACCACACTGTCACACCAACCTGAATGCAGCTTAAACCAGACCTAGTGATACAATAAAGACTTCACTATTTACAATATTAAACCATTAATTAAATTTACTGCGGGACTGCAGGAAAAGTAAGCCTAGCTGGCCTAGAGGTTGCCTCACCAAGGAAAAAGCTTGTAAAAAATATAGTGTTACACTTCCACAATTAGTTATTGTTACGCTGTTTCTTTGTCTTACATTTTTGGTGCTTAAATAAAAATAGTTTAAGTCATAAAATCCACATTTATGAATGGGGAAAAACTAGTTTATTAAGCCCCAGAAAGCTTGGATTAATTTTCCTAGATTATCAGTTGTTCTGAGTTGATGCCTTAATAGCAACCTGCTTGACTTTAAATTCAGCTCTTGGTGCTGTCCATCTAGACTTTGTGGAAGGATTATATGGCAGAGTTCTGCTAATAGCTAATGAGGAGTACAAGTAGCCACATAAAAATAAAAAAAGCTATGGCTATTGCAATTTCTTTAAAAAGCTGGTGTTCCTGGTGAAGTTCTGTATTGTCAAAGAATAACAGACCAGAAATTCTCTTTTGCCCTTTCATCAGCACCATTTGCAAACCCACGAGTTCTTTTTTATTTCACAGTGCAGCACCATCCTGAGATGCCTTAGCTGAGACCAAACTAGTTCTCAAATCTGAGGCAGTTTGAAGCTGCATTTGTGTGGCATTGAGAAGTGGTATCAATTAGCTAGGATGCAGCATCCCATTGAGGCAACTATTCATTTTCCCAGATACAATTTAATATGCCTGTTTGCACTGTTCTGGGAAAGTGCACCTGGTTTTCTATACTTAGGTAATTTTAACATTCCATTGTGCTGCAGATAATGTTTTCTTGCGTTCGAGTAATCGTATCTTATGCCGACATTAGCAAGTAGTGCGGAACAGCAAGAGCAGAGCTGTAAAACCAGACAGCTGGTGCTGAGGCCACAACGTTTGCACCATCTGTATTGCAGGCAGTTTTGCTCTGCAGACCCAGTTAGGTCCTGCGGCCCCAGTGTTTGTTATGAGCTGGGTGCATGATCTGTGTTTCTTGAGTACACCTTCTGCTTCAGCTTCGTCTGAAAGGAGTTCAGTTCAGCTGCTCCAGGGCTTCTCCGTGACGTGAGACAAAGCACAGTTAGTAGGGACAATCAACAGACTTGCTTCCAAATCATACTTATAGTACGACTTAATATGCTCACATAGGTGCATCTTTATATACCAGAGGACTGTTGGGTTACTCTCCCAAGTTAGGTTTGTGTTTGCAGATATCTTTCTAGTACCATGAGCAATACTACCTGTTTGGAAAAAAAATTAAGTTAGTTTATGTTGTCAAGAAAGCTTGTCTGACCTTGTCTGAAAAAAAGGACACCTTTTAACTTATGTAAAAAACTAAATCTTTTTACAGTTCTAAATTTTAACACCAAAAAATTGTGGTAACAGTCAGTTCCATTAATAAATACTGGTTCATTAATACAGCAATTAGGTTTCTGTGGTAAGAGATGTTACAATCATTTGTATGATATCACTGTAATACCCCTGACCTTGACTTCATTTTGAAAGCCAGTAAAACAAGGCTGACAACTGACTCTATTAGAGGATTTCCTACCATATATAATGAAGTGAATGAGACCCTCAAAACCATAAGAAAGAACAAAACCTCTTACTGATTTCAATTTTTCAGCTGTCCCCTTTTTTCCACACTTCTATTGAAAAAGTCCTTGCATCCATGATATTTTCATCTTCCTCTACACTCTTACTTGCCTTCTTTACTGCCAAATAAATCCTATTTACCACAAGATGGGACAGTCAAGAAAAGATTTACCCAATATATCATCTACCATGCAATGCATCATATTCTTAGGATGGATTTAATTTTGCACTGTCTTTTTTACCACAATTGGTTCATCCAGATATGTTCTGATATTGCTGACACGTTTTATCACAGCTGAAATTACTTAGAAAGGACAAAGTGGTTTTAAGATAAAAGTATTCTGTTAAAAAAACACTCTCAGGGAGTGGCTGGATATCTGCCTGCTGATGGGAAGCTGTGAACAAATTCCTTATTTTGCTTTGCTTGCGTACACAGCTTTCCTTCACCTATTAAACTCTTTTTATCTTGACCCATGGGTTTTCAGCTTTTGCTCTTCTGATTCTCTCCCCTGTTCTGCTGTGGGGGGAGTGAACAGGCAACTAGGTGGGTACTTAGCTGTTGGCTGGGATGAATCAGTCACAGGGGGAGAAAAACATATTTTGCTGAAAAACTTAGGCTTCCAAACGGTCTTTCAGTAAAATTACTTCCTGTATAAAATCTTTGTACTACTTAATGTTACAGAGGAACAGATACTTACAGGGGATGCAAGAAGCTTGTGGTCTCATACTAGAACCTGGCCTGAGGGAAAATTACACATACAATCATAATAATTGTTTAAGAGTCAGGAAGTAAAAGGAGCTTTAACACAATGTCAGAGACAACAGAGAAGAAAGTGTCACAACATTTGAGGTGTTTACTTAAAGAGGAAGTTAATTTAAACAGAAAGAAAATACAATACATAAAAGAGGCACCCCTTGCAAGGCACACTACCATCCAGTGTATAAAGGAGCCCTCTGGGAGCAACCATACCAGCACTCATAAGCTCAGAACTCCAGTAGAAATCTTCAAGAAAAGGAAAGGATCAACCCTAGCTTTAGCTAAACACCATGACAGACAAAAGAGACTTGCTTTGAATTAAAATACCAAGTACCACTACACAGAAAATACAATTATACATACAAAATGTGAAGGAAAGCACTAGTTTCTGGTACTTTGCCTTTATTAAAAAAAAAAAAAAGGCCCCAAAATTAAACAAACAGGCAAGATTGAAAGCCAAGAACAAAAAAGTATTAGATAGTTACTTTTAAAATATTGTGAAATTGAGTCAGAAGACAAAATATTTTGAAAATGTGATTTGACTATAGAGTTCCGCAAGTTATTCTCTTGGGTATATTTTAGAGTCAACTCTTTGCTACAGATAGAAATTGATTCCTCCCCTGACCCTCTTTGTAGTCTTAGCTGCAGAATCACTTGACAATGAAAATCCATAATATATCAATGAGTTTAGAAGCTGCACAGAATGATATTTACAGAACTTGTTTTATAGATGAGGCAATACTCATAATTACAAAAAACTCTTGATGGTTGGATTAGAGAATATTTTACAAAGTTACCTGTTCCTTCTACTTTTCTCTGTCTATAAAAGAATGCTTCCCCCCATCCCCACATCTTAGGTAAGCAACAAGCTGTATACAATGTGCATTACCTGCAACGAATCAGGATGGCAAATCTCTTTAGCCCCACATAATACTATATTTACCCAGTCAGTGAAGATATAGTTCAGTATGAGCATATCTGCCTATCTAACTCCGGTTGCTGGACTGGGACCACAGTATGCTAAATAGAACTCCTATTTGATGCACATGAATCCCCCAATCTTCAGGCTGGTTCTACAAATTTCTGCACAAAATCCCTTTTTTAGGTTATCGATTTTGAGAGGTCTAGTTCTATAGACATAACGACCTCTACCACATTCATATTTTTGTGCAGCTTAATGTATTCCCCTATCTACATCTCCTAGTTCATCTTTCTTTGTCTTTTGAAATTCAGTGCAATGGTTACTTACTTTTGTTAGTCCATCCATTTTATTCATTTTAAACTGAAATCAACTTCATCCAGATTGATCCAAGGTTATTATTAATATCATTGGTTCTCTAAGCCTTGCCTAGAAAATCACCTGTAATTTTCAGTAGTATTTATCTTTCTAACAAGATTAAAGGTAGCTTTATCCCATATTGCAAAATCCATTTCAATATTAAGTTTTCATAGGCAGATATTTATGATTAACAGTGAGCCAACTCATACTATGACATCCTTCATATGAAGCACAAGTCAAGCTGGAATTCTTATGCACTTCTCCACATTCTTCTTATGGGAAGGCCTCGCTTCCCAAATTTATTGTATTAATACACAGTCTGCACCAAAGAAAAGATTAAAGCAATTGACCCTAAAAGGCACTGTTAGCAGCAGTCATTCTCTACCATGAATTTTGAAGGATGAATTAAAAAAAAAATAAAGGAAATATTTTGTGTAGCCTCAAGCTTTCTTATTTCTGGCAGTCTTGTGCAGCAGGCAGTTTAATGCCAAAATCATACATGCCCTAATATTAATCCTTTATAAATATGATAACAGTAATCATGCTACAAAGTGTGACTATTACATTGTTCCTGAAGAACAACATGTTCAGTGATGTAACGAGGATGTAATCCTTGTGGTGTAATAAAGGGAAGAATATCCTCTGTAGAAAACTTTTGGCTGATACCATGGAAAATTTTTCAGGCTTTGAAAGGAACTGGTGCAAGACCAGCAGCACAAACATCATCTAAATAGATACAAGGATCTGTCCCTTCTCATACCAGCTAAAGCTGAGGTATTTCTTCTCCAGAAAAAGAATTTATTTTTCTCATGAATTCACAGGACAGATCTTGATACTGAGCGTACAGGTCTGGAGGACACAGCTCATGAATGCTGAAGTCAGTACAAATCTATGCAGGTAGAGCAAAGTACCAAAGTCAGTTAAATTTTGCTGTGCTAGACAACAAGAACAAAATCTGCCCTCTAAGCAAAGTTCCCATGTATAAATGCATTTTTCAGCAAGTGTTATGCACGATTGGGATCCATAAGACTTCCAACTTTCTAACAGAGACATCTGCCTGCATTTTTATACAAATGAAAGCATCTTGTAAGAATAACTCACAAAGTCTGATTTTGTCAGATAGTTTTGTTTTATGCAATCATTTTTATCCCAATTTAGAACAATTTTTGTGAGATGTAGGTCTTGTGAAAATAAGCTACATTATAGCCAGTTTTTAAAAAATCAAGCAACATATTTAAGAAACCTGTACGTGAGGGATTTTATCAATGAAAAGATACCAGGACATCTTTTCAAGGTGAAAAACACGCCAGTATTTCTGGGCAGACTGTGCTTAGTCGTCTAATTTTCCTAATAGTCTCATACCAAAAAAACCCCAGAAACCTCTTTATATCTAAAGGGCAATATATATTACTCAACATAATTCATATTGACTTCATAGTAGCGTGAAAATTATTAGGGAGACTAGGTCTGTGACAAAATTCTAGCTATAAAATTTATCAAAAGCAGTCAAAAGCTGATAATACAGAAACTTGGTCTTTGTCTAAGAATAGATCACAAATCAACAATAATAACAATCTTGATCTGAAATTTTATGGAGAGTACTCTTAGCAATATCCCACCCTTTCCAATAGTGTCCACTGGAAACAATTCTGATAGTCTTGAGTAATACTATGGTTCAACTCACACTTTAGTTCCATTTGTTTCATGAGCTGTTAAATATAATAGGGAAATAGGTGATAAAGTAATGTCTCAAAAAAAAAAAAAGTATATACACATACATATATACATATGTATAAATCAAACACTTTTGTCTGGAGGTATTGACAAATCTTCACCAGTACAGGACATTCACTGATCAACTTACCTTAATCAACCATGAGGAACAGAAACCAGAACTGTATATTAATTAACCGAAACACAGTAAGTCGGAAATGAATTCAAAATATAAAATAGAAACTACTGATTTCATGTGAACCTGAATTTACTGCCTCATCAAACACTTGCAACATTTCCAGATGACTGCTGCAGCAGAATAGAAGACAAGTCTTCCTTCTTTTCAGCACACTCATGGTATACACAATTTCAGAACATTATTTACAACCCTGATTCAGAATGTGGTTTTTGAACTGCTGTTTCAAACTTCATTGCTTTTTACTTTTTAATTTTCTCACAAAATATGTTGTGACCTGGAAGGAAGCCATAGAAAGTCGTATTTAGGAGCCCATGAACTGACAGCGAAGGACAAATTATGTTTATGGATTCCCACTGGGCTATGAATAAAATGGTTCATCACCCACAGAGATTTCTTCTACTTAGAGATCTAAAGTACATCAGTGTCAAAGGGCATACAGATATAGACAATCACTAAATCCCATGGGATAGGTGCAAATCATGATCCAGATATATGAGGTGTCAAGGACCATTGGAGACAGCATTTCAATCATCTTGGCAGTTACAGTACCTTGAATCAATATGGCACACGGCATTATTAGGCAGGCAGGTGTATTACTATTCAGTAAAATAACAAAATGGCAAGGAGAGATAGTAGAGGGTAGCAGTAGCTCTGGAGACTGCAGACTGTTACATTCCCAATTATCTGAAAATTAGCAAAAAGATTTTTTTCCTTTTGGTGGATTATTACATTTACAAAAATAATTGCAGAATTAGCTCCCAATATTCTTAACCACATACTAAAAATACATGGTATAGGTAAAAATTTTCTTTCTGTAATACTAAGACACATAACCTGATTCACAGAAATGTTAATTAAAACTCATAAGCAGCATAAAACAACTTATAAATATGACTACGTTTTTAGGAGATATTTAACTACCCTGGGGAAAAAAAACAAACAAACACAAAAACAACAACAAACAACCCTATATAAAGCTGTCTATCATGGAAAGATTATGTTTTAGATCCAGCCTCACATGGGTGCATAGAACTGACAAGGTTTTAACAGGAATTTGTTATTAAATACTCTGATCAAGACTGCAATCTTTTCAATACATTTTTGCTAGTGAATCCTGTTTACAAACACACACAAAAAAGACTCCACACAAGTTGTATTTGCTATTTTATTGATTAAATTATTTCAGTATGATTACAGATTTCTCTTTTTTTCATCCACACTGTGGCCCCCAAATGAATTATTAAATTCTATTGATGCGTTGTACCATAACTGACATTAATTAAACAGGGTAGTGTGTCTATTGGTGAAGGCTCTGATTGCAGTCACAAAGTGTGTAGGTGTGTGTGTGATAAATGTGGTTTTTCTGTATCTCATTTTAGCTACCTGGAGCATGCTAGAAGACCTTCGTCTTCATATAGAGTTTCAGATTATACTCAGTGGGCTACAGATATGATTCCGTGTGATTCCCATGTACCATTTCACTACAGCTAATTGAGTCACAGGTCACAACTAGTCAACCTTAAAAGTGGCAAATAACTGTTAGATTATTCTGCTCTACATGGAAAGATGCCAGTCCTTCGTTTATATTATTCTTTTATTTGGATTCCCATGTCAGAGGAGGTTTTTCTTACTAAGATCTTTTTGTTCCTATCCTGTGTTAGCTAAACAGGTGTTCAAACACCTCACAGAAATATTTCTTCTTGCAGGATTATGCTAATAGTATTCTCCCCTTCAAAGATACACATCACACACAACAGAATGTTCTTACGAGCGTAAGATGCTTCAACGTCTCAGTCTTTGGTGTTGCTTACATTCATAAAATTACATATGCTCTTCAGAGTTTCAATAACTTGAATTCCAAAAGTCAAATTTCCTTTTAGGCAAAAGGAACCCAAGTGTTATAAGTCTTTAACTTCAGAATACTTCATAAAGGCAAGATGCACACAGGTGGTAGAAAAAACTACTAGAAATGACCAGAAAAGTTGCAGGTGGTAGCAATACTTGATTCAACTGAAGTAGATTTCTGCGTATATTCAACTTCTGGTCCACTGTTAGATTAGTAAGATTAGTAGCATTACATCGCTGAACTTTCTGCATGATCCAGCAGTTGCTTCCTCTACCCTTAATATCAGCATTTCTACCAGTGGATACCGAAGTTTTTCAACTTGGCTACACTAGACTGTCATAACAAAAGATCCTAAGGTCAGCTGGGATGAAAGGACCTACAGACCACCAAATTGTCCATAAAATTTTGTAGAAAACAAAAAAAAAAACCAATGTAAAAATAATGCAGCAATTTTCTTCCTTTGTGTACAGTAGAATGCATGGTCATGAGCAGCTTAAAAACTTTCAAAAAGTGTTCAACGAGGCAACAAATGCTTCTATTGACTAGGTTGTTATTTTGCATGTGGTTGCATATTATTTTGGCGATCTGGTGACTATTAAACTGATGGGGTACTTTAAAGCGAGGGCAGTTCTGAGAGTGCTTCAGATCACGTTTCTAGTCGAAGCTGCCTGTGTGCCCAAGAAAGTGTTCTGGTAATGGGGAATCGCAAATGGAAACTCTCTGCTCATGGTTCCCTTCCTCTCATCTCCCTCCCGCTTACAAATCTAAAAATGCAGTAGAGTAGTGATCGTCAAGTCAAGCTGTTTCCTATTTCTGAGGTCCTTTTGCATCAGTAAAATGCAGAAGATTGCTATTGTTGGATAAGATTCAACTGGTAAAGCTTTGGACTGGCAGCGATACATGAAAAATAGCTTCTTTAAAGATATTCTTAAGCTTATAGTATCTTCTTTCTGTGCTTTCTCTTTATTTTGGGGAATTCTTCTCACTTCTGTGAGCAATATGATGTTTTAAATGGTAAAATATAGTCCTTACATAGAAGAAACTGCAAGAAGTCCAGGAGGTTTGTTTTTTTTTTTTTTTGAGATGGATAAATGTGTATGTACTAATGATGAGGATACCCACTGTAAGAAGGTTACCCTGATACTTAATTGGCCCTGATAACTAATAGGTCAATACAGAATTAAGTAATTGGGAAAAACAATTATATTATGTTAAATTAACAAACTCCATTGCCTAAGTTTCTTCCCTGTGTCTTTCAACTATAGATATGTATTTATAGCTGAAGCTGGACTGCATGTCTGAAAACTGTTTTCAAAGCAAATTGTAAGCACTAATTAAGTCTCTCAAAACCCTTGTGAGACAGAAGGTGAGTCAGGTTTTAGCTCCATGTCTTCTGAGGCCCAGGCCCAAACTTAATACATTAGACCACACTGCTCTCTGGGCAAATCAATTAACCTACCTGCTTCTGCATTTTCCCTTAGCAATCCTGTAAACGTGCATAATGCTGGCCTCTTCTCAAAGCTAAAATACCCCAAGGAATCCATCAGTGACTCACCTATCATTTCATTCAGTCTGTGCAACAGATTAGTCATAGTTTGCATAACTGCAGTTGTAGTTTTGAACTCCCATTTCTCTTGGCTGGAAAACTTATTGTAAGTCTATTGGGAAATAAGGTCACTTCAACACTTCTCCCTCAGATATCAAATAGGAATGGCATCACATTTTGTAAAAAAATGAAATATTCAACAGTACAATTAAGGTTACTTCTTTTTTCTTGGTAAAAGGGACTTAAAGAAGTGTTTTGAATATTTAGAGAAAACTATTGGTTCTGGCTACAATAGGGGTTTATTGTGCATCATAGTTTCTTTTTTTTAGTGGAAATATGTCTTGCATCCATGGTTGGGGTTCTGTGCAGCATGTTTAATGCAAATCATCTGTGCGTGTAAAAGGCTTTTGTCACTGTACCTCTAACTGAACCACAAGTGAAGTATTCACAGACAAACTTCCATGATTGTATTTTCCTGCATGCAGAGAAACGCAAGGAAAAAAAAATGACAGATTATGGCTGGCTTGTAGGAAAGAGCCTCTCTCAGTAAAAATGCATTTCAACAATTTCTTATATCCTAATATGCCTTACTTGAATATTTATGACATAGATTAAACTCCATCTAAGAGTCAGCTACTCATACTTACTTTTACATTTCTCTTGTATTTTGATTTTCATTCATTCATTTATTTGTACTAATGTCTGGAAGTACACTGTGACATTTTTGTCAGTGTTAAGTGGTTTGCTTATCTATAGGGAGCACAATGAACCTCGTTGAAGAGGTTTTTGGAGTTAAGACAAGTTTTGTCCTTGACAGCACGTGTAGAATTCTCATCAGCTAAAGGCACCAGTGGATTCTTTAACTGTACACAGCACAAAAATGATTGAAATGTCATATCATTTTCAAGAAATACATGTAATCCTGTTGTCACAAATCTCTGTGCTTCCTTATACCACATTTCCACTTTATGTCTTGTCACCACAACTTGTCTGATCATGTATTGAATTAGATTGTGGGATATTTTGGTAAGCAAAGTATATTGAAGGAAACCTGCTTATTGTATCCCTAAATACAAAATTATTCTCATTATTCAATTTTTTGTTTAAAAAAGTAGCCTATAGCTTTTTCTATTAATTCTTAAATGAAAATAACATTTAATATGTACATATTATAGATACATTTATAATATTTATTGGGCTACATTTTGAAAGTTACCTTTCCTGAAACCTTAGGTTTCACAATTAGCTTTTCCTAGAAAAAACACTATTTTAACAAAATTGTTGATATAAAGATTTAAGACAAAGACTTTTATATCATAAAACACCACAAAATTATTCTGTGCTGAAAAATTAAAACAAAAATAATATTGAAAATATCAGGGTTTTTGAAGCTTTCATGCCATTTTAACCAATCAACCATGTTGATCTGGATTTTACAAATAATAAGCAATTTACAAAAAAGTTTATTTAAGTGGTGTATAAATTTACAAAATAATGAAAACTGATTTGAAAATAAAGTTTCCTGCCATCAAGCCTGATATGAAAAAATATTTAAAGAATTCAGCAGTTTGAAGAGACCTGTAGATGGCATAAAAACACTGAGAAGGATTAAAGATACTGTTCTAGAAGCAAAGAAGAAGTTATTTACATATGGTGCTTGGAGATATAAGTGAAGCTAAGAATGAGAGCAAGTCATTGAGAGTGTTCCTGCCTTCTGGCACAACTTGAAAATCATGACAGAGCTACAGAGCAGAAAGGTAGTTCTGTGCGTATGGCAGTGAATCAACTTGCTGACGATGCAAGCTGAATTCCTTGCTCTCTGGTTGTCTTTCAGTGTGACCTTGATGAGGTGTCTTATATATTAATAGCCCTTTGAGGGTCTCACAGCTTTAATTCATGCACACTATGGTGGGGGAATCTCTTTAAATGTCAATCCATGGCAAAGCAAAAACACAAGTATGGAACTTGGGAAAGAAAGGACTCTCAAAGGGCATGTTCAATAGGCAAGAAAATCTGTGAAAAGTTCTGTGCATATTAAAGTGAACATAACCACTATACACAAAAATTTAAGCTTTTCTTCCCCGCTTTGCTAATAATTTAAATGTAAAGAATAACAACAGAAGTAGAGCTCCTTTCCTACAAGCTAAAGTGAAGAAGCCCCAAACCCTGGCTCATCTGATATCTACCTGGTCCTAAATGCTCTGAAAGCCACTAGGCATTTGCATTTCTAACACCACAGTTGTAATGCACTTTGAAGTGTGTTCAAACATATACTTTATTCCCAAATTTCTGAGTCCATGAAAAGGAGCCAGAAAGCACTGGATTCTAGGTCGTTCACATGTCAGGGTTTCTTAGAGTAAGGCTGCTAAGCCTTGAAGCACTGGTAACCTTATTTCAAGGGAATATTCATTAATGGTTTAGTCAACATACAACATTAGAAAATTGGAGTTTCAGACCTAATTTCTAGTGGGCAAGCAGGCAGGAAACAGTCATAAAGGCTAAAAGCTATCTGGTTCTGTGAAACATTTCAGTCCTGTACAAGAAGCATTTTTTTGTTGAAATCTTGCTTTACCACAAATTTCCTAACCAGGTCTATCTTCTAAAACCCCAGCTTTTTTATGTATCAGTGGTTAAATTAATTTCAAAATTATAGCAAATACAGCACATAAATACAATACAACAAATTCCCCCTCTGATAAAAAACAATACTCAGTTTTACACGATCCTTTTGTTTTTCTTTCTTTTCACCTTTGGCAGCAGCAGGAAGGTAAAAACAAGCTGAGTAAGACTGGCAATGCTAGAGAACATGTTTCAGGCTTTTTGAAGGTGCACAGATGGTGATCAGGGTGATGAGAGTCTATATAAAACAGATTGAGCATCTCAGTTCATTGAGATGTAACTCAGTAACTCTACCATCGCAAACGGATCTTTAGATCTCTCCTAGGAAAGTATGATTCATAAGATAAAATTGGCACAGGTTGTAAATCTTTATCAGTGACTATTCTATCTGCTTTCTTTTAGATCTGTGAATCACAAAAGCCTAGAAGATTTGAGATGAAAGAAGTTAGCTCAACAAGTCAGTATATTTCTTCTGCTCCTATGCAGGATCAATTGTATCTCAAAAGTGCTTGTGAGATATTTGTCTAACATCTCTATAATAACCTTTAAAAGAAAGAGATTCACAGCCCCCTAGCCAATCTGTTACAGTGCTTGTCTACCCTTACCATTAAAAAGCTATTATTAATGTCAGGTCTGAATCTCTTTCGCTGCAGTTTAAGACCATCACCACTTTTCCCAGAGGATGCGAGGAACAGTTTATTCCCTTCCTTTTTCAGTAGCTTTTTGTTGTTGAAAACTCCTACTTGGTCCAATCCTTCATCTCCTTTCCTCTAGCCTAAGCACCCAGCCATTACAAACTTCTATAATATTGTATGTTATATGGCTATTACTATTGTGCCCATTTAAAAGAGACAGAATCTCCGCAATTACTAGATTACAAGAGAACAGCTATTCAAGTTGATCTTAGCATGTTTTAAGAGTAAACTAAACTGCTAAAACCACTAATTATTTCAGGATGTTAACCTACAATACTACAAAATGATATAGAGGAACTCATCTTTGAGGCAGCTTCAGACATCTGTGCATCTGCTCCGCTTATGCTCAGAGGTGACTGGAAGCTGTTCAAATATGCTGCTATGGCCCGTGATCTGGGGCTCTGGCTCAGCACGGCACACCGCCCTTATTGCACCGCTTCAGGTTACAACCAGCTTGCATCAGCTTGTCTCAGAGCAGGAACAAAAGAGCTGCATGACCATTTGCACATGTACATAAAGATATATAAAGATATTTTGGGGCAGTATCTGCATTTTTATAAGCTGCAGTCAGTGGAATGAACCTCAGTCTTCCCTGAGGCCACAGGACACTATTTTAATGCAAATAGCCAAGTATGCACAAGGTATTATAATACAAATAACCATACACATACTCCTAGGTAACCTATGCACAAGTACATACTTTTAGATAGATTCTGCTTACACCTTGTATACAATACAGCTGTACATCCAGTAATGTACCCATAATGAAGGCAAGGTGGGAGGGAGAGAGGTGAGTCATTGTATTGAGTCAGACACAGCACTATTTTACCTTCAAGGTATGCATTTTCAGATAGTGTCATGGGAATGACTCATTAATGTAAATTAATAGGGAATTAGGACTCCAATATGATGAAAGAAAAAGCCACCTTAAAAAGAAAACTAACTTTGAAAATTTTGTCCTTTCTATTGCTATGTTAGTGAACATCACTGCAGATGAAAAAAAAAACACAACTTTTTTACTTTCAAAAAAAGGTTTTGAAATGTCAAATGCACTCTTTATTGCACAGTTTATAATAATTTACGGTTACTAATCTTTAATGTTCCAGGAGCTGTTGTGGCACAATATATGAAGGTAGGAACTCTACTAATTTCTGAGTTATACGGTATCCAGAAATCCAAAAATTTTGGAAAAGCAGTGCAGCATATATAAGTACGATATAGATAAAAAGGATGTCCAAATTTGGAAATATTCATGGGTCCCATCAACTCTTACGTAGTTAAAAATGTTCCCTCTATCTCTAAATATGATGCTGTTTCATGTGGAGAAGCATCTTCAGAAAACAGGCTTTAATTTTCCTGTTTCTCAGTCTTTTGACACCAGATGGCAGTGTGATATATAACCATTATATTCACCCCAATTAATTCTGATTTAAGTGGAAGAAAATCTTCATTAATCAGTTTGGTTACTATAGCTATGTGATTAAAAGGCTTACTAACCCTCTTGCTCACTTTCAGTATTCCAAACAAGCAGCTGTCATAGTACTAGAGACTCCCTTAGTCTTTTTGTTGTCAATATTCAAAGCACAGTTCAGCATTAGCATCACCAGCCTTTTTAGTCTCACTAGCCTTTATCTAACAACACTTGCTCACTGATCAAGAAGGGGAGGGATGGCAGATTCGGGAACTGCAGACCTAGTTTACTTACTGTGGAACCACAAACCACAGCCATAAATGAGAGAATACCTTGAAGTAATCAATCATTCTCACTCACTGCCTTCCAGCTTATGTGCTATTCTGCTCATAGTTTTAAAGCACTGTAGAAGGGTCTGAGCTGATCATCGGGTGAAGGAAAAAACACAGGCCTCTAACTGAATAAAGGTAATACCAATATTTTCTTTGCCACTCTCTGATTTTTACATCCCTAGTAGTTGTTCAAAATGATGGAGCCTTCTTCAGCATGTCTTCCAGATTCTTCTCTGCCCCCTTTCCACCCATGCTTCGTTAAACAGTAACCAAGTATTACGTAAGAGCAGTTATTGTGCAGGACAGAAGGAGCACAAAGAAGAATTTCTGAATGTTACAGCAACATTTAAATTACATTATTTTTATGGCTCCAGTGAATTTTATCAGGAGCTGCTGCTTATTAGACCAGTGGCTAGAAGACTGTCCCTATACACCATGCATACGAGCAAAGTTTCTTCAAAAAGACAATGTAATAATCCTGGGAGATCAGAATCATGTTGGAATATTTAACTTGAAGTCTGTTGAAATACAACCCAGATGAATCATAGAATCATAGAAACATTCAGATTGGAAAAAACCCTTAAGATCAAGAGTCCAACCATTATCCTAACACTACCAATTCCACCACTAAACCATGTCCCTAAGCGTCACGTCTACATATCTTTTAAATGCCTCTATGGATGGTGACTCAACCACTTCCATGGGCAGCCTGTTCCAATGGTTGAAATGGGATTTTCGAAGAATGCTGCCAATCTATGAATGGCTTTAAGGATAGCAACAGCATTTGCAATCAAAAATTATGTTTTTAGCTACAAAAGAAGCCCTTGTGAGGCATCAGAAAATCTATGCTGCAAGAAGAACTGAAAAGATGGTAAACAGCTGCCAATACTGTGTTAGGTAGGCTGCTATTTTCTAAGTTCTGATGGTGCCATGAGAAGGATTTAAGGGCTTTTACTGCCTAAATAGAGCTTTGCAAAGATCAAATATATAGTTTACCTTCTTGTTTATGGCCAAGCTTTGAATATGCTTCTAAGAATATGTTCTCTGGGATACAAAAAAAAAGAGAGAGGAGCTATTCGAAAAGCCATCTATTTCTGAGCTGTAAACCGTTGATTTTAGGTTTTAAAATCCAATTTTTTAGGTTTTAAAACCTAATTTTAAATTTAAAAATTCTGGCATAATTAATCTCTTAATAATTGCAGACTATGGTAGAAGACAAACACAAATTTCCTTTACAAAACAGATACCCATGGATGAGAAGATTGATGACCCAATCCTCTGTATACTAAAGTGCCAAGTACTATCAGCTAACCATGTTAAAAGATGGTACACGTAACAGGATACAGCTTTTACTCTAATGTCTTTGAGCAGCATGTCCAGCCAACTCCTATATAAAAAATTTGCACAGCTCCACTGGTTTATACCAGCTCGTGCTCACCAATGTTGCAGGCATAGTCTCAGAAATGGCTTTTTTCCCTTTTGCAGGTAACTCTAGAGCAATGTGTCCACCAGTAGTAAGGGAAGACGGCAAGAAAGGGAAATATGAGTATGCGCTACTAGGGACTGGATAGGGTGTGCACCATAAAGTTCGAAAGATCTAGCGTTTCTCCAGTTCCAGAAGAAACCCACTACCTCAGGACTTCACTGTCTTGTCAACAATCCAGATAAACCCCACAGTGTTTTAGCAGCTAGATGCAGATAGTCCACAACCAATAATCTTTCATTTCTCCTTTACCAATAGGGCTGTGTTGTTAACGGGTTTCTAAAGGGATTCTCTTCAGAAGGGATAAGTTTTCTGGTGATTCTACAAAGTTTTAATGTTATTATAGGATGGCACAGACTCAGGAGAATGATTTCATAGAGTAAGAAACGGGTACCATGTTGCCTCTTGCTTCAAGTTTTACAGAGTCAGCCAAAATATGTGGAGGTCACCTTCAGTATGAGAGTGTGATATAAAACACAGTGGAAAATGGCCTGGGTCTTCCTTTCTAGGCTTTCTAACACTTTAAGCCTTTATTCTTTTTTTAAAAAGAGGAAATTTAGTGTAATACTGGATTCTGAGCATCAGTTAGATTCCACTGAAATGCATTTATATCAACCCACTTGGAAGAAAAAAATAAATTGTTTAGGGTTCCTTTATTGGTTGGTTTTGAGGGTTTTTTTATTTTGTTTTGGCTTGGTTTTTTTGGTTTTTGGGGGGTTTTGCTCCAATGGAGCTTATAGATTTTCACCCAAACAAGGTTCTCACATACCAGATGTTTGTAAATCTAAAGCAGGTGCGCATGTGTATTAACATGATTTATGCTTCTGTGAAATATGGGGGCAGCAGAGGGGAAAGGAAGATGCAACAGAAAAAAATTTTCTCTTCCCACTGCCCCCACATAGAAACACAAGTCGTGCTTTTTTTCTATGTCTTTCTAGTTACACAAAAAAGGCTTAAAATACTGTTTCTTTCTCTAACACATATGAGAAATATTACTGTGCTTCCACTGACTTTTTGCACCCATTTCTTATGCTGAACTTTTCCTCCCCATGACAATTTACTGTTCTACATCAGCTTCTATCTCTGTGTACATAGCTGATAAAGAAACAAAAAGTTCATTCATGTTCAGTCAGGAGAGGTCCTGTCTGAAATCCAGTCCCTCATAGCGCTTCTGTATTAAGAGCCATAAAATTAATTTCAACTTGTTTTTAACAGTTCAGATAACAAAAACAGAGCAGTAATGTTTGAATGCCAGAGGAACTGGGGTTTTTAGTAGCCAATTCAAAGTAGGTTCTTCAGACCTTTGTTTCCATAAATTGTTATTATAAAGTTTAACAAAAGTTCCTAAGACCATATTATTACCAGCATTTTTCTGGATGAGGGAAGAAGATTTAAAAAAAAAAAAAAAAAAATCCCAGAAAATTAATTTCTAAATATTTAAAGCTTATGTAACAATATGTTCTGTTTATTTCTGTATTTTACATATAAGAAATCCTCTAGTATTATTTTTTAAATACCTTCTATTTCACCCTATTTATATGTATCTATTAGGCCACATTTTTTAACAGCAGAAGAGGAGCTGTTACGTTTGAGATCAAATTTGATTTTAGGTAGGTTGAAACTATATTATGGAAACTGGCACACGCTTACCTTCTGTTAGTGTGACTGTCTATTACTTAGTGGTATGCCAACGTTAGGTATGTTAGTCCTATCAGAAACCAGAGCCTTCCCCCACGGTAGGCACTGGGTAATGAAAAGACACTGCTTTGTATGGCTTGCACTGGTGCTTCCTACCCAGGGGCCACACTTTGCTTTGTTCTTGTTGAACTTCATGAGGTTCCTGCTGGTCCATTCCTCCAGCCTGTCTAGGTGCCTCTGAACAACAGCGGTGCTCTTGAGAGTACTACCTGGTCCCCCTGACACTTTGGTGTCATCTGCAAACTCAAAAAGAGTGCTCTCCATCACCTCCTCCAGTCCACTGAAAAATATGTTAAACAGGACCGGTCCCAGGACAGACTTACCTGGTACTCTGCTTGACACCAGACTCCAGTTAGACTACAGCATACTAAGTACACCCCTCTGAGCCTGTGAGCCTGATCACCCACCTATTTTTTACCTGTCCATAGCATCTTAACTCGGATACAAGAATATACTGACAGATAATGCCTTGCTAAAGTCCAAATAAAAGACAACCACCATTTTCTCCTACTCACAAATTTCATCATTTGATCACAGAAGGCAATCAGGTTGGTCAGGCATGATTTACCCTTCAGTAAATCCATGGTGTCTGTTTCCAATCATCTTCTCATGGTCTCTATGAGGACTCGCTCCAGACACTGAAGTCAGACAACCAGCCTGTAGCTCCATGGGTTGATTGTTTTGCCTTTTTTAAAGATGGGTGTGACAGTTACCTTCCTCCAGTGGTTGGTGGCCTCCCCTGATCTCCACAACCTTTCAAAGATGATAGAAAGCAGCTTTGAAAGAATGTTGGCCATCTCTCTCAGCATCTTAGACGAAGCCCGTTAGGTCCCAAGGACTTGTGTGGGTCATATCCTTGCAGTTAATCCCTGACTCGATCCTCACCCACTACTGGCAGTTCTTCTCCTCCCTGAACCCAACCTCTTAAGCACAGAGACTTGGTGAAGATGCAAACAAGACACCTGGCACCTCAGTCTTATCTGTGTCTGCTGCCACCAAGTCACCCACAATACTCAGCAACGGGCCCGCATTTTCATTGTTCGGCCTTTCTTCCACATAAGTATGCAATATGTAAGGTATGCAAGGTGAGTCTGGGATGTGGGGTGTAGGGGAGTGTTGTTTGGGGGGAAATATGGGTGGGTTGTTTGTTTGCTTTTTTTTTTTTTTCCACTTTTTACTTTTTTTATTAAGCTGTATCTTGAGGACTTGTCCTGTTGTACTAACAAGGGCTACCTGCTTCTCACATTTGCTATACAAAGGAAGTGGAGCAAGAAAAAATTACATAAAATTAGAACCCAAAAAAACAGGAAAAGTAAAAGAGACAAGACAAAACCCTGCAGACTACATAACAAAAGGAGAAAGAAGTAACAGAAGAGTGAATACATGTCAAGCTATTTTGCAAGAGCATAGTGGGAGAAGATCATAGAGCTGCAATCATCCACCAGTCTTTGATAAAAGTAGAGACAAGAAAAAAATGGAGAGGTCAAGAAATGACTGATGGTAAGGCACAATCACTTCAGTCGACCTGAGTCTAATAATGCTGTCCTGCCGTGCTGTTTGAAAATGGCTAACAACAGCAGCAGTGCCTGTCAATCTGTTCCTTGGCTCAGCGTTTTGGGTCTTTTTTCTTTTCTCAAAATGTAGAGATAAAGAGCCACAGAAAAGACATAAAATAAAATGAGCAGCCACCAGGCCTGGGTACCATCAAGTGATAAAAAGACAAACATCCTAGAAAGGAAACAACAGTGAAAATCGACTGTAGCATTAAGAACAAATTGCAGGAAAAACAAATATAGACAAAAAAATAAGATGAACATTCCTCTCAGTACGTGCAGATATCTCATCTCTAGGATTAACACCAGGCCTAATCTCAAGTTTTTTCAGTCAGCGTTGAACAGACACCAGGGCACATGTATATATAGTTATATAAAATTGCCTTGCACTCCCCCCGATTCTAGACTCTTAAGGTGAAAAGGTGCTTCCCAATGGCTCTATCACCACAACATCAACTTGCAGAACCAGATGTAGAGTTGGTGGTGTTCTGGGAGATGACTTTCTTTCTTCTATTCATCCCTCTTATCAACCAGAAGGATGTTGTATCTCTCCTAGGTCTTTGAAGAAATTTGTGACTGTATGGTGGAACAATCCTGGCAACAATGAATGATCACCTTAGGAAAATGCATGAATTTTGACATGAATATAGGTATTCTGATGAATTGGGACTGTGAATCTGTGTCCACACTAGCTAGGATGCATTGGCAGTATAGTTCAAATCTGATGTATTCTCTCTGGGAGTATAGTTCATTATGTGCCCTGGAAAAAAGGGAAAACTACCCAAATCTTTGGCGTAATGACTCTTGCACACGACTTTCCAAAGCGTAAAAAGAGAGTATTCAATGGATGAGAAAAAGAAAGAAGGTAAGACTGTTTAAAAAAAAAATCTAAATGGGCAATATCTAAACGACACATCCTACTTCTCGTTCTGGACGAAAATATGGATGTAATCTTAATAACTAAATCCTCCACTTTAGAACAGAAATTTTAATCAGGATCACTTGCTTTTAGCTCTTAATAATTTACCTCCTTTTACTTTCTCCTTGCAATCCTCCTTTACAAAATGCTCCTGCTGTACACTTACTCAAGAGGACCAATTTCCCTTTGTGTTTCTAATGACCTGCCTTAATAACAAAGTTGATTCAAACATAAAACTCCAATAGTTCTAGTTGGTGAAAATATTAACATTACACTGAGCTTATGAAATCCAGTAAGTGCAACCAATTGACAAGGTGATTTATTTTAAACCTTTTTGTTATACTTTATAATAACATATATGAAAAGAAACACATCATCTTTTAAAATAAGAGCTTAAAAGTTTGTGGAAATTTCTTAGCGAGTACTGTTTAGTAAAAGACTCTTTTGCATGAAATAGTAGTGTCAAATGATAAGAATTAATGAAAGCTTCAACTACTTTACATGTTATCAAAATGCTTGTTCTTGCAGTATTGCACTGTATAATACATTAATCAGAACTTGGTTTAAGACAAGCAGTTAGAGATTTTCTTTGAAATTTCATCCAAAGAAATAAAAAAGCTTTAAGAGCTAATAGTATTAAAAGTCTAACTAAGAACAATTATCCCTTCATTGTTGCTTTTCATTCTAGCTGCCATTTTATTTTATCACTTTGTCCTTCCTAAGACAAAATTTTGTCATTTCTTTTACGTTTGGTCCAATGGATTGTCCTAAACTGGTGTAAAATGGGAAGAGAATAATTAATATCCACTGAACTGAAATGGCTTACACATCCTGAAGAGTTAGACACTCATTTTGTGAGGAGTCCAGGTACTGAAGAAATTATTCAACTAAATTTCAAACTTATTCAATTAAAAGCATTGGGCTGTTGCATTTTTCCACTCCTACACTTGAGTATCTGTAACGAAATCAATGTTACTACCCTAGTCATTTCAGCAGTGACTCAAACCTTACATGGTGCAGAATACTATACCTACAGTTGACTGCAACTTACTTTATATGTTTATTTTACCTTAGTAGGGTATCTTCTGTAAAAGGGACTGAAATTGGATCAGGTAGTATGTCTTGAAAAAACAGCTATTGCTGTTAATTCCAGTTGGTGAGCTTCTGGGGTGCATCAGAACAGATGATTTTCAAAGACTCAAAAGATAAGCAGACATTCTGATTATGAACACTGTTTATTATCAAGTTTTTGCAAGTAAACTAACCTTATCAGAAATTCTTTGAATCATTAAAAGCAACTGCCTGTAAAACCTGGTTGGTTTTGATTTATCTCCTTACTTCACATGTTTCTTTTATTTAAGTTTGGAAACATCCCACTTTTAGACGATTTTGATATTCCATTCAAGTCAAATTAATCTTTAATTTCAAAACCAAAACCAGATAAAAATAAAAGATCTTAGAAAGTAAAATGAGATCAAGTATTTTTAAATTATCAGGCCGGTCAGTCTCACCTCTGTGCCTGGCAAGATCAAGGAGCAGATCCTGCTAGAAACTATGCTAATGCACATGGAAAACAGAGAGGTGATTGGTGACAGCCAACATGGCTTCACTAAGGGCAAATTGTGCCTGATAAATTTGGTGGCCTTCTACAATAGGGTTACAGCATTTGTGGATAAGGGAAGAGCACCTGACATCATCTACCTGGACTCATGCAAAGCATTTGATACTTTTCCACACAACATCTTTGTCTCTAAAATGCAGAGACATGGATTTGATGGGAGACCACTCGGTGGATAAGGAATTGGCTGGATGGTCACACTCAAAGAGTTGCGGTCAATAGCTTAATGTCCAAGTGGAGACCAGTGATGAGTGGTTCCCTCAGGGGCCCGTATCGGGACCAGTATTATTTAACATCTTTGTCAGGGACATGGACAGTGGGATTGAGTACACCCTCAGAAGTTTGCCGATGACACCAAGCTGAGTGGTGTGGTTGATACTCTAGAGGAAAGGGATGCTATCCAGAGGGACCTTGACAGGCTTGAGAGGTGAGCCCGTGCGAACCTCATGAAGTTCAACAAGGCCAAGTGTAAGGTTCTGCACCAAGGTCGGGGCAATCCCAAACATGGATTGGCTGGGGGATGAGTGGATTGAGAGCAACCCTGAGGAGAAGGACTTGGGAATATTGGTGGCTGAAAAACTGAATATGAACCAGCAATGTGCACTCGCAGCCCAGAAAGCCAATCGCATCCTGGGCTACATCAAAAGAAGCGTGACCAGCAGGTCAAGGGAGGTGATTCTCCCCCTCTACTCCACACTCATGAGACCCCACCTGGAGTACTGTGTTCAGCTCTGGGGCCCCCAGCTTAAGAAAGACATGGACCTGCTTGAGCGAGTCCAGAGGAGGGCCACAAAGATGATCAGTGGGCTGAAACACCTCCCCTATGGGGACAGGCTGAGAGAGTTAGAGTTGTTCAGCCTGGAGAAGAGAAGGCTCCGGGGGGACCTTATAGCAGCCTTCCAGTACTTAAAGGGGGCCTACAGGAAAGATGCTGTCCTGGTTTCGGCTGGGATAGGGTTAAATTTCTTCCTAGTGCTGTGTTTTGGATTTAGTATGAGGAGAATGTTGATAACACACTGATGTTTTCAGTTGTTGCTAAGTGCCCTCCTAGTCCAAGGACAGCTCCCGTGCCTACTGACTGAGCTAGGTACACAAGATGGGAGGGAACATAATCAGGACAGCCAGCCCAGCTGGCCAATGGGGTATTCCATACCATGTGACGTCATGCTCAGTATATGAAGGGTAGGCGTGATCCAGGAAGTACCGATCGCTACTTGGTTATCGGTCAGCGCGGGTGGTGAACAATTGCATTGTGCATCACTCATTTTGTATATTCTATCATTATTTATTATCATTATTCTCCCTTTTCTGTTCTATTAAACTGTCTTTATCTCAACCCATGAGTTTTTCTCACTCTTACCCTTCCGATTCTCTCCCCGTCCCATTGGGGGTGGGGGGAGTGAGTGAGCGGCTGCGTGGTATTTGGCTGCCTGCCAGGTTAAACCACGACAGTCCTTTTTGGCGCCCAACGTGGGGCAGGAAGGGTTGAGATAACGATAGATCTGATCAAAATGTGTTAAGGCAAAATTGTTATAAGCATCCATTATATTGATTGGTCACAATGTTGATGTATTGGCTGTCAAAGTTGTGGGGCTGGCTCTCAATGTTGGGTCATGTAATACCTTGCTTGCAGTATATGTTCCCTTTTGTGCTGTTTATCATTATTCGGAACTGGGCCAAGATTATCATTTTGTTGCTGTTTTATGAGGTGATAAAATCGTTGGTCATAAGTCTAATCTGGTATCTGTACTCGGCACTGCCGTCATTTCTGTACCTCGGGAACCACCTCTTAGAGATTATTGGTAATTGCACTTGTTTCTCCTCGGAGAATGAATTTAAGGGGGAGACGGGATGGGACACTCTCTCCCACTTGTTCATCTTCCCTTCCATATCGTCAGAAACTCCTTTTTCTTCTATCCTCTTCACAAAGATGTCCACAATATTCCCTGAGAATTTTGAATATCCTTGGGATGCTCAAACAAGCATGTTCATATTGCTATGTCTCCTGAATGTGGTTCAGGCCTTGTTTAGGGTTAAACAATTATTCAGGAATACTGTCCAGAGATCAACCCTCAGGAACAAGAAAAGAGGGAGGGCAAGCAGCGGTGCCTCATCGGGGCGGGCGGAGCGGCGAGTCTCGGGGGCGGCTACAGACACGGTGGCTACTCAAAACCCCACGACAGGCACTGCGGCTACTCCAACCCCCATGACAACCCCTGTGGCTACTCAAACCCCGGCAACAGTCACCGTAGCTTCTCCAACCCCTGCGACAGGCACTGCAGCCACTCAAGCTCCGGCAACAGGCACTACAGTTACTCCAACCCCCATGACAAGCACTGCAGCTACCCAAACCCCAGCAACAGGCACTACAGCTGAACCAGAGGACCAACCCTTGCTGGTATCCGTTGCCCCTGTACAGAAGAGGAAATCTTGGAAGCGGAGGTCAGGTCGTTTAGAAAGGGATGATGAAAGAGCAGGGCCATCACAAGGAGGGGAGGAGGAAGAGGAAGAACTCATAAACGAGACGGAAACCACCCGATCCCTATCCCTGAGTGAGCTGCGAGATATGCGGAAAGATTTTAGCCGTCGTCCAGGCGAGCATATTGTTACCTGGCTGCTCCGATGCTGGGATAATGGGGCCAGTAGCCTGGAATTGGAGGGGAAGGAAGCCAAACAGCTGGGATCCCTTGCTAGGGAAGGAGGCATTGACAAAGCAATTGGAAAAGGGACACAGGTCCTCAGCCTCTGGAGGCGACTGCTGTCAGGCGTGAAGGAAAGGTATCCCTTCAAGGAAGATGTTATATATCGCCTAGGCAAATGGACCACTATGGAGAGAGGTATCCAGTACCTGAGAGAATTAGGCGTGCTGGAGGTGGTTTATAGTGACCTGAACGACAACCAAACGCCCAAAGATCCAGGTGACATCCAGTGCACGCGACCCATGTGGCGGAAGTTGGTATGGAGCGCACCAGCATCGTACGCCAGTTCGTTGGCAGTACTGTGCTGGAAAGAGGAAGAAGCACCAACGGTGGATGAGGTGGTTAGCAGACTTCGTGATTTTGAAGAAACTATCTCCTCCTCCCTTGTCTCGGCTGTAGAGAAACTGTCCCGAGAGGTCCAGCAACTCAAAGACAATAGGTCCTATTCTCCACCTGTACGGACCAGTATCTCAGCCATTAGGAGTAAGCGTTTTTCTCCTCAAGAGAGAGGATATCGAAAGTACACACCACGGGGCACCCTGTGGTTTTACCTGCGTGACCACGGAGAGGACATGAGGCAGTGGGATGGAAAACCTACCTTCATCCTAGAGGCACGTGTACGTGAGTTGCAAGGCAAAACAATCACACAAGGGGGTTCTCCCAGGAAAAATGCTGCTCCAGTTTTCAGGAAAACCCTGTCTCATGACGGTCCAGTTTCCAGTGAACAGTTCCCCAGACAGAGTAGAAGGGCTGATCTTACTTTGGACTGTAATGAAGGAATTCTTGACTCACGTTTGCAAGAATTGAGAAGCGGATACTATGACCAGAACTAGAGGGGCCCTGCCTCCGGCCAGGTGGAGGAAAGGGACAACCGGGTTTACTGGACTGTGTGGATTCGATGGCCTGGCACATCAGAGCCACAGGAGTATAAGGCTCTCGTAGACACTGGTGCACAGTGCACCCTAATGCCATCAAGCTATAAAGGGGCAGAACCCATCTGTATTTCTGGAGTGACAGGGGGATCCCAAGAGTTAACTGTGTTGGAGGCCGAAGTGAGCCTGACCGGGAACGAGTGGCAGAAGCACCCCATTGGGACTGGCCCAGAGGCTCCGTGCATCCTTGGCATAGACTACCTCAGGAGAGGGTATTTTAAGGACCCAAAAGGGTATCGGTGGGCTTTTGGTATAGCTGCCCTGGAGACGGAGGAAATTAAACAGCTGTCCACCTTGCCCGGTCTCTCAGAGGACCCTTCTGTTGTGGGGTTGTTGAGGGTTGAAGAACAACAGGTACCAATCGCTACCACAACAGTGCATCGGCGACAATACCGCACCAACCGAGATTCCCTGATCCCTATCCATGAGCTGATTCATCGACTGGAGAGCCAAGGAGTGATCAGCAAGACTCGCTCACCCTTCAACAGTCCCATATGGCCAGTGCGAAAGTCTAATGGAGAGTGGAGACTAACAGTAGACTACCGTGGCCTGAACGAAGTCACGCCGCCACTGAGTGCTGCCGTGCCGGACATGCTAGAACTTCAATATGAACTGGAGTCGAAGGCAGCCAAGTGGTACGCCACCATTGACATTGCTAATGCCTTCTTCTCCATCCCTTTGGCAGCAGAGTGCAGGCCACAGTTTGCTTTCACTTGGAGGGGCGTCCAGTACACCTGGAACCGACTGCCCCAGGGGTGGAAACACAGCCCTACCATTTGCCATGGACTGATCCACACCGCACTGGAACAGGGTGAGGCTCCGGAACACCTGCAATACATTGATGACATCATCGTGTGGGGCAACACAGCAGAAGAAGTTTTTGAGAAAGGGGAGAGAATAATTCAAATCCTTCTGAAAGCCGGTTTTGCCATAAAACAAAGTAAGGTCAAGGGACCTGCACAGGAGATCCAGTTTTTAGGGATAAAATGGCAAGATGGACGTCGTCAGATCCCAATGGATGTGATCAACAAAATAACAGCCATGTCCCCACCAACTAGCAAAAGGGAAACACAAGCTTTCTTAGGCGTTGTGGGTTTTTGGAGAATGCATATTCCAAATTATAGTCAGATCGTAAGCCCCCTCTATCACGTGACCAGGAAGAAGAACGACTTCAGATGGGGCCCTGAGCAACGACAAGCCTTTGAACAAATTAAACAGGAGATAGTTCAGGCAGTAGCCCTTGGGCCAGTCCGGGCAGGACAAGATGTGAAGAATGTGCTCTACACCGCAGCCGGGGAGAATGGCCCTACCTGGAGCCTCTGGCAGAAAGCACCAGGGGAGACTCGAGGTCGACCCTTAGGGTTCTGGAGTCGGGGATACAGAGGATCCGAGGCCCGCTACACTCCAACTGAGAAGGAGATATTGGCAGCATATGAAGGGATTCGAGCTGCTTGGGAAGTGGTTGGTACTGAAGCACAGCTCCTCCTGGCACCCCGACTGCCGGTGCTGGGCTGGATGTTCAAAGGGAGGGTCCCCTCCACACATCATGCAACCGATGCTACGTGGAGTAAGTGGGTCGCACTGATCACACAACGGGCCCGAATAGGAAACCCCAGTCGCCCAGGAATCTTGGAAGTGATCACGGACTGGCCAGAAGGCAAAGATTTTGGCATATCCACAGAGGAGGAGGTGATACGTGCTGAAGAAGCCCCACTGTATAATAAACTACCAGAAAACGAGAAGCAATATGCCCTGTTCACTGATGGGTCCTGTCGCCTTGTGGGAAAACATCGGAGGTGGAAAGCTGCTGTATGGAGTCCTATACGCCAAGTTGCAGAAACTGCTGAAGGAGAAGGTGAATCGAGCCAGTTTGCAGAGGTGAAAGCCATCCAGCTGGCCTTGGACATTGCTGAACGAGAAAAATGGCCAGTACTCTATCTCTATACTGACTCATGGATGGTGGCAAATGCCCTGTGGGGGTGGTTGCAGCAGTGGAGCAGAACAACTGGCAGCACAGAGGTAAACCCATCTGGGCTGCCGCATTGTGGCAAGATATTGCTGCCCGGGTAGAGAACCTGGTTGTAAAAGTACGTCACGTAGATGCTCACGTACCCAAGAGTCGGGCCACTGAAGAACATCAAAATAACCAGCAGGTGGACCAGGCTGCTAAGATTGAAGTGGCTCAGGTGGATTTGGACTGGCAACATAAGGGTGAATTATTTATAGCTCGGTGGGCCCATGATGCCTCAGGCCATCAAGGAAGAGATGCAACATACAGATGGGCTCGTGATCGAGGGGTGGACTTAACCATGGACGCTATTTCACAGGTTATCCATGAATGTGAAACGTGCGTTGCAATCAAACAAGCCAAGCGAGTAAAGCCTCTTTGGTATGGAGGACGATGGTTGAAATACAAATACGGGGAGGCCTGGCAGATTGATTATATCACACTCCCACAAACCCGACACGGCAAACGCTATGTGCTCACCATGGTGGAAGCAACCACCGGCTGGCTAGAAACATACCCTGTGCCTCATGCCACTGCCCGGAACACCATCCTGGGCCTTGAAAAGCAAGTCCTATGGCGACATGGCACCCCAGAAAGAATTGAGTCAGACAACGGGACTCACTTCCGAAACACCCTCATAGACACCTGGGCCAAAGAGCATGGCATTGAGTGGGTCTATCACATCCCCTACCATGCACCAGCCTCCGGACAAATCGAACGATACAACGGGCTGCTAAAGACAACACTGAGGGCAATGGGTGGTGGGACATTCAAGCATTGGGATACACATTTAGCAAAAGCCACCTGGTTAGTCAACACTAGGGGGTCTGTTAATCGAGCTGGCCCTGCCTAATCAAGACTTTTACGTACTGTAGATGGAGATAAAGTCCCTGTCGTGCACATAAGAAATATCCTGGGGAAGACAGTCTGGGTTACTCCTGCCTCTGGCAAGGGAAAACCCATCCGTGGGATTGCTTTTGCTCAAGGACCTGGGTGCACTTGGTGGGTGATGCGAAAGGATGGGGAGGTCCGGTGTGTACCTCAAGGGGATTTGATTTTGGGTGAAAATAGCCAATGAACTGAATTTTATGATGTCAATTGTTATATGATATTGTATATCATTATTTCTATGGTTGCTATCAATGGTGTAGCAGTGAAAATCACCCAGATTAATGAAGAATGAACTAATTCCGATGAAACCGAGCAAAGTGCAACGATGATAGAACTGAACGAGTGCAGCAGTACCGAAATGAGAACTGGCTTCAGGATGCAACAGCCCAACACCACACACCATCCTTCTGGCCCTGAAAGACTGTTATGACAGATGGAGCCCAAAGTTGTGGACTAAAAGAACTCAATGGACATTTATATATATTTATGTGTATATATGTATGTATATGTACTATATGTATATATGTATGTATATGTATTATATATGTATATATATAAAAAGATAGTGGTGATTAATTGAAAGGTATCGAAAAATGTGAGACCTAAGCATAACGTAAATGGTATGGAATAAGGGGTGGATACTGTCCTGGTTTCGGCTGGGATAGGGTTAAATTTCTTCCTAGCGCTGTGTTTTGGATTTAGTACGAGGAGAATGTTGATAACACACTGATGTTTTCAGTTGTTGCTAAGTGCCCTCCTAGTCCAAGGACAGCTCCCGTGCCTACTGACTGAGCTAGGTACACAAGATGGGAGGGAACATAATCAGGACAGCCAGCCCAGCTGGCCAATGGGGTATTCCATACCATGTGACGTCATGCTCAGTATATGAAGGGTAGGGGTGATCCAGGAAGTACCGATCGCTACTTGGTTATCGGTCAGCGCGGGTGGTGAGCAATTGCATTGTGCATCACTCATTTTGTATATTCTATCATTATTTATTATCATTATTCTCCCTTTTCTGTTCTATTAAACTGTCTTTATCTCAACCCACGAGTTTTTCTCACTCTTACCCTTCCGATTCTCTCCCCGTCCCATTGGGGGACGGGGGGAGTGAGTGAGCGGCTGCGTGGTATTTGGCTGCCTGCCAGGTTAAACCATGACAGATGCGGAGGGACTTTTTATCAGGGACTGTAGTGATAGGACAAGGGGTAACAGTTTTAATCTGAAATTTGACGGTTGGACTCGATGATCTTAGAGGTCTTTTCCAACCTTAATGATTCTATGATTCTATGAAAGAGGATAGATTTAGATTAGATGTAAGAAAGAAATTCTTTACTGTGAAGGTGGTGAGACACAGGAGCAACCTGATCTAGTGGAAGGTGTGCCTGCCTGTGGCACGGTGGTTGGAACTAGATGATCTTTAAGGTCCCTTCCAACCCAAATCATTCTATGATTCTATGTTCAAAGGTAAATAATTTAATTATCCCCAAAAATATCTGACATCTGTTGGATGTTGAACATGTCTTTAAATTTTGTTTCTATTCAACTATGATTTGGAAAAAAAAAATTGGAATGTCAAAAACTATCATGGGACAGGAAATTTATTACCTGTGTAATGGAAACACACAAATACTGTTCCTAATTCACTGCATAAATAATAGAGGATAAACTGGCAGATCACATAATTTTCTGATGTAAAGTGACAGGTACTCTCTGTACATGTTCTGAAGGTGTAGTGCCATATTCAAAACACACAATAATTAGATATTCCTTTTAAATATATTATTCTAGATGGATTATTATGTGATTGTCACTAAAATCTTTACAAGATTCTGCTTTAAAAATACATTATCTGTTATCATCAAACTTGACACAAATTATGCATACTTTACTGAGAGGTAAAGTCACAGGGACTTTGGACTGAGACTGATGAAGTGCTATGGTATGGACTCCAGGTATTTTTTTAATGGTTGTGTTATACAATAATGGAGTGAAGCTTGTAATCACATAGCCCTATAATACAGTCCTGCCATTGCCAGTAACAGGCTACAAGCTTTGCGCTAAATTTGTAAGGCCTCAGGACTAACGTTTGTCAGACTTGCTCTGCCTGAACTTTTCTTGACCTGCCTGCAACTTGATTTTACTTGGTTTAGCTGTGACAGCAATTTCTCTAATTGACCAGGTGTTTATTTGTTTTGCTTTTGCTTTTCTTGTCTGGTATGACCACATTTTTATACAGATAGCACAAAGAAGCAGTTGTTCTATGTAGAAGGAGATACTTGCAACTCTGACATAATGAGGTCGTGTAGAGAAGTACAGGCCTGGTACAATAGCAGCTCTCCACTGAGAAGTGGAGACACAGGATGTAGCACAGAGCAGTACAGGCATGGGATGAGAAGAGATGAGGCATAGGCTTGGCAGTGGAGACCCCATGGCTATAAACAACTTGCCAGTGGTCAGCTAAAGAATGCAGAGCTGGAGCTGGGCAAAACCAGCTGCACAGGTAAGAAAGAGAACAAAGAAGTAGAACCTAGCATGCATAAAAGCCATAGATCATATATAGTAAATTTGGATGCAACACGGAACTGCAGAGCAATGAAGAAAGAGAAAGGTGTAAAAGCATGTTAGCAAATGTAAAAATTACCTCAGGTGGATCTCAGGGGTGGAAGAAGATACCAGCAACATCAACATTATATTCCTCCCAATAAAGGACTCCAGATGCTGATGACTTGTGTTGTTAACCTCTCCAACTGTGTGCTCCTATAGAAAGAATGGGAGGGTGAGTATAACCCCAAGAAAGGGGATAGAAACTAATAAAGTGTGTGTGTTATGTTTTTAGTTGTATTATTACTATTATTGATATTTTTCTGTGGAGAAGTACTGTAACCTTGTCCATAAACAAGTTTTTTTACCTAACAAGCTCTGGGCTGAGCCCAGAACATCTAAGAGCTCTGGGATTCAAGCCCCAATGCTGCCACCACGTAATGCAATAGAGATTTCTGTCATCAGAGTAAGGTTCACAGGCGGATGGTCCAAAACTGTTAAATGAATCTGCCCTCAAGTATTAAAAACTGCCACAAAGCTGTAGTGATCACTACAAAGCTCTCACATGTTCCAAGTCCGTTTCATCTGCCTTCTCAAACCAGAGAAACATGTTTTACCCCTAAGAATAGAATTAATCATCCAAAACCTACCAAAGGGAAGGACTGTCTTTATTCATAATTCTTTCTTTGAGAAGAAGGTGAGGGAAGGAATAAACTACATAGTGACGATGTTAGACACAGAGCGCTATAAGGGATATCCTGCGATTGTGCAGTCACAAGAGTGGTAAAGGAGAAATAGAGCCAGAGTATTTCAGCCACTTCTTTTGGTGGTGAGACAAGCTAAAATAGGATTAGTGCTTAAAAGCTCCAAATCTGAGTTGGAATTGTATTAGCTTTTGGCACCTGTGCCAGAAAACTGTATGCATATTTCCCATTACTTGGCCCTTTGTGTTGGAAACTTAAATTTAGGAGTGCAGGTGACAGACACCTATTTAGGTAGTAAAGAATTAGAGATGGACAATTCTTTATGGCTTTAGCCCAGATTTAGAAGTGTCTATATATGGCATGAATTTAGTTTGTTTCATCTTGCTCTAATCCCTGATTTTGTATACCTCTCAGATGAGATTATTCATGTCTCCAAGTTAAGCAGGCAATCAAGGGCTCCATGGGACGGGAGCCCAAGTTTGTAATCAGCCTGGACCCAGTTCAGAAACCAAGGACATATGGGTGAAAGATTTTCATTCTGAGAGAATCCAAGAAGTGACTTACAGAATGTTGCTTTGTAACTATACGAAAAGAACTTGGCTAGTTATTATGGAAGATTAGGTATTATTTCATCCAAACAATTATTATTACTTCCTGTTTATTTTCTGCCTTTAAGTAAAAATGTTTGCAAAGGGAACTGGTAACTTTGCAATTTGTGAAATATTTGTGTTTATAGTATGGCATCATAACAAGAGAACGAGGCATATGTGACAATTGCTTTAAAAAAGTAAAATTCCGAGGGAAAGCGAGTGTGGCAGAAAGCAAAGAAAGATCCTAAGATGAGCTGCCTAGTAGAACTACCTATCAGCCTGAGTCTTTTCTCACAATAACTCCAAATTTGAGTAACCTAATCTTCTCAGTTTCCTGGCTTTTTGTTCATTTTCGTATGCATCATAAACTGTTTGTTTGATTTGCTGTCATCACCAAGGCCAAGTTAAGCAAATGTTTTTTGAGCCCCTTATAACCTATGCCACATATTAAAGAAGGCATCTTTTCTGTGAGTGCTTAATGGAGGAAAAAACCTCCAATTAGCCAAAATATATTTAAAATCGTAGAGCACACCTTCGATCGTTTCTTAATAGCAGTTGGCTCTCTGCGCACTGCAGGTGCCATCTCAGCTCGGAGCTGGCTCTCACAGGCTGTCAGGAACATGCTCACGAGCCAAACAAAGTTAGTTGCCAAGTCGGCACTCAGAAAGCAAGTGTGACTCTCTGTTCTCTGTGCTTCTCACAGTGACAGTTGTACACTGTTGCAATCACAGGGGTCTGGCAGAAGAGAAAAACAACATTTTGGCTGCTAGAGGCCAAAAAGCTTTGTGCAAACTAACACTGACACTAGTTGTCAAAAGAAAAGAGCTTTCCTTCAGTGCAGGTAGAAGGTAACCATGTATACAAATTCATTTTTTTATCAGTCAGTCTTGTCCTAATCCATGAAACCCAGGCCCTTATACAATTTAAATACTATCATTTTCTTTCTGGATTATGCTAAGCATTTCTTGAATTAGTATTAAAGGTTGATATAAAATATTAATAATAATGGCAATAATAATAAGAATGAAAAGGGTAATGTTAGGCACCTTTAACAATAAGCTAGTAATGACTCGTTAGCAGGCCATACACCATAGGGCAACGCTGAGCAGCGGTACGGATGAACTACTTAGTGTGTCTGCAAGAATGCGCTCCCTTTGTATCCATCCTATGTTATGTAACTCAGTGAAATTCTGTTATTATTTTCAATGGGATTAAAATGGGATCCAAACCAGCCACCACTGATGTTAGCAGCAATTTTTTACACATTCTCATGGTAGGAAAAGGTTTTTTTTCTGTTTTGAGGACTAAGGAATGAGAGACCATTAAAAAAAATCCTCAGGCTTGAAGCCCAGCCTAGTACCTTTTACTCTAGCACCAGGTATTTAGGAACATCCATTTTTATATTCACAACTACATCTTCACTACTGTCTAACTCTGGACACTCACAGCCTGTGTACCCTTAAATGTTGACCTTAATTAACACTTCAGCTCCAAGGAGTCAACCTCCCAACCCCAACTCCAAATTTCCTGTGAAGTATGCTAGACTCCAGAATTTAGGCTGTTACGGATTAATAACCCTCCACACAATAAATTTGTGCTATGCCAAAAAGGAATTCAAGATGCCTTACAACAAAAGCTCTGTTCAGACCATACGCTGTGATGGGAGGAGGGGATTTGAAGCTACTTGACTTCGGAGAGAATAATTAATGATTCGGTGGACTGAGAGGGTCAGAGAGACATAAGTGATCTCGACTGTCTAGTCTTGTGATAGGATATTCACCAGGGAGCTGAGCTGCAGTCCTTGCTCCAATAAATTTTCAGTTATTATACATTAAACAGTCCTTCGCTAATATACTAAGTAGTCAGTCAAGCAAGATGTGAACACTTTCTCATGAGTGCTGTAATCACTAGGCTTCAAAGTCATGATCCTTTTCACATTCTTTTATCCAGACCAATGACCTTAAATCATTTTAAATATGCTGTACCTGGACAATGGCGTGCCAGCAGCTTCTGAAGAGTCAAAGTTTTGGTCTCCTTTCTTATTACCTTTCTGCTAGCCAACAGGACTCTTACTAATGACAAAAGCTACCTGTTATTTGGGAAGCGTGTCATGCTTATGTATGACAAGGCTTCAGCAGCACAATGGTGAGTTGCTCTACAGGCTTTCTGGAAGTCCACAACTCTGTACATAGTGGGCAGTGATGCAACACATGGCAGTGCAGAGGATTCTGTTATTTCCTTTTTCCTCTCCTCTACTCCTCAAGAACTCTTAATTAACATTTCATTTTGTATCTTAATTGGACTCATCCTTTCATCTGGCCTGAGGCTGTTTTCCTGCACATACAGACCACATAAAACATAGTAGTGTAACTTCGCAAATTAGATGTCATGAGAAATATTGGTTTACAAATTTCTTTCAAGATTTGCCATGGTTAGCTTCTGAGGAGCTTTACATGAAAAAAAACCCTGATATGAGAAAGGGTCTGTCAAGCCTGACCATTTTGCTAGATCTAGGAAAATTGCTGTGGGCCAGAGGATGGTTTCCACAGAAAGAAGGGAAGGTATTCTCACCTGTTCTTTGATGTTAAATGATTTCAGAGGTTTATATTGAACAAAATTTTTCAGAGTTGGCAAGAAGCTTATCTTTGTCTGAAAAGGATTTGGCATCCCTTGTATAGTTCAAGAGTAAGTGTATCCTAAGCTTTGAGTATTTGACTTCTCAGTCTCAGTATTCATCCACTTATTTAGGTATAAACTTTCCAAGGATGTATTGTCTTACTATGACACTAGCTGTAATTTATCCAGTTGCTTAGAGCCTCTACACCTGTTATAAAGATTTCAGCTAATATTGTATATTAATGAAGAAACCAAAGAGATTGTCATCCTGTGGATGGTCTCTAGGTGGAACAGGGTACATACATAATTACAGAGATAGATAGATAGATATCTGTATCTAATTCTTATGTAATTATGTCTCTAATTTTTTGACCAACATGTAAGCTTTCAGCCCTCCCTCAGCTTGCATTTGGCCTGCTACTGTCCCAGGACTGGGTCTTGGGTGTCCTGACCAGGATGTTCAAATCTTGCTGTTCCCTTGATTGCAACCATTTTAACACTGAGGGTAACCTGGTGTGCAGCTCTTTACTCAGTCACACTGGCCTAGCCTATGGCTAATTTATTTCAAGTACTTTCAATCTTGAATTGTCACAGGTTACTTTTGTGGTGAGTTTTCTCTATTTTTTTCTGCTTTTCATTCCACCCTTCCCAATTTACCTCTGGAGAGCAACTAGCTCTCAGTCATGGTAGCACTTATCAGTCATTTTAAAAGTTATTGAAGGATCTCTCAAGTACCAAAAGATACAGAGTCTGTAGAGTTTTAGATCCAATATGCAAAAATCAAGAGAAAGGGCCTGCCTGTTATCTGTGCTGGCACACAGCAGTTACTCTGTAGGAGTATGCTGAAGGTTCTTGTAATCAATTTGTCAGGTTCTTGTAACCAATTAGCAATATTTGCAATTAGTTTGTTTTACAGATGGATTTTAAAGGTCGATTTCTGTAACTAAAATATAAAACCTATAATTCGGACTCCATTCTTTTCTCATCCATTGTAGCAGGTCAGAGACTTAATGCCTGAGCAGGGTCACAGAAGAAGTGATAACATACTTCTCCAACAGATTTCACAGATATTTGATGACTGCAGAAGTATGCTAAGGTTTCAAGTGTTGAGTTTCTGGACTCAATGTCTGCATGAGCGTACACTCTATTGTGGACAAACCTGCTGCCCATTACCCTTTGACTTCTTGTCTCCCCAGTGTTCATTTGTTCCTCATTCCTGGTTCCTTTCTCACACACAGGAGTTCCCAATCGCCATTATTTTTTCATGTTTCTCTTTTAACAGTCTCAATCTTAACCATGTCATTTGGGCTGCCTATCTCAGTTCTTGGTTATGGGCCTGGGTTGAAAGCATTTGGAATAGCCTTTCCAGGTAAATTCTGTCTGGAGTTTCAAAGATGTCATGTTGTGCTGGAGAAAGAACGCGCATTTTAATCTGTGGGGATGCTCTGTATCCTGTACAGTTGCAGACAGGAGCTGCAAAGGGACAGAGTATGCTCTGTGCAGATGGCACCTTCTGAGATGTCTAGAGCTTAGCACCTAATATCTGTGATATTCTGCTGAGAAGATCATACCACATATTTCAGAGGTTTATATTGAACAAAATTTTTCAGAGTTGGCAAGAAGCTTATCTTTGTCTGAAAAGGATTTGGCATTCCTTGTACAGTTCAAGTTCTTGCTCCAATATCCCCACCTCCACCTCCCACTATTCATACAAATATGCATTTTTTCCCCTTTTTCCTCAGAAACAACTAAACACTCTTTCACTCCCACTTGCCCCAAACAAAAATCTGACTTATCCAGCTGGTCACTGTGGACAACTGCAGAAAAAAATTGCTAAAGTTGTAAGGATGTTAACAAGGAACACAAGATTAGTATAAAATTGAAAGTGTTTGGATATTTATCTACTGCTGGTAAGAGCTGTACAAGAGAGGAATATTGTGATAATATGGACCAATAATGTCTTAACATTATTCTATTATGCAAAAAATGAAGCTAAGTATGTAAAAAAAAAGTTTTCCTGTCTGACTTTTGTGGTTAACATTAATGGCATCATACTCATTGCAAATTTCTTCTACCTTCCCTTTCTTTTCTGAACTTCCTAAATATAAAGTTAGTCTGTTCTTTGCTGCTTTTCTCCTTTCTTTTATAGTTAAAAGATCAATGTACTATGCTCACAGTATTTAGGTTTTATTCTTAGAGGAGTAAATATTCTCAGTTTTTCTAGCAGTATCGTAGAAGGCTGACAAGTATAAAAATAAGTTTGGTTGTTTTCACTTCTCCTTTTGCACTGTTACCCTTCCAGTTTCAAGGAGGTTCAAACTACAGCTGTCTGTCAAGATTTGTCAAAGGGAACATGAACAAGATGTGGGCAGCCAGTACTATGATACCCAAACAGTCGCTTAAGCAATCATTGTTCAGAGGCCAATCCATTCACGGGGGATTGGGATTCCCTTCTTTCAACGTCTTTAATGGTGCTGTTTGGATAAGTCCAAAGTTATGAATTTGTGCTTTGTTATTAGAAACTTTATGGCAGAGCCAGGTACAAATATTTTCTTTAATGATCAAGTTTCTGGTTTATTGAGAGTGTTTCCGAGTTTATTAAATACCTGAAAAAGCATTAGCTGTAGCAACAAAATCCAAGCATTAGCAAAAAATCATTTTATAATTCAATATCTTCTCACATTTTAACTTTCAAAAGGAAGACTTCTGCACTACATAACTATCCCAGTTTCATCCATTCAATTCTGTAAGCCTTTTTAATATCAGAAGATATTTGTATCAGTAATAACAAAGTTTAGGAATATATCTGTTGCTGTCCTGGTAACTTTTTGTTTCTGAGATGCTGCAAAATAATTTGAAAGATCAAAGTATTCTGTTGAAATAGCAGGAATAATTAAGAAGATTGTTACTTTGCAGTGTAAGGGGTGGGGAGGACAACATTAACAATATTAAACTAGCAGATTTCTGTTCTCTCTGCTCTCTGACTACCATTCCAGAAATGCAGATACAGGGCCTTTTAACTGTTCAAAAATAATAATCAGCATATGTGAATGTCTTTTTTAAATAGCAAGAAAATCACACTTAGAGTGAGGAACCAATAAGATTTTGAACAGATTCTCATTTACAGCTGCTTCTAAACATTTTGCATTTCCCTCTGAGTAAAGACTGTGCTTTGTAATTCTTCATTTTGTTTCATACAGTTCAATCCTCCCTGAAAGCGGTGTCATACAGACCAAAGAGAGCAGAATAAGTGTAAGAAAAGACTACTGTATATGACAAGGTTCTGTGAGTTTGTCTGTGTGTTTTCCTCCTCATAAACTATTGTGATCAAAAGGTACCATATCAGATTCATATCCACTGACAGGCTATGGAAAAAATATTCCGCTGTCAAGCAGGTTATGTGTTTCACACTCCTGAACTGCCTTAAGAACTGCAAGAAGGCAGACTGGAATCTAAACCCTGTGTGAGCTGATTCCATTTTGGTATCAATATGCTTTTGACAGATTTTTCCCATGACCTTTGTATCAGTTAGAGAAGTATTAAATTGATGGTTTAGATTTTGAAGTAAAATTGAGCAACAAATACTTTTTTTTTTCCAGACAGAATTTGGATTTGAATTTTTAAGATGACAGAAGACAACCATGGATGTTAAAATACTGAAGACTTAATTTTAACATCTGTAACACCAGAATTTATATTTGCATACAATTGATGTATGCTCTTTAATATGCAGAAATACTAGAAGCCTCCATTATAGAGTTTGTTGCACATCTGAATTTTCTCCATATAGCTTAAAGTTTTAAAGTGCAAATTTAAACCAGCTCATTTCAGTGGCTGGAAACTCTTAGGAACATCCTTAAGTTGGATTTAAAAATTACCATTTTGGTTCATTATAAACTAATCCTGATCCATATGGATAAAAATTCCTTAAAACCTTACCTTCCACCCAGTTTTTTCAAAATCATTAAGAAATCATCTATGATGTGGCATCCAGTATAGAGCAGATATCCCTAATCTAGACACAGTTGAAGCAATACCTCCACAGGATAATGCAGCAGTTTTCAATAGTAATATTTTAGTCTAGAAATAATAAAACTGTTTTAGTGCAGAAACTTGCCTACGCTGCTAAACTAGAGACTCTTAGGAAAGCTGTCAAAGTATTTTTTCATGTTTCTGGTCCTAGAGAAGACAGTTTGAAATGGAATATATTATGTATTAAAACAAACTTAACAGATGATTAAAACTACTTAAACTATTTTAATATATCATTCCCAAGTGGAGAAGGCCCAATTACTAATTTTAAAAGTATGTATTTTGAAGTACGCTTTTTGTACAGGTGCAGTGTATTTAATAAAGACAATTTTGTTTTGGTTTGTAGATGGAAGAATCAATTATCAGTAGATCTACAGATGGCATGAATCTATATATTCTCCACAGAAAATATGGTGTTCAGGTTTGTCACCTGCTCCGTTTGGGAAAATTTGGTAACTTTGGCAATACAATATAACCCATATCAAAGCTTGAACATGACTAGACATAGTATTCAAACTGGGACTATCTTTATCCCATATTCTTTTTCTCTGCAGTCTTGAAAGTAATTAAAGAATTGTGCCTTCTTGTGAGTTTTATTTACTTACTCTTTTGACTGTTTAAGAAACAACAAACAACCACACCCCTTTATCTCTGTATCCCTTTGAAAAGTATTTTGTAGGGTCCTTGTGCTTTTTTGTTTCATGGAGTTTAATAACTACTAAAAACTCAAGAATGGAAATTCAATAGTACATCAGGTGCTGAGTGAGTTAGTGTAGCTGTCTACACTACATTATACTATCATTTGCATTATACTATCAGTTCAGTTAATGATGTGACACAAACCTTTTTATTAGGTATTTCTGTTTTCAAGTGCACTGGAAAAACACTGACAACAGGAAGAATTAGAGAAGTTTTTTCAAAGAGACAATAAGATGAACACTGTCTAAGCTTAAACAAGCATTCAGCTAAATTCTGTTACAATACAGTCAACAGACTGACACATAAAGTATCAATAAACCCTATGAAGTCCTGGAAAAGTTAGAGCACTGTAAGAAATGACAGGTTCAAATTTCATGCCTGCCAGCAGAAGAAAAAGGAGGAAGAACCAGGAGAGCAGTAGGCTTTGAATTTAATATTTAGTTGACATTCCTAAAATTGGAGTGTGTACATGTAAATGGTAATAGTGTTACTCCATAAAGAATTGTTTGTAGTCTTTGTATTTACATAATATGAACACGACTAAATTAAATTCTACTCTATATGGGTGTCTTGCCTAAACTAGGAAGGTCTGACTCAACCTAGATGGGCATTTCTAAGATTTAGAAAATTATTGATTAAGACCAAAATATAAGGTGGTGGAATTAAATTCTGTTGCCTCCAACATCTATTATATAGTAAGCGCAAATGAAGGCTGGTGTTTACAGTGCTTTATAAAGCAATTTCTGTTCAGGGTCCATACAAAAAATGTACAGGGTCCTCTTAAAATGGGTGTGGGAGCAAATGAACTGCTTATACTCTATGTGGGGGATTCTGCTGTATTAAAGAACCAATGTGATGATGATATGTTTAGAAAACACTCATGCTGGATAGGGTCCTACGCTTCAAAATCTACAATAAAATTTTTTTGTCTCTTAATCTGCAGTTTTGTTTGATAGTACCTGAGGAAAGTTTTCAGGATCACATTTTTCCTTCCCTAGACACACAGAGATGGTTGCAAAGTGATCGTAATACTTCCATCCTGCATTTCATGCTGATTCACAGGAGTAATAACAGTTCAGAAGGAGATGTGGAGTAAAGCCAGAAGTTTTGTGTGAATGTTACAGGGAAAAAGAGGTTGTATCATAGCTGTGAGTGGGGAAGAAAGAAGAGAAACAATCTTCAGCTATCAGTGAAGGTAAAGGTATTAAAATAAGTAAGTCTGCAGAATGAAAGGTTTTTTTGAAAATTACGAGACAAAGAACATTAGGGGAATGGCTCAGTGGTATATGAGTTTAAAAATCCTGAGGTTTGCAAAGCTAAGTAAATGCTAAATTCATAAAGGAGGTTTCGGTAGGATTTTTCTGAGCTTCAGTGTTGTGCTATTTTCGAAAGAAAACAGATAAAAGGTGGTTATGTTGGCATATGAACTGTTATCCCTTTGGGAAGAAGGGACCTGAATTAATTGCTTATCCCCTCCCCTTCTCCTTTTCTATGTACAGTTGGATTGCAGAGAGAATCGATATCAAAAGACCTGGGTAAAACATGAACACATAGTGTTCCTCTGTAAGTACATAGTGTAGTTTCTGTAGCTGGCTGTCATATATAACAGCTTTAAGTTTTAAACGTTAAAATCATACAGGGTTAGAAGAAGAGCTATGAAGATTATGGAGGTTCTAATTCTCAAGAAGCATTCTCAAAAAAAAAATCTCAAAACAAACAGAACTTGGATATTTTTAAATGGAAAAATGGAAAACTAAAAAAATAATTCTATTACAGTTGACTGAATGTTTCATATTTATTTTCTTTTTATATGTTGTTCCATTGGCCACAGCTGGCAAGATCTTTTTTGGGTATTTTTCTGGTTTCTCGTCGATTAATTTTTGCATCCTGTGGGAAGAAGCTTTTCAAGAGCACAAAGTGGATTCTAAGCAAACTGTTAAATCCTTTACATTTTCTCTTAAATACTCTACAAATCTAGTTAAAAGGTCGAGAGGAAAATAGCTTTCATTAGAATTTTTCGCTTTGTGAACTGGCCTGAACTTTGGAGCCTAATGGAATGGTTGGCTTTCTAAAGAGGTATCTGTTGGTTTGAAGACGTCACCAGAAAGAAACAATAGTTATCAAAGTAAACGTCAACTGGTGTCTTTCTCTTTACAGATTTTAAACTAGAATGTGTTTCTTTTTTTTTTTTTTTTCTGTAGTGCTAAATATGGAAACCTCCAACTTCAAAGTGAGGTTTTGGTATTCCCTTCCATACTTCCGGAGGCTGTTTTGCCTCTCTTTGTTCTCAAAGGTTGCCTGGCAGAACTTCTGTGTGTTTCTGAGTGTACTGTGCACCATGTGGACCCAGCTGTTTGCTGTTTCTACAGTCCACTCTAGACTAATCATCATTTTGAGAAGTGTTTGCTGTCTTTGCTGTTTCCAGATAAAAAAACTGAGATGCCAAGAGTTCATAAAGTCATTTAACTTCAGTGTATTTCGAACAACTGTGTCAATGCTGGCAGAAAAGGGAGATCTCATCTCCAGGAAATTAACATCGCTAGTGGCAGGCTTATGCAGTGAGTGTAAAGTCAGTGCAGTAACAAGCTTCTAACAAAAAATGTGTGCATGTGTTTACTATGTTTGTATACAAGAAGGAGAGTAAATATTGATTACATAGCTTGAAAACTCCTCTTGTATTTGCAAACGATCAACCAATATACATGGCAATTTTCAATCAATATAGTTCCAAAAATCCTTGAACTGACTTGAGTAGTTATCCTATAATGGTAATGTGCTATAAAGGTCCATCGTGGAAATATTTAAAATAAAACCTTCCTTTCCCCATTTTCTGCAGTCCATTTTGAGGAAATGGACTTCCAAAGTGTGGTATCTTGGAGCACTGTTATACAGGTGAAACACTTATTTTGTTCTGTGAAGCTCCAGTAGTTACTAAGAAGGCAACTGAGTCAGCTGTCAAATAACATTATGGTAGCTCTTTACCCAAAATTCAACGAATGTTAATACATATAGTTATTTCAGTTTATCTTCCTGAGGACTATTTTGTATATGAGGTGCCATAAGCAAAATATCAGATTCAACTGTTTTTCATGAGCAAGCCGTAATACTCTGCATGACCCAGGAGAGGTCATGACTTCTCAAAACATTTGTGAAATGGCTTCTAACTTTTCTGCTTCTATCTTGGTGTCTCCATGTAGGCTCATAATTATTTAATGCTCTTACTGAAACCACTTCTAAGCAATTTGAATGTTATGCCCTCTATTTGTACACACAGGCAGTTAGGTATCACTTCAACATCTGATCTTTCAATCTGGAGACTGAAAGTTCATTGAAGTTGTCTGCTGATTTCCTGCATGTATTGTTCTGTCTCTAGACACTTTCTGGCTTTCTAGGAGCTGTCTCTGCCAAATTTCAGTTTGAACATCTCTACTCTTAGGTAGAACTAGACTTAAACTTTTGAGAGCCTTGGATATAAAGGTTTAGACCTGTGCAATAAGTGTCTTAGTTTCCCCTTCCAAAGCTGTAAGTTCTTAACATTGGCTCTGCTTTTGTTAGAAATGCTGTAATTTTTTTTTTTTCTTCCCAGGTTTCTACCTTTGGCACCTGAAAACCTTCTCTACACAGAACTTGCTAATCTGCTTTTCTTTCTAGGGATATTGTGATGTGCAACATGCAATGGCTCAGTTTGTGTGAGCATGCAGCAGCTGTGGCACTTTCATCAACATTTGCCATAAATTTGGAAATCCCAGACAGAAGTACCATCTGGCTGTGCAAGGTATTCTCATAAGCTGGGCAGTTCCTAAGTAGCTCAGTCACTGTAGATACATGCAAAAAGATCTCTGCTTTAGAAAGCACTGGTGTTACTGAAGAAGAGCTAAATACCTTATGTCCAAGGCAAACTTCTGTGATTTTAACTTAAGTACATGTTTAATTTTAAATGAGTGCCCTGGTTATCTTTTTAAATTATGCATTAATACTTTGCTAAAGTAGGAAAAATACAAGAAAAGTTTAGCCTGAATGTAGTTCTGTGCTTAAAAGTCCTTGTCAAAAAAGGTAACTTGTGTAATTCAGTAAATTAACTCATAGATGTTCATTATAATAACAATAATAGGCTTGAAAAGACATCCTGTGGTCAGGCTGAAGGTTTTTCTGCTTTTGACATCATCATAGTGCACTACAGGGGAGTAGCAGATGTTATGCAGCTATTCCTTACTGTGCTTTGTTTGCTGTTTAAACATATTTATCAATAACACACTGCACGGGTAACTGAAATATTTCTAATGTAGATCAGTTGATAGATGTTCTCATTAACAAAAAGCTGCAGGCCATGTCATTATCATCATCTTCTTTCTTCTTTCCAGCATTACTAAGTGCGTAGGTTTGCTATGCATATGTATATGTTTGGGAGAGAGGAGGTTTCTGCTCAGCAATTCCTTTAACAGTTGATGTTCCTGATGATTTGCACCTCCTTTCTTTTCCTTTTCCTCTTTTAGATTGTGATAGTGCAGCAGAATTCTAATTAAATTACATTTAGGACAGTAGTTCTAGACAGAGGTTGTTTGATAGAGAGCTGTGTTAAAAGATGGTGTCCTTGAATACAATGATGATAGATTTACTTTGTCTCCTGGTGTTACTCAAATTGGAATACAAAGCTATAAGGCTAAATCTGGTTTCTTAAAGATAGCTAGCTGAATGCTGATGTAAAAATTCTTCACGAATATTTGCTCAAATTTCAAACAGCTGGTTTTGCTGCTGTGGGGTTTGTCTGGCTTTTTTTTTTTTTTTTAAAAAATACAGAGGCTTTTGCTTTACTTACCCTTTGTATCTGCTGTTTATGAGCATTTGTAAAATGGCTGCACTTTTTAAGAATGCATATACTGCTATGCATACAAAAAAGGTTCATTATTTATTGTTGACTATTCTTCTAAATAACGTTTAAGTCAACCAAGCCAGAAAACAAAACAATATCACTTTGCCCATAATATATGCCCAGTAATGAGTGCTGCATACTCTTAACGTGATTAAGACCTACCCATATATTCTTCTACAATCAATACAGGCAGAACAATTCTGTGTTGAGTACAGAGAAAGCCTGCAGAGAAATGAACTTGAAATGACCAGTTTGCAAGGAATTCATAAGCTTAAAGTTGTTGTCCAGATTACTTCGTGGACAGGTTTTTGTAGCTCAATAGAACAATAGCTAGAGATGTTCCACATCTCAGTATTAAAGCCACTGTACATTTTGGGAGAGGGGGAGTTTAGCAGAATCAGAAGTCTGCAAACAATTGAGGAGGAGGAAAGAGTGGAAAAACACCTTCTGGAATACTCTTTTCAAATCTACCATGATTGGTAAGGACTCAATTATTTCAGAGGATTTGAACAACCCTGCTTCCTATTAAATTCAATTTCCTTTCTTAAAGAATGTCAGGCCTTAATTACTTCTTTGACTTGATAAAACATACAGGTTTTAGGATCTTTTTTCCTTTTTCTGGGTGCATCTTTGAAACACCAAACCTGCTGGAGTTTGTTAGATATTTTTTACATTTGTAAGCTTATCAATAGTAATGAATTTTACTCCAAACTGGTGAATTCCCTATAGATTGATATAAACAATTTGAAAATATTTATTTGAAATTTGCTGACCAAAAAGGAAATGTGTTTAAAATTTTCTTGAAATGATGTCCTTTCTAAATAATTTAAAACCATAACCATAAAATCCGATGACTTCTGCTAGCTCTTTCTCTTCTAGTTTTTCCTTGATTTTTGTCAAGTCTTATTAAACCATTTCAGTAACTCAATCAAAATTTTATACTTAAGCTTAGTAGTAAGACCTAATTCTGTGTTTTGGCAAAGTCCCAGCTTCATGTTCTTGAGGCAAACAACCGCTGCTTATTCTAAGGTTCTGTGGCACTGATTTAAATTGGTCTGTCTTCAAGAAGTCAATATCCTTTACACACATAATTTCCTCTCAAGTAGAGAGATAAAAAATGATCGCAAAAAGTAATTTCTTTATTTCTAAATACCAAACTTAAATTAAACTCAGGGGAAAAAAAAAACAGGTTTGGCATCTCTTGTTAGAGATTAGGACAAGGTTCCTAAAACAGTAAATTCTGACTTTCTTAAATTAGGGTAAATGCACAGAAGATATATTATACATGAAATAACTCAAAACTGTATATTGAAAGCAGTAACATTAAGAATTCACGTCTTATTGCTTTGCTGTACTTCTTGCCCTGAGACACACCAATCAGCGTGTAGAAAACACTAGTAACTCCAATAACTATCTCCAAAGCTTCTGACGAAAACTCTTTGCTACTATTTACAATTTCAAAATTGCCAATAATGCTAAAGCAGAAAGAAAACAAGCTATGGATAAAGGGGCAGAATTTTTCTACAGAATTTTTGTTTTATTTTGCATTTAAAACCTCAGCTCTGGGAATTACGTGAATCTCTGAATATATTTAAAAATATAAGGGTGATTTGAAATGATTTGTGGGAAAATAATAGAACTATTAACTTTCCAAGCTAAAATGACAAAAGATTTAAACTCCTAATTCTTTATATTGTTTAAATATAAAATATTTGAAATAATTTCATTAGTTTTAAATCCATTATAGTGCAATAATATTTTTAGCCCTGCAGAACCAATATTAACAATAAAAGTTATAAGACTTAACTATAAAACTATAGTCATGCCTCAGACATTATAATACTTTCAACTACATTCTTTCCTGTAGAATTGATATGTAAATGGCTTTTTCATGTCATGGATGTTGTTGTTTTCAGAAGTGACAAGGGTATATAGGCCATATTTTTAGATATATGGGTTTATCATTCCATACTGTACAAAATGGTAGAGCATATTCCTTTCTTTGCTTTGCTGTGTTGCTTGCTTGCTTACAGGGCTGATCCCAAGGCAAGCCTGAGGTGTGAGAAAAAACAACTTTCCTTGCCTTGCAGGGGGCACTGTGGAATGACTACAAACATAGAACTTGTAAAGAAGGACTGGCAGAAAGCACTAGTCCTGAAAGAACACAAGAGAACTTGTTTTCAAGTTTTTTTTTTTCTATTTTCCCCACTCAGCAGTAATGTGTTTCTTCTGGAAAGCTGCAGTATATGTGACTTCAGTGTTCTAATAAAACATAGATTTAAAATACTTACTATCTTTTGACATACTGTAAGGAAGAGGGAGCACAGCTGATCCTCATGACCTGTCTGGGACCTCATCACCAGTTTTGTAGTGATATTGAGTGAAATTTTTTTAAGCTTATCAGCTACTCAAAATCTGTCTTGCAATTCATGATCAGATCATAAATGTAACAACAGGATAGAGCATACAACTGAAATCTTTTAAGTTTCAGATATGAAATAAAAATAACTTTTCCTGATCACTGAAGAAGATTAAAACCCTAGAAAAGCAACCTCTTCTGTATTCCCTACAACGCTCTGCTGATACGGGCCATTGCCTGCAGGAAGCAATGAACTCTCAAAAACTTTTGCATATGATGCTGATCAGCAACCACTCTATCCTGCTTAGGTTTTTATAGTACAAATTTGTAACCTAGGCATACCAACATTATATGAATATAACTTTCAACTTAAACATCTCAGATTCTAGCAGTAGTGCACATGGAAAGAAACAAATGTCATGAGTGAAATCTGCTCCATATTTTGGCAATTTACTCTTTAGAGCTCTCCAGCTCAGCAAGGTTGAGAATCACCAATTCAGATCACTGACTACAATGTGGATGAATGAGCTCGTGTCAGAATCAGTCACCATTCTGTCCAAATCACTGCAAAGCTGGGAACTTGAATGCATGAAAACTTACCAGATTTTGGATATGACAGATCTCTGTCCTTCTGTGCAGTCACTCTTGGGTTGAGTTTTTCTTACTTTGGCATGAAAATAAACTTTTGATGGCATTGAGAAATGAAGTAATCATGAAAGAAATTGTGCAGTACCTTCTAAGATGTAGATTACTTTTACCATAGCTGTGAGTGAGGTACTGCATGCCCTGTGTCATATTTCGGATCAGAATGGGATGCATGAGTGCAAGCGCTCTAATTGGGGGACATAGTCAATGACAAGTCTTGTGGAAACAAATGTCTTAAGTTCTATTCCTTTCTGCCAGGTAGTGTCCTTTCCTAGTCTTAAGGGAGTGCTACTGTCTTCTTGGGAATCAGAGCCTACATCTTGTCCTGGAACTGACACTTGAAGTTTGCTTGTTTTCTAAAGGAAGTATGTACTCACTTGTAATGGTGTCACTTGGACTGTTTTTATTAAATAGTTTGGGTGTTTGGGCATTTGATTATGACGAATGTGTAGCTACTTATTATCCTCTCCTGTGTAAGCATGGAATAAATCTGTATCACTGTATTCCATTTTATACTGCTTATACATGTTATGCAACAATCTGTATTTGAAGAATCACACAATAACTTTTGCCACAGGCAAATTTCCTTGGCATTTTTGAGTGCCTGAAATGGCAATTTTACTACTTTTCTTTTAATACAGTTTTCTGTGGGTGGTACTCCGTACACATGGAACTACTTTACTTTTAAGCTTAAAAAAAGTCCTGAACAATATTTTTTATAAAAAATTTATAGAAGGCAACACAGACATTTTGATGAAATATTTATTCTGAATGAATGATAATATTTTGTAAGGCGTATAGCTGATTTTCCCTTGCATTTTCTCTTTATGCATTCAAAAAGGTGAAATCTTCAGTCCATTTGAATTCCATGCTCAAAGATGCAGCTTGTTAAATCTTGTCCCCATGCCAGTGGCGTTTTGTAGACTTTGAAGCTGCTTTTTGAAGGACACTCTCTTCCAAATGAATAGAAGGATCAAGCACAAAAAAAGATAGATGTAGATCGCTGTAGTAGAAAATGAAATGTACATCTACTACTAATATTGACTATAGAAGAAAAGCTGGCAGCAGTTGAAGCTATTCATAAATACTATGGTTACCTTTAAATATGCTAAGAAATGCTACAACTGAAAGCTTGCATTCTAAAGTTTTGAAAATGAAATGAAGTAGTTTGAATTAAATTACTTGGGGTGTAATTCCCTTATTAAATTTCACTGAGTAATCCCATATGACCAACATTTATGTAGGAAAAGTAAAGTAACATATATTGAAGAATACTCTGGAAGGTTTTTTTGTCCTTCACATGTTCTCTTTATAGTTGCAAAACCTCTGACCTGCTCTGTTCTCTTTTCAGTATGCACAATTTTAATCTCCAGTTGTGCATCCTCGAAGTTCCTACTGATAATTAGGAAAGCATAACTAATTCATCCTTCTTTTTATTGTAGAAAGACAGAGGAAACTGAGGTCTGGAGGAAAGATTTATCAGGGCTGGAGGAGTATCTGAAACTCAAGGAAAGCTGTGGTCAATTCCCTTCTCTAGCACAAATTTAATGTGTAAATCTTGGCCAATTCAGTATATTTATACGTCTTTTCCACCATGTTTTCTTCCTCAGGGTGGTAATGTAGACATAATATCAAGATGACTTTCACTGCCACAGTAGTATGAGCTGTGTATTTACCTTAAAGAGATAATCAGATTTTACTTTCCTGCCTGACACATAATACCCTACTTCTAGCTCCTACCTGTACAGCCATCTTATTCAAATACTTCCTTCTTTATGGCTTTGCATCAAGGAGAGAATGATTTTACAAAAAAAACCCAACCTAAACAAATCCCCCCCCCCGAAAAAAAAAAACAACCAAAAAAAAAACAAGCAAAAAACCCTACATCACCAAAATCAGCCCACAGATTTCATAATTAAAGAACAAATCTGATGTTTTCTCTGGGATTCTCTCTCTATGTTGCTTATGCCTCGATTGTTTGTGGCACTTTGACAAAATTATGTATTAAACTGACATAGAACATGTGGGATAATGGATTGCTTGGCATCTGCAATAAAAGTATATATGGAGGAAGAAAATTAGATCCAAGGCTTCAATTAATTTTTATTTGCTCATTCAACTGAAGGAAAAGCTGATATAATCTTCTTGGCTCCCCAAAGTAAAAATTAGGCTGATTACAACTTGAAAGACAGCAGAAGCTCCCATTTCTTTCCTATGTGGCCTACAAAATGAATGACGTTATCTGTCTTAATCAATGCTTAGAAGTATTTTACCTTATGACTGCTTACAGTTCTTGTAATTATGACTAACGATTTTTAATTTGCTGATGGCAGTATGGGACTTCTTTAAAATTTTGAGAGATAAGGCTGCCTAGCAGCCTCTTAAGGTTTTCTGACATTTGTCTTCATGAGCAGATCTTTTAATCTGGAGTTTAATAACAATTTAATTCTGTGGGCAACTTTATTCTAATCTTTATATGGTACAAAGATTATGAAAAACTCTAGGAACCCAGATTCTAAAAAATGAATAATTTTATCTAAAATATCTGATTTTTTTATTAGATTATAAAAAAAGTGATCTGAGAAAAAAAGAATTGTGATGTGTGCTTTGAAAAAGAAGCCAAGACAGATGTATGTGAGTTCTTGGGCTCAGAAGGCTTTCTTTTGCATAAAAAAAACATACTGCAAAAACAGCTGCATCTCCTACTGGTAGGATTTGTTACATAAACAAGAATTTGGAAATAATACGGTAGGAGTGTGACTGTTCACTCAACTCCTGCTCAGATTTTGGCTAACTGATTTTGGCATGAGCTAAGCAGCTCATGCTAAGGTCTTATGTATGCTGGGAGCAGTGCCATTAGGTCAAAGCGAGGGCAACATGCAGGCAGGACATAGTGGCCAGAAAGGGCTAAAGGTCATTATGCAGGCAATATCACCTGCAGCTTGCTGTCTCCTGCAGCTATAATCCTTGCATATCTATTGTTTGGCAGTTTCTTTAGAATCCGCTAACTCATGGAAACGGTATAGACCAAACTCCCAATCTGGAAGGTATAAATACATCAGCTTACCCAAAATGTTTTTGAAGCAAATTCAATAGCAGCTGGAATGCTGAGGCTTTTGTGCTTTCCAGTGTGATACAGGGGACACCCACACCATGATGGGGGAGGAAGGATGAGCACTCTCACCATCAGCTAGGTAACTATTTTGCTCATAGGTGCACGAGTGGCAAGTTGCAGGTTAGAGAACTTGTGTATTGGAAACCTCATGAATTAAGTGATGAATTAGTGAATTCACATATTAGTCTACTCTGTATAAAAGTAATTGAACCCTTGGATGCAGTTTTCTTTCTGTTTGTTTGTTTTCTTTCCTAATGAGCTCACAAAATAAAGTTTAGTTTACAGAGTACATTGTTCTATAAATTTGAGAGATCCAAAAGGACTGTGACACAGGACATTACCTATGATCAGTTTTAACACATGACGGCGCTGATCCTTTCAGAAAACAATATAATTAAACTGAAAACGTAAAGTGTAAAACTTTGCTTGTGACACATTTTCAAAGGTGTTACAGTTTGATTGGAAACCATCTTCCTCCAGTATATTTTTTCTAAAAATTAAATAGAGAATTACCCTCAAATGGAAGACACCTACACCCAATGGATCAACAAAGGCTGTATAAAAAGGAATATAAAATTTCAGTTGAAAAATAACCTGTAAATCTGTTAAACAATGTGAAATGCAATACAGGAATTTACATAATGAGGAATAAGCTTCCTAATGTAACGATTATCTTCTACACTGAAGAGTATTTACCATACAAATATAACATCCTCAGTGTTTTAATTTTGTATAGCATGTAAAATTTGCTTATTGAGAATAAATATTAAAGTATTCTGAAATAAAATATAATGCTTTTAATAATGTACTCATGAAGTAGTTCAATTAAATAATCCCTTAACACTAATATTTCTTCTTTCTAAAATATCTCAAAATATTAAACTTGTGTAAATCAAAACAACATATGGATGCCCTCTTTTATGTAATTACATTAATATACTGATTAATTTGTTTTCTTTGTTGATTATTAATGAATGATCACTCATTAATTAGGAAGCAATGGATTATACAAAGGGCTATAAATTGAGTGTGATTTGAGATCTACCTTTAGTCATTATTTTTAAATGTGTCCAAAAGCATGCTGACTCCTGCCCCTTTCCGTAATGGGACAAACAATTCACCTGAAGTGTGCAAATTCAGTGAATTTTGGCATTCTGAGTTTCCAGTATTCGTTTACTTAAGAAAAAGTAATTTAAATTGCCTTAGACTCTTACTGACTTCTTGTTAAACACTTCCCCATTAACTTTAGCATTTAGGTTTATAGGACAGTAATTACCAGGAGTGCACTTTTTCCCTTTGGCATAATATTGACCTAATATTGAATGTTAATAAAGTGTTCTATAAAATAATAAAAAAAAATATTATTTAAAGTCATATTGCACAGTCTTAATCTCTCCGCCTGCTCCACTTGACCAAGGGAGATTTTTCTTTTTTTTAATATGAAGCTATTATTACTTTCTAGTAGCTTTGATTGGTCATATGTCACCCCTCATTAACAGAAGTCATGCTCCTTCAGCTCTAGCAGCCCACCCTATCCAATGCCCCCAACAACTTCCCGCATGGCAATGTTTCTATATGCCTAGCGCATGCATGTTATACGGTGGTCTTTAGCCGTCACACACCTCACTGCCATGACACAAGACACCACCAGCCTCTGTACTCTGGCTCTTCCCATCGCTTCTGTACATTAGAGGTACACGGCTCTCTATTATAGTCATCATCTCCTGCTCTCTCAACCAAGTGCCTGACAGGAAAAAACCAGCACAAGGTTGTAAACTGAGCACAAAGGATAAGTAGTCCAAAGCAGAGGGTTGGTAGAGTAACTAGAGGCTAGAAGAGTAAGGGCAGGAGGCAGGGAAATCCAAAGAAGACAAAAGAGAAACAAAGACAAAAATAGGTTTTAATATGGAATGAAGGACGAGGTGAACTTGTACCCAGGCAGTTACTTCTCTACGCCCACACAGAACCATGTGTAATGCGTCTCCTTATTTCTCCAGGTTTTTGCACTGATGCATAGATTGTCTCGATGTTAACTCTCGGATGCACAATAGCTTCCTAGACCTATAAAATAAAATTAGCCTAAAATAGATTTTGAAAGATGACTAGAAAACCATGTGACTCTCTTCAGAAAGCTCACTACATTCATTGTGGAAAGTGTTGATGCAAAGATATTACTTTTTTTTTTCAGTAGTATTGCAGAACTCTACATGGTTCCTACTCCAGTGAGTACTGATTGGATTATTCAGAAGTATCAGTTTACTCATGATTAGACACTAATATATATTAGTGTATTTCTGGATGGGAAACTTAAGTGAAGGATGGATATTATGGAAAGCAATTGCCTCAGGTACTGATAAATCAACATAGAGACCTAAGTTGATGTAAAAACAGCTAAAGGTTTTTAGAACATTTTTCATTTCCAGAGCTATTCCTCAAACTGAGTGGGGACGTTCTTAATCCTACAAGGGCAACACAAAAAATAGTATGAGCGCTGATTTTCAAACCAGCTGAGTCTTATATTTTATTGTACTTGCACATATAAATAGCCTATATTCTTTTAGCCTGTTTTGCAGGAGCTGTTTGAGTTGAGCTATTTCCCACAATGAAACACGACTATTTCTATTATTAAGACTCATAGCAGGTTGGCCTCCCAGCATTGTATTAGAGTTAAACCTCCATCCTGGACACAGACAGATATTTTGCTTGGGCTGAAAAGTTGCATACGTGACACAATTGATTTCTATGGTTTGAGCTGAACAAAGGGGTACCATATACCATTTATTTTATAACCTTAGTTCATTTGATCTTGCAGCCAATCTGGTATATCAAGCATAGACGTGGCCTCTGCACAACACGTTGCCAATACTGAGTTGTGTGTAATTTGCAACAACTTGAAAAGAATATGGATAGAAGTCAGAAATAGGTGTGACTACAATAACTTCTACCACAGAAGCTGTGAGCTAAGAGTAGTTAAAGCAGTACAGGTACGCTAATAAACCTTGGAAATTCATCTCGATAACCTCTCAGTTCATCATTTTCTCACAACTCAGAAAAAACCCTAAACAAACCCATAAACCTCTCCACTGAAGATAACAGCAACTCAGAGATAGCAGAATTTAGTTGCAAGCTGTTTAATTGATCCAGTCATTGGATCCCAGCAGAGATCACTGAGCACAGATGTCCTGTTGCTGGATGAGGTGCTTAATTATTATGTAATGGTTTAACTCTCAGATTGATTATTCAGTTCATAAGCATAGTAGTAGTATTATTACTGGAAAGTTAACCACTCAGACTGAACAAAGGCTGAAAAGTATAAAGAAATGCTGCACTGGGACATATAATTTGAAGACAGTTGGGACTATTCAGTGATAATGATGCTCAGTTGAATTAATTATTTCTACAGTATAGTGAACATCTTGCATTTCCTCCCCACACTTATTATAAAGCATATGACAATACAACCTCCAAGTATTTCTCTCTCTAGAAGGAATAAGCTTCAGTAACCATGCATTTATCTATTATGGAAATGTAGAAGTATACTATGGACTCATGTTCAATTTTTCTCCCAAATGCAATTAATCCTGTCAAACATAATACAAGATAGTTTTATTTCATAGTGTGGAAGTATCTCTTGGATACTATATTATTACAAGTTAAACCAACATTAAAGAACAATAATTAAGAACAGGAAGAGCAAGAATGGAAGGCAGGCAAAAGATATATTTTCAGATTAAATTCAAGTAATGATGTGAAATCACCGAGGATGTTGCATAAAGGAAAGTTCACTGTGCTCTCAAAGATTCATATAACCTTTGCAAGGAGTAATAATGTAATTTTTAGTACTTCAAACACCCATGAGATCCGAGTCTTTGTTGCCTCTCCAACAGTTGGAATAACTGACTAATCTGAAAGACAGCACTTGAAGCATAGAAGGTATACACTTACCCTCAGTTTAAAAAAAAAAAAGGGGGGGAGAGGGGATAAAAAACAACTATGCTGGGAATAGACAACTACTTCTTGTTTATTTATTGTAAATTGACTATCTCTAGGGCTGTAAATAGACACATTAGCAGTTAATCACCTGTTAGGCACTTTATAAACACTAAGGATTTTCTGCATAACACCCAAGGATTTCAGTTATTAAACTTATCTTAATTTATTTTAGGAGTGATATTCTGAGAATTTCCTAAAGGATTACATTATCATTAGGAGTGATATTCTGAGAATTTCCTAAAGGATTACCCCATGTTTACACTATGAGTGAAATTGAATTTGCGGGAAAATGAACCATGATATTCTGGGCACACAGGAGTCTAGAAATTATGAATTGAATGGATAACAGAAAAATGGATGCAGCGATAAAACAAGCTGAAAGGCTGGGTGAAGACTACAGCAGCGATGAAGAGAAGATGGTGGTGTACATGTGTTTGGCTGAGGGCTGACAGCAGCTTTTGCTTTACAGTTTTACATTAAGTATTCAGAAGCTGGAATAAGATCTTTCTTATGGGTTTCATACATGACATAAATTGTTACATACAAGTTACCAGGAAGGTTGACAGAGCACAAAGTATGAAAGAAGAGTTCATTGTGCTTCACGTTCTAAAGAATATGTTTTTGTGAAAAAATTGGAAGTTCATACTTTTTGGAATACCTTTATTCCTAAGAAGGACGATTAAAAAAAAAGCTATGCATGGGAAATTCAACATCTTTCTGGTCCCCCTCCCACCCCCCCAAAAAAAAGTTGGGGAGTTTTGCTAACTGTTAAGGTGTATCACTTTTTTTTCTTCCTGAACTGGTTACATTAATTAGATGAAGAAAGAATCTTCAACCAAAGCATAAACCACACAAGCTTTTTCCTTAAAGGCAGATTAATTTGATTAAATAGTCAATACAGAGGGCCAAATGACAATTTTGCCTATTGATGTCTTTTTCTGTGGAATAGCAACAGGCATAAAATCTTTTTCTAAGCTGTTCTGGTAGTGTACCACAACCCTGAAACAACCTATGCCTGAGAGACAGAGGAAATTCAGCAAGCAACCTGCTTAGCACCCGGGTTTTTTACTGAGACACAGACTGCAGTGCCACATTCCCTACTGACAGCTTTGTATAACCCAGCTTACTCATTATTGAACTCAATGTTCTGTAGAAAGAATAGATAAAAGAGTGGCATTTCTAAACCATTCTAAAATAGGGGCTAGGCAGTGCAAGAAAGAAGGGAAATAAGTGTCAGCATGAGTACAGACACGGTATAAAGCCAATAATTGGCTTATGCAGTTCAATGTGGACAAATGTAAAGGGATGCAATTTTTATTGGCACCAACCTTCTCAGAGTTCAAGGAGCATCTGGACGACGCTCTTAGTAATATGATTTAGTTTTAGGTAGTCCTGTGAGGAGCAGGATCCTTATGAGTCTCTTACAACTTAAGATATTCTATGATTATCTAAACACAACAAAAAATAGGAAATTCAATAGCCACTGGCAGACAAACAAACAGATTAATTAGACTATAGTAAGCAAAAATTTTAAAACGTTCCACCTTAAATCACTAAAAATAGCTGGGACACAAAGTTTGATGCTTTGAAATTGAGGGAAAGCATAGTTGATAATTAAATATTTTTTAATATACAGGAATCGGTTCACTCATGTTATGGTAAAAAGCAACATGTCAGAAATATCAATTATAAAAGGGTAATACATATAAATATAAAACTGCATCAATCATCATATAGTTAGAAATCTTAGTCTTTAGCAGAGTATGAAGGTTTTTCTGCTTCACCCCTCTGTGTTGCTATACAGTTATGGACTTTCCCTACCACTCTATCACTTAGTAAGCAGAAGGAAAGAGGAGTATAAACTGAGTTTTTTCTCAAGCTTTTAAAATGATAAAAGACAAATATTCATCTGATCTCCCACACAAGAGAGTCCCACAGTCAAACATCCCTTCACCAAAAATTCCTATTTTCCTCTGTAGTCATCTTGCCTCCTCAAACAGAAAAATTCTGCTAGAAGTCTCTCGGCCAAACATTGAACACAGTTGAGGAAGTGAATCATGGGGAATTTTGGAGGCAAGCCTTCTGGGAATTAAAAACTCAGCTCTCATTTCTGAAACAGGTTTCTAGTAAGGCTCAGAAAAAAGGTGTTTGTTTAACTACTTGTAATTTTTTATAGAATTTGCAAACTTGCCAGAAAACTTCTAGCAAACTTTTCCCACACTTAAAATCTTTTCAAAAAAAAAAAAAAGAAACATTAGTTTCTTCCATCAGAAACGAACAAAACAATCCAACACAGTATTAAGAAATACTGTATATCACCCTTTACTCTCCACCAGGGGTAGTACTTTGGAATCAACAGCTAATTTTTCTTCCAGTTATCTGGCCCATTCTTTCTGGCAACTTTCTGTATTTTCAGATAAGAGACATTTACCCCCCATCCTTTCATTTTTATTTCTAGACTCTGCACAAGGCAAGGGTCTCCAGTTTTCTCTTATAAAATAAACACTGCATTTCTCTGCTCATCCTAATAACTCTTCTTGGTACTCATTTACAGTTTGATTTTTTTTTCTTTAATATGACCAAACACAGTTACAGAGGACACTTCATTATGATAGTTTTTTTTTTTTTTAAAGAAGATCTGTGATAATCTTTCGTAGAGCTAACACATATTCATAGCCATTACATACTGGCTACTACATTCTAATCACTAAAACCGCAGACCCTTAACCCATTTGTTAACATTTCATAGCTTTATTAAAAAGCTATCATTTTTTTTGCAACCTGTCATTCACCCAGGTCAGCAATGAAAGTAAGGCACAATGAAATAACGTTGACTTTTACCAGTATTTTTATTGGTCTTTAAATTCTCGGGCTAGTTTCATGAAGAAAGAGGAGGAATACATCTCTGAACAACTTGATGCACCTATCCACAAACTCAAATTACCTCTATGTTTTCCTCTAAATTCTGAAACAGAGTAACACAAGTCAGCTTTACTGCTTAAGGAGGTTGCAGGCGGACATAAACACTCAGATCTCCAAGGTTCCTCTGTAAATACAGCTTTTAACCTATTTCTGACGATAGTATCCAAGATAACAGGTGCACAGAAGGCTTTTTCAGAAGGAACCGGTTACACTTCTTGCCTGTTTGGGCTGCAGACATCCTTCCAGAGTATGTGGTGAGGCAAGGTCCTCGTATTAACAAAGGCGATGGTAACTATCAAGAATTACGGAGGGATGGCAAAGGTTAGTATTACTTCCTACTAAGTATTTCAGCCCTTAATAAAGACTAATTGTTAACAACAGTGGAGTAGTAGTTATACTTAATAAAACCATTAAGCTTTTAAATGGAAAATTCTACAGTTTATGCATTTCTGTCTGCATTGTGAGGCTCCAGTCAAAAGATTAAAAATCAGGTATTGCCTGTGCATTGTAAGCACTCTTAGAAATTACATACATAGCTAAGCTTGCACTGTTTCTATACTGACTGAAATGGCAACTTAAAAAGCAGTTGTTTGCTTACTATACCACAGCAATCATGAAAAGAAACATTTCTCTAAGAAATCCTACCTGGTTTGACTCAGGACATTCTGGAAAGATGGAGAACAATAGTCTGAAGTGGAAACTGGGACTGGACCTGTACAGGGGTGACAAAACCATTCTTTCCAGCCATCCATTTTAATAAAAGCATTGGAACACATTGGATTTTAGTTCCATTATGCAATAAATCCACAATTTTGAAACCTCAAAGCACTGTGAAATGAATCTGTCACATTCTCAAGCCCTCTCTAGTATATAACACTTTTGCAAATCTGGTCCTTAAGTCTTGTCTTAAAGAGACAGCTCGTTAAAATGGAATGCTGTGACACATGATAACCAATAACACTCTAGAGAAAATTTTGCATGCATTTGCATAACTTTGCTCCCTTCAAAGGCAATAATGCAAACATGAACCAGACCCCTTGTTATTTACACACTTTAAAACAATCAGTATGCATTTGTTTTTAACTTTTGCTCAATTAGCCTCATCTCCCACAAAACCTTTTGTAATAATCAGTATTTACTGTCATGACACATATGGGCATGAGCGGAACTAATCATCTGCAGGCTGTCCCTGCTGCTGAGCTGAACAAACAAGCTGTTCAAGACTTCTTCCTGCAAACGTTTCTGTTTTGTAAATCAATGAGAACCTAATGGAACATTTTCCCTTCTCTTTTACAGAGACACAACTGAGATCCACAAACTCATTTCTGAATGTCACAAAAAAAAAAAAGGCAAAAAAAGCTGGTTCAACTGGATATAGTTTGTTCAGAGACATGGGCCCAAGCAGACAGTAATAACCAGCATGCCATTCCAACTGAAGTTTTAATCTACAGAATTAATAATATGTGTTCTTGTTTTCTGCACCTGTGACAGATGGTCAACAGAGAAGAAAACTCTGCTTATCAGCACTGCCGAGTTTTGAAATCCCAATGCACAAACCATAGATAGCATTGGCAGATCTGTTCAAAAAATTAGAGATCCAAAAATAGACTTTTCCTTTTCTCCATTGCACTCCTAAAACGTGTTTGCACTATTTGCCAGTTACCTAAAAGCAAACACATCCTTGGGTTAAAGCAACTTGTCAGTTTTCATTAATATAAATGTTGGATGGTAGGTCAGGGACATGCTAATCCAATAGATTGATCAATTTTTTTTTTTACATTTCAGTGCTCAGACTTTCCATTGACCATGGGGAATGATTGCAACTCACAAAACCTGAATGTTTTTGTGTGGCTCACAAGTAATCAAGGTACTGCTTTCAACTCCTGGCAAATGATCAGGCTTGGAAATATATTAATTACTGGAAAATGTCACCATGTGTGAGCTGATACAGGTTCCTTGATCAAATTCTGAAGCTATGAATGCTACAGAAATGTTTGGAGGGCTTCATCGGATTTTTCTTTTTCATCTATGTGTCTGAATCTGAGCCTCTAGATCCCTACACAGACCTGCCAAATCAAGCCCAGGATCTACATCTGTACAGTTAAGTAAAAAAGTCACAGGCCTGTTCTCTGATCCCAAAGGCAAGCAGCAGGCAAGCCTGTGTAAACATGATTAAATTCTCCCCTCCTCAAAGTGGTCTTGTTCATACTGCGTCCTTAGAACAATCCTAAGCTAATGTTACCCACAAAACTGTGCCCAGACATTGTTTGCAAGAATGCTAATTGGACCAAAATCATGCCCATTAACATGCTACAAATTAAGCAATGAGGATAATTCCATGCCAGTGCTTAAACCTTAATTACAACCATAGATGTGAAACCTAGATGTAGAAGCCAGTTGCTTTAGCTCACAAAGCAGCACTGACCTCCTTGCAAGTACATTTCATTCTTTCTGCTAGGTGGAGTACCAGCCCCAACAAACAAAGTGTTTTCCCTGGGAGCTTCGAGAAAAAAGAAAGGAAACCAATCCCTGCTCCCAGACTGCAAATCCAGAATTTCAGAGCCATCCCCTCTGTTTTTCATCGAAGGATGCCTCTGTGAAGCCGTGCTTTTCCCTTGGCTACGCACCCAGGCTAGCTGAGCTCCTACTAGTACATGACCTCTTATAACATGTCATTGTCTGCAAGGTCTGTCTCCTCTGACTGCAGACAAATAATCAGGCACCCAAGTGACTGCAAACTACATTACCCTTTGATAGCACCATAGAGGCTGCTGATGTTCCTCAGAAGTCAACAGGCTGTAAGGTACATCATGCATCACCTGGGCCTAACTCCACTCCCATTTCACCCAAGTTTCACCTGGACCCACTTATCAGCTAGTTGAATACTAGATGGAAGCAATCAGATGCTGCCATCAACAACATACCTCTTTCCAAAGACAAAAAAGAAACATTAAACTGCAACAGCTCTTCTTATTTACCCCTTTATTAGACGAGGCTGGTGGTAACAGTTTACAATTAGTATTTTTAGCAGTTGTTGGCCTGTTGTGTCCTGTTCTCACTGTGATTTAAAATAAGTAAGTAATAAATGTTATCGTTATCACTATCACTTTTGCTTGCTGTTTTATCAGATTAAAAAAAAGCCAAGAGATTAGAGAACAGAAAAAGTGAAATACATTCTAGTGACGATTATTCAAGCATAAGATTAATATCACTGGCAATATAATTAGCAGAGGGTTGTTATGCTCATTCCAGCATTTAGCTGCCAGGTTTCCCATCATAGAGAGCACAAACAACTGCAGCACCATTTGGGACCTCTATTATTTTTACAGTTGTTACAATAAAGTGCTCATTATTATTGTATCTGTTTGTCAATGTTTCAGAGAGGCTACATCAAAAACCATGTACAGAGAATAGAACTTCTGTGGGGTTTTTTTTACTATTTGTTGGGCTTGAAGATCATTGTAGAGAAACCTAAGCAGGTACACAGCTCTACTGCTGTTACTACAGTTTGGTTTTATGGGGCTCTGGGTGAAGTTGCACAGGGGTAAAACCTTCCCATAATTTCAATCCCAGTCTATATCTCAAATTATACTTCTGAACATGGGGGGAAAGGGAATCACAGGGTGTTCCTGGAGTTGCTTTTAGAACTGATGGGGAGATGAGAACAAAAAAATACCTGTAGAGCTGAGCCTAATGGTTTTCTTCAGCTGTAGGTGCATGAACAACTGATGGTAGTGCTAACTGGGTTTGGAAGACCAGCTCATTCCCCCTCACAATCAGTGCTAGAATTGTCTCATATTTTCTAAGACATATTTTGTTTGGTTTATCTTTTAAGTCCCAGCTCCTAAGTCATAACGTTAGGGGAAAAACCTAGTTCAATCAAAAGTAAGCATAAAGAATTTAAATCCCATGGGACAAATTAAAAAGCTCAATATTTACTGATGTTTTTAAAAAAATATCATGCTTCCCAAACCAATCATATATTTAACAGAGTCCATCCTCATGAGCCACGGTTTTATGATATTGGTGATTTTTTATTTTTCATTCCCATCTGGACAAACTGATGCAGTAGGTACAGTCTGTTACAGTACCTCTTATTCCATACTGCTCACTTCTTTAATTCTAAACAATGAAGACTTGTTGCTTAGGAGTTAGGTAACTAGCAGGTATTGTGTTTGCAGGTGTGTAGCATTGTTAGACCCTGGTAATGATTAACCTTGAAATTAAGAACCATAAATGAACGTGGTCCAGACATGGCTGGGAGACAAACCTCGACCTTATAAGGAAAGAAAGGAACGGGTTCACGAAGAGTTCACTACCATACTGACCACTAGAGACCACTCGAGACCCTCAAGAAGACCCTAAAGACTTTAGTGTGCATGTGTCTAGGATGATGTAATATTATAATTAGTTCTCGGAAATGTAATGAATATGTAAAAGAGAATCTTAAAATATGTAGGAGAAGCATGGATATAAGCAGAAAGGTGATTAGACCAGGTGTGCTTGATTTGTGGCAAGTCCACCGAGCACCCAGGCCTGAATAAAACAATATCTCTCCTGAGTGTGTGGAATTGGTTACTTGCACGCCGGGCACGAATCCGCTTTTCGGACAACAAAACCAGCCAGTTAAATGAAATATTTCCTCTAAAGTAATTTCTGTGGGCTTGTATTTGCAAAAGCATTGCCATGGCCTCTGTGGTTCATGCCTCTCTTACCACTGGTAATAATTTTGTCTGGTTTTCTTTGGTAGTCTTTGGTCCAAGTTTTAGCCAGGCTAAAGACAGCTAAGGATGGCACAGTTGCTGAAACCCATGCAGCTCAGCATGTCCACAGAGCAGGTTTGATACTACTTTGACACAAAATCTTGGAAAGAAGATCCCCAAATTTTCATCCCTTAAGATAATTTTAGTGACAGGGCTGTAATTCAAATTATAATATATTTTTAGTATTTAATTAGAAAATTATTACTTTAAAATAACCAACACATTCCTAGCTCCATATATGTGGTGGTGTTCCCTTTTACCCATGACAAGAGTTTGAGTGTAAGAACAGAAATTATTACAAACACATTTAAATAAAAGGTTCTGCTGGTAGGAGTACCCAATTGAAAGTGCTGATATTAGAAAATCAAACACAACCGAGTTCCTATGAGTTTCTGGAAAGCAACCAGAGATGTAAGCCTGTGATAGAAGGGAGATGGGTACTTAATGGTGCCTTCATTGTAGAAACGGTGTTTCTCTCAGTGATCAGAAACAGATTTAACAAGTGTTTTTTGCCTCCTTCAGATATGAAAGAAAGAAGATGGGGAGAAACTACATGCAGGTGTAGAAAACACTGATATTTAAGAAAAAAAAAAAAAGGGCAAAAAATTAGTTTAGCTTTTAGGCCCTAAGTGGAGCAGTCTAAACTTATTGCCTCTGTGAGATCAGCTTTTGCTCGTCTACAGAGAGCAAAGAGAGGAGGGAGGGAGCGAAAAGGCCTAGGTCCAGCTCATATGAATTCATTTTCTGTACATCCAAATCTTCCACTCTGGACAGCAGTTTATTGTCCCAGTGGCACATAATCGATGTAGAAAGGCAAGGTCACTGAGAGAAATAAGTTATTGGGGAAAGCAAGGGCCAATTTCTTGTGATGCTTTGAACAACAGAAAAAACGATATTAGAGGAAATAGCATGTGATTGTGATGGATTATGAAAGAAACAGTGAAGCAGAAAAGGTCAACCTCAAAATTCTAATTTTAAACCCATTTATGCGCATATAAAGAAATAAAATGCCTTTTAATATGTGAGCTAATAGATAATATTTCCTTTAAGAGGAGAACAAAGCTGCAAAAACCTAATGACTACCTGTATGGTCTCCATCGCATACAAATAAGAAGATAAAATGCACTCTATTAAATGGCAGCCTGTGACTGTAACCAACAAATGCTTGATCATCAAAACATTAAAAAGCCATCAGCTACTAAGGACAATCTCAGCTGAAATGGACACCACTGAAATTACAACAATGCTCACAAAACAAATCAATGCACTTGAAGCTTTGCAGCTGGGCTAAGGCAACTAGAAAAGAGGCTGGATTAAAAACAAAAAAAAAAGTCATTAACTACTGCTTTATTTCACAAAGCCTAGATACGTACTCTCCCACAGGATGCTAAGAAACACGCACAGCATCATCCTGATAAACAATCATCCTCATATTAGGTGGCAGGCTTACTGCAGACAATGACAGCAAATCGTTTATCTATTCTGGGCCATCTAATGAATGAGAGGAGACAGGGAAGGGGAACTTTCATAGAGCTAACATCACAAATGAGTGCTAAACAAAAATTCAGAAAACAGAAATAATAACGGATAGCTGAACACCCACTCACTTAAAAAATCCAGATTAAAATCAGCAAGAAACAGCCACTTAAGGGACTATGGGTTTGTTTTCTAGATGACAATTACTTTATAGTACTTATGTATACCTGTTGGGTTTCCACGCAGAAATTCACCCCAGACTCCTTAGTATAACCTAACTGATACAGAATCATGACTTAACAATAAATCTTTCTTAAATCTTATCATCATCATTATGTTAAAGAAAGCATTTTTCATCCTTAGTTCATGTTTTTTAGTTATGCTTGCAAATTAACCTATGTCATTTGGTTATTGGAAAATGGAAACCTTTCACCGAGGGAGGCAGTGGACCCGGAAAAGTCTTTTTGTTATAATTAGATTATATTATGGAAACACTTAGTGAAAAATCTTATTTTTTAATCAAAGCAGTAATTTTGGGATAGTTTTGTGAGGTTTTCTCTGCCAGCTAAGTAGTTTACTTTGTTTCTGTTTTTTGTTGTCTGACAGCTTGAAATCACAAGACTTTGACAATGAAACTTTGTTTTAATCTGCTCATTGATTCAAAACACATCAACCATCAGAAAATGATGGTTTTGTTCAAAACACTATCAAAAATGAAACTGCAAAATAAGTATTCATCTTCACGTAAAACTTCCCAATAGAATACACATGACTAAGATGTAAAAAAAACAGATTTCAAAATATAACCTTGTCTCAGGAAAGACCTCACAAAGTATTATTAACACGTGAGAACATATTTGAAGGGTGTTTTAGAACAATTTTCTGTACTTCCTTCAATTTAAATATTTCATTAAGTAGTGTTGTATTCATACGCTGATATAATTATTTGCTGCTGCTTTTATATACTCTTGGTTTTTTAGATTATTTTACCATCTGTAATAACAAAAGCAATCCTCTGTATGGACTATAAATTATGTCACCTATACGTAATTTTCTCCTTAATCCTGACTGAACAACTGTTTACCCTGCCCAGCAGATTAAACAAACTAGTGTGAAGGTTATGGGAGATAAATACTAACACATTAACAACTGTATGCATTCTTAAAACAATTTATCCCAGATCCATAAGAAATATTAATGGATATTATCAATATTACCTCCAATTGTCAAACAACCCTTCCAACTAATAGTACTACCCTCAGGGAAGGAATAACTGAACTGTTTGTTAATTGGTCCCTGAACCCCCAATTTTCAGCTAAATTAACACAGCTGAAATTACATATTAATGTAAGCCACAGCTGGTTTGCCTTAATACCGGGGCATAGTATTTGCAGTAGCTCAAGAGCTGATTCCCAAGGCTCAGCACCAGTCATCTATTCCGAGAGATGAGTTGTCCAACGGGAGTGATAATGCCTGATGTGGGCGCTGGGAAGTATGAGGCCACTGGTAACGGCCGGTGGCCGGGCTCATGTAGTTTACGGAGACAGTATTTCCCACTATCGCTGCTGGAGACCAAGCACTGTTGTGGGCACCCCTGCTCTGACTCAGCTCGCATTTCTAGCATTTTCATAATGTTCTTTTGCTGCCTCTTCTATTACAGCCCAGTTCCCATGCTGCTGTATGCCTGCAAGGATCTAAGCATTCGTTTATAAATTTAATTGTTAAAAGGACTGAGTGGTTTGATTCAAACTGGCATCCTCTTAAACTTAAAAATTCCCCAGCATGTCATTTTTTAAGTCCAAATAAACATATATATTTACAGCATAGTTTGTGTTTTCCTGAAAATACAGAGGATTAATAAGTAACATAAGTGTAATTTTAAACAACAGATCTTTATCAGTGATTCACAGATAGCGTATATATTTCAAGAGAAAGTCAAGATGGGAAAAATTCTATGGCTTTCTACTACAACAATGTGTTTCATAGCTGGTAAAATTAATTCCATTTGCTGGATAAACTTTGAACAAAAGCCTGCAAAATATGGTCAGATAATTATTATAATCCTGTGGTTCTCAGATTATTCAAAATTAATATCTTTTTCTCCTCCCAAGAGACCAAACTAAACAAAAATATGGTCAAATAGAGAGTATTATAGCACTTTCTGAAAGACCATGACACTCTAGTTGCTTAAACTGGTCTGTCAGAAAAGCAGAAACAATGTTGTAGTGGGAAGGATATGGACGAGATATGCACTTGAGTTGTTAGAAGAACACAGCCTTCCAAAAGGCTGCAATGTATTTAGAACAGATAGATGTTTAACCTAATTTAGTAATTTACATAAAACCTTCAAGGTATTATTTCATTATAGAACTGTTTTCTTTCACTTTTCAAGGTGCATATGTACCTGTAATATCTACCTCTCCTACTAGCTTTTTAGAGCAATAATAGAATTTTTGTTTTAATTTGTTCAGTGCTTAGGACTAGGACGTCAATATGTGACAGGATTTCTAGCTAATGCTAACTAATCTTATCTAATTTGAGGTCCAACCACTTGCTAAATGTCAGTCATCGTTTAAACAAAATCCCCCGTAATATAATGCCATAAATATTGCTTGCATTAGTAAAGCTGAAGGTCCTGCTTTATTTAATAAGGAAAAAGAAAGTTCAGGGCTTAAGAAAGCGAGCCTTTTCTCATCCATAATGGCGTGATGTAAGAGAGGAATAATGAATGACTTAACTGTCCAATGTTTGTCTTAATGCTGTACAAAAATTTGGCATGGGAAGTAAAAAATACTTATAGCATTTGATGTGCTTTTAATGAAGTAAAACAGTTTTATTATATTAACTCTCTTATCCCAGTGTCCTACTTCCAAGAACAGCCAACATTTTTATATGAATAGACAAGAATTCTATTAAAATTACGCCAAGAATTCTAGCACTTTTGGTTTTAGCAGTTTTACTGTCTATTCTCTCTAACGGCAGTAGAAGAAGTACTGAACTCAGCCCCTTCTTTTCCTATGCTGCTGCAGGATGAGTTTGCCTTAGATTTCATTGTGAAACAAATCAAAGGAAGGAACCAGAATTTACAAATTTGAATAGCCAAAAGAAAGAAAAATAAAGCTCTTTAGGCACTCTATGATGCCTCTCATCAGGTCTCATGTGTGTAGATCAAGATTTCTCAAGAGCTTTCTGAATCAGTCCTCTTCCACTGCCAATAATGCTTTTCCTTGAGTCCTGTACATACAGAGGCCCTAGGAAACCTTGTAGGTGAAGGTTGAGGCAAAGGCAGCACTGACTACCTCAGCCTTATCTTCACCTGCTGTCACTAAATCACTCACAACACTCAGTAGTAGGCCTACATTTTCCCTTTTTATTCTTTTACTGTTAATGTAACAGCAGAAGCTCTTCATGTTATATCCCTTGCAAGTATCATCTCCAGCTGAGCTTGACTTTCCTAACACCAGTCGTGCGTGCCCAGGCAATATGTTGCTACAGTGCTACCTGTAGCCTGTCCTCACTTCCACCTCCCATGTACGGCCTTTTTGCACTACAGCTCAGATGAGTTCCTTGCTTAGCCAGGTTTTGTAAGTCTACTCATTTTCCTGAGTATTGGGATGGACAATTCTTGCACTAGGATGATATTGTCCTTAAAGACCTGTCCCCTGTCCTAAGGTTCTTTGTTCCCATCAGGTCCCACCTACCAGTTCCCTGAAAAGCTGAAATGTGCTCTCCAGAATCCTAGGGTCTGTACTCTGCTACTTGCTTTTCTCACTCCCTTTAGCAGCTTGTACTTCCTTTCTTCATGGCTGCTGCAGCCATGGCTCTCCCTGTTTATCTCATCTCTAATCAGTTCTTCCTTGTTTGTGAGTAGTGGGTACAGGAAAGCTTCATTCCTGGTTGGCCCATCTAGCACTTCTGTTGCCCCCAATACCCTCTAGAAACGTCCCGGATTACAGGAGTCCAACTGTGTTGCCTTCCCAGGATGTGTCAGGCAGTCTCCCATAAGAAGAAGGGTCTGTGATCTGGAGACTTCTTCAAGCTGCTTAAAGATGACTTTGTTCACTTGCTCACCTTGATCAGGTGGTCTGTAACAAATTCTCACTACAATGTTGCCCTTGATGTTCTGTTCTCTAATCCTGACTCACAGACTCTCAACCAGTTTATTACCTGGCTGAAGAACTGAAGAGCTCCATATATCTGAGCTGCTCCTTAGCATACTGGCAACCCCATCTCCTTTTCCCTACTGCTTGCCTTTCCTAAGGAACCCGTATCCATCCATCAATCCATGCAGATATATGAGCTATCCCCATCTTAATTATTGCAATCATGTTTCAGTTCTGCATTCACACACACTGCACTTGCTCCTCCTGCTTTTTTCGCAGGCTGCGTGCGTTTGTGCACAGCAACTTCACAGACGCCCTTTGCCACCTGCCTCATCCTTTCCAAAGGCTCTTTTATTCCCATCACCTTGCCCCATGTACTTACCACCCTTGACCTCCATTTTTTCACTTACCTGCAAACTATCATCGTCATTCCCAGTGTACCTGGTTTAACATCCTCCTCAACAAAGAAGTGAGACTGCAGGCAAAGATGCTTTTACGCCACCATTGTCAAATGGGTCCCATCTTTTGCTACCAGTTGTCATTCCTCAGAGAGGGACCTATCGTTGTAAAAGCCAAAGCACTACCCATGACACCAGGCAGTTTTTAACTCACAGAATGTTTCCACTCCTACCTGAGACCTGTCCCTTTGGTTGCAGGACTGAGGGGAACACCACTTGGCCTCCCATGTCCTTCATCTTTATCTCCAGACCTCTGTAGTCCCTCCTGATTTGATCCAGATCTCCCTCAAGAGTGATGCATGAGGACAAAATGTAAGGGAGCCTGAGGGTTGGAAAACCCTTTGCAGCCTCGCTGGAACCATCCTCCCCACCCAAGTCCAGGACCCCTGTAAACAGCAAACCTCATGGCAAGCAAAGAGTGACCTAGCACATCTGGTCAGATGAAGGGTGCTTCCATCCCTGCAAAAGGGGACCTCCAACCACCATCACCCATCGCTTCGTCTTGGTGCTAGTGCTCTGTGCAGGCCCAGCTCACTCTGAGGCCTCCCTTAATGGAGCCTATTGCCCTACACAGGCTATTACTATCAATTCTGTGATTCAGATCTGAGAGTAAAGAAGGAGCCTTTCTTTGGCTGCTAGAGGTCACAAGCTTCAAGCCTCTCCCATCTTGTGACTCCCTACCCACCACTCATTCAAGTGTGGCCTTTACGTGTCCCTCCTTCCCTGCATCACAGGGCTCAGGTCTTCCCTCTGCAAGGTTTCTTGCAAAGCCCCTGTCAATCTCATGTTCATTGTCCCTGACAGCACACAGCCTGCTCAACAACTCCTGCAGCTCCTTACCCTGGTCACTCAGGGCCTTGCCCAACAGACACCTTGGCGCTGCTGCTGCCCCCGGGTCGGCCCATCACTCCCTCCTGCCCCAGACCTGGCTGGCTGACCCCCCGCAGGAGGGGGGGGTCTGTCTGGATCAAGACTCTGTCCTCGTCCAAAAGAGCTGAGGTAAAGAAACACCAAAAAAAGCCATTTACAGCGTTCTGTTATTTTTGTTCATTCTCCAAAGCACACAAATAAAGTAGTGTATAGGTAAGTGCCATTTACTATCATTTTGCCTGTCAGATATTTACCTGCAGACAGATACAGAGCAGTGCTAAAAATAGCATGCATTTTGCAGGGAAGTAACACTTCAATCTGAAGGTTTAGTAATGCGAACTGAATCTGCATGTATTATGTATGAATCTGGTTTACCCGACAAATAGTGGAATTACATCATCAAAAGATAAGATGGCAGTTTCATGTTTGACAAACCTCAGTCTGTTCACTGGATTTAGATCTCTTCTTTCCAGGTAAGGCAATCCACATATTGCCAGTTTTATTGAAATTAAAACACTCTATTTCCAGAGTGCTAGAGACACTATTAATTCATTCGTTATTGCTCCTTCTCAATTGTTCAGGCCTTTCATGTGTTCCTACACAGATATATATTATAATCTGTGATAACAAACTTGGAAGCATTACCATCTTCAATTATTTTGCCTTTTATAAAGTAGCTGCTTCCACTGGTCAAGTGAGTGGTAGTGTTCAATACTTTGTTTGCTATAGCATGCACCGTTCTAGACTTGTTTGGGGTGACAGCCCCCACAATCAGCAGTTGTAACACAGATCAGCCCTTCCTAATGCTGTTTGCAAAAAGCTATGACAAATGACACAGAGCAAAATGCAAGCCAGTGAGAAATATGCGTCCACATGTTTTATCCAGGAGCAAGGGTCAGTGATCCACAGTACTGTTCCTAAAAGGAGCAGCAATGTGTAACTTGAATTCCCTTTTCCATCCATTAATAACTCCTAGGAAACAGTGTGAATAAAATAGGGTTTTGTGGATTAACTAAATCAATTGCAGTTAAAAGCCTGTCTTTTACTTAAATAATTTTTTTAGTTGTGAAAACAGTTAAAGACTCAGATCTGAACTGTTCACAGTGATGATAGAAAGTAAGAAGTGATTTTTAAGTTTCACAAACTTTTTCATAGTAAATTGCCTAAATCCCATTTTTTAAAACAGATGATTTCAAAAATTGCGAAGGATGAGTCTCCACCTCTTATTTCAAACATTCAGTTCTCCAGTTTAGGGTGAAATAAATGTCCTGGCCACAATACTTTGAAAGGACAAAACCTTTAAAACAGTCTAATTCTTCATAGTAGTTTGAGGACACATATTTGGAATCTCTTTCTCCTACATTTACCTTAAGGTTACCCTCCCACTAGAAAGCCTTCTGACAAAAGCAGTAACTACAGATCTTTTCTTGCTTACAGGTTTATTAATTTTGGGAAATCTTAAACCACTGGGATATTATAGTCCCCCCCAAGCATAAATATGCCACAAACTGAGTAATGGTGCATCTGTTACGATACAGACACCACATGTGTTTGAAAAGAGATTGTAAAAATTCAAATAAACTGAATCAGAGTTATCTTCCTGAGAGAAAAAGGAATCAATCATCATTCACAAAACTTTAATAATAATTCTTAATGAAAACTATTAATCCAAGCATATAATTAGTTGAAGTGATGTAAATGAAAAATGTTTGACAATATGAAGAATAAAGATTATAACCGTGAAAAATTATACTGAATGCTTTCCAAATAAACTAGCTTCTTAACAAATATTTGACTTTTTTTCTTCTTTTTAAAAAAGTTCGTATTTAAAAGGGGGAGAGATAACAAGAACCAACTATAATAACAGTTCCTGGTTATAAAAGGGTTCCAAGTAAAAAGAAGAAGAAGAAGAAGAACGACAACAACAACAAATAATAATACTGCAGAAAACAAGTTAAAGAAGAGTATTACACCTTAACGGACATTTGCATTGCATCAGCTGGCTATACTGCTGGGAGATTCTTGTGAAATCCTGTCCTGGCTAGTTACCTACATTAAAACCAGAGACTACTGAGTAGTGAATGGGCATTGTGTGATGCTCATCTCGGTCCTTGGCTTCCAGGCATCCTCAGTAGGAGATTCCTTGAAGCACATCACAACAGCCTGGATGTCTTGGTTTCATTGGAAAAGAAAGATGATCATTTCATCTAGTGGTGAACAGCCCAGATTCCTTCCCACATGGAAATAACCTGGAATCACTCAGGGACTAGTATTTCTAACCCATCACATAGCCTCATCACAGGGCACTCCAGTTCTCAATATATCTCTTAGCCGCTCTGAATTTAAAAAAAAAAAATCTTCTGGTTAGTTAGTAATTTCATTTGTTGTATGTGTTCTTTTACAGTGTGCAAAGCTTGGTGATGCTGAAGAACTTTTATTTGATAGAAATTTTCCATAGAAAATTTGTGTAAAAAAGTATAGTAAAATGAGTATAATTTCTCTATCAAGAAAGTAAGTGGTCAATCTTCCTAGCAGCTGGAGCTGGAAAAGTTTTGTTTCTTTCCTTTTCTGCCAATAAAGAGAAAGTGCAACACGGATCCTATACCTTCAGGCATTGTTTTGTCCCCTTGGAAATACTTTCTTGTGAAAGCTCTTGAATTTGATGTTCCATTTTGATGAAAGAAAATATAACTTCCAAGCTTTCATGGAATAGTTTTCACTTGTAAAGAAATTTTAAGGGAAGTAATAGTAGTAATTCAAATTCCAACAAATTTAAATCTTTCCAAGACCTGAGTTTTATTCACCCCCCCTATTACATCTATGTAACTCATTTGACTTCTGTAAAGCATGCAATTTCTGTTGTAGACAGCTAAATGGGAGAAGAAAATGAGGCCTTCTAAACTCTCCCTCATTTTTTTTTTCTGATTTAGAGAGTTCTATACAGACCTCATTGGCTCTGAAAGTATTCAATTCCTCATAAAAATGGATTTTATGCATAAGCTTCCTTTGTTAGCCATCTATCTTTAATGTCTTCCAGTTTTCAAAATCTGAAACAACATTATGCTGACCTACCCTGGGAACAAATGAACATTTCCTACTGGGTTATATAAAACTTTCTATTAGCGAAGAGAAATGCAACTGATAATGAAGTAAATCAAAGACACCTGATGCTTAATAATTTGCAGGCATTGGTGCTAAACAATTATGTAAGGAAGAAAATGTTTTGGTTTTTTATGCTAACATGCAATAATTGGAGAGATTAATGGTACTAAGTATATTATGCAGGCATTGAACCAGTTCTGAAAACACTTGTAGCGTGAAACACAATATAGCCTAAAGACTGAAATATGCTTGTAAGACAATTACTTTAGCTTCTAAGCAATCCAGTATGATTTTGTTCAACCACTAGTGTCTGAAAAGGAGCATATATTACATTTGTTTTCGTGCTTTAAGCTGTATTTTTTGTGTTTCTGTCACTTTTATTTTACATCAGTAGGAAAGATGCTAAGTTTGGCTAAAATATCTGCTTTTTTGGTGTAAATGATGGATATAATATGATTACTTCACTCAAAGCTTGAATCATGAAAGGACCTTTGTCTGATATAGCTTCACATGAGTCAAGGTGTATATTATATGCATGATCAAAAAGCAGCAGGTCTGACATTTGAAGGTCAGATCAGAGAGGGCAATAACAGAAGGGAAATTATTATGCATTATTTTACCATAGAAAAAAGGGAGTAATAAAGGTTATATGAGAACAAAACTTTTAACAAGATTCATGATAAACTGCTATAATACAAAAAAACCAAACCAAACCAACAAGCTGATGCCATTACTATATTGCCTTATATTTAAAATGAATCTCATGCAATATTCACAGAAGATGTGTATTATATATATTAATAGAATGTAAAGCATTGGGAATGTGAAAATCTGCATGGGCCACGTTTCTGTGCTTAGATTGTACTTTGGGATTTTTTTGTGCCTGAATACAATAAAGCATGGAGAATTTTCTGTTGTCTCTGACAAAAATAGCATAAGCAAGCAATCTGATAAAAGGAGTTTTTAAAGGAATCTAAGAAAGGGGACTCATAAAACATGTAGCTTTACCCTAGGAATACTCTGTGTGAATTACTTAATGGTGCAACGAACTGGATAAGCCATAAGTCAAGAGAGGGCACTGCAATTAATCTACTCTCTTTTCCTGATTCTGTGATGACAAATGGCAGACTGTATTGAGGACGCAATTAGAGAATAGTTGCTGATGTGAAAACCATGGAAAAAAAGGAGTCTGAACTTGTCCTGGCAGAGGCATGGCTGTTGGAAAGAAAAGGTAAGCAGCTCTGTGACAGATTACCCTATAGTCACCATACTGAAGTACATGAACCACCTCACTCAGTTTCACATGCCTGCACTAGGCCATACTGATACAGAGAGCTGTATCAGAAGCTACACAGGTGGAGAACAAACCAAGACGGTTCCAATACACAAAAACCGACAGGTAATTGTAAATAGCTAGCTGCATCCTAAAATTTCAAGCAGGACAATGTCAGGCAGAAAAAAGTTACAGTCACTTCAAGCCACAGAGGACTTCAGCACGCTGCAAACAGAACTGGTCAAAATATTTATATTGAAATGTTGATAAAAACACAGTTTTTAGAAATTAATTTTGGAGTTGATTAAAAAACTGGAACATTAGGGAAGAATCCCAAATTTAATTCTGGGAGGAAGGGAGGGCTTTGTCAGAACATTTAATATCCTTCCTCTCCCTCTTTATTTTGTTGTTGAGTTCTAGTTTCAGTCCCTGCTGGGGTGATCCTAACTGTATTATCATCAAGAGCCTTCTAAAGTCCGATCTCCACAACTTTGTGTCACAAGTCACCACACTTGTACAAAAAGACTGCATGGTGATATTAAACCAGGTTAGGGTGCACATGGGAGCAAGAGACATCATAAGGACTTCATCTCACCATCTTCTTCTGAATGCCACTTTATCAAAGCTCTGAATTGTGATATACAAACTTTTTTTCTTAAAATAAAGGGTTTGAATCTCCATTAATAATTCTTGCTTCTTTGTTTTACTCCACACATCAACACAGAAAAAAATAAGTAAGTTAATGCTTTTACGTTAAAGAACCACAGAGACTTACCTAAACAAATAATTGCTCATGAAGTGCCAAACAAGGAAGTAAGTTTCTTTCCTCCTTGTCTATGTTTTTATGGTCTGTGTTTGAGAATGTATATAAGATTTCTTAAGTGAGTAAACAAGACCTGGCCTTCCTTAAACACTTAACAAGTCTCCTGCACAATTGATGATGGAAATATATTCAGTAAGCACTTTCTTTTCTGATGAATGTGACAGTTAATAAAAACAAGTTTTTAAAGATTTTCTTACAGGGTGCTATGTTTCTTAGTGAAAGTCAACTAGGCTTTCAGAGGGTGAAATAACATTTCATTAAAAAATGAAATTTAAGATGAAGTTTTCTTGACTAGTGCGAATAATTTTTTTAAAATTGTTTAAAGAAAGCTAACTTCTTATGCATGCTTCTTGCATGATGTGTCAACATAATATCACTACCAGGAGAAATAACAGACAACACTGAAGACATGGGGTATGTTTGATAGCTTTAAAATGCTTCTACTCAGATTTAAGTTTTAAAAGCATTATTGTAGCCTGCAGGTATGCTACTAAAACATATCTTGGAGTCATGAATTTTCCTATCGATAAGATGTTAAATCCAAAGGACAATTATGAGAATGGATATGACATTATTTAAATCAGCTAAGTGGAAACTTCCCGCTAGCAGACATATTAAGACAAGCAGAAAGAAAAAAAATCTGCAGATTTAAAGCAGAGATCGAGATGGTGAAAATCTAGTCACTAAAAAATATATTGTGAATATTATTGCTAGAATAATTCAAGGAAATCTATGTTTTAGATCAGCTGACACATCAGGCCCGTAAATCATCATGCTGGCTTTTCTCTTACTACTTTATTCTCTCTTCCCCATTTTTAATATCACTCCTGTTCCTGCCACTAGGAGCTAAACACAGATCATATAATAAAGGGCTTTGGATTTTTACTAGTCTCAGCAAGGTTTGGTAGGCAATTCCCTTGAGCCTGTTAGTAGCTTCTCTGACCAGATGGTGGGTTTGATTCTTCAGGTGGTGATGTGATACTTGTGTGGCTTTCTGTTGGGTCTCTGCAGAGAAGGTGATTCCAAAGTAGATAGCCAGAAGAGAGAGACATCCTGATTCCCTTGTGGTCTCAAATCATTCTATAAAACTGTAATTTCTGGTGAGGCAGTTTTTGCGCCTGTTCAGACAAAAGTGGATTATGACCCATAAATATCACATTAACATTTTAGCCTGAAGATGATGGGGAAGATTTTCATAAGCTATTACATCCTGATTATAATTAAGTTCAGCTTAAGTCCTTTTGTCCAGGACAGTTCCAGTCAGGATGCAACTTTTCAATGAAATTCTAAAAACCTGTTCTATACCAATGCTAAAAAACCTGAGTACAAAGCTGTCACACAGCAACCTAAATGCAGGCATTGAGTGCTATAATTAACTTGCTGTGGGAAGTGCACAGGTGAAAACAAAAGCTACAATGATTCATAGTGGTGACTCAAAACATAGTATAAAAACTTAGACATTTCGGTGGCACGGAATGTAATTTTTAAAATGTTCAACTCCCACTGATATTCATATATAACTGGAAACTCAACTTTCCCAGGGCTTTCGATAGACCTGACTATGCTGTCTTCAAATCAAGGCCCAAAATTTGACTTTTTTCCCTCATATGTCCCAAGGTAAAGGGCAACATGCTCCAAACCTGATTATAGAATTTTCTGATGGGACAGAATTCTCTTAAATAAAAGCTGTAAAAGTTTTCTTTCAGCATTCATCAAATACACCCAGAGGGGTTGTAGAGAGTTAATGAAGTTACTTCAGATGTCTATGTTTGTGAGAGCAGATATTGCTGCTCATACTTAGAAAACCATAAATTTTATTCCAGGAAGTAGGATTTTTTGTTTGTTTGTTTGTTTTTAAAAAAGAGTGTCCTAAAACTACAGTCCATGAAAAATCCTGGTAAATAGTAATCCAAAGAGACCGGGTGCTGTCTGTGCATTATGCACACCAGCTGGTGGATTTGTTCAGCTCTAAAGAAGCTTTCAAGGAACAAACTGTAAAAGACACACCAGGTTTACACTCTTGAGCATTCCCAAAGACATTTTTAATCCAGTGAGAGGTAAACTTGATGATCCTTCACCAGGAACTACATAGTTTTCTTTGAGGCAACAAAAGGCTGATAATATCCTGAGTTCAAATCTACAATTAGCTTTATAAATATATGTAGAAAGCACCAGGCTAGATGTTAAACAGAGGCATCCCATCACTGCTGACTTTCTGAAACAACAGTATTCTGAAACAGCTGTCAGAATAGAGAATGTTGTCATCAGTTTCCCAGACTAATTCTAGCTTATATTTCTGTATTATCTCACATTATCACCGTTATTTTCCCCTGGGTGATATCTCACTCAGCAAACAGACCTAAGAGATAAGTAAAGGTGAAAGACTTCAACCCTTGGGAGATGGCACTAAAACATTTGCTTTCCTGCCTATGAATCTGTATGAAAATGTTGCATATCTCCCTTCCCTTTTGTCACTATAAATCAAGTCAATGGAGAGAAAAGAAGATGAGCTAGACATATAGCTGCCAAGGGAAAAACTTAGGAAAGGAGAAGGTTACCTAACAGCATTGCAGAAAGTTAATTGTTTTCGATGTAAACAAGCTAAAATGGAAGGAGTTAAATCTTGAAGTCAGTCTTCAGACTAAATTCTTATTGACTTGGGGATTTACCCCGAACAAGGAGTTTTGAATTTTAACCAAAATTATTTTAAAGAGGGTTAAAATATCACTCATGAAAGACCAGCAGAATGTGAAGTGAAATATATTCAGAAGTCCATGGAAATCAGAAGGCATTTCAGGGCCAGGGATATGTCAAGTTGTTTTATAACCTTAGGACCTCATGAAAGTTGACTTTGTATTGAATATAGAAAAGTTTTTGCTGTTTTTGTTTGTTTTAGCAATGCAAAAACTTGAATATCACATGCTCACTCATGACATAAATCAACTTTCTGCACTGCATATAATCAATTCAAGAAGCTATATTTGAAACATCCTCAATAACTATGTTTGCTTCAAGACGGCATGCTATAAAAAAATCAGGCATCTATTTTACCCAGCTGCTGCAGTGCTTGCCATCCTACCGTACAGTCTTTTAGCTCTCATGATTGAACTATTCAGTTTTTAACGGCAATGATTTGACACACGACATTTTTAACACTTTGAAGGAGATCACTTTTTCTTCATATATGTTGCTGAGTTTCAAGAGTAGCTGTGAAATATTTCATGATTTTTGTTTACTTCACACTGAACATTATCTGTGAATGGTAACATAATTAACAAATACATGGAAATATTCCCAACTATTCCTGGCTCTGCTTCTGACTTATATGACCTAGTAAGTTAAATGATGTGTTGCCTCACTACCTTGTTTTGCTTTGTAACCAGAGAACTCCTAATTTAAAGAGCTTTGGCTGGTCCTAACAACATGCACTGAACAAAGTTGTGGTTTTATGCTTTACTCATGAAGAAAACAAATATACTTTTCCCTTCCTTGTAATCTTATTTTTCACTCTTACCAGAGATGTATGATAACAAGTATGTAAACACATCTATATTTTCATTTCTTTGCAGTAAAAGTCTTCTTTGGTTACACCACATTTAATTACACAGAACTCGCTGATTAAAAGAAACCCTACTGTCTTGTTTCTGTCACTTTGATATATTACCCCAATTTCACCAGAAGATTTCTCCTGGCTTACACTTTTGGTTACTGTTTTCATAAATACCTTCCTTAGGCAATTCATTCTGTTAGGAACGGGTATGACACTGGAAAATCTTTTTCCCTTCAGACCAGATTTACTATGATTTATGGACCTGATCCTGCCCTGTAAAGTAGATAAAAAAGTCCTCTTTGAACTAGATTCACCATAATGTTATTCCAATTTTCTGCAGAAGTAACTCCATTACATGGAAACTGCTTGTGAAAAAGCTGCTAAAGTGAAATAGGTGAAGTAAACAAAGGTCAAACCTTTTCACAGTGTTACTGCCACTTTCTATGGCCCTTTTCTTTCCTTTTTGATGGATGTTCTTAATTTTTATTTTTCATCTTGAGCAAATGACATTGTGTACAGTGTGGACATGTACTTTAAAAAGGACTAAACCAATTCTTCCACTCTGGTGATATAAAAGAAGTCTTGCATACAGTATTCTAGTTAATAGTCAATTTTGGCTATAACAGAGAATCTACAGAGATGTTTTCTCCCATTTTAAAATAAAAAAGAAGGAAAAAAAAAAAGAAGTTAGGTTTAATCTATTAAAACAAATCTTTTTTTCCACATCTTCAGATGGCTGTCTCCTTGCTTCCGTTGCTTATTTTCTCCAATTCTCATAGAATCACAGAATCATAGAATAAATCAGGTTGGAAGAGACTTCAAGAGATCCTCACATCCAATCTTTTACCCAGAGTAAAGCCAACACTGAATTAGAGTAGGTTGCCCAGGACTTTGTTCAGTTGGGCTGTAAAAACCTCCAAGGACAGAAATTCTACTGTCTTTCTGTGGGCAACACATTCCAATGCTTAATTATGCTCAAGGTGGGCAATTTTTTCCCCTTATGTGAAATCAGAACCTCACAGCCAGTTTCAGTTAATGACTCCTTCTTTTGGGGGAGTATTTCTTCTAGTAGCTGTCTAATTTTTTTCTTTTTCTTTTTTCTTTTTTTTTTTAATGTGTCATGCCCCAACACTGCAAGCTAGTTTTGAGTTCAGGATTTAAAACAGAATTATAATAGATGCAAGATGTAAACCAGTTCTTCAAAATAGCACAAAAATGTATAATAAACAAGCTGATGAATACTCCCAGGAGGCCCAGTGAATCCTTACAGCTACATTCAGAACCACCTCCAAGCTTTTCAAGGGTATAGAAAAAACGGAATCCTTTCACATGAGGAATGGAGATAACTTTCTGGGGAGGGATGTCACTTTAGCATCATTTATGATACTCAACCCCATGTGGCAAAAGCTGCAAAGATCATATTGTAACTGTGATAGAAGAATTCAGTTGTCCTACAGTTATAACTTGGTGTGGCTAGGTGTCAGGGCTGTGGCTGTGTGCATACACAGTGCATGTAGTCATGAGTTCCCTGGGTGGTCCAGGAACTCCACAGCTACTTTCTGCACAGATGAACCAATGGACTGATTTGAGACAGGATTAACTGAATTCTTCCCTACCTTCACATGAAAACATTTGACTAACTATTACAGTCTTGGAGATTCCCCCATGTAGCTCCTGCTGTGCCTAGACAAATTGATAAGTATTATCTGCATGCTTCAATTATTAATTAGCATCCTGAATGGAGAATCTGGCTATCACAAAGACTCCCCAGGTGGTTGCTGCTCCAAAATAGACCAGACTGTAGATAGATAGGATACCTTCAATAGTCAGTCGAAACTCTTCCTGTAAATGCAGAAATGTTCACATAGGTCAGTCTTTTGTACATACTTGAGACAGGAGATGTTTTGTACATTTTTTAATATAATCCAAAGCAATAGATCATGCATGTGATGGAGTGGCCACATAGGACAGCCAAACATCTGGGTGTAAGAAATCAACAGACTTCATCACCGAAAGATCATGGACTCACCAATGATCCAGGAATTTCACAAACTGCTACCTCCTTGATGTGTCTCTGGCTTTAGCCATGCAAGAAAGGGTAAAAATAAGGAACGATCTTGGATCAGTGTGCTGACAGCAAATTGCAGTCCTATCTCTTGTTCCAGCACCAAAGAGTAAGTAGGTACCCAAAATAAAAGTGGACACAGAGTAAAGACAAGCAGTTCATGCTAACAAAATCATTAAAAGGAATGTTTGGCTGCCACTAGACTACTATCTCCTGCCCTAGGCAACTGCTTATTATGCCTACGGCTATGCTTAGAGCCTGTTGTCATAGTGCAATAATAAAATGTGAAGGGGAACTTTGATATTGTCATAAACTTCCCCTCCATTCAGGCCATTGTTTCAGTGAATTCTCAAAAATCACAGTGGTCTGCAGAGCTATGGCAGCTCTTTATTGATAACAGAAGCATTCATTGCAGTCTGATCTTGTTCAGGTTCCTTGAAATATCTGCTTCACCACAGATATTCACAAGAGCTGGGATATACCAAACAAATAAATGTATTGTCAGTGACATACCTCTAGCTAGCCTAACAGATGGCATCCCAATTATGGGGGTTTTATTTACATACACAAATCGCTTCCAGGAGAATTGAAAGGCAGGAGACATAATACTGGAAGAAACCATCATTCCATATCGTTGATCGGAAGATAGTCTTTTTATAGCTTCTGAACTGGAACTTTGAAAAGCAAAGATGGTTTATAGCATACATACTGACCTGCAGAAAGTAATTAGTATTGAGGCAATCTATAATATATTTGATAAGATTACTAAACTATACAGATACAGATTTTTAGAAGCATTTGCAATAAAGTGAATTAGGTTATATTGGTATGTTTTATTCCATTATTAAGCAAAGAGCTCTTTAAAATATTAAAAGGAATAATGCTACAGACAAAATAATGTATGAGAGGAAAGAACTTTACATATTAGTTACAAAGATGTCTGATGTATAATGCAGAAAATGCAGAATATTACTGCAGAAATCTTGTCAAGAACCACATTGCAATATTAAAGGAAAGTTTATTTGTTATAGGCAGGAGTATAGCTTATAAATTAATTTTTCAATACTGTATAATGAAACAAAGCATTCATGCATTTTGGGAAGACTGAGTTGGAGAGTAAATTTTTTTTCTTTTTGAATCTCTGTGATGGAGGACAATCCATTTTATCAGTCTTTTTTTTTTTTTTCCTAATGCATGGCTATTGAAATTTAGAAAAGATGTGCTCCTCGCTTCTTTAGCACATTTTTTGTTTGAATAGACTCAACTAAAAGTAAAGAGGTTCAGAATTAAATCAACAGCAAAACCTTAACTGATGGTAGCAAGAAAAGAAACTTCACTGGCAAAATATTGGCTATTTGGCATAACCCAAGTTGTCTAAGATAGTAAAGAAAAATCATGTGTTAATCAATCTAAACTGAGAATGCAATGATGGACATTTAAAATTTACATTTGAAGATAAGGCATTTGGCTGTATCAAGAGACTGTATCAAGAGAACCCTGAATGATGTAATTTCCTAATTTTCAGTAGTTAACTCTACAAACTGTATTTGTAAATAATACTACACAGAGGTTTTTTTTTCATATCCTTGTACAATTTCTTAAGCTGTTATAGAGAAAACATGATTCTTTTCCCACTCATCAGCATCATCTAGACACGCACATGATTCACCAGCATGACTGAACTTGTACATTCATTCTGTGAACCTGCTAATGGAATCTGATAGCAATAGCTGTTTGTTACCCTCCGTGTGGACAAGCAGTAGAAGAAAAGACTGCAAGAGTTTCCTGACAAGGAAATAAAGGGGATCAGGTACTGATTATTAATAAGCTGACTCTTAGCAAGACAACCACAAGGCCAGAATATCAATCTGATGCTATCTAGAATCAGTCTATTGGTTAGGACTATAAAAGGACAATAACCCATTAACAGCACAGTGTACACAACACCTTTGGAGTTAGACGGTAATTACATAGAGGGAAGAGTACCAGAATTTAACTTTTCTTCTTGATATCTGTTATTGTCCAAAACATGTATTTTAACAACTGGCATTTTTTTTGTAACTTTAACAATAAAAAAATAAAATAATTCATACACTTTGCAGTGACACAGAAAGAAATCCCTTGCTGAACATAATCAAAATTACTTTGCAGAACTAAATCTTATACTAAGTTTAAATTAAATGGCTCTTCTGGCATAAGATATGAAGATTGACCAGACTCTGTTACCCGAGTGCTTATACATCCAGCAGGTTATTTTCATGAACTAACAAAAGAAATTTTCATAAATGTCAAAATTAAATCAGCTGCCTAAAAACCTCATGCTGATTACCATCAGACAGTTTAATATATGCAGCTTTAGTTAATCCAAGCATATGAGGATCACTCCATGTACTCCAGCAGTTATTGATTTACAGTCATTCTCCTCAAGCTTGAACTTGCCTTCCTGTTCCCTCCAAACAACTGGTATCTAAGTCCATCTCTTTCTTGCCCTGGCTCCACATGACAGCCATCTGTTCAACCCTATTGTCCTGGTTTTGGCTGGGATAGGGTTAACTTTCATCATAGTAGCTGGTATAGTGCTGTGTTTTGGATTTGTGCTGAAAACAGTGTTGATAACACAGAGATGTTTTCGTTATTGCTGGGCAGTGCTTACACAGAGTCAAGGTCTTTTCTGCTTCTCACACCACCCCACCAGTGAGTAGGCTGGGGGTGCACAAGAAGTTGGGAGGGGACACAGCTGGAACAGCTGACCCCAACTGACCAAAGGGATATTCCATACCAATGACACCATGCTCAGCATATAAGGCTGGGGGAAGAAGTGATGGTGTTTGTCTTCCCAAGTAACTGTTATGCATGATGGAGCCCTGCTTTCCTGGAGATGGCTGAACACCTGCCTGCCGATGGGAAGTAGTGAATGAATTCCTTGTTTTGCTTGGCTTGTGTGTGCGGCTTTTGCTTTCCCTATTAAAGAGTCTTTATCTCAACCCATGAGTTTTCTCATTTTTACCCTTCCGATTCTCTCCCCCATCCCACTGTGGGGGAGTGAACAAGCGGCTGTGTGGTTCTTAGTTGCTGGGTAGGGTTAAACCACGACGTCTATGCAAATGACATCATTTCAGACACACTATTCCTATTTTTGTCATTAACCAACAAAAATGTGTAGTGCAAACAAGACATAAAGACAACTTTTGGTCATCATATCCAAGCAAACAAGAAAGGTTTCGAGCTCATTTTCAGCTCTTCTTATCCTAAGTCTTTATCAACGATCTGGACAAGGGGATCGAGTGCTCCCTCAGTAAGTTTGCAGACGACACCAAGTTGGGCGGGAGTGTTGATCTGCTCGAGGGTAGGAAGGCTCTGCAGCAGGACCTGGACAGGCTGGATCGATGGGCCGAGGCCAACTGCATGAGGTTCAACAAGGCCAAGTGCCGGGTCCTGCACTTCGGCCACAGCAACCCCAGGCAACGCTACAGGCTTGGGGAAGAGTGGCTGGAAAGCTGCCCAGAGGAAAAGGACCTGGGGGTGCTGATTGACAGCCGGCTGAACATGAGCCGGCAGTGTGCTCAGGTGGCCAAGAAGGCCAACGGCATCCTGGCCTGTATCAGAAATAGTGTGGCCAGCAGGAGTAGGGAAGTGATCGTGCCCCTGTACTTGGCACTGGTGAGGCCGCACCTCGAATACTGTTTTGGGCCCCTCACTACAAGAAGGACATGGAGGTGCTGGATCGTGTCCAGAGGAGGGCAACGAAGCTGGTGAAGGGCCTGGAGCACAAGCCTTATGAGGAGCGGCTGAGGGAACTGGGGTTGTTTAGCCTGGAGAAGAGGAGGCTGAGGGGAGACCTCATTGTGCTCTACAACTACCTGAAAGGAGGTTGTAGCGAGGTGGGTGTTGGTCTCTTCTGCCAAGTAACTAGCGATAGGACAAGAGGAAATGGCCTCAAGTTGCACCAAGGGAGGTTTAGATTGAACATTAGGAGAAATTTCTTTACTGAAAGAGTGATCAGGCCTTGGAACAAGCTGCCCAGGGAAGTGGTGGAGTCACCATCCCTGGAAGTATTTAAAAGACATGTAGATGAGGCCCTCAGGGACATGGTGTAGTGGGCATGGTGGTGTTGGGTTGACGGTTGGACACGATGATCTTAGAGGTCTTTTCCAACCTGTATGATTCTATGATTCTATGATTCTAAGTCTGCTGGTTCACCGTCACAATTCCTTTTGTTTTGGAATGCAGTTCCATTTAGCTTCTCTCCTACAGCAAACCCAAAAGTTTTTACAGAAGCCAGCACTGGAGTTTTCCTGACCTTTATTAGCACCAACTATTCTTCTTTTAGTCTTCTAGCCTTAGAAGCTAATTAGTCACCTCCCTCAGAGCTCACTGTATCTTTCCCATGCAGTTTATGGCAAGACTATGGCTAAAGTATTGGAGCAATTTTTTATCTTGCCCATGGATGTCTCTGACACCCACATGATTAATACTTCACTGTAACAGCATAAAAATGAAGACATTTCATATGTCAGTGTGTGACATAGCTCTAAAAGTCCTTACATTTGCACTATGACAAAGCTCTTGACCTGAGACCAGATGCTTCATAATAGGGTAATGAAATGTCATTTATTGCAAATACTAACAAGATAATGGTATTATAGTTTATTGTGTAACGGGGCAGCATTAACTTTTGCATTATTCTAAATTCAAACTGGTTCTCTGATGAGTCAAATTTTCGCAGTGTTTTGGAACACACAAATGATAAACTGTCATTTAACATGGTTAAATAAATAAGTCTGTTAGTGATTAATAGGAATTTTATATTAAGAGGACCAAAGCCCTGACAGCATAGTCTGAAATCACGTTCTCTAGCGTTCACCCTTGGCTGATATTTTCCAGCCTACTAGCATCCTGTTGGACTGTTCTCTGTGGGAATTAGCCTGGAGATGGGAAGAAAAGAAGGGATATTACTGTTATTTCCTTTTTGGTGGTCTCTCTGTTGTTATAAAAACACAGCACAAAATCCTGCTTCTGTGAAGAGGATGAACAAACATGAAATGGTTTCCAAGGCTAGTTTTCCAGACAATCCTGTGACTTAAGGAATCTCATCTTTTACACCCTCTTGGCCCAAATGACTAGCCCTGATTTCTTTCTTTCTCCTTTTTGTCTCATATACACATACAAGAAAACACAGCAACAAACTAAAACTGCTCTTTTTTAATCACTCCTCAGAAATCATTCTCTCTCACTCCCCATGAGAAGGTTTTTGCTCTGGTTTATTTTTTCAGCTATTTTATTCCACATGGAGTTTCATTGCTTCTTTCATTTAACCTAAGTGTAAGATATTTAGCATATCTATCACCATTAACAAGATCTGTGATTACTTACAGGTTAAAAAGAGGTCCCCTGCTCAGCCAGCTGGCTGTTATGAGTCCGGGTCAGAGTTGCACAAATCTCCCCAAATTCCTTCTACAGGAGTAGGAGTAGTAGCTCCAGCTGTGAATTCTGCTCAGAATCTAAAACGAATGTTACAATGACTAAGTCCCTCTGACTATGCCTAAACTACAGGACCAGGAAAGTCTCTCTAACTCCCACATTTAGATATGAGATCAAGTGGCACCATGGCTCGATGTTGCAAAGATGCATGCATGCAGTACCACATACTTTGCCTCCCAACCTGATCTCCATCAGGCAAGCTGAAAAAGGGCTGCAGTGCCCTTGCATGGTCACATTCTTGCTAGGGATGATTGGGGGAACAGGACAACTCGGTGTGCCGTGTAACACACTTGCCATAGTCCCATCATAGCCTCTGTGAATTTAGCTCTGTTCTTTATTTTTTTAAAAAAATTCCATTTAAAACCATATAATCAAATAGTGTTGCTTTTCTGCTATAAGCCTCATTTAGTAGCACATTTGACAAGAAGCGGAGCATTACATAGTGAATTTGCCCTGCAGTCTTTGTCTTCAGGACCTCATTTCCCCTACCCCTGCTATCTTTTTTCCAACAACATGCCACTTGCAGTTCACTGCCATTATCATAACAAATATTAGTTGTGATAGATTTTGTTTAGATGTATATAAATGGCTGCTTTTAGTATATGGTTATAAAAAAGTACCAGGATATCTTTCAATTTACATGCAACAATAAACTGTGCATAGTATTCCTTTAAAAAGAAAAAAGAGAGAAAGGTTACAACAGCAATTTGAAATTTCAAGTATCTTATTTATAACTTACAGAAGTAAGTATGGCTATAAAAATTAAACCGAATACTCCTGAAACAGAAACCTTCTCAAATTACCATCTGTACTCTCAATAAAAACCACCGGCTGTGAAACAGTATCTACTGTTTCAAGTAGATACTTTTCTACATAATATCTACTATTGCTTAATGAGATGTACATATGATGGCATGAGTGACATCTTGCAAATAGGCTGTGGATTTAAATTAAAAGAATAATCAGATACAGGTATAGACATTTTTTAAGGTATGTCCAAGGTTGAAATATGTATTTCATATATTCTGATGTAGGAAAGAAGAGTTATACAGAGTACAATACTACATACTATTGTATACTGCATACAGTAGTATAAGCATACCATTTATGTAGTATGAGAAAATCCATATATAACATACTCTTTACAACATCCTGTATCTTCATCTCTGCAAGAACACAAGAGAGCAGTAAAACCTACCTGGCATTTCACCTTTCAGTGAAAAAAGCCACCTCAGAGGACTGAAGAAGAGGTATTTCCTTTCACTTGAATCCTTCTAAACTGAATGAAATATGAATGGTTTCATTGTTTACATGAGTGCCTTCTTAGATTGTTTTTCAGAAAAGATGTCTTTCATTCCGTACTCACACTCTAATTGTGGTATTTCAGCCATGTTTTCCTTCTGAAAGCTATTCTATGTTAAACAGAAGGAAGAGAAAGAGGCACTGGAAAGCAGAGGAGAGGAGAAAGGCATTTACAATCACAGCTATAAGCTATCGTGGCTTCTGAGGCCAGACATCAATTTGTTTCACCCTATTCAAGTCCATAATGTTTCCTAGCCAAAGCAACTGCCTCTAAATCAGAAAGGTTGGCAGCTCTGTGAAAGGCAGGGGCTTCTCACTCCTACTATAATATAAAGTGAGAAAGATGCAGGAGCCAGAAATCTATGCTTTCTTATGAATTTGTCCCCAGTGTGACCTCCACAGCAGATGCCCATCATTTCCCATCTTACATTCAAACCTCCGTTATAGTATAAGGCAAGCCTATTCTGAACTAAGTAACAACAGAAACACCAGCATTTTCCTTCCGGAAAAATACTTATTGAATTAGATTATTATTCAAAAAAACCCCATAAACCACATGTTTAAGTCTATTCTTATTCAGAATGTATACTTTAAGCACGTCTTTAGATGTTACCTTGTAGAGATGCTGCTAACTAAACTAAAACTGTGCCCTATTCTGAATGCGTAGAAGGTATTTTACCCTCTTATTCACATGACTTTAAGTTTTCAAGTGAGAGAAAATCTTAGTGTGAGAGTTTCCTCCCCAGTATCCATCATGTGTCTCAGATTCTGGTCTATCCCCATCTCTTCATTTTCCTTCACAACAAATTTCCCCAACCAACAATGCCCGCCTGGTTCCAATACGTTCCACAGAAAGTGTCTTTATGGCTGCTGTAGGAATAGCTGACTGTTACAAAGCCCTATCCCCTGCCAACAAATGGCAGCTGGCAGAATGAATAATGCCGATGACACTGCTTAACTCTATGAAAGAAGGATGTACAAAACCTTTTTCTATCTTCCCCAGATCTTTCCTCCAAGGTTTCTAAAGATAGCAATATGCAGGTTAACTGACATATTATAATTATAGGCCATCCTTTTCATTAATAATGGTCTAAGAACTCTGGCTGCTCTCCTCACTCTTCTTAACCCAACTTGTCTGCAAACTGTTTGCTTTTAAGAATAATGCTCTTATGAACCTTTGTCCCTTCCACATGCTCTCATGCTTCTGGTTCCCCATTAGGATAACAAGGTAAAGTGGCTTATACACAGCCAATAATCTTCACACAAACCACCCTCTTTGTTGCCATAGACCCACCTTGGTCTAAACACAGCATCATCTCATAATCTCCCTAGAATAAGGAAATTATCCAGTAGTAAGATGGTCACAAAATAATCCCCGCTCTCCCTTATTGGTCCCAACCTCTGTAACTCTGAATCACAGGACATGTGCAGCATGCTTCAGCAATCTGGCAGGAGAGAAGGCAGGAGACAGCACTTAGAAGGGTGTGTAAGGGAGCTCTGTAGGTATAAAAAGGTACAAATTTGGACGTTGCACTGGAAGATGAGGCTGAGATAGATGTGCTTCTGAATCCAGGGCAATCTGGCAGCTTTGGTTTCCCTTTTCTAGTGCCCTCATGCCCATATCATGATAAATTGCCACTGTGTGATCTGCACACAGCTCAAAATGCATATATATTGATCACCTCTGATTTATGGAGTATCACCACATATTGGTAAGGAATAAAAATAGTCTGCCAGTGCAGAAATGGAAAAAGGTTTTGTTTTTGTAGAGCCTTTGTCTGTGAGCATGGCTGACTTCCTGAACACAAGATTCTTCAATGTAAGCAGCATGTGCCCTAATGAAACGAACTTTGGTTGCTGTTCATGGATGTTGGTAAGTACATTTAGAGTGGAACTGTAATGAACTGAGAATTCCTTTAAAAGTGGTTATAAGGATTTTAAATTAAGTTTAAAAATATTATACAAAAAATATACACATGCCATCATATTAACTATGACAGTACTTCTAGTTTTCTTGATTACACTTTCATATTAACACTCTTTCATTGTACTTTTCCTTCACAAATTGAATTCCCAGCTGTTTCCCCCTCTTTTCTTGCCCTTGTTACATATCTTTCCATCTTTTATTGCTTGTTCTCATCATCTATTATTTGTCAGTGTGAGAACAGCCAATGTGGCTTGAAATGTTTTGCATAAAGAACTCAGTCTATGCAATTAAGTTTCAATATTCTAAGAATAACATTTATGCTAGCAGATGCTTACATTCCCATCACCTCACTTTGCAATGGTTCAGATCCACAGTTTATATGATGTGGAATACACACAAGTAAGTAAGACTAAGTTGCTTTAATTAAAAATATATTTTTAGTATTAAATTATTTGTACCACAGTATCTCTCACAGACAATAATCAGGATAGGTAGTCCCAGTCCCACTACACAATAAGAGATAGTTCCTGCCTCAAAAGATTTAAACTTAATTCTACAGAGTTACAAATGAAAGAGTTTCCTTTCCAGATGTGTAAGGAACAGAAAGAGTATAAGAGATTTTATCAACATCTCACAGTGGATTGCTGAGTATAACCTGTACTATTTCAGGAAGTTCTATAAAGATAGGTACAGTTTCTGAGATGCTGTAATAAGAATCCACCCTTTCCAAAATATATGTACGTTTGCTTAAATTTGCTATCATTAAATCAACATTTCTCTAATATAATAACAAATAACGACTAAAGAAAAATACAGTCTTGTAACACCCTTATAGTATAATATACTACCATCACTTGCTTTGTGAGGCCATGAAGTAATGAAGCATTTCTCAGATATCCAGTTGACTGGAAACAACCTCTGTTCCAATTACTTCTTGGCTGCCAGGACACTAATTGTCTTCCTCTTTTAAAATTTGCTCAAATTCTGAGATGTCATAAATGAACTCAAGGAACTGACTTCATTTTTCTAAGGGTGAAATGACTTCTGATCCATTGCCTATTCTCTAACAGATAAATGGAAGTTCACAGCATGAATAAAAGGATTACTGGGGTCACAAAATTGAATTGTTTTGTTTACAGAGAAATTAATGAATACATAATAAAAACCTGAATGAGCGACTTGAAGCCAAAGGGAATAATGGTATTTGCATCCCGTAGGTTAGGGAGGATCAAAATAAATAATACTAACAGACTTTTGCTATCCTGCTGCTCTTGTTACATAAAGACATGATGGTGTGTTTTACAGGATATATGCATCAAATTTAAATTCTGCTATTTTCATACAAGAAAGAATTTCATAGATTTTTTTATTTTAAAAAATAAAGTGTTCTCAGCTTTTATTTCTTTCAACTAATACATGTAATACTTAGATGCCTTTGATCCCATAATGCTGGGAGTTCCACAAAATAAATAATTTTACTTAAACTCGTCCTAACAGAAACATTCACCAAACCATGACTTCTAGCATCAAGAACTTAAGATACTAAATAGCTTCCATTAGTCCCCATTTGTTTTTAATATACATGTTATCCAGGAACACTGGCTCATTCTGGATTTATTAGAGTTTAATTTCTCAAATTTCTGCATGAAAAGAACTATGTTTGTCTTTGAATTCCTAGATAATATTTAAAAGAAACCTAACAAAGGAATCAGCCTCAAACACAGCTTCACAACAACACTTAGCAGACACTTAGTTACAAGCTGTAATGGAAATACCTTTAAATTGTTGGAACCCGGGACTTGAGTTGTATGTTATGGGAATTACTATAGCAGAAACCCCTTGTTGCTAGCCAGGCTAGGACTGCAATGTTAAGCCCTATAACCTGGCCCAAAGGGACCAGGGCTGGAGATTGTAATGGATATACCTTTAAATTGTTGTAACCCATGATTTGAGTTGCGTGTTATAGGAATTACTATAGCAGGAACCACCTGAACCAATGGAGGACAAGCCTTACAGGAAGCAGTGCAAATGCAGCAGTGACCAGACCTGAGCTGGCTTTGGTGCCCAATAACTCCACACAACACACCACCTCTCCTGACCTGAGTGACCACCATAAGAGATGGAGCCCAGAGTCATGGACTAAATGAACTCAGTGGACATTTTGTGGACATTTATGGGTATTTTACAGACATTTCACAGGGGTGGTCCATGGACTAGGGGAATGATATCTATGTATTATATCGAAGGATGGAAAGGGCGTGGTGGGTAATGAGAATGTATTGCATAGTGTGGGACCTGAGAATGACTTAAATGGTACGGAATAAAGGGTGGATATTGTTCTGGTTTCAGCTGGGATAGTTAATTTTCTTTCCAGTGGCTGGTATAGTGCTGTGTTTTGGATTTAATATGGGAGGAATATTGATGACACACTGATGTTTTTAGTTGTTGCTAAGTACCCTGCTAGTTGCTAAGGACTCTTCAGAAGCTGGGGGGGAGCATGGCCGGGGCGGCTGGCCCAGCTGGCCAATGGGGTATTCCATGCCATATGACGTCATGCTCAGTATATAAAGCTGGGGAAGAAGAAGGAAGGGGGGACATTCGGAGTGATGGCGTTTGTCTTCCCAAGTAACCGTTACGTGTGACGGAGCCCTGCTTTCCTGGAGATGGCTGAACACCTGCCTGCCGATGGGAAGTAGTGAATGAATTCCTTGTTTTGCTTCGCTTGCGTGTGCGGCTTTTGCTTTCCCTATTAAAGAGTCTTTATCTCAACCCATGAGGTTTCTCACTTTTACCCTTCCAATTCTCTCCCCCATCCCACTGCGGGGGAGTGAGCGAGCGGCTGCATGGTGTTTAGTTGCTGGCTTGGGCTAAACCACGACACAAGCAAATGTTTTGTTATTCTGCAGTAAATGGGACTCACCACATTCTTAAATTAGCAGTCATTTAAATTCCTGCCTGAGCTAGAATCAATGGTAAAAAACAATGTAAAAGGTATAATGAAAAATACACAATAAAGAAAAACTGATAGCAAACTGTGGATCATATGGCATAGTTATACTGAAGGTATTGCATGTTTTTCTTTTTCAGAAGGCATCATTGTCCTTTCATATACAGACTTTAAATAAAACAAGTGGCAATAAAAGCTAGAGAGAGATGAAAGACAAAACCTTAGAACTCAAAAAGGAGACAAACTATCAAAGAAAGATACTCTTGTGTGAAGCGTTCTCTGTCAGTGGTTCCCAAGACGCCTTGAAATGAACTATATTAAAATTAAAACCATTTTTATGTCCTAGCCATGAAGGTCAATCCTTGCCATGATATAATTTAGGGACGCGATACCTCTATGTAATAGACTTCAGCACTTGTTCCTGGGTGTTTTATCTTCCCCTGGAATAACATAATGGTCTGATATGTTTTCAATGCTGTCATGAAATCAGTGCTGTGTTGGAAGAGGAAAGAGGACATGTAGACAAGACCAGTGTGTTCCTTGCTGGCTGAAAGAAGTGTATCTATCTTCTGTCAGATTTTGCAAGCAAGGTCCCCATGGTACAAGTTCATCTAATGTGATGCTGCAGTGTTGTATCCAAGATAGTACTCAATCCTGGACATGATGGCTCAGTTGATTCCTCTTTCAACCTACTGTCCCCATTCTCCTGTAATCCCTTGTCCAGCTATGATTCTGATATTCGTGTGACGAGATCACATTTTATTTGGGGTTCTCACTCAACTCCTCAGGGAGGACTAAACATGGGTAAAATTTAAAAGAACATAAATCAAACATATCAGCAACATTGAAGAACAATATGACATAATGATCTTTAAAGCTTAGGTTTTTTGATTTAAGGAAAATTTAAGAAACTGAAGAAGATAAGGTAAATTGCACAAATTAACATGGGAATTCTGTGATTAAGTTGCAAACATATACAGATGGGTTGCTTCTGAGCTCTTATTAAGAACAAAAAACTAACAAGTAAGTTCCTATCCTTAAAGACAGAATTATAAAAATATTTTCCTGAGTACCCATCTGTGTTACTATTCCTAAGAATGTAACACTTCACAGCAAAATAACAGAGTGACAGAGAATAACTGCTTCTGGACTCATTTGCCTTTTTCAGTATTTTGCACAGAGATACTACACACAAATGGAGAGGCTAGCCCAGGGTTAGGGAACCTCTGTATCAGAAGTGAAGTAATTTCACTTTATGTTCCTTCACAAAAAACATCCATAAAGATACGTGAGTTTTCCTACACTCAATTATGATTCCTTTCCAGATTCACTACCTATTTTTATAAACTGTCAGAAAATTAATCATTTCCCACCCATGTGCAGTTTTCTTTATTTCCCACCAGCACACTTTGTGCCTTCACTTTTGTATTCTCTGCTTGCTTCTTTCATTGCTCTCCCTTTTGTTTTCTCCTTCTTTTTATAATTTTTCAAAGGCCTGCCTCCCATTGTCCCTTACTTATACCCTGCTCTGCTGAAAAATATCTGCAGCAGCAAACCTTTTTTGAAGTGAATGACAAGAGATGCTGCTGATTCAGTGCAGCAAGGACATCTGACACAGTGAGAGAAGTGGGTGGTTTTATGGCCCATGTCAAAATATGGGCTGACCTTAGTTTTCTTGTAAATTTGCTTAAATGACTGGGTTTGATTCTTTGTATGAGGAGAAGCCAAGTTCAGCATAAAGTGTTTGCTGGTTTTGGAGAATTTTTACCTATGTACAGTTCTGCATTTTTTGCATACTATTCTTATGACATTAAGTATTCTCTGTCATGAAGTCGAAGGTAGCTGTACACTATGAGGACTGGCTTCTCCAAAACGAACATATTTGAAGGACTCCTGAGCATACATAAATTTGTTATTGTTTTCCAGAAGAATCCAATAATAAACTAGCTCCAATCTTGCTGAATAGGGAATGTCTACTTTGAAAGAAAAAAAGCCAATGCCCTAAATGAAAAAACACTGTAAATCATAAAGGGTTGGGTTCTTTTCATGGATTTGAATATGTTATTTCAAATGACACTGCAGCAGAAACTGCATGTGAACACCGCAATGTTCCTCCACACAGTAGATTCACATACAACGTAGTTTTTTTGGGCAATGTACTCTATCACAGCTATGCACGTTGTTACATCCCATTAACTGTCATTGCAAACTACATTTGGACTCTCATGGCCATCAGCAGCCATCTTCCTTTTTTCTGAAATTGTTCAAGGGAAGAGCAGTAAAGGACAATAGAAAGGTCTTTCTCTTACCTTCCAACCCCTGTATCTATATACTGAGAAATTGGAAAGGATTAGAGGAAACAAAACCATCACATTTCTAGCCTCAGCATTTGACTTTACTGATTACTTACACGGAAAGAGGACCTATGGAGAATATTTTTATCTAACTTAGAGATTTCGTGAGGTATTTTGAACAGTCCTACAAGAGACACATCTACTGGGAGAAAATCCTCTAGGCCCTGAATACATACAAAAGATTTTTAGGCATAAAGTCTTAAACTAATGTAAATACCAAGTTCTGACCTAATCCCTTCTTCAACTACGCCAAAACTAAGAAAAGCCGCAAAGAAATATATCACAGAGTAACAAGTCACCACAGATGAGTCACTGAGCACGACTGTGATTGATTGTGCCCCTTCCTACTCCATGGCAAATGCAAAATTGTTCACATGAGACAAATTTGTAATGAAAGAGCATTGCCTTAGATAGTTCTGTTTCCCAGTGGGTAAGCAGGTGCATTTGGACTGTCCTCAAGATTTAGGTGATATACATTAACTTGTGTAAAATACCTTACTGAGACGAGCAATATTTCTTTTCACCTTGGTTTACTTCAGGTAGGATGCAGTTTAAGTGAACATTATATAAGGTCACATTTTTAATAAAAGTATCCAAACAGTGTTTTATTAGTCTGCCTAGGAAAGTTCTCCTGTGTAAACAAAACTCACTCACTCTGTGCCTTTCTGTTACCTTCTTGGCCAACAGCACTTTGAAAACAAAGCAGAAATCAACAGGAGTCACATGTGAGCTCCATTCTTTCATAATTTGTGATTATATTTCATGGTCTAAGTGCAAAAGTTCATATGAGACTACCTGTCTGACACTATATCAATTTTTCAAAAACATTGTTTTTCACCACATCATAACATTTTTTTCATATCAGGGGATGAATTGTCTGTTCTGTGTATAATGACTGTTGTCTCCTGCATTTTCTATTGCCTGCTATCTAACATTGGTGTTATAAAAATCCTACTTTGATCTTACTGCACTGTAGTAAGCTGAAAATCAGAGGCTGAAATCTGTCCCTGAGGAAGCATGTCTTTCATTATGAACAGGATCAGCGATCAAATTCTGCTTTGCCAGTCATTTTTCCGTTGGTCAGAAATACGACCAAGGAAAACAAAACAGCTTTTTTTAAGCTCTCTCTTAATTCATAGTATTTATAATATTTTTTTGTCCTTACCAGTGATGAGCCATTATCATGTGAAATTCCCAGTATCTAAATATCAATATAAATTTATTATCATGTTTTCAAATAACCTCATTAATTTGACAACTTAATTACAAATAACTGTTCTAATCCTGGTAGGATCAGTCTAACTTGTGACTTCACAGCAGGCAAATGTCCATACCTTTTCAAAACATCTTCTTTTCCACAATAATAAGAGGTAAGAAAAAGATATTTCATTATTTTTAGTTCAGAATATATTTTACCCCATTGCTTGTAATGTGTTCATTGCACAGCATAAGAGGGTGGGCTTTTTTTATTGCTGTCTATTGCATTATCTAGCTTAAAAGCTCTCACATCTACTTTTTGTTCTATGTAAAAGCTAACAAGTGGGGACTTTAAACAAGTGGGATATTTTTAATTATAAGTAATTTCAGGCTGTGGGTGAAAGAGGTACAGTTGAAAAGTATCCGTACAGAGAAGATTAAGTGATTATCTCAGATTTATTTTGAGACTTAGATATCTAAATAAGATAGCAAAAAACGAGATCCAATTTATTGAAGCAAGGCTTGAGAAAGGGACGATGTGGAAGAAGAGAAGGAGGAGGAAAGAACCACCAGGTAATAACAAACGACAGTAGAAAACAAAATATTACAACACATTCATCTTCGTAACATAAGAAGATAAGGAATAAAAAATATTCAGACGACGAAGTGAGAGACATCAGCTAAAGAATGAGAATCTGATTTTATGATGCTGGTTTTAATATAGCATATTAAACTGTACTTCAGTGGAATTATTCCTGATATGCACAAATGCAAGACAAAAAATCATGACCTACTACTGATTAAACATGGCAAGATGAAGGGGGTGGCAATGTGAATTGACTTGTGCGTGTAGAAGAGCATACAGAAAGGCTGTACAGAAATTGATGGTGATGTTCCCTCCAGAGAGGACAAGTCAACTTTTTAGAGGTCCATAATAACAAATATCCAAGAATACTTGGACATATTTTAGAGTTTCCATCTGATATTTCCACAGTCTTCTCACAAATGTTTCAGAGGTCTGTGAGCCAACATCCTTTGATCTCCTACAATCATGCTCTGCAGAAATACACAATGATAACTTTAATTATCTGTGCCTGCAGAAGCAAAACCAGGAAAAAAAAATTACTATTATTCCCCTTTACAAATCTAGGACAAAAGTAGACAGAGATTAAGTCACACAGGAAGCATGGGGTGGAGCTGACAACGACAAGCACCCTACTTGAGGTACATACAGGCCAAGAGCACCTCTCCCACAACACTGCTGTTCTTCACAATCTGTATATCTACTTGTCGTGGTTTAACCTGGCAGCAGCCAAATACCACGCAGCCGCTCGCTCACCTCCCCCGCCGGGTGGGATGGGGGAGAGAATCAGAAGGGTAAAAGTTAGAAAAACTCGTGGGTTGAGATAAAGACAGTTTAATAGGGAAAGCAAAAGCCGCGCACGCAAGCAAAGCAAAGCAAAACAAGGAATTCATTCACCACTTCCCATCGGCAGGCAGGTGTTCAGCCATCTCCAGGAAAGCAGGGCTCCATCACGCGTAACGGTTACTTGGGAAGACACACGCCATCACTCCGAACGCCCCCCCCTCCTTCTTCTTCACCCAGCCTTATATGCTGAGCATGACGTCATATGGTATGGAATAGCCCATTGGCCAGCTGGGCCAGCCGCCCTGGCCACGCTCCCTCCCAGCCCCCTGCACATCTGGCAGGGCATGGGAAGATGAAAAATCCTTGACTAGCGCAAACACTACCTAGCAACAACCAAAACATCAGCGTGTCATCATCATTATTCTCACACTACATCCAAAACACAGCACTATACCAGTTAATAGGAAGAAAATCAACTCCATCCCAGCCAAAACCAGGACAGTATCCACCCCTTATTCCATACCATTTACATCATGCTCAGGTCCCACACTATCCAATACATTCTCACTACGCACCACGCCCTTTCCATCTTTTGATATAATACACAGATATCAGTCCCTTCGTCTATGGACCACCCCTGTAAAATGTCCATAAAATATCCATAAATGTCCACAAAATGTCCACTGCGTTCATTTAGTCCATGACTTTGGGCTCCATCTGTTATGGTGGTCACTCAGGTCAGCAGAGGTGGTGTGTTGCATGGAGTTACTGGGCACCAAAGCCGGCTCAGGTCGGGTCACTGCTGCACTTGCGCTGCTTCTTGTAAAGTTTGTCCTCTGTTGGTTCAGGTGGTTCCTGCTATAGTAATTCCTATAACATGCAACTCAAATCATGGGTTACAACAATTTAAAGGTATATCCATTACAATCTCCAGCCCTGGTCCCTTTGGGCCAGACCATAGGGTTTAACATTGCAATGAACTCCTCCCCTTGCCCCTGCTCCGGCTTGGACTTATCCACAGACTGCAGTCTCTTAGGGGTGTACCTGCTCCAAGTGGAGCCTTACCTATGAGCCACAGTCTCTCCAGGGGTATCCCTGCGGTGGCTCAGGCTTATCCACAGCCACAGTCGCTTCGAGGTGCACCGGTCCCAGCGTGGCCTTACCCACAGCCACAGTCCCTTCAGAAGTAAACCTGCTCCAACACGGCCTTACCCATGGCTGCAATCTCTCCAGGGGTGTACCTCCCCTGTCATGGGCTTATCCACGGCCACATGCTTTGAGGTGCTCCAGCATGGCCTCATGCACAGCCACTGACGCTTCAAGGTGTACCTGCTGCAGCATGGACTTATCCACAGCCACAGATGCTTCGAGGTGTACCTTCTCCAGTGTGGACTTATCCTTAGGCCACAATCCCTTCAGAGGTACACCTGCTGCGGCACGGACATAATCACGGCCACAGATGCTTCAAGATGTACCTGTTTGGGCATGGGCTTATCCACAGTCACAGACGCCTCGGGGTGTCCTGTCCCGCATGGACTCAGCCACAGGTCACAGTCCCTTCAATTCGAGTTCACGCTGCAGTTCCAGCCTGTCCAGTGCAGCAGCACAGAAGCAGCAGCGATGCCCTGGCCATCTGCCAGCCCAGGCGCATCCCCATTGCTGTTATCAGAACGTTCGCAGGCACAGCACAGTAAGACGATCAGCAGTGCAGCAGTACAGCAAGCAGCGAGAGCAAAAAAGCAGCCACTAATGAGCACAAGACTCTAATACACATTAAGGCAAGCAAGCCCCATGGCAAGCACAAGAGCCTGCGAATTAATAGCTAAACAGCAGTAACAGCTATAAATTCAATCTAGCACATTCCAATCAAACCTGTCGTTATCTTGAACCCTTCGAGCCCCACGTTGGGTGCCAAAAAGGACTGTCGTGGTTTAACCTGGCAGCAGCCAAATACCACGCAGCCGCTCGCTCACCCCCCCCGCCGGGTGGGATGGGGGAGAGAATCAGAAGGGTAAAAGTTAGAAAAACTCGTGGGTTGAGATAAAGACAGTTTAATAGGGAAAGCAAAAGCCGCACACGCAAGCAAAGCAAAGCAAAACAAGGAATTCATTCACCACTTCCCATCGGCAGGCAGGTGTTCAGCCATCGCCAGGAAAGCAGGGCTCCATCACGCGTAACGGTTACTTGGGAAGACACACGCCATCACTCCGAACGCCCCCCCCTCCTTCTTCTTCACCCAGCCTTATATGCTGAGCATGACGTCATATGGTATGGAATAGCCCATTGGCCAGCTGGGCCAGCCGCCCTGGCCACGCTCCCTCCCAGCCCCCTGCACATCTGGCAGGGCATGGGAAGATGAAAAATCCTTGACTAGCGCAAACACTACCTAGCAACAACCAAAACATCAGCGTGTCATCAACATTATTCTCACACTACATCCAAAACACAGCACTATACCAGTTAATAGGAAGAAAATCAACTCCATTCCAGCCAAAACCAGGACACTACTGAATAAAAACAGCAAATGATCCCAAACTAAGAAGTTTTAAAAAGCAAACATCCTCAATGAACAGCCTCTGAAATGTTTGATTTCACTGACAACGAGCCCACTGCAAGGCTTTTATATTCAAAAATAGTCAGATTATCTGCTAATCCTGGTACTTCAGTTAAATGTTCAGGACTTTGATGTCTAAAGGAGAAAAGATAGTCAGCGAGTGGGTGGGTTCTTTGTTTTCTTTCAAAAATAGTGAATTTATTGAGAAACAACTAGTTATCATATCAGGTTCCTACTAAAACAGAAAATCTGTGTAAACTACAAGAATTTGTGTCCTCAAAGTGTCTTGTCCTGGCAAAACTCTTGCCACTCAAAATATAGTCTAACTTAGCATTTATTTAATTTCTCATGTACAGGTGCTGGACTCTTTGTAGCTATGGTAATGCTGCCAAAAAGGGTTTAGTGTTTATTGTTACTGAGTCTAAATGCAAAATAAGGTTTTCAACTTATTTTCTCTCATAACAACATCGATGGAAAAATTTCACAGTCATGTCACAGATGTTTCATGTATCTATTCTCACTTAAGTGTATTTGAGAGACTGCCATTTCAAGGAACAAGTCCCAGGTGCTTGCACAGAAACACTACCCCTTTATTTAAGTTACAAGATACCAATGAACCTTCACTGCCAGTCAGTCACTGCTGAAACCTGAATCCTACTAGATATCCTACCATAACTTGACCTTTTTAAAGAAATCTTTTTTTTTAGGAGGAGCAAAATCTTAGTAAATAACTAACTTACTTGTGAAAGTAAATAATCTAGCTTTAACATGGGAACTGTTACTTATTATAATACAGGTAGCAGGAGGAAAACATTTCTCTACAAGTTTTCACATCTTTCTTTGTGACAATGCAGCTTAAGTCCCCACATCCCCAGTTTTCCCAATGTCTACAGTACAACATCGATGCTCTCCCCTAATTTTTCAAAGTAACAATATACCAGCTACTCCGAATGAAGTTCTGGGGATTAAGAGTATTTCATTCATTTCCCTCTTTTAGAATACATCTTGTTCTGACAATGTACTACACAAAGTGTGAGAACATCTATTTCCCTCCTGAAGGGTCACAAGTGGTTAAGAAATCAACCTTTTCTCCTGTTATTTCTGTCTCTGTCTAGGACTGAGAACACTGAAAGACAGTCAATTAAGCACATCAGAACAGCAAGTGTAAATATTTGGAAATTACTTTTTTTCGCTTCCCTGCACTGATGTTCTTTTCCATCATTTATGCTCTGCACTGTATTACCCATTGAACAATTATTTTGCAAGTGTATCTTCCATCAGAGTCATGAAGAATTAATGATGTTATAACTTTTATTCTTACATAACCTTACAAAGTGTCTTAATTCCTTAATTGCATTTTTTCTAATGTTCTCTTACTAAAATGCCTTAGTTGAACCTTCTGAATGCAGAGTTTTAAGAAAAATCAAGATGAAGTTTAATAAAATCTTGTGTCACAATATTGTATGTTTATTCCCCTCTTCTCTAGAGGCTGGAATTTAAATAATGTGAGAACCCTTTCTGTTCCAATCTTCAGCGATGCCAGGAAACACAGAAGTCTGACAAAAACGTAAAAAAAAAAGTTTTACTAATCTTAACAGCAACCAGAGAATCTGATTGCAAAAAATGCTGATTATTGTACTCCTGACAAAATTAATATGGTATGAATGTACTTAATATCTGACTTTATCAGATATTTTATACCCCAGTAATAAATTGCTTCATTAGAATGCATCACTTTTCTAGGATCATATTTTAAAAACTAATGATAATGTTATGCTTAGTTTAGAAAGAATCACATTTGCTGGGGATAGATATCCAGAAATGCTATCTTCTTCCCCCTTTTTTAACATTATAAGCATGTGCAGTGCTAGTTTCTTCAGTAAACAGAAGTTTAAATTAATGCAGCATGTCATATTGTCAGCATGGTAATCTTCAAAATATAGAGATGGGTTTGAGAAGAAGTAAACAAAATGCTTTCGTTGGAACAGTGAAGCATCCACAAGAGAAGCCTCCAGGGATCCCCAAGATTTTATCTCATAGCATTACATTGACACGTTTAAAAATCTATTTCCCCCAAAATGAGCTGCATTGTCCAGACAGGTTGTGTTTGTACATGCACATGTGTTGTTTCCAGTGAAAACTAAGTATATCGTGACTTTGGAAATGAGAAACAGAAGCGACTTAAGCACTGTGATTTTCTGATAGTTTTTCGTGCAAGTTTTTCAATATAAAGACTTTTTCCTTATGCAGTATGCCTTGTACTTCAGCTCACTCTCAGTGAAAGTTCATGGCATGGGATGACTTGGGTTTATTATCTGCAGTTGTGCATTCATACAATGGGAAGAAAGCAGTTTTGTCTGCAATGATCCATGAAATGCTTTAATAAAAAGGATCCAATTATTAGAACATTCTACGTATAAAGGTATAGTCCTTATGAAAGATTTGCTTTGTTAAAAGATACATTTTACAACAGTATTGTTTTAGTAATCTTTATAGTACAGGAAAAAAAAACACCAAACAGGCTGTTGGAAGGATGACTAGATTAAATTGTTCCAGCGAGGATCAGAACTAAAACAACCTCACTGCACTGGGATTTAACAGACTTCATGTAGTTAAGATTTACCTACTTTCCCTGAGTGAATATGGACAAATCATTTTATCAGCTGTGCTTCTCAGGTGATACATATAGATTCAGTTAATAATGGAGAAAGATAGTGGAAATATACCTAATTTGAACAAGATGATTGAAAAAAACATATAAAGATAAAACAAAACCTTTAGTCTTTAGCCAACAAAAAAAAAAATACCAGTGTCTCAGGATGTTTTACAGTAGAAATAGAAAAGACATATGTGAAGAGATCACATATGGTCACTCCATAACAAAATTAAAGTATATGTATCTAAATGATCAAAGCCTGGAGTAAAGTTCAAAAAGTGAGTCAAGGAAGGAAAAAAATAGTTTTAAGGGAACTCCAGCCTCATTTTTCAACAGAGGCAATAAAAGTAAGAGGACCTGCTCCAAGTTCCTAGAACACTACTGAGAAACACCCCTCACTGACTGACATTATTGACATAACTAATGCTCCGAGCTAGATGACTGCTGCAAACAGCTTTCTGCAAATGTTTTGGTAAACTTTAAAACTACTTCACAGTTTTGTTGTGTTTGCTTTTCTTTTTTTTTTATTTTTCCATTAGTGTTCCAGAAAAGGCACTTTAATTTTCAAAATGTAAGAGGAAGACAAAAGTGTTACAAACACATGCATTAATATTAGTTCCTTAATCATACCACCGTATTCTCCCCAGGGGAAAGATAGGCTCCCACATTATCCAAAGCAAATAATTCATCATTACATAAGATGAAGAAAATACATGAATGTAAAGATTTACACTAGGAAAATGTGGCCATCGCAAAAAGATTTACAGAGTACGAAAAAGATTAAGTGGTTTGGTACTGCACTGCCACTATCAAGCAATGGCATACATATGGATACATACAAAGATCATTTCCTAACATTACCCACAGAAATTTTCTTGCTTAAAAGAATGTGTCTGTAAACAAATCAAGGATATGATAAAATTTCTTTTCTGTATGTCCTGGAGAGACAGAATTAATTAATTTCTCTTCAGACTCTGCTTATTGCCTTCAGCCACCAGCCAATAGCAAACAGAAAAGGAGAGCAGCACCATGAAAATGGCAAAGAGCTCATCTGCAGCTAAATATCACTAGTGTTGCAAGTCAAGGTTCTTGTATGGCAGTGGGCAGCTGCGCCCACAACCTGTAGCCATGATGTCTTGTCAACAAACCAGGTCCAGCGGTAAGGCTGGGCTGCCTGGCCATTTGTAGTGATCCTGACCAGAAGGGCATTGCACCTGGAGGAGCTAGTGATCCATGTAACAGTTAACCTGAGCAAGCCCAGCTCTGTGCTGTGCTGCACAACCCCTTGGCTATAGGACAAACTCAGCCAGCTCATTGTAACGCAGGAGCCTGCAGGCAGCTCCCACTTGGTACCGGCAATTACACCGCCTGCTTGGCCTTGCCTTTATCTCACTGTGCAGCAAGAAGTTCTCCTGAGAGCGTGTCTGTAGAAATGATGAATAGAGCTGTTTCTTTGTAAGAAAATCCTATAATCACTTGAATGACTGAAAGAGGAGAATCTCCGCTATGGACGGGGTCTGCATGGCCTGCTGTACATGGGTCAGAGTCCTCCTGTTCAACGCTACACTGCTCGGGGCTCCCAGCATCTAAAGCGATGCAAGATTACCTATGCTATTCTCCTCTCACAGTGTTAGCTCTAAAGCACAGCATTGTGAATGATACCTTACAGAGTCTGAGTGCCTTTCTTACTGGGATCATAACAAACCAGCATCTCCCGGTGTAAAACATCATTGAAACTGGAAGAGGCAAGAAGTGGGGGAATGGTTGAATAATCTCTTACCAGAACAGCAGTTTGGGGATGTCTAAAACTCTGTGAATTTGAGCCACGCTGAATGAGTCTTTTCTGCCAAATAAGAACTACAAAACAACCATAGAGCACCACAATATCAGGCATTTGAAACAACAAAAGAAAACCAGATTTCTCAACTTGAAGCAGAGGAAGGAGCGAAAGTGCTCACTATTCACCCCTTCTCTAAAAGTCCAGTGATTGAGGCAGTACCAGACTTTGATACCTCGCTTTCACCTGGATCAGAGCAACTGTGCACCAAAGAAACTGGATGCTTCTATGCATTGCTTCTCTTTGATTTGTACCAGATGGTTGTCTGCCCTGGCAGGGCAGCAACTTGATAAACCCAGGACATCTGTTCAGTAATGGGTCCTTTGATTCCTAGACATAAAGTAAGTATTTTCTTATTGTTTGGGATCTGTAGAATGTTTCTTTCTTTGTCATTACAAATGCTAAGGTGTCCTAAAAGGAACAAAGCAGGATGGGGATTAAGTTGTAACAATTAATTACTCTCAATCTTGATACTTCCAGGTGGATTTTAAATTATGTCACAAAATGTAATCATTCAAAATGTTCTACCAAACTTTTAGGATTAGATTACCTGGCATCAACACAGGTATAAATAAAAAGTAACTAGTACAGAGAACTCACACGGGATTTACACAGACCAGAATTTGTAACAGGCTAGAATTTGGTCCCTAGAGAAAAAACACTTCAGTCGAGACTGTTAATGAAATAAGACAACATATGAGTCAAAAGGCGAAAATCAGGAAATCACAGCAGAATCTGCATGACATCTAAGCTTTGGGGAAGGAGCTATGTGGCATGATGAGTCAAATCACTGTATGGACTTTTTATTGCAGAGATCTGGATTTCCTCACAAGCAGAAGACATATTTGTTTAGGCATGTTGATATCTGCACACATACACATATACAAACACACATGTGCACCCACACACACAGAGAAGAGAAAAAAGCAAGTTTGGAAAGTTAAGATAAAACTTTAAGAACTTTAAGTTTAAGAAGTTAAATCAGAAATTGAATCAGCAAAATAAATATTTTATGGAAAGTTTTGGAGAGTACAAGAATTATTCAAAATATTGATCTACTTAATACTGAGTAATTCATAGCCTTTGGCATTAGTGGAGAACAGTCTCACATGGGAAAAAAAAATCTCTTATATTTCCAGTTCAAAAGCACAATTTCTGAACTGCCAGATATTGAATATAAACAGGATATCAGAGTCAGTGATTTTTTTTTTTCCAATGGTCACTTCTTCCAAAATACTATCGGCCTGTGGGACCTACCTCTCCCAGTGTAGCACATCCTTGTCCGTCCAGTGCACTGTCCTTCTACCTCCACAAAAATGGTGAGCTTTGCATTCCTGAGCACTGAAGAGGAACCAAGATTATGCTCAGGGAAAATTTTTGCGGAAATGGGAAATTTTTGTGGAATGTTTGTAATTTAGTGCAAATCCTAAGGTAAATTCTTACAATATGGTTGTTCACCATAGGAGAAAATTCCTGTCTGATGCTGATCGTTCCTACAGCTAAATTTACATGGAGTCTTTGATTATTTTATAGGTGTTTTTAGATTGCTGTTAACTCAATTTCTCAGTATTTTTCTCTATTATCTTTCATCAAATGAAAACCTAGAGATTTAGTGTATACTAAACCTTATAAAAAAAAATTATCCTTGTAAATTTTTTCAGGCATACAAGAACATTGAAATCTCGTGTAAATTCCTGTTCACTGTGTAGAAAGATCAAACTTCCACAGGAGTAGAAGCCGTTCATATTACATAAGGGTTTCAAAGCTTTGCTAGCATTAGGCAAGCTAGGAGTTGTTTCTCCCAAAAAGTCTAGATTTGAGAAGACTTTAACCATTACAGATGATTTTTCAAGTACTGTTAGCCAGAAGGAAAACTGAAAACCTTTAAAAGAGGTTTTAAAATAGAATAAATATTCATTTGGAAACATCAAAACAATTTAAAATAAACTTTTCAACATTTCATTTCAAAGCTATATTTTTTTCCATTTCATTTTTTATTCTTTTGCTGGTAGGTTTTGCATACTTAATATGACAACTTGAATAAAAATTTCAAGTTGACTGAAAAATTAGCATTGTTATATTTTTCCATTTTATCAGAAATAATACTAAAAATAGTTTGGTTCCATTTGAACTAAGTTCTCCCTAGTTTTGCAATTCACCCACCAAATTGAAAGAAAACTATTATTCTTTCAGCTTTACTTTGAACACCAGGAATAAGCTCAATGTTTTTTAAGTGGTTCAGCATTAAAAGCAGCAAAAACTTGCTGAGTTACATTTTTTAAGGTGTAAGTACAGAAGAGGTATTGATTAATATTTATGGCTAATAAAGGAGTAATGATATTGCAGCACCTACATTAGTTCAAATGCTCTCATTATAGTTAACAATGGGAGTTTTATACAAGATTAAAAACTACAGGAAGGAGACTAGAGGAAATGCAATTCCTTTTAGTGAACTTCAGAAGGATGCTACAGTGTAGCTACGATTAGAAATACTCACATTTTGATAGCTTACTTTGTGCTTGAATGTCATGCACTTATTTTACATGTTGAGGTACAGAGCAACCCTAATTTCTACAACTTTAGCATCCTTTGAAGAGGCAACTATGAAATATTAAACTATTAACACAGCAAGATGGGTTGCAAAACCAAGATTCAGTAGCAGGCATGCAACTTTTTATATAAAAATTTTATATCAAATTAAACTTCATGTTTAGAAAATCTGGTATAATATAAAGTTGGGAAGAATGGGCAGGTAATGGTGACTGTCAACATTTCCAGCAGTACAAAAATATCTTTCTCCTTTAGAAACTTCAGTCAGCAGCAATCTGTCATATTCTTGTCAAAAATGCTAGAGCTATTATTTACTGCTATCTTGATCATACATGCAATTTTGCAATTATTAATACAGGTCCAATTACCTCCTTTATTCCAGGGTCATATCAGCAATATAATCAATGTAAAATCCCTGATAAAGGGACTAAAAAGACAGAAATAAGAGGGAAGAAATAAGACTGCCTTCTGGTGCAACTGTATGGTACTAGTAATAAAAATAATGACTGTTGTTATGATTGCTATTATTCATATTTGAGAAGATATCGATTAGTGGTCAGGCCTTGGAACAGGCTGCCCAGGGAAGTGGTGGAGTCACCATCCCTGGAGGTATTTAAAAGACGTGTAGATGAGGCCCTTAGGGACATGGTGTAGTGGGCATGGTGGTGTTGGGTTGACGGTTGGACACAATGATCTTAGAGGTCTTTTCCAACCTGTATGATTCTATGATTCTATGATTCTATGATTCTATCCAGAAGAAAAAATGAGGTGTAAATTATCTTGATTTATACTGGAAAAGCAGATAGCATTTTTGCAGTAAATTTTTTTTTTTTTTTTTTTTTTTTTTTTAGAAACAAGCTGTAAGAAATGTAAAAAGCCAATTAGAAAGGTAGCATAATTGGAAAGTGAAGCCTCCTTCAGATTCACAACATTAATCTTTGAATATCCGTCAGAGACTTATTCACAGTTTAATTCACAGATGGTGAAGTTAACATATACAGCGTGCAGTGTAAAGTCACAGTCAAACAAACAATACAGCTACATACTCAAATGAAATACCGGTTATTTTGTAGATTCTATATGCATGAGCAGCTCTCCCACAAATTCTCCAAACTACAGCTATTCTTTTACTTATTACCAACCCCTGGTGCTTCTTAGTATTACCCTCCTTCTTCTCCTTTCTGTGAAGCTCTTCACATGTTACAATGTCTTGTGAAAATCCTACAGAAGTAACTCTACAACAGCCCCATGTAGCAAGCAGGAAAAAAATGGATCTTGTAATCACTGAAACTACATAAGCAAAAGTTCATGGAGCTCCCTGGAAGCATAATGGTCCACATACATGATTTTTGGTTTATGACTGAGGCTCAAGAAAGAATTCACATTTTGAATTATGTGTATAAACTTGACGGAAGAGTGTCACAGTTGAAATGTCAAAAAGAGAGAAGTAATTATACAGAAGAAAGAGGAAGAAAAGGAAAAGGTGGATGGGTGGTGCAATATGTCAAAATATCTGAAAAAAAAAGTCAGCAGGATGCAATTTGATAAAGAGTGTTGAGTGTCAGTTCTCAGGTAATGAAGAGAGAGGATAACTATAATGAAACATGATACCAACCTCCAAAATGGGTAGAAAAATGAGAAAATGTTTAGATTTTACGGTGTTTTAAATCAATTTACACAGCTTCAATTTACTTGTATTTTTAAAAATGTAACCCCTTCCTGCTTTTTGATGCTGTTAATTCATTTATATGGTCATCTTTTCCAAATTTATTTTCAATATTTAATATCACTAATTCACTAATCTTAACCTCCCCATTCTCAGTATACAACCTGATAACAGACAGAGGGTGACACAGAGAAGATCGAAACAACTTCCTTTCTACCAGCACCAACACAGAGGTTGAGTAGATATCTACTTGCTCTGTGATACTGCCTTCACTGTCAAGCAAAACCGACTCTCTTATAAATACTGTGAAATAAACCTAATTTCTGATAGTTTCTAATGTTGCATATTACAGAGTCAAAAGAAAAACCCTTAGGTTTCTTTTCACCAATATAGTTAAAAATATTCTAAGTGTAGAAGGTGCATGTAGTCATGGTTCCTAAATTTGATGTTAGATACCAAAAAAAAAACAAAAAAAATCCTTTTGGAAGCCAAAGTTAAACCCAGGTTTAATGGACACTATAATTAATGTATAGCAATTAAGAGGTATATAAATATTAGACACGAATTCCCATATGAAGAATGGGAATCTTCTATTCTATACTTGACTTTAGTCTGGTTTACTTAATGTTTTTCCATCCTTACATAAAATATTCAAAACCATAAATTAATTTTAATCTTCAAAGAGTCTGTTCTATTTCAGGAACATACACCAAATGTGTCATTTAAATAGTAAGGAAGCTCCTATGAAGTCAGGTTTTCTATACGAGATGTTTTATGGATATTCTAGCTGAATTTTTTAGACTGAGGACACTTAATTAGCTCACTTTTTTTGCTTCCCCAAATTACTAAGCACCTACAACTGTGAAAACTGTAAAGGCAAAGGAAACTGCACAAAGATGTTTTAAAAAATATGTTCAAAAAAAGTTTTACATGCTCCTACAGGCATTCCCAACCATTCTCAAGTATTTTTATTAAGCATATTAATGTATGCTGAAGAGCAGCTCTTGAGGCAGAAGGGTATCCTGTACAATCCTCTAACATATTTTTCTTAAACCCATTATACAGTTTTTCAGAGTTACAATGAAGAAAGAAGAAAGAAATAACAGTATTTCTTTAAGTATAAACATAAAGCAGCAGGATACATACGCTATTCAATTTATCTGTGTCTTGCTTCCTACCTGATGTAGGCAAAAAACACCCCTTCAAAGATGAAAGTTAGCTTGATATTATCCACTAAACTACATTTATGGTTTTTTGCTCTGTTGAGTGAAAGCTATGATAGTTCTCTGAATATTGATTTCAGACTTCATTTCTCCTGGACAGTAGAATTAAATTTATTCCATTTTCAAAGCTTAGTTTGATGATTAACACTTTTAAAGATATAAAAATGGGAAATGTTAGGGATTCTTTGAATGATTCCTAAATACTCTTTTTAACAGATCTCATATTAACAATGTCTCTGACATAAGCCAGAGGAAAATCCTTTCAATTAGCAATGATTTTGAAAACAGTTGATTGCATCTCTGAAGCTCACTTCTTTTGAAACTTCATTACTGCTAATAAAAAGAGCTTTTGACATTTTGAAAATGTTTAAGTTTGAAGATCTTACAAAGTGTTTGGCAATGACATGACTTCAAAATGTAAACACTCTAAATATAAAAAGTGCCAGAGATTTTAGCTGATATCATATTTTAGAATCCACAGTCACTAGAAAGTTTGGTTAATTATATGATTTCATCTCAAAAAAACTGCAATTAAAGAAAAGTCTGAACACTAATGGTCTGATGGGCATTGATATTTCCACTGACAGACTCGTATGAGTTCACTGAAGTTCCAGAAAGATTTCACACCCATGCAACTGAATGCAGAAAGAAACTGGTAAGTTTTTCTATTACAGTGCATTTAAATGTAAATTTCTCAATTTCATCTTGAATAAAATCACATTTAAATGGACTACAGTACTCCAGTGCTACTGTCTAAAATATTAAATATATTGGAAAAAACTGCATTTGACATTCATTAAAATGTATTACACTGTCATTTGAATGGACATTTTAAGTATTCATTGCATAAAATAAAAGGTAATGAAACAGTACATAGGTGCCAAAGATATGTAATGTCATTCTTCTGACCGTCTCTGTCCCCAGCGAGAAGAGCTAAAAACCTATTTTTATTGGTATTAGCCATTAAAATGTACTCTTTCCTCTATGGAAGAATGAAAGCTTTAGCACTTAATAAAGCAGAGCTAGATTCCCCCAGCCCATACAATATAGAATCATACAATGTATCACAGAATGGTTTGGGTTGGAAGGGACCTTGAAAATCATCTAGTTCCAACACCCCTGCCATGGGCAGGCACACCTTCCACTAGATCAGGTTGCTCAAAGCCCCATACAACCTGGCCTTGAACACTCCCAGGGATGAGGCATGCACATCTTCTCTGGGCAATCTCTTCCAGTGCCTCACCACCCTCATAGTGAAGAATTTCTTCCTTATATCTAATCTAAATCTACCCTCTTTCAGTTTAAAGCCATTACTCCTTGTCCTATCACTACATGCCCTTGGAAAAAGTCCTTCTCCAGCTTTCTTGTACTTTCAGGTGATGGAAGGCTGCTATAACGTCTCCTCGAAGCCTTCTCTTGTCCAGACTGAACAAACCCAACTCTCTCAGCCTGTCTTCATAGGATAGATGCTCCAGCCCCCTGATCATCTTCATGGCCCTCCTCTGGACTCGGTCCAACATGTCCATGTCTTTCTTATGCTGGGAGCCCCAGGGCTGAACACAGTACTCCAGGTGGGACCTCACGAGAGCAGACTAGAGGGGGAGAATCACCTCCCTCAACCAACTGATCGTGCTTCTTTTGATGCAGCCCAGGATATGGTTGGCTTTCTGGGCTGCAAGCGCACATTGCCGGGTCATGTTGAGCTTCTCATCAACCAACACCCCCAAGTCCTTCTTCGCAGAGCTGCTCTCAATCCATTCTCTGCCCACCCCGTATTTGTGCTTGGGATTGCCCTGACCCATGTGAAGGACCTTGCACTTGGCCTTGTTGAACCTCATGAGGTTCTCAGGAGTCCACTTCTCAAGCTGTGTTCCATTAACTCCTACAGTGTGTTAGACATACCCGTATCACCCCAAAAGATTACAGTGTAGTATGGCTTGTAATTAAATCAGTTATGCTGCTATACATAAAGACATACATATTCCCATGTGAAACTACTATGCTTTTCTAAGTCACTGAGTCTGAATGCCAGAAAGAATAAAGCATCTAATGTCCAATTTACTTAAGTGGGTGTTATGCAATCCTCCCACGCAGGGCACCGTTCAGCAGAGTTTTTTTCTTTTTCTCCTGAAAAATGTTTAAATTGTAGGTTGTTTAAAAAAAATGGTAGTTCAGATCAATTCATTTTAAAATCTCGTTTTGTGATCCACCTTTTTTTCTCTGTTATAACCAGTGCTTGAAAAAGTAGCTTACTGATGCACACTTTAAAAATACAAACACAATGTCCATGCTATCATTTTTTTTTTTCCTGAAATCTCTCTCTGAATGAGAATCGGGGTTCCCTGGGAACCTACTTGGAGGTTAGTAGCCTAACTGGTTGGTGATGGGGCTTTTGAGGCACGCTGGTGTGACAGCTCAGTGTCAGGGCCCATTGTCTCAGGTCTCACACATAACAAAGTGCTGGCTGTGTTACAGCAGGGCTTGGAGGGAAAGGAGAAGACAAAAGTGTATAAATCAGAGCCTGTCCACAGAGGAGGAGGATGTTGAAAAAAATTAGTATAACTGTGTTTGGGGGTGGGAGGGAATTTGGGAAAGCAGAAACCAAGCCCATGCCTGTTCAAAGTTGGGTGTAGATACTGTTACAAGGGAAGAGCTAGAAATAATGGCTTGGAGCTGAAATAGAGGAATCTGGTATGAATTGAATGAGAAGTGAAGCCCGCACAAGACTAGAGAGCTTAAAAGAGTGTATTGTAATACCAAGACTGTGAAGAAACGACAACAACAATGTTGCCCTTTTTAGCTCATATTTTAACACAACATTTATTTTGTAGCTTTTTATTGGGTTGGATCTTCAGGCTTCAGAGTGGATAACCCAATTCACACCGACCCTGATTTTACTTTCATTTATTACCTGCTTCATTTTACCACTAGACTGCATAAGGGAGTTATAACCTAATAGACGTAGGTCATGACATCTAAATTCACTTCAGCATTTAACCACAACATTTCTGCAGACCAAAACGCTTATGTCAGGAAAAAGTTTGTGTTTCTATTTCCTAGGCAACTTTTCTAGAAGAAATAATACAGTAGATGAACTGCTCCCTAGGGTAACTGTTAGTCACAATGATCTTCTTTACATTCATGTTCTCTGTGTTCATTACCACCATTATTTATACCTAGGAATGAAGCCATCAACTACAATAAAACCCTAGTTAGTTAGAAGCACAGCCTGCCTACTCAGCAACAGAAGCTGCTGTGTTATGCAGAGGCCATTTCAGTATTTCATACTGCTTTTTTAGTGAATATAAAGTAAAATATCTATGTTTATCCTTCTGTTATGCACCACGCAACACACATTGTAATCAATTGATCTGGGCTGACGGGATCTGCAGTGCTAACTGGGACAGGAAAAAGAGTCAGTACTGATCATTAGTTTGGTTAGTTGATTATAGGTTCTATTTTGGTGTATAAGGGATCATGTCTTCAATGTTGCTTTCAACTATGAACACGTTAGACAAGAAAAGAGAGAAATATTTTCAAAATACCAAACAGGGTTCTTTCTTTAACACAAATCAAGAAATCTTCTGCTTGCAAATGGAGCTCTGGTTGGGACTCAGGAAAAAAAGGAGAGTTTATCACTTGTGGAAGAAGGGGCAGGCAACTCAAGAAGAGTACAGGGATCGCGTTAGGTCGTGCAGAGATGAAATTAAAAAGGCAAAAGCTCGGCTAGAACTCAACCTGGCTACTGTTGTGAGAGACAACAAAAAATGCTTTTGTAAGTATGTTAATGACAAAAGGAGGGCCAAGGAGAATCTCCATCCTCTATTGGATGCAGGGGGGTACGTTGCCACCAAGGATGAGGAAAAGGCTGAGGTACTCAACGCCTTCTTTGCCTCAGTCTTTAGTAGTCAGAGTGGTTATCCTCAGGGTACTCAGCCCCCTGAGCTGGAAGACAAGGACGACGAGCAAGATAAACCCCCCATAATTCAAGAGGATGAAGTTAATGACCTGCTACGCCACCTGGACGCTCACAAGTCTATGGGGCCGGATGGGATCCACCAAAGGGTACTGAGGGAGCTGGCGGAGGAGCTTGCCAAGCCACTCTCCATCATTTACCAGCAGTCCTGGTTAACTGGGGAAGTCCCGGACGACTGGAGGCTCGCCAATGTGATGCCCATCTATAAGAAGGACAGGAAGGAGGATCCGGGGAACTACAGGCCGGTCAGCCTGACCTCGGTGCCGGGGAAGATCATGGAGCGGTTGGTTTTGAGGGTGCTCACGAGCCATGTCCAGGACAACTAGGGGATCAGGCCCAGCTAGCACGGGTTCATGGAAGGCAGGTCCTGCTTGACCAACCTGATCTCATTCTATGACCAGGTGACCCGCCTCGTGGATGAGGGAAAGGCTGTGGATGTGGTCTACCTAGACTTCAGTAAAGCCTTTGACACTGTCTCCCACAGCATTCTCCTAGAGAAGCTGGCGGCTCACGGCCTAGACAGGTACACTCTTCGCTGGGTAAAAAACTGGCTGGACAGCCAAGCCCAGAGAGTTGTGGTCAACGGAGTTAAATCCATTTGGCGGCCAGTCATGAGCGGTGTTCCCCAGGGCTCAGTACTGGGGCTGGTCCTGTTCAATATCTTCATCAATGATCTGGACGAGGGGATCAAGTGCTCCCTCAGTAAGTTTGCAGATGACACCAAGTTGGGCGGGAGTGTTGATCTGCTCGAGGGTAGGAAGGCTCTGCAGAGGGACCTGGACAGGCTGGATCAATGGGCTGAGGCCAACTGTATGAGGTTCAACAAGGCCAAGTGCCGGGTCCTGCACTTCGGCCACAACAACCCCAGGCAACGCTACAGGCTTGGGGAAGAGTGGCTGGAAAGCTGCCCAGAGGAAAAGGACCTGGGGGCAGCCGGCTGAACATGAGCCGGCAGTGTGCTCAGGTGGCCAAGAAGGCCAACGGCATCCTGGGCTGTATTAGGAATAGTGTGGCCAGCAGGAGCAGGGAGGTGATCATGCCCCTGTACTCGGCACTGGTGAGGCCGCACCTCAAATACTGTGTTCAGTTTTGGGCCCCTCACTACTAGAAGGACATGGAGGTGCTGGATCGTGTCCAGAGGAGGGCAATGAAGCTGGTGAAGGGCCTGGAGCACAAGCCTTATGAGGAGCGGCTGAGGGAACTGGGACTGTTTAGTCTGGAGAAGAGGAGGCTGAGGGGAGACCTCATCGCGCTCTACAACTACCTGAAAGGAGGTTGTAGCGAGGTGGGTGTTGGTCTCTTCTCCCAAGTAACTAGCCATAGGACGAGAGGAAATGGCCTCAAGTTGCGCCAAGGGAGGTTTAGGTTGGACATTAGGAGAAATTTCTTTACTGAAAGAGTGATCAGGCCTTGGAACAGGCTGCCCAGGGAAGTGGTGGAGTCACCATCCCTGGAAGTATTTAAAAGACGTGTAGATGAGGCCCTTAGGGACATGGTTTAATGGACACGGTGTGTTGGGTTGATGGTTGGAATCGATGATCTTAGAGGTCTTTTCCAACCTGTATGATTCTATGATTCTATGAGGAATGTATAAACTGATCGCAATTACTACATTATATTCACAGTAACCCCATGGTAATATTCTTTCCATGGTCTGATAAGTCATGTATTGCTAGGAGTGTCTGACTCTATAAAAATAAACAGAAGGCTGCACATTACATTAGGAATGCATACTTCTTTTTTATTTTATTTTAATTTTTAAAAGTTCTAAACTGTGATAATTCATTTAGGAGATCCTTGGTTATTGCATATTTTATGGTGGCACCTTTAGGTTTTCATAAAACCTAAGAATCACGTATGAAAGCGTATAAACAATAGCTCTGGAGCTTTAGCGTAACATTAAAGTCGGATTATTTGAATTCTATTCATACGCAGCATCAACAGAAAAACTCAGCCCTTGTCAGTGGTAGAAAAAGGTTACCAGACTAGAAGGTACACTGCTTTTTAATTAAATGTCTTTTTTCCTAAATTTGTTCTACCCCATTTGGATTGTTCACAGGAGTTCTGTCCGGTATGTATTTCCACAGTGCTTGGTAAAGATGTCTATGTTGCTTTGTAACAGTTGTTAACAAGAAATTGGTTTGCAGAGGATGCATTTAGCTCAGTATTATACATGACTGGTATGTGGCTAACTTTTGAATTTGACAGAAAAGCTGCCATACGACTGAGTTATAGTCACTGAAAGATAATAATTGTTTGCATGCTTGCTTAGCTTGTTCCATTTATATCTGCAGGATAAAAGATGTCACATTCATTATTACTGTGCTTAAGCACATAGAAGTAAAGAGAAAGTCTTTATACTCTTGTTAAATGTCCATTTAGGTGTTGCAGCTAGGAAACAACATACAATGTAACAGTCCTTATTAATGTACTTTTTGAGTGTTGTACAAAAACATGGCCTCTCTTCAAGATTGCATGCATCTGAGGTATATTTTAAATCAGTACTAATGCATGTTTATTCTGTTTTATAGTGTGATTTTGATTGAATTTTACTCTACAAATGATGTCTTGGGATTCTTAAGTCTCCAGGTACATTCCTTGGTATTTTTCTCATCCAGTTCTGTTATTACTCCCCCTTTTTTCCTCTCATTTTTCTTCCCTCTTCCTACCCAGAATGGCTCTAGTGGCTCCTGGTACTCATTTGTCTCACTCTCTCTCTTCTCTAAATCTTTTAAACTGGTTTCTCTACATTTGTAACTAGCAAATATTTGGATCATTTTTGACTGAATTAAAAAAAAAAAAAGAGAAAGACAAGGTAATTATCATATCTAGTAGGTGGAGATAACTGACTTTGGATTTGAGAAGATATTGGGGAAAGAGAAAATCTTGCCTTCTCCAGTTTCCACACCAGTCGTTCTCTAGATCTGTTCAAGCCGCTCAAACTCCATGGAGGTGGAAGGGGTCCAGGAAGGGCAAGACATGAGGAAGGAAAGGATGGCAGAATAAATGGTAATGTCTATTACTTGTGTGATTTCTAACACAAACAGAGGTCCACACATCATATCAGAAGACTATTATTATACTAAGTACATGGAAAGAGAACCATCCTTAAAATCCTGATACATCATCTCAAAAACATGTGATTGAAAGGGATCAAAACTGAATCTGCAGAAAGTTTGAAGTTTCCAAACAGCAAACATTTAGAACTGAAAGAGACAAACTAGAGATGTTTCATGTTCACTGAATGAGGAAGAGTTTTCTAACCCCTTTAAATTAAAATCAGGAAATCTAACTAAAATGCACGTAATGAGGAAAAGGGGAAGGAAAGGATTTGAAGAATACCTAAGATTTATGAATCACAACCTCAGAATAAACAGAGGGCTTATAGAAAATGAAGAAAGACACATTTTATAAATTAATAAACATTGGATTAAAATGAGAATTATGTCTATCAAAATGCAGGTTGAACTGCTCAGAATAAGTTTTTCTCTTTTTCTTTTTTTTTGCAAAGCCCTTTAACTATATAAACAAATATAACACCTAGAGTTAAATTAAGTTGTTTTTTGAGACTGATGCAGTAGAGATGAGAGATCTCTACATATGGTCCCAAACCAATAATTTGTCTCAGAATGACAGTATTCAACACTGGAGCAAAGGCAGAGTAACTAACAGAAATCTGGGCATGTAAGTTCTCATATCCAAATTGGAATCAAAACTTGAAGTGCTTAGCCTGGGAAAATAAAGGGAAGATAAAGAAAATAAGTCCAGGAAAAGACAATCTCCATCCAGAGCCCTAGGAAAACTGGCGTATAAAATGACAAATCCTCCAGCAAATATTTTAAGCAAATCTGTTCAATTGGGAATGGTATCCTCGTAACAAATATAGAAAAAATATATTGCAACAAAAGAGAAAAGGAAATCTAGGCAACTAAAAGCCTCAAAACATGCTAGGTTTCACCTAAAAACTTGAACTGAGGAAAAATTAAATACGTGAATAAGATTAGGAATAAATAAACTGAAAAAGAGTTTACTAAGAACAGAATATGCCAAAACAATTTGTTGTCCTTACATTATTTCATTTTGATATGATAATAGATTTTGTAGGCAAGAATAACACTATGCATCTATTTTTTCTGGTCTTCAGCAAATCTTTGGATATACTGCTAAACAGAACATTATTGGTTAAACCAGAAAAAGATTGGATTAGTTCACAAATAAGGCAATGACTACAAAATAATTACCACCTTAAGTATCATAAAAGACATATCTGAATAATTTTCTTTCAGTCTTCCCATATTTTCTAGACAGCTTTTTACTTTAGCAGGCTTCTAAACATTATTTTCCATCAATGGAAAACCATTCAGTGTGCCATTTGAGGAAATCTTTTTTCTTAGCATAGAAACAATCATACAAGACGACGTTTACTATATCACTGCTTCAAACCCTCCTGGGGTTATGATTACAGGAAATGTTGTTTGTTTGTTGTTTGTTTTAAAAATATATATGCAGAAGACAAACGTAACAAAGTAAAAAGCCAAAGAGTAACAATCCCTTGTGCATTTCCTATTTAAAAAATCATGTTACTTCTTTGTTCTTACCATTATTATTGCCTAGAGCGAAGAAATTGCTAGGAAGAAAACCTACACACATTGTACTGTACAATTTCATTTTAGTTTGTTTTCTCTTGCTAAGAAGCTGCTTGCTAAGACATACCTCTAAAACAAGACAAACCTGTATTAGAGCATATTTGGCCACCTTTTTGATCAGCCTGTTCTGTTTCTGACCAGAACTTTGCATCTCATGTTTTTCAAGTGAAAACTAGCTGAAAACAAACAAACAGAGCTCACAGAGTATTTACCTGAAATCAGTGCACAAAGGACAAGAAAATAAACCCCACCAGAAACTGTGGATGAGCTGTCGTATGTAACGTTATTTGACAGCAAGTATTTTTTTTCCTGGGGAAATAAAATAACCTGTCTTTTTCTTTAAAAAAGGACCAAGTGAATATAAGCAATCAAGTTTGAATTAAGAGAGGTTAAACTCTACTAGCCTTGAAAAAGTGAACTTAAGAGCTTCACAACAAATCTTATACTCTTTGTCAGTAGGATATTTCAAGGTCTTATAAGAACAACATCTTTAATTGTGGTATCTCAGGGAGTATACTTAGTATTTATGAAGAAGTTTTTAAAAAAAAAACAGATTGATTTTTCACTACATCAAGCATTTGCATACTTTTTATTCAAAAGATAAGAATGTGCCCCTCTAATAGGGGTGCACCTTGTGTATCACATATATATACACGCATTATACATATATATAATAGGGTACATGTTATATATGTAATCCCATTATTAAAATTCTAACACAAATGCCACTCTAGAAAGATCCTGAATACTGGATTAACATTTTCCATGTTCTACATATTTTTCTTCTGTTTTATAAAGACAAAAAAAACTTGAATATAAAGAAGCTGAGCTTTTAAATCATTAAGTAATTAATCTTTACATTTTATTACAGGTACAGTAAAACATATCATTGTCTAAAGCAATGTTTAATTGGAGAAATGTTCTGTGGTGATCACTTTAAAGGTGAAGATAAGTAGAGTATTAAATTTCTAAATGAAATTACACTAGTATAACAATGTTAGCTCATACATATACTACAGATATAGCAATAGTCAGAGGTAGTAGTAAGACAGTGCAGCTTTATACAAGTCAATAGTGTGCTCTATACATGTCAATAATGTCATGTTCACATGTATTGAGGCCAAATTCATCCCTGTATTTTTACCACAGTTATGATGAAATATATACTAAACACTGTACTCTCATAGTTATGATGCACCAAAAGTCCTTGCATATCATTTGACCAACGGTAATAAACAAAATGAGTTATTTCAGAAGTACAGACTACTCTTGTTACTTGGTTTGTAACTTATATACAAAAAGTAACCCTAAGGTTACATACTTAAGAGCTAGGAAATTCCATAAACCAGGTTTTCTCTTTTTATAAGATCTTTTATAAGGTCTCTACATGACCACTGTGACGGATGCACCCACTCTGAGTGAGTGAACAGCGCTGTGGTTCAGGCATCACCGACAAGCAGGCCTAACTGAAATCAGCCCTGTTCTGCAAACCGTGAGAGCTGTGCTAGGCTGCGTCTTCTCAGGAACTAAGGAATTTAGGCCATGTGTTATCAGGAGCTAACCGTACCAGCCCAAGCTGGGACTAGACAAAACTAAAGCTGCACACCTGCACATACACCAAAGCGGGGGCTTTGACTACTAGCCAATTGTTTTACGCTATAAAATTTATAACCCCTCCAAGCCCATTGAGCTCTCCTGTGCTCTCCTGCAGGCTGCACAGCGGTGATCTCCCCCTTGAGCAGGGATGTCTCTCATGGTGGAGAGACCCCTTACCTGGCATCTGATGTCTATAATGAGGTAAGCGACGTTTTACATTAGGCCTAAAAGTATGTTAACATGTATATATATCCAGCTATAGCTTAATTATTAGAAGTGTAGTAAGAAGTAGAGTGTTTGACCACTGTCTAAATCAGTCTAAATCATCGTCTAATCATCATCTAAACAATTATTTAAATGATCATTTAAATCATTGTCAGGTCATTGTTAAATCACTGTTTAACTAACATTCAATTATTGCTTAATCACTGCTTGATTGCCATTTGATTTTCATTCAGTCATTGATTAATTACCATTTGATCATTGTTTGATCATTGTTTGATCATTAATGAAACCCTTTTAGTTGACCCTACAACTATGACTTCTCTTAATAAATCACCTGCAACAACCGCATAGAAGTTTATGCCCAGAATCCCTGCCTCAAGCTGGAAGGAGGGAGAGTGGCCTGGGAACAACTGAGGGAAGTGTAGAGAATGAGACTTTTGTCTATAAGTCCCCTCTGTTACATTTCTTAATAAAGTCAGCATGGTATAGCTAATAAGGATTACAAAGAGGGAAAGACAGCCGGGTGGACACTGCTCTACAGTGTCACAGCAAGACTGTTTCTTTGTGGCAATATCACCAAGTACAGTTGCACTACTTCTCTGCCATTAATAAGCTAATAGCCATGAAGTTATATATTATCTCTGCAATACTTCTAACAAAATATTTATCCTAATACTGTTTTATTCCTTCTAATAAATAGCCTAATGTTGATGGCTGAAAAATGAAGAAGGCAACATGTTATAATCAATTACATTTATCAGTGGAGGTAGTGAAATCAGCTTTATCACTAACAATAAACCCTGTACTTTAAAACAAACCAACAAACGTTAGGTCCTTTTGAAGAACATGAATTTTTACAGTGATAAATATTTACTCTGTGGTATCTTAAAATTCCTGGTTAATATGAGGTATCACTAATAACACTGGTAATACTGGATAATACAGGGCCCATACCATGCAATTCTGACTGTAAATGATGAGTATAGAGAGGATTCAAATTAATTGTTCAGCAAATGCCTGAATCCTCTGATTACCTGTTTAGAAAGCACCCATTCCCTTCTGCTGAGTAATTGTAAGTATACAGTACACTGTGCCCCCATAGGGTTGATAATTGTGTCTTTCTTAAGCTTCAAGTCTCTGCCTATTCAGATACATTTGTAAAGGTGAACTCTTATATTTTACTGTATTCAGTGTATTTGTGTATTCACTAGCAGACCGAGAATTTTGTTGTCCTACATCCAAACCTTTTTGCGTGTAACTGCTCTTCTTTCAGGTGATTGTATACATGCATACTGTTGGATGGGAGTACTGTCTGGCAGCCAAACTATCCTTACTGTTACAAACTATGAGTCATACCTATAGGGCTGGATTCTGGGTATCCCTCCTCCCGTGCACTGAACACCTGATATTAAATAGGACAGAGCGAGCCCTCCTCTCTCAGCTCTTCCTCCCACTTCGAGGCTCCAAGAAACTGTGGATCTTAATTCAGAAGGATCTTAATTAATGAGGAAGAGGAGAGGCAACTTTTCCCTTCTAGTGACTCTCTGTATGGTGCAGTCCTACCCAACATAATTCTGAACACCACCAGAACAAGGGTCTTGCCAGAACAAGGGTCCTCAGCAGTGTTAACCAAAGACTGCAGGGCCAAGGGCTCAAATGAGCCTCACCTGATGCCACTATGGGCCACAATCACGGTTTCTTGGAGCTTAGAAGACAGAGATGGAAATACAACAGGGGGAGCAACAGGAGCAGTCTCAAGCGGGTTTAAACCTTCTTTTGGGCTGAGTATTTTGTTGCCAAGGGTAACTCCAATTGTCAAGTGGTATTCTTGACTGAGAGATGCAGAAAGTAGTTCATGGACCTGAACTTAAAGGATGTGGAAAAGTACTTGCAAGTTTGTATCAAAGCTGATCAAGCAGTTTCAGCTAAAATTACAATAATAAAATACTTCTGAAATGTCACTTTTACTAATTCTGACACATTTTGTGATGTAGCATATATAATATAATAAAATAAATGAAAACTACAACAATATTTTCCTGTTTCTTATGAGCGAATATTAGTAACTCTGTAGAATACATCAGGATGTCATACCGCAAAGAAATGTCTAAAAAAATAGGAGTTTTCACAAGGTAAATGCAAAGACAACTAAACTAGCAGGAGAAATGGAGGAAGTGTTTTCCGGGATGAACCGGATCAACCAGGTTTTGATACACTATATGAATACATCAGAATCATGCTACTGCATATTAAACCCTTGTGGGTTTAGGTTTCTCTCTTGTGGTTTCTCCACAATGGACAGACTACTTAAATATTCTGTAAGCTAGAGAAAACAACTCTTCAAAATGGTGGTTTAGGCACATTGAGACAGAAAACTCAAGATAAATTCACTTTTTTTCATGAATGTTAACTAAGCCTCCTCTCTGTCAGAAAAGTTTCCTATATGTGAAATTATAGAGTAATTACCTTTCTCTGGTATGATGAATATTTAAATAATCCATGGAAAATGGCTCATTCAACCTTTGCAGTTTCTTCTGCTTTATACAATGTTCTTGTTTTTCCATTTCTCCAGAAATCTTAGACTATACACACTTCTACTGTAATGGTCTGGTTTCATTATTTTCCATCTCCTCCTGGTTTGTTTATATCCTCCAGTAAATACATTTTGCTTTTGAAGGTTTGTCTGCATAGTCTGCAGAGACAGTTTTTCACCATAGAAATGCATGACTAAGCTACCTGTAGCACAAGAAAACAGCTTTAATAGCAATGAAAGCTATGTACTCCACATCAGTAAAGATGCCTCAAGATTAAAAGAATAGATGCTAAAAACAATATAACTCTGAAAACCCCAAAACTATATGTATATGTGAATTCAAAATATACCTGTATGCAAAAAGATTCTTACTTTTGACCATTAGAACTCTATTTTGGGGTCAAATTCTTATTTGGAATCAAATATATGCAGCAATTTTCTACTAAGTTGGCAATGACCACATAAAACTTCCAGATACTAAATGTTACCCCACATCTACACTCAAGCAGTTTTCTTCTGAGAAAAGAAAATCCAGTAACATCACTAGATGGTGGCATAATAGAAGAGCAAACTCCTCTAGAAGATAATGGGGAGTATGGAACCTAACTTAGAGGATCTGAATTTCTTTTCTAGAGAAATTTATCTCTTCTCATTGACTCCATAGGAACTCAAGGGAGAATCAATCCCCAAAGCCACAGGACTAAAATTAGATGCTCAGAGTAATTGATATGTATGCTCTTCCCTCCTTACTGTTAAGAATTGCTATAACCTATTCTTAAAACTCTTATCCAAGGCCTGCAAGTAATATTTTTCTTCTCTGAGCAATCTACATCTGTGTGCAAATGACTAAAAAACATAGCAAGTACTCTTCAAACTTAACTTTTATAAACAAGTAACTGTTGCACTGCTCTGCGAATTCACATTAGCAGCTGGTGAATTTGGAGAGGAATCAAATATAGGTGGACAGAGATTTTTTTAAGTGCTTGAAAAAGGAGCACTGGAAAAATCATACATAAGTGACATTGACAAAATCCTGTCTGTGCTACTATGGCTATCACTTGTAAGAATGCTCTGTTCTTATATTAGATGTTACCTTATGAAAATGTCAAGGTCATTGTCAATTTGGTTTATTGTCAGCGGAAGTATTTGTCACATTAAGTCAACCCTAATTTGTGTAACCAAATTCTGTACAATTTCAGTGAGAATTGCTTATTTATACTGGGACATATGTTTCCTCCCCTCTTCGTGCCTGTTATCTTTTAATATTGTTCTTTGTGAAAATAACAAATGAGTAGAACAGGAGAAAGTTGAATGTACATGTCAGTCCAAGACTGCGATCAGTCTTCTTTCACTGCTTTCCTAGTATAACCAATGTTGAAATAGACTTCCATTATATACATAGTTTTCCCATAAAACTATGCATTTTTTTTTAATATAAGGCTTCCTAAATCTGTATTCAGATACTAAAAAAAAAAAAAAAAAAAAAAGAAAAAAGAAAAGGAAGATTGGGTTCCCATAAATATTGAATTCTCCCTGGAGTTTTTATTTACTTCATTCTCTGGGAGGTGCAGAAACCTTTGTAATTGTACAAGTAAAATGATTCCATTTAAATTCATAAGTGTGCATCTTAGAAAGAACCTTCTTCAACCTCCATTAATGATTAGACTCATTTAATCTTATAATAACTAGGATTTCATGTTTATTTTTCAACAAGAAGAGATCAATAAACATAAAACCCCACAATTGTTTCTGTTTGAAAAATTTATTGTACAATAAATAAATAACAAAACTTAAACTGGGATCTTTCACATTGAGCGAGGTATTAAGAGATCCTGCCTGCTGGACACATTTCTTCAAGGTAAATGGAAACAGTTTTCCACAAAAGATACAGATTCTGTCCCTACTACAGGGCAGGACAATGAAGCAAAAGTTGTACCATTGTCCATAAAATGAGATGTGTAAATATTTCTTATGATAGTAACAAGATGAAACCTTTTCTGAAACTCACCCAGCTCGCTCACTTGGCTCTACCTCAAATTAAATCACATATAGCTTTGCTCTGAACAGTTGATATTTGGCTCTTATTTTAGCCATCTTTTTATTTTCCTTGGAAACTTTGTCAAAGCTGTTCACTTTCACAAACTTCTGAAGCAGATATCTTGATCTTTGAGAAAAGGAAGGTTTCACTTTTATACTGCCAGGTCCTTGTAGACACTGTAGAGAGTGACTTTAGTATTTTTAATTAATAATATACTGAAATTCAGAGATCACTTAAAAAAAAGTCATTACTGTATTAAGTTCTGCTTTCAAGAGCTTGAAGTAAAAACAAGCAAGACATACCAAGGAAATGAAGTGTTGTACACCTTTTATAGACACAAATTGGAGGCTGAGTTTGCAGACTAAACACCGAATCTTTGCTCCTTAATCAATCTTATTATGCAGAAACATACAAAGTGGAAGAGAGAGAGGGGGCAAAATTCAGGGACATTGAGTCTTCAGAAATGTCTGTCATATTTTGATTACTAGGCAGAGGCAACTTCTGATGATTAAAAACAGGCTATGTACTTTCTTTTGCTATGTAGTTCATCAACTGAACAGAGCAATGCTTTAAAACAAGGGAAGTTATTAGCTAATATGGTAAACAAACATCATTGCAAAGTGAATTACCTCTTGAGCTCTTTTCCAATCTGTTTTTTCTTCTGATCTTATACTTATTAATCACAATATACAATTTAAAGAAGGCTACTTTTTTATTTAAACAGAACACAAACACCAAAATTGTTCACAAAAAAAATAAAATTATATTTCTTTTGCAATAAAAAACATTTAGTAAATGAACGAGCGTGATCCTTATTTCCTTCTGTTATCTCATATATTTAGAAGTGTTGAAACATTTTTTGTGTGTTTGTACCAAAAGACCTTTCACCAAATCCAGTCATCAAGAGATTTTCTTTCTTTCTCACTCTAATAGTTTATAATAAAGGACAACACATCCAGGTATCTCTTAGGAAAAAAATGAGTAGACAAACAGAAGTAAAACACCAGGTAAGACATACCTGAAAAAGTTTAATTAAAAAATACGTCTGTTAGAGAATTTATTTACTAGATTTCTTTCCCGACGTACATGGTTATCACACAGAACTCTAAAAAGAGTTCTTGTGTTGGACTAAATTTGTATAAGAGTCTGCATCATAAATCAGAATTTCAACAAGCTTAAAACTATAGTGAACAAATCCTAGATGAATGATGGTAACCTGCAAGTTTTTAATGCAACAGCAGAGCTAGTTCTTAAATATTTTTCTTACAAAGCTCTACAAAGTAAGTCCTTAGGTAACGGTAGTAATACATCAGTCTTGAAATACTACACGCTGTAACTATTTCAGTCAGTGCTTGCTGGTGATAAACATCAGTACTAATATTTTTATAAACAAACAACGGCAGTTTTTTTGACATCTTGTTAACTCAAATCGCTAGTATAAGCGTGCTTAATAAAATATACACATTTCAAACATCTAAAGTAATATTTTTTCAGATTTTCTCTCAAAAAAACCCTTTTCTTTCAAACGCATCTGCAGAGGAGTCAGCAGTGCCGCCTTGCAGGGAGCAGGGCATGGGGACAGGCCCTGGAGCCCCCCTCCCGGGGACTCCCCAGTGCAGCCGGGCGAGGTCCTGCCCACGCTGTCCACCCCAACTTGGAGGACATCTCTGCTTTGCCAGGGAGCTGGAGTAGGTGACCTCCAGAGGGCTCCTCCAAACTAAGCTTCTCCATGAGTCTACAACTCTAAACGTAGCACTGACAGGATTAGGAATTGACAAATCTCACTGAAATTTTAGAAATGACTTGTGCCCACTTGCCTTCACATAAGAAAGGCCATTAGAAGTGCACGGTTTGTTCGTCTAGAAACTTCAAAGTTATTGTTTCTTCAGGTTTTTCTTCAGATATTGGTATTAATAAAGGAACACATCTGCATGCATCTTAAAAATTCAAGAGGGAAACTGCTTGTAAGCTAGTCAGCACAATACATCTGAACTCTGAATTAAGGATGGAGACTGTGAGCTATAAGTAGTAATAAAGACCTAACTACCTTTTAAGTTTTAGAAAATCAATATTCTTTTGAAAGAAAGCTGTCTCTCTCAGATTAGTTCTAGTACAGGTCACTGACAAAGAAACTCTTTATTATCTTGTTGCGTTTTTATCCTCTCACTAAAAATCACATTGTCAAGCTGAAAATACGCACCTTTTTGGGGCATACGGAAAATCTTTAGAGCAACAGCTTTTAAACATGCCTTATCTAGAAAAATTTCCAAAGGTACTTAAAATGTTAAGGCAGCTATAGCCTTTGATGGGCATCTATGATGGCACAACCATATTGATTCCTCACATTAGAATCTAGTCTAAAATGTACATTAATATTTTTCATAGAGGCTATCAATTGAAAAATCCCAACTAAACTCATCAACAATCACGTTACCTTACCTCTGAGTATCTGCTTTCCTGCTTCATTAGAGCAAAGCAAGTTTACATTAACTGTAGATCTGGCTCTTTATAATTCCATGTAATATATTTTATGAACTAAAAAGGGACTCTGGGGAGGAGGCTTCTGTTATTCCTATAAGGTAAATTGATTTTGAGAGCCACATTAACTTCTGGCTAGTTATTTTAATTTGGAAATCTATCTTAGTTAATGAGAGAAAAAGAAGGGGGGGCGGGGAAGCTGTGTTCCCTCAGATTGGATATATGAAGCCTCCATCTGATCAGTCTGAGCTATTGAAAAAGGTTAGTTCCCTACCTGAGATGTGAACTTTATGGAAGGCAAGGCAATCAATTACTTCACATGCAGAGTCCAAAAACCTTCATCACCTCAGCTTAGATTTCCTTATCTAACCAGAAACAGGTATAAATAAGTCAACCAATTGATATGACCCTATCAGTCAGGTTCAGAAATGAGTTGTCCTTCGTTCCTGCAGGGACACAGAAACCTTTGTTTACATGCAGAGAAATGTTGCAACATTCAGTTCAGACCTTGAGCAACTCATAAAATAAGCTATAGTGCAATGGAATAGAAACACTTTGTGAAGATTAGAGGATTTTTAGGTGTGATAAAACAAATTATGAGTATAGGAAATAACATATAAAAATGTAGAAGTTATAAAGAAAAGTCATTAGAAAATATAAGACCCTTGCAGAGGCTTAAAACTTCATTGTGACAAGAAATCGTCACTGGCTGTTATACAAAGTATGTAAAAAATTAGAGAGACTAAATTGAATCAAACAAAAGGATGAAGCAATACCATAATAGGGATTGTTGGAGATCATGGTTAACAACACAGGTTACAGTTTGAAACAGAGAAAGAAAATGCAGTGCAAGAGAAATGTGGTGAATAAAATCAAGAGAAGATTCATTGTTCTGTCCATCATTCATTTCTAGAGTCCTTAATTTAACTTGGATGTGTATAGGAAGGGCTAGCCTTTATCATCACTTTCTGCTGCCATCCATTTGGAATCCCTCCAGCTCTTTCCTTTTGTTCAGTGATAGCCTGCCTTAACCAGATAAGATCCAAACAAAATCATTTGCCTCAGCTCACAAAGCAGTCAAAGTAATGCTTTCAACAACTCATTGATACTAGTTTCCTAGATTTCCAAATGCCTGATGTACTGCAAACACAGTACACAATCCTTTTTCTAGCTATAGGCAAAGTTTCAGTAACAGAAAGGGAAGCTGCAGTTCACATCTGCTGTTGTCCCCTCTCAGGGTACAGCATCAATCACAAATACCATCTCCAACACACTTCACCATCTTCCCTGCCCCAAAAGAAAACTGTAAGGCTTAATACTAACTAAAAGTCACTGAGAATATTTTTCCTACAAAAATTGTCACCAGAGAAAGGAAAGGAAAAATAAAGAGGAAAGTCATTAAAAAGAAAACCTTTCTTACAGCTTTTAAGTTTTAATGCTTAAATTACCACCTCTTCTAAAGATTTTAAATTGTCGAAATGGCTGTTGTTTGCCATTATATTGGGAAAAAGGGTAAATGGTAGATAGATAACTCTGAAACCTACAGCTCTGGGGCAATGTGTACATCAATACCGCAAATAAGGGAAATTCCTAGTAATAGAAATACAAAGCAAGTCCCTTCACAGGGATAAAATTACCAGGAGTGCCTCCGAAGCCCTGACTTTACACTGTGTTGATCTCTGCCTGTGACATGGGAGCAAACACAGTTCAAGAAACCTGAGCAAAGAAAAAGATCTCACAGTAAGACATAAGCAGAATTTAATTTAAAATTTTAAACACAAAGTCCAGTGTGTAAATCAGAATAATATTCCACAGGTAAATACAGGAAGCTCTTGTATTACAGTAACATGGGGCGTATGAGGTTGAAGATCTAAAAGACTACTTTTTCCACTACAGGGAAGTATGGGTTGTCCACAGTGTAAGAGGATAGTGGGAGATGGGAAGGTAAACATAGAGATTTTACACTGATTTATCAATATAACACTGATCACATCTTGGGAGCTTGAATAAATACGTTTTAGTCTTAGACACACAACCATTTAACTATACTTTTAAAGTATCTTTTGAATATGTATATACATGATCTATATCGCCATATAGCAGAACAAGGATTAATCTGCACATATTGGTGTAACATAGCTTCTAAAAACCAGTAAGATTAATATATTACTGTTATTGACAAATCAATGTTTATTTTTGGTTGTCATTTCATATTGGTTGGGCTCTTCTGGACCAGATGCAGCCAGTTACATTGCCTTGCGAGTCACATACAGGCTTGCCCCTTCTTTTCCTCCCCCTTTCTTCCCTTAGTCCGAGAGTAACCAAACTTCAGGATCCAGTAAATCAGCAAAGGGCTAGGACAGATTAAGTACATCAGGGGACTACGCATATTACATCCTGCAAGGTTTTTAGTCCCAGTACTCTTCTGCTGTCCTCCCACCCATGGACCTCCCCAGCCAAGGAAGGCTTACCCCAAACACCTACCACCCGTTCACTCTCACAACCTTCTCTCACCCTGACCAGCATGGCCAACCTTGCTGTCACATCTCCCACAGCCCTCACCCCACAGGGTCCTACTGCTTACCTGTCTCCAGCAGAAACACTTAGCACAGTACTCTGCCGTTATCAAGCACAGCCTGAGATCTTGAAGATGTACAGGCTTAGTAGATGCCCATGAGTTTATCATTGCTCAAATCTCCATAAATCACTTGTGAAAAAGGGGACATGGATGAGCTACCGTGGTCCTAAGCCACTTGAAATGACAACTTGGAAGGTAATTATTGATCACCAATGAAATATTGACAAAAAAAGGCATAATGATATAGCTAAAATACCTACAAGGTATATATATTCTCCAAATTGTTTCGCTTATAATCTTGTTTCAGTTACTAAGAAACCCTTGCAAGAAAGAAAGAACCTGATAGTCCAAATCCACTAGATGGTAATGGATCTTGAGCACCTTCAGTATGATACAGATTGGAGTTACGTCATCAGCCTTTAGTCACCCTATATCTGAAAGATGAGTGACAATTTCTGGTCACTGAAGAGGCGACCACTTCCAGAGGGAAATCCTCATTCTGCATCACTGTCTGGAAGAAGCCTCCCTCCTCACCACTTGTAGGTACACTAGCCACCTCAGGGAGGCACAAGCTGTGAGTATCTCACATGACACAAGGTATTTTCCATGTGCCCAGCCCCCCTTGGCTGCCTCCTGGATACCTCATCTAAATCCAAAGTTTACAACCTAACTCGTTTCCCACAAAAATGCATGCAGCTTATGGAATTATCACTAAGTAAGCTTTTATATGCTTGTGAACTAGATTATTTTTCTTTTAAGTTAAATTAGCCATAGTGTCTATTCTTTCCCTCATTCTTCCTTCAGTCTCTTCCCATAATTTTCTAATTCTAATTTTCTAATTTCTAAATTCAGTTTTTTGGTGACTGATTTTCCAACTCCTTCCCCCCACTTATCCGTTTTCCCTGTCTTTTATTTTCTGTGTTCCTGTTGCCGTCACCAGGTTTTCTCTTTCTTTTGGATTGTGTAGTGTGATATATCAAGGAAAACCTGATGGAAAATACACTGAGCTAGGTGTGTTCTGGCAAAAATAATTTTTTTTTTTTAAATCTTATGTTAACAGAGTGTCTAGTATTAGAGAATCATTATGAAGTCTTTTTGAGGTCAACGATGCTTAAGAAACAGCAGGAATATTTCTTAGAATCATAGAATCATAAAATCATAGAATCATTAAGGTTGGAAAAGACCTCTAAGATCATCGTGTCCAACCGTCAGCCCAACACCACCATGCCTACAAAACCATGTCCCTAAGCGCCTCATCTACACGTCTTTTAAATACTTCCAGGGATGGTGACTCAACCACTTCCCTGGGCAGCCTGTTCCAAGGCCTGATCACTCTTTCAGTAAAGAAATTTCTCCTAATGTCCAATCTAAACCTTCCTTGGCGCAACTTGAGACCATTTCCTCTCATCCTATCGCTTGTTACTTGGCAGAAGAGACCAACACCCACCTCGCTACAACCTCCTTTCTGGTAGTTATAGAGAGCAACAAGATCTCTCCTCTTCTCCAGACTAAACAACCCCAGTTTCCTCAGCCGCTCCTCATAAGACTTGTGCTCCAGGCCCTTCACCAGCTTCATTGCTCTTCTCTGGACACGCTCCAGCATCTCAATGTCCTTCTTGTAGTGAGGGGCCCAAAACTGAACACAGTATTTGAGGTGCGGCCTCACCAGTGCTGAGTACAGGGGCACAATCTTAATATGAAATTAGAATTTAAATTTTTGTTCCATGCAAATTTGCTTTTATATACACACACACAGGGATACATATATAAATATAAATGGTCCCCGCTACTGCAGACTGCTGGAAAAGGAAGAGACTTCATTTTTGAATACACACAGGTGTGCACGTAGGCAGTTACACAGTATGTTTATCTTCTCACACAGCAAGGTCAGCAACAACAAAATCAAAGTCAAGCTACTAATGACCGTGATTACTTTAGTTCAGATATCCCTACACCTGACATTCATTAACTAAATTCCTTCAGAGGACTGTATAAACATCTGTAACTTAAATTACTTCAAGAGAAAGCTGCCAAATTATGGCTAGCAAAACATAAATTTTAAACATATTTATCTTAATCTTTATTATTGCACAGCCAAATGCTCAAATTTTATTTTATCAGTAAAATGATGTTTGTCATAGCTTATTTAATTAGAAAACTAAAGCAATCTGTAAAGATGTATAATTTGTTCTTTTTAGGAATAAATCATTATTTTTGCAAGTTTAAAGGTAATGTATATAATACAACAATGAAGTGATTTTTATAGTGAAATAAATTTTACTCTGCCGACAAGAACAAAAAGCAAATCTACCTGCAATTTGCTACATGAATGTATATACTATACTTGAAATCAAGACCAGACTGATTTAACCACATATATTGAGGCTTAATATCCTGTTCAAATTATGTTAACACATTGTGGCTTCAAGGTCTCAAAACAAAAGGAGCTAATAGGTAAGGCTGTCAATCAAACCCCAACACCATTGGAAAAAATCATTGAGAATGTGGTAGCTATCTCACCTGTTAATCAGAAAGTCAAAAAGTCTGACTGAAAGTGAGACTTTCACTCACTTAGAAAGTGAGCAGAACTGAAAAAAAAAAGCTACAATGAACTCTGTGGTTTTTTGGATATTACTAGATATCTTTCTTACTATTTGCTACAGATACAATTTGTAATAGTGAAAAAATCCTCTTGTGATTGCCTGGCAAGTATTCTCAAGGATAAACAAAGGAAGTAGGGTTTTTTATTTATCTATTTATTTTCCTTTCGTTGGAGTGACTGCCCTAAAAATGGAATCTAAGTTGAGAAATTTAGGTACAGAGCAATAATGACTTTTTTCTATTGAGAGAAACAATTCTTAAATTAATTTTAAATTCATTTAAATTCATTTAAATTCAGAATTAATCCATTTGATAGTACAGTCACTTGACATTGTCACAACAAGGGGGATCAATCCAGCTGGAGATACTAAAAACTTATTCTGTATCTCTACAATCCTCCCATTACCATCTTACCGTTATCTGAATTCTTCAGCAGCAGTATCAGAGGAAGTTGGGCTGAGCAACAATGGAAACTCCATTTCCTTCAGCAAGGAACTTAAATCATCTCCTTAACTACAGCTTATGTTCAGATTTCCTAAATAGTCAAAAAACACACTCAAAGAAATTAAATCTAAATTAACTCTGTTTTAAATCCATGTGTATTATCATACGCTGTCCCCTACAAAGAAGTGATTTTACTAAAGAAATTGGAAACTAAAAAATTAACTTAAGAATCAAATGTTTATCTCTTATTAAAATCTACATTTAATCAACCTGCCTCCCTCTCTGATCTTCGGAGTCTTAACTCACACTGACATATTTGAAAATGCTGTCCTTAGTTCTAAGAGTGATTTCCATGAGCAGTGATTTTGAAAAACAGAGCAGTGATTTTGAAACTCAACATGTGGGCTGAAGTACATTTCACATAAAATTCACCCATTACTCAGTAAATAGTACAATAAATATATAGTAAATTAGAGTTATTATAATTACTTAACCGATGGATAAAAAAGGCAATTTGAGGACCATTTTGTACTGAAAATAACTTCTAACTCTGCTACTGATGTAAAAAAACCTACTAACATCTTTGTCCTCTTTAAGCTACTCTTCAAAATTTGTGCTTATTAGAGCATGGTAATCTCCTAAAATTTTTCAAAAAAAACCTTCTTCCAAGTACCTGAATCTAATTAACTTAGAACAACTATTTTTGGACATCTTTATCATATAGTGTCTATGCATACCCACCGGGTGTCATGAAAATGCAGCTACCCTTTGCCCACTCAGTCTAGAACAATGTCAGAAGCTGAAAACAGAAAGAGTTCTATGTCCAATAAAGACCTCATAAGTTTTCCCACAGAAAATGTAAGTATGGATGCTACTGAGTTTCTGACAAAAACTAATGACTTTGCCGTTAGCTAAGTTGTTGATACTGTCCTTGTATGAGCTGTGTGAGTTCTTCAGATGTAATCGCTCTAAAAGGGTTCATATATATATAAAAAGCATGTGGTGTTCTATAACAAACACTCACCACAACAAATCTCAGTGACATTTACACTAAGAAGTATTCTATTCGCCCCCTTCATTTATAATTAAGTCACTTCCTCCATAACTGACACCTAAACTTTATGGCTTAAGTAATCTTCAAAGGCAAATGACTTCTCACTCAAGCTTTAGAAGTTATACTTCCTTCTCAGTTTCTTTGCTTTGATGAGATGATACTTTATGCAGATCTCAGTGTAAAACCAGGGTTAGCAAAAGCAATTACCAATATCTTTTCACCAAAAAATAACCCCTGCATGTGTATTCTTATTTGTAGGTAGCTTTTTTCTTTCCATCAACAGTCACATACAAATAACACCTGCACACAGATCTGAGGAATCAAACAAACAAGAAAGAGCAGTGTTTAATGCTTGAGTTCACCTGCCCATCACCTGAAAAACACAGGCTTTGTTTGAAGAGTTGTATGTACAATCAAAGCATTTTTTGCATGAAAAAGAATTTTTCGTTTTTTACATAATATAACATTCATTCATACAACCATTTCCCCAATCCATGTCTTCACAATTTTCTCAAAATCTAAACAGCTTCGCAATCTAATGTAGTCATTAAACACTAAAGCAATTAGTATATAGTAAATGTCTAATTAGTTGCTTTACACTTAATTATGTTTAGTCTTTTTACACAACGCGGTGTAGTTAAATAGGTTGGGACCAATAGATACTTCACTAGCTTAATGCTACTTAGTTTACTTTAAGATAATCAACAAATACAAGACCTTGGAAAATGAACAGAAATTCATTCTTTGTCCCTAGTCCTATAAAGTCAAACATGTAAGAAGAAAATGGAAAAGACAGTAAGCTCCTTCAGGCATTTTTTTCAGTGTCAACAACTTGTCTGAATTTCAGAACCCTTTTTTTAACCTATTTGATTCTGTTTATCCTCATCACATAGTTGACATATTGATATGTTAACACCTGTCTTCAGACTGTATTAATCAGGGTTTTGATTTCAAAAGAAAATACACTTGGATTTTTTCTATGCTACCCTTAAAACATAGAAATGTGTTCCTCTCAACCTTTCGAATGGGAGATTTTGTTAAGCAAGTTTTGTGAATGACTTCTCTCACATCACATGTACTATGGCACATGAACTTACCATGGAACATGGATCTTGCAGCAGAGTTAATGAGTCAGCGTTTGAACAGACAGGGTGCAGTTACCATAAATAACAAGATGGAGCCTGCTTCACATTTCTGCGGGTTCCCAGGAAAATTCAGAGCTGGGCTAGTACACAGGTGTTGATGCTATATTCACTTTCTTCCTTGCTTTCTTCCAGGTGTAAATAGGCCCTTTCAGTCTGTTGCTCATGATTCTTATTTAAGTAAATTTCATTTATCTTTTAGTGACATTTACACTTCATCCTGTGGTAACTTGAAATGTTAACATATTAATCTTTCTATCTTGATTTCAGTACTACTTTCTTTCTGCATGCACTATGTCACAGCTGTGCTCTGCACTGCTAGCAAAACCAGGGATTCTATGTAGTTTAGCCACAATGCATTCTTGAAATGCTGGATTATCAGACAACCTCAACGGTAAGCAACAGAAGCCAATGATAAGTCATTCTTTGCTGTGTTCAATATAACTGATTTTCAAAGCATGTCCTCTCTGCTGATCAATGATAAGGCCTCTGCTTTCCTCCTAAAATTCTCTTGGGGGTCCTTTGTTGCCCTGCTCTATGCTCTGCTCACCCACCTGCCTTTGGCAGCAAGAGCTGTAGGACTTGGGTATACCTGTGTGCAGTCCTCACAAAAATCACGCGTGGTTTCAAGGGTTCACTGCTTTTTCCCCAGTCTGTTACAACTCAGAACTAGCAATCCTGACCCCTATCTGGCTGTGTTTTCTATCGCAGTGGATGCACCTCTTTGGATTATTTTTTTCTTTCTTTTTTTCTGTAAGTATAAGCTGACAGCTGAAAAGAACCATTTGTAGGTATAATTCTAGAAGGAACTCCCTTTCATTATTCCATTCAGCTACACTCAAGCATATAATAATTCCTCCTCCATAAAGTACATACTTTGGTCCTGTATTCACCTGTTACTAATAGTTATACAATCTTATTTTGTTTATAACAGAATATGGGCTTTGTTTTTATGCTTCTGTATTATGCAAATAAATACATATAGTCTCTCTAGCTTATAGACTGAATACAAATTATTTCCCTGTCCTTGAATTCAATAAATGTTTTAAACAGATTTTGTCAAGACTTATCACATAGATATTAGTGGCAAAGGAAAAAATATTTAAAACCTAATGGCCTGAGAATGGTGACATGCATCCTTTTCTTAAAACATGTCCTGTCTCAAAGATACTTACTTTAAATGTCTGATGAAATAGACTATTTGAGCTTGGAAGGAATGAAACTGTCTCTTCCTCTATGTTTTATTTATAAACGTAATTTCTTTTTTCTTGTTGACTTCTTTTAAAGCAACATTGTATCTTCACTCAGGAATACTCAAATGAATCAAGAGCATGACAACATTTGCATTTTTAATTGCACATTTTCTTGCACAGTAGTTCAGATAATAAAGCCTCCAAAGAGAATCATGGCAACTGGACTAACTGCTTAATTCTTAATGATCATTGTCAAATTAAGCATGCAGCATCCCAAAATGGTGGCAGTGTTTGAACAAGTTAAGCTGTATCTTTGCCTCATTCTAATAAAGGTACTGGGAAGTTGAGAGTAGCTATCATACCCTTTCTTCTGATCGTTCTTCAGGAGCTAACTCTGCAGCCCCTATGCTCCATCCCCCTTACGTTTCACCCTGGTGTTAACACTGAGCTATAGCTAAATCATTACCGCTGACAATTCATCCAGATAATTTCAATTTGCTGCTAATCAAATAACCATTAGTGTGAAGTGACGGGCACTTTCATGATGGATGCAGTGATTTAAACGTGGGAAGCATGGAATTGTGAGAACATAAGTACCTGTAAGTATTTGCTTATGCAGCTTCAAAGTCACTACAAGTGGACATATTCAGTAATTGGGTGACAGTAACAGAGAACAGACACTTAGCCAAAATAATTCAAATAAGCAGGTTTAGAGAGTACTATGATTCTTTTCCTTTAGCACTGTCAGGATGCGGCAAGGGCAGGTTGCCCTGTGAGGGAAGGCGAGCTGGGAGCTGAGAGTCACAAGGCAGGCGGGGGCAGCAGCTTCCCTGACAAGGAGCCAGGAAATTAAGTCAGTAAGTCAGAGTCAGGATCAGGCCCGGTGATGGTAACCAGGATCAGCCAAGAGTCCAGCAAGCACTCAGCAAGTCCATAGTGATGAGGCAGGCCCAAGGTCAAACCAGAAAGCCAAGTCAGCAGGCTGGGTTGCAGATCAGGATCAGGGAGGTATGAGGTGGGGTACAGATGCAGCATCATCGTGGCTGCAGACTAGCTCAGTCGGGGGCCAGGCACGGGAGCCTCAGGTCTTAGTCACTGCCCCAGGCAAAGGCGGGGGGAGCTGCTGTGGGGCTTCTTCTAGCTTGTCCTTCACAACAGCCCTTCTCAGCAAGATGGCCTCCAAAAACCATCTAAACTCCTACAAGGGAGAAGGGGAACATACTCCTGAGATGCACTTCAAGTTTCACAGAACTGCATGAAATACAAGGTCATGAGACTTTGTCTGTTCAGGTCTTCTTTTAGAAAGAGCGAGAATACCCATTTCCAGTTCTCTTTTCAGGTTTCATAGGCAGCAGGTACCTTAATTAAAAAATAAAGACCAAACAGACTTTTCTACAAATGGACCCTTACTGTAGCAATTGACAATTTTTGTGCAATGCACTCCACTTAAAAACATGAAGCACTAGAGGAGCGTCTCCATATTTATCAGTTTTGACTAAAGCAACAGCATTTGTCTGTTGCTGTAAAGCTGTTAGATTTAAATTTGTGCATACACAAAATAAACAGTGACAATACATCAATAAAAATTCTTCTCAAAATAAACTAATCTTGATAACGGAGACTAGGCAGTTACTTATCATATTACCAGAAGGTTTAAACTTAATATTTAAAGAAAAATCTGTACTTGAGGAAATAACAGGTCTCATAATGAATGTATTTAAAAAATTGGTTAAAATTTTCAAATCAGGTATTTAAATAGGAAGCTTCTAAACCGAAGCACCGGAATAGCTAAAAGTAAGATCTGCCCCAAAATTATTCACAGCCAAAGTATTCAGAATTTCACTAACAGACTATTTCTCTACATAAAGCCTTGTTACAAGTTTTCAAGGAGATGTGACCATTATGGAAATTTTGCAAACTAAGGGAATTGGTGTTTTTTTGCTGAAGGAGACAACACTTCAAGTTACATCTCAAAATTAAACACAAGAAACCCACAACCCTACCTAATTTTACCTGGAACCAAAACTAAGTCAGTGATGCACTGAAGCATTATTTTGCAATTCTCCTGGGCAGTGAAGAACTCTTCATCAAAATATAGAGACTAAAAGTACACGATGTTTCTAGTCTAATTCCCTGACCATGGAAATGTAGGAAACATCAGGAACATGCCCAACATTTAAATGTGCAGATGAGCTGAATTTCGTCTTTCACTAGGTTTTAGGCAACAGGACAGTTTAGACTTAATTCTATCAGCAAGTTGAGGTAGTTTGAAAAATATATATTGTATTCATTTTTTATTCAGTAACTACTTATTTGAAGTGATTTGTCCTTCAAAACATGGTGTTATAAAAACTTCTTTCAATATTTCCATGCACTATTGGGAAGAAAAAAGTCTATAGCAGAGAATGAATGATAAGAGCAACTTCTTCGCACCTTGCACAAAGATTCATAAGAGGGATACCTATGAAAATTTAAAGCTTTAATAACATTATTTTTGGTGACACTGTAAACCATTTGGGTTTTTTTTTTTAATATTTTGAGACAAAAGGTGAAACCATATCTCAACTAGGAGTGGCAATAAGTTAAAAAAAAAAAAACAAAACAACAATCACAGGATTTGCTGTTGTCTCACTGCAGCATGCTGCAATTTTATTATTCTGGAAGAAAGTGGATTTTTCCTTTTATATCGCAAGGTTCCATTGTGTGTCCTCTTTGATCTATCTACAATTACATCACAACCTTTGTCTTTTAATCTAAAACTATTTCACTGAGAGCACAAACCATTTGGAAGTTCTTTATTCTCAGTCATATCTTAGTCCTGCTTAAGTATCGGTGCTCAACCATTTGTGGCAGATATACTGCAGAATATTTATTAAGCCCATCTGTTCAAATGTCTGTTTTCTCTCCCCTTTATGAGTAGTCACTGTTTTAATAATGTCATTGTTGGGATGAAGATGAACAGAAACTGAATGAAAGCAAGCTTTTATAAATACATACTACTTTTTTTCTTTCACAATACTGCATTTTTCTGTTAACATTTATAAAAAATAATTATTTTAAACCAAAAAGGAGCTGTGTACAAATGAAATATGTAAGCTAGTAATCTTTAACAACAGGTTGGATAGGGAAATATCTTAAAGGATTTATTTATCTTTTATTTTTCTGTTAACTTCTATTCCAGTTAACATATTTCCTGTAGTGTTAGAAACAATACAGTTATAAAAACAGTTATCAAAATTAGGTAACATTACTGAACTAAGAACCACGCATGCTGCATTGATACAGATGGAAATTTCTGACCTCCTAAAATTAGATAAATGAGAAAATGCTCCCACAGTTCATGATCATATAATGTGTTGCAGCTGTAGGACCAAACTTTGTTTTCTTATTCAGGATTTTCAAGTCAACAAGTAAAGAAAAATACAGTGGGGCCTACACAAATAAGGTGCAGCAACGATTAAAAGGAGTTTTGTGATTCAGGCTATGCACCCCACCTTTACTCTATGCACCAGCAATGACTCGATTCCTGAAAATGTGCATACTTACTCCTATTAATATATATAAAGTTTACCATAGGAGTAAATTATTTATTAAAGTTCTAAATTCATAGGGTCAGCTAAATCCTGGTAACCAAGAAAACTCTAGAATACAAAACATCCAAAGAAAGGAGAATAAAGTGCAAATATCAAACACAGAAACGTACTCAAAAAACTAACAAAAAGATCCGTCGGTGAGCAGCAAGTAGCATAAGGATAATTTTAGAAATGCAGCATTGTTTGCCAAACTCTAAAAATATATGGCAGGAAAAATTACCGTAAAAATATCAAAACCCTGAACAAATAATGCCCACTCTTAGCAAATTGAAAAATAGGGCTTAAGAGAAAAGTATTAGCTGAGAAACCTTCCACAGTCTTCACCTGTGAAGCCTGGAGAATCATGCAAAGCAGTGCTCTTGAGCCAACATCAAAACCTGATGGTACAAGAGGTTAAGAGGGGCACAGTGTGTTAATAAGAGAATATTATCAACAAACACAGAGAAGATTTAAATAAAATCTTGCCAACAACAGCAAAGAAAAGGACAAAAATATTACACGTAAGTCTGTACATTTAATAAGTGTTTTGAATGTAAGATTTCCTTTCTAATTGATGGTTTTGACAACACTTGATGGCACTTGTGGTGCTTGTGGCAAACTCCACCAGTAGTTCATGGTATAACAAAATGAAGACAGTTTGTGAGCAGATCAAAATTACCGAGTACATTGGAAGAAAAGTCACTTGTGAAGGCAGAAATATAGTAGGATACTGCCCGGTTACAAGCAGAATCTCTTTGCAGTTTTCCACCCCTTGAAGGAGTATAGAATAGCAACAGATGAGGGGACAGAGAGAAGCTGTTAACAGAGGCACACAGGAAATGTGGAGTTTGCAAATACAGCTCCTTTGTAAAATTCAAGACGGCATGCTGCCCTGACAAAATGGAGGGGTGTCCCAATAACTGCAGTAGGCCTATTTTCCCACAGAAGAAAGAACTATCTCTTTGTCTGAGAGAACAAAGTAATTCAAGAAATATCTTTAAGGAAATCTGAAATTGCTGAAAAACAGAAATGTGAATGAGCAATGTGAGACATGCAAAAAAATGCTTAGTATTCCAAATTTAGGACTGCTGTAATGACAGCTTTTACCAAAGCTGTCCACTCATGTGTTTCACTTTCTGGATGTGTTTTGCAGTATCTGGCCAAATAAATAGATGTTTTGTTTATAAAACTAGTAGAAATAATACCATTAGTAGTATTTAGCATTACACTCCATAATGGTGAGAGAGACAGACTGTGAAAATTAGAATATTACCTACCCTTAGGAACAGCTTCTCAGACTTTACACATTATGAGATTTAATCTCGGTCCATTTCTAATATCGAAACTGTTGTTGATTCAAACTTCAGAAGAAAAAACAGATTTTTCTCCCTTGCTAACCTTCTTTAAGCCAGTTTTTATAGAAATGCCTGGAGGAAAACATATTCTTGGCATTCTTAGCTTTTAAGGTGGGCTGCAGCTCCAAGCAAATGCTATGTGATCCAGTCTCCAGTTAGAGCAGACCCTACTCTGAAGTTCACTAACAGCACTGATAATTAAACACTAGCATTTTCATCACATGCCACAAAATCAATTGGTTGGTCATATCTGCAGGTCTAGCTGATAGTGAAACTAAAGCCCTGTTCAGTGTTTGAGTGATCTCAGTGTGGGATTAGTTAAACAGCAAGTTGATGCTGAAAAGGCATGCCCTGAGAGCGCAGTAGGATGAAGAGTAGCAGCGAGCTCATCACGAGGCAGAGGCACTGTTACTGGGGCTGTGGAAGAGCCAAGGTCAAGACAAAAAGAGAGAAATCCATGCAATAAGAGATTAGTTCCTGAGGCTGTTCCTTTCTTTGCAGATTGCAAAAATTCTTTATAGGTGTAGCTCTGGGGATTTATATACAGAAGACCTTTCATTTTCTTTCTTTTTTTTTGCTTCTGCCAGAATCTTTGTGAGCTCCACACTCAAATAAAAACCTTAGCAGCACAGAATGGATTAATACAGGATTACAAGAAGAAGATTATATTTCTGGATCCTCTCATCTTTTTTTTTAAAATGTATGTCCCAATATTACATTGCATGTATTCAACATGATTCCTTTATGCAGAGCCATATGTTAATATAGCTGTCAAAAGAAAGTAATTTTTTAAAAGAGGCTGAGATTTGTGAAGAATTCTAAGAAGATTTACTTAGCTTTTAAAGAATGTTAACAGGACTATTCATTAAAACTCTAGAATAATTGAGGATTTAAATGTGTCCTTATATTATGCACACTTTGTATTTGGCCTTGTATTTGGCTTTTTAAATCCAGTATTACCTGACTTTATATTTCTTCCCTTTCTTCCTTCAAATACTTCATGCCCTTTGACATTCTTGTGTAATAGAAATTCCAGCACAAAATATCACGGACTCTCTCTGTCCTTTCATCCTAAGAACAGTATTTCTCTAAGCTTTTCCAGTTACCAACATTTGGTGATCTGAAAGGTCTGATCTTGTTCCTACTTAAGTAAATTGAAAAACTTCAAATAACAATCAAACAGGCTCCCCAACTCTCTGTATACCCTTTAATCCAGAATATTTTAAAAAGAAAAAAATCCAGTGTTCTTAAAAAAGTAAAGTAATAGTGACTTCCTTAGAGTTAAGGCTCCCAGAAAACATTACAAAATATGAAATAACTCCAACTTTTCTGCTTGTTTTAACTCATTTGAACATAGGAAACATTGAATTCTGGTTCTCACCTGAGACATGCAATGAGCTACACAGCAAAAATGGTTAATGTTGCAGTTTTGTTAGATTACTTTCTGTCTACAAGGAACTGGGCTGAGACCCCTGCCCTTAATCCCTTGTGCTATACTGCCAGTCTGAACACTGGTATCCAAAAGTGAAAGGTTACTGCCTTGAAATACTGCCTTGCAATGTGCAACTCCTTACCTTGCCTGATGAATTATTAAATTTAAAAATCAAACATGCTGTGTCTCATTTGATCCTCCAGAAACAGTTAAATCTAAGAACTCACAAAGATCAACAAATATAAAATTCTATCAGAAAATTTAATAGGATCAAATCATCTTTTCTACTTCTATAAGCACGCACAACAGAAATTTGGTAGATCCTGGCATGGGTTAGACCTAATTCCTCTTTCTCATTTCTAGGCAGAAGAGTTATTAATGTACGTATGTTTTGCGGGAACAGGATCAGTCATTTATAAAGGGAAGAACGAATAATCAGTCACAGAAATAAAGGTTTTATGGAAAGTTCCTGCCATTCATTTTGTCAATCCGCACCATGCAACAGGTGTGCAAAACTGAAAGTCAACAGCAAAAAAATGTAGAGAGATACAGGGGCTCATGTAGGTACTCCATGCCATACATGTCTCTGCATCATGCAAACTGGTTCATCCTTTTTTTTTTTAAAATAGTTATTAGGAAAAAAGACAATTATTTTTGTGATAGAGAAATTCAGGGAAAACAGGAAAAAAAATCTGTGATTTTTCTCTGAAAGCAGCTCTTGCAAAGTTCCTTTTGGCTTTTACCCTAATTCTGTCTGTTTGCACTGAGGTTTGAGAGGTTCTCAAATTTGAGCTCATCAGTCGGGGATGCTGTCAAAGCTGTTGAGTGAGAGGGGAGGAATTCCCTTCTTACAGAAATTCCTCTATGTACAAAAACAGAGAAAAAAAGTCTTCAAAGACATCCCAACATTAGGGAGGAATATTAGGGATTATGAGAACCCCTTTCAAATTGTACCTAACATATGTTCCTGTAACTCCAGTTTTTTGCACCACTGCAGAGCACCACTGCAGGATAGGATGAACTATGACCCATGTACCTCACCTTTTCAGAGAGCAAAAATAGTTAGCAGAAATAAGCAAACCCTTCTAGGCCACACTCCATTTTTTGAAATGTAATGTATTTTAAAAGCCTCTTAGAAGGAATAATAGGCAAAAAATATCTTAACAAGTAAGCAGCATTAACTTGTCAATAATTGAATTAACCAGCTGCTATAAATAGTCAAAGATACTGATAATTTATGGAGATACTGAAATGTGCAAGGTCAGCAGCAGAGTGATATGAGTCACCTACCTTTAGAAAGATTTGAACCCTAGCTGTTATGTTTCACATAAGCTCCTTGCACTCTGCATTACTTAAGCATAAATAATGTGATATACAAGAGCCAAATGCACAATTCAAAATGTAAGACTGCATGGAGGTATCTCAATTCATTGCCAGATTCCTCCTCTTCCCCTAGCAGTGAGAAAGCTGCTTGCTCTGCAGCTGTATCCTCAGGTGATTAAATGTTCAGTTGTTTATTTGTATTCACTGACCTAAATGATTCTTTCAATAAAGGTGGCTATCTCACTTCTCTGGGATCTTAAAGCTAGGCAGCTGGCTGGAAAAGTCATAAAAGATCTCTTCCTACTGGATTAACAATTTCTACCAGCAGGCTTTTATTTTTTGAGCAGGGAGAACCCATCTTTTATAATCTGTATGAGCATAAGCATTTACTGATCTCCCTGTCACCTGTGTTTACACAGAGATTAGGCCTGGGTTTGTTTTATTTCAGGCTCTGCAAATTCAAGCAGAAGCAGATGCTTCACTTCACCTACTGCATCTTGATTCCCAATTTTCTCTTCACAAAACATTCCCTTGGCACAGAGTCCACTCCAGCAACTTGGGATAATTCTGTCCCTCAAAAAGTTTTTGCAGTTAATAAGGAACAATTTGTGAAATGAAGAATACTTATATACGATGAGGTTTTCATGTAGCACTCCCTTTAGAGTGGATTATTTTCTAGAGAGATAGAAAAAGCCTCATGGGTGATAGATGTGAGGAAAGAGATTGTCAGGTTTTAAAGTTAAAATTTTCAGATTTTTCATCAAGACTGTTGAATGAATCTGACCTGTGGCTCAAAGACATAAAAGCTCAGGTTCTAGCTGTAGCAGTTTTATTTATCCTGCAAGCTTCAGGCTTGGAAATAGGTCAAACCATTTTATTTTGTTCTCTTGCACCACTGTTCCTCAGTTCTGAGGCAGGGGAGATTCTTCTAGGAATAAGAGTATTCCCACCTTTTACCTTTCAATCCATGCTGTCCATACAGAGATTGAATAATGGATAACAGTGACTGATCATTATAATGATGGACAGCTGAGTCTGCTAGGAGCTGAACTAAGAGCAACAACTAATTTCAAAGACCTCAGATAGAGAATCTTAACACTTGCAGTCTAAATTTTATCTCTTACATTACGCTCCAAAAGAGCAGCAAAATAAAACAGAAACAAATTAGTGACAATACGCATTCTATTAATGATTACACCAGAAAGAGGTTTATATGAATCTTACTCAATACAGGCTGGCAGTAGAAAGAAGCCTACACCTGAGCCTATCGCATGGTCCACACCTGGATATTTAAACCAGGGAAATGAAAATGTTTATCTCCTTTTACTAAACTCCTGACCAAAGTCATCTAGCCAGGTGTTTCAGGATTAAAAAAAAAAAAAAGAAAAAAAAAGAAAAAAATCTATCTGACTCCAGAGAGTTGAGAGATTTTACTGCATCAGCAATGCTATGCTTCAGGGAGCAGTGGACTCAATAAACTGAGTAGATAGCTTAATGTATTTATTTTCAGGGTAATGATCAGTCCCTTCAATAACCATCTCCTGTCCTCTGCTCATTGTTATTGTATAACATCTGAAGTATATGTGCTTCTGCAAGAACAAAATTAAAGTCCATCTAATATACTTAACGTATATTCCAGATACAGTATTTTTCAAAAAAAAAAATGTATTGCAGGCATTTTTGCTTTGAAAATGTACTTTTTAATATATTAGGATCATTCTGTCATACATGCACAATATCTTACTCCATATGTACTTGTACTGAAACTAGTGGGACCACTCATAAGCAAGAAACTGAGCAGGGCTTGCCCAATTTAGTCCTTGAATGACCCATATACACTGTCGAAATACTGTTTTTACTGAAATCAGCAAGACAACAGCTTCTACCTTCAGTTTGGTCAGCCTTACAGCTTAGTGAAGGCTGTCTGGATTCTTCCAGCCTATATCTGTTTTCTTTCCTTTTTCAACAACTTCTCACTCAATTTTCATTCCTTTCTTCTGTTTATGAGTCTTTTAAAGGCAACAATGTATTTAAAACAACATTTTAAAGACCTGACCTGACCTTAAGATGTCATCCTTTTTTTTTCCTTCCATAAGGTTAATTTCTCCCTCCATCTTTCCCAGAAACTCCGTTTCCTGTTCTTTTTCTCTTACTTGCAGTTTTTTACTCTTCTGGTAATAACTTTTCTCCGTTCTTTTTTGTCCTCTCACAATAGATCCTCAAATTATTCAGATGCTAATTCTTTCCTTTCATTTTTCCAGTGCTACACAGCATAATGCCACCGCAATTGCTGTGCACACATTCTTTGCCAAATAATGACCATTCCCAGAGGAATTTGTCAATCCCAACAGACCAAACTGAGTATAGCACCAGTGATGATAAGAATACAGATTTACTAAGACTGCTGTAAAGTAAAGGGAGCAACGTTTGTGCCCTGCACCTGCAGGATTAAAAACAGAATCAAAAATGTATGCAGAAAAAGGGAAGACTGGTTACATATGGTAAATCTAACCATTTCAGAGCAAGATAATTACCTTGTAGTTTGGCTGATTGTCCATTTTACAGAAATCTCTTCTGTTAATCTATCTACAGTTATGACAGTATTTTCAAACAGAAGACTTAATCTTGGGGCTCAGCTGGTCTCACCTCTCTGTGGGAACCAACTGCTTAATCTGATCAAGCAGCCATGACTGTGATACATCCATATTCCCATACCTAATCCAATCTGGGCTAGACCAGTGGTTTTGTTCAGGGATTTGGGGAGGTAGACAATTTGTCATGGAACTACCTCTTCTTCCTAAAACTTTCCTCTGTATGTTTGAACTATTTAACTGTAAATAAAAGAAGCAGTTTCATTTTTACAGTTATGCACAGATGAGTGGGACTCATTCTTTCAGCTCAGGCTCTAAGCAGTACTGAGAAAATTGTAAGGATACATGCCTTTACTCTGCTTAGGAGCTGAATCCTTCCAAGACAAGTGTTGACTTTAAAAGGTAGCCAAACAAACAATCATTCTAAGCTTCAGTAACAGATCACGAAAGACTTGTACTATGCTCTTTTTGAGCAAGAGCTCCTTGTAGACTGTTAAAACCCTCTATTTGCCTATGTTGTATGTTGCACAGCATAGCTGTGCAAAAGAAATATTTCTAACTTAGTGATATGTTTAGAGGCTCCATAGCAATGGAGCTGTGCAGGTCCACATGCTGGTTAGGAGCTTGTGGTGTGAGTGAAAGCTCCAGTACTCACTCTAGCACGTCTCTGCATGCTTCAGGTGGCTGCTGGGTACAAATTATTCTGCTCAAAACTCACATCCTCACTCAAACAAATTCCCATAATCCAAAAAAAGGATTTTATCCTGTCTTCATTTCTAATTTGGCTGGCTGGGACTTAAAATACAATTAGCTCTATTTTGCATTCACAGTGGCAGTTATGAGATCTTTTATGCCGCTGAAGCAGTTAAAGAACAAGTTTAAGAGGAAATAGCGATAAAAAATATCATTCAAAATGTACCTCTGGTCAAGATCTTCCCAAAACACTCATGAGGATTTTTGATTTTTAAATGAAACATCCTATTCAACAGAAGAGTAAGCTAATGATTATATCCTAAAGCCGACTTGCTGTTTATCTTCTTTCATTCCAGTGATAGAGATAACTGGGAAAGTAAGGTAAGGGTGCATTTGCGGCAGACATATTTTTTAGTCTCTGTTTTTAGATATTGCTGCTTCACCCAGACAGTTTTATATTTATTGGAATTTAGACCTAACATCAAAAATTGAATCGATAAATAAGTCCTCAGGATGAACAATTTCATGCTTATTTTCCAAGATATTCATATGGTCTATTCTGGGTGAAAAAATAATTTGAAAAAAATATTCTTCCACTATTTAGGTTGATTTTTTTTTTCTATATCTAATGCAAGTAGTGGAAGCATTTTGAAGGTAACTATTTTAAGGTTCCCATAAGAAAGAACTATGCAAAATGAACTTTCTGGAAACACCTTTTCATTGCCGTAGAGATGCAGAGGCACCTGTGAAAATTCAGTGTACTGGTTTATTAATGTAATGTAATGTATTGGTTAAGAAAATACAAAACAAACACTCAAGGATAGAGTTACTTGTTACAAATAACATTCATAATCTTAAGATCATATTTTAATATTTTTCCTCATTTAGTCTGTGTCACCTCAGGACACCATCTTGATACCTTACTTGCCACTGACAATGTACCTGTATTTTAACACTTGTTAATAAGAAGGAAAGGGATGCTGGGAAAGCAGAGGGATAAGTTACCTCTGCACTGCAAACAAATTACATGCCATAAAGCATGGTTGCCCATGGCACAAGCTCTTGCTTAGAGTGAATGGAAATAAAAAGAGAACAATTTAGCAAAGTTTGTTGTCTGATTCAAAACTATGGTAGAAGGAAAAAAAACCAAACCCGTGACTGTCTGTGTACGTACTCACTGTTTCAAAGACAGGTTGTCAGCTCTGTAGTTTTGATTTGGGCTGTGGAAAAGATCCAGTCTCTCAATACGATATTGAGAAACAATTGTTCCTCGTTTCACTAAAAACATTTCTATTCACACTAAACAGGATCACATGCTGTGGCTCATGACTTACTGTGAATGGGAAACAACTCTTTTTGTAGTCCTCTGGTTTGTTTCTTGTATTGGTGTAAAATAATGATGGAGCTATTTCCTTCTTGTATCGTCCCTGCCACTTTATGAAATACGTCCCATGACACTACAAGTGAAGGAGCAGTAAATGATCCCTCATGCGCAAACACTACAACTGTCCTGGCATGCAAAGGGGACAGGGTGAAGGAGGAAGGAAAGTCAAGTCTTCTTTACCCTGGTTTCTCCTTTGTTGTGTCTTTCATTGCTAATTATGGGCATACTTCAGCTCAAAGAGAATTGAAGTTAAAATCCACTTCTTGGCATCCTAAAGGCAGCATTCCTTTCCAAAGCCCCATAGTCTTTATTTAACATTCTTCTAATATTATCTGTGGCAATTCTGACTCTCAATCTCTGTTCTTTTTGTACTGGTACTGACTATAGTGACACCAGAAACTTAATGAAAGGATAGAGAAGGGGAAACCACATATAGCCCTAAATTATCAGATAACCATGAAATTGCCAGAATCTTTAGAGCAACTCAGTCTAGTAGAGCAAAAGGAAACTTCTGAGAACCAGACAGCCTTGGACTAGGAGGTCTAAAATCACATCCTCTGAAGCTTAGAAAAGTCAACATTTAATAGCTCAGTAAGGGTACACCACACTAAATATGAAAGAAAATAAAACCAAACTGGACTTTTTGGACTCCTGCAAGTTTCCTGTAAGACAACATAGCTACATAGCAAAAGAATTCAAGGCATTTTCCTGAGTCTAAATTTTTCTTCATGAAGAGCAAATAATATAAATTGGTATAAACATCCCTAACTTTCAAGTAGTGACAGAAAACTGTGAGAAAATATTACAAAAGCTATCGCATTTATTGAATCAAGAGAGCAACAGAGAAGTGCAGTGAGAACTCAGTCTTTTCTGGGTAAAAGGGATGCTTCATCATATCAGACCCACATGTAGTTTTTATCATTGTTTAGTGACACAACCCTTTGGTAGCCCTGAATTTAGCCAGACAGGCTACCACAACCAGAAAAGAAGGGAGCTATTCTAAAATCACTTATTTGAAATACTTGCTCTGAATTATAGATTATTTTATTTTACTGAATTTCAGACAAGACCACCAGTAATCTATATCCCCAGTTCAAAGCAGGAGAATGATTCATTTTAGAGAAAGAAACACATAAATACCATTTCAAAATAAAATTTCCATTTGGAATAATTATTTTTATATATGAGTTAAGTCACTTACCCAGATCTTTAGACACAAACATTTATAGAAACCTGGGTCTCTTCACTCAGCATGCAGCTTGCAGTGAGCATGATCCATTCTGCAAAACACTGTTAAAATAATGTTATTCTACATAACATACCCTGGTCTAAGTTCAGGATAGCCTGAATACAAGGCTGTACTCCCTGCTTAGGAGTTTGAAGATGATAATTTATCTCAGATACCCCTTGGAGGCATTATTACTCTGAAACATAATTTAACTTCCACCCAGTGTCATCCCATTTCTGCATAAATAATAATATCTTCCCCAAAGACAGTGTTGATGTTCACTGCTTTATCTTCCCACATCCATGTGTCTAAAAGTAAGTGGTCAGGAAAATCATCCTCAACATAGACTTTTCACTCTGCTGGTATCTTTGAGCTACATTCTAGATAGATTTTATAAAGCCAGGATACACAGAAGAAAAATGTACTTGCTTTTGAAACACTGACAGAATCTGGGTCTTTAATGTTATGCAACAGGGTAACTTGAGACAAAGAGGACTGAAAAAAAAGTTCTAATTAAAATAAAAGTTTCTGTTGGCAGTCATAAATGAGCCAGCAGAATCAAAACACAGCAGGTGACCGAGTATCTCAGGTAGGACGGCCTTTATGCATTTTAGGAGTTTTTCTATCTAAACCAGTGAACTATCATGAACTTTTGAATTAATAGCTTGTAGTTTGCTAAATTTGGTGAGCAGTCTGATTCTTAACATGCCTTTACTAGTTCAGATGCTTCGACCTTCAATGACATGAGAAAATGTCTGGTAATTTTTCAGCGCAACTTAGTATCTCCAAATTAATGTTTTTTAATAAAGTAAGGAAAAGAAGTAGTTAATATTTCCTTAAACACTAAGTAAAATGGCAGATACTAAGTTCTCATTAGAATATGAAATTAGATCACAGTTTGATTTATTAAACATAGCATTACTTATTAAATTGAGTTGAGTGTCAGGGTATATTAGAAAGATGTTTTAAAATAGAGAAAACAGTGTTAAAACTTACTCCTTAGCTAATATAGGATCATTAATGCTTTCAATGATTACTTGGACATAGCCTGTTCTTCATTGTACAGTCAGTCATTTTTGTTACTGTACAGTCAGTCTTCTCAAAGACACGGTAACCTACAACTGCATGGTATGTTCAATCCTTCACTGTACACTTACACACAAGTGAATATTTCCAGAACAATTTGAGTTGCATGCTACCGCAAAGTACAAGACCAAGCTTCCCAGCCCTATTGGATGTATGAACCACAGTGACAGAACCTGGTACTTTGTCCCCAGTGAGCATCCTACAGTACTGGCAGCAATTTCACGGGACAACTGAGCTGATGAATCTTGCTTGAATTTAAATCCAGAGGTTATAGGCTTAGTCCTTGCAATCTTCTAGGAGGCCATTCAATGCAACAACTATGACTGTCTGTCTTAGTAAGTAGCAGAAAAGTTGTGTTTGATCTCAACCCGTAGCTCTATCCTCCTCCCTTCCGAAATAAGTAGATATTACCAATAAAACACCGCACTGTAAAGCTTCTGACTTGCAGAACAGAACATCTGCATTTGAAACTATTGAGCATTAGTAGAATACATCCAGACAACTTTTATTTTCAAGGAAATAACATGGGAATCCACTTTCTCTCAATTTTTGAGTTAGGATGCTATCCCTAGGGTTATCCAATCAATAGCTTAAGAGGGGCTAACAGATACAGGCCAAAAGCAGAGTTGCACGCAGTAGCAACTGAAGAGAGTTGAAGTACAATACAGACTTTTTACATCAGAATTTGTGGTCCATTGCACTCAGCTCCTAGCAAAGATTGAGCATGTATTAAAATGCATATATTCAAATAGTCTGACTTCAGAGTACACATGACTCTTCATGCACAAAGAAGTCACCGCATATACTTAGTGTATGCAGGAGCAGGGTCTCAATCAACTAACTTAAATTTTATTTAAGACTTAAACTTTATTTGAAACTTGATAACTTTACAGGTTTGGCTAGGCTTCCGTGGCAGACAGACAGGTCAAGACAGCTTAATGTCAGTTCACAGAGAGGCCAGTGTATAGACTTTGGCACAGGTTGTAGAGTAAACTATACAAATATTTTATTTCCTCTTATCTAATAAAAATCTTGGAATAAGAACTGAGTGAACAGCTTGCTTACAAAGATAATAATTCTCTTCCTACATAATAAACTTGTGTAATGATATTTTCAATACAGTTTCAATAAGGTTTGTGTAATAAAGCATGATCGAATAAAATAAAGATATGAGGAAATCTTTAGTCCATATAGCAAAATTAGTGGTTAGATGACAGAGACTAGAGGAGAATATAACTGGAGGAGGATATATAATGTATTAGTACATTATATATGATCTGCATACATAAAACCATTGATAGTGTAATACATTATAAAGTTTTGTGTCCTGATACTATTTCTTTGAGACGCAAAACTGTTCATTTATAATTACTCAGTATATTAGAGACATAAGGTAACAATAAAAGCTATACAAACATTAATACTTGCATGATTTATAAATAAATATACTAAGTTGACACTTGTTTCTTTTATATTTGCTTTAAAGTAAGTAAAAGAAGTACTGCTTAAGCTCATGAATCTAAAACACTAAATCAGAGCACACAGATCCTTTGGAAATTTTCTCTTAATTTAGGAAATGTTCACAGTAAGGATCAGTTTCACAGTGCAGACAAATTAACTGCTGTCCCTTGGATAACAGGATTAAGATCAAATCTGCTTTTCTAGCATCAGTATATTGATTTATGCTATTGAAGACCAATATAGAAAGCTTCTCACCAACTCACATTCTACTGGTCATTGAAAACTGGGTGAAAACCAAGTGAAACAGTGCAACTAGAAAACTCACTTGAAACTGCAAAACCACTACAGGTAAAATTTCTAGCTAAACGACAGGTAGCATTTTGGTCTTAAAGAAATGCCACTTGTTGTGCAAAATAATTAGCATACTGCACGAAGTAAATTCTGCTGAGTTTTTTTTTGCCCACACAAAGATTTCCACAGAGAGACTATTGATGAGATTCTGCATCACAAGGACCTAGGAAGGTCAAGTCCTCATATTACAAGGAAGTTAATACCAGCTGCATTGATTCAAATTAACAAGTAGGAGGACAAGGCTGCTTTACGTAGGGATAGAGTTTTTTCTTCCTAGTTGAAAAATCCTTTCTATATAGCCTCCTGTGAAAAGACACAATACACAAAGTGGGTATATTAGTTGCACACTATAAGGACAGATTTTATACTGTACCTACTGACACAATGATAAAGCTACAGCTATAGCAACTTATTCAGAAATCAATTCCTTGTTACAGGCTTTTTACAATTGTGCTAGAAACATCTTGGAAAGATCTGCTATTCTCACTGCAGATATAAAAAGTACTGGCAACTATTCACGTACCTTAGAAATGATAACTAATAAATCACTTATTGCAGTAGCAATAATATTCTCTGCTATACTGAGACATAATAGTAGCATTTATCTAATAAGGTAGAGGAACTATGATGACTATAGGAAAATGGGTTTTAGTATTTATTTTAACAGATTTTCAAATTTTAAAAAACACTCTGTTATTTCGAAGCCAAGTAAGAAACTCAAGAAAGCAACACGGTAGAGGTTACATATTAACAACAACTTCCTTTTTTAAAAAAAATGCTTATTATAAATACTTATACTATTTTGTGAAACTCTTAAGCTTGGCATATTTATATCTTCAGAGAAAACTTCAGCGATGATAACTTAATAAGAAAGACTTTTAACTGGTAAGGCAATGTTCAGCAAAAATAGAAGAATTAGAAATGAAAATTTAAATCCTGAATCTTTTCTCATATTTCATATTTACACAAATGTTTTTGTATTTTCAAGGAAGATTTACCGGAAAATGTGTGATTGAGTGGGCTCTTTTCTTTTTTCCTTTTTTCCCCTCTTCTTTTTAATCTCATAGCTTGGTATGCATAAGGAACACTGTGGCAATAGTCACAAGAAAGAAGATCATCAGAGACCACGAAATTATAAATACATTAACTTGAAGTGGACAGTGTAAACTGCAGGAACTACTACTTGATAAACTTCACAAAAGATATCACTGAAGAACCGAAGTTGCAGCTGAACACTATGCTGCTTCTCAGGTGAAATTTTGGGAATGAACTGGGAGAGAGATGCCAAATGCAGTCTGAATGCCAAATGAATACAAAAGGAACCATAGCTTTGTGGGGTCGCAGCTGGGGGCGAGGGAAGATTTTGAAAGACTACTAAAATTTCAAAGCTGCACAGCAGAAAAGAAATCCCTTGAAAAAGAATGTGATAATGGAGGAAGAAACACTAAGAAAAAGGATAGCCCTCCTGTTTTTATGAGCATAACTCTGTAAGAAATTCCAGCCAGTAAATTAACTGTACCTCCAGCTGAAAGCAAGGATGAGGCCAAAGCGAAACAACTCAAATGGCTGTTTGCTAATACAATGAATCAGGCATTGGTAAACAACTGCTTTCAGAAATTGTTGTGAAAGATATGAAACCATTCATTATAGGAATAATAGAAATGCAAAACAAGACCATTTGTAACTGGGATACAGCTGGCTGAAAGAATTTACTGTTTAGAAAGGATGAAATGAAGATTAAAGATAGTGTTACCATACTGCATACTCATCAAAAAGACCGATTAAATAAAGATAACATTCCTCATAAGTAAAAAAACACTTTCTGGGAAGGCTTTATGGGGATATGTTAATACTTCTCCTGCATCAGGGCTGGAGAAAGGTTAAATTTTTTTGTAAGATTATGTGAGATATATAAAGTAGTGTTACTTTTATAATTCCTGCCGACTACTTAACATTTATTTTCCAATCCATATCAATCCATAATGGTAAGTCTCAGGCATGCTTGGATATGAATATGTAGTAAGTTCCTAAATCAATTAGTCACTTGTGCAGTTCTGGTAAACACTGAAGATGCTGTGAAAAAACGCATTTGGTTGAGAAATCCCTAGATGATTCCGTTCACTTCAAATTGGCACCCAGGACAGAAACAGATCAAAACCTAAGGAACTGGGTTTTAGTATGGCAGACAGAAAAATTAGGAAGATGGTTAATAAAGTTGACAGAAGAATCCAAAGGTTTGAATGTGGAGGTGGAGGCACTGAACTTAAATAAAAACGCAGTATCTGGAGTCCTCAAAAAAAAAAGAGAAAATCAGAAGGCTGACAGTCTGCTTGGATAAGTAAGCAGAAAAGACAGAATTTTAAGAGTAAGTGAAAATATCTATAAAGATATGGATAAAGGATCAATGACTTACATAAATCAAAGTCAGAAATACAAATGTCCGTAAGCATATTTGAACTACACTTTTCTAAGGAATTTAAAATAGCAGAAAATTAGTTATCTGAAGATAGGGTAATGGAAATGGCTGCATCAAATGTAGAAGTGAATTTACTTTGATAAAATTGAAGGGCAAGAAAATCCACAAACTGAGATATCTATAGAATTCTGGCAGCAAATTTTCTGTCATTCAATGTAGAGGTTGTAACCTGGGACTAATGAATAGAAAGCCTACTATATTCCTACTGTCAGAAGTATGTACGGAGGAAAAAAAGGAAAGCAAAATGCCTCAACTACTACAAGCCTCTTAGTTTTTCTGCTGTTCAGAAACAACTCAGAAATTAAATGACAAAGAAAAGGTAATCGTACATGGAGGAAAGTGGACTAAAATCAACACGGTTTTATAAAATATGAGAATGTGCCTTTGTTGCCTCATCACACGTCTCAGAACCTCCGATCTAAATGCCTCATGGAAAATTATTATTTAATGCAGAAAAGATGAGGTTTTAGACATGGGCTGTAAAATGAATAAAGAATTAATTAACAGCAAAAAAACCCACAAAAAAAGAAAAACAACGACAAAAAAAAAACCAAAACAAGCAATGGAAAAAGTTATGTTGAAAGGTAGGTTATCAGGAAAGAGATACCAAAGATGTCCTTTAATAACTGATCTTGAGACTGATCCCATTTATTATTTTCACTGGTGACTTTAATACAAGGAATTTTGGCAACGACAAATTTAAGTGGCAATATCACTATTGAAGAGTGTATTATTGTCCTTCAGGAGTAATTAGATTACTTTGTAGATTAAAAAAAAAAACCACACAGAAAAGAGGTGAAATGTAAATATGCAAGCTGTAATTTCATGCACTTAGAGAATAACAAGAAGAATGTTTGTCCTAAGATGAGAGAGGCTTTATTGGTTGATCCTGGTATTGCAGGTGATCATTATGACTGGACTGAAAAAAACCAAATTAGTTTCTAACACACAAGAACTGATAAGTCTTCGAAGACAGGGAACTATGTGTACCTATCTACAAAGCACTGAAAATGCCTTATGGAGAATTATTTATAGATGTCTGATACATACTTAAAAATACAAGATTTATCTAAACCAGGTTGGTGTGGAGAAGAGCTTCTAGGCTTGTTAAAGGAAAAACATGACATTAAAACAATCTAGCTTTTTCATGCTAGTAAAACAAAAGCTGAAATGATGTATAGTTACCCACCAGGATATGAGATCAATTTATGTAACTTAGGAATATTAAGCTTTTTTGTATTCAGTAAGAACCAGATTCTACTGCTCACTATAACTGTAATTATTCTATGATTCAATGAGTTGTACTGAGAAACTTCTTGTGTGATAATGGGGCATACTATGGTTAGTGTGCTTAAAAGGGGTAATTAGCAGTTTTCTAACCATCAGAGGTTGAAAGTTCTTGAAAAGCTCATCAACTCACAGGCAAAGCATTTTGAGATTGAATTTTACAAGTTCATGAACAGAAAAGAGAGAGTAAAGGAGAATTTGAGTCTGAATAAGCAATCTTCTGACATGAAATTTTGAGAAAATTAATTGTTGGCATTTTAAGAGGGTGGCAGTGGATTGCTGTGCATTGTGGTTTTGTATTTAGTAGGCTCTAAGCTTCTGTGATCACCAAGTAGTACTGAGGAATTCTGCAAGTGATAAATAAGTGTATAGACAAGGAGAAGCTGTGCAGACATAAAGGTTGGGAAGGATCCCAAGCCCTTACTCCCCTTTCAGATCAGCAGCAGCACTGCAAGGTGGGAAGAAAAATGCAGATGTATGGGGCTGTTCAGCTTTCATGAGAGCTGACCCATGTCTAAATGGTTCATAGGGTAGAGGGAGGAGTCTGTGTCTGTATACAGCTGCCTAGATACACGCAGAAAAGAAAAATGTCCCAGTAGAAGTAAGGATGTATGTATGTCTAGAAGACATGAAGGAAATTTGTAAATCCTGTATCAATGCAGAAATATCAATCATTTGATACAAGGCACAAAATCTATATCAAATACAACTTCATCAAGACATCTACTGCTGCTCTAAAGAAATATAACAGTAAATTTCATAATGCCAAAGTGTTCTGACAGTGAGTAGTCTAGCTAGTTTTACACCTTCTCTGCTCTTTTTGCTCCAACAGTAAAAACAACTATAAAACCCCTGAACACCCCACGCCTCCCAAGGTAAGATATTGATACAGCCAACACAAAAGCAGAATGAAAAATAAGCTTAGGATAAACTCTGGGGTGCCTTTTTGACATATTAATTTGTAGGGAAAAGGTTAATGCCTATAGCTATCACAGAATCACAAAATGACAAAGGTTGGAAGGGACCTCTGGAGGTCATCTGTCCAACCCCTCCTGCTCAAGTAGGGATACCTAGACCTGGTTGCCCAGGATCACATCCAGATAGCTTTTGAATACCTCCAAGGAGTGAGAACTCCGCTACCTCCCTGGGCAACCTATGCCAGTGCTCGCCACCCTCACAGTAACGAAGTTTTTCCTGATGTTCAGAAGGAACCTCCTGTGTTTCAGTTTATGCCCATTGCCTCTGGTCCTGTCACTGGACACCACTGCAAAAAGCCTGGCTCTGTCCTCTTTGCACCCTCCCTTCAGGTATTTATATGCATTGTTAAGACACCCCTGAACCTTCCCCTCTCCAGGCTGAACAGTCCCAGCTCTCTCAGCCTTTCCTCATAGGAGAGATGCTCCAGTCCCTTCATCATCTTAGTGGCCCTTTGCTGGACTCTCTCCAGTATGTCCATGTCCTTCCTATACTGAAGAGCCCAGAAATGGACACAGCACTGCAGGTGAGGCCTCACCAGCGCTGAGTAGAGGGGAAGGACCACCTCCCTCAACCTGCTGGCAATACTTTGCCTAATGTAGCCCAGGATTCGATTAGTCCTCTTTGTGGCAAGGACACATTGCTGGCTCATGTTCAACTTGGGTGTACATCAGGACCCCCAGGTCCTTCTCTCTGCCAAGATGCTTCCCAGATGGGTGGCCCCCAGCATATACGGGTGCCTGGGGTTGTTCCTCCCCAGGTGCAGGACTTGTTGAACTTCATGACGTTCCTGTCAGCCGATTTCTCCAGCCTGTCCAAGTCCCTCTGGATGGCAGCATGACCCTCTGGCCTATCAGCCACTCCTCCCAGTTTTGTGTCATCTGCAAACTTGCTGAGGCTATGCTCTGCCCCATCACTCAGATCATTAATGAAAATGTTAAACAGGACTGGACCCAGTATTGACCCCCGGGGTACACTGCTAGTTACTAGTCTCCAACTAGACTTTGTGCCACTGATCACCAACCTCTAGGCCCAGCTGTTCAGCTAGTTCCTTCAGACTTCACTGTCTGCCCATCCAGCCCATTCTTCAACAATTTGTCCATGAGGATCTTATGGGAGACAGTATCAAAGGCCTTACTAATGTCCAGGTAGACAATATCCACTGCTCTCCCCATGTCTACTAGGCCAGTCACTTAATTGCAGAAGTTTATCAAGTTGGTCAAGCATGAGTTCACCTTGGTGAAGCTATGCTGACTACTCCTGATTATTTTCTTGTCGTTCATGTGCTAGGATTAACTACTCCATCACCTTCCCTTGGGATTGAGGTGAGGCTGACAGGCCTATAGTTCCCTTGGTCTTCCTTTTTGCCCTTCTTGAAGATGGGGGCAACATTTGCTTTCCTCAGGTCTTTGGGTACTTCTCCCAGTCACCATGATTGATCAAAGATGATTGACAGTGGCCTCGCAATGACATCTGCCAGATCCCTCAGCACTTGTGGGTGCATCCCATCATCTACTTGTTCATCTGTGCAGGCTTCCTGGCATTTTTGCCTGACTTCCTATTCATTGGGATAGACCTTTCTTGAGCATGGAGATGATCTTTGAATATTAACCAGCTTTCTTGGGCCCCTCCTCCCACCAGGGCTTTATCCCACAGGTCTCTCCAAGCTTCTCTCCTGAAGTCCAGAGTTGTAAGCTTGCTTTTCACCCTGCTCCCTCTCCTCAGGATCCTGAACTCCACCATCTCATGGTCACTGCAGCCAAAGCTGCATTTAAACTTCACATTCCCAATGAGCCCCTCCTTTTTGATGAATAGGAGGTCCAGCAGAGCACCTCTCTTCATTGGTTCCCTCTACCACTTGGAACAGGAAGTTGTCATCAATGCACTCCAGGAACCTCCTGGATTCCTTATGTCCTGCTGTGTTGCCCCTCCAGGAGATATCAGGATGTTTAAAGTCCCCCATGAGGACCAAGGCCTGCAAGTGTGAAGCTGCTGCTGTCTGCAGAGGCCTCATCCAATTCTTCCTGGTCAGGTTGCCTGTAGCAGACACCCACTATAATATCACCTTTGCCAGTCCTTTCTTTAATCCTAACATGTAAGCTCCAATTTGGCTCCTCATCCATCCTCAGGCGGAGCTCGATGCACTCCAGATGTTCTGTCACATAAAAGGCAACTCCCTCTGCTCATCTTCCCTTCCTGTCCTTCCTGAAGAACCTGTATCCCTCCATTGCAACACTCCAGTCATGAGAGCCATCCCACCACATCTCCATGATCCCAACCAGATCGCTGCCTTGTTACTGGCATTACCAGGATTCCCTGTGGATCATGTCTGTTACTGTCAGGCATTGAACACAGTCTGCAGGATGAGCTACCTTCTTGAGGAAAAAAAGAAAAGTCGGGGGAGGGAAGAAAAAAGATCAGCAAAACCATTGCTGTGTCTGGTGACTGTTCCTTTTAAAGAGGATAACTGTAAGTGGCATTCCAAAGAGGGAAAACATGCACCTGAATGAAGGCAATCTGACTGCATAAATTCTTCCTGCTTTCTCTGCCTAGAAATCCTTCTTTTTCAACAGACTTTTATAACACCTCTCTTTCTTCTGCAAACATTTTAAAATCAAAGCTGGGTCAAGGTGCAGGTCTTATTTTCCTCCTTTGGGATCTTAATAGAATATTATATCTAACTCCCATTTGAGTCAAAGACTGTGGAATGAAGGAAAGCTCAGAAGGAGCTTGTAGCCTCTTATTTTCCCTTTCCCCTTCTCTTCCCTGTGATTTTTTGATTCATGACTTAATTCAGATTATGAAAAAAAGAAAATATCCTGGTTAACATTTGTCAATAAAATGACTGAAAATTGACCAAATCACTAGTGTCACATTATTCTGAAGATACACAAGAGAATATGTGATGTCAATAAATATCAAGCAGATTGCTCAATTTAAACTGATGATTTATGATTTACTTTCTCAATTACCCTTAGAAATAACTAAAATTAAGTTTCACAAGATAGCATTATTTGAAGCTAGTAATGTCTGTGTTCTAACTTAACTATCCCAAGTAATTTAAAGGTCACTGTGACTGGAATCAGATTGCCAACCTATCTGCCTTTTTTTCTTACCTGGGCATGACATTGAATATACAGCCACTAGTATTTTGGAGAAGTCTATTGACATGCATTTAAAAAATAAGACGGAAAAAAAAATGATGCTAAAAGACAATGTTAGGTCTTGACTCCTCAACATTTATAGAATTCTATATGGCTATTTATTTAGGTGCTTGTAAATTTATTAGATACTTATGAGCTTATGGGGATTCACAAATCCATTCTTCAACTCTTGGTTCTTTCAAGCACTAAGCATTGTTTTTACACTATTTGTGACATAGCTCAGAAATGAAAGAAACCATGTATCTTTGTGGTTTAATTAATTACCAATATAAAGATCTAAAAACTTTCACAACTCTTTATTTTTTTGTTAATTTTGAACAGCAATGTCACAGTTAAGTATCAATTCCTGAAAACTCCTGAAGTCATCTTCTAATCATTTTTGTCAGGAAACTACAAACTCCCACTTTTCTACACCCCATTATGTATTTAACATGCCTTTCTGGTTTTTGTGTTTTGTATTTTCTTTCCCCCCCCTAAGTAATTCTATTTTTATCTTCATGTATTCTGAATTCGTGCTTTAAGAATCACATACTTTATTTATCAAATAGGTAAACAGGAAAACATGTTCCGAAATAAAGCTTTCCTCGTATTGTAACAATAAAAGAACAGTATGTGCCTTGCTAAAGCTAACTGTCCATCTTTCTGGAACTGAATAAAAAATTAGTCTTGTGCTTCCTTATGTGACAGCAGCAGTTAGGGCTGTCTTTCACTAGGCAATAGCACTGAATCCTGAAATCTATTCCCTTATGTTGGTTTTCTGTACACATGCATATAAAGATGCTCTCCTCCACAGGATGAGATTTTCCATATAATCGCAGAGGTCAGCCTCCCATAAGCATTATATAATAGTGAGGTGCTCTCTCAAAGATTACCGTTTGATGGTTCAGTGCAGCATTTTCATAGCATAAGCCTTAAGGCAGCATGTAAAGGTGTAATAGACCATTACTACATTCAAGCAAATCTCCAGATCAGTGATCAGGGTAAAGCCTTAAATGAAAGAAAGGCTGCTCAAATGTCTATAATGCACTTGACTCTGCAGCCACAAAAATATTAGCGAGCCTTCAGCATACAGTTTCGCAATTCTTCCCCTTCAGGGGTATATCTGTCACCAGGGGAAAGAAAATGAATAAACATTGTTCCAATCTTCATTTGCACCCTGTCAGATATGACAGCTGGGAAGGATTTTGAAGCGTTGGGTTTTTTGTTTGTTTGTTTGTTTTAAATTATAGTGTGTGCATATGTACTGTTTTCCAAAAATCATACATCTCCAGGTTTCCTTCATCTCATCAAATGGGAGTATGAATGATGATTAGACATTGCTTTTAAATAACTTGTGAGGGAAAGCATTTTATTTTCATCAGGGGGCTTACGTACACAGTCAAAGATATCTGCAAGATAAAGATTTTCTTTTAAAGGCAGTGGACTTGCATAATCTTGGGAATCAAATCTAGTCACACTTTTTTGTCAGTTCACAAATCACAGGGATGGAAAATAAGATCAAATATTCAAAAAAAAATAATGAGAAACAAAACAATACATCAATCATTCAGAGTCTAAATGCTACACAGAATGAAAGGGAAAGAAATAAAGTTATTTCCTACCAACTCTGTTAAGTTGGTAGGAGATTGAACTTCTCATTTCAAGGGATATATTTCAACATTTTTTAAAAACATCATATGTCACCATATCATTATATTGACACTATGTATCTTGAAATACTGTAAAATAATAAACATATAAAATAGATCCTAAAATTAAAAGATTAGTTTGAAATATTTTTGGGTTTCCAGTAGTAAACATGAAAAACAGAAAATAATTTCTGTTATATTTTTTCACCCACTCTAATAAACATATATGCACATAATTTTTAAATTATTATTTGCAAAATATGTCAAGGGAGCACAGAAGTATAATTTAAAATATACTGTAGCATACTTCCTCTAATTGTGACATATTCTAGGGGCATTCAGATGGCATAATCTGATTCTTACTGTGTGTGAAAAGTAAATGGAAAGAAAGAAGCTAAAAGAATGGCTTTAGGTGTGAAAGGAAGGAATAGATATAACAGTATAATTAATTCTAAGATTATTCATTTCATCATTCAAAATCCTGAGTCCTTTATGTAATATTTGAACATGACTTTCAGTAATTAAGACAATGCATATAATTAAAAAAAATCACATAGGAAAAAATATCGGTTCAAACCAATTTCTTTTTTTTTTTTAAATAAGAAAATCCTATACCATTTTTCCTGCTGAAAAATGGTTTCATACCAGGGCAGTTGTAAGAAAACCACACACACTCAAAAAAAGGGGTAATTCAAGACAGGTAACTTAGTTTCATAAATATTTCATAGATATGATTCCCACACTATGCAGTAACACAATTTCCTAAGTTCTTTTTAAGTTCTGCAAAGGACCTCTGATAACTGGCTGTAAACTAAACAACACTTTAAACCTATTTTGGATTGTTTGTAACTATTTACTTGAGCTAGAATATGACACACTGAAAGCTAGCTGAAGGTGGTATAGCTCATTTGAAAAGCATGAAAGGTTGATTGAGACACTATTACATATGGTTAAGAAATGAAATCCACAGAATGTGTAACTATAATGACACTCATCACTCCTGCCATGTATAATGCTGTAGTCAGTACAAAACATACTGAAAGAGAAGGAAGTGGAGAACGCTATATTCTGCATTTCCCTGATCTGAATGAGCAACTGAATGCTCAAACAGATAATATTCAAGAGTAATTTTGGAAGTATATAAGCTAGCTAGATAACTAAATTAATAAAATATTTTAATCATACTGGCAACTGGAAGCCATTAAATGTATCTAGTAATAGTTTAATTACCTTGTGGGATAGCTGAAAGTAAAATTTTTCTCAGTCCCAGATTTTGAATAACGTCAATGAAGACACAGGAGATGTTTTTAGCAGTGATATAATTTCTTTGTAAATCTGAGGAGGGACAACACCTGGAGCTGTATCATGGGACTGATCAATTTCTGATTATTTTAAAATATCCTGAAGTTACTGTCTGAAAATATATGAAGTGAAACTTATTTGCTCTGGGAAGATTTTAGGTTCTTAGGTTTTGCATTCTCTCTGAAGTAAGACATCAAGAATTACATACACACACACAAACCTAGCAATCATCTCAGGGGACTGAGGTCTAATCTTCCTTCCTCTGTTTTGTTCCACCTTTCCTTCCCCCCCACCACTTCATCTACAGAGAAGCTTAAAAGGGATTTGGGATAGTATACAAAGCTCGTCTCACAACAAAAGAATCCATCTATTTTATAATTTCTGTTAAGTTATCTATGCACCTTGAAAATTTAGTGGAAAGAATGCAAGGAAAGTTACAAAAAGTAATAAATGCATTTGAGTACATACATGTTTAGAAGTAAGGAAGAATTGGCAGGAATGCCTTCAAGACAGAAGTGTTGTCTTAAGCATCTCTAGCTGACATGAATGTATGAAAATGCTTCTGGTATCTCAAGTAATGCTCAAGAATATTTTTTTTAATTTTGTTTCACACATGCTTTGTCTAATCAGGTTTTTAAGTCTTTCACATCACTCAGAAAATCACCCATTGGGACTATCCTGAAGGTGACATGAGGAAAGTGTATGAGTTAAAGTCTCAAGAAAAACTGCATTGAATCTTCTGGAAAAATATATCTTGAAATATTTAATTTTTTTGCTTATGGTGAATTAAGAATCAGGGCATTTTTCTAGTTCTATTTACTTGGTAAGGTACTAGGCAGGTAAAACCAGAAAATATCTAATACATTATGAAAGAGGTTACTGTCAATCAAATAATAATAACAGCTAAAAGGTAGGATTTGTCAAACAGGGAAAGGAAAGTAATATGAAAACAAGCATATTCAGATTATAAACTGAAGAAAAAAGGCAAACACTAAAATTTATATACATGGGAGATTACCATGCAGATCTTAGAGAGCAGAGTTCAGGTGCAGCTACACAGATTTAAGCTATTTCAGCACCTTTTACAAATGTCAGTATGTGTTAAGCTCTTACATACCTATAGAGATCTGGGTTGAGATTCCCAAACAGCTATTGATGACTGAGCAAAAATAAACATTATGTATGGTTTCAGGAAACCATGTTATCACAAGGATTTACATCATTGAATGTTTTAAAGATATGGCCCCTGGCTGAAACTCACCTACAGTTAAGATATTGTCACCAACTGCATTAGTTTAAACCAATAACTAAACACATCGCTGCACTATGAACAAGATCTATGCAACCCCAAAACCCTATATGTAAGCCCCATATTTGAAATGTGAATTATATCAGCAAATACTCCAGGTGAAAAATGACAGATACCAGCATGTTACAAAGCAGCTGACTCTTTCCTTTGACTAAGCACGTTTTTAATCATTGTCGTCACAAATAGCAACATTTCTAAACAAGATTTAAAAAAAAAAAAAAAGAAAACAAGAGAGTGGTATTTTAAGAAAAAATATCTTGAATTCCAATACCTGAGACCAGATTAATTCAAGCTTTAGATCACTTAGCAGCTAACACTCTTTTTCTCTCTTCAATGACTACAAGAATTCCCAGGACACATAGGCGTTATCTAAGTTAATGTGATGACTATGTGTCCTGGTTTTGGCTGGGATGGAGTTGATTTTCTTCCTATTAACTGGTATAGTGCTGTGTTTTGGATGTAGTGTGAGAATAATGTTGATGACACACTGATGTTTTTGTTGTTGCTAGGTAGTGTTTACGCTAGTCAAGGACTTTTCATCTTCCCATGCCCTGCCAGATGTGCAGGGGGCTGGGAGGGAGCGTGGCCACGGCGGCTGGCCCAGCTGGTCAATAGGCTATTCCATACCATATGACGTCATGCTCAGCATATAAGGCTGGGTGAAGAAGAAGGGGGGGGGCGTTCAGAGTGATGGCGTGTGTCTTCCCAAGTAACCGTTACGCGTGATGGAGCCCTGTTTTCCTAGCGATGGCTGAACACCTGCCTGCCGATGGGAAGTGGTGAATGAATTCCTTGTTTTACTTTGTTTGCATGCGCAGCTTTTGCTTTCCCTATTAAACTGTCTTTATCTCAACCCACAAGTTTTTCTCACTCTTACCCTTCCCATTCTCTCCCCGTCCCGCTGGGGGTGGGGGGAGTGAGTGAGCGGCTGCGTGGTATTTGGCTGCTGCCAGGTTAAACCACGACACTATGGCATCAGATACACCCATGATTTGTGACCTTGGAATCTGATTCAGCATCAAACTAGTTCAGTTTTTATTACAGCTTGCAAATGCTGTAAGTCGAATCAGAAATACTGGAAACAAAGACTAGCAATGTCTTACTAGACATGGCATGTGATTATTCCTCAAATGAAAGCCAAGTAATGATGGTTTCAGCAAGCAAAAAAAAAAAAAAAAAACCCCCAAAAAAAGTTGGCAGAGGTTACTGTATACTTTTTTTTTCAATTAGTTTAACATTTCTTACAGTCATTGGTGCTCTTAATGCATCTCAGCCTGTAAACAATTCAGCAGTAGTACAGAATATTAAGCAACAGCTAATTATACGGAATTATGGTACATGTCCTTGAGACACTTTCCCCCACCATTTCTCAGCCCAACATTTTCAGTAATGACCGCATTACACAATGCCTAGCATGGTTGGGAATTTTAGCCACATGGTTGTCTTCATTAAAAACTTAGAGTCATAGATGTAGTTTTGGTACCTCTAATGGATTATCAGGAACCTGCAATAACTGGAAACCTTTGGATTCATGTTCCCCGAATGCGAAATATATTATGAAAACTATCTCGACCTATTTATGGGTAAATGCCAGTTTTCCTGCCAACTACATGTTTCTTCCTTTTCTTCTTAAATTTTTTTCAAGATAATTGTTTACTTTTATAATGTCATTTTGTTGTTAAAGAAAAATTCAGTGTGATCTTCAAAAACACTAGAAGAAAAAGAGAAATTTAGCCTAAGTGGGAAACTCCAAGCCATGTTTTGCTATTGTGAGAGACTTCTGATCAACAACCATGTCACTACATAGACAGGACTCAATTGTCTAGATACAGGAAGTATCTAGTTTCATTTGAGAAGTCCTGGGACATCTCACCTGAGCTCCCACTGCTGTTCCCCAAGGGCTCTGGACTCCAAGATTTCTTGTGTCAACCCGCCAGTGCCATGACAAGTATCTCTGGTACTTAGAGACTAATTGAACAGAATGTTTCAACTCAAACCTCATGTGATTCATAGCATTAATATATTATCTATAATATAAAAGGGAGAGGAAGCTCTTTTAAATGAAACTTGAATCTGAAATAGTCTGTAGCTAAGTTCTTCAGACAAGCCTTTTAAACAACTTGTCACTGCCTTCCAACTGAAAACATTGGCACGTAGTGAGAAGCAAATATGTGAGAGCTAACACTAATACACACACACGTATACATATTAGTGTAGTATCTCCCCTACTTGGAACTTAAAGGACTTGCTCAATGCTTAGAGAAAATCAGAATAAATAGTTTCTATGGAAAATCTGGGTTCAGAAAGGAGTTGTTCAGGCAAATCGAGAAGTAGCATTACTGTTTAGGACTGTTAATTCTATTTGGCTTTTTCAGTAGTAAACTTTTCCACACCCAGATACTGTCTCTCATAGTGGAACATTTTACAGAGTGTTTCCTTCACCTGCTGAAATTTCTGGGCCATCTTTAGATGGAACAGTGGGGATAGCAACAAAGAGATGGTCCAACATTGTTTCCATGTATTAATACTGATTGCCTGATGTAGCTAAGCTGCAGTTTTCTTTGGGAGCTGTCATATGAAACTCAACCAAAGTACTTAGAATCTAAGCCATTAGCAACTAACAAGGAAACAATGAAAAGTAAATGTAGGTTTAAAATTATAAATGAGGACATTTGGAAATTATGCTCGTCACAACAGAGTTGGGTCAAGTGTTTGTATCCGTATTTTCAGAGCATGTCATTTCATGGTTATTATCAAGCATAACTTAAATTCCCCGCTTCATAATAGATCTATTAGCTATTAAAGAATGTATAGCAGTTTCAGAATTTTTTTAACGACACTATGTTGTTGCTGTATAACATTGATTTGTAATCTCTGCAGATGTACATGAGGGAGGACAGTAGCATAAAACCCAGACTTATTTTTTTGACATAGAGAAAAACGAGGAGGAGACCGGAAAGAAAGCCGTTGAGTGCTCCCTGAGTTGAAAAATACCATTTCTGCTGCATTCAATCACTCTGTGCCTGATTACAGGCTTCTGTAAGACCTGACATTCTATAAATAGGAAAGTCATCCTGAATATGGGATATGAGGGGTTAATTAGAAATCCGACAGTTTAATACTTCAAGCAATAGTGCAGTGTTTATTCAATTTATAGCAGCCACTAGTTTGAATGTGTCTACAGCTGCACATATCTATTTTGATATCTGTTACTCCAACACAGTTAAATTGATATAATACATATAAAAAACCCACTTTGTCTCTTTTCCATTTGTATTAAAAAAATGAATAAGATGCAAATTAAACATGTCTTCATATATTTCTGAATTGCTGTATAATCCACCTCATCTATAGCTTTGTATTTTCTTTTAAAAGACACGACAAGTTTATTGTTTCATACACAAAATATATTTTTCTACAAAACATACCTTTCTGTATAACCCACATTTACACCAGCAAGTGAGCATATCTGATCAGCAGTCTTTTAAATGAGCTTTCTATAAAGGTTTTTCTAGGAGAAGGAAAACTCACCCCAATTATTCTAATGGTAACTCTGAAACAGTGTACCTGAAAGTTATCCTTCCTCGGCTGAATTCTCCATGATGAACTCTGAGCCATGAGGTACCATGTGTTATTAAAAAACAAAGTAAAACAAAATCAAACCACCCACCTTTTTTTTTTTAAAAAAAAGTGTCCATGTTCTCTTACTGATGCTTCCTCCTCGGTGAACACTGCTTGCTTTTGGGGAAGGGCTGTTAGAATCGCAACCTTCAGTAGTCTAGGATTAACTAAAATACATTCCCTCCTCATATTTCAACCTTAAGTGAAAAGAATTTCATGGTCAGAAATGAGACCAGATATTGGGTGAAATTTTTCTGAGTCCTTCTATACCCTGACAAACTTAAAATTATATAAATTTATATCAGGTAGCTAACAGTTGTCATGTTTTAGATGTACATCAGGTAAAGTCAGATCATTATTCTAACTCCACTGAGTTGAGTATTCAGTATATTCAACATTAAACTACCCTCTTAGTCATTTTTGCGTTGCACAGTGGAACACAGATTAAACTTCTGCTGTTAACTTCCAGTTACAGACACAGTTCATGTCAAGAGACCGCAGGTTGGGTCTCTGTATTGTATTGTATGGTGAAGTGCAGATGTGCTCCAATATAGTAGCAGAAACCCACAGTAATATAAGATGCAAGAAACAGCTGCTCTGTAAATATCTATTTAGAGTATATACTATATATGAAGAGTATCTGTGGTGGTGCATTCACACACACCCCTTTTCCTAGGCCACTTGCTGATCTGGGCTGCTTGTTGATCTCAGAAATTTCCATGAAACCTCGGCCTTGGTGTACCGAGTCTGGCAACTGAGCACTCCTTGACCGTATCAGAAACTCTGCGTAGCTGAGGCTGGGAACGTACTCCTACTGCCTGGCCCAGGTGTCCAGGGCAGAACACTGAAACCTAGGAGAATTTTTAGTAATTACCAGTTGGGACTGTGGTCCAAGAAATTTACGGATGACTAAAGCCAACCACCTTGCGAATCTATAAATGGTGGTCCTAAGTGAGGCTCTTTGAGCTCTCCTGGACCGCAGCGGGCTGCGCCCAGCATCTTCCTCTGAGTGGAATGCCTCTCAGAGCTCGCAACCTCTTGAGTCTGCGATATTCGGAGGACTGTCGCCGAAAGCTGATGACATAACCTGGGCTGAAATCCCTCACTCCTTGAAGCTCAACCCTTCGCCTGTTGAGAAAAAATGCCTAGATATTTGATGTGAATATTTCTTCACTGAACTCGAGGGGAATTTTTAACAGGTACCTTCTGTACATTTATATGTATATTTCTGTGTGTGTGTGTGTGTGAACTAATAGTAAGCATAATTTGTAATTAAGTCGTGATTGTAGTAGACTCCACTAACTTATTTTGTAAATGTCAAATTAGTTAATGATTAAGTGCTACTAAAGTTTGTTAATGATTAGTTGATGATTAAGTGTTGCTAAACTGTGAATGAACCCTAGACTGCTGCTAAACACATATAGTCCCTAAGATATAAACCCTGAGATGATTTTGCTTTGTATGTTTCATCCGTGTAGTAAGTAATAGAGTGAACCTTGCCATAGAATTCTGTTAGGTCGCACCTTTATAAATCTCTATTAAAACCACTTTCTGTTAATACCTTTGATGGTGATTCTTTAAGTGGCCTCTAAACCACTCATTCGCGACAGTATCTTTCACAACCCCAAGAAAAACTCATGTGAAAGAAAATTAATTCTCTATTAAACTCTGAATTATCACAAATCATTTCCTTACAAACTGAATGAAAATTAGTATGATTTTTTCTAATCCTTTAACTTAAACGTGTTGGAACTGAGGAAAAAAACATGTAAAAACCAAAATGATTTTCAGAAGCTAAAATGTTTTAATGACTAGGTCTTCATTCAATTTTTAGAAACAACTACTTTCTTTTTATTGAAATAACTTGTTCCTCTAAGAGATTTCAGTTGAAAATAAAGGGGTTTTTTATGTTTAACCAAATTTAGTGTTTTGTTTTTCAGTCTTTTCCCTTTAATTAAACTGCACACTACAGACAAAAATATAGACTACTTTTTGAATATTAATTATAGTTCTCTTGAAGTCTCCTAGGTCATTAAAATATGATTAGCTAAAGACTTTTCTTAGGTGGAATGAATAATACGCATCAAATATACACATCCATTTCAAAAGTCTATGACGATTATCTTATTGGGATTCAGTTAATGAGAAAAATCCATCTCTGTTGGTTCAGTGACATGGGCGAGCGGTTCAATTCCCGAAGATGCACAGCATGACAAATGCAATTCACAACACCTGGACTACCAAGTTAGCCACCTCACACTGAAGGGTCTGCAAACTACTAAGCAGCATACAGGTATTCCTGCTGAGTATATTACCTAAAGTCTCTTCTTCCTTAATTATTTTTATCAGATTACTTTAAATTAGCCCTGTGCTGTGGCTTATTAAAAAATGAATCTTGTTTCCATGGCAATAAGTTTGTTTTACCAACTTGCAATAAATGGATATACTAAAACATTTGCAAAAATGGATTTCCATTTCAGTTTAGATGTAAGCAAGCATGAGACAAATCTGTTCATGAAGAAATGGGATATGCAACATTACATCACTTATTTAGTATTGCCAAATTCTCCTTTTGGGGGTTAGCCATAGTTCCAATTAGAAAGAAATGTTGTAAACATCATTATCAATCTGAGTGTGGTTTTAAGGGACATATTTTTACAATTATACTCAATTAACACCATCAAGAAATGGGGAAATATTATATTACCCACTATCCAGGGAAATCTTCCATCCAGAAATGGTCTGAAACCATCTCATCTTCATGGAAATCAAACCACAGCAACACCTCCAACAGCTCAACTTACATGATGGCATATTCTGAACTATTTTGCAAAATCCTGGTGCTGTCTTTGTATCAAACGGTAAGAGGAGAAAAACCCAAACGCTGCAGCCCCTACTAATCCATCTCTTTTGGTCCAGCAAGTTGCAATGAAAAATGTTTTCCAGGTCATGTACCCAAGAGCTCTAAAGGTAATCACAGCAGCCATAGGATGCGATGGCACATCCCTGACTGTCAAGGCTAAAATTCAGGTATCAACACCAACCACAACTGTACTGTCTGTGCTGTGCTGACCACAAGACACTAGGCAAATAACTATCACAGTTGGGTCTTGTATTTACTCTTTCTATAAGCCACTTATGGACTGATTAACTGGATCCAGACTGTGCCTCGACAAAACCAGTATACTGCTCATGATTACAATACTAACGCATCTACACACACACACCTTGGCACGTCCTGAAGCTCTCCATGCAGTGGAAAGAGAAGGTTCCTGATCTGCTCTGTAAAGCCCAGAGGATGGGCATCACCTAAGGAACTAGTTAAAATGTAACAAACCCCCCAAAATTTACTTCCTAGACTGGCAGCTCAATGAATTATATTATGTATTAGAATGGCACAAACAACTAAATATCCAAAAAGTTCTTAAAAACAAACCCTTTGAACTCCCTTCTTTCCAGATTAACGCTGCATATGTGATAAGAGTCTGCCCAAGAGTCCAGATAGATAAAGCATGGATAATCCTTTAGGCTGCCATAGGTATTCCTGATGAGAGTAGTGTGCGTAGATGGGAGAAGTGCAGCTCTATTTTAGTCAAAGGCAGTATTAAAGTAAACTGTATAATCAGAGTAGATACAGGCAGTGAGCTCCATACAACTGACAAAAAAAAAAAGAAAAGAAAGAGTTGAAAATACCTATCTGCAGATACTTATCTCTCAAGTAATATGGGATGAATAAGGAGCTCCTGTCCAAGATCAAACATGGAAAGGAAGTGTACAAGAGACGGAAGCAGGGTAGGGTAACCCAGGAGAAATATAGAGATGCCATCTGAACATGCAGGGATGGGGTTAGGTAAACCAAAGCCCACATGGAGCTGAATCGGACTAGAGACATGAAGGGTGACAAGAAGGTCATCTATGGATACATCATTAGAGAAAACACAGGCCCACTGCTGAAAGAAGCAGGGCACCTGGTGACAAAGGACATGTAAAAGGCTGAGGTACTCAATGCCTTCTTCACCTCAGTCTGTACTAGCAAGATCGACCTTCAGGAATCCCAGGCCCCTGTCTGGAGCAAGGAAGATTTACCCTCAGTGAAACAGTATCCAGCTAGGGTACATTTAAACAAACTGGACATAGACATGGGACCTGATGGGATGCACCCACTAAGGCTGATGTCATTGTGAGGCCACTCTCAGTTATGTTGTAAAGGTCATGACAACTGGGGGAGGTAGCCAAGGACTGGAAGAAAGCAAATGTCACTGCTATCTCCAAGAAGGGCAAAAACAGAATCCAGGGAACCAGCCAGTCAGCCTCATCTCCACCCCTGTAAAGGTGATGGAGCAAGTAGCATGTCTGGCAATGGCTTCCAGTATTAAGTACAGAAAAGTGATTGTGAGTAGTCAGCATGGATTTACAAAGGGGAAATCATGCTTAACCAATCTGATAACCTTCTTTGATGACAGAACTGGATCAGTGGAATAGGGGAGAGCAGTGGATATTGTTTATCTTGATTTTAGCAAAACTTTCAGCACAATCTCCCATAACATCCTCACAGACAAACTGATAAAGTACAAACCAGACAAATGGACAGCTAGTGAGAAGGACTGAAAGCTGGCTGAACTGCTGGGCTCAAATGGTTGTGATCAATGACACACAGTCCGGCTGGAAGCCAGTCACTAGTGGTGTACACTAGGCATCAATATGGCATCCACTACAGTTTAACCTCTTTATTATGACCTGGATGATTGGGCAGAGGGCCCCCCCAGCAAGTTTGCATATGATACAAAACTGGGAAGAGTAGTTGACACACCAGATGGGTGTGCTGCCATTCAGAGGGACCTTGAGAGGTTGGAGAAATGGGCTGACAGAAACCTCACATAGTTCAACAGAGAGAAGTGCAAAGTCCTGGGAAGGGAATAACCAGCACCTGAGAAGGAATAACTCTATGCACCCCTACAGGCAGGGGTTGACTGGCTGGAAAGCAACCTTGCAGAAAAGGACCTGGTGGGTCCTGGTGGATACTGAGCTGAACATGGGCCAGCAATATGCCCTTGCAGCAAAAACAGTCAACAGCATCCATCCTTTGCTGCATTAGCAGGAGTATTACCAGCAGGTTGAGGGAGGTGATCCTTCCTTTCTGCTCAGCCCCTGGGAGACACATCTTAGGTACTGCATCCCGGTCTGGGCTCCTCAGTACAGAAGAGACATGGACTTCCTGGAGTAAATGCAGCAAAGGGCCAACACAGATGATTAAGGCACTCGTGCACCTTTCATGTGAGGAAAGGCTGAGAGAGATGGGACTCTTCAGCCTGAAAAAATAAAGTCTCAAGGGAATCTTATCAATGTGTATAAATACCTGATGGAAGGAATAAATGCGACAGAGCCAGACTCTTCTCAGTGGTGCCTAGCAGAAGCAGCAACAACGGGTACAAACTGAAATACAGGAAATTCCAGTTAGAACTTAAAAAAAAAAAATCAACTAAACAACTTTATTTTTTTTTAAACTATGAGATGGTCAAGCACAAGAAGGTAGATGTGCAGCCTTCTTCCTTCTAAGATATTGAAAACCTGACAAGAAATGGTCTTAAGTAACTGTAGTAACTAGATGATCTCTAGATGTTCCTTCCAATCTTAATGACTGCTTGATGGAAATCATCTGACCATTTTATAAATACAGAGAGACAACTCTTTCACTGCAAGCCATTAGATGCTTAATTCTTTTTTTTTTTCCACCCAAAAGTGGCATGATTCTGACACAATGTTTGGATTTTGTCATAAATAAGATATTACAATGTGCACATATCTTAATATCTATTTTTAAGCAATTCTATCATGACCATTTTCTCTGGAAAATTAGACAATTCATTCTGTTGGAGAAAATTTAAGAAAATCAACATTTTATGGATGCAGCTGAATAACAGATGATTGTATATAAAGCAAGTAAAGAGAGTAAATTGTAATTCATCTCACACTTCTGCCATAGCTATTTTGAACAGCTACTGAGCTAGATAAAGATCATACCTAATTGCTAATCATTATGTCACTCTTGGTTGAATCCCCCCACACGAGTGTGCACGCACACACACACACACGCGCAAACACTGCAATGTGATTTAAGTTTCAAGTAATTACAGCCTGAAACAGTGTGAGAAACAGCAACTACATACAGGTAATTAAGTCTTCAACAGAGTATCATTATAAGTTATTAGATACCTGCAAAGTGCAGGTGGTTAGTGCAGGTGTCTTGAGCTGCAGAAATCAGAATATGAACAAAGCACCCAGATCAACAGATAGGCAGACACAGATATATAGCACACAGACTTATACATACAAGAAATATATATATTCTCTATCTCTTCAGGATGAAAACATGAGGAATGAGAAATCCACCTATATACAAAATAACTCTCAGAACTACCAGTTACAATTCATGAAAGTATACCTTCTTTTTACCTTCTTTTTATACCTTTTTATACTTTTAATAATTCTATTAATTGCAAAGAACATCTAATTAAGTCCATTGATATAACTTACTCTTTTCAATGCTAAAGAGAAGGAATAGTAAGTGATAGCAATAATAAAGAAGCACTAAAGTTCTGGTGTTATTATGATGCATAGAAGGGCTGATAGCCAAACCAGATTTTTTTTTTTTTTTTAATTTTTATAGTACATGAGGAAGTTAGAAGTAAACAATATAAAAAGAAAAATACTTGGCCAAAATCATATAAGGAGCTTAGGGAAACATATCTCCAAAGTGATACATCACGACATATATCAGGAAATAAAACAACAAAATATTACAAGATATTGAAAAATTATACTTTTTTAGAAAATTGCAAAGGAAAATCTTGTTTTTCTTCATTGTAAACTGTAATTATGGGCCAGACTCTAGCACTCTTGTCTCCATTCTTGCTTATGTTGAGTAGCATTTTATTCCAAAAACTAAGTCTCATTGAAATAAGTAGCTTCTCTATGAAAAAAAATTGCTATCAAACTAAGGACGCCAATTAGTAATCAAGAATATCTTGATCCTTCAATGTCCTATTTTCATTTTACTATGAAAATATCTACTCAAGAACCTCTGTCCACAAAAAGAAGAAACTCTGCTTCCCCAAGACCTCTTAACAATATGGCATATCTCTCAGGAGCTTGCAAAACACACAAAAAAGACTGCAATACTTTTTATTGATAAAATGCGACGAAATGTCGTTTGTTTTTTTTTCAAGCTATGCTCATATACTAGCTTTATCTTTCTCGGTAGCTGTCTAAAATACCAAGCACAAGAATGGAAAATATATATACTTACAATTGAGTCTTGACATCATAGCAAGACAAAAACAATTAGCAAATGAACTTTGCTAGCTGGGCTCTGCAGGCATTCGTGTTGATGTGACCCAGTGTCATTCAAGCCTTGGTTAACATAAAAATGAGTCATCTGTACTGGCTGCTGGCTTCTCTTTCTGGAAAGGATTGTAATTTGTCTTAACTTCAGTTGTATGATAAAGTTTGATCCAACTTCTATGCAAGTTTTTATAGAATCAGATAGCAAACAGCAGACAATAAATGTTCCATTCTAAATTCCTGACATACGGACATTGTGTGTCAAATCAAGGGATGGAAGAATACAGAATTGGTAGGAAGAAATTCTGCACTTAGCAAAGTTGATGTACTCTGCCACTGATTTCCCTGGGGTCAGGATTTCATTCTCGGACAGGGAACAGCAGAACAGAACAGCACAGTGATTTACACAGACAATGCTAGGAAGAGTGGTAAATGAAGAAGCGGTATGAGAAGAGTACTCAGTATTAACAGAGAAATCTAAATTACAAACAATGGTGGCTAACATGAACAAATGTGAAAAGGAAGGAGGCTAGCGCTTATTATTTTAGACGTGTAATCAAAACCCTATTTTAAAAGGGCTAAGACAGCACGAGGAAACAAATACAGAAGATACGTTATCACTGTTGAAGCATAACACTGAACCTCAGTTTCTTTACTGTAAATGCTGTAGTTGAGTTTAAGCCATTTAAGCAAGAAGAAGAAAAATGCTATCTTTATCTTACTGACAGCTTCATAAAATGGGTTTCTTTAAAGAAATGCCTGACACTAACAGTAACCTCTAACAATGCCCATGGGAACTGCAGTTGGATAATGGTAAGTCCATGTAAAAATATATATGTGTATGTGTGTGAGGCTGCATGTTATAAAACACATATATACCACTTGTGTTATTTATATAACTATTGTTCAAACACCTACAAAATATACATGTAAAATAGGTATAAAGGAAAACATTATAGAAACTTGTCAAAAGACGTATAAGGCTGTTATTTCAACACTGAGCTACTTAACATGGAAGGGCTCTTGCAACAGAAACAGAGGCAGATAAAGAGCCATCTGATAGGTAGATCTCCTCAAGTGAAAATTAACGATGTCCATGTAAACAGAAGTACATTTAAGTGATAACATAGGCACCCCTCCCTCAAAATACTAATACAAATCTGTGCCAACAGATTCTTGACAGACCGAGGAAGCTAAAAACTACACAAAAAGTGTTACATACGTTATTACTAAACACAGCTCAAAATCACTGACAAAACTGAAGAGGTTGAGCTATATACCAGAAACAGTGAGTTACTGTTAATGACGGTGCTGCTCACAGCAGACAATCAGCATAAAATCTGACAGCCAGTGCACCTGCAAGTGTGAAGTATGACTTTCTCAGAGACTGCTAAAATGTCTACCTTAAATAATCTTTACAAGTCTGCACAGCATGTCCACCTCAGTTTAGTCTTTGCTGCATCCTAACTTTCTGTTAGTGCTTCCTGTATATGCTTCCATCTAATTAAATCTGACTTTTCATGAAAGCAGATGCAAAAAGTTCTATGTATTTTTCTAACAACAAATCTAAACAGAAAGGTTTTTTTTTCAGCTTGCTCACACGGTAACAAACCCAACTATCCCATGAGCTGGTTGGAAACCAATGAACCCAGAGCCAGGGATTTGGCACAGCTGGCCATTTAGAAGATAACAACAGCAAAGCTTTAAAAGCAAGAAGTCAGTTACGATCTGGCTCCCTCAGCCTTATTACCTGGACTGAAAGGAAAGTGGGGAGATGGAAGTTCTTGTGTTCTGGATGCCTGACTGAAGGCAAGGTGAAGGGACAGATGATGCCTTCCAAATTCCCCAAACTAGCTAGTTAGTGGGCTGAAAAATACTTTGTCAGTTGAGTCATATTAAACTTGCCAATAAATGTTAAATTTTTTAACAGATTAAACTTGTCAACAAATCTGCTTAGTCTGACATTGCTCGCACACAACATGCAGTCTGATAGGAGCAAAAATTGTGCCTCCTTCAGAGAGCAGCTGTACGACTTCCTTGTTTACATCTCTACTGCAGCATGCCAGATTAATCCAAACCTCCACTTCTGTATCTATAATTTTGCAAGAAAAATCCTGGGTAGACAGGTATTTATGTGCCTGATTTGCAGGCTCCTGCAATGCACATATAAGCCCTTCTGTCTACAGGGGTTTCAGCAAGATTTATGTACGTAGCAACCACACAGATTTAGGAGTCTGCTTGCACACACTGCACAGTATAATCAATGCCTTACATATATTTAGACACCACATTGGTCATATAGATAAGTGGGGAAAAAAGTCTATTATTTCAGAAAGTTTGATCCTGAATGTCAACATTTAAAGCAGCAATATAACAGAATATTCATACAGGTGCAGAACTTTCATTATTATTTAAAAATACATCTCCATGAATATTATTATTATTAAACATTAATACATCCATTAATTTTGCATGATCCTTGAAAGAGATCGTAAAAGGACAAAGTCTTTTCCTGGAAGATTTTAAAATCCAAATTAGGCAAAGATGAGTTAGAATATGCATAAAACAGACAAAAAAGAGGGATTTAGAAAAGAAGATTAATACAAACCGTGCATATTTTAGGGACAAAAACTTATTAATATATTTCACTGCACAGAGTGACTTAAGGTAAGACACGAGAGATGGTACAAAAATCGTGAATGTAACTAAGCAGGAAGAAGTGGATTGGTAACTAAAAAAGGACTCTTAGAGAACACTATTTCAAAAGGAAGAGCACAAATACCAAGAGTAAAAGATATACGGTCAGAGCAATAGAAAAGCAAGACAGCCTGAAAAGTTCAAACAAAAATTAAAAGCAGTTAAAGCACTCAGAATTTCCAATGCCTCTTCTGCTGCTACGAGAAGCTGTAGTTAGAAGGCTGATTTTTTTTTTCCCGTAGACATTATCCTAAATTTACTCTTCCCAAAAGGAGCAAACAGCACCATATCATGATGCTGATGGTGCTGTTCATCATATTAGTGTTTAAAAAAACATTGTTTATCATATGATATTACAGAGACACTTTCTTCATTCAAAAAACACCTCCTCAGACAGTGCCTGTACCACACAGATTGCTTTTTGCTGACTTCAGTTTCAGTGGAAATATCATTCCATGCTTGCCTTATGCTTATGATTCTGCCAAGGCATCTGACTTGAGCCAGATGTCTGGGAAAAAGATACAGGACTGGAAGAACCTTCACCTGGACTGTACAGAGTTTTTCTTGTGCCAAGCCTGGGGAGGAAAAATGAAAGCAGCCATCCAGTATGATCACTAAAAGGGGGTATTTTGAACAAGAATATTTGTTGTGTCTCCTTCACTCTTCAGAAGAATATAGGAGATATTAGATTTACTTCTATAGCTTGCTTCAGTGAAGAAAAGGTTACTCAAAAATCATGTGTCACAAAAGGATAAATGATGTCAGGATTTGAGTGAGTATCTAGTGTAGAGGGTAAAGGCCGTGGAAATTTCTTCATCTTGAAAATCTCTTGATTTTTGGCTAATGTAAATTGTTGGAGCTCTGTCTGGTTTACCATAGTACACGATTATAAACTAAATACTAAGGCTGCCCACAATGAGAACGTGGTCTAGTAGGAGAGTCACTGGAATAATCCTGGAAGAGCAGAGATGACAACACAAATGCACACAAGTTCAGGTTTGTTGTGACGAATTGCGTTTCCACTTTAGTTCACAAATGTGCCCTTACAGATTAACTCCTAAAGAGGAGGGGAAATAGCTGAATGACTCTCAGGTTAGCACCAACATTTTCTAAATAGTATGAAAGGCATTTCAGTTCCTTTTTCATCACAATTTATGATCATTTTTGAAAGTTACCAATCAATATAAGAGACAAACACTTTACAGGTGAGTGTGGAATGGAATTCAAGTGAAATACACATTACCATACCTAAAGCAGCTATTCAGAGCATATTCCTGCAGAATATGCTGCAATGTGATGCACTTGTAGAGAAGGTGTCAGATGGAAAAAGAGGACTGCAACAGCCAGTGACAGAGGTGGTTTTCTTTTCTTCTTTTTTTTTTTTTCTTTTCTTTTCTGTCTGTTTCTTTCTTTCTGGCCAATGAGGCAAAGAAGGTAGCAACAGCCCCAGGCAAAAAATGGCAAAATGGGAGAAGCAGCAGAGCACTTTCTCAAGCAAGGCTGAAGCTAAATGCTTCCATGTATGTTCTTTCTAATGTAATAATGATCTCACCTACCACCCAAAAAGCCTGTGGAAAACACTTTTGCAATAACCACCTGAAAAACCTTCATATCATTCATTTTGATGTTGTTTTTAAGCAACTTCCACTGTTTAGCAGGGTTGTTAGTATTAGAGACATCAGTGTGGTCCAAGGTTTTCTACAACTTTTTTTTAGGTAAGGTAAAACACAATTTCAGATATCCTTTAGAACTTAGCACATTTCTTAAAGGTCTCTGAAACATGTGCTTCCTTTCATTTTCAACTGTTCTTCACTTATGTTTATAGTGCTCCACCCTCCCCAATATATTTTAATTTGAAGGCTAAATGTTATGTTCTGTACTAGATACCACCAGAATAATGGGGAGCTTAATTCATACAAATGCAGATTTTCTTCAGGATCGCAGTGAACCTGCTGACTGACTGTGTGAAGGATAACTTTCTCAAGTGTGAACAGCTAAGGACAACCTCATTGCACTGCGCAGCCCATCAAGCCGAGGTGTCCAGCTGAAATCATATACTCCTATAAAGAGAAAGTGCCCCAAATTGATCAGTCTTGTCTCTCAGCCATCTCAATTTCTAAACCTGACATTTGTTATATACTGTCAGCAAGGAGCCATTCCCACAGCAGTGCTTTCATGGGCACAGAGAGTTCAGAAGACTGACAAAGAGAAGAGCGCTATGGACCTCAGGTGCTAAGACGTCATTCTGATTCCAACTCTGGGCACTAGTGATAGGGGAAAAAAGAGAAAGTCTGTTAAAAGCAGCACATCTAATACACTAATCAAGAAAGGAAACAAGCAATATACATGTGTTTTTTTTCTGGTACATGGCAAAAGTACTTGATGACAAGTTGATTCCCGTTCAGTCACAGTGGAAGAAGCTGGTTGATTTAAGGTACAAAAAAAAGTTTACAGTAAAGTTTATCAGTTCTTTCAAAAGGAGGCTATCTTTTCAACAAAGTTAATAAATACTTTTAGTATTAATGAACCTTGTTTTTCCTAGATTCCCAGAATGTATAATTCCCCAAATTTGGACATCAAGCAAATCAGCTGTGTATGTAGCCTTTTAAATTACAGTGTTCTATGTTTACAAAGGCTTATACATACAAATATCCACCAAAATATGAAGACTTCTAAACCTTTGCACTTTAAAACATTTTACTTGCCATTGAGTTTGCATAGAGTAACGTATCATGTTCAAACACCAGAAATCAGTGATTTCTAGGTGGATTTCTCTGGCTATGGACTTGTCCCCATCCCTTGTTAGAATCAAAGAAACCCTGTCTCACAAGGCCTTCTGAAACATACTTGTCATTTCACTGGACTAAACATGAACAGGTTGATAAATCTGGGCATGGGACAACTGCATTTGCACTTAATTGCCCTGTAGAATACTAGAGAATTAGAGTAACTATTCTCTAGTCACCAACTAGATTAGGTCTTTGAGGAAGTGGATTATTTAGTGTATTCTAAGGTATGCATATTAAACCTTGATATGAAGCAAAAATGGTTGGTTTTAATTTAAAAAATGAAAATAACTAATATGCTGGTTTTGGCTGGGATAGAGTTAATTTTCTTCATAGTAACTAGTATGGGGCTATGTTTTGGATTTGTGCTGAAAACAGTGTTGATAACACAGAGATGTTTTTGTTACTGCTGAGCAGTGCTGACACAGCGTCAAGGCCTTTTCTGCTTCTCACACCACCCCACCAGCGAGGAGGCTGGGGGTGCACAAGAAGTTGGGAAGGGACACAGCTGGGACAGCTGACCCCAACTGACCAAAAGGATATTCCATACCATATGACGTCATGCTCAGCATATAAAGCTGGGAGAGGAATAAGGAAGGGGGGACGTTCAGAGTGATAGCGTTTGTCTTCCCAAGTAACCGTTACGCGTGATGGAGCCCTGCTTTCCTGGAGATGGCTGAACACCTGCCTGCTGATGGGAAGTAGTGAATGAATTCCTCGTTTTGCTTTGCTTGCGTGCGCAGCTTTTGCTTTCCCTGTTAAACTGTCTTTATCTCAACCCACGAGTTTTCTCACTTACCCTTCCGATTCTCTCCCCCATCCCACCGGAGTTGGGAGTGAGTGAGCGGCTGTGTGGTGCTTAGTTGCCAACTGGGGTTAAACCACGACATATGTAAACAATCTATTTCCAATTAAGTAAGACAAGATGTACATTACTGTAAACTAGTTGGATTTTTCTCCTACCAATGACTCATAAATCACAGTGCATTTGTTCCTCTCTCTGAATGTATATTTATTAGTACCACATGTAGGTGGAACATTATGCCCAGAAGTCTATAGTCGCAAAGAAGCATGCTGAGAGCTGGAATAAGTTCTTACAAATGAATATGCTTTCAGTATATTTTTAACATGTTACATATTCTTAATTACACAGAAGAAATTTTATACAGGTAGTCCAGACCTCTGAGCTGCAAAAACCCAAAACTAGTTGGGGAGGGTGGGGTGTGGTAGAATATTGATTAAGAACTCAAGAAAATAGTTGAGACTCTACACTATTTCAATTAGTTACATTAAACAGTATAACAAATATTTTTGGAATGAAGGTTTGGAATGTTCTTTTAAGTTGTTTGTGAATATAAAAACAAATAAATGGCAGATATGCATAAAACAGGGGGCAATTTGATTAACATATAATGGACAACCCTCAAAGTCCAGAACAATGTAGGCATGAAACACAAAGTCCTATCTTATTAACCACAGGAATTATAAATCCCAACACCAAAAAAGACTTTCAGATTAATCCTGACTGACCTGCAAAGGATCAAAGAATCTCATCCCCAAATTTTTGCATTTACTATCTAGTCTCTAACCACTACTTCTCCAAGACCTTTCATAAACTGTGATTATTTTTTTTTTTTACATCTGTATGTTTTTATTTATTCACATAATACATTTTGCTCATAATAGACACAGAGGTGATCTAAATTCAAAGCTCTAAATTTAGCCTTTCATTTATATAACGTGCACAGCATGTCATCAGTGGAAGGGAAAAACTAAAATAACCGTTTCCTTTTTAAGTAGTAATGTATCACCAGCAAGCCAACAAACTGTAGCAGTCATTAGCATATGAAGCTATTAGTCAGTAAATTTATTTCAAAGTATGTATAATGTATAAAAAAGTCAAATGAAAAATAATTCTGAATATTTACACCATGCTACAGTATACATCCCTGGTGGATCTTCACCTGGAATGCATATTCCACAGTACTTAACTGTGCTTCCTGCTATAAAATGTGTGTGCCTCACAGTTCTTCATATTTGTATCTTAAAAACCCTAGGCACACAGAGAAAAAGCCATTTCTTACATCCAGCAATGTCCCGTGACTCTTTTAAGCTTTCTACAACCCATAGGGTTTAAACATATTTTCCTGTGTCTTGCCATAAAGCCCTGAGCTGTCACCAGCAGCCACCAGAAGACACTCCTGCTGCCTCTGGCCCCTGAGCCTCCAGCTGGCTCATATGGCAGAAGTCATGGTGGGCAGCAGGAGTGCATGTTAAATTCCTTCAGGCAGTGCCTAGAGAAATTCGACACATCTTTAAATGGGGAATACCTTGCTTTTACCCAGTTACTTAAATCATTGGTAACTTAAAAACAGCTAATATAAAATGCAACAAGCATTCATTAATAAAATCCACATCAAATAAAAGTTACAAATGTTTATAAAGAATACAGGTGAAAAAATGAAAGCAGAACTATACCTAAACTACTTACACCAGAGTTATGTCAAGAAAACCGTTCTGTTCCTCGTTCAGCTACCTTACTGTCTCCCCTGTTTCTCCCCTTTTCTTCTGAAAAAGCAGTAAAATGTTTCAAGCTTTGTGTCAGCTGTACCTGCTACGAAGCCTATCACAAAGCTCACTCACAGGAAAAATCGTCTCCTGGAGCACTCCTATTAGAGGACACCTCCAGTAATACTCATCTCATCCAACTGCTTCATGGTGAAGAATGTTAGTTCTTGTGGTAAATATTCCCTTAGAGATCTTTTTCCTTTGAGGCGGTCCTTGCAGACTTCATCTTTCATTCCAAAGTTTTTTCAGCCTCATGTTTATTCAAGGAGAGCCTGGCCAATCCTTGAGTTAAAACAAATATTGCTTCCCTTCCTTAGGAAAGACTGTTGGCTGAGGACTGAAATGCAAGAAAATTCCACCACACCTCCCCTCACCTCAAAGAAGCCTGGAGCAGAGGATGCTGAGAAGCGAAGGGGCCTACTTATGACAATTATGCAAGCAAAGGGAAGGCAAATGGAAAGGATCAATAAGCGAGCCTAAAGCACAGTTGCTTTGCATGTGTTGTGTAATGTTTGTGTAATTTCTATTAGAAGGAGAGTAGGAAAGTTTTGTGTTTACAGGAATATACAGTTCTAATGCCTGTCTAAATATATCTGGCATAAATGGTAACAGCAATCTTTGTTAATAGTTTCCAGTGTTGCAATACAAAGAGTAGAGAAAGAAGAACAAGACATTTTGGAAAAAGAAAAGCTCTGACCTTAACATAAGAATTTCTTTTCAAGTAAGAGATATAGTAGCAGCCCTTATGGTGCTGTGCTTTAGACTTGTGACCAGAACAGTGTTGATAACACACCAATGTTTTAGCTATTACCAAACAGTACTTGCACAGCATCAAGGCCTTCTGTTTCTCACTCTACTCTCCTGCCCTCCTACTAAATAGGCTGAAGGTGGGCAAGAGGCTGGGAGGAGACATAGCTGGGACAGCTGACTGAATTGACCAAAGAGATGTGCTTCACACCATGTAACATCACGCTCAGCAATAACTGGGAGCAGCCATTGCTCAGAGACTAGCTGGGCATCCGTGTGCTGGTGATGAGTGATTACTTTTGCATCACTCGTTTTTTGTTGTTTTTGGTTTGGGGGCTTTTTTGTTGGTGGTGGTTTTTTTCCCCCTCTTTTTTTTTTCTTCTTTTTTTTTTCTCCAGACCCTCTTTCTCCCCTTCACTTATTGAACTGTCTTTATCTTGACTCATGAGTTTTTCTTGTTGCTTTTCCAATTCTCTCTCCCACTGTGAGGGAGTGAGCAAGTGGCTGGTGGGTGCTTAGTTGCTACCTGGGGTCAACCCACCACACCAGCAAAGCTGCTGAAGTTGGCTAGAATGGGTAGCATAGTGAAGAAAGAGATGAGGCGAGAAAAGAGGAAGAAAAACAGCATGAAGCACAGCTAGGAAGAGAAGAGATATGAGGCAGAGTTAGTGGGACCGGCGAGCAGAGGGGAAAGTTGTGTGAAGCATAGCTAAAGGGATGAGAAGCAGAGCAATGAGTAGCACAGAACAGCGAGCAGTGGGGCTGGCAGCATGAGAAGCAGCAAAATCAGAACCAGGTGAGATCAATATACCAACTCAGCTTAAATGCAGCCTTACCACCCATCAAGACTTCAAAAACCTTGAACAGCGAGTGCCAATTATTACAGAAGAGAAAAAGCAACTAGCTGACCTAGCAGTTGCTTCCTCTGAAGAAAACAGAGTAAAATATTATTGGTATAGTTATGCTTCAAGAATTAAGTACCAGTACTGTGTTTACTTACTTTGTTTGAGTCCATTTAATAAAAATGTTTGTTAGCTGTTTGATTTACATTTCATAGCTGCTTGATATCCTTCTGCAGAATGCATTTTTCACTGCAATTTACATCCTGTATCAATCTCTGTATTGAACATATGCATGACTCAAACACCTAAATAAGATATTTTGCGTAGTTCTTTAATGACGAAGACCAGATACTACAGTAATTACCAATTTGAAAATGTTTTTTTGTGACTGATCTCCAACCTCTTCCATTTTGGTATACCATAAAAGGGATCTTTCTACAAAACTTACCTTTCTATTAACGTTCCTCCCCCCACTTCCCTGTCATGTTGCTAAGTTGCAACAGTCAGTGACTAACACATAAGTGCATTTCCCATTATGATTTAAATTACATGTGCAGTTATTTTACACCAATGACATGTCCACCTAATACAAAGAAACTGCATTTTCTTATACAATGACAAAATTAAGAAATTTCACAGTACACTAAAAGAATCATTGCCATTCATGGCTTAAGGAAAAGCAGCAAAAATTGGAAAACATGAGGAAAAGACATCTGAAAATTTCCTCCTAGATTTGTTGCAAGACACCCAAACTTAGAGGGTTTGGTCTAGTAACATTCAAGTATCTCATGCTATGTATCTATTTATGTGGATGACTACAGAAGGTCATATTATCTGAGATGACTGTCACCAAACAGGCAAAAAAGCATTCTCTTCTGATCCAAGCTTGAAAGTCACCTTAATATAAAAGACCAAAGTATCAATTTTGTGGCCTGGAAGAATAGACATCAGCCAGAATTTAATAACATCCTTAGGAGCTAACAAAGACTTTTCTATCCAAGCTCCTCAAAAAAGAGAAAGCTCTCTGTATGTTACTTGATCAAAAAGCTATTCAGCTCAAGGTTTGTTCACAATGTAGACAAAAAAAGGGCAAAATTAACAGAAGGCCATGCCTATTTAATTGCCCCAGCAATCTGGTCCCCAAGGCAATTGCTTACTTTGCTTATGTCAGTCCTGGAAACTGTGATACAGTGATGCAAAAGACAAAAAATCTTTGGATATATCTAACAAAGCTTTTCTGGCAGACCTACGTCTGCAAAGACCATATGACTGCTATATGGAAAATCCCATTTAGAATGCTGCATGTAATTCTGTCACACATGTTCATCTTTCTCGAATTTATATTGACGTAGACGAATTAAAGAAACTTGGCTTGATTAACCACACCAAAGGCCAAGAGGGAACCGAACCATTCCCTGCAAATAAATCAGGATGCAAATACCGGGAAGAAAGAGATAATTCAGCTAAACAAAGAGGCTGGCAGAAGAACAAGCTCTGAATAAATCAAGCTGGTAACTAGAAGAAAGCTCCCAATCATTGACGTTGTGAGGGTCTGAAACAGCTTCTCAATAGGCGGAGTGGGACACAGGTCAACTAGTGATGACAAGCCTGGTCATTTGTTGAACTACAGGTGTGGTGGTGTGCGACAACAGGACATGGCTCCCTATGGAATGTGTTTGTGCACTTGACAGGTCAGGCCCATCTTGTTCCCTGGTCATACATGATGCATTAAATATTTCTCTGAGATTGTCCAGCTTTCTTCTTGTCTGGTGTACTGGTTTTGGCTGAGATAGGGTTAGTTTTTCTTCATAGGAGCTGGTATAGTGCTATGTTTTGGATTTGTGCTGAAAACAGTGTTCATAATAGAGATGTTTTCATTATTGCTGAGCAGTGCTTACACAGAGTCAAGGCCTTTTCTGCTTCTCACACCACCCCACCAGCGAGTAGGCTAGGGGTGCACAAGAAGTTGGGAGGGGACACAGCTGGGACAGCTGACCCCAAGTGACCAAAGGGATATTCCATACTATATGACGTCATGCTCAGCATATAAAGCTGGGGGAAGAAGAAGGAAGAGGGCGACATTTTGGAGTGATGGTGTTTTGTCTTCCCAAGTAACCGTTATGTGTGATGGAGCCCTGCTTTCCTGGAGATGGCTGAACACCTGCCTGCCCATGGGAAGTAGTGAATGAATTCCTTATTTTGATCTGCTGGCATGCGTGGCTTTTGCTTTACCTATTAAACTGTCTTTATCAACCCACTTACCCTTCCGATTCTCTCCCCCATCCCATTGTGGGGGGAGTGAGCAAGTGGCTATGTGGTGCTTAGCTGCCTGCTGGGGTTAACCCAGAACATATGGTCAGTGACTGAGTCTTTATTATATATTCCTAAGTATTGTACTATAAGGCTGGTTTGGGATGGAAGGGAAAAAAAAAAAAAAACAAAAAAATGGTTAAACATGCCTCCTGCTAACCATTCCACAATGCTTTAACTTCCACCACAATCATAAAGAAATTTTTGAGATCTAGTGTTACAGCAGCATCTCACTGGCTTGCCACTGCACGGGTTCCCATTCCACTCAATTAAAGCTCCTCTTATTTGCTGTGCAGAATGGTGCCCTAGACTACTTGCCCCATCAAGGAAACTACCAGAAAACTGTAGGGAATCCAGCAGCAGAGTCTCATTGTTCAAGAAAAGCTTCTAAAAGACACCAAGAAGTTAATAAATAGCAGCATCCACTGACTCCCCTTTTGGACACCCCTACAGGGAAAGCGCCCAGAAAAGGCCAAGGTGTTCTTCCCTATCACAGCTATTTTAGCTGTGTAGATTTACCTTTTGTGATTATTTACTAAATAATAGACCATCTCCCTGCTGCATCAGATAAAAGCCATCTATGCATTCTCCTTCCATCCTGTTGCTCTATCTGGCCTATCACGTGTGGTCTACATAATACAATAAAACAGGAGACCAACTCAGGAGACCAACAGAAAGAGGAAACGTAATTTTTCATCAATATCACAAATCTTGAATAGAAAGTAATAGTCTAAACTACCTACTTGCAGTGTTTTAGTCCTTATTTCTTCTGAGCATAACTTGAAAAATGGTTCTGTTTATTTTATCTTATCACATTAGCCTGGTATTAGTTTTTGCTTATAACCATTCAGACATGTTTGGCATTTAACATATGCTATTTTGAAAGATTCTAATCTGTTAAATAAGTTTTAGGCTTGTCTGACAAGGCATTTTTCTTGCATATTGCTATCTGCAGATGGTGTGATGAAAGATAAAAAAAGTCAGCATCTCTCCCTTCCCTACAAGCAGCTCCCACTCCACTAATTTTACCAGTTACAAGGAAGGATGTCAGAGACCTGGCATAAAGGTTTTTGGACTCTAAATTGCCAATTTTCTATAACGCTCTTAAGTAATTTTATTTTACCGTTATAAGTATACTGACGTATGAGCAGCTGAACTGTAAATTACAGTTCCAATTAGTTTTTTAGAAGAGTGAGGCTCTTCCTTTAAGGAGGGAGGGGGAAAAAAAGAAAAACAAAAGAAAAAAGCCTAGGGATATTGTGACCATCTCAGGCAGCAGGCAGCCGCAACACTTCTAGGAATTAGGCTTGTCAAAATCCCCTCTCAGAAACTCCTGCTGCTCTAGCAACAGCAAGTGCCAGCAGGCAACTGTGTTCCCAGAGACTGTGAACATAAACCTAGCAAAAGACAACTTGGTAGTTCTTTGTGGGAGATGAAGGAAACCAGACAGATGTACTCCCTAATAAACTTCTTCTGTGAACTGAGAGCTGCAGGGAGCCTAAGATTTTATGTTTTTATTTGCATAATGACCAGCATAAGTTCTCATTTCACAAAAGGAAATGGACTTTCCTGCCTGGAGTCACCACTGTCTGCATCAATTACCCCATCACTTAAGCAGCCCAGCCTGCTTAAAATCATCACCTCTTCAGAAAAGAAATGCCTTGTCAGGAATTTGGGAGAACTCAGTAGCAGAGCAGATAGACTTGCTATAGGATAGCTGGAGCTTTGCTGAGGTGTGAATCAAATTGGTGAGGTTCTTTAGGAATTAGATGTAAACACATGAAAAGCCCACCTGAGTTCTATTTATCCAGCACCTTATTTAACTGTCCCAAAGCACAACTGCCTTAAGGCAAGCATCTCCAGCTAAATTAAGAATATGGGCACAGAAATAGATGCAGCCAGCATATTAACCTAGAACATCAGCTATTTCCTAACAATTGCTTGTAACCATACTCTGAACTCAGTACGAATGCAACATAGTGTTTGGGTTTTTTTTTTATTTGAATTGCGATTCGCTGTGTTCACCAAGAAGCAAGAACACATCTATGTAATTCAGCCTTACGTGTACATGGCCTAAGACACAACTGAGACACAGTCTAATTATTCTTCGTTTCCCCTCCCAGCCCAAGATTCATTGCTTCATTCAGTGCAGAGGATGAAACAAGTTTTGTGCATGCGCCACAGTTGCTGCAAAACCAGTCCTTTTCACTTTTTTCTTTTTTTTGCAAAATTAAGCCCTCAGGGCCCTGATATGTTTCATTCTAATTCTATAGAGAAAGTGCAATTTCTTTGCCAATTTTTGCTTTGCAATCAGAAATATCTCATGGCAAATTCACTGCTTCAGTACTGTCCTTTCTTTACAGAGCTCTATAGTCAAGTATGATAGATTATTCAGATTTCTATTTCTCATGTTAATGCCACTGACATTAATTACTTCAATTATGTGAACCACACATGATTCCAAGAAGCTGATGGAAAACAGGAAGATATTCTAGGAAAATACATGACACTATTTGGACACATGATAAACAATGCACCTGATGTATTGAGAAGGAAAATGATTTCCAAATATTAATTTACACACTTAAAAAAAACCCACCATTGTGATTCAATTATATTAATGAATTCCTTTAGGTTGCTACTTGGGGGAGTGTTCATAGATTTGTTCTGTGGAAATCGGGTAGATCTGCTAACACTGGGAGAAGTAGTACTGCAAGTATATGCTGCAGGAACATGCTGCCAAAATGAGATGTTAAGCTGCATTCAAGGCTTATCCTCTTATCAGCTGTAAAAGACTTAGAGTATCCAGAAGTCATCCTCGGGTAGGAGTGAAGTTGCTTTAATTTGCTGCATCAATGCCCAATATAAGTGATCCAAACCTGTGTGTCATTTTCCCTTTCCAAAGCCTCTAAGTTATTCCTCCTAAACAGGCAGGAAACACAGATTAGAAGAAAAAAATCTATCCCCTAACAAAAGCATCATCTTTTCTAAGTATCCCTAGAGCTATGGTCTGGTCAGAGGAGTTTCCCCTTGATATTAGTGGGTGATGAAACTGCCAACCAGACCTTAGGAGATGACACTGAGCATCCAGGCTCATTCTGAGAGACAGAGAAAAGGACAAGGAAAAGACTCAAGCCCCGGTAGGTCCAGGCTCACAGGATGAAACAGTCACCAAACTTTTAGAATTTCAGAAAAGATAACAGAATGCCTAGATCCTGATCTGAGTCTTAAAGTGTATCACAACTATGAATTGTGAACAATATAAGTTATCTTCATTTTGTCCCCAAAAGGGTTCATTTTACTGTAATTTGCAGATTAAGGCTGTCACCAAACTATAGTCACAAATTCTACTGGTTGAGACAACAGTCGCAGCACATAAGCTTGTCATGTTCCAGGTGCCTGCTGGCAGAGAAGGAAAAAAGCCTGAGGTTTTCAAGACTTTTCTGCCTGTCATGTTCTCTGTCCTCTGTGTACACTGGTACCACAGTGGATTATTGCCCCTCACCCTTTCATTCCTCAGGGTCCTTTAATTCTGCTTTGTGCAATTAGAATTGACAGACAGAATTAAAACAGACGCAGTATAGTGGCCTCTTAAAACAAGCATCATGGGTGTCTATCTCATAACCATCATCCTTCCTGCATATGGCATTATCCCACATAATATAGGATAAAGGTATCAGTTTAATCTTTCTGCAGTTTCAGCAGTATGATTTTCAGCATCATAAGCGTGACTGAAATCACTAGTTTTTTGAGAGGGGTGGAGGGTGCATTGCTTTCTTTTCTTTTAAATCTACCATCTTCAACTGATATGGTTCTACTAACCTTGGGGAGGGCGGGGGCATTAATTGTTCTCCCTGGCATTGGGATCAACTGTTGCTAAGCTTTCTATTTGGCATCAAGAAGTCACAGAAAATTTTGATTTATTCATGAATCATGTTAGTGAAAGCCAGTGAATGGCTATCTTATATATCCTTGGGATGGAGGGGAAGACCAGTCCTCGACAACATGGAGCATACTACAGAATGCATCAGCTCTAAGGTACAGCATAAATACCTGAGATAGATAGCAAAGAAACGCTGCAACCTAAGTGGTCCTTTAGACTGTAGGGAGAGGGTAAAGGCTGTGGCCAAACAAAACAACTTACTTAGCTATAGTAAAGACTAGGTATTCCTTCAAGGATAGGAAAGGAACTCACAGTCGCTTCAAGATGGAGGGCTCACAGCCAAGCCTGCTTAGCGTTCAATCAGCAAACACAAATCAGAAAATCTGAACTGTCAGAATAGGCCAAGAATATACAGTGAAGTACAAGCCTTGGCAAAACATCCTGTGCTCAAGTTGAAAGAAAATGAATGCTTTTTCTTCTGGAAACTGCAGGTAATTAACTAGGGAGTCATTTCACCTTGCTTGCACTATTCATGGCACTTGCACAGAAGATCAGCCTACTAAAACTAAATCTCAACTAAAATGGATTTAAACTTCTAAAGAATCTTTCCAGTTATTCAAGAGTGAGTCCTGTGCCTCTCCTTTGATTTCAGAATGGTTTTTTTCAGATGGATGCCATAAAATGAAGTTTGGGTGCACATCTTCCCAGAAATCAGTGAGGAAGAACATTATTTTCTGTTTATGCGCTGGAAGTAATTGCTCCAGGGGGAGAGGGGGAAGTTACTTAAAGGGAGCCTGGCACTTAAAAGGAGAGTAAATATATTAGTTCTTAGGAAAGAAATTCACCATCACTGCAATTCATGCTCCAGTGCAGTATCTAAACATGACAAAGGATAATAATACAGGATCACGCTGTAGAACCACTACGATCACAGTTTTCAAGTACAACAGATTTGCCCACCGGGAAGCATCCATCAAAGTAGCTTTAATGATCTAAATGTCACTGTAGAGCAAAGAAACTCCAGGAACGTTCTTGTATTATGCCTGGAACAGTAATGTCTATACCTGCAATATTTAGAAAAGAATACAAAGAGGGGATATGTTCAGCCAAACAGAAAGGAGCCGTGCTCTGTCATGAAGTTTAGTATTATTTGCTCAGGAGGTTCCCTTACTTATTTTGGTTTGTTTTTGTTTTATTTTTTAAAGGAAGATGTAATTGTTGCTGCCAAACAACAAATTTGCACAGTAAGTCCTGAATGTTGACTGTCTTTCCCTCTTTGTGAGGATCTATAAGCAATGCATATCACCATGTACTACCAACATTGCATAGTTCAAGTAAGGTGATTTTACCTCATTTTAGGCTCTAATACCCAGTAATAGGAATGGAGATATTAAGTGGGTTGTTTAACACTGAATTCTTTTTGGAAGTAGTAGAAACATGCACAATCTAACAAGTTGGGTATCAGAAATAAAATGTATGTAGAAATTAACAACAGGGAAGTTCTGTGAGTTAAATATAATAATATATAATAAATATTTTATTGTATTATATAATATAAAACATCCACTCAGATATAATATAATATAATATTTATAATAATAATAAATAATATATTACTAGTATGAACCATTGCTTTTAAATTGTTGAAATCAACCGGATCATTGCCTCATTGCCCCTTTAGTGACATGTAGATCTTGCCATACATTCCTAATAGTATTTTTTTTCCATACAGCCATCCCAGAGCTCTGAACCGATATCTATTTAGCACTACAAATGAGCCCCCCCCCTCTTCCCTCTCCCCCTGCCCCCCAACTCACTGGCTTGCTTCATTTACTTTATAGCTAGGCATCAGTATGGACAAAACAGGAAATGTCTCTTCATCTTTTAAAAATACTATAAATTACAGACATTCAGATACAAAAGATGAATATCTAGCTTTTTCCCCTGTAAATTTGTTCTGCTATAGTTTGCTGAAGATGGAGGAAACCACAAATAATATTCTAAAGTCAACCATCAAAAATACAATAAAGAAATTAAAAACAGTTAAGCAGAAACCATTATGTTCTAATCCAAGAAAGAATTTCCTCTTTTTCTTAAATTTAACATGGAGACCAAAAATTTGATTTCACTTAAATTTTCTATTAAATTAATTCAATCCTCTTTACCTAAGTATTCTTAAAATGAATTCAGTAGAAAAATATATACATATAGCATCCAGCTATGAAAATAGTCCTACATGTGAAATACAGGTTTTGAGCATGTATTCTGTGCGATTATTCAGAACAAGTCTTGCAATTGCCAAAATTCCAAGATAAAACTGATGCCACATAGGTTGTTTTAAATCTTGCATTTTTCCTGATCAAGAATACTTTTCCTAATCAAAACTGCAAAAATAATAAAATTGTCATGATTTTAAAGGAATTTAAAGGTAATTTGTCTTGCTGATTACAATTCTGCCATCCTGCAAGGCAATTTAAGATCAAGAACCTAAATTTAGACAACGTTCCAAGTCATAGAATCATAGAATCATAGAATCACTAAGGTTGGAAAAGATCTCTAAGATCATCGAGTCCAACCGTCAACCCAACACCACCATGCCCACTACACCATGTCCCTAAGCGCCTCATCTACACGTCTTTTAAATACTTCCAGGGATGGTGACTCAACCAGAACTATGACAAAGGCAATGAAACAATTAGGATGATCATTGTTTATATTTTACTAAAAAGGCTGCATTTATTAAGTTTAAAATTTCATACACCATCTAAACCCATTATCCTATTATGAAGCATGGAATACCTTCATATGATTTTCATCTCATGCCAAAATGTTAGATAATTCTAGTAAGTGGCTCTACCATCTGTAATTTCTAAGATGGACATAGATTAAGATTTCTGATGTTCTGCAGGTTGTTGTGTTCTTTTGGGAGGGTGGGAAGCGGGCAGCTTGTCCGAGAAGTTCTATATAAGTCATGATTGACATGGGCTAATACTGGACGCCAGTCTTAGGAAAGTGGCTTGAGTTTCACATACTTAAACATGAATATAGTTCATATTGTCTTTTTTTCTTTCTTACTTTATTCTAAAGCAACTCTCCACTTTAGCTGGTTTTCTTCCAGCGAAAATTGTGAAAGAAATAATTCTGAGACTAGAATTCATACAAATGACATAAATTTCCCTACATTTCTTCTCAATAGTTGAAAAAAGTACACACCAGGGAATTGCATCAATTTAACTCTCTTAAATCAGTATAAGTGAATTATATTGATTTAGCTTAATTCTCTAACAAGCTAAATTAAGGCACTCTGATTCAGTAGAAATTAACAGTTGTACCAATTCAACAAAGTCAATTTAGAAGGAGATTTAGTAAAAGTCAATGTAACTTGTGTATGCGTGTAGAAAAAGTATATGGGAAAGCATATGCATTAGGAAATGGCTCTCATTTCCTTTCCAGCATGGAATGCAGCACTCATTCCAGGAGTTCAAAAGTTCAAGTAGAAAGTTCTACAAAGTCAAATCACTATGAATTAATCTTCTACCATATTGTTACAATTCATAAAATGAAGAGTGTGTGTGAGGGGGACTTATTTGGTGCATTAACAAAAAGAAATAAATACTTTTGGCTGTGAAATACAGATTGCTAATATCACTAAGGTTTGAATACTAAGTGTCAAAAAATCATGTTTAGCATGAAAAAAAAATAGAAAAACTAAGTGGCATGTGTATAATGAAGCACCAGAATGAATAAGAAATCATCAGCATTAGAAACTACAGAAATCAGGTTTTGGATTTTTTTTCCCCCTTTTAATCTTACTCACAAGAGACAGGTTTTGTTCTTACTTATTCTAGTAAAAGTAAATAACTGAATGCAGTTTCTTTAGACAAATTAACTGATTCCTAGCATCTAAAGTATTGTTTGACACTGCTTAAGGGTAGCTTTACACTTCTTTCCATCGTTTTCCATGGAACACTTGCAGGGTGAGGTGCCTATCTTTGAAGCAATGGCAGCAGGATCCACCCTGATTTGGCTAAAGAGGAAATTCAAATGTGTATTTCTACTATTCCAGTTAAGTGACTCGGCAGCACTTCATTTTTTCCAACAATTATGAAAAAAAAAAATTAAAAAAAATTTATACAACTCTCATCTGTCTCCCCCATAAAAATCCAAATGAACACCCTCACAGAGTAAATTAATTTTGCTATCTCCCAGCTCAGCTAAAAAGAAAACAAATGAAATATATACTAATTTCAATGTGATTCTATTTTAAATGCCCCAGATATACTTTCTTTAATCTTTTTTTGCTTTGACCACAGAAAGAACTGTCCAGTTTCCATCTATATCATTGAACAAACATGTTTGAGTAAGCACTTATTAGCCTATGAATTGTCCATCCTTCAAAATATCCTTTAGAAGTTTGGAAGAAAGACCTGATGGTTTGTATTTTTCCTAATAAATTTTTCTATTGTTTTTTGTGAAATGCACTCGCACGATCATCTCCTTACTGCAGGAAAGAGTAAGATATTCCGTCTTTCTGGAAAAGCTTTATACAGATCTTCAGTGTTTTAATACAGATCAAATTTATTGGCCTACTATAATGGTAAAGAAAACGGAGTTTGAACATAATGAAAAAAATGCACAAGCTTTCAGAACAAGTTGGCTGATACTGTATTTCAAAAGAACGGGTTGTGCATCTACAGACTTCCAGAGTAGTGCCGCATTTCAGGTATGTACGCAAACAACTGTGACTTTTGATTCACAAAATATTTCTGCAGTTTCAAATTCTTTCAAAACGTTATTAAAGTGTTTAGGAATAGGCATGCATCTGCACATTTCCAACATCTTCTAGGAAAGTTCTGATTGTGTGATTCATACCAAAGATATACATATTAAAAGAAGTGCACACACTTTTTTTAAAGCCCTAAAAATTTATTAGCATTTTCTGGGATGCTTGACACGCATTAAAGCAGAATTTGACTGTAAAAATAATTTAAGAAATCTACATACAGAAATGTGCTTATCATGATGCTCACCAGCAAGTCATTTAAATTCAATGATGCTGTTCAAATTCTAAAATTTTAAAAGCTCCAAGTCCGCATATTCACATCCATCCATGTAGTATCCAACTTCCTACCAAGAAAAAGGACATTTTTCATCATAGAAAACTGACACTGCATGACAGATCAAATAGTAGGGGAACTTCTTTGAAATTACTGACTTGCTGAATACTTAGACTATGCTTAAGAATTTTGCTGGCCTGGTATATGCTGACAGTTAACTGCATTAACCATCTTAAGCTTACATAAAGCCTCTAAAAATATAGGATGTATCTTGACACTTCTGTGATTAACAGTCTTAAATAGAAAGAAATAATAACTCAGATGTGCCCCACACATTGCCAAAACATTTCAGAGAAGGTATTCCTCAACATAAACAATTTATAAAATGGTCTCCAACGATATCATTGCTTTTGGGTTATGACAGGGTTGAATGATTTACCTTCTTAGTTTGTTTGGGGGAGGGATGGGAGGATTTTATCACAAGCAGTGCTCTTCTGCCAGGGATATATTTACTTTCCTTTATTACTGCATACAGAAGAGAAGCCTCCTAAGTCCCGCTTATAGTAAGCGGAACATAGATCACTACAAATTCAAAACAGGTTGCACACGACTAGATGTCCAATCCTCCAAACTCTTCCTTGTGAAAGTAACCCAATAATTTTGAAAATATTATAAGATAAGGCCTATAGTAATGCATTCAGTGAACAACTGTATATCAAGCATTCCCAAATTGTATGCAGGGGGAGGAATCTCCAAAACAGTTCAGAGCATAATTCCCTGAAGTAACTACCACATTTCATGTAATTTTCCTATCTCCATTTTTAAAGTGCTTTTAACTCTAAGTAACTGACAAAAAAAACCCAAATGTCAGAACCGATTTGGTTGGGTAAAACACCTTCGCTATTCATTTTTCCAATCTGAGATTTATCTGATTTATTCAGCATTAAGTAACAGAAACTTTCACAGAAAAACCTTTTATTTATATCTTTCTGTGATAGCAGTACATACTGTATTTACTAATATCAATACTACATACATTAAAAAGGAAAAACAGCATAAGGTCAGATTTTAAAAGCATTTAAACACGTAATGATGCAATAGGTTTTTTAGTAAGATTTTGAGAAAAGCCTACAAGTTTAACCTACCATTGACTTCAATAAAAGCCAAGCTCTGAGGTATTTTCAAAAAGTTTAAGTATTTAGTGTTAAAACATCACAGGCCTGAATATCTCTAATAATCTCACCTTTAATAATTTTTATTTTCCTTTCCACAACAAGAGTATGCATTGTCAGGGATTTTAAGATTTACCCTACCAAGTCATGAAGTTATATAGGAGACATCTACTTCAAATATTTGAAATTAACAATATCCATATTGACGTTTCTCAATGCCCAGGTCTTTCCTTTCCCATATCTTCTGTGTTTTCTTTTGTCAGATAGGTGCATGTTTTGGATGGTGAGTTCATTTGTTCTTCTATTTAAGTGAACCCCAGAGCTTTAAATTTCCCTATTCTAGAAAAGGAAGAAGTCTGCATTTTAAAAACAAGAAAAGAAGGTTCAGTGCAATGTGTCTTGTCACATAATGGACTTGTTACAGTCATTTCATCTGTGCCTCACGCTGCATTCTGCAATTCTTCTCTAAAGTATTCTTTCTTTTCTCTATATATTAACGCAACAAATGGGCATCATTACTGTAGAAGTGTCTCAGCAAAGACAAAACACATTTGTGAAAAAGACACATTTGTACAGTGATACTCTTCTGTGCATAGTTTCCTGATCACTGAGACGCCTAACCAGTATCTGCCGCCACAGAACAGCAACAGGTTGCCATCATTCAGTCTGATTTTTCAATCCCTTCCCCCCCAAACCCCAAAAATCAATGCCCCCCCAACAACAACAACAACAAAAAACAAAAACCCTACATCCAGACCCAAAAACCAAACAAAAAACATGTATTAAAACTCAAGGGTATTATCCAATTTATCCACTTTTAAATCTTTGCAATTTATTTTATGTATTGGAAATCAGTAGATGAAAGGACATCAAATAAAGCTCAAATGCTTTTTTAATGCTTTCTGCCACCTAAGTGATGCTCAGCATGATTTGTTTAAAAGTCTTTGAAAAGACTATCTTTTCCTCTGCCTGTTATTTTTATTTATTTTTTATTTTTTTTATTTATGAAAAGGACATTTCTTCTTGAAAAGTGATCATGCTTTGCAAGAAGTGCTTTGTACATAATGTGTTTTGCTCAGCTCCAGCAGTGTGGAGAGCACTGTAAAAATATATTGACAGCATCTTCCAGGTCACCCTGACTCCCTGAGATAACGTGTAGATCTAGAAATTGTATGTGCTCCCACTGTGGACATCAAAATCCAGAAATGTCCACAAAAATTTGGCAGACATTAATGTAAACTGGTAATTACGAACACAATTATCTGATATCCTTGCACAAACACAGGGCTTTGCACAAGCAAACATTTTTTGTCCAGCAGACTGATTTTTATCACTGTCTGAAACAACGTTATTTTTCTTAACATGTTCTCTCCATTCAGCAAGCAACAGACAGAGGATCCAGCTTACGGCTCAAGTGGGCAATAACAGAAAATATTTATCATAAACTCAGTAAACACACTTTTCCATTCAGCATTTATTCAACATTTTAGTTTAAAAAAAGATGCAAAACAGCAGCTTAGGAGTTTGTAAAGATTCTTTATGAAATTATTTGCTCTCCAGTCTACAAGAACTTTGCAGCTGAAGAATATTGTGATGGTAGGAATCAGATCAAATCAAAACTTTGGGTTATGTTGTGTCAATACTTCCTTTGTGACCTTGCCAATGCTTGACGAATGTAAGCCTTTATTTAAAAAGTTAATTATGTCTGCTAATCCCTCTGGCACAATAGTTTGTAACATATTCTGTATATGACCTTACTTTGCCTTTATTTTCTCAGTCTACAAATAGGTACTATGAACCTAGAGAAGATACAGATTTGCTTTAGCTCAGTAAGTTGCCAACTAAGTTGGTATCAACTGTTGCCCAGACAGTAACTTTGGAACACATCAGCTTCTATCTTCTACCCTTCCCTCTTATACATGAGCATCCCATACTTCAGAAGCAACCTCATTATTTTCATACTGGGAGGAAACACATCAACAACACAGACTGAAACCAAAAGTGACAGGAGTGAGCAGGCCCATTCTATAAAGTCTTTAGGAGACTATTCAAGCTGCACTTGAGAGCTAAGAGACTACACATGGCCAAGGGAGTTTTGCTTAGTTTTATAAGAGATGATGCCGGCAGGCAAGTCTGTTGACATGAAGGGCTTTTTGGTCATGGATTTTTTTGTTTGTTTGGTTGTTTTTTTTGGGGGGGAGTGGCGGTGGTGGTTTAATTTCGGGGGTTTTTTTGGTGGTTTTTTGGTTTTGGTGTTTTTTGTTTTGTTTGGGTTGTGGGTTTTTTTTTTTGGGGGGGGGGGGTTGTGGTTTTTTTTTTTTTACACCTCCTGCATCATTTCACAGCTGCAGATTAAAAACCCAACAAAACAAACTATATTGAAGATGGTTATTTAGAAGACAACTATGTAACACCACTAATAAAAAAAAATGTTTGTCTTATAAAGTATCTCAAATCTGACTATCTGCCCTTAGCTTAAATATTAAGAAGTATCAAACTCAAACAAAAAGTTATTACAAAGGAGTCTTGGAGTATGACAGAGGATACCTTTTGCAAAAAGTTTGTTGACAAACTAGAGCAAGATCATAGTAAAAAGAATAACTGAAGGACTGAAGAACATGCTTTATAGTCTTTCAGGAGCTCAATCTATTTAACATGTCAGAAAGATTAAAAAGATAATTTGTTTACAAATGGGAAATATCTCCAAGGGAACAGAAGTTTGACAGCAGAGAGTTGGTACAAAAGGGTTATATTAAGACCCAACAGCTGAAAAGTGAAGCTAGACAAGCCCATTTAACCAAAAATGCAAAGCAGATATTTTGATATTGAAGAGGATCAGGGATACTTGAACATCAGCTAATAATTTTACTCACACAGAGGATCAGCAGATCATTTTTAGAAACGATTAGGCTTCTGAGGCTTCTCTCTGGTAAATCCTCAAATGCAAAAAGAACAGACCAAGCTAAATGTCCATCTATTGCTGTGATCTATAGCTATACTGCTCTCTAACTTTATACTTCATAGTAATGACATCTGGAGAACCATCTCACTGCACACTCACTGCTATTTGGGAATAGCATGGCTGTTATGCATCATAATGCATTTGTTTAATAATAGGTTACATAGCACTATATAAACAACACAACTCAGTCAATTAAAGGATGGCTGCTCAAGCCAGAAATGTTACTTCCATGGAAAAGTAAAAATAACTAGAATTCTCATACTCTACAACAGTATATTACTTAGCATGGTTAAAATAAAAAAAAAAATAATTTGCAGGGATTAGAAAAATGAGCCACTAAGTAAAACCGAAAAATTAATGCAATATGCCAATGCACATATAAATATGTAGATACACATATAAACATACACACACAGAGTTATGTGTATATAAAATATAAAATTAGTCCCTTTCATGATTATGCATAAAACAGCACATGTAACCCCATCCTGCACCAACCCAGAAAACAGATTCTCAGAGCTGGATGCAGAGAAAGGGCAGCTTCCAAAGAGCTGAACACTCACCTCCTACTCAAAAGTGTCTTCCGAAGTTGGGAAAAAAAAAAATTCCACATACTGAATTAATTTCTTTGAGATGCAATACCCTTTGCATTACTAATGAAGGCCTGGAATTACTAGCTCACTTAATGGGATAACGTAATGCAAGCTTAACATCATAAAAGCAATCAATTTATATGGCTCAAAATGAACATTTTACTGCAACAAGTTAAGACATAGCCAAAGCCTTGTTAGCAGCCATGACCACACTTCCACTTACTCTAAATACTGCCCTCCTTCCCGCCGGCATGCAGGGATACGCCACCTCAGTGCCCTCCCACTGGTGTGGGCTTTCCTTTGGCTGCATGAACACAAAGTAGCAATGCGCTTACTCCTCCGACAACAGCTTTTAATAGACTGATGGGCAGAAGATGCTGCTACCCTTTTCTCTGTCTCACAGAAGGATAAAATACGACTCAGATTTTCAAGGAAAATTATTGATTTGTACTGGGTTTACCTGACAAGGTGCCAGCAGCAGCAGCGGGGGGCTGCAGGGTGGCACAGCTGAGTCCCTCAGACGCGGGCAGGCGCCTCACCCCGGACTGGAATTACAGATAGAAAGAGCTAAAGCAACATGTAGCAATATACATTAAAAGAAGGCTAGGTCCTACTAGTGTGCTATGCGGTATGAGAAAGTGAGATAACCGAACTTACCCCTGAATTAAGAACTCTTCGCCATTCATTTCTGGTCTGCTTTCAGTTAGCAATGCCGATCCACGGAGCAGATGTAAGGACATTTATCAACTAAGAGAGCGAGCCTGAGCTGCAGAGTTCTGATCACATTCAGAGCTTTCTACAGTGCCCCTGTGGCAGGCTTATGTTCTCAGACTAAAGGAAAGGATGATTTTGACATATATCTTAACTTTCCTGTTCTATGCAGCTAATACCTCTTGTCGTACACTAAAGCTAGGCAGATGCTGGAGATGATACATAACGTAGCGAGAAACCCATAAAGTTTTTGCAACACCAAGGAGACAGGCGTACTGTTGTACTTACAAGGATCGGCTGACGTGGTCTGAGAGGTGCTTAGATATAATAATGGTAAGCTTGATATTCAGATGGAATTACTGAAAAGAAATTGTAAAAGAGAATCTAGAGAAAAAAAGTATTAAAATGTGTTGTTACATATCAGTGGGGCAAAATTAAAGCAGTCAATGGATTTGGGAGCTCAGCATAAACAAATAATGCAAACATAAGGCTTAGCCAATTGCCTTCACAGACTGTTAAGTGAAGAGGAGAAAGTACTGCATCTAAAGGTAAGCAGAGCCATTTCCAGTAAAGGCAGGCTCAGCTCAGCTCCAGCTGGCCCCACCAAAACATGGGTCCCTGGCTCCAGCACGGACTCCACAGTCCGTGGCTAATGAACACATGGCTTTGAATCCCAATCATTCCATGGGCGTATTTAAACTGGGAAGATGCAAACTCTGGATGGGATTCCAGAGAAACACAACTGGCTGATCCGCACAAGTGCAAACTCATACCTACATATAAATACAGTGTCCCTTTACAACGTCTTTCACCACTTCCTAGGCTATTTAAATGAAAGCATAAAACAGGCTAAATTAAAACATTCTCTTCCTTAAAGAACTTCTTAAATAACATCCCATATAATCAGAAGAATAGCCCGTGGAAGAACTTATCACCTACTCCTTGAAATGTCTTTGTTAAGAAAGAGAAATTTAATCCCTTCATAATTAACATTTTATTTGGATCACTGAATTTAGGCAGTTTGCTTTCCCGTTTCTCCTGTATATGATGCTACATGCCATGGTGTTTCTTCACAGTAACGCTTTATAGAAAAATATAATAATTATATCCACTCACCTTCAGATAATCTAGTTCAAACACAGAATGTCTGTTACTAATTTTGCAACGTATTTAGTCCCTGCAGTTAGTGGAAGTAGTGGGATTAATATTGATTTCAAACTTCTCACACAGCTTGTTTCAGGAAAATATCACAAGCATGCAAATTAACCATTTGCTTTTAAATTTTCAATTTTTTTTGCAGCAAGTTCACTATTCAAGTCCTACTGACATCACTGGGACTTCACTGGGAGAATTAGCCATTGCTGGCATTATCCATTTTCCTGCAATGGAAGTAACAACGCTTGTGGAAAAATGTGTGTGACTAAACAAGGCATCACTGAAGAAGAGAAAGCTGTGTTGCTTCTGTGCAGTATACAACCCAAAAAATTGTTCTAGCAGGCTTTGAAGCATTACAGGGCTCAAGGTAGAAAAGTTGAGTAATCTTGATAAACACCTAATATTTGTAAAGTATGGAAGAGAAATTCATCACTATGAGAGAGAACAGTTTACAAGACTGACAGAATAAAAGTATTTCATTCAAGTAGACATGCTGAGAGTTACAATGGATTAAGAGAGTGGGTCTCAGGTCTGCAGAAAGGCAGAAGTTGATATAGGGGAATAACAGATGAAAGGATGAACAGATGAGACCTAAATATTCCATACTTATCATTAAAAAAAAAAAAAAAATCCAGAAAGCCCAATAATAAAATAATCAACAGGGAACAAAGCAGTTGTCTGAAGTGAAATATTCTGTCCACAATTCATGACAGCTCCCCTTGAACTAAGTTGATTTACAACACAGACCTAACAAAAAAAAAAAAAATCTGGAACACAAAACAATCATGCAACTAAAAAATAAGCCACAGGTTTACCAGAAACACAAAAGATTTCTGACAATCTTTTAAATAGCTCCAAGGAGAGCTTCAGCCTTCTGAAATTGAATTTTTAAAAGTGAAAATGAAAACAATCAACCCTGAAACTTTAGCAAATGGTTTTGAAAAAGGCAGTTTCTAGATTTAGTAGTATTTTTTCCCTGCTTCAGTTTATGACAGGAAGATTAATTTTTAAGTAAATGATGAATCAGCACTTAGATATGCTTTGGAGACCATTAAGTCAGTAACTCAGATGCAAGTTTCACATATAGCCATATATTAAAGGACTAAATATGTCAAAATTAAATTCCACCCTAAGTATATTGGCTATATGGAATTCTACTTTTAGTCATTTTGCAAATGCACCTCATACTTGCGATGCCAATAAAAAAACAGGAATAAAATAAGAGATCTTAATTTTTTAAATGGAAAATATTTAAGCATCTCATTAGTCGCTGAGGGGAAGAAAAACCAGACAAGTTTGCTGAAAAGATTTTAAGACCTTCCCGATGGGGGGGTAGAGGAATAAATTTAAGTTAATGACTTTTCACAAGACTAAAATTTGTGAGTACAACTTCATGATGTGTCCAAAGTGTACTTCTACAGTAATTAATTTTTTCATCTAATAACATCTGCCACAGTCCCTGTTTGAGTACTTGAGAGGCACAAAATCTTCAACTACATGGAGAATAACTACATCCAGTTCTAATAATTCTTCTTGGATTTCAAACAATCAGCTTCTGTCTTCTTCCCCTTAAAAGAAGGCTGCTTAAAAGTACAGGTAAATACAGAGAACAAATTTTTATGCATATGAAAGGTATATTCTGTTTACATGTACACTATCAAATAGTATTTTATTTCTGCTGTCTTCCAAATCTCAGTTCCATTATCAAACGTATTGCATGCATGTTAGTTCACTCTTAGCTTCCGTCCAAAGGAACTTACTCTTCCCCCCTTCCCCCCTCCCAAAACAAAATCTAGGTGAGGTATAAAGGTTCAATTGAGAGACCCAACCACCAGCAGGATACCACTAAGATTTGGTTCCTACAACATCTACACAACTCTACACTATTGTTCCAGTAGGTTTTACACACCCAAATTCTCTGTTTGGGGTATATGTGGAATCTAGAGGAGATTGACATACTGGACCTGTAATTATTTGTAATTGCTTCCACTCACAACCCCTTTTTGAGAAAATAAGGTGGAAATTTGATCTGAAAGACTATTTTGGATTTTTGGCTGTTAGAATTTTATATGTTATTCTTAATAAGCACACCAGTAGTAACAGTGTGAGATAAAATAATATCCTGGTTGCTATTACTCATTTCACACATCATTTAATACCTACATATATTCCAAAAAGCCAAATTATATTTCATCTGAAACAAGAACAGTTAGTGTAGGAGGAATAAGCCTAATTATTTACCAAGTAGGGAAGTATGAAAACAAGTAGATTTACAGTATAGGTGTGGAATAAAGGATCAGAAAGGGCTACCTTCCCCCCTCCAACCCCAAAATGACAAACAGTAACATTAATTTATCTTCTTTATGACCTCAGAAACATAATTGTTTCAAATGCAACATTAAGGAGTTAAGCCCATTAGTATAAATATACAGATAAACCTCAATTTTCTCCTATTTCTAAACCAGACGGAAATTCACTAAAAAAATGCATTTTCTGGAAGAAGGATTTGGCACAGTATGAACCTATATTTCCCCTGGGTTCCCAACATCAAAAATACAATATTTTTCTGTGTGGTTTCAAGGATGAGCTCTGTTCAGCTTGAGGGTAGCCTCTACTTTACACCGAAGGAGAAAAAGATTTATCCCGTTTCTGCTCCGTCATGCTCTCCACTAGCAAAACCAGCGAGAGTTGATTATCCCTCAGTATCATTTTCTCCTTTAAAATTGAAAAGGAAGAACACAATAAAAAGGAGACAACTGTGATATATTAATCAAAGGAAGAGGGAAAAAATCAGTATTTAGGGAGAAGAAAACAACTGCGAATAAAAACAACAGAGCCATAATGAGCTAGACATTAAAAAAGCAATTGAAAGATCAACTATATACATTTATATAGTGGACTTTCAAACACACAATCTGACAATCCAGCTATACTGATGGCAAGAATATCTTTTTTCCCTCTGCCAGTATAGTCCGGATTGGCAGTGTTAAGCAACACCAGCAAGTAATAGCTGCAGAAATGTTGGCATCGTTACACTTTGGAATGCAGTAAGTGTAATCTAGGGAAGCATATTTAAAAACATAAGACCAACAGAGGGCAAATCCACCTGGACATCAGTTAGCATATTTCTTTATCTCATTCCCTGCCAAATCAGAGTGTTATGATTTGATCAAAGGTATCCATTTATTCATCCTTTATTTGGATTGAATATTTTTTCCCAAAAATAACTTGTGTAAAAAGTATCAATAAATCAATTTCCCAAAATTCAAGATCATGCCATTTTCTTGTGTGAAATACAAATATTTCTATTTGGAAATGACAGCAAGGCACCCGTGAAAGTTCCAGTTTGCATGCCTTATATTATATGTCCAGATCTTTTCAGCTGCTTTCAGGTCTGCTGATGAATAAAAGGCTGAGGTAGGGCACAGGATTTGTACAGGTACTCTTACAAGAATGCCCAGACAGACATGATGGACCAAGAAAGGTGTTTTCTTCCTTTACAGAAGAGTTCTATGCTGGCTAAAGAATGATATCTGATATCTCTTCATGAAAATACTGCTTATAGCTTACTTTTTTAAAAAAAACTAAATACTTAATGAGTAGCTCAAATGTCCTCCTGCTGATATTCATGAGCACAATGAACTCCAACTGGCACAGTATTGGGTTCATGAGTAGGTTGAAACAATTTTCAAAACATGTACTTTATAAAAGACCATTGTATCCAGACTGGTTATTTAGAGTTGATGGGCATATCTGGGGTTTCTGAAGAACAACTGCACCAGCACATGTATGAAACATTCCCAGCCATTCTCTCTCTAGTGGATAAAAAAAAAAAAAAAAAAAAAAAAAAAATTCTTGGCTTTATATGTGGAGATTATAAGTTTTTTCCTGCATGACAGCATTACAGAAACCTATTTATCTATGCCCCCCTAGGAAAAACCAGCTAGCCACAAATGGTGGTTTAAAGGGTTTCATAACAGTAACCACTATAGGCTATTTAATAGCTATAAAACCCACAATGAAATCTTCTGACTTTCAGACTTTATTTAAAGACAAGAGATTTTTACCCCTTTGGAAACCACTGCATTATTCAGCAATATGAAACACACAACTTCTGCAAGCACTGTGTAGCTTTGTTCTCTTTCTCTAAGACTTTGTGGATTCCTGAATTAATGGTTGTCATGGTTTAACCTGGCAGGCAACCAAATACCACGCAGCCGCTCACTCACTCCCCCCGCCCCCCCCAGTGGGACGGGGAGAGAATCGGAAGGGTAAGAGTGAGAAAAACTCGTGGGTTGAGATAAAGACAGTTTAGTAGAACAGAAAAGGGAGAATAATGATAATAAATAATGATAGAATATACAAAATGAGTGATGCACAATGCAATTGCTCACCACCCGCACTGACCGATAACCAAGTAGCGATCGGTACTTCCTGGATCATGCCTACCGTTCATATACTGAGCATGACGTCACATGGTATGGAATACCCCATTAGCCAGCTGGGCTGGCTGTCCTGATTATGTTCCCTCCCATCTTGTGTACCTAGCTCAGTCAGTAGGCACGGGAGCTGTCCTTGGACTAGGAGGGCACTTAGCAACAACTGAAAACATCAGCGTGTTATCAACATTCTCCTCATACTAAATCCAAAACACAGCACTAGGAAGAAATTTAACCCTATCCCTGCCAAAACTAGGACAGTATGGTGAAGAATGGTGAAGAACCATCACCAGAAGCAATTAAAAAACCAAAAAACATGGTTTTGCCTTCTTAACGTTAAATCAATTACATGTAAACATAAACCCAAGATTCATGCAGAGAAATCTTATCAAGAGATTTCTGCATATATACCAATCAGGGCTCCACTGTGTAGATTTTATAAAAATGAGCCATCGAAAGTATTTGTCTATTAAGGTCTGAAATGGGCATGTTAACATCACTCTAGATTTTATTCTTGGAAATATTTCTTTTTGACCCTTGCTTTACACAACGTTACCTAGAAGTCAGATGCAAGTAAGAGAAGTAGAAATGCTGTTTCCTACTTAAGCAAAGATGATCTTCTATATTGGCATCTGAAATCTTAAAAGGTTCCAGAGACTGACTCTTAAAGACTGCAGGTTTTCATTTTGATATTGCAAAATATGGGCCCATTTAGATACCAATTATATGAACACCCTTTCCTCTCTAAACCTTTATTACCTTTCTCCATTGTCAATCTCTTCTATACAAAATATGGACTCTTGAATTCAGCAATGATGAGGTTAAAAACAAGGACACACTTGCTGTCTTGAAACACGTTCAGCCACTACCGTTGTGGGATGGAAATGTTACAGGCTGCAACTTAGCTAAGTTTCAAGGATCAGGTTAAAAAAACAACTTCATGGGAAAAAAAAAAAAAAGATTCATATGTAAAGAAAAATCCATAAACTGTTATAGGATATGAAGAACCACTTAAGAAGTACAACCCATTTGCATTTGAAGAAACTTGTTTAGTGGGGTTTTTTTTATTATATACCTATAAAACCCATCATAAAATCTAATCATTTCACTTCTGTGTAAGTAGAGCTTTTATTTTCAATATTTTGTTTACATAATACATATTACACTATGATGTTATATGTAATAATGTACACAATGTATATGTAAGCTACCTGCAATGTGTAATGTATTATTTAATTTATTACATTGTGATTTTGCAGACTAAGGTAACACTTAGAATTAGTGATTGACATGTACACTTTTCTTTCCAGGCAACATTTCTTTTCCTCTACTTTCCGCTATTTTTCCCTTTTTCACTCATCTCAGTCTGAGGATGTCAAGTTCTCAGGTGGACTGGGACAAATGGCAAGACCCATTGTTTTTTTTTTTTCTTAAACCCAGAAAATATGCGAATACCTTTTTCCAGCCTTGCTTTGGTCCAAAAAACAAATATGTGAAATTTTATACACCTGTTATTGACTAGTGACTCCAAAGAAATTCACCATATATCATTCTCAGAAGAGATATGTTTGAAGTACCCTGCCTTAAACCATGTTTTTCTTAAATTTTAGTTAGACAAAAATAAACTTTTTATAAGTCACTTCGCTTTACTTTAAGCTGTCGTAAATTTTGATTACTGTATAAATCCACAAATAAATGATATTTGCAAGAATATACACTTAACTTCAATTCTTGTTTATTCTGTACCTAACTGCAGAACCATGAATGAAACTTTATTTTAAATACTGAATATAATACAGTCAGGGGTTGGTAGAAAATTTCAAATCTATTTTAGACTTTAATTGCATCACCTTCTAACGTCAAGTTGAATCCTAAACTAGCTGGACATTTGATTATAATATTGTGAGGAACTTTCCTATTTTTAATTCATTTACAAATAACCCAAAGACATAATCTTTATAATTAAGTCTTCTAGCTGAATGTCATTGCTATTTAAAGAGAAGAAAGTCATACCCACATTGAGAGCCTGCCTGCCCAACTGTACGGGGGCTTGGGAATACGAGCCTCTGCCTAGAGCCATTCACATCCATGTCAGGAGCAGGTTCCTGTTTCAAGCACAGAAACCTCTCAGCAATCTTTCTGTTACTAAACATGCCAATTTCAAACTGGATCATAAGTCATCTGCAGATTTCTGAGAATGTTTAATACCTACATTGTCAACTGCAAAAGTTACCTGTATTGTATTAAACAGCACTTTGCAAGGAAGCTATAGGAGCGTGGCAGTTTGCTTGTCCTTCAGATTTTTTTTTTCAAATGGTAAGCAGTTAGAATTAAAAGTTGTTGCCTTTGGCATTAAAAGCACTGTCTTACCAATGTTTCTGCCATCTCACCAGCTTTTAGTTTTAATCGTATTTTCTCATAGGATAATAACTAGCAGCTCCTATCTGGTATTTCCTTTCATGATAGCAAATCTCATTTTCTCTTTATTATCAGGAGGCCTTTCAGGCAACTTTTACCAATGTCATTTTTCCATTACACATGTATTATTACTTCCTTCATTTCTGCTCACATTTCTTCAGACAGATAACTCCTGATTCTGACAAAAGTTATGCCTGATATAGGCTCCAGTTAAAGAGGAATTCTTCTATTGGTTATATTATCCTATTCTACTATAAGTGAAAACATTTAATTGTATGATTACTGACCTCATTCTTTATTATGAGAAGAGAGCCCTTTTACCTTATCCTTCTCAGCAAGTCATTAGGGATATGCTGGCTAAGACTTACATCATTCTCTTCAGTTAGTATGTATCATTTCATTAACTGTGTTTGTACTGATGACATAAAACTGGAGGGAGTAGCTGATATGGCTGAATGTCATGCTGCCATCCAGAGGGACCTGGACAGGCTGGAGAATTGGGCTGACAGGAATCTCCTGAAGTTCAATAAAGGGAAGTGTGGCGTCCTGCACCTGGGGAGAAACAACCCCAGGCACGAGTATATGCTAAATGATGCCCAGCTGGAAAACAGCTTAGCAGAAAAGGACTGGGGGTCCCGATGGACACCCAAGTTGAACATGAGCCGGTAATATGCCCTTGTGACAAAGAAGGCTGATGGTGTTGTGGGCTGCATGCATAGGAGAGTTGCCAGCAGGTCGAGGGAGGTGATCCTTCCCCTCTGTTCAGCACTGGTGAGGCCACACCTGGAGTACTGTGTCAAGTTCTGGACTCCTCAGTACAGGAGGGACATGGACATACTTGAGAGAATCCAGCAAAGGGACATGAAGGTGATGGACTGGAGCATCTCACATATGAGGAATCCCAGCTGAGAGAGCTGGGATTGTTCAGCCTGGAGAAGAGAAGGTTCTGGGGGGATCTTATCGATGTATGTAAACACCTGAAGGGAGGGCAGAAAGAGGAAAAGGGCAAAAAGAGCCAGGCTCTTTTCAGTGGTGCTTAGTGCCAGGATCAGAAGCAACGGGCATGAACTGAAACACAGGAGGTTCCTTCTGAACATCAGGAGACACTATTACTGTGAGGGTGACTGAGCACTGGCACAGGTTGCCCAGGGATGTTGTCTCTCCCTTTTTGGACACTGTCTGGATTGTCCTTCAAAAGATGTCTGGACATGATCCTGGGCAACTAGGTCTATGTAGCCCTACTTGAGCAGGAAGGCGTTGGACCAGATGACTTCCAGAGTTCCCTTCCAGCCTCAACCCTTCTGTGATTCGACAATTTCATTTGGAGAGACGAGATCAATGAATTCTTCTCTCTAGCTTTTGAGGGCAAATAGTATACTCCAAAAGGATTTAGTACTATGGATGCTTATTAATTGCAAGTGATTAGAAACTATCAGCTTATTAAAAAGCCTCACCAGTCAATAAATTAGCCTATCAGCATTATTGTATTTGTTTCTGCTCCAAATAGCTATCAACTTTCACTAGATACTACCCTGAACTTTCCCCACTATTATAAATGTAAAAAATATAAATAGTAATAACATCACTCATTAGGCTCTCCATAATCTTCAGTTGCATATGGCAATAAAATAGGTTCTCAATTATGTATTTACTTGGGTTTCTTCAGTGTAAAGGTGGACAGTTAAACTACATGGAGGCATCTTCATTTGGTCATATTTCTGACTGTTGCACTTGTTCTTTTAATAGTTTTGAACAGAATCAAGTTGTAAAGTGGGTAAGCAATAATATTTATCCACTACAGACTTAGGTTTTAGTCTTACAAGTGGTTTTCATCCAACCCTTATTTTTACCTATTAACAGCTTCACTATGTGCTTATTTGACCCCAGGCACACTGGCTTTCAGCTATGTGTATGAACTGAAGTCTATTCTGTCCTTTAGCTTAGCCCAGAACCTGTCTTCAGTTACAAAAGAGATGTGGTGAATGCCCTACCATTGTCCTAACAACCCTTTCCAAAGGCAAGATATTTTCTCACAGTTGACTCAGCTGCATAGGAACAAATCCCAGAGCACCACAGCACAAAACAGCAGGGCTTTGTTGCCCCGGGCACACACGTACATTGGTTCGGGGACAGCAACACACAGAAGGCTTTGCTGTGGGAATACTTATACTCAGGTTAAGCTAACTGGAACACTCTATTCCCAGTACTAATTAGCTCAGATGAGTCTGCAATGGAGATATTCCCTATATAGATGCTCACACCCTCAATGCCTTCCCATGCATTTTTTATACTTCCTTTCTGGGACTAATGGGTATTAGATGGCCGATGGTCACAAAACTAATTCTGACTGCTGAGAATGAAACATTACGGAACATAAATATATGAATGAAATTGCGTTAGGGAATAGAGTTTGAATGGAAAAAATAATGATAAAAATATTAGCTTTTCACCTCTGGCTACCAAGAAGGACAGAATACGTGAGCAAAGGAAGAAGAAAATTTATTACAAAGAACGGCGGGGCCAGGAATCACGTGTCCAGTGCATTGAAAGGGCCAACATAGGCAGTACATAAAAATTGCTTTTGTGTCCTGAGATATGACAAGAATATTCTAGTGAAGCTGCTACTAGAAAATGCCTGGTACCTATGTAGTCTTTTAGGGTTGAAACTCTCTTGCTGTTCTTTGAGCCATATTAGATGATTTAAAGTGCAAAACAAAAGCACTGAAGTTACCAATTCAGTCTTGTATCAGAGTTCGTCTCTTCCGTTTTGGAAAAAAGTGAAAAAGGAAACTCGCTTAGTAGTACAATCCATGGGAGACGTTGTGGACACTGCTGTTCTTTGAGAGACATCCTACTTTGCTCTATAGTTTTGCTCTCCATCCATCACATCAATTGGACAACTATGACTCCTGGCATTTACCTAGAGAACATTGTGTCATACCCATATGACAGTCAGCTGCAAGCACAATCTCCTTTCATCATCTCATTTCTATACAGGCCAAAACCTGTACAGGCTCTCTGCTCAACAAGAAATATGTTCAGTCACAGGGCTTGGACCCTTCAGCCAGAAGTCTCAGGTGTGCTAAACAAACAAGGTCTCCTCTAAAGCTCACTCTACAGAAAAGCAGCTGTTGTGGAAAATGAACTTGCTTATGTTGGCCAAGCATATGTAGTTTCTATTATATAAACAAAAATCTGGCACTGTCTGATACCAGTTATTTTGTTGGTAGCTTGTACTTACTTTTACCTTATCTTAGAATTTCTTCTTCTGATAAAAACATGCAATTCTCCAGCTTTCATTTCAAACTCTAACAATGATGTTGTGTTTTTCATTCACATCTCGCTTGTAGGTCCCTTGTCAAAAAAATTTTTTCAAGCATGTCATATTCAGTTTTCAGTGCTATTTATTTTCTGCTTGCTTACTCATCTATCACGTACTGTGCCTGCTGACTCTGCAGCTTTAGAGGCACTATGGCAGTATGCTTTGCAATTACAGAATAAGGTTTGTAACTTCTTTTCTGAAGCCCCGTTTCTACGAACCTCATGTCACCACTCCAATATCCTCAGTCTCATGTTTCTGTTTTCCTTACTACTGGATTTTTTCTTCACTTTTTCCTTAGATGAGTCTGATTCAATACTGCAATCTAACAGTTCTGTGCCAGCATCTCCCTATTTTTATATTAATAATTTCAATGAAGTCACATAATGAAGGATTTTATTTTGAAAAGATAGGAGTAGAAGACAGTGGTTCAATCTTGTTCAAAAAGATGAAACATACTCCACTTGAAAGTATTTGCCTTAATTCCTCTCATTCATTTGTTTGCAATGAATTTCTTCAAATGAGTACTCTTTTGTTTTTCACTTTCTATTTTCTTTCTTCCATTTTGGAAGATGGAATCTCATGTAATGCAACTTAACTACTAAAATGTATATAAAGTAACCCTAATTTTCTTCAGATTGGCATCCTTTGGCAAACCAGATACTAATTTTAGGTGATGGTACTCACATGAATATGTGCTGTTGAAATCTTGATAACAATTATTCTCAACACCATATACCATTCCTGTGAGAAGCTGAGAAAAGTACAATAATTCATTAGTGAATATTACCTTGAGATAGCAAGTATTACTACCTGATGTATATCTAGTTTTATTCCCATTAGAATTGTCTAGAGTACAAAAAAAAGAGCCATAGGGCTACTGGGACTTTTATCAGATAGAAATAAAGAATTTCTTTTCATTTGTCATATACAAACACTACACTAAAGTTTTTACCTTGAATGAGACAAACTTAGAGCAATTGAACATTGTCCTACCTGTCAATAAAATGTAAGTTTACCCAGTGAGGGTGTTATGAGAAAGAGGACAAAATTGCAGATCAGACTCCACAGCAACCTGAAAAGCCTATTTAGATTTCACAAATTGGGACCCAACTACAACAGCACATAAAGGAGGTTACCTGGTCAATGCCAAAAATGTTCTGCAGGATAACTCAATAGATGGCATTATTCTCACAGAAATTAAATTGAAACACTATGAAGGTGTCAGGAAACTCAAAATTGTTGGAGGTGTGATCCTTCAGATTATGTAGGCAACCTGCTCCAAGATAAGCCTTGCTGACTTTAGTAGTCTCACTGTTCAATGCAGTTGTTTGGATGCATTATCAGGTTGAGTAGAAGGCCCATGTTTCCAATCACCTGACACCACTACAGATCTACCATTTTATATAAGAGAAATATTTTAATCATGAAGTGAAAAATGCATTGAACAAGAAATACTTGGTTTTTGCACACATTTAAGTCCTACATAGTAATGCTCTTATAATTTAAATGTATGCTGTATTTATTATATTCACAGTTCTATCCAAAAGCAAAAATAATATTACAGGGCAATATCAAAGTAACATAATCAGATGAATGCATCATTCTGACCAAAACTGAAAAATCTTTATTCCTCACACACATATCAACATCCAAAGATTAGGCTGCTAAAATAGTTCATACTTTTTGAAAGTCATCTGAAGGATTGATGACTGTAAGATATGTTTGATGCAATCTATGTAGACATCTACAGAAATTTTGAAAAATGTATGTCTTCACATACTATGGAGTGAGAGGCTGTAATGAGATAATATACTTCAATGCAAGTGTTAGAAATTTAAACAAAGCAACCATGAAGATGTTAATCCAAAACACATATCCAGGCTTAGATTCCTTCTGTGCTAATTTACTACTTCAAGCTAATTATCGTAACTTTAAGCACATTCTGTACCCCCTATTATAGCACCAATACTTAAAGAAAAAAACCAACAAAACAGTTGTTTATTTCAAAGACATGAACACCTGCTTTAAAATTAACCTCACAAGTTTCACTCACCTGGAATAGCATTGCCTTCAATTAGTGCATATAGTCAAGGGTAAGTCATTTTAAGAGTTATTATAAGCACTCCAGTAGCTAATAAAGAAACGAGACCAATTCTCTATTTTGAAGGACAGATTTTACTTCCATAGCACACAGGTGCATAAACATATTACTATTTGATGAACACAGTTAAACTAGTTAGGAATGAGAACATATCCCGAATATAGAAAAAGCACTGCCATGGTTTCGCACCATAATACGGAGTCTTTGAAAAGATTATGCGGTCATTCTGAGCCTACTGAAAGACAGGGAGTTGCATGTTGCCACTGAATAATGGGACCACTGTACCAAAAAAACATGTATTATTGTTCTAATTTAATGGAGATGTGAATTGAATAAAAGCCTTTGTAGCACATTGCACTGTTTTAAAGATTGTGCTAGCTCCCTCTGCTTTCTGAATATTGTTATAGTTGGGCACATCACAGAACCTAATCTTGATAGACCTTGACCAAATTAAGGGAGGCTACTACCACTATTACAGATGGTAACAGAAACTCTTTAGGCAAAGTTCTGCATTAGTGAATTTAATGGAAGTTTTTTTACTGTATTCAACTGGACCAGGATTTCACTGTCAGAATTAAAGCCAAAAGTAAGAGGTCTTATTCCAAGCACAGCTATTACAATGAAAATCCTTGTTATATACTTGATATCAGAGCATTGGTTGAAGCCATTCTTCAAATTTCAAATTTTCAATGACTGCTAAAATATTTTCTCCCAAATATTTTAAGGATTCAGGGATTTTTTTTTTTTAAATGAGACCTAACAATTCCTGATGAAAAAAAAAACACATTCATTTTTATATCACTAATTTTTCCCTTCCTTCAACTATCACTATGTGCATCCAGCTGGGAGATGTGCTCAGGAAGGTGCAAGTGAGGCAGGAAAAATAAGTACGTTGAGCAGCCTGATTTACTGCAAAGCTCCAATGTACTTTTTCAGGAAAGGATTGAAAGTACAGACATACAGATACAGTCTTAATTGCCCTGTTTATCAAAGGACAGGCATTGTTTAGAGCCTGTACAAATAAATGCAAAAGGAAAATATAGCTACCCCTAAGGCTGCAGTACCCAAGGAACCTGACTTGTTTTTCTCTTGTCCAGGACTGGGTTTCTGAGAAGGAACTCCCCAATACAAAAGGGAATTTAGAAATTTCAGACCTGGAATAAGAAATACTGCCTGATATTTCTCAGAGGACAACATGGTTTCTTCCACCTGACCTCAATTCAGCTGGCTATGAGATTTGCAGGGGGTAAGCATTTTAAATCTGCAAATACATCTCCACTTTGTCCGTCTGTTGTTTATTTCTCTAAGGGAAAAACGTGACCACTGTTGGGGTAAGCATTAAAGCCAATGTTAATAGTTTAATTTCAATACTGTTCAGGATCCAGAGGCAGTTACAGATTTGAGTGTTATCACCAACTGAGCAATTCTATTAACCTTTATACCCAGACTTTTGCATAAACAAACAGAGCAAAGAGGACAATAAGAGAAGTGAAATCTGTAGAACAGGAGCACTAAAGGCATATTCAGAAAAAATTTCTTAGAGCTCGACTAAAGTAAATTTCACTAAGAAAAGTGCATTTTCACATCATATCCACTTTGTTTCGCTCTCGTGTGTTTGTGGATTTTGTTTTGGTTCCTCTTTCCCCCCCCCACAACAGCTAGCCTTAAAAAGGAAGGTCTCCACTTAACTGGAGATTTAAAAATACAGAGAAACATGGATGTTTTACTAAGGCACATTTCGTATTTTTTTCTGCAAAGACTTTTTTAACAAGATGTTTAGTTTCATCAGTAGTGGACAAATCTCACAGTTAAAGCTTTCAAAGCCTCCTGTCTCATACTCAAATTGAAAGGCAACTGAATGCCAATAGCCAAAAAATTAATCTGTAAAATATTACCCAAAAGTAAAGTCCTGACTACTTTGCAGTAAGTAATGAGCAAATTGCAGGATATATTTTCCACACTTAAAACAAACAAATAAAAAACCTAAATGTGCTGTAAAGAAGAGGAGAAAGTAGCGATTCTTTACTAATTACTGTGTGGAAAATCTAAGCACTTTACACTCTGCTGTCATGTTAATTCTGATGAGAAAGAAATCAACCTTATTTCTTATGCACATTGCAAAATGCAGCTTCAGTCTAATGTGTACTTATATAGAGAGATTTGTTTTTTATTCCTTTATATGCTCTAGTACTGCTGTGGGTTAACCCGAGCAGGCAGCTGAGCCCCACCCTGCCGCTCGTTCACATCTCCCCAGTAGGATCGAGCAGAGAATGGGAAGGGTAACAGCGAGAAAACCTGCAGGTTGAAATAAAAGCAGTTTTATAGGGAAAGCAAAAGCTGTACACACAAGCAAAGCAAAATAAGGAATTCATTCACTACTACTATTGGCAGGCAGGTGTTCAGCCACCGCCAGGACAGCAGAGCTTCATCATGTGTAGTTGTTACTTGGGAAGACAAATGCCATAACCCTGAACATATCGCCCTCCTCCTTTCGGCCAGGTTTTATTGCTGAGCATGACATCATATGGTGTGGGATGTCCCTTTGGTCAGTTGGGGTCAGCTATCCCAGCTGTGTCCCCTCCCAAGTTCTTGCGCACCCCCAGCCTACTCGCTGGTGGGGCACCCCAAGAAACAGAAAAAGCCTTGACGCTGTGCAAACACTACTCATGGTGTTACATCCCTGTATTAACAACACTGTTTTGGTCACCAATCCAAAACATGGCACCACTGCAGCTGCTATGAAAAACATTAATTCTATCCCAGCCAAGACGAGCACAAACACCCTTCCTATTGCAAGGAATTTTAAAATTTCCACCAAAGTAGTTTCTAAGTAGTTAATAAAACTCTCAGTATTGACAGAGGAATCATCTGAAACGTTAAGGGATAGATCCTGGCACTTTAATTGATTAGTAATTCAATTTGCTTTCACTGTAGTCATTAGCAACCAGCTTACTTCAGGGTACTGTCAGGTTGTTCCAGTCCTACTGCTGTGGCGTTGCCTATGGACAGAGGAGATTAAAGACAGATCAGCTCACTCCCCCAGCCCAACTCCCTACAAAGTTACACTGCTGTCTCCCTGGCTGCATGCAATTATTTGGCTCTTAATTCTCTGCTGACTGAAAAAGGAGGAGTTTTCTTTCTTCTGTAGGAAGAACAGATACTGTTGAGAGTTCCCTTCTCAGTGGCTACAAATACAGCATGCAGGAGAGGAAGGAAACATAGGAAAGGATTGTTTTTACCTGTTGTCCTGCCCGGCAACTTTCAGCTCATTCTTTACACAACGTTTTTGCCCCTCAAAAGCAAAAGAATAAAAAAACCCTGGCTACACCCTTGACTACACACTTAACTACACACTTAACAGAACAAGAGCACGCTTCTAGGATTATTTAATTTAGAGAAATATAGTCATTATTTTCTTACATTTGAGGCAATACATCAGTTGGGAGGCAGCAATTTGTTTACAAGATGGAATACATATAATGTATATTGTGATCAACAGTGGTAACAAGTTTTTTGTAGAATGAACTATCTATGACCTGAGAAATAAAAATACAGCATAAAGGATGGGATGACAGCAGAGGCTTTGAAAGTACAGGCACAAAGAACCGGGGCTGTAAACAACCCACTGATGACTAATTAACAGTGATTAAAGGAATGCAATCTTGAGAGCTGGAGCTTGTTTGGGGTGTAAAAAGGAATAAAGGGACAACCAAGGGAGAAAAACAGTATTCATTCATTCAGGATGACCAGAAACAAGAGAACTGAATCAGCTCAACTGAAAAGGGGGGCTTTTGTTATCTGAACCGAGATGGAAAACATCTGAGATTAGTACAGTACCTGTGGGCCTCCCCCTTACACCTCCAGGCAGCACAGGCACCCACTGCTGGGGAGGTACTGCTGCATATATCCACATGATAGCTTACCCAAAGCAGGAAAAGCAATGACAGGCATTAGGAAAAGGCATAGGACTGAGCATTAATATGTAATCATTATTTATTTTTATATATATATATATGCATACTTGAACTAACAATATGGGGGTTAACATAAACCTTAGATGAGTTGCATGGATTGGAAATTCTCTATCCTCCACATATACCTCTTGGGTTGACCATTGCATTGTAACCTAGTCTGGATCTCAGAAGCAACAAAGTGGTAATAATTTTCTCTTGTACTTCACAAATACTGACTATCCTAAAGCAATGTACTCATTAGCTAGCAATCCCTCCAAAAAGGCTGGCTGGGGGACAAAGCCATTCAACCAAGCATCAGCATCCAGATAAATAGCTTCACATGTACTTGTTAAGATTTCCTAATATAAATAACAGTATGTAAGGAACTGCTCTTGGCTTAATTTACTGAAAGGTGCAGTCTGGTATTAAACAGATATCACTTCATCCTGAGAGACTTAGCACCAGGCCATTATTAACTGAAAGGGGAAAAGTGGATTTCTTGAACCCTATGGCCTATGCCAAGGATTAGTAACTAAACAGACGGCGAAGTAGAAACACCACCAGAGAAAACTCATATGCATTCACACTACGGCCTCTAAGTTTATTTAAGCTGTGATTTTGTACAATACCTGGCAGCTCCCATCCTATTACATATACATGGTGAACAACAGAGCGGGGGGGGGCAGAGAGTTTATCTTCTTGAGGGGCAGGGGCAGAGAGTTTATCTTCTTGAATTGCTTGACCAAAACCTTAAATCTCAAGATAGCTTATTTCCTGGGTTTTCCACACTCCTTCACAATTATTTTTGCTCCTCCTCTCACATGTATATAAACTGCCAGTGTTTTCAGCAAGAGCTTTGAATGAGCACATGGGACAGAAGTAGTACTTTCAACATCTCTAAAGCTCAGATCACAGAAGTATCAGCATTTTTGTGCTGACAGCTACATTCAAAATCCCTCTTAACTTTTACTTCTATATATCTGTAAGAACATGGTTAAGAACTAATTTTTTTTTTTTTTTTTTTTTTGCACAGTTTTCCATCTGACCCCATTTTTCTTCTTTGAATTTGTTTGGGATGAGACAAGCCTTTTCATAAAGTCTTTTTCATAAACAGCACCTGAACTTGATTTTAAATAGACTTAGTCACCAAATTTTAATAAAACACATAAAAGACAATTACAGTTGTTAAATGCAAAATATTTAAAATGTCAGTTTGTGAGGAAATATAAAAGACAGTGGAATGAAAGGACTGAACTAACAGAATTGCCCCCATAGCAGAAGATCTGATTCTTGCAGAGTTTAATATTTATGAAAGGAGCCTAATAGATTAATACAGCAATGTGAGATATTTATAGAAACATCCTCACTGTGTTCATCAAGTATTGATACAGCACTTTACTAGATAGGCAAAACATACAGAAGCCCTTAAATGTGTTTTTTGGTTGTTTGCACTTATTTCCACATTTGTGATTATGTTTTCAAAAGACAGCAGTAGCAATTTAAGTTAGAAAAATAGATAGTAAAAAGTATAAAAACACAGTAAAAACAGAGCCTTTTTGACAGGCTCTCCTCCAACTTCAACTTCATCCCTTCTTTTTCTTGCTTTAAGATCAGTAATCTTGTCTTCTACATCTACTCTAATGCCTCTCCAAGTTCATAATGAAAACTCTCTAGTTGGATTTCCACCTTTCTTTCTTAAAACTGCTCATCACAACATCTTAAGACCACTTTTTTTTTTTTTTAAACTGAATCTCGGAAGCCCAGTTCTATGTGGCCACATATTCTTTTGACCCTATCAGTTACTTCTGAAGCGAGACCCCTTATTCTTTTGTCCTCCACTCAGCTTGCTTGGTTTCTCCTACAAAACATAATTTCAGTTACTGACCAGTGGGTCACTTACCTCCCTCTCTGCTTTCTAAATTGTCTCCTATTCAAATAAATGAATTGGTAAGGTCCGCAATATTATGGACAAATGTTAGTAATAAGCACTCCAAAGAAAATCTTATGAGACAGGGATTAACACGCTTGCTTAAAAATGGCTCTAAAGCTCAAAGCATTTGACAAATCCAGAGCATGCCTTTTTTGGTCTCATCTAGTCATAACTTAAAAAGATAAGCTAATAAAACAAATTTTAAGAACAGCAAAGTAGCTGAAGAATAGTTTCTGGATTTAGCATATCACCAGTGGGCATTTTGACTGTTCTAAATTCTCTCATTTGTATTGTTTTATTGTGTAATGCAAAGCTGCAACCCTTGATACCACAAGTAGTAGTCAGGATACCCCTCAATAAGTTATTCCCAGTCTCACCCTATTCCAATCTACACAAAGAAAAATGGAGCTAGAAATCAGGAAAAAGTTTATCTTTTTAATTATCCAGAACCATACCACTGAAATAAAATCAGATTAACAGATTCAAATTCAATTGCACTCTGTGATTTGTAGATCTTATTGTAGTTGGAGTTACTCCAAAATACCTAACTGACACTGAGGATTTGGGGTTTTGGGGTGTGTGGTTTTTCGAGGCGGTTTTTTTGCAAGTGAAATCACTGTGGCCCTGCCATGCTTTTCAAATCTTTACCACTCTGAATCTGTCTTGAATTCGCACAGCAGTAGCATGAATTGAGTGAATTATCACAGTTACATACCTCCTACATACCTCCTGCAAGTAACCATTACAGAAAAAGGATTCCCTTTTCCTTCTTTGTTTTCTTACTTCAGAGAAGTCACTGTCCATCATTTCACTTTGCTAGAGACAGTTCTGAGAATCACACTGGGTAGAGTTTTGCCATTTTCCCATTAAAGCACACCAATCTATATTTTGAATTTATTCCTCTACAGGAACACAGTTACTCTTGGGGGCAATTCAAAACTATCTGAATGAAACTTAAGTTTCATATTTCTGCATCTGTGATAGCAGGATAAACAGCTGGCACAAGTGAGGGAAGTACCTGCTAAAAGAGAATACCTTTTCCATTGGTTTTCAGTTTGCTTTATAGTCAATAGCTTTATGTTTTTTTGGCTACTGCAAGAGCAGAGAGACAAGATACACAACGCCATAAAAAAAAGTCAGACAAAAAGCACCTTAAGATGACAAATATCCAACTCTAAATTTTGGGTTTGAAGACTTCTTTATTCAAATGAAAGTAAACAAACAAACCCACACAGATGGGACTTCAGTTCTTTTGTTAATAATTTTCTGCTCTCACTCAGAGACTAGTTCCAGAAACCAACTGTAAATGGTCAAGTTACCACAGCATAGTTATTTTCCATACAAAACATAAAAATCACTAATTCCTTTGTAAATAAATATTCATTAGCAGAAATTATAGGTATAAACTACAGCCTTGAAGTGGACAATCTATGAGCACTCACATGATTAGTTAGCACAGTTAACACTGACTAATAAGTTCCAAAGCTATGATATCTTGCTTGCAACCATTTGACAGACTATCTGATTTGCCACGTGAATGAACCCCCATTATAACAGATGGAAGGATATTACTTTTTTAAGAGAATGAGTTCCTTGGTGAACAGAATTATGTCACTGATCATGAATTTCTGCATAGGAGTTAAATCTCCAAGATTTTTTGTTTTGGGTTTTTGGGTAAACAGTCTAGGAATAATTATGTGATGTTTTGGAATTTACCTGTAAAATCCTCATTTAGGAAGGATACAACCCTCATGTTGAAAATGATCACAGCAGTGTTTTCCAAGCTTTAGGTTAGTGTTTATTAGTAATTTCTATTAAGGATGCTTTAATCAACACCACACAATTCAAACTGCAGACTTAAAAAGATGAAATTGAAACAGTAGGGGTATATATCTCAGTGATCACATAATATGGACGCCTCACCAGTGACCTGGTGGTTCCAACTCCACATATATTAGGAGTTAATTCAGAATTGCCTCACGGGTGTTGAGAAATAACTTACTCAATACTAGCTTTCAACAGAACATAAAGTTTAAAAGCAAAATGTAACATTTGCACCTATAAATTAAGAAATCTCAAGAAAAAGTTGATGTCCAGCTTTATCAATTACTACACACATAATTTCTGGGATCTGTATTTGGAAGATGCTAAAAAAACTGGATTAGTTTCAGAAATAAACTGTAAGAATTATCAATAATTTGAAATAGCTAACCTTTGGTAAAATAACAAATAAAAATATGTTTACTTTAGTGAAGGCTTCATCCCAGTCCAAATTTACACAAGACTACTTTAACAGAGGACCACATAATGTGGCAGATGAAGAAATAATGAGATACAGTAGTAGAAAGCTGGGGAGATAACATTATAGAACTTTTTCTTTCTGTCTTTACAGGTTATAACTAATCCTTGGAGCTATTTACCTGGAGTTTTGTGGATTCTCTGACACTGCAAGCCTAAGCAAAGACAGAGTATCATTCAGAAACACATGCTCTGCCTTCATGTTGTCACAGACCAGACAATCCAGAGACTCCGCTATGCTATACCACTTAGCAGACTACTCAGTCTGTTTCTCTGCAAAATTTAAGAACCAAGTCATTTGAACAGGACAAGCAGTTTTTTGAAGGTGTGTTTATTTGTGAGTTTCCAAGTGCTTTTTTTCTCCAATAAATGGCATAGTATCGTACTAAATGTTTGCTGAATCTTATGTGTATTTCCTTTTAAAATACAGTGCTAACCTCTGAAGTCCCAATTTGGGTAGGTAATATTCCCATTTAAACTTAGTCTTTCTTCGCAAGAAGGACAATGAAATCATGGACAATTTTTGTCCAGAATCTGTATGAGAAAACAAGTGTGGGTTTGTTTTTCTCTTTAAGAGACAGATTCAAAGGTGATTCAATTAAGACATTGCTCTTTAAAATGTTTTTAGAAAGTTGAGGGCTTTTTCCCCCCATCTGGAAGAATAAAAAAGTTTATTAGCATTTATCAAATATCTCTTGCTTCCCCCCCTAAAATAAGAAAAGGTTTCAAAGCAGCGAAATTCTAGCACTGTCGTGTCAAAGTTTTTTGGACCACTCAAATTGAAAGCATTAATAAAATCAAAAATAAAAATCTCTGAAATTAGTTCATTTATTCAAGAACTTGCATACTTTGCTGCTAAACTTCTAAATTATATTTAAATTTAAAATGCAGGTCTTAGGGAGTTTTGTTTTCACTAAACTCAGGGTTTTACAGAGAAGTCAATAACTCAATGTGATTTTTGACAGAACCAGATCTAATTTCACAAATCCAATTATTTTTGTCTTTTTTGGAAATCATGATCTCTTTAAAAACAGTCACACATACTCTTTTCCATTGGTCAGCCATAGAACAAGAAACACTTTTTTGCATCTACATACATATTCTTTTCAAACTAGAGACATGGGGTTATTCCCATGGAAGACAGAATTCCCAGAGCAGGAGATGTTTTCTTGTAAACAAATCTCTCTACTAGTGACACTGGTTGGTTACAAAAGGCACTTAATGATGTTAGATATTCTTTTCCCTTGTCATCCATATTTCTTATGGCTCTGTTGTGTAGAACTACAACCCTTAGCAGCATGTTATTTAAAAAAAAAAAAACTAAAAAACGCCCCTCAAATAGTCATATTCCCAACTGCAGCTGGAACAAAATATTATTAAATTAGTTCATTGAATCACTTAACTTATGACCCTACATTATAAAAAACGTCTCTAGCATGGGTCCTCAAACCTGTTTGCCCATTCCTACCATACAAAGCAGTATTGCTATGGAAATTGTTTAAATTTCTGGAAGAAGAGCACACAGCCTCGCAACATATTGGCCCTTAATTTGGACTTCATTTGAAGCACTGCCCTGTTCACGGTCCTCCCTGAAGGTCTTCACTAATGAGTGTAAACCACTCATCTCCCAGCCACAGAGCATGAATGAGCAGTCAAGAGAAAGTCAATGTTTAATTTAATCAAACAACCCACAAGAAAAGAGGAAGCCCACAAATCAATTCTGTATTGTATTTACAAGCTGGAATGTCAATCAAGACATCAGCAACATGCAGATACTTACAAAGATTACCCGACTTACCTATCAACCTAGTATCCTTGGCAATGGGCAAACAGCAGTATCTGAGGAATCACTGCTTTGCACCGTTTATAACACGGCATTAGCTTTGTAGTACTTTTGGGGTGTTATAGGCCATTGTGTTATTCCCTAAAGCAATGAGGTAGCAGAGCTAATTTTCCCTTGACATCAGAAGTAACAGACTTCTCATCAGGGAAGTATAATAAGTTACTACTTCACCCTAAAAGAAGGTATCGTTTAAAACAACAACAAGAAAATCCAATCCTCGCCACTCAAAATCACACCAAACCAAAAACTTGTGGTGAACTTGCAAAAGAGAAGATGACAATGAGTTGTGTACAAAAGAAGAGCATTTTGACTGGAAATACAAACCTAATAAATTTTCTTGAGGATTAGTTTGAGACTGTGTATTCAAGTGCAGTCTACAAAAATAAATATGTGCAAATGAAATTATAGGTTCCACCAGTACTAAAAGGGTCAGACTATCACAGAAGAGCTGGATAACTTTGAGAACTTGTGTAATACAAATTGTGATTAAATGTAATGTTCTTGCAGGCTAGCTCCAAACACCTCCTGTAACAGAATCTAGAGTATACTGGTATGTATGATATTTTAAGCAGAGATAAGGAAGCACTAAGCCAGAAATGCAAAAATTGTAAGTCTTGGAACACTATGCACAATTCTGGTAATGCATTACTTGGGCGTGATGAACTCAGACTGGAAAACAGTCTGGGAAGAGCTAGTAAGATCATCAGGGACACAGAAGGGTTTAATCATATGAAAAAGGCTGAAATACCTTCTCTTGATTAGTTTAGCAAATAGTGGGTGTGCAATAGCTTGTATACAGAGAAACATGAAGGAAAGTAAGCTGTACAGATCTATGAAAAAAGACATGCAAACCCCTGACTGATACTTTTATCAATGTTTTTTCTACTGTCGTGGTTTAATCTGGCAGGCAGCCAAATACTACGCAGCTGCTTGCTCACTCCTCCCACCGCCCCGCAGTGGGACGGGGAGAGAATCGGAAGGGTAAGAATGAGAAAAACTCGTGGGTTGAGATAAAGACAGTTTAATAGAACAGAAAAGGGAAAATAATAATAATAATGATAGAATATACAAAATGAGTGATACACAATGCAATTGCTCACCACCCGTGCTGACCGATAACCAAGTAGTGATCGGTACTTCCTGGATCATGCCTACCATTCATGTACTGAGCATGATGTCACATGGTATGGAATACCCCGTTGGCCAGGTGGGCTAGCTGTCCTGGCTGTGCTCCCTCCCAATGCTTGTTTTTTGTTTTTTTTTTTTTTGTTTGGTTGCTTTTTTTGTTTTTTTTTTGTTTTTTTTGTTTTTTTTTTTTTTAAGCTGAATGTCCTTGACTAACAGGGTACTTAGCAACAACTGAAAACATCAGTGTGTTATCAACATTCTTCTCATACTAAATCTAAAACACAGCAGTAGGAAGAAATTTAACCTTATCCCAGGCAAAACCAGGACATCTAGAAATTTCAAGGAAAACTGCTGGTTAGAGATTCTGGGATATGCTGCCAATAGAAGTGAAAGGGAAAAGAAAATAATTTTAAAATGCAGCTTGTTATACATTCTTTCAAATGCTGATCCAGTAACCTGTATTGTATCAAATGAAATAACTCTAAAAAAAGCCTAGTAGGCCTAAATTTAAGCTTTTGTCCCAAGCCTTGTTACCATTAGGCTGCCTTTTTGTAAGAACTGCAAAAAATACGTTTTCCCTACCTTAGAGTGGAATGCAAAAAACTAATCCCAATAAGGTAATTCTAATTAGCCCACAGTTTACTTCAGTGTTTCATCTCCCAGAAACATAAGGAGCTGTGAGTGGCATCTGTTACTGTCTAACACCTAATTAAGTAAGCATAAGTCTGTTAGAACTTATGTGAGATGCTAATTTATTAGGAAATTAATAGAAGCAGCTCCAGAGAGCTGTGGCCAGATATATCACCGGTTTATTGGACTAAAAATCTACACTAAGTGCCTTTTTCATTGGAATTAGACACACATATTTCAGTTAAAAAAAAAAAAAAAATTGAGGTTAAGCTAGAAAGTAGCTGTTATCTACTTAAAAAGAAAAGGCTAAATGTAAAGAGGAAAAAATAATAATAAAAAAAGAAGTAACACAAATTACGGCACATTTCTCTCCTCACATTTATAGATTTTAATCTGTTCTTTGCTTATTTGTTTTTTTTTGCTATAAACCAATATGCAGTTTCTGCAAACATCTCAGACATGAAAGTGTTCATCAGCAGCAACAGTTTTCAATACGCTAGGGTTCTTCACTGAAATAAAACACAAGTCTAAGCATTTTTTTTTCCCCCAAACACAAAAAAAAATCTTAAATAACTAGTTAATTATCTACAGAACACAGTGTGCAGCATACATCTTAGCTTTTTCCGGACACCTTAGCAAATTTCTAAGTTAACACACCTAAGAACTAAATTAAATGAAGATGATTTCAGAAGCAAGGTGGCTATCTTTCAGAGTTCAGTATGTTCTTGAAAAGGCAAAAAATCTCTCTTTTAGAGTCCATAGTTTGTAAATTGCTTTTCCTGTCCATCTCAAGTGCCTTCTACAAAGGCAAGCTTGGAAAAAACCACAACAACCAAGTAATAGACAAAGATACTTCATTTGTTACTTGTAAAGGTTACAAAAAGGGCAAGAATGTTCTCACAGTGAAAATCTCCTTTGTAACATTAACTACAGAGGTCTTGGCAGGCCTTCATAAGAACATAGGGCAAAATAACACATTTCCCAGGAAAGGAATGCAGTGGCTGTAGGAAAATAAACACTGCAGTTGTGCATTTACATGATAATTAGATTAATGGATGTGAATAAAAGGAAGCCCACAAGCTGGTTGAGCTCCTCTTGCAATCAGAAAAATATCACTGTTTAAGCATAAACTTAGCTGAATGGTAGTAATGACATGACGAATTTTTAGCTGAGCTTCCGTCCTTCCTATACATACCAAATCTCCTTCCAGGTTATTTGCATTTAGGAAGTAGTATTTTCAAAACACTAAAATGTCACAGTCTCTTCTAGAGGTGTCGTGGTTTAACCTGGCAGCAGCCAAATACCACGCAGCCGCTCGATCACCTCCCCCCGCCGGGTGGGATGGGGGAGAGAATCAGAAGGGTAAAAGTTAGAAAAACTCGTGGGTTGAGATAAAGACAGTTTAATAGGGAAAGCAAAAGCCGCGCACGCAAGCAAAGCAAAACAAGGAATTCATTCACCACTTCCCATCGGCAGGCAGGTGTTCAGCCATCGCCAGGAAAGCAGGGCTCCATCACGCGTAACGGTTACTTGGGAAGACACACGCCATCACTCCGAACGCCCCCCCCTCCTTCTTCTTCACCCAGCCTTATATGCTGAGCATGACGTCACATGGTATGGAATAGCCCATTGGCCAGCTGGGCCAGCCGCCCTGGCCACGCTCCCTCCCAGCCCCCTGCACATCTGGCAGGGCATGGGAAGATGAAAAGTCCTTGACTAGTGTAAACAATACCTAGCAACAACCAAAACATCAGCGTGTCATCAACATTATTCTCACACTACATCCAAAACACAGCACTATACCAGTTAATAGGAAGAAAATCAACTCCATCCCAGCCAAAACCAGGACAAGAGGGAATAAAGAACAATGGCTGGCATACTAAAACTGTGCAGGGCAAGACTACTAAGGCCTTCAAGCATGCTATAGGAAAAATACTGTCTTATCCACAACACCTATAAGTAACTTTCAGAAACCTAGGTTCAGTTTGTATGCACAACTTCAAATTTAAGCACCAATGTAACAGATATACAATTACTTGGAAACTTACAGTAGCTGAAATCTGTATGCATCAGTCAGCGGAGTTAAGGGACTGGAATTCAATTTGTAAGTAAATTCTAACCTGACAGCATGCTGGTTCAGGGGGTATATTCAACAAATCATTATGATTTACATAAAATATAACATGAAATGTGTCCAGTAAGTATTAAAAAAAAAAATTTAAAAATCTACAAGTGCTTCCAAGTCATTCTTCTAGAAAGCAGTAAAAGATAAGACAAAGCACCCTAGCAGATCAAAAAGACATGACATCCACTTACATGAACCTATCAGAGTTGCTCAAGAATTAAAACTGAACAGCATGTACCTCCCACAATAGAACTGCTTAACAAAATACGAAATCCAGCCCCAAACACCCAGACATGGAACAGTTAAAGTATTTGAAACAAGCATGCCAAAGATGTAGGTCTGTTGGTCCTGCCAACTCCTGTTAAAGATGATAAAAAAAAGACGAAGGTGGTCAGAGAAAACATATAAAAACAAATGCTTCCACTGATATGCAGAATATGTTTTTAAGATATGGACTGATGTTTTGGTACAGACATTAAATTCCCAACTCTTCAGTACCCATTTCTCCTTTTCCTGTCCTCATAGGTCTTTCCCCTTCACAACAGGTAAATGTAGTTTTAATTTCTCACCTTAGTTACGCAGAACTAGTCTTACTTCTACCCTGCCTTGTACCCCTTGGATTTCTTTCTGTGGAGTCTACTTATCCTTTACTTTTAGCACAACAGAGTCTGTTGCTCTCCATGCTAGATCTCAGGGATCTCTCACAGAGTTTCAGAGCACCGCAGGGGAGGAGGGGGAAATGGAAGAGAGAGAACTGTGACTGCTAGAGCTCCCTCTCCAACTTGCTTGATTCATCCATGGGGCACACAGCACAGAAAAATACCATCTCTCATATTAGTGTCTGACATTTCATGGTTTCCTTTAGCTCACCCGGAAAGCCACTAAGAGCACAGAGGTTTTTCCTCTTTATTACTACAGTGTCTTTTACAGGGCAGAACGCTGATACACTGTCACTGCCACAACTCCCTGCTGTGACCTTGGACACTCTTCCTGACAAAACATACCATGATTATTAGCTTCGCCACTCCCGCCTCTAGACCTGTCTGTAATATTCAATGTGATTTCAAAATATAAAAGCAAGCATGGTTCTTATCTAGAAGAAAAGATTATCTGAAGTGTTTAATGTCCTTTCACTATATTAAGAAATTAAGTGCCTTTGTTTCTCATTTTCACCAGGTGGAAGCCAAGCCTAACCATAATCTTTACTTTGATACTTAACGTACATTCACACAAATTCAGACATGCTTCCAAAAGACTTGAAGTCTTGCCATAACTATGTCTCATTACAATTTACTGTCTTATTACTGTACAGTTAACACTCACCCTAAAATGAAACAAAAGTTTTACAGATTATCGGTAAAATACCACTTTAAAAAAAAATGTGTGCTGTCAAATACTAACAGGTAAGCATGGAAAATAATGAAGCCAGTTCTCATTATACAACTAGGTTCATAGAATACTTAAGCATCTGAATTTATTCAGCATAAGTATGTACAAATTTCAAAGAGCACAGATAAAATTTACTTGCCAGTTGATATTGTCTCAAGTAAAGTTCTGTGAGATGTAAAGTGTTAATGTTATTTCTATTTCTTGTTGCACCCTCTGAGAAATTTTAAGAGAAATGTTAGGATTCTGATGGTAAAATTTCTATTGATTATTCCTTCTAAGATCATTAAATAATAATATAAGAAACAATAATTTTACAAGCTAACCCAAAATAAGTTCAGGGGAAAATAATCATATGCAATGTAATCTGCCTGTTTATTCAGTTCTTTGCTCAGTGACAAAAAGAAAACATTTTATGAACTTCCAGTTTCCTTCAGTTATTACAGTTTTATTTTAAGAGGAAAATCCTTTTTAGCTGCTTTTGTACTTAATAGGAAAGTTACCTCGCCCATTCGAATCACTGCAGTAGTGAACCTATGTACCAAAAAATGCATTGATTTCCTTCTTTTTAATTCTGTTTTAAGAAAAAGAAAACTCAAGATTCATCATTCTTTGAGGAAGAAGGAAGAAAATGATCTAATTTTATCATCGGTTGACATTTAACTCTTATCTCAATTAATCTTAATATTAAAATTCAATACTGGCTTATTAAAGAGATTCTGCAATTCCGGATGATGATTTCACTCTTCCTGTATTTCTTCCCATGAAATACAGATTGCCCTTGACATATAGGCTTCCTGTGCCTAACCTAAGCACCAATTCAACATGCTATTAAATGCACGTCTAATATTTAAGCATGTGGATTAAGCACTTATGTAAAATGCTGTCACATGTACTCATTTACTGAATCATGGCTCTAGTTTTGTTTCTGTTTGGAGGCAGTGGGAGTTTGCAACATGTGATTTGTAGTTGCTAGACAGTGAGACCATATGTACATAATGCAGTAAAAGTAATGAATGATAAAACTGTTAAAAGTTTCTGAAAGAAAAATAGTTGTGTGGTCTTCAAATTTATTACTGCATTGGCGATTACTCTCATAAGTATTTACAAGACTTTGTAGCAAAAGTGAATCATCACAGACTCTGCGTCAATATTTTATATTCACTGCAAAAGCCTCTAGACTGTGGAGCCGTGAATATCACTGGCAATTTGACTGTGTTTTAAGCCTGCTGATTAAAGCAATTAGAACCGAATTTTGCTGGCTCACCAGGTTTTCATGTTTGCTGATGCATCCCCTAAGCCCAAAGGGAACACTGGTAGCACTTTGGGCATAATGCTTTAACCGTTATTCATGCACATGGTGGGAATTACTTGCACCATGGATTATGATTATTTATATGCAATAAGGACTGAATCTACAACACTTTCTCAGGTGCTCCATATAGATTGTAGATTCAGGTTCTTTTCCCAGACTGGAATTTTTGGATTCTTTTAAATGACAGTTATGTAGAGAGAAAGAAAACTAAATTCTGAATGGAAGGGAGTGATATCCTGGCTATTGCTTAAGAGTAGGATTATCATTAAGAGAGGATGTTAGATTTCCCAGTTTAAAATAGATAGTATTTTTAATTGTCCAGACAAGGCTATCAATAAGAAGTAATCCATCTATAAATTAATGGAATACATCTTGTAGGATTAACTCCCTTCACTTATACTGCCATGCTTGAATTTGTTGCCCTTAAGAAATAACTTAATTAGACAGTAGGAACCAGAAATTCAATCATTGCTAATTAGTTTATTGGCTAGTAATAAACATTAAGAGTAACATACATCTCAATCTAGTGTTTCAAATTTGGCATTTTATCTAACTCTTTCCCAAATCCATACCTCTGCAGATGAATTCTTCCTTTCCATTCCCCATGCTTATATTTACAGAAGATAAAGAGACAGTACGCACTTTATGGGTTCTATACTGACAAACAACACCTGGCTATGTGGCTTAAAGAAAAGGAAGAGAAGAGACCAAGAAGCAGCAGCAGCAGCGATACTTTCTCCTTTTGAGATTAACAAGAATCTTTAAGCATGACCAGAATGAGTACAAACACTATCTTCTTGTCCTCCTTGAGTATGTAGCCCAGCAACAGAACCTGCTGGGAGGAAGACCTATGAATCTCATAGCTACTCTCCTTCCACAGCACTACAGATACAGGGATCCAAAGGAGGATAGCAGTTGCTCAAGTACTCTCCCTTTTTAAGGAAGAGGAGCACTGCACCAGCAGAATAACACTTCTTGCCAGGATCAAAAGAGATAGATGTATACACGTGTGTATTTAGATAGATATAAAAAAGCATGTCAATTGCCTTGCTCATTTTGGCACACCTCAGGGGCCCAGGCAAGATGGCTCATTGACATCAAGTGGAAGCCTGCTTTCCCAGCTGCATGCTGCATCAAATTTCCATTTTCCTGCTTCACCTTTTCTGGTTATTAGAAAGCCAGTTTGAAATGCATCTCCTTTTGGTGAAAGCTTTTCGCCCATGTCTTTGTCCTCACCCTTTTCCTGTGTGCTGAGGCAATGCAAAATCTCTTCATCACTTGATGGGAACTTAACACCACCTCCTGTTTAACAACACTGTTCTCAACAGTCATCTGCATGTGGGTTGTGCATTTGTTTTAAAGGAAAATGTCGTAGAAGAATGAGGTAGACCAGGTGATACTTTCTGAATTTTTGTTTTGTTTTTCTTCTTTAAACAGCAATAGAAGTAACAGAATTCTGTAGGTACTGCATGAAGATAAATGAACAAAATAGATATGTAAGATATATTATCCTCTAGGAAGCTTGTATTTTTGCTTCTGTGCCATAGAAACAACTTTCTTTTCTATGGCATGACTTACGTCATGAAGACAATTAAGGGCTTGGAGCATCTGTCATACAGGGAGAGGCTGAGAGAACTGGGATTGCTTAACATCAGGAAAAAAATGTTCAAGGGGGATCTCAATGTATTTAAATACTTGAGAAGAGAAAGATGAGACTGACTCTTCTCATTGGCACCCACTGAAAAGACAAGAGGCAACAAGCACAAACTGAAATAATGAAGAATTGCATCTAAACATTTTAAAAACCAAAATTGAATCAAAATAAAAACTCCACACCTTTTGCTGTAATAGTGATCGAACACTGGAACAGGCTGCCCAGAGAAGTTGTGGAGTCACCATCCTTAGAGATATTCAAAACCCAACTAGACACAGTTTTGGACAACCGACTCTACCTGACCCTGCTTTGGAGCAGGGGCAGGGATTAGATGAGGTGATCTCCAGAGTTCCCTGCCAACCTCAACCATCTTATGACTTTGCAAAAAGTATTTGAAGATGCTTCTGGAGTAGCAACTTATAAATGAAAAGCAAACTAAAGAAATTTAGTTACAGAAGGCCAGTATAATATCTTAACTGTGTATATTCTTCAGTCAAAAATATGTTCAGTACAGTCCTAAATATGCCTTATAAATATGTCATAATAGAATATGTTATTACTCTGTTCATTATCACAACATAGTTGGGAGGAAGAGCTGGCTGGTTTTTAGTGTAAATTCTTAAATGATACATCCACCAATGTCTATGTAAGAATACAGAAATACTGTATTGCAATGAAGAAAACAATGAGTTTGCTTTCTTTTGATAATCCAAAAGGTATTTGAAAAGGTCTAGCCAGTTCAATGGGAAAAGTAAGGCACAATGAAATTACATTTCTACTTTTGTTTGTACATGGAAAAAGTAAAAATGTCACTTTGGCTAAGTTAACACTTTTACAATATAAGACAATTTTTATCAAACCAGAAGAATAAAAAAAAGGTCAGGTTCATGACTGGATGCTTCACTGCATCTGTTTCCACATGGACTTGCCATTTTATTGAAAATATCAAGCACATAGATCAAGGTTCCATAGAAGTGAATTACTAGACCTGATAAGAAAAACCTATCTTAAAAAGTTTGCAGGTTGTCACAGCACAGGTTAATTGTTTCATTACCCACAAAAAAGGGCAAAAACAACACAAACATTTTCTCCTCAAAGAGCATTATTGGCAGCACTGAACAAAACAGTGACTTGAAAGCCACACAGGGATGTGTAGAAATACTCAGAAAAACAATAATAAAATAGAGCAGTGTCAAATACAACAGTTGTTTATAAATATCAACCCTTTGGATTGGAAAGTTTAATTAGTGTATTCAGATCTCATTAGATTTTGCTTCTTTGGCTTTTTATCTAGCAGTATGGCCTGAAGTCAGTGCAAATTAAGTACTCTGAGTGCCCCATGAGATTGGGCTCATAATTATTTCTCACCTTAACATCAGTTAGTTCAGGTCAAAACAACCAAAACATGAGAAAGAGAAGAACATGTTTTAAACAGTCTCATTTGAATGCATTAAAAGTTGTTTATGGGCATGCCTAAAGTGTCGGGCATCTGGCTCAGAAGTTATAGATAACATATGCTTGCTATGAGTCGTATCAGAAGCACAATTTGAGATATGACAGAAAAACGATAATGTAGTTTGTCTAGGGCTTTGGTGTATACTAAGACTCAGACTATGCAAATATTTAAAAATAAGGAAATTTCTGTAAGAGTTGTACTTCACTGCTGCATTGTTTTTTGTTTGGGGAGAAAGTGTTTTGGTTTATTTTATTATTATTATAAAATGCAACATGTTATCATACAGTACAACTTTAGTAACAATTAAATGCATATGAGGGAAATTTAAATTATGCATTTCTTCTTCCTAGATGACTAGATCTTATAAGCAGTGCTTTGTACATACCTTACCCATTTGGTACATGAATGATGTTACAGTATTTCTAATAGTTTTAGTTGTGTATGTTCTGCTGCAGCCGCTATAAATTTAAACACATTTTCTATTATTTTTCCTTCAAAAAGTAGATACCTAATACAAAATGTTTGGTATACTACCAAGATGAAACAGGAATAGAAGATATTAACCTTGAGTGTTTCAGGATGGGAGATGATAAACTTTTACTTTGCTTGGTGAAAACCAACAAAAAGCCTCAAAAGACTATTCCACTCCGAGCTATTCTAATTGGGAATGGCATGGGATTTGTGTCCCTTGGGAACAAAAAGACCAAAACAGCAAAGGAATGGCTTATCCCCCTTAGACAAGATGCATTAACCACAGCAGAATACAATGGTGAAGTTTAATTCATCTGCTAAGATGTCTCAAAACAGATACACCTACATCAGATACAGTGCTAGGAAAAGGAGTAGAAGAAATGTAGTGTATTAGATGTGGACATTTAACCTCTGCAAGGGCATAGTAGTCCAATTTAGTGCTTTGTTGCTGAAAACACTGCTGCTGCTTGTTGTTCTTTTTCAGGATAGCACGGATAGCCATGCTACATCATTACGCATGGGCACAGAACTGTGCTCAGGGTCCACAAAATGGCATCTAAAGATTAGCAGCAAGATTATCCCACCCCAACAGTTTGTCCCAGCTGATGAAGGAGAACACCCTGATTTGCTAAATCTTAATTTTATAACCTGAATAAAAATGTGTTAACTATAATTGTTTTACAGGAAGAGGATTGTTTGGGTTTTTTTATATCTGATAGTCTGGGTTTCTCATAATAGGGACAAAAACATGGAATCAAGACTAAAGTTCTTTCTCCAAGAACAGAATACACTTCAAGTTGCAGAAAACTTGTCAAGAGAATTACAGATGCATCTCATGCCCACATCAGTCACAGAAGCACACACCTTGATGACAGAAGCTTAATTATTTAAGGTAGGATAAGAAGGGCCTAATACTGAGAGATCAAGTCCCACTAAATTCATCAGGAATCTAAGACAGAACCGCTTACAAGATCAACTCTTTCTCTTGATGAGTACATCTGAAGAAAAGCCTGTTCAAATCACAATAAAGGAGTCAGGAGAACAACTATTTAGGTAGTAATGACATTTTATCTGTTTTAACCAAGCAGTTTCACCACACTTCACATGAATTGCAAGTGTCAATGACAAAACAATTGGTCATTTTGCATCTTCTCCAGCTGAGATGGGTCACCATAGGAGAAGGATACACTACTACATGAGTTTGGGTGATTACTGGACACCTACTATTTTTGGCCCATAAAGTTTCAGCAGTACAGTACAAAGAGTTAACAAATCACAGTTTTGCTAAAGCTGCTGAGACAGAAAGCTGCCGAACTGGAGAGCTGCCGATAAACAATTAACAGAACCTTTATTTAATGAGAGCTACAAAAATGGAAAGAAAAAAAAATGCACACACCTTTGCAACACAAGGCTGTAAGCAAGCTTAGGCTAATGCAACCCAAAAGCTTTGTTGGAGAATTAACAAAAGACAAGGTCAGAGCACTAACTGGAGTTTCTCTTGTGTATGCACGCGGGCACATACACACACATAATAAAGACAACAATGCTACTTACTGAAAATAAGGCGACTGCTTCCCTGAGACCCTCTTACACTAGCTTGAAGAAGAAAAAAATGTGGATAAAATGCTGGAACAGTTTTGCAAATACAAATAATGGTTTTGTTTCCTGCTATACAATTTCTACCATATACTGCAGAAAAGACTGCAGAAAAATTTATGTCCTTTTTGTTGCAAGAAACATAACCAAGTGAGGGAGGGAGAAGGGAGATCCTTCATCGTTATTTCTTCTTTTCCTAAAGAAATAAAATCTTGTTAATCATGTAAGCCAAAAGGATAACAACACCTTCTTCTGAGGCAACCCACACACACACGCCCCAAACAAAAAAAAAACCCACACCAACAAAAAACACATATTTTATCCCAGCTTTACTAGTTTCTGTCAAAAACTATGATATATTTCTGACATTGCAGAGACTAAGGTATGTTCAGGAAATTACTCAGATTTCATTTTTACCTCAGTCAACATTAATCTCTCAGGCTTCTGTATAAATCAATAATGGATTGTTATTACAATCAAAATTTCTCAGGTTGTTATGATGTAAAGTTTTGGTAGAAACAAAAAGACTTCTCAGATAGAAAAATATGTTACATGACCACACTAAAAAGCACTATGAACAGTTAGATTAAGACTATCTAAAATATTTATACTAAAACATAGTTCATAAACTCTTTGTTATACTGACAACAGTGACAATTCTGCCTCTACTTCAGACATCACTCTAGCATAAATGCTCTAACATTTTCATAAATACCAAAAAAAAAAAAAAAGTAATATAATTGGTCTTGAAGCCAATGATAAAAATAAGTCAGATGGGTGGACCTTTCCAGTTCTTACAACTGAAAATTAATTGAGATCACCAATACTATACACAAGAGTCAATCGAAAAGAAAATTAGTGGAAATTTTCTTCTTTTACATATAAAACTCTAAGCTCATCTTTGAAATTCAGGTTTTTCTGCAAGCTGCATGCTATGCAGAGTCAATCCTGAATTTTAAGACTGACTACTAAACACATTCTTCCCCATGAAATGAAAAAATATAAATTACTTAGCTAAATTTAATAACACTAAACTAAGGGGAAAAAAAAAATCCCAAACCAAAAAATCAGGATAAATTAAGAGAGAGGTTTAGCAGATTCATTTGCACTGCTTTCAAGGAATAGTCTCTGGTGCAGGCTGGAGGCCAAACTTATCATCCATTCACATCAGCTCCCTCTGGAGCACCTTCACACCTGGCCATGAGGAAAGGCAGCTCTGAATTGAATACAGTTATTGTGGAGCACAGACATGAGCATAATCCCTATGGATGCATTCCTTGCACATGAACAACTTGACACCCTGTGCTTGGTTCAGCACAGCCACCTATCCCACCTACCTGTTTGTACCACTTGTACATCACATGAGACAGACAGGATGGTGCAAGATCTTATAGAGAGTAGCCCCTTTATGGTTTGCTGTGAGGCAAGATGGGATTTCTAAATGAGTGGGACTCAGTCTGCGTTTACACTGCCTATAAGGAAAGCAGTCTCTGGAGCACACTTACCCCAAAGGCACAAACTCCAGGTGAGAAAAGTCAGGAACTGCCATGTCCGACTCTTAAGTTAGACCACAAGTGACCTACCCTAATTAGATGGCAGGTATTTTATGTCCACAACGCACAACTTCTTTTTGAAGGAACAGCAGTTTTACGTGGATAACTAAACCATAACAACTGTTTTATAACTGCTTCTCCCCTTTCTTCCTTTCTGTTTCAGAGACAGACTGCATAGCAGGTACATGATTGAGACAGAACAGGGTCAGGTTCTCAGCAGAATTAACCAAAAAAACCCCCAAAACCCACTAAACATTTTATTTAGAAAATATCAATGTATAAGCTACCATTCATTATTTATCCACCTCTGAATTTTAAGGAATATCTTTAGTGACAATGACTACATTTCTATTTCAATATTCAATTTAACTGTTTAACATATTTATCCCCAGTTGATTTACAATACATGTAAAAAAATATGTAATTATCACTAGACTACTTTTACAGTCAAAAATATTCAGAGAAACAGTTTTTTACCCATTAAAATGCAAATAACTAAATCCTTTTACCCTTCATGCTTTACATCCTTCTAACATCTGAATAAAAGGACAGAAATGATGGGTTAATTCCAGTGCTAACTGGAGAGTTATCTTTAATGGCAATAAAAGTATTTTTATTTACATTTCTAGATCACAGTGTTAACAGTAAGAGACTACCAGTCTTTTATAGTAAGAGACTAATCCAGTAAGAGACCACCAGTTTCGGTATTTCATAACTGAGATAAAGTAGATGTAGGTATTTGCTGCATGGTAAACTGCACAACATTACACTTACCACCGAGGTCTCTCCAATACAGCTGCAAAGCTTTGGCCACCCTCCCTTTCTTCCATCTATTCCACACTTTCTTGCTTCTGCCAGCAACTTTCAGTGGTTTTTCCTCAGAGCCCTGTGTTTTTTTGGTTCTGCTATTCGACAGTTCGTGGTAATTTCATATAGCCATAACCCAAAGACTGCCACTTACACACACCTGTTGGAACCATGCTACTAAATAACCAGTTATTTCCACTACTAAACATTGGGATCCTATTTAAAAGAAACTCTCTCTATGGATTGTCAGCATTTAAAAATATCCCAAATATTCCAATCCTGTTTTACTGTGTTTTACATCGAACATCTGCCTACAAAGACCTCAAAGTCAGTGCGCATAAACCTGTTAGACCTAGCTCAAGCTCCTCTCAGACAATAACATCCCTATGAACTGTACTGTTCATATGGTTTTCATGCATTGAGCCCACACTGAGAAGGAGTAAGTCTGGATGGTTTAACAGCCACACAATTTGGTTTTGTATTGCTCAAGACAGCGAGACAAAACCATTCACAGGATGCACACTAACTGCTCCAGGACATGCCAAGTATCCAAGTTGGAAAGCTGGAGTCCCTTTGTAGCGAAGCCAGGTTGGATCCTCTGCAGGACAATTCAGACCCTCAGGTCAGAAACCTGCCTCCCTCTCCACCGACAGCACAGGAAGCCTACCTGCCTCCTTTAGGCACCTACACTGGATAGAGAGTAATAATACTTGTCTTTAGCAGCTGGGAGATGAAATAGTTCAAGAGTCCCACCAGTACTTAAAGTACAGATATATTCAGCCTGTGGATGTGTGAAAATTGAGCTGTACTTATGTTGCTTATAGGAAACTAGAAAGGTTATAGACAATAGCTCTCTTGATTCATGAACTTCCGTATTACCTTGCTATTAAGCAAGAAACAAAAGGAAAACCACCTATTTTTTCCACTAGTATTTCAGCACCTATCCCTGAATGCTGTGCTGGGCTGTGTCTTATAAAGACATATTGTTAAACATAATCACCTAGAACCAAAGAATAAGTCAGATAGCTTGAAAGTACTCAGTCTTCTGTTAAAAAAAGCACAAAGAGTAAAAGGAAAAGAAAAATCCATTTGTGCAGTGACACAGTCAACTACTCCATCTGCGCTGAAACTTCATGGAAATGTACAAGCCGAAAGCATTCAAACAACACACAGTGATACATCTACAAAGACCACATGCTACCCCAGAAAGAGGGAGGGAGGAAAGGGAAAGAGGCCTTTAGAGCGTGCTTTGTATTTAACTGCAGTGGTTCTGCAGCATAGGAAAAATTTAGCAATTTTCAGGTGATACCTTTCTACACAAAAGGTGCTTCCCGCCTCAAGAGACAGAAAAGAAGATGAAGATTTGCTCAAGGACTGACTGTGCCCTTGTAAGAACAACCTCATTTGGCACTAGAATAGAATAGAATATTTCAGTTGGAAGGGACCTACAATGATCATCTAGTCCAACTGCTTGACCACTGTAGGGCAGACCAAATGTTAAAGCATGTTGTTAAGGGCATTGTCCAGATGCCTCTTCAACAATGACAGGCTTGGGGCATCAACCACCTCTCTAGGAAGCCTGTTCCAGTGTTTGACCACCCTCTCGGTAAAGAAATGCTTCCTGATGTCAAGTCTGAACTTCCCCTGACGCAGCTTTAAACCATTCCCACATGTCCTGTCACAGGATACCAGGGAGAAGAGATCAGCAATCACTGATCAGGTTCATGCACAAACACTTCTTTGCACCTACAAAAAGTAACTTCCTAGAGAGACTACCAAAAACCAAACCCATATTTGGTCCTTACCCTAATCTACAACCACGTGGGCTGCATTCCCAAACCTTAGCATTGAATCTGCCAAAACTCAAAATGTCCTTCTAGATAAACTAAAAAGGATGCACATTCTTAGTCATCATCTAGTTGCCTCCTGAATTTGAATTCAAATGGAAAACTTCTCTTCAAGTGATTTGGAAAAAACTATTTGTTAAGAAGCAATATAGACTATTTCACTAAAGTTTATAGAAGGTATCACCTATGCAAGAACAAATTAGTTGGACTGGTGCAGACGGGAATGACATTTCTGTGATGAAATAACAGAATACAACAGCCATGCAAAGGTTTCTGTAAGCATTATGCTTCTTAGTGTCTTAGATATTTTTTAATGTATTTGCAGATGATTTTATATGATAGTATAACCACTATGTTCTTTGACACACAACACATGAGACTACAGTGCAATAGAATTTGGATCTTAAATCATTAATTTCATTTCAGTCTAAATAAAACAATATTTGACTTGAGAGAAAACTCTGGAAGACTTTCTTCTCCTGTTATCTTCCCCCCCACCCCATTTTTGAATTTAGTGAATCATATTCAAACTTCATTTACAACAGGCAAAGTCTGTAACAATATAGAGATGGGAAGGGGAATAATCTACACTTTAAAATAAGAATATTTCTGTATTTGGTAATAGCATCAAAGAACAACTTATCTCCCCCGGAGCAAAGGATAAGCACAGATTTGTTCTTTTGAAGAAGTCTGCAATGTAATGACCTCTGATACAAGACAGGAAAATCAGTGCAGCATAAAATATCTACTAATTGTTATATTCCTCTTGTCAATCTGTTGCGTTAAATCAAATCTCACTCTTTCAAGAAACTAGCATTTTACAGTGAATATAAAATATATGCAATAAATGTTCTATCTTATGGCACTGAATTATAGGCTATTGATTTTCCTGGTGAGCCAAAAAATAATGGGAGGGTTGTTCTATTTCACAAGATGATAATCCAGTTTGAGCAATAATTTATCAAACAGCTAACACTAAGTTTCCAGGATTAATAACTTTCACTGACATGAACTACAATCTAGTCACATAACTACTGCACACAATTAAAATTATATTATTAAAATAATATTCCACTGAGTGTCTTTCTTCCCATCTTAGTTTAAAATAGACCCACTCTTCTTTAGTTCTTCAGCCTGCAGCTAAAGGAGGAAAACAGAGGAAAGAAATGTTGAAGCTCAAAGTCCTTAAGGAGAAAAAGATTTTAAACAAATGTTTTGGGATCCATGTTGCTCGTAGGTTTTTATTTTATAGAAATTTACATGTTTAGACAGAAGAATAGACAACATGTTCCCATGTCAGTTTGCTTTTCCCCACTTCTAAAGCTTTAGTTTCAAGTTTGAACTATACTTTATACAAAGGAACAAACACATTACACATTTTGGAGCTAAACCAAACATTCTCCATTTGTCCTAGAAAGGAAACTTCCCTCCTTCATCATGATATCAAGTATCTTTCATCTTTTCTATATGTCAGATTCTTAAAAGGCCAATAGCAGCTCTGTAGAGGAAGAAACCCCACACCTATATTTCTGCATAAGAGTAAAATGATCACATATTATATACCATGGGCTCCACAGAGAACACGCTGCTGTGGTGGATATGATCACAGAAGAAGCGAAGGTGGAGTGTGGCCTCCACAGTATTCTTAGTTTTCCCTTCCACTCCCAGTACAGACTTGCTTTACAGAATTGACTGTTGATAGAAAGAAAAGATGAATTGATGAGTTGATTTCAGTCAGTCCCACACTTGAGAAAACTTTCATGATTATCACTTCTAATTTTAACTCTTTCAATGGATTCTTCTGGTGCAACTGGCCAACTGCACTGTCATTAGAACATGATGTATTAGATACTGTGGGAAACAGGACTTGATGCATAGAAAGGAAGTCTCTAGGACTTTGTGGACCTGTATCTGTTATTAAAGTCCAGTCACAACCAGCAACTTCCAAGCACAATTTCATTACTCTCGTAATATATGGAAGAACTCAGGATAAATGCTGACAATTTTTTAGGTACTGTTATTTTATTTCTTCTTACATGCATTTAAACTTGAAAAGAAAAGTATCTCAAGTGTTTTAAATATCTGATTAATGAGAAGAAATGCATATTAATACCTATCAAAAGCTCAAAAATAATGAAATAGCAGCCAAAGTGTGCAGTGTACTTACTTTAGTCAGTGCTCTCACTATGCACTGAACTGCTGAAAATTAAACCATTTGTAGTATAGTTTATCAGATGATCAAATGTAAAGTTGTATTGAAAGAACAAATTTCAAAACATAACACTACACTAAGCCATGTTTCTCTATAGGAATGTGTAAGGTGACACTAAAACAACATTCAGACACAACGCAACGTTAGAGATTCTATCCTTTCCAAAGGTGACTGGATGTGATAAAACATTGCAATCAATTTATGATGTAGACTTCAAAAGATTTAGCTCACATTCAAAAAAATGCTGCACAACTCAACAACATTGATTCAACAAGAAAAGGAAAACTAACTTTGGATTGAAGATACAAAACGATGTCTGAGAGCAGGGAACGATTTACTTTGCTATAGAGATCTAACAAGATCCATTTGTCACAAATACCTAGATTTAATGGAAACAATCCTTACAATGATCCAAAAAAGTCTTAATAGTATTGAAGAGCAGTGTTAGTTGTTTTTCATACAAAAAACAGCTAGATGTATACCATGCCCTTATTTTTCAATTCTCCAGTATGTAGTCCTTTTACAGCAAAGACGTTCACCTTCTTCATTTCTTAGTTCCTTATTCGGTCATTGAAATTTCCTGTCCTATTTCATTCCCATACTGACTTTCCCTATTTATTAAACTTCTTTGCCTTCCTAATATGAATGTTATGAAATAAATACTCTTACACTATTTGACTTCAAAAGAATTAAGTACAGTTTTCAGTACGAACTACATACCAGATGGCATGCATGAGTTTCTAGACACACACAATATATGACATTGCTGCAGTTTAAAAAAAAAAAAAAATTAAAAATTGTTCATGAAAATGACATCTTCCTGATGTCAAAGAATTTGTTTGTTTATTTGGTTGGTTGGTTTTTTGGGGGGGTGTTGTGTTTTTTTTGTTTGCTTTTCTTTTTTATGATAGAGGAAGGTACAAAATCATTCATACCTCAGAACATGATAGTACTACTACAACACATGAAGAAACATTTCAAAAAGGCCATTTCCTTTTTGAAAAGCTTGTTTTAGGTATTGTAATTGATCTTCTAAAAGGAACCTTGGCTTAATGTTGTTAAAGTCACTAAGCTAGCTTGCAAAAATAAGACAAAAATTATAAAGATTCTTTTATATTTAGAAAATGTTAAGATAAAACTATAATATTAGATTATTAGTCCCACAAATGAGCTCTGTAACAAAAAACACATTAATAAATTAATTTGAACCAAATTCAAAGTTAGTGGCTCTCCAAACACTGAGGAAATATTTTCCCCTTTTCAATTGTTCCAACGTAGGGTTTTCTTAGCCCCATGAACCTGTTCACAACAAGCTTCAATTTCATATTCACCATATCATGTCAAAGGGAAGATCAGCAAAACAACTAAATGTATTTTTAGTTCCTCAGCGTTCTAAACAACCCTCTTTAATTTTCATAACTTGTTTTATATCACCATATAGTAAGACAATATTTGTAGCGATAAACTGTCCTTGCATAAAACTGCTTTTGTGATTATAATAAACTTCAGCACTTTATCACTAATAAAAGTGATTTCTTGCTTCCACTACTCTGTGGGTGAAGCAATTCATGAAAGAACCCTAATATCACTTCCCAATGTTTTAATTTAACCAGCTGTAAAATGGAGATATTAAATTATGCTGTCTTGCAGGTTTAAAGATTATGTATGGCCAGTGGTCCATGAAAAATTTAAACTATGTATTTGGTTCTTACCTTTTATTAACCATATACCTCACTTTTACTGCTAAGTATCAAACCAGGAGAACAAGGCTGTGTTTACTTTACCGTGCAAAAACCTAGTTAAAACTCTATAAAAACTAAACTATAATTAATGCAAATGCAACTTGAATACTAAACAATTTTCTCTTCCTTATTCTGAAAAAAACCAAAATATTTGTGGTCCTGAATTTCATCAGGACTATTACCTTGTTAGTTAGAGACAGCATTCTGCTTTGCTCTACTTTCATACTAGTTTTCCCAGCATTCCAGGAACAATTACCCAGCAGAAAGATGAGAAATATCACGTTTGAATGCTTGCAAACCAATGAACATCTAACATGGCAAACCCATTGATATTAACAGACTTTTTGTCTTAGGACTGCTTTGCCATCAACCCCACAGTAGTCACTAGTGAGTATTTACCAAATCAGCTACCTTGCTAATACTTTTGCTTATAGCTACAAGCAATAAGTATGAAGGATCAGAAAACCAGAACATTTTTACTAGAGAAATGAAGACTAGGCAAGCTCTATCAAGCATTAGTAAAAATATGTAAAATTCCATATTACTTTTAGGTGGTATACGTTCAGAGGCATACAAGTCATATTCCAAAAGCATCATCCACTTTAGACAGATCTTTATTTTTCCTCTCTTCTCTTTTTGGGATAGCATCTATATTCCCATTCGAAGTTCAGTTACAGCACTTAGCTCACCTGGTGCTGGATCTCTCCTATCTATTACATTCTACCCATTTTTTCACCCTGCCAGTTTTTCCCTGCAAGACCTTACACTGTCGTTTTTCTAACCTACAAATTTGATCTGCTGATTCAAAAACCCTTCTTCTCCTGTATCTAGGGTAACAGTCTTAATTGTGTTTCCATAACACAGATATTAAAGAATCATTAAAAACAAACAAATAAATTAAAAAACACCACACAGAGAAAAATCCCTAAAGAGAAACCAAGTTTCTTCCTCTCATGTGAAGGTCTTAATCAGGCTTTATAGCTATACTCACTCTCCCTTTTCTGGCTCACTTAATCTTGAATTTGTACAGTGGAAGAGATGGGTGAGGGACATGTTCCTGGCATATGAAGACTGGGATTTGAATTACATTATGAAAGAGGTATTTTTCACCCTCTGAGTTCTCTCGTGGTATTGAAATTGTATAGAGAGGAAGAAGCAGAAAAAATATATCTGTTGCTCAGCATTGTGGGAAAACGGTCACAGTTTGAAGTTGTAAGGGAATTCTTCTGTCAACATATTTAAGCAGTATTTGGAGCATGCCTTTCAGCATAGCAGCAGAAAAAGACACCTTTGCTGAATTCCAAGGGACTTTTACGTGCAGGATAATCCCTGGGCTACTCAACTCTAGGAAAAAAAAATTGTAATTGAAAAATGTTGAAGAAGAAACACTTGGAAAAGTCTACTTAACAGCAGCCATTTCAGTTACATTTGAAGTTATGCTAAGAAGTTGTTACATGTTTAAGGGCTTTTTTGACAGTAGCATCACAAAAGTGAAATGAACAGAATTAATGCATATTCCATGGTTTTGTAGGCTACAGTGATTGTCCACAAGCAGTAAAATAACTCCTTGCTTCCTGACAATGTTTTCAATAAAACATTTGTTCAGCTACCCCTATTTTATCTTCAAAAAGATTTACTGCATATTTAGATATCAAAAGTCAAAATAAAGAGAAAAACAAAACCAAACAACACACACAGCACCATTACTATGAGGACAGAACAATGCAAGCAGGCAAGAGACAAAATGATTTTGTTAAGAGGATACTAGGATATCAGGAGTATGTTTACAGCAAGATGAGAAACAGTGAGCCATTGCTGAACTATCTCAGCTGGTTTTCCTTCCTACATATGGATAAATATTTTTTATACGTCTAACTTAAAATAATTGGCAGGTATTTCCTTTCCTTTGAAGGAAAAATCCAACATGTACTGAAGTTTTGTTATCAGTTTGAATATACGTTAGATGAGGCTAAAAAGGGTAAGTCTTTTTTCAGTACATGTAAATACAGTAAACGAGGTTTTTATCTGCAGAAATGACAATGCATATTGAAAACCAACCCTGCACTGCGAGGTCATTTAAAGAACTTTAACCTAAAGTTTATTGCATTATGCAGTCACAGTACTGCACCTGACACTACTTAAAATAAGTATTTAATAACAGTGTAGGAAATACTTCTGAATTAAATGGAATAAGCAGTTTGTTCCTATTTTCTAGTTATAGAAATAGTTTATCCGCACTATACAAGTCAAAAATTATCTCTAATAAATGAATTTTATCAACTTGCATAGAGTCCACTATGCACTTCAAAACTGCTTGATAACCTTGTTCATAATGAACTGTGAACAACAATAGAAATATCCCCAACAGAAGGTTACCAAGACATTTCAAATGTATCACATGACAAAGTCTGCATTTGCTTTTGTGTTCAGGTGACTCAGGTGTGTCAAGATGATTTTGACTTAATTACCTCAGAGAAAAATATGGCCTATAGATTATGCACAGGTTCTTGTTCAATAAACTGAAAAGGCTATCCTTTCTTCATGGTATCTCATATTTTCCCCTATATGGTGTAAATATTTAAAGCTACCAAAAAAAACCCACACCAACAACTGTAGAGTTTTAGTTTTGGGTTTTTTTTAAAGGAATCTTATGCTTACTATTTTAAATTGAATAATCATTTGCTCTCAATGGCTACTGAAACCCTGGCTGATTAACTCAAAGACCACAATATAGCTAATGCTCAGTTTGTTATTAAAATTAATGTTTGATTAGAATTATACGTCACTCATGATAATTTGATGATGAAGCCACAGAGATATAATTATTTCTTATTCAATGGTTTTATCTTAAATATCTCTGCAAGTGACCTAAATTGACATTCTTGTCTCTAAATTCTAGCCTTCTAACACGTACATAAGAAATGTATGATTTATAGCTGCCCCAGAGTGTAATAAAGTTTATTTAAACAAATAGTCCCATCTAATATGGCAGTCAAACTAATGTTTTAGCAATAAGAACTGCAAAATGGCTTGTAGGAAGATTTTTTCCTTCATTCTTTGACTGGGAGTGCTGTAGCAGGTTTCCAAGACTGTTGTACAAGCAAGTATACTGTATATAGCAAGCTAGAAAAACTTCTTGATGCTCTATGGTGAACTTACTGGTCTGACTCAAGAATGAGTGAGGAATGGTAACGTTTGGTTTGTATCACACACAAGTACTCCAAATTATTTCATTGGATTTACATCAAAGGAAAACAGCAAGAACTGACATATTATCTCCAGAATCCTTTTGCTAATGGCCAAAACAAAATGAATTTTTTTAAATATCTAGTGTCAGATTTATATCCATGTGTATCTCTCCTGTAATTTTGTGCATGTCACTAAATCTTTTTACATTAAAATAATAACTGTCATACTGTGCTCTAACTACTGTATCAATAGAATCTAAAACCTGCTTACGTTCTGAATAAATTAATGTAACAAAAAGTTAAAAATCTTTTGCCATTCATTATGAAGTTATATTTAGTATTATGAAGCTCAGGAGAAAATGGGCAAAATTTAGTATATTCTTGAAAGTGAAATTAATTTTTTAAGTTCATTGAAGAACAGAGGGGATGTACTAACATCTTTCATAATATAGACTACCGTCTCTCTTAATATAATTACCTGTGTCTCTTTATGAAAGAGAACACTTTGTTTCATGTAGGTTTGATTTTTGCAGCCACTTTAACATTGCTTGTCATATCCATCAATCTGAAGTGAATTGTTTATCAGTACAAGTTAATCACATTAATTCCTACAGAATTTAAGACAGAATTGTGCATATCAAGTAAAAGGACAGTTTGTATCTCTGTTGATATGACAACCAAAATAAAATTTTTGAATGTTCTTGAAATGAGAACTGTATTTAATAGGATATTTTGGGTTCTGCATGTTCTCTCAATTGCATCAATTATCTAAGAAATAAACACTGCTCCTTCAAATAAGATATTAAGGTGACCAGACTATGTAAAATTTGCTGAGGTACTTCAAATTATCTAGCAAGATATGTGACGAATAAATAAAATAACTATGTTTATCCTTTGTTAAAATGGAGAAGCAAAATTATTTGGGATATACATTTTCAAAGCAATAACTTCCACAAGAAGATGCAGAATAACAGCCTAGATTTTCACATGTTGCTGTGACTCCATATCCCACCCTCCTCCCTTAAGTCTTAGAAATTTTTTTTTAATAAACACTACTAAGGGGTATTTGAAAGCAGATTTGTACCTAGTTTGCTGTGCCCTAATGTCTTTCAGTCCCAGATATCAGTGGTAATAATACTCTTCTATAATAAGCTGTCAGGATACAGTTAACTGCCATAAGGCAGAAGCAGAATGACTTCCAATAAAATAAATCACAAATCAGCCATATCTGGAGAGTCTTTTGAAACATTTCTAAATATCATGTAAACTATAAAGCAAATCACTTTGTCTTTGCATTCCCTGATCTTCAGGACATGGAGTTCCCCGCTGGACCATAGCACAGTCTGGGCTCTGCAGATATGTTACGGTTGGACTCCTGGTTACAGCTGTGCCTCTAACTAAGGAGCAAGATGCTTGCCATGGAAGAGACCTGCCATGCTGATAATAATTTTACTGTAAACAAAGATGACATTATTAAAAAATATCTTCTATACACTCTTGGATTAGCTCATCAGCCCACTGTATTGATGATATACTTTGACATAATTCAGGTCCTTGCCTCAGAAGGAGACAAACAGAAAGTTTAACTAGGTCCCCAAACATTATACAGTTCTATCTTTTAGATACTAATGTTCCCAGGTTTTCCCTTTGTTACCAGTCGTCTTCCCCTTAGGGTCTCAGTCGTGGACACCCAAAGACCTTTCTTGATTTTCAATTTTCACTAAGCAGCTCTTCCTCATGGCCTCTAAATGCCATATAAAAAGCTGGGTTATTTCCTTTACTCCAGAGACTACATCCTCCTTTTCAGTCTCCAACATTACTGAGCTCCAGCTGGCATTTACAAGGCACAGAAATATTTCTGCCCCATGGGCACAACTACAGAAGAGACTTGTTCATAGGCTCAGGCCTCCTGGGACAGATCTCTTAACTTTCTTCTTAAACACTACTGGCTTTCAAAGTATGGAGGATCTTTACAAATTCTTCTAAGTCGAGGGAAACTGTTACCACTTGCCCCTCAAAATGTACAATACTAGCGTAACTATTGCTCATCTCTGATAAATACAACTGCAACCAAAAAGACACATAGTTTTATAACAATTTTTAATGGATAGATCCCTTTGGAAATTCCACATACACAGGCAAATCTATATATACACTTTCCAGTGATCCTCCTTGGTTACTGTTTGTGAATCCCTTGGGAATATGCTGTGAAATACAGGATGAAAACCACTCAACTAGACTTCCCAGTACTCAGACATGACTTGTCCTGAACAGGCTGCACTGTTTCTGGGACTCAGTTCCTGTATTTGGAGCTTGAATTTGGAGCTTAAAAAAACTTTGCAGGTTTTGAGAATATGGAATAAAATGACACACCTTGGGTTTCATTAATACAACCATGTTTGCTAAGTGGCTTAATAAGCATACGCTGAGTATAGTTACATTCCCATCAGGAAATGTAAAACACTATTTAAAACAGTGAAATTACCATAATTGAAAGAACACAGATGCTCTCTAATAATCTAGTAATGGAAACGCTCATTAATTCTATTTTAAGACAATGTGATTCACCTGTATGTCAGATAATGATCATTGAAAGCTAGGTAAGCAGAAAGGTTACATATTCAGGTTTGACGACTCCATCACAGAATATGCAACATTTTCCATTTGGCAGCCCATTCACTTACTTCCCCTATATCATGTAATTTATAAGCAGCAAAAAAGTTGGCAAGAACATTAAATTCCTCTTCCACAAAAAAGAAAATCACTTTCTGAAGTCAATCTGACTCTGAAAACTTGCATTAATTAATACAATAAAATATTATCTGCAATCCAAAGGAGGAGGTTATGATCTCCATAACCTGATTTCCAAAATCCCAAAGTGACATACATCAGTAGCAATAAGTGTTGCTAAATTGCTGCAAGCTTGAGGAACATAGGAGTAGCATACAGCGAGTAGCATACAACAAGCAGCATAAAAGGATAGAACATGAACCAGGATTGCCATCAAGATCTTCCATGCTATTTTCTACAGGTTTACTATGTGGCTGTTCAGTATTCAAGATCCTTTAACAGATCCTAATGCAACATGGTGTAAGTCCATGTTTCAACATTGTTTAAGCAATTACTAAATTGCTGCCAAAGGCATCATTTGACTTGTGTTCCTTTTACCCTATATATGACTTCCATATCCACGCTACAAAAATGTTCAAGTAACTCCTTAATTGTTGATTCACAGAAATTTGTGAAAACTCCACAATCAAACTTCTGAAGTCATTGGGAAGGGTAGCTCAAACTCATTCATTGCTCACTGAAACAACCAAGCATTTTTCAAACATCTTTTTCTAACTTGCTTTTGCTTTTTTACATTTCCGCCTTCCTAAAAGGAATATCTTAAGCCTGCACACAATATGTAGATATGTGCAAAACACTTAACAAACAGTAAGTATTCAACACCACACACACACACTATTTGTTGTAATCTATTAAAGCAAGTTAACTGCAAGCACAGAAGAAACAAAATTTTACTAAGTTTGCTTTAGTAAATAATTTTTAATATATTTTAACATATTTTTCTGTATATGTAGATATAGAAGAATCTGAACTTTAACATGTTCACAACTTACATTGTGCCTCTAGTTAACATATGCTTTGACAAAATGTCAAAGATAAATGGGATATCCCCACTTATCAGAGAGGGTAAAACTCATTTATCTGCTATTTCAACAATGTAGGTGTATGTAATATTGTACTTATCAAACCTTGCCTTAAACACTCCTAGAGAAGCTGCTCAGGCTATCTCAAAACAGTCTCCCACATTTCCATGTGCTAACAAACATGGATTTAGAGGAATTTATACTTTTCTCTGTCTAGACCATCGTTCCTTGCTGGTGTCCAAAGGAAAGAGAACAGGAATACCTCTTGAAGGTCAGACATTCAATCCACTCCAACAGAGCACCTTCCCAGCCTCCTAATGAAGCCAGGATAATCCGGAGATTATCCAGGAGATAAAAGATTGTTTCATTGAGCTCTCACTGTTCCTTATGCTCCCCTGCAAATGATACTGGCCTACAGCAACACAACAAAAGAACCAGGCACACTCAGAATGGAATGAGAATAACCTTTCTGCATAGCTCAGCCTGATACAGAGCTGGGGATCCAATAATGAAAAGCTTTGCTAAAGAAACTCAATGATACGTTACAGTTGGTTTATGATTGTAAGCACTCCCCTTAGTGTTTCATATAAAAGAGTATTTTTATTCAGATACTTCATTGGATCACACCATTGACACTATGCTTAAAAGGCATAAGCTATCCAGATTTAATAAACATGAAAAGATAAATACAGCAGAGTTCAATCACATTACCCTTTCTTTTAGGTAAAATTAAAAGTAAAATTCAAGGTGAAGTTTAACGTTAAAGTCAGAATATGTAACCTCATTGATTCCATAAAGAAGCCTCTGAACAACTAGAACTAGGACTCTGGAAAGTTGTTGGGAGGGTTTTTTGTTGTTTTATTTTAGTCTTTGCAGTAGCGAACTAAAACAAAAAAAAAACAGGATAAAAGAGAAATATCTGCTCTTTACGTAGCAAACCCAAACAAATAAGAAAATAGAATGCATCATTTTATGCTTTCATGATCATATTCAAGACATTTATAATAACTTATAATGGGTTGTGAGCCTGACTGAATATATCTGTGGCAATGGTTTGTTTCTAAATTCCATGGACAAGCAAAGTGAAGGAGGAGGGGGGAAGGAAAATTATTTCTCTAGCAAAATAAAGATATTTGCTAAGATCCTCTGAAGAGCAGACCTGTAGGGAAATATAAAAAGAAAAACAAAAACCAAACCTAAAAAACCCAACCACAAAAACCTGAAGAGCAGTAATTTCAAACAACAAAAGCTTATGCAAAAAGATAAAATTTTTCAGTTAGCTTCTAAAAGTGCATATAATGTCTGTGTTAAAGTTGGAGAAACTGCAATACTCTATATGAAAAGCTAATATGTACCAAGGATACATCAATAAATAAAACACTATAAAAGCATAGGGAATTATCATTAGTTTTAATTGAACTGAAGAATTTAAATTAAAATCCAAATTCTGAAAAGATTCTGTAATTCTCATTCACTGTGAGAAAATACAGTATAGAATTACATGCCTCAAATCAATTTCCTCTTGATACCTCCTGGTTTATTAAATATATTATAAAACGCAAATCAAAAGTAAAAAGTGTGACTGAACTGATTATCCTAGTATTCAGAAAAAAGAAATAGCTGGTTTGAGTTTCTTTCAGTGGATCATGCATAGCCTAAGAGTATTTTACTAAAGGAAAGAGGAACCAGAGAGGATATTATTATTGTAGGGAAAGGAAGTAGTTAACTCTAGAGTTGCTCAAATACAGCCAAGAATTAACAACCAATCTGTAGGCCATTTCCAAATATGTGGGTTTTTAATATCTGAAAAACAGAAGGGGAAAAAAAAAAAAAGACAAACTACAGGAAACCCTCCTCTGAAATAAACAAACCTACATTCTTATAGCTTTTATTACACTTACTTTTCCAAAATGCAAAGCTAAAAGTATTCAGAATCTTGGTAAATTTTTCTAATCTGAAATATTTTTCTGATCCTCTTCCACTCCAGAAATAAGATATTCAGAATCTGTATGTAGAGTACTAAAGCCTAGAGATACTCCTCTTTCTACAGCAGCAGTAAGAAGGGGGAAAAAAAAAACACAAAAAAACCAACCCACAAACAAACTAAAGACTTTTTTTTTTTTTCCTTCTTCCCTTGAAGCCCACAGGTGAAATTCTCCCTTTCCATCATGTAGCTAGGAACATGAGACCGAGTGAGCACCCGTGCAAATGGTGAGGGTCAAGGACAGATCAGTTCTTTAGTATCTACTATAGTGTAAGTGACCTAGAAAGGATCAGGCAATTTTAATTAACAATCCACCATCACTGTGTCTGAACACAATACTGCTGACGACTGCAAAACATTCTGTCAAATGGCCCAAAATAAACACATAATTGAAAAACAGCTACTGTCCAAAGAGATTATACTTTTGTATTAAAACAAAAAAACAAATACAAACTTTTAGATTTTTCTAAAATGAAGATATGATTCATATCTTGTAGGCTTCTGTTTAATTCCTTTGTAGTCATTAGTTCAAGCAAAATTAACAGAAATAGTGACAATTCTTTTAGCCCCAATCCTGCTTTGATAAAGCAAATGTAAAATTTACCAGAGGATGTTAGGAAGAAGCTGGAATAGCTTTTGTTCTGCTTATTGCACATATTCAGGCACACTTGTTTAATTTTAAATTTCCTGGTTTGTTAACAATGTTATCACTTTTTTAGTATGGCTAATTTGCAAAGCAGCCACAAACGTGAAGCCTCAGCTGGGCTCTCAAAAAAGAAACACCGATACATGAAGTTGGTCTTTAAGAAAAAGAAGTTCTTATGAAAAGGAACTGTGCAATAATATGACCTTGCAGGCTCATAAAAAAAAAAAAAAAATTCTTTTTTTCTTAAGAAAAAGTATGAACTTTACAAGAAACAGTAGAAGACTCAGCAGAAACAAAACCACAGGCTTAATATCTCAGGGAGATATTAAACTCTGGCGTCATTAAGACTCCTTAAGAATGTCTGTAAATCAAAATGAAGCATGACAACACTAGTTACAGGTTTTTCTTTATAAATGTATTGCCTCCTCTTCCAGCAGATTTCATCAATACCCAACAGGACTTTACCTCTGCAAACCTCTTGTCTCTACTTGACCAAGTTTTACTTTGTTGTTGTTGTTGTTGTGGTTGTTGGAGTGGTACATCAAGCCAAGCTATACTGCCTGTACTGACCATTACTGTGCTTCAGCATACCAGGTCATGTTTAGACAGGAACACGCCTTTTCCTCATTTAAGCTTAATGTGTGAATTTAATCCATTTTAATATATATCTCAAGATAACCTCATCTGTAGGAGCATAAATAATGCTACCGAGATGGCGATGCTGATATAACTGCAGCTTGCGGTACAGCTGTGAACAGGGGAAAATGTCTGAAAACAGTCCCTCAGCCTCAGATACTCCAGTAGGAGAAGATACCTGCAATGCTGTTTGTCAAGACCCTGAAAGGACTGTGAAAATGTAGGAAAGCACTAGTGAAGGGGGCAGCACACAAAACTGACAGTATAACACTCCTTTCTATCAGTGCAGCTGAAGAAAGAAGTTAAAAATGCTGTCAGACATATGTAAAAAACAACTTCGGTGGCTAACTGTACTCTCACCTGACGATGTACCCCTCTTGCCTCCAAGGTGTAAGAACATAATTTTCATATAGGCTCATCTTTTCTCATGCAATCCTCTTGATAAATGCCACACACAACCATGCAGCTTAAGTTCACACAATGTATTTTGAGACTAAAGGTTCACTAAAACAAACAACAGGGAAATAGTTAATTACATCCATCTGTGTATTTGTTAGTATTACACATCTGTTAAGACTATTAAGAACAGCTCAATTTCAGATCTCTATTGTCTATTGTTCTTGAAACTTACAGTTTCAAGCTGTTTGTTTCAAGAAAAAGGTTAACATCTCCCATCTCCTTAGCTATGGAATGACTAAATCACAAGGCAGTTGGGCAATCAAGTTCTTCCCATAAAATAGGAAGCTTACATATTTCTGAAACACCAGGATCTGCTAAAATTCGTGGTGACACTAAATAAACAGGTTGTGCAAAAACTCTATGCCAACGGATTTCTAGCGCCCCAGGATATACACCATAACACAGTGTAGTCCTCTCAAATAAATGGTAGCTAATAGAATAAATGTGTTTAAAATGAGATTACTCATTTAACAATTTTCTACGACGTGTTCATTTTTCACATAGCAATTATTTGCAACTATAAAAAAGAGAATTAGAGAAAAGTGAATTTAAATTACACTGCATGGAACAAAATGTTAATTCACTGCTATAAACAAACCCAAGAACTGTAAATAAATTAGCTTTTTCTGTTCTATAAAGGAAGACTACCACTACTGTTACTTCTGCTCTCACTCCATGTATGGAAGAGAAAATTAAGATGTCATGTGAAAACCCACTCTGTAAATAAGTGACCTCTTGAATTTTGGAAAGGTCACCAAGAAAAGATGAACCAAAATGTGGAGTATAACAAAGTGCCGACTATTCAAATAGAAAGAACAAAGCATGATGAGTGCTGTGTTATGTGAATTAGATGATTTGACCATGTTGAGAACTAAAATGAGTAAAATCTTGCAAAATCAGTAACATGAGAACATTCTACTCAGTGCTGCTTTAGACTATCTTCAAATAACTTCAGACTGTCAATAACATTTTAGTATTATTAATTATATAAATTCAGTCATGCTACTATGTGTTCATGAGTCACTGTGTTACCTGACTACCAAAACTAATAGTTTCTTAACATCTTTTAAAATTGACATAGGAGAAGGACATGGAAGGTGTTCTCTTATTTATTGCAAAAATCATTCCAAATGACGCTCTGTGTCTCTTTCTATGCATTTTTAAGAGGAATCATGGAAAAGAAATGCAAAGAGGACGGCTGTTGAAAAGGAAACGAGTATATGACAGAAAGGCAAGAAAGCCTCCACTGAATAAAGTACTTGCATACAATTTTAGGCAGATGTTTAAACTAGGTTTTCCAGAGTTTCCCCCCAAACCAAGTTAGGCTGTATGGATATCAGGTTTTCACTTAGTAATCAGATAGAAGCATGCTATTAAAAGTTTTAGGATTACTAGTAACATATATTGTAAAGTATTCACAAAATTTACAAACTGTTAATGTATATGGTTAGTCTTTAAAGATTGATTCTCAAATTATACAAATGACCGTTAGTCAATCTACTCATAATGGGTTTTTCGAAGACTGTCCCCACCCTTCCCATAAGGTTCAGGCTCAAAGAAGGATTAGGTCAGGATCAAAGGAGATGTGAGTAAGGGTACTATTGTGGTAGAAAATTGTTACAGATCACCCATTAGGATGAGAAACCATAAAAATTATTCTTTAAACAGCTTAAGAAGGTCTCTGGATCATAGACCTCCATTCTTAGGAGGGATTTCCATCTTCCTGCAATCTACTGGAAGAGCAACACAGCTACAGCCAAGTAATTAAGCAGAGTTTTGGGGAGGTATCAAGGATAACTCCTTGATACAAGTAATGGATGAGGCAATTGCAGGTGATGCACAGGTGGATCTGCTATTCACTAACAAAGAGGAACTGACTAATCAATAGCAGCTTTGGCTGTAGTGGCCATGAAACAGAAGAATTCAAGATCTCCTAGGGAGGGAAGAAGGCAAGTAGCAGACTACAGACCCTGGGGTCTAGGAGAGCACAATTTAGCTTATTCAAGAAACTGGTAGGAATGACCCAATGAGAGGCAGCTGTGGAAGGCAAAGGAGCTTGTAAAAGCTGACAGGTCTTTAAGAGCAATCTCTTCTTAGCTCAAGAATGGTCCCTCCCAATAACCAGGAAAAGAAACAGATTAGCAGATCTGTTTAATAGGGAACTTATGACTATGTTTCAATGCAAAAATGCAATACACAGGAGGGGGAAGCAGGAACAAACTACAAGGGAGCACTATAGTAATATTGCCCAGACACACAGGGATGATGTGAGGAAAGCTAAGGCTCACCGAGAGTTGATACTTGCAAGGGATATCAAGCACAACCAGAGCTTCCAGTGCCATGTTAATAGCAAAAGTCTGGCAAAGGAAAACATGGTTGTATGGGGCAGTTGGCTGGGGTGACAGCAGACACAAATAAGGCTGAACTTCCTGATGTCTTCCTTGTGTCTTCACCAACAAGGTCTCCCAGGCCCCTGTGCACAGTGAAAATGTTTGAAGAGGAGAGGAATTACCAGCAGTGGGTGAGGACCATGTGTGGGAACTCAACCCACAGAAGTTATCGTAATCTGACAGACTGCATCCAAGGGTGCTGACAGAGCTGGAAAATTTCATACAGAGGCCATTATCATCTTGGAAAAGTAATGAAGATCAGGGGAAGTTAGCAGTGACTGAAAAAAGGTAAATGCTGAGCATGAGCCAGCAGTGTGCCCTGGGTGGTATTCACAGGTGTACATCCGGGATGTCGAAGAGAGAAATTATCGCCCTCTACTCAGCACTCATGAGAGCACATCTAGTAACTGCTTTCCGTTTTGTATCCCCCAGCAGAGGAAGGATGTCAATTAACTGAATCAAGTTCAGCAGAGAACCCCTAGGGTGATCAAAGGCTGGAGCATTTGTCCTGTGAAGAGAGACTGAGGAAGTGGGGCTTATTCAGCCCAGAGAAGAGCTCTTGCGGCTTTGGGGTGACCTAACAGTAGCCTGCCCATACCTGTGTGGTGGTTACTGAGAAGATGGAGGTGGGCTCTTCACAGCAGTGAGTGGCAGAAGGACAAGAGTCATGGCTAATAATATGTGATCATAAGCGAAAAGAACTTCACCTGAAGACACTCCAGCAGTGGAGTAGGCTGCCCAGAGAGGCTGTGTGGTCTTCATCCTTGGAGGTTTTTAAGATTCAGCTGGATAAAGCCCTGAGCAACCTGGTCTGACCTTGTAGCTGAACCTGCTTTAAATGGGAGGTTGGACTAGAGACCTCCTGGAGTCCTTTCCAATCTTAATTATTCTGTAATTCTATAAATTTGTACAAGGAAACCAGGAAGAAATAAGTTTGATGAAGACTTTACAATATAACAGAAAGAATATTGTGCAAATAAAATTATTTTCCTTATTTAAAAACAGTATGTGTGTGCGTTGCTGCATGAAAGGGGGTTCTGATACCCTCCACAGCTGTGCAAAGAAATGAAATCTGAAGATTCAGGGCTCTAAAGAAATACCTTTTAAAGTAATTTCCAAAGTACAATGGGAGAAAACAAATTAATAATTGCATATATTTAGAGATGTAGTATACATTTTTTGAAGTTTAATAAATATAATAAATAGCTTGTGAACACTTTATATGAGATGATAATAAATGTGTTTGTGAATCAGAGACTTTTGAATCAGACATCTATGCAGCTTCTTCCTCAAACAGAGGCAACTTTTATAATACCCAAGCTAAAAATCAATCAATGACTATAAGACCCGACCTTGATAAATCATTCTTTCCCCCTCCCTGAAGACATTGTACAACACACACACTATTGTGGCAGCTGAGAAATTTAATAGTATGGTAAACACCACTAAGAACTTTCTGTGCCTTCAGGGAAAGCTGTAAATATCAGTTCAAAAAGCACTGATGGTGAGCTATTAGGAAAGTCTAAATAATTTCTACTCTTAAGACCAATTTGTAAAAAATTTGCTAGAATGACAGTGATAAAACTCTCAGTGAAATTGGCCTGAATTCCTTGGACAATATTAGTGGTAAACTATTTCAAGAGAAAAGAAAAGAATGAAAAAGAGGAAAAAGATGAGTAAAATAACGTATCATGAAGGAAACTGATTAAACCTTACTGAAGAAATTAATACTAGATATAAAAATAAACACCATAGTAATATGCAAAAAAATCTATAATTAAAAGACAATTAATCAGGTGCAGCAGTGAGCCAAGTGTATACTGCTTATCTGGAGCATTTATGACAACCAGAGCCAGATAGCAGCTTTATACAGTACATGATATTGCTCTGTGGATTTGCCAAGGACAGGAAAAGACTGATGGAAGAAACATTAGGCCAGGTGTCTGAATCTTGTGGTTTTGGAACTAACAAACCTCAAGTTTCAAGATCAGTTCCTTATACAAATGTATTTGTTTTCTGTGTACTGGCTTCTTAGCAGACAAATCAGCATTTTCAAATCCTAGGGAAGCTAACTGCCTGTCAGGAGGGGAAAAAAATAAGCAAGCTGTCCAGGTTTGTGATTTCTCTGCTCTGGTCTATCCATAACAGGTAAACAGATCTTACTCATCTGGAACAGAGAGAGCAGCAGCAGAAATGCATATGCACAGGTAAATGTAAAGTGAAGCGCAAGGGAAATGTGCATATGTAAATGATGTACAAATGAAACGTCAGGCCCTGAGCTGATTAAGTGGGGACTGTGGGATTATGATAGCTCTGTAAAACCAGCAGCTCAGTACTCACTAGCAATCAAAAACCCAAATTAAACATTAGGAATTATTAGGAAAGGCGTAGAGAATGAAATGAGAATATCATTATGCTTCTATTTAAGTCCTCCAAAGTAAGATCTAATAAGACAGGAAAAGGTCCAGAGCACGTTGGTAAGAACGTTCAGTGGCATTGGACTCTTCCTGTATGAAAAACAACAGACTGCTTGGCATCTTCAAAAGACACTCGTCTCTTGAAAAGAGATATAGAGATAACAGAGGACTATAAAATCAAACTGACACACAGTAGATATGGAGAAATTGCACACTGTCTCTTCCAATATAAGAACTGGGAGTATAATAGGAAGATAGTATAAGCCAAATACATAACAAAGGAGGCAGTTGCTCAGACAATGCAAGAGTGCTACAAGATGGTGCGAATGCTAAAATTTTACAGATCCTCCAGGGTAAATTGTAAAATTACATGGAAGCAAAACACACTGAAATCACATTTAGTTCAAAAACTCTTGTGAGCCAAAACCAGTTCAAAATTGAGAATAGTTCAAATGAAAACCATTATGTGCCCTGTCCTTATTATTAGACATTTGCTCTATAAGCTCTGATGGGGACAGGTTGGTAAGCTAGGCTAGACAAACCTTTGGTCTGATCCACAACAACCTTTTTTCTCTTATATTAATGCCATTTTCTAAACCTCAGCTAACGCATCACCTTTGTGCTCTTAAATTTTAGTTGAACAAGGTCAATATTGACTATTCAAAGTTCACATTACATCTGCCATGTGAAAATTTCCTCTCTGTCCCATTGCATTAATGAAACAAAAGAAGAAATCCCCACATACCCACAGCTCAGAAATTACTGTTTTACCAGATACGCTTTCTAATGAGTGTAAGGTTGCCTTAGTATACTTTTTTAATTTTTAATTTTTTCTTACACAAAGACAATGGAATCCTATTGTACTATATAACATGCATCTATACACTAAAGGATAGTTCCTCACCTGAAAGGGTTTGCCAGCTAAAAGAAGTCATACAGCAGGTGTAGGCATGTGTATAAAAGAAATCTCTATCTGCATAAAGATAGAAAGCAGATAAATAACACAGGGTCTAGTGGATAACAGAGCAGATGACAAAACCAAACTGAATCTAGTTCTATATGCAATCGTTAGACAAAAAGTATCAGTACCCACAACTAGTCTCTTGTGAACAACAGATTTGTGGTTACAATAAGGACTTAGTTTTGCTTTGGAAGAAGGAGAGGGAGTTAAGGAGAAACTGCTACTAAAGGGGAACTAATTCAAGTCACTGTAGCATCCTTTTTTTTCTTTCTTCTCTCCAAGAGGTCCATGAGGTTCATCTATGGGGGATTTTATATAAAAGCATCTATTTATAGTCTGTTAAGGTTACTCCTTCATGAAGAGCACAGCAGGAACTCATTTCAATATCTGTGGCAAATAAATTTCCTTACTATAACAGTATGTTTCCTGAACCCACTTGATCCATACTAAAGACAATCAAAACCTGAAGTACCATTTTTCCTATGTGGGCTACACATATGACATAAAGTAACAATTGAATTTTAATGGATTAATTCTCAACAGGTTTCTCCCTATCTGCCCCACTAAGTATGGAGAGAAGAGTTTGACAACGCAGAGAAAGTCAAGACTTTTTCCGCCCGAATATAACAGGTGATCTGAAAACAATTAACTTAGAGACCATATGTACATTGTTCGTACAGTTTTGTCTGTAGTTTGCTTAGTGCAGAGAGTGCTTAAACAGGCATTGTGGTCTTGGGACAAATGAGCTATAAGTGAGATACACTATACATAGTGTTTCAGAGATGTCTTTGCGACTTCGGTAAAGAAAGATACTCTAGTCCTTGGAAATCAAATTTCAAGGTACATGGTTAATTTGATCTGAGTTATTGATCTGTCAGGTATATGAAATCACACCTTAAACAAAGTCCATTACCCATATACACAGTGGAAGGGTAAGTTTACTACCAAGAAGATAAACTAAATTGCACTAACCATGGTTGACTGAGTTCAAATTGAAGATCCATTTAGGGATTCAGGTTAAAGGGATACCTACTTTTGCATGGGCATGGATAATCAGAGTATCAACAGAAAAAAAATTGGAGTTTGAGAAAATAGGGCATAAATATCTGTGAGGAGACATTTTTAAATAGGTTATAATCAAATTTTGACCTGCAAATATTTTTAGCTCATTTTCAGCTCATTTTCCCATGGAAAACTTGCGCTATTTGCCAAAAGCCCAGAGATCTCAAATGCATTAGGTTCCTATCAATCAGCTGCATGAAAACAGGAAGCCTGGCAGAGAAGAGAGACTGTATTGCTGCTTATGCTCAGAAGATGGCTGAGCTCACATGACAGTTTTCCTTCAGGCATCAAGTACCCAGCCAGGAAAGAGTAGAATTACCCAAAACCATGTTTAATACACTACACCTTATCAGACATTAGGAGATCTAATCATGCTTTATTTCTAAAGGATAGTGGGCCTAGTAAGTCCAACCACTGATGATAGAGTTTCTTATGTATAGATGTTGTTAATTCATTTTCAGGTTTTGAAGTTCTTGCTATAAAATCATAAAATCCTGATGACACACAGTTCTGCCACTAAAATCTTAGGGTGTGTGGGTATCTTTATCCTTGAAGAAAAAGAAGGACAAACAATAAAATCTTTCCTTCTGAAGATGTTTCTTCTCCTTCAACGCTGAATACGAAAGTAAAAGAAATAAAGATACTGCAGGGTCGCCAGGGACTTTCCAAGAAGAAAATCATCACAATCCCTTTTTTTCTGCTACACTGTACGATGTGGTGTCATGAAGAATTACCTGAGAAAAGATGAAACAATCTTTCTGAGGTATCAAAAGTAATATAACTATGCTTGTGTGAAGATTTGCGCGGAATATTTCACCATGTTTCTGAGTGACATAGATCTATACAGTTGGTGGCTGCAGTTCAACATTATGAATGCCTGGAAGGAATATTTGCTTTAGTAGTTCACTGACCCCACTGACCGCTAGACAATACTTCCCAACTTTTTGGAAGAAGAGAAGACATCCACCGATGCCCAATGATTTTGGAAATTTCATGAGGTGTAGGAATTGACTCATTTCATTAATGCATTATGTTGGCACTTCTTTTCAAAGGCATTCAGAGTTCTTGGGAAATTGGTGCACAAAAACCTGAAGATAAGAGTGTTAACATGTTATAAAAGAATTCTTTTCAAACCTCCAATGAAAAAATGTGTTTTCACTTGACAGCATTAGAGTTTTTAGCCCTTCCAAAAGTCATTCTGTCACCTATGTATGCCTACATATACATATCTTTTATTCAGGCTAAAGTCTTACCCTTCAGTTATCCTTGACAAGCAGTATCAAATATTACTCATATTCCATGGGAAAGGCTTTTTTCATTTATCAAATTTGAACCAATCATATCTAAGTTCCATTACACCTGTCCTGACGAGGTAGTGTAAAAAGACAAGCTTTGTAAGTTTGTTATTGTAAGCCCTTGGTCTAATGACACAGCATTTACAATATTCTTGTCTTGTTATATTCTTTTTGTTTTTCATATCTGAACTCAAAATATATAGTCTTTATTAACAGCATCTGCACTGATAAGAAATTCTGGAGACCTATCATATGTTAAGTAATCTATCATCTATTTAAGTCTACTGTGTCACCTTTGATGCAGGTGATCAAAACAGAAACTATTTTTTCTAAGTACAAAAAAGATTAATAATATGCAGAATTTTACATAATCTGAGATAGTATACAAATGCAAACCTCTTCTATAGTGAATATTCCATTTCAAATGGAAAAGAAAAAATATAATTTTACCATTAAAATTACAACAATAGAAAACAAGACAAATTAACACCAAAAAAGGTTTTTACTCTGCTTACAGACACAGCTGGCTGACACTATATAAGCAAAACAGGGGAGAAAAAATATGCATGGGTAATCTTAATGAATCACAGGAGAGAGCAATGGACCTTGAGAGGTCATCCAGTTCATACACTTCCCCAAGCCACGATTCATTAGAAAGACAAGAAAAATCACTCCAACATTTCTGAAAACTATTGAGATGGACTTGCATGAACAAATATGTTTTCTAAAAGACAAAACTATGAAGGTTAATGGTGCTGAGAGAATAAACAGGAAAACTGAAGAAGAAAAATGTGCAGAAGATTTTTGTAAATGGTATTTTTTTCAGCGTCTGGAACTAGTATCTTATTTCTGGCAGTGTCTGACTGGATATCAAGTATCACTGAAATAACACGTCAGAGCACTGATAGGAAAGCTATATTTTTTTTTTCTTTTCCCTGTGCACTGTGCAGGTAGGAATATTTGATTTCATACATAATTTGCAAATTGTTGTGGGGATTCCACAAAGCCAATTTGGCTTCACAAAATTGATGAATGAGAAATACTGCTGGGTTTGTGTCTGTTGTTTTTGAAAGCTGCGCACCCAGGACTTTGGCACACTGGGCATTGTTAATGATTAATTGTCACAGTGCTACAGTGAAAATGCTGAAGTTTCTTTTAACCCTCAGGGAACTTGTTCATCAGAATGTGTAAATTATTTTAATTTTACTGTTCTTTTACAGGTCACCTTTAATAACAGCAAAAAAGAAACACTATAGTCTATTAAAAATAACATATTAAATCTAATAAAGCTTCTAAATGAACACGTTCAAGCAGCAAAACCTAAGAGAGGATGCAATCCAGGCTGAATAGGGAAAGCAAACAGGACTGCAAGGGGGCGTGACGTGCAACTGCTGCTGCATCAGTCACGGAGAGCTGGCTTGCATAGCACTGTACACAGTGCTGATGGGAAAGGAGACAGTGAGAGACACACTAGTCCACTTTTGGGCTTTTAATTATTTTAACACAGCTACATTAGGTCTAAGATCAGAAGGAACTTAAAAGATCATCTGATCTGTTACATCCACAGGACCTGGAACCTAATCCAGTTACATTTTATTTGAACTGTAGCGATCATCATTTAGCACACTAAATGAGACAGGCTTCCATAAAATAGTCAGTGAACTAGAAAGCAATGATTCACAATTCAAAAGAGCAAAAATGATAAACATTCTAAACTGAAAAGCATTACATAAAGGTTTCTATGTGCTAAAAATACTGAGAGAATTTTGCAAACCAGAGGGAGACATATTTTATACGGAAGGGTGTGTGGTTTTACCGCTTCACTGTGTAATTACCAATCTGTGTTCTACAGACAATGATCTGCAGTAATTAATAAAAATAATTAAATACAAACTAAATATCTGATGGATGTCAGTTCCTTCAACCATAAGTTGAAAGAATAAATTTTAAAGTTGTTGAAGTCATAGGCAGAGAGAGCAATGGTGATCATCACCAATATTGCTGCTTCCAGCTCAAGGGAAGTTGGTGTGGTCCTGCTTAGCCAAATGAGACAGATACAGATGTTCTGAGGCAGATGCTCCCGAGACTGCTATTTTTCACTCACATCAAGATGAGAAAGGAGCTGCCCTTTTACACGTCTGTTGGGAATTGGGTTGCAGAGGCCTGAACACTTGCTGTGATCTTGTGGATTAGCCAAGATCAAGAAAGGATTCCTTTGCATAGGACAGATGGGCTACTCCATAGCCTCCATAGAACAGAGTCAGATAGCCTGAGGGTTAACATCATAAAACGGTCACACCTCAGATATACACCGTGTACCTCAGTCCCAATAGGCAGCATTCAGGACTTACTTCAGTGGTAAAAGAGATGGGAACAAAACAACCGGGGAACATTTACGAACAGCAACCGGGGCTGAGCTTTCACCGAAGACCTTGTCAGATTAACTGGTCTTGCTGTCCAGCAGAGGGACAGGACAGATGCTTCCTGATCGCACTTCCTCACCCATCCCCATAAAATCCCCAGTTTGACTGGGGAATTATCCGGGAGTCAAAAAAAAAAATCTTCATCACTTACTGGTTAAAATGTATGCTTCGTTCTTCAACGCATACATCTGAAATTGAAGTCTTTTGGGTCCTACTAAATTGTCTGTGTCCTTAATCTGTATTTCTAAATCAACAAGTATAACTCAGTTCAGCTTCTAATGAGAGTAAAATGGGAGTGCAGCATTGCCTAATCCTATGCACTAGATTCCAAAAAACAATCCTGACATACAATCAACTAAGTTTGAATATAGCTATTAAAACCTACCGAAATACCCATGACAAATTGATGATTATGTAAAAGATGAAGAAAAACCATCAAAAATCTAATATGGGAGTTCATGTGACCCTGACGGTATATCAAATATAATGTCAAAAGAAAACATCACATTACTCCTTGGAAGTTATGTAATTTTTACTTTAAATCTGGACACTATCTTGATATAAAATATAGGAAATGCTTACAAAAAATATATCTATATGCAAAGATATCCATCATCAGATATATCTGCATTAGCAGAAACATTTACAATTACTTTGTGTATCCTTGAACTAAACAAAAAACATAAGGGTGAAAGAATACTACATCAGATCCCAAACGTCCTTGCTGCACAAACACTTAATTAACAAATACGTAAAAAAAAAAGGAAATACACAAATATCCCCAAGGCCTCAGATATCAAAAATAGCCTCTTCATTCAATCTTGATTTACCCAAGACAACCTCAGAGTGCTAGAAAGTGAAACTGCTGGGGAAATATATGTCCTCATTCAAATATTATACAAGCTTTCTGTTAAGTCATAGGAAAACAGAAAACCAAGCAGAACCCCTCCAAGCCACAAAAGGGCAGTGTCCTCACTGATTTTGCTTCCCCCACCATTACGCCTTTCTCCAAAAAGCTACCAAAAATTTCTCAATAAGCAAGAATAACTATGTGCTGTGAGTGTGTACTGGGTTTGTGTGGCAAGGTTTTGGTAGCGGAGATGCTACAGGGGTGGCTTCTGTGGGAAGATGCCAGAAGCTTCCCTCATGTCCAATAGACCCAGCTGGCTCCAAGACAAACCTGCTGCTGGCCAAAGCTGAGTAAATCAGCGATGGTAGTAACACCTCCATGAAAACATATTTAAGAAGGGGGAAAAACTGTTGCAGAACAGCAGCTGGAAGAGAGGAGTGACAATATGTGAGAGAAACAGCCCTGCAGACACCAAGATCAGTGAGGAAGAAGGGGAAGGAGGTGCTCCAGGTGCTGGACGAGAGATTCCCCTGCAGTCCATGGTGAAGACCATGGTGAAGCAGGCTGTTCCCCTGCAGCCCATGGAGTTTAACGGTGGAGCAGGTACATGTGCCTGGAAGACGCTGGAGCAGGGGAAGAGCATGAGGAGGAAGGAATGGCAGGGACAACGTGTGATGAACTGACCGCAACCTCCATTCCCCGTCACCCTGCGCCGCTCAGGGGGAGGAGGTAGAGAAAATCGGAAGCAAAGCTGAGCCAGGGAAGAAGGGAGGGGTGGGGGGGAGGTGTCTTAAGATTTGGTTTTATTTCTCATTATCCTACTCTGATTTGATTTACAATAAATTAAATTAATTTCCCTAAGTCAAGTTTGTTTTGACCATGATGGTAATTTATCCTGATTTAACCCCAGCCGGCAATTAAGCACCACACAGCCGCTCGCTCACTCCCCCCCGCTGGGATGGGGGAGAGAATCAGAAGGGTAAAAGTGAGAAAACTCGTGGGTTGAGATAAAGACAGTTTAATAGGGAAAGCAAAAGCCGTGCACTCAAGCAAAGCAAATCAAGGAATTCATTCACTGCTTCCCATTGGCAGGCAGGTGTTCAGCCATCTCCAGAAAAGCAGGGCTCCATCACGTGTAACGGTTACTTGGGAAGACAAACGCCATCACTCCGAACGTCCCCCCTTCCTTCTCCTTCCCCCAACTTTATGTGCTTAGCATGACGTCATATGGTCAGTTGGGGTCAGTTGGGGTCAGCTGTCACAGCTGTGTCCCCTCCCAACTTCTTGTGCACCCCCAGCCTCCTCGCTGGTGGGGTGATGTGAGAAGCAGAAAAGGCCTTGACTCTGTGTAAGTACTGCTCAGCAATAACGAAAACATCCCTGTGTTATCCACACTGTTTTCAGCACAAATCCAAAACATAGTCCCATTCTAGCTATTATGAAGAAAATTAACTCTATCCCAGCCAAAACCAGCATATAACTGCTGAGTGATCTCTCCCTGTCCTTATCTCAACCCACGAGCCTTTCGCCGTATTTTTCTCCCCTTGTCCAGTTGAGGAGGGGGAGTGATAAAGCGGTTTGGTGGGCACCTGGCATCCAGTCAAGGCCAGCCCACCACAGAGTGAAAACTAAGATCCAGTTTTAACAACAGGTTAATGTGACTGGAACAAATCCCTCAGATAAATCCTAAATTTGCTGTTCCAGGAACAAATGCTTTGTATGCATACGAACTCAAGCAACAACTGTTACAGGCTAGTACCAGACCAATTCCCAACACTCAGTGACTGAGAAAAAGGAATATTCAGCTTCACAAGCCACCTCAACCAGGCATCAAGCATGCTTTCCACTTCAAAGAATGGCAGAACCAAGAACTAAATTAAAATGTAAGCACAATCCACTCACACATATCCACTCACACATGCAATATTGTTCCCCAGTCCCACCCCTGACTAGTAGAGCAAATAACAAAACTTAATGTTCAGGAGGCCAGACTGGCACCTGAAATGTCAACGTAGAAGTTGCTGTCAAGAACAAATCAAACAAAACAATAAAAATGCCACAGATCCCCACCATGATATTAGCACAGAAATAGATGAGTTTAGCACAACCAAACATGCAAAATTAAGGCAGACCAAAAGCAGACTGACCTATCTCAAAATAAGTTAGGACACAACCAGGCAGAAAATACTGTCTAAATCCATGTGCCCCTTTCTTAGCTTTTAATACATGTTTGTATGGCTTATTATTGCAATATAGTCTTGCACTGAATAACCTACACGCAAAGACCAAACAGGAGAGACAAATGATAGTCCAGTTTCCAGTCTTTTGGGAAATTGGATGGACTTGTAGCATTTCCATCTTCACTACATTCACTATTAAACAGGCTGGAAACAAGAATTTCTACTTCACAAAAAATTCTGCTGTTTCGCATTGGTTTTTACACTGAACCGGAAAACCAGATGTCACTTGAAATTTACCAGTGAGCAAAGTTTCAGAAAAAGCATTTTTTATGAGTAAGTCTATTTTTATCAATTAAATATTTTTTCTTTGTTTTATTCCACAGTACTTAAACCAAGTTCCAATGACTATTAAAATAAATGCCCACAAAAATCATTTCACACTGTAACACTAAAATGCCTGTAGTATTTGACTTTTTTTTACTTCTGCCTTCTCAATTCTGTTCTCTGCAGCTCTGCAAAAAAAAAAACCCAAAAAACTGAAAACCCCAATAGTTTTTAAAATTTTTTTTTAAATTTCCATATTCCAGGATAGCTTACTAATGCCAGGCAAGAAAGGGAAGTGTATGCAAATATTTATAAAAAAAATGTGCCCTTGAATTTTGAATTCCAGGAAAAAATAGTTATTACTAAGTTACAACTCAATGTTTGGCTCTGAAATTATTCATTACAAAAGTATAAAAAGACCCCTGACTGAACAAGATGTTACTATAGGTACATACGACTCTGAATATGGTTTTAATTAAATGATTTGTGGCAATTTTAGATCATAGACATGAATTTAAAGTAGAGAGCATGACTCATCAGTTGGAGCAGCTGTGGCCACTTCTGCCACACTATCATCTTAACAGTAACAAAATACAAGATTTCATTTTGCCTCAAATATGTTTTTTTTTAAGGATTTTTTTGACTAGATGAAATCATTACTGAACTCAGAGGATAAAATACAGGAGCACTAATGAAGGGGAAAGCAAAAAATAACTTTGTGGACCAGTATCAGCAGTTTGTTAAACAAAATAATATGTTTGAAGGAATATTTTTATTTAAATCTGCAAATTATTAATATTCTTACATGTAGAAACACTGCTTTGAATCACCAGTGCTTCGTAATGACTTTATAATCCATCGTGTAATTTAGAAGAATCTCTTTTTTTAAATTAAGAAGTACTGTTATGGCTTACAGCACATTTTAACTAACAACCATATTTTTTTACATCAAAGGTAGTAATAGTTGCATTTTGGAATGAACTGAGGAAAAGAAGCATTTGGATTAAATAAACTAGCAAAACTGATTGTTTCTTTTGTTTGGTTCCATTTTGGCTGTGTTTTCCCTCCCTTGTATATGCTAAACTTCAACTGTTGCAAGCAAAGTTTATTTTATTCGCTTTTCATCAGAGTTTCTTTTCACTCAGATTTTTGGCAATCTTATTGTGTTTGAGAAGGATTATCAAGAAAGACCTTAATACACATAAAATAGAAAATGCAGACCTCAGAGCATATTTATTTTTCCAAGAAAAGCCCAAACTGAAATATGTCATCACACTTGTTAGGTAATTGAAATAGGTAATAACAATGGTTTCTGTGCTATGTTTAAAATTAGATTACTAGAACTGTTAAAAGATGGAAAATGCAGTCAGAGAATTGCATAGGCTTTTTTCTATGTGTTCTGTGAAGGTAAAGCTTGCAGAAAGAAACTTGTAAAATTGGTTTTTGTTTGGTTACCTAAGAATGTTCTGATAGTTTGCAAAAGTTTATAATAAGTAATTTGCAAAAGCAAACAATTGGCAAAAGTTTGTTCTCAAAGCTCACTTCAAATCCTTTTTAGAAAATCAACCATACATTTCAAATCAGAGCTCAGTTCTCAAACCAGCCTGAATAGTCAGTGAGTTACAACGGCTTAGCTTGTTTTAAAATCATTCCATTTAATTTGAATGCCATAAATCAAAAACCACATTAGAAAATGTTTTGTAATTGTTTTGGTCTTGTCTCAAGTCTTTGTATATTTTTAGGAGCCACAATGTCCTGTGGCTACCAGTTCCAGTGCTAGACCAACCAATACATGAAGAGCTGCTTTCTTTCGTTTATAGTGAATGTGACTCCTATTAGTGGAAATTGATAGCCCAAGTTCTTATATCAGAAGAGAGAGGGCATAATTATTCCTTTCTGCTCTTCCCATGTAACCCATATGAAACCTCAATAAACCTCTCGGTCATATTCTTTCTGAGACATCTCTTTTCAAGACTGAAGAATCCTAGCCTACTTATTTCTCAGGTGGAGGCTTTTTCCGTAACTTTGATCACCACTACCATGCTTCTCTAAATTTTCCAACTTTTTATCATTCTTTTCACTCATGCTAAGGAAGAACTGTACAAAGTATACATCCCCTGGAAAAGCATGCAATTATGCAGTGGCTTAATGATTTTCTCTGCTCTGATCTCTATTGTCTTCCTAATAATCCCTAACAATTTTTTGTGACTGCCAGCGATGAGCAAGCTTATATTTTTGAGGCTCACTCCTTCCTAATTGAAATCTACCATCTGACTGCAATGATTGGGAATCTATTTTAAATGGCAAGTTAGGTTTGACCACTCTCTTTGCCATCAGCATCACTTTACATTTATCTATATTGAATTCTATTTTATTATCATCTGGTCACTGAGTCTCATAAGATTTTTCTACAATTCATCATACTTGGCCCTTGTCTCACAACCAAGGTTTCATTTTGGACAGATTCACAAAAGTCTTTTGCAGCACACCACAAGTTGCAATGCACTTTACATAATCTATGGGATGCAACGTTATTTCCACAGTCCTTCAGTGTCCAAAACATCTCAGGCAGCCAGTCCCATGTAGTTTATAAAGCACCCAGTAGCTTATACACGTCCTTGAAGGGTTAAGCAAAGTGGAGAGAGTAACGAAAGGTCTTGATCTATTTGCATCCAGGAAGGACCTCCAGAACTCAAGAAATAACATAATTTTCAGTCCCCTACATGGTGCTTAACATTGGATCAGATCTCACCTAATCATACTGTTATTTGTAGCAGATGTTATTTTAACAAACTTAACATGTTCTGTACCTGCTGATAATAAATTGCACATTAGGTGACTAGTGACATAATGAGTCACTGTATTTGTACTTGGGATTGTCATGGTAAGCTGGAATAGCTATTTACTGTCATTGTAGGGATTCTTTTGCTCATCTTGTTTTCATGCAGTTTCCCTTTTTGAAACTGAACAGAGATGCAGTGATTTTTGATTGAATCTGCAGGGACATTGAATATAAACTCATCATGTTTATTGTTATAGAGAGAGGCCCTATAATTGAAGATTTCAGATCTGTTGCATCTTTGCTCAAGGATACAGAATTTCTGTGATTTCATCAACAACAGATACTCTATGCTTCATAATGTTCTCTTCCACTGTTGCTGACTTTACCATACTCTTAAATTTATATAAGCTAGCCAGTTTTCAATTTCAAAAGCCCTAGTTCTTCATTCAAATTAAGTTCACCTCTTCTGTATAGGCTTTCTTTATTTCAGAGACATGCCTAGTCTCTGAGGAATCTGAATTCCCGCTTACCACCCCTTTGACAGCCAGGAACAAAAAATTTGCCTTTCAGCCAGTTTCCAAAACAACACAGAGTACTATGAGAATTTAAGAGAATGCTACTACAGGTGTCCTGGTCTTCAAATGCCTTCCTAAATGACCCATGCTATGCTTCTATCATAAAATGACTAAACTGTAGACAAGAAGGAAGCCGTGGATGCCAACTATCTTGCCAAAGGCTTTCAACAGTCTTTCCCACATTAAGGTCTGGATGGTTGAACTCCTAGATGGGCAAAAAAAAAGGGTGGATGGTTGGACTCAGAGGATCATGGTTAATGAGTTGTACTCTACCTGGAGGCTTGTAACAAGTGAAATACCACAGGGGTCTGTACTGAAACCAAAATATTTGACCAAAATAAAGCATAATTCATTATAACTGATTAAGCCTGGGAGACCTGCTCTCTTAATGAATGCCCAAAAGGAGAAAAGAAAATGCAAAATAAACAAACTTACTTGGCAATTTATGTAAGTGTTCCCACACGTGTTTTTCTTACATCTTTTTCTTTCACCCTTTAATTATTTGAATTGCCTCTACTTTTCTGTGCTTGTAGATTTCTCTCCCAATGTTGTCTATTGTTTTCAGTTTCTCATTCAAGTCCCTTCTCACCCTATTTTTTTTCTAAAAGAAAAAAAGAAAAGGTATAATTTGAATTCTTCCTTAAAGTTGAGATAAAATTTCAAGAAAGTAATTAGAAAAAGAAACCTCTAGCAAAATGGCCAATATATGAGATTTTATACTAATACCATACAGCTCAATCACACTGTTTTGTTTGGTTTTTACTATAATCCATATTTCTCATGTGGTTTGATTTGCTTGTAACTTCTTATGGCAAGGCTGTCTTCAGATTTATCTATCATATAATTATCTTGTTGCTGAGAAATAATGATATTGATAAAATTTTAACTGTAATTGTGGCAATCTTCTACTACAGAAAGACTCCCAATGATCTCAGTAGCACTGGAGGAAATAGGAGGAAGTTCCTTCTGTACAACAGTAAAAGTCTAGTTTCATAATTTGCTGATTTGAGAATATGTGTTCATATTTCAGAACACTACAGTCTATTATGATGAGATACCAATTTTTCTAGTCACTTCAGTAGATTTCTACTAGCTACAGTCACATTAAAAATGTGAATAAACACTATGAAAAAAGAGTAAATAGTTAGATTTCAAGGATTTTGCAAGGTGCAATGCAATAGAATGCTTTACTGAAAACTTCTATTTGCTGCATATTTTTACATGGTACATTCTGAAAATCCCTCTTGATTTTTACACTGTTTTAGTGACCAAGCACATGGCTGTACTTACTTGTTAGTTTGATGTTGTCCATTTGTTTTAGTACCTCCCTATATTTTAAAAACAATTGAATTTTACAGGTTATCTGTCTTATTTTCTGATAAAAATGTTTGCAACAAAGTATCTCCAAGGCTTGCACCTCAGTCTTTTAGCTAAGTACAACCCCCAAGACTAGTAAAGCAGACCTTTTGGAATTATTTTACATACTGTAATATTTGTTTGTTAAAAAACTCCACACATATAGCTGGTAAGTAAATCTATTTTTCAGTTTGTTATATTAATAATAAATCATGATCAGTTTTAACTGCTACAAACTAGGTAGTAATATGTAGCTACGGTACTAGCTCCCCATGTAATTTCAAGCTGTGGTAAAACACGCAATTCAGCAACACTTGCAATTTCACATTAAATCTTCACATATGCAGCAGACATTATTTATCATATCTGGAGAGATATGGGAAAAGAAAAAGTATTTTCAACAGTATTAGAACCAGGACTTGGTATGTTTCTAACCCTTAGATGAATTGGTTTACATATTTTGAAAAAAATTTACAGAGAATGTAAAAGATTAAAAGACAAGATTAAAAGAATTTTACTGAAGGACTCTAGATATGGTAGCATTACAGATGATAGTGCAATCAGCCACAAGAGCACAAACAGAAACCAGTTCCCTCTCACTGAAATGCAATGCCACAACAGAGAAGAAAAATCAAGGGTTTCTAATACTACGTGTTCAAATCATGTACTCCCCAACCTGAATGGGCTGGCTATCACCACCAGGCCTCTATCACGGTTTGACCCCAGCCAGCAACTAAGCCCTACACGGCCGCTCGCTCACTTGCCCCGGCGGGATGGGGGAGAGAATTCGAAGGGTAAAAGTGAGAAAACTCGTGGGTTGAGATAAAGACAGTTTAATAGGGAAAGCAAAAGCCGCATGTGCAAGCAAAGCAAAACAAGGAATTCATTCACTGCTTCCCATTGGCAGGCAGGTGTTCAGCCATCTCCAGGAAAGCAGGGCTCCATCATGCGTAACGGTTACTTGGAAAGACAAACACCATTACTCCGAACGTCCCCCTCTTCCTTCTTCTTTCCCCAACTTTATATGCTGAGCATGACGTCATATGGTATGGAATATCCCTTTGGTCAGTTGGGGTCAGCTGTCACAGCTGTGTCCCCTCCCAGCTTCTTATGCACCCCCAGCCTGCTCACTGGTGGGGTGGTGTGAGGAGCAGAAAACGCCTTGACTCTGTGTAAGCACTGCTCAACAGTAACGAAAACATCCCTGTGTTATCCACACTCTTTTCAGCACAAATCCAAAACATAGCCCCATACTAGCTACTATGAAGAAAATTAACTCTATCCCAGCCAAAACCAGCACAGCTTCTCAATGGGAACATGTATTTTGTGTCTCTGGGCTTGCCTCATAAAGTATTGATTTATCAATAGTCAGCTGCAAACAATTTTGGTGCAACGAGAATTATGCTTAGTACAGATAGCCTAAAGCTCTATCTGACCTCTTACCATGAATTTTCCTTGAATTGCAGCACCGCTGGGAGGTGAAGCAACTGGAACTAGCTTGGATTACAACAGGCAGCAAATGGCGAACACTTGGGAATTACCATTCCCTCACCTTTAAGTCTTCAGAGGGCACATCTAGTAACTTACAGCCACCCTTTTGTTTAGAGCCAGATTTTCATCCGACATTTCCTGTAAGAAGAAACATGTTTTCCGGAGCTGCAGTCCCACCCAATGAACTGAGCAGGGCCAGGGCTGGGACTGGGGCCCAGGGTCAGCTGTGGGACAGCCGGGCGAGGCTGACATGACGAGGCCACAGTGAGAAGGCAGGTCTCGGGCGATCATGGGTGCAAGGGAAAATCAAGGCCAGCAACATACTGGTAAGCCTACAGATAAAGGCAAGGCAAGGCAAGGGCCTGAGGCTCAGTGTAGCTCCCAGCCACTGCAGGGGTCCCCACAGGGCCCCCCCTGCCTCTCCCAGGGAGATGAGGGCATTGCTGCCCAAAGCTGCTGGGAAATGGTGTTGGAGAAGGGGTTGCAGAGCAGTCTCCTGGTGTGCTCAGGGACTGATGGTCGGTTTCCATTTATATGTTTAATTAAGGTGAGCTGTTCTAACCAGCTGATTCCCAGTCTCCTCTGTGCTCAAGTCTTTTGCAAGGGACAACTCCTTTTGCCCAGCAGCTGCAGTCTGGACCTAAATGGGGTGGGGGGGCTGATCTCATGTGGGGGCTCATGCTTTCAGCTGCCCTCTGCGCCGCCTCCCGTTCTACCTATTCACCAGCACCTGGGTGCTGAAAACAACCCTGCCTTGAATGAAACATTCTCAGTAAAGTGTTCTACTTAAAAACGCTACAAGAGCCCTTCTTGTGGCTTCTAGCTGAATTTAGGATGGCTCTGTAATCTCCTGCAATAAAAGAGATATTTTTTTTTTACGCTTACTAAGAGACATACACTTGCTGAGAGCAATTCCTTTTTCAGTAAGGTTTGGCAAATGTATTATTAATTAAATGTGCAGTTTCATAACCATATGAAAAAGTAACTGAATCATTTTTGGTGAATTCTATTTAAATTAAAAACTAAAAACATTTCTGTGGTGATATTTTGCAAATGTAATTTTTCAAGAAGTTTCAAATTCAATCCTGAAATTGTTTTAGTTCAACATCACATAAATTTTTAACAAATAAATAAAAAAAAAAAATACAAAATTGAAACAAGTTCAGTATTTTACTTCAAGTCAAAAATAACCCTTTTCCCCCCTAAGTTTGCTCAAGCACCATGAAAAACTTTCATTTCTCATCAAGCAAAACCAATACTTCTTTCTCTTCAATTATATACTGATTCACCCTTTGAATGAAAAGAACCCATTATTGCACATCTTTACCTATATACACAGTGTCACAAGCTAGAGCGACTCCATATTTCAAGAAAGAAATACAAGTAAGTAAAAATCTCTCCCTGCTCTTTCATGTCCTCAACACCCATGCTGTTACGCAGTCAGCGTTTCACAGCTGAAACAGTTTGTCTCCTTTCTCTACAAATCCATATGCACATACAAAAGCCAGTAATGTACAGTCTACTTATAATAAATAACCTAAAACTAAAGCTGCTGGCTACATTGTTCATAACTAAACCAGCCCAAAAGATATATGTTATCAACATCAGCAAGTGATTATCTACCCCAACAGTGTGTACAGCAGGAACACAATAAAGTAATCAAACAAATAATCATATAGGCCCTTACAAAACTTCAGTCTTAAGAGTTACAAAGAAAAATAAAGAAAGTCTGCATAAGTTTTGATGTTATTTCTTAATCACATCCATCTCATGACATTGTGATCAAACGCATATTATGATTTAAAAATCAGACTCTATATAAAGCATTTCTGTTGCTGAAGGCAGCATGTGAACTTTTTAAGGCATCACTAAGAGTACTGCATTTATTTTTCAAATTGTATTCAAAATAGATTTCACAAGAATTATCTGGAACATGCCTACAAAAAGCAATTGTAACAAACAGGCTGTTATATCATCAGCCTCTCATGCCAGGGTTGGTGGTTTTTTTGTGGATTCCCCTAGATCACCTGAAAATTTTCTCTTTAGCAATGTCCTTATAAATGAAAAGATCAGCTAAAAAAAATATTCTGAAACAGCTAAATCTCAGAGAAATTATGGTTTACCTGCAGGGCACGTTGGATTCACTTAAAAGAAACCCATAATAACAGTTAAAGTTTATGAATATAAATATTCATAAATAATTATGATAAAGGTAGTGATCTTTATGTAAACAAAGGATTATAGGAATATGATCCACCATAAGGCGTATACCTCTTTTGGAGACTGAGTTATTTTTATGAAAAGGGTACGCTAAATGATTTTATTCTTTTCTTTACACCTTCTTAGCAGATTAGGCATCAAAATCCAATTCAAACTTCAGCAGGAAGTTCTTTGTTCTGCTCAGCAATCACTTCTCTCCACATTAAATATAAAATGTTATCTTTTTAAAACCCTGTAAACCTTTACTTGATATCAGTGGCAAACTTGCACAGTTTTCATGAATAAATGTATTTTAGGGTGGTTCATACTTTGAATGCAACTAGGCTTTATGATTAAATGGCACAAAAAATGCAACATCCCAACACTGTATTACACAAGCCCAATTGATATATTTTTAGTTGCATATAATGTTATTCTTTTAAGCATTAGTGGAACAAAGGAGAAATCTGATATATGTCTAGATTAGTGATGAAGTTTCTTCTGAAATAACTTTGATAAAAAACTTGCAGTGTTTGTATTTTTCTGCAATGCTTTCTAACTCCCAAAGTAATTTTCTTCAGGAGACATTATGGAACTCTAGATTAATCTTATTGGTTTTAGGCTTCAGTGATTAAAGTAGCACATACTGCCCAGTTACTCAACAGCTCAGCTTGTATGAATTTGTTCATATCTCTGCACCTCAGTAAGGATTTCTAACTTATAATATGTTTTTGTACATTGCTACCAAGTCAGAGACAGATTTAGCTCTATGGAAGAGATTACCACTTTCAAACTCTTGTGTATAAACTACAGTAATCTTCCAAATAACTCCAGGTCTACCTCTCTATTTTAAAGATAAGGAAGTAAGAAACAAGGAATTAAAGACATTTGCTCAAGATCCTACAAAAAAACCCTATCTCAGAGCACATAACACATTCAGTCCTCTCGTATCTCCATCTTGCATCCCAACCTTACAATCAGGCATCCTGTCACTGCTGCAGATAAAGCTGTAGGGTTTTGAGAGGAAAAAAAGTCTTTAAGGTCTGGAATATAGTTCTGCCCAGCTAACAGATAGAAACAAGTACTCATTTACAAAATAAACAAAGCTGGAGGAAGGACAGAGGGAGAAAGAAAAAAGGGCAAGCCTAAGAAGTTATCATTTTCAGAAATAAACATTCAGGCTGTAAAATCATCAAGCTTTTCCACAAATGAAATTCAAAATAGAATGAACTGCTCTGTCCTCAGAATACACATCAGGCAGCCGATCATCAGGCCAGAGCATCTTTTATAAAGTGCACTGAGAAACTCCTGCTAACTCACAGATCCTCATAGTGACCGTTTCTGCCGAGCCTTTCTGTACAGAGGACACGTCGATTTTTGCCATCCCCATGGTCAGACACAGGAAAAAAGCACCCTATCCAGCACTGAATTCAGGCTGGAATCTGCTGAAGTGCACTTTCTGTTTTAAGCACCTTATTTTTCTGTTAAAGTGTAACCTCTATGCTTTTAGTACATTGCAAAGTTTAGTTTTCTGAAAGAGTAAAATTAATCAGGTGCCCAGAAGTTGTTTAAAATTCAAAGAAAAATTATGCTTTGAAATAGCAATAACTATGTGCATGTGTCAAACACAGAGTACTGCAGCACTGACTTGCCTCAGATTACCTGTAAATTGCCACACTGCCATCAGATACCCAGTGGGAAAGCCTGTAGCGAAAGCTCCCCAAAGCAGGGTAGTTCTGAGGACACCCCTCTCTCTGGCTGGCTGCACCCCGGTAGAGGTGCCTGGGCCATTGGCCACCCGATAGGGCAGAGCTGGGAAGGAAACACAGACAAAGCCGTACTGAGAGCAGCTGTAAGAACAGGAGATTGGTTGGTTTGTTGTTTTGGGTTTTTTAAAAGATTTTCTGTTTTAAGGGGTAAGTTCATGTCTACAGTCTTCAACTTCCCCTTCAACTGATGCTGAGTTTTGCTATGCTTCTTCTAAAGGCAATGCTGGGTACTAAGCTTTCCCCCCCAAAAAATCAAGAACTGGATACTTAAAAGTGAGGAAGAAAAAATAAGTATATAGAACAAATGTGATCTATACTCATCTCTGTGCCAGTAATACATATTAAACCTTATTGATTGATAACACTGGGTTTTTTTTATAATATATTATAAGATTAATGAGATTTACTAATATAAAATATTTGAAGACAACAAAACATCAAGATTAAAATCAAGATACATTCCTGAACTGTTTTTCTAACTGCCTTTTCTTTCATCTTATTACTAAAAAACATGTAGGTTCCAGATGTATTTATATTTTCATGACTTAAAAATAATTTTTTAAAATCAAGCTTTCCCTAGCACACTGATTTATCTCCAGCACTGCCTAACATGAATAACAAAATAAACAAATAAGGGGCACTGAACCACATTTTGAACGTAAGACTATGATTATGACAATGACTATGCAAAGCTGAGATGACAAGTGTCAACTTTTCTCTATTAGATTAAAAAGTAAAATCTGATGGGACTTCTATTACACTAAGGACTTAAGTTGTATCAAATATACATACAAAGGTTTCAGTAATGACGTGGAAGAGGTTCTAAACTTGGCTATTTCAGGATATATCATTGACAATAGCAAACACCACTTTGATGACAATTATATAACTTATCCTAACAGGATAAATGCTAACGGCTAACCAACAACCAAATATCTGAAAATACAATATCATTCTATAGTTTTTTAAATATATGCCATTTTTGAAAAATTGCAAACACAGATGATCATCATGAGTTTCAGATTAAGAGGATAAAAAAATTCACTGAGAATGTTCAAGAGGCTTCACGTTCTAATTGAATTTTTCATGTTTTCTGTTTACTTATTTTCCTCGAAAGGCTCTGAAATAAAATTGAGTACTTGGAATTAAATTTCAACCTCCATTCTAATAATTACTTTTGAATGTAGCATACAGTAATATAGTAAATAGCAAGCACCTAATATGTGACAGGATGACTTTAAAGAAGCAGACTGAGATTTAGGGGGGAAGGAAGAAGCAAGGAAAATTTCTGATCTGAAAGAAGTCAGAAAATGATGTTGTTACGTAAAACATTTTGAAGCTAATCATCAGTAAGTCTGAATCTTACAAAAAATGTCTTGCAGAAATAATAAATACGGGACTACTGCATTCAGAGAAAAGTATGGCAGCAAAAAAGTGGCCATAAATGCAAAGACTGTGCTGATCAGGAAGGATATCCAAGTACTGGTAAGGAATAGGGTCCCAAAGTAAAGGGTGAACCCTAGACTTGAAACAAAACACTTTCAATGAAGAAACAGAATACTGTTTCCTTGCATTGGAAAGCCAGGGTTGAAATACTGCTTACTGAACTGGCCAGATTTCTTTATCCTAGAAGTGGGGAACAGCTTGATTCTGAGGAAATGAAATAACGAGAAAACCCAGCTACAAATGTCTTCCATTGGTCTTTGGTAGATCAATTTAATAAACTCCTTCTGGCTATTAAAAAGGGTTCCTTACTGTCTAATCCTCGCAAACATCAGCATCCTGGAACTTAGATGACGATTACTGAAATTCAAGTGAAATATTTTGCTGGTGTCACAAAAAAATGTATTGCAAAAAAATATTTATCCGTTAGGGAGTTAGAGATTGCTGTGTTGACAGTGTTTAAAAGACTGAACATTCATACTTCAAAACACTTACTGGATTGACATTCAGTAACAACACATGTTGCCAGTGGATAGTTCCTATTCAATATCAATCATTATCAGTGTGTATTCAAAGCAACTAGTCATTCCAAATGGATTTTAGAGCCAGAAAACGTAACACACACTGATGCACTCTGACATGAAGAGTGTGATTCCAGTGATACCTTAGACTCAAGCTATCATCATCAGGACATTTGTCTGTATATCATTTATTGGAGTCTACAACAGCTGAGGATATCTACTGGACTGCTAAAAGTCCAAGAGGTAGATTTGGATCATGGATGATGTAGCACACACATCAATTCCAAAGAGTGGCTCTTTAACTGCAAGGGGGTCATCTCATTTATTGCTGCAGTAACAGACAGCAGCAGTGCTAATTGTCATGAGTACTTGAAATTGCAATGTCTGGAAGAAATGTGGGATATATGTACCTGACCGGTCTGAGTTCCTGAACACTACTAACATATGATTGACAAGTCTTCACAGTACAGAGATCTTGGGCTATACATTCTTCTGATTGTGATCCCTTCCCAAGTATGGATGCATGAAAGGTTACCCTGTGGTTGGAGGAGAATGGACAAGCTTTCTATAGATTGCTTAGGTCTTTCCTTCCAGTGTATGGATTTATGCATGAATTCACATGTCTGTGGAACAAATATTTGATGTTTAAACTAGAGCCAAATTTGAACAGTCACTTTCCTGCACCAAGGGGTCATGAAACTACATGCTGCCATGCAGACAAGGGACAGGAGAGTCTTTTGTCAATGTATGGTGGCTGATGTATGCAGACAAGATGAGATTGATCAAAGTCCTAGCTGCTGTAGGCTTCAATAGTGCTCCTAGGAGTTTTACCTGCTAAGCGTGCTAGGCGTGATTTTTGAATATTCATCCTGTGGTTCAGAGAACTCAGGATTCCTATGGTTTCATTCATGGAATTCACTGTTTTGGAAAAAAAAAAAAAAGACTCATCCTTTATTAGTCAGTTATCAAGATAGGGATGTAACTTCAACATCTGGCATTTAGGAACCTTACCCACTGTGTCACTTTTGTTCAGGCATCTTCTACATCATGCAGCAAAACTCTGCTATCAGGACACATACAGTGTCCCTGGTGGCCAGCCAGTCTCAGACAACTAGGGAAAGGTGGCCTCCACTGCTTCTCAGAATGGGCCGATCTTCATTCTTGCCAAATTGCTATCTTCAGGCTTCCTGCTTTTTCCTTAGTGTCTCATACATTCTTAGTTTTTCTCTTGAATGCTTGAGCTGCTAACTGTCACCATCTCAACAATTTCAGTCCTGTCTGTGTTCTTCCTTTCATTGTTGTACATGGCTTTATCTCATGTCCCTTCTCATGCCTTAGTAGCAGTCTTCACAATAAAATTAAGTCAAGACCACACCACTGTGCTGCACCAAACAAGGTTTGAAGTGACAGGTTGAAGGTTACAGCATGCTATCACTGGAACTAGGAATGTCAGTAAACACCTACTCATTAAATACATTCAGTGCCATGTGAAGACCAAAGGCCAGAAGCACGAATGGATAATGATCCTAGCCTATTGTGAATCTAAGACACTTACAGTACAAAGACCTGTTAGAGACCTGGAAATAAGCTTCAGCTTGAGAAATGGGAACCAGACTTTTTTCTGGAACCGGGGGATTATCCCTGCAAAGTCACTATCCTGAAATTGAATATTTCAGTACATGTGGTTCAGGTTGCTCAGATCTGGGATACATAGATGTTGTTAACATATATAGTTGATATAATTAAGAGGTATGAGCTATAATGCCCACTTGGAGATGAGAGCAAAGTTAGAAGGAATGACCTCAGAAGTAAGGGTGATAGTGACAATGGTGACAGCACAGTGACATTCAGCAACAGTGATGACATTGGTTGCTTCTCCCCCTACTCCTGGGGAAGGGAATAGGGAGCAGGAACAGACGCTGCTGATGTGGCGAAGTTAACAATCATTGGCCCCTAGTTGTTTTATTTTGATATGCCAGATATGGTCTTTCCAATAATGATTATCATTATTAATAATAATAAATAATAATGATTGGAGAAGGCTATCAGATTGCCTAATCATGATTTCCCCTTTGTAAATCCATGCTGACTACTCCCAATCACCTTCTTGCCCACCTTTTTAGGGGTTAAGGTGAGCCTGACTGGCCTGTAGTTCCCCAGATTCTCATTCTTGCCCTTCTTGAAGATAGCAGTGACATTTGCTTTCTTCCAGTCCTAAGGAACCTTTCATTATTGCCGTGACCTTTCAGAGATGATTGAGAGTGGCCTTGCAATCACATCAGCCAGCTCCCTAGGCACTGTGGGTGCTTCCTGTCACATCCCACGAACTTATGCATGTCCAGTTTGTTTAAATGTTCCCTAACTGGATCCTCTTCCACCAAGGCAGTGAAATTATTTAAACTATGACTTCCTTTGTAGAAGCTCTAAACTCCCACTTTCACCCCTAAAGCCCACGTCCCTGGTATCTCCTAAATAACCTCCCAGTATCCTATTTCTTTCTACTCTTGACAGTGCTGTGACAGAATGGTCAACTGGCACAAAATGACCTACGCTCATACTATTAAATTCCTTTACCCTCCAAAACACATGGCCACATCCCGTCTGCCTATGTTTTTCTTCCTCCAGACTGATGCAAAGAAGACATTGCAAACTTCAGCCTTTTCTATGTCTTTTGACACCCTGGCCCCTGTCCCACACAGCAGCAGATTTTCCCTGGTTTTCCTTTTGTTGTTTATGTACTTGCAAAAGCCCTCCATGTTGCCCTCCATGTCCCTCACCAGATTCAATTCCAGTTGGGCTTTGGTTGTCCTAAAATGATGACAGCGTGGTATTGGTTAGTGACAGTAATCATCCTGGAGAAAAGCTTGCAGAAGCAGCTCCTTCTTTTTGTTCCCTACCCTCACAGCAATGGGGACTGGGTGGGCTTGGCCACTGGTAGAGAGAAAATACTTGGAAAACTGATTTTCTGGTCTGACCCAGTATGACTTCCTTCACCTTCTCAGTAAGAAGTTGCAGTGTGTGAACTCCAACAGGCGTGGTGCCTCTATGAGATGAGGTGTTTCTAGAAACAGCTCTTGAGAGCAGGCTGTTTGTAAAAGATACAGTTTAGCCCAATGCACAGTTTGGATGAAAGGAACAATAGACAGAAAGAAATAATATCTAATATAACACCTCGATTCAGAATTGTACAAAATAACCAGAAAGGCAGACTCTGCCCGAACTGGAGGATAGATCAATCTTACAGGAAAAAAATATGATAGCAATAATTGTTATAAGTCTCCAGGGCTCAATAAGGAAACTGGTCAGAGATTTGGGACTGACTTATGAAGAAAGAAGATAAAACATTTATCATCGCAAATTTCATTTAGCTTGACAGTCAGGAGCAAATATGAGATGTGGAAATGTTAAGAGATGGAACATAATTTATTGTCTTCACTGTCCAGAAGAGTATGCAAAACAAAGAATTCAGCCTTTCTTGGTTTTAATGATAGGGACATACAGGGACATTGTTGTATAATATAGCAAAGTTTATGAATCTTTGCATTTTAAGAATAATTGGAGCTTTAGTTAAATGAAATGCTAGCAAAAGTATATTATGTTCAGGCCTTTCAAAAGAGAAACTGATTCACAAAACCAGATATATTGTCCACATGTAACAAAACTTCCATTGTAAGATGGTGTCTTACATCAAAATCAGGAAAAATACATAAACATATAATTATAGTAAAGGACTTACACAGGAATTACAATAAAACGTGTTTCACTGACCAAAGGTTTATTTCAATTCATGACATCATTACTAAAGCAATTGTATTTGTGAATGAAATGCCTGTATATACTATACTGACTACCCATTTCTTTCAAAAACTTGGTAAAAAATCCATTTGTATAAAAAGCAAAACAAAAACACCCACAAGAAACCCCAGAAGCAAGCAACTCAGGTAACTCGTCTGAAAACCACTGTCAGCCAGCAGTAGTAGTATGATTTCTCCCAGGAAGTTACCATGTTCCTACTAAAACACAATAAATAATTTTTTAAAATAGGATTTTTAAAGACTGTAGCTATAGTCTTTATGTGGGCAGGCTCCTTTGGGATCAACACCTATACATATCTTAAAACCTTTTGTCACTCCTACTTACACTAACCAGTAGTGAAGGTACTAAATTCAACTGGAATGTGTATCGCACAAGATCAGATATGAAAGAATAGAGAAAGAATAAAGAAAGCAGGCAGACATTAGATCTCTTAGGAAAAAAAGAGAGAGGATACAGGAAGAAATGATAGTGGAGGAATTTGGAGAAAGTGAAACTTACATGACGTGATAATTTAAAAGATAATCTAAAACCAAGACAAAACACAAAACCAAGAAAATAGTAAAGGAGCATGAAGATGTAACAAATTAGAGAGGCGAGGAAAAAAGCAAATACTGGGAAAATTAATAAACAATGAGAAAAAAAAAGATGCAGTCGCAACTATTTAAAAAAAAAAAAAAGATTGCTGGGGAAATGGAGAAGGAAATACAGGCATAATGGAGACCCAGTAGATGTAGGTTTTGGAAGCAGATTCTTTAGCAGAAAACTAAAATGCCAAGGTGTTACAAAATAGATTCCAGTATAATTCTTTATAAAATTAAAAAAGAAGAATGGATGGTAAGATGGCAGTGGGGCAAATACTGAAATTCATTTAAGAGAGAATAATGCATAGAGCTGGTTCTGCAATGTGGAGAAAGAAGAATATTAAAGTATGATTTATGTTCAGTGGGAAGATTCTGGGAACACCACTAGAAAAGCCATAAATAAGCTTCTATGCAGAGAACTTAAATTGCATGCACTGGTGCTAATTCCCAGACTCGGGCTGTTTGAGTCTTCCCAGCCACTGAGTTCCACCTTGATTTAGCTGTATAATTCAGCATTGTAACAAAAAGGAAGCAATCAGACCCACCTACTGTGGCTGAATGGTGAAGCTAGACAAGGGACAATTGAAAACTGGTTAAAAAAAAACCTTCTAAAATGCAAAATAGACACAAACTCTTTCTGATGTTTGGTCAACACTTCTATTTCCCACCAATATTCAATTAAGCTGCAATTTTTTCCATACTAAGAACTCCTGACTGAAAAAAAAAAAAGGAATCAATGCATTCTGCTGTGATGGAAATGGATAAATGGATTTTGTAAAAAAAACCTCGTAATTTTGGTGGCAGTGATTGCAGTTTTCATTGTACAAGAAATTGTTTGGGTAATTTTCTTCTAGTTTATACAGAAGATAAAACATAACACAATGTAATGAGACTGACAATTTTAAGGTTTTATGTACAATTTACAGTACCAATGTTAACATGGTTACTCAATGAAATTCTAATCTCTTGCAAAATCTGTTTGCTGAAAACTATTGTCCTACTTAAAAACTATTTTGTGCAATGTGATTTCTATTAATGAATAATAATTATTTAATAATAACGTTCCTCCTCAGGGAAGAAATATTAATCATATCAGATAGGTGAAATGCAAGCAATTAATTGTACACCTTCTTGATCTTGTAAGTCCTACCTATCTAATACTCTAGGGTTATGTACGATATAGGGAACTGTCACTGGAAATACACGATGTCATTACAAAATTCAGATTTTGTGCTTTGAAATGATTAGTAAAATAGAACAAAACCCAGATTTTTTTAACTGCCCATGAAGATTTGTCAAAGTAGTATAGGTAGTCTAGCAGTAGTCTACTGACTTGTGTTGTAGAAATAAGGTTATGCATCAGATATGTATTTATATAGTGCACTGTTTCATAACTCCTTTTTATAAAAAGGTAGTGAGGGATAGAACTGGATTTCTACCCGTAACTGTGTATTTTAACTACCCATATGTTATCAAAAGACTGCAATTATCATGCCTAATTTCATTTCCATTTTTATCAAAAGCCTTCGCTCAGGCTGTTTCCCATATCTGTGCAATGTGATGTACTGAGACCTTTAAATTTTAGTAATACATAACATATCCTCCCTCAGGTGAATGCACCTCCGGATGCTTTACATGGCAGCTGCATTTTTATGTGGTAGAAAGAAACATCCTCATACAGTTGTGTAAAGTGTGTAAATTTTGAGAACATACCATATTTTCATAATGAGTAGATACTTAGATTGAACTATTAATGACCTTAGAACAAGCATGTATGTGTGAATAGATTTGGCTATTATAGTATTAGTTTGGCTGTCAGGAGACTACAGCTTGAAAGCTCCGGAACAGTACCACTCAAAAGTACAAGCACAAGATGACACCAGACACTCTAGGACTTTACACACTGATTACAGATGTTCAATTGCTAACAATCACTGATGATTCTAGGAATACAGCTTTGAGAACTGGGTAAAACTGGTTTTAGGGATAACAAAGAACAACTCACCAATGTATCCATAGATAGTAAAATAGGAAATAACATGGTGTTATCAAGTGTCCTGGTTTCGGCTGGGATAGAGTTAATTTTCTTTCCAGTAGCTGGTATAGTGCTGTGTTTTGGATTTAGTATAAGAATGTTGATAACACATTGATAGTTTTAGTTGTTGCTAAGTACCCTGCTAGGCAAGGACTCTTCAGAGGTTGGGGGGGAGCATAATCGGGACAGCTGGCCCAGCTGGCCAACGGGATATTCCATGCCATAGGACGTCATGCTCAGTATATAAAGCGGGGGGAAGAAGAAGGAGGGGAGACGTTCAGAGTGATGGCGTTTGTCTTCCCAAGTAACCGTTACGCGTGATGGATCCCTGCTTTCCTGGAGATGGCTGAACACCTGCCTACCAATGGGAAGTAGTGAAGGAATTCCTTGTTTTGCTTTGCTTGTGCACATGACTTTTGCTTTCCCTATTAAACTGTCTTTATCTTAACCCACAAGTTTTCTCACTTTTACTCTTCTGATTCTCTCCCCCATCCCACCGGAGTGAGCGAGTGGCTGTGTGGTGCTTAGTTGCCGGCTGGCATTAAACCACGATAGAAACAATTAAAAAGAATCCCACTTCCAAAAGAAGACTTGAAGCTGTCAACCTAAGAACCATAGGAGCACTGGAGTGGTAAGAATAACACCAGCAAAAAAGGCAGGCACTAAAAAGTCTACGTAATTTGTGATTCAAAACCAGACTACAAACAAAATTCCTAAAACCTCAAGAAATTCCAAAAGGCAACTGGGGTTACACTCCACCGTTTCTTACTTACATAACAGAAAATTATATGTTACATTAGAAGGCAAAAAAATATGTATCTTTTCCCTTTAATGCAACTAGTTTTTCTTGCTTAGATCTTTAATGTTGTCTATGCCCTTCTTGTTTGTAAGCTTTAATATTGGGCAATCTTTTCACTTAACAGTCTTCAACATTGTAAATTTCAGTAAAATGCTACCATGCATACAGTCCTATTCACATTTAAATAAACAAAATAAAATCTTCTTATATTTCGTGGCAAGTTAATTCATTACACTGGACAATAATGTACACCAGTTAACATTTTAAAATGTCAAGCAGATTTGTTTAATTGCACTAGTATCTTTGCAGATAGGAATATACAGTTTTGACCTTCTGAATGGTCATATTAACATTTAAAACAAATCTACATATATCAAGCTACGTAGAATATTTGTTGTAAAGTTCAAAATATTTTGAATCAATTCATGCAAGATTAGATAAGAACATGCAAAGGGCAGAATGAAGATGGAGAACTGCAGATTCAGCTAACTGTTGATTACCAGAAATACAGAGGCTTCAATCTGAATTTGAAATATTAAAAAAAAACATTTATCTCTTGTGTCAAAAATTTACACACAAGCATAAAACCAAAATATAAACCAAAACCAAAACTGCTACAAAGAGCTGTTACATTACTCTGTGTAATCTGTTAAAAAAATCCAAACACTTCACCATTAAGTAATGTTAAAATTGAACTGGTAGATGTTTTGAGGATTGCCTTTTGCAAAATAAACCGTTAATATCAATGTGCTTTCTTAACATCTGTACTTGTCCATATAAATATATACACCTTGAAACTGTAACAAAGATTAAGGAATTTTCAGTGGTTTTATTCACATCAAGTTTCCAAAGCATATTAGTCAAATTGATGAAAACCCATTTCAAAATGGGGATGGAGGAACGGAGGAATTCATTGAATGCTGAAGCGCAAATCTAAATTGAAAAGGAGAAGACAATGTGATATAAATATTCTAAGACTAAGATTCACAAAGAAGTCTGCTTGTACCTAACAAAGCATGCATCATCTCAATGGTCATGCTATTTTCTATAAGCTTTCATTTTTCCTTTTTCTATAAAATAAAATTTTAGGAACATACTTATCTTTGTTCTTCAGAATGCAGTATACGTGAATGTACTGTGAAAATATATGTGAGTATATGTATTATATGTTTATCATATGTGAACATAGAATGTGTTCATCTTGTGAAAAATTCAGCCAACTGTTATTATATGTACCACGTAAGCCTAATCATTATTTACTTTTTTAGCTTGTAGAATGGTAGCCCCCAAAGGCTTTAAGATTTATACTAGGTATTGTACACACTAAGAGAAAAAGTCCTTACCCTAAAGACATCTTTATGTAAATAAGCAAGAAAAAATAGAGTAGGGAGAATAGGGAGAGGTTTAAAATTATTTGCCCACTCACACAGCTGCAAGTTAAAAATGTGTGGCATATACCTACACGCCCATCCATAAATCATTTCTGGGGATTACTTGTTCTAATATTTATTATTAGAAAAAATAAGTTTTTCTTAAGAGCTGTAAAATTGTTCATCTGGTTTGTGTGTCCATTTCTGAAGATTTTCTTTCTACCCCAGCACCTTTGTTCTCAATACCAGATTCAACACCAATGAAGATCATAGTGACTATGCCTGTGCCTACGACTGCCTACACTGCCCATTGAATTCTGTTTAATTTCCTATAATGCAATATAATCTTTAAAACTCTGGAAAAGCATGTAAAATGAGTGTTTCATCCTCACTTTTTATACAAATTAATGGCAATCCTATTAATTTGTATAAAAAGTCCAAAGAAACCACACCTATTCCATATTTGCAGTAATCTGCCTTCTTCTATACTTACACTCTATGTGTTGAGTACTGCAAGAAGCAGGGATTCAGTTCATTTCAGGGCATAATGCAGGGCTGAACGAAGGTGCCCGAGATAGACTAGGCAGTGAAAACAATATGGAGTTCTGCCTAGACTGATTAGTCCTTTGAAAAACAGGAGCCTTCCACTAGATTTGAATATCACACTATAAAAGAGTTAAACCGCTTATATTATGAGAGCCCTGAAACCGGCTCTGAGCAAGCTATTTTTGGTACAGCTCTGTATTGTGGAATGTAGCCATATCCTTTCTTTTAGTTGCTCAATGAAATCTATGGATGTTTACAGCAGGTAAAGTCCTGACCTTTTGGACAGTTATGTTATGACCATAAGAGGAAAACTAAATGTAAATGCAATTGTCTATACTAGTAGATGATTAGAGCACTCCCTGGTATGATTTTGGCCCCATGTCAACCAGCATTCTCCAAACCAGCTCCTGGGTGCAGTATAAGAGTGAGGCTGCTCCAGGAAAGACAGCCAAAAGACATTTCCATGCAGCCTCTTTGTTCTGGATGTTAACAGCACAACTCATGCAGCTTCAGGGTATTCCATCTTGCTCGGCCTGAGGCCCTGGAAACATCTGTGGCATTCCTTAGCGGATGTAATTATATTGCTACTGACGGTCTTTGCACCACTCAGTCACTGAAAGTTAATGGAAGATTCTAAGGGCAGCATAGTCCATACTAAGGAAACAGATTTCCAGAGAAAGAGTATTTGGTGAAAATAACCATACAACCTTAATTTTGTTTGAGTGCTGGTCCTCAAAAGGTGTTTGATTATACCTGTAAATTCAAATTAATTGAAACTGGGGTTAAAAGCACCAACATTCCTTAATTTGACAGTTTCACCACAAGAGAGGGTTGAGATTGGATAGCTCCCTATGCCAAGCATTATTTTTCTTAATCTAGTGTGATTCCTTTTAAAACTTATCTTTTAATTTATTGAGTTCATATTATCTTGTTTTGGAGTGTGCATAATATTAAGGGGTTTAAATCTTAAATTACCCATGCATACTATTAGCGATAACATCTTAATTTGATTTTCCAGAAATACCTGTTACACTGGAAAACTTTTATGCTCACGTTATGCTTAAGAGCATCTAGTGAAGAATTCAGATTTAGAAAGTAGCATATTAGGTAGGCAAGTTATACAGTATTTCAAGTAATATTTTCTCATCTCTTGTCTTCTACTTCTATAGGCTACTTCCTACATCTATAGGCTAAAAACTGCTTATGGAATGAGGCAGGTCTTCAATTTTATTTTGCATTTGCATCATTCAGTATGTACAAACAGACCTTACTATTTCCCATACTAATGCAGGACCAAGAATAGAAGCCGAAAATTTCCTTTTGGGCTTTTCTATAGTACTGCTTATTGTTGGATCTAGATATTCATAACACACCCATTCAGCAAGAAGGGATTATTGTACCCACTTCACAGATGTGAAGTGTAAACAGAACAATTCTAAAAATGGGAAAACATTCCTGAAATAAAGTTTCTTACAAAACAATTGTTTCTTACAATCTGGAAAACCTATAAAAGAGCTCAAAAGTGAGTTTTTTTCCTGGATTCCATGACATTTCTTAGCTTCAGGATCCCAATGCCTAGGTAGGAGCTCTTAAATGTTCTGAATCTCACATAGAATGAACAGGTATCCTGGACTATATGTCCTCATCCAAATTCTTAACACACAAGCACATTTCTGGTCTTGCTTAAACTAGAAGAAAGGCTGGCTGTGTTCATTTAATTATGAAAAGCTCTACATAAAGGAAGTCATTACATTTACCAAGAAGTGGTCCTTCTGCTAGAATCAGTAGCCATCTAATACACTCTACCAGCAATATGATTTCTACTGGAAGTATGAATTTTGCAAGGTAATATGTCATTTACCCGGACTCTGTTCTATGACTTTTGAATTTGGGTATCAGCAGGGAAATTTAGAATATACACAGATTATGCATGACATGTTTTCTCTTTTTTAAACCCCTAGAAATGCATTAAAAGGTAACAGTGTTGATATCAGAAACAGAAACCTCTAAAAAAAAGGAACAGCAATGTTTCCAGAACAACATCATTGTGGATGTTTCTGCAGAAGAGATGGAAACATTTTATTAAATGACCATGCCACAGCTTATTTTAAACCTTCCAATTAAAGTTCTTCCTCAAATTATTCCTATGTTTAACCACTGGGGTATTATGAATACTACATTTCTTGAGATTTATAATCTAATCCGTCTCATGAAGGTTCTGCTTATAATTCAAGCAACTGCAGCACATGCAAAATATGAAAGGACAAGCTTAGTTTGCAAGAAATTGGGAGTAGATACTAATTCTGCATTTTCTAGGTAGTATATATTAATGATTCCAACAACTTAGCATAGCAAAAATCTTAGTACAATTATATTATTATACCATAGTATCAAATAGACTACCCAATAAATATTAATATCATGCTCCAATTCTTATGTTAGATGAGACCATAAATATCATTCTAGCTGAGTAGTTATCCAGTAAAGCTGAGTAAATGATACTGATCATTGTGTTGGCTATATTTCACTGCACGCTCATGTTCAATCTATTGTCCACATTACCACAGCCTTTTCAAAACTATGGTTTAGGTTCATTTTTTCCACAGAAAAACTTCTTTCTTTTTTTAAAAAAAGATTACTACCTTGTTTTTCTAATACAGTCCTATTCTGTTGATTTTCCTGTCATGTCTTTAAAACCAAAAGATTTTGTTATCACTGCTATTTCAATATCATAATTTTAGTATCATTTCCAAATTTCATCAACATAATGTTTACTCTTGCTCCTGAATCACCAAAATATTAAATGAAATATTTTTATAGCAATATTTTGATAGTCCCCAACAGAACAGATCTCCCAATAATCTGTCAAAAACAGTGGTTGTGGGAAACATTTTCTGTTCCTAGTATATATAAAGAATATATTGTCACGAAAAAAGTACTTTTATAGTTGAAATCAAAGATATTTATCATTCATTTTACAAAAGAATGATTGCAGAGGCTGAATGATAAATTTATTCTATTTCAATTGTAAGTCTATTTTCACTGTCCTTTTGCATAATTTAGGTTATATCAGGAGATACGATATTAAGAACAGGAAAGTAAGTATTAAGCAACTGGACTTACTTCCCCAGTTATAATAGTTCTGTGTATGCATCTCTAACCTAAACACTTTGATTCTTTCATCTTTTTCTTTACTTTAACTTATTAGGACTTATACTAAGTAATTTTTTCCATCTTCATAAGGTCATCTGTATTTCTCTAGTTTTGCTAGATTTCTTTTGTTCTTGCAATGTTCTAAACCTAATTTTCCTGAGTTTATCTTACTCAAATCATTCTGTCATTAAAATCAGTGATGTCAACTCTTAACATCAATTGAAATCTACTTGAGCATTTTTTTATTTCCCTTAATGTTCCAAGTTATATATCATTGAAACTAAGCTAACTTTTTATATTCTTAACATCTTCAAGTATTCCTTAATCTAACTGCCTATTCATAGCTATTTTAGAAAATTTCATTACTTTCTAATTATCCAGTCATCTTTTTTCTTATTAAAGATAGTTACCTGAACTCAGTCTTTTTTTTTTTTTTTTTAAATTATTATTAGTTTAATTCCCCATTTATCAAGCAGGCCACTTTATCTTACTATATTTCTCCTGATAAGCTTGTAAAAAACCTTCCCCTTAACTCCCTTAAGCCTTTTAAGTGTCACTCTGCTCTTTTGTTTTCCTTCCAACAGCTGTACATGTCACATTGGAGACTTACACTCATTTGTCTGATCTTTTCCCATATTTCATGTAAAGCTGCAAAGCAACTGCTTAAGAAGTAAAAACCTAAGGAGTTTTGGTTTGGTTTTTTGTTTGTTTTAAAGGGACTTGGAATACCCTACACAACACTTTGAAGTTCCCTCTGTTGATATATCAGAAAGAAAGTCCTGCATAGGGCTGGTGGGATCCCAGCAGAAGGCTGTGTAGGCCTTAGTACTCTCTTGATTTCTAAGTTTCATCAATCATTTTATGGTGTAACTCAACTCCAATAGTATCCCTTTTCCTGAAGCTGAATCTTCTTGCACTGCTGCATTATGTGAACTATGAGATTCTTGTGCCTGCAGTATTCAAGTGTTCACCAAATTCAGATGTTTCGTATTTACCAGTAACTTCCTTAGTCCTACTTAAGACTAGCCAGTCATTTAGGATGGCTTATTTCCTTCTCTGGATCATAAAGGAACTGTTCTGAATAAACTCATACTTATTTTTCCTCTACATAAAATATCAGGAGATTATCAGGCAACAGCAAGGGCAGGCTGCTTCTGTAAGGGACGGGGAGCCAGGAGCTGAGCGTAACAAGGCAGGCAGAGGCAGTTGCCTCATTGACAATTTATGATCTCTGAGTTAATAAAAAACAAAGGCCTGAAGCAACTACCTCAAATTCTTTGGTCAAAAATTGCACTTATGTATAATATTGGATTGTAGGATATAATCAAGAAAAAAAAAGCAGAAGGTTTGTTCACAGAAGGATGTAGTGACTTAAAATACAAAGCACAAGAAATTCACACAGAAGTAGGTTTAAAATTTTCCCTTCAAAAAAACCAACACGTTTTTGCCTTATAGTATAAACCATTCATGTTCTTTTTAGGAGGAATTTATGTAAAATAATTAATTTTCAACTGCTGAAAATTAATATAACAGTGACAATTCTTTGAATCCAGGACTTTAGCTTTGTAAGTTCTTATATCACGTAAAATGTACGTGTCTGTAGACTCTAGAAATGAGATTCATATGCTGAATAAAGCCGCAGTTTAACGTAAAAAGCACAGCTGATGATAGTTGAAAGCACAGTTACACTGGATGCAATCTATTTTGTTCACATAGAAATGAACAGTAGAGCTATTATTTGCATGGTCTGATTCCCTTTTCTAGCACAATCTACACTTGCACATATCTTCTTTTCCTCACTTGCATATCAAGTGTACTCCTATTGTTGCAAAACATTCCTATCCCATCTCAGACAATCTGTCTCTGAGCCGCTATATTTTCTTGTTTTCTTTTTTTTTACAGTGTCCTATTTTGATTTGTCCAGACAGGAGGAAAAACACAAAACCCCCACAATTTTCAACAGACACTCTCTGCTCCTGCATTCTGTCTAGAGGGGAACTAGATGGCTGTGTAAGCTAGACTTTCTTGATCTAAGACTCCATTTAGATTCTGTCTGCTCTTCCCTAGACATATGCATATATGCATCAACACCATGGCAGAAGAAAACACCCTGAATCAACTTCATCTACCATTATCAAAGACATTCATTGCATATTTCTTCTTATACATGCACCGTGTTTGTAAAGATATTTACCACCAAGTTCCTAGCAGAAAATTCCATCAGCAACGTAGTGTACTGTTAATCAAATACCTTCTAGCTTTCTCTAGAATGTCCATGGCCAGTCCCACCTACTTGCATGCCACTCTTTCACTTTAGTTAAACAGCTTTTCTCTCTGACATTTCACTCCCTTACCCTTCACCACTGATTTAATGATAGAAATTTCCTCATAGAGCATTAATCTTCTGCCTTTCCAATGGAAAAAAAAAAAAATCCATTTGAGTTGATTCAACCTTTTAAAATAGTCTATTGTATGAGTTTGGTTATCCTTTGATGCCTTCTTCCTTTTCATATCTTCTTAATGTTGTGTAATTGACCAAAGGAAGCATCAAAGTAAGTCACTTCACTGACTGAATTAATTTCTGCAGATAATACAGTTCAATTTCTTTCCTCTGCTATCATTGATGTCAGTAGTAATATATGCCAACAAAATGCATATGATTTATTTTCGTATTTTTACTTCAGTAAGCGAAGAATATATATTGAATATTCAGAATTTAACCTTTTATATAATACATTGTTGCTTAGTCCATCAACAAAAAAGGTAAAACACATATACATACACTTAATCATGGCCAGTGCTATTTTTGCCAAGTTGTAAACTTATTCACTCAACTTGGTGAAAACACTTGTTGATTCTTACAGTGAGAGTTCACTCTTTCCATCAAGAGCAATTCTACAATCATAAACAAATGCAAGAGAAATTATGAAGTTCTGTGTGGGTATGTTTGAGATGTAGGCAAACTGAAAAATCCAAATAGAAAGAATCTTAATTTCAGGAAGCTCTCCATCTTACTTAGTGGAAGATTAAATATACTTAGTATGCCCAAAGTAATTCACCAGTTTTCTCTGGAAAAAATCCATATCACTTGCATCTTCACATTTCCATAAAAACTATTAGCCCTGTAAACAGAACAGAGACAAGACAGTCTATAATTGTCTTCTGGCCTCAACCGATTCTCCTTTGCAATCTGGTTAGAGTGAAAGCACAAGGTAGCTTTCAGTCTATTATCCTCAATGCTCAGCAAAAACTAAATAATTTTTTAAGTATAATTTTATAGACCTGACAATGTACAGGCACTTACTGTTACTTACAGAAATTTCTCTTTTTTTTTTAACTCTAAATTAAGTTACTATATCTCCAGCTTCTCTGAATCCACACTTTTTTCACTTCTTCTGCCTCTTATCTCACGGACCATATACCCAGTTGAGCAACAGAATCCATAAATAACAATCTTGAAGACTGCAGTTGACCAAATTTCAATTCAATTCCTTTAACTGTACTTCCTGCACTTGACACAAACTATACTTTTCAAAACGTTATGTACAATATGAATGTAATTCCCCGGAAAGTCTTTTTACTTCCTTTCATTCTACTCTTTTAACTTGTTCTTAGATGTTGCCAACATGAATGGCTTTATATTTTGAAATTGGTTCATTCTATACTTGATCCTTTACAGAACTTTGATGTATATTATTCTGTAGTCTGTTAATTTTTTTTTAAATGGTATCTGTAAGTATATATGACAGCTTGTACCAGGTTCAAAAATCATTATTTGAACAAAGGTGTTCAGTAAAACTACTGTCAGTGATCAGCTTTGCAGAATCCAGCTTGATATGTCTAATTATAATACTCTAGATTTTTTCTTCTAGTCAGCTTTTGACCAAAGACCTCATCTCAAGATTAATACTCATAATTTTGTCCTTTTAGATTAGGCTAAGCAAAACTTTAATGAGTCTTTAATAAAAGCTAGACTACATTCGCCTCTCTCCCTGAAATTTGTTTTTTAAAACCTTTCAAAAACCTCTGTCAGAGACTTTGACAAAACCTGTTCTTTGTAAACCAATGTTGGCAACAGATTATCTCATTCCCAATACTTTTTCAAACATCTGGTCTTTATATCACTGTGGATTATAAGCCTTCTCTGATATTGAAGTTCTCAGCCCATAATTAAAAAGAAAAACCTCTTGCTTTTTACCACTTTTTTTCAAAATAGAACTTCCAGTAGGTTACGGATATTTTTCTAAAAACAAATTGCTGTACGGTACGTTACATTTAAACCTTGAGTAACAAAACTCTATACTCAAAATGTTGCACATGCATTAAAGCTAAAAATGATAATATATTCATCAGAACTTAAATGTCAGGGAGTGGCACTTCTCTGTGTGGGAGAATGAGCTGGAAGCCATGGGTGATCCCAACTCAGACAGTGCCCTCACCAGCCAGGACACAACAGCACAATATCCGAACGTGGGCAGAGTAACAGTCTGCAGTGACAGTGCCAGACAAATCAAAGCAATGAATGGGGTCCAGAGTCCATCCAGTGAGTCCAGTCAGAAGATGGGACCAGAAGCATGACTAGAAACAAGACTACAGCATAGGTACAAGGTTCATCCAGAAGATGGGATGAGAAACAAAACTTGAGAGAGGTATACCTACAGCACGGCTCTGACTGGGCCAGGGGACCTGGCCTGACCTGAAATGAAGTCCTAGACCCACAGGCAAGAGGGTGAAGGGTGGACCCAGGGGAGGCTACTCAGGACAGTTAAGGTCTTGTGGTGCACTCAGAGTCCTGACACGTAAATAAGAGACTTTTTCAAGTTTCTGTATCTTTCTTGGTATTGTAGCCTAAATGTCCTATCATTCTGGGTTTAGTTAAGTATCAGATTTGCATTAAGGAAAAACTTAAACATAATAATAAATCTTGGACCTCGGAGCAAAATTTTGAAAAAATAAATATGAGAAGAAATGAAAAAAGTATACATACAAGTACATGAGTTTCTCTTCATCTCATTCACCAATCTTTTTCACATAGCTAGTTTTTGTGTCGCCTTCTAAAACATTCTCTGCTATTGAAGTTCTCAGCCGACAAATAGAGCATAATGCCATTCACTTATGCCATTTGTAATCCCATTTCAATTGTCTCTACAACTTGAACAATTTTTTTTTATCTGCTAGAAGTCTCCTGTTTCATCTTATGATTATAGAATCATAGAATCATTAAGGTTGGAAAAGACCTCTAAGATCATCGTGTCCAACCATCAACCCAACACACCATGTCCACTAAACCATGTCCCTAAGGGCCTCATCTACACGTCTTTTAAATACTTCCAGGGATGGTGACTCCACCACTTCCCTGGGCAGCCTGTTCCAAGGCCTGACCACTCTTTCAGTAAAGAAATTTCTCCTAATGTCCAATCTAAACCTCCCTTGGCGCAACTTGAGGCCATTTCCTCTTGTCCTATCGCTAGTTACTTGGGAGAAGAGACCAACACCCACCTCGCTACAACCTCCTGTCAGGTAGTTGTAGAGTGCGATGAGGTCTCCCCTCAGCCTCCTCTTCTCCAGGCTAAACAGTCCCAGTTCCCTCAGCCACTCTTCATAAGACTTGTGCTCCAGACCTTTCACCAGCTTCGTTGCCCTCCTCTGGACACGATCCAGCACCTCCATGTCCTTCTTGTAGTGAGGGGCCCAAAACTGAACACAGGATTCGAGGTGCGGCCTCACCAGTGCCAAGTACAGGGGCACGATCACCTCCCTGCTCCTGCTGGCCACACTATTTCTGATACAGGCCAGGATGCCATTGGCCTTCTTGGCCACCTGGGCACACTGCTGGCTCATGTTCAGCTGGCTGTCAATCAGCACCCCCAGGTCCTTTTCCTCTTGGCAGCTTTCCAGCCACTCTTCCCCAAGCCTGTAGCGTTGCCTGGGGTTGCTGTGGCCGAAGTGCAGGACCCGGCACTTGGCCTTGTTAAACCTCATACAGATGGCCTCGGCCCATTGATCCAGCCTGTCCAGGTCCCTCTGCAGAGCCTTCCTACCCTCCAGCAGATCAACACTCCCACCCAACTTGGTGTCGTCTGCAAACTTACTGAGGGAGCACTCGATCCCCTCGTCCAGATCACTGATAAAGATATTGAACAGGACCGGCCCCAAAACTGAGCCCTGGGGCTCGTGACCGGCCGCCAACTGGATTTAACTACGTTGACCACAACTCTCTGGGCTTGGCCGTCCAGCCAGTTTTTTACCCAGTGAAGAGTGTACCTTTCTAGGCCGTGAGCCGCCAGCTTCTGTAGGAGAATGCTGTGGGAGACAGTGTCAAAGGCTTTACTGAAGTGCAGGTAGACCACATCCATTGCCTTTCCCTCATCCACTAGGCGGGTCACCTGGTCATAGAAGGAGATCAGGTTGGTCAAGCAGGACCTGCCTTCCATGAACCCGTGCTGGCTGGGCCTGATCCCCTGGTTGTCCCGGACATGGCTTGTGAGCACCCTCAAAACCAACCGCTCCATGATCTTCCCCGGCACTGAGGTCAGGCTGACAGGCCTGTAGTTCCCCGGATCCTCCTTCCGGCCCTTCTTATAGATCGGCGTCACATTGGCGAGCCTCCAGTCGTCCGGGACTTCCCCAGTTAACCAGGACTGCTGGTAAATGATGGAGAGCGGCTCGGCAAGCTCCTCCGCCAGCTCCCTCAGTACCCTTTGGTGGATCCCATCCGGCCCCATAGACTTGTGAGCGTCCAGGTGGCATAGCAGGTCATGAACTTCATCCTCTTGAATTATGGGGGGTTTATCCTGCTCGTCGTCCCTGTCTTCCAGCTCAGGGGGCTGAGTACCCTGAGGATAACCGCTCTGACTACTAAAGACTGAGACAAAGAAGGCATTGAGTACCTCAGCCTTTTCCTCATCCTTGGTGGCAACGTACCCCCCTGCATCCAATAGAGGATGGAGATTCTCCTTGGCTCTCTTTTGTCTTTGACATACTTATAGAAGCATTTTTTGTTGTCTCTCATGACAGTAGCCAGGTTGAGTTCTAGCCGGGCTTTTGCCTTTCTAATTTCCTCTCTGCATGACCTAACGCGATCCCTGTACTCTTCTTGAGTTGCCTTCCCCTTCTTCCACAAGTGATAAACTCTCCTTTTTTGCCTGAGTCCCAGCAAGAGCTCCCCGTTCAGCCAGGCCGGTCGCCTTCCCCGCCCGTTCTTCTTGCGGCACATGGGGACAGCCCGCTCCTGCGCCTTTAAGACTTCCTTCTTGAAGAACGTCCAGCCTTCCTGGACCCCTTTGCCCTTCAGGACTGTCTCCCAAGGGACCCTCTCCACCAGTGTCCTAAGCAGGCCAAAGTCCACCCTCATCCTTACCCACAAGCACTCGAACTCATCATCACTACCATCGAGCTCTAGACAGTCAAAGCACTCCCTAACATACAGGGCTACTGCCTCTCCGTCCTCGCCTGTCCCTTCTGAAGAGCTTAGAGCCATCCATTGCAGCACTCCAATCGTGAGACACATCCCACCATGTTTCCGTGATGGTGACTAAGTCATAGCTACCCCGCTGCACAATGGCTTCCAGCTCCTCCTGTTTGCCGCCCATGCTGCATGCATTGGTGTAGATGCACTTGAGCTGGGCTGCCGATTTCTCCCCCAACATTGGCGTGCGGTCCCTAGGCTCTTCTCTAGTGAGCCTGGTTTTATCCCCTTCCCCCTTCGAATCTAGTTTAAAGCCCTCTCGATGAGCCCGGCCAACTCATACGCGAGAATCCTTTTCCCCCTGTGAGACAGCTGAACTCCACCTGTCGCCAGCAGGCCCGGTGCCGTGTAAACCTCCCCGTGGTCAAAGAAGCCAAAATTCTGCCGATGGCACCAGCCCCTGAGCCACGTGTTGATCCGATGAGTTTTCCTGTTCCTTTCAGTGTTCCGCCCTGCCACTAAAGGGATCGAGGAAAACACTACCTGTGCTCCCGATCCTCCCACCAGTCGCCCCAGCGCCCTGAAGTCCCTTTTGATCCCTTCGGGACTTCTCTCTGCAACCTCCTCACTGCCAGCCTGTATAACCAGCAGCGGGCAGTAATCGGAGGCCTGCACGAGACTAGGGAGCTTCCTAGTAATGTCCTTCACCCGGGCCCCAGGGAGGCAGCAGACTTCCCTGTGGGATGGGTCTGGCCGACAAATTGGGCCCTCCATCTCCCTCAGAAGGGAATCACCAATGACAATTACCCTCCTTTTTTTCTTAGCAGAGGCCGTCGTAATTCGTGGGGCTGGCTGCCTCGCCTCGGGCAACCCCCCGGATGGGCCTTCATCTTCGTCCTCGTTCATCTGGCCCTCAAGTTCCAGAGCCCCATATCTGTTGTGTAGGGGCAGCTGGGAAGGTTGAGGTGAGGGAGGCCGGGCGGGGGTTCGCCTGGCACCCCGAGCAGGGACCTGTGTCCATTCCTCTCCATCGCCTGGGTCTCCTCCTTCTGCCTGGTGGCAAGAGGGCAGGGGTTCCTCTGCTTCTTGCGGAGCCTCCGTGTGCTGCCCTTGCCTCAGGGATGGCAGGGTGCGGCTCCACCAATCTATCTCCCTCTCACACTCCCTGATGCTCCTTAGCCTCTCCACTTCCTCTTTCAGCTCTGCCACCAGGCTGAGCAGATCACCCACCTGGTCGCAGCACACACAGGCGTCATCTCTGCTGCCCTCCTGTACAAGGGACAGCCTCAGGCACTCCCTGCAGCTGGAGGCCTGGACAGATGTATGTTTGCGCAGGGGCTCCGTCTGGGTCGCTACGTTTCTCCTGGCAATGGCTTTCGGCCGAGTGGAAAGTTTCTCTTTTAGTTAATTTCTTTAAACTCATTGAAGAATTATCCAAAATTTTATTCAAACTATACAGCAATGACTATGACTGCATTTGTGTACTCTTAGATTTTCATTTTTTTAAATGTATCCATCTTACCAATTTTGCACCACTCGGGATTTTGCAGTCTATAAAGCTGTTATAAAGGGCTATTTAACACCTATTCTCAACCTTGAGTCATATTGTTCCAAGAATACCTTGACTCATTAATTTAAATGAATAAGTATTTTTTTTTCAGTCAAATGTCACAAATATGCAGTCATCTTTGCTATTAGAGTTCAAGAACTGCCATATGGCATCCTTATCAAAACAGAAAGAAAGAGGGAAGGACAAATAAACTAAATTTAAAAATTGTATTATTTAGTCATTAATGATGTATCACTATATGAGTCAGTTATAGCTCAGCCAGAAACAATTATTGCAGACGCGGAAGTCTCGGACACAACACAGCGACGAATGTGATCAAGTTAATGCCACTTTATTGCCCAAATAGCTCGATTTATATACATTCTTCTACCCAGATACACATGCATCTAATCCCCCCTATTGGTCTATAGTCAGCAAGCACACGAATCTTAATATACAGAGATTGGCCAACAGCAGGTGTCCACGCGAATGTTTCCTGCGCCTGCATTCCGTTACCTAATCTGCTGATAGTTACATTCCTCAGGCTACCTCCCTATTCTGCTATCACTTCAGAGACTCTAAAACCACAATTGCTCTTCAGCAATCCTTTGCCTTATACTGTTGTTAACAAATCCTCAGTGCTTGGAGTGTTCATAGGATGTCCGTTATTTAATAAAAATCCTTCCACAAATTATGTCTAATATTAACATTCAGTAAAATGGGTCCATGTATATCTATTCATATCTATTCATATCAACTAACATTTCTGTTACAAATCTCTACATTCTAGTTACCGTGACATGAAATTCACATTATTCTCACAGTTGCTCAAAGTCTTGCTTATGAACATGGATGATCCCAGAGTTTTGTGATCTGTCCAGTTGATGGCCTGATCTGTTATTTCTGAATCAATGACAATTTTTAAATATTATTTTGTTTTATGATGGATTTAGAATAGTCATAATTATAAAAAGCTCATATTTATGGTAGGCAGTTCTAAACATTGTCATTAAAGGATTAAATGCAATTAAACTGTGATGTAGATTCATAATGGGAACATAAAAATACACAATCAGAAAAGGCTAGTAGTGCCAGTCAGTTTATTGTCGTGGTTTAACCTGGCAGGCAGCCAAATACCACGCAGCCGCTCACTCACTCCCCCCACCCCCAGCGGGACGGGGAGAGAATCGGAAGGGTAAGAGTGAGAAAAACTCGTGGGTTGAGATAAAGACAGTTTAATAGAACAGAAAAAGGGAAAATAATAATGATAATGATAAAATATACAAAATGAGTGATGCACAATGCAATTGCTCACCACCCGCGCTGACCGATAACCAAGAAGCGATCGGTACTTCCTGGATCACCCCTACCCTTCATATACTGAGCATGACGTCACATGCTACGGAATACCCCATTAGCCAGCTGGGCTGGCTGTCCTGATTATGTTCCCTCCCATCTCGTGTACCTAGCTCAGTCCGTAGGCATGGGAGTTGTCCTTGGACTAGGAGGGCACTTAGCAACAACTGAAAACATCAGTGTGTTATCAACATTCTCCTCATACTAAATCCAAAACACAGCACTAGGAAGAAATTTAACCCTATCCCAGCCAAAACCAGGACAGTAGCCACCCCTTATTCTATACCATTTACGTCATGCTTAGGTCTCACATCTTTTTTTTAACACATTTCAATTAACCACCACTATCTTTCTTTATATATACACACATATATACATATGCACGCACAGATATCATTCCCTTGGTCCATGGACTATCCCTCTAAAATGTCCACTGAGTTCATTTAGTCCATGACTTTGGGCTCCATCTGTTATAACAGTCTTTCAGGGCCAAAGAGATGGTGTGCGGTGTTGGGCTGTTGCATCCTGAAGCCAGTTCTCATTTCGGTACTGCTGCGCTCGTCCAGTTCTATCATTGTTGCACTTTGCTCGGTTTCATCGGAGTTAGTTCATTCTTCATTAATCTGGGTGATTTTCACTCCTATACCATTGATGGCAACCATAGAAATAATGATATACAATATCATGTAACAGTTGACATCAAAATTCAGTTCATTGACTATTTTCACCGAAAATCGAATCCCCTTGAGGTACACACCGGACCTACCCATCCTTTCGCATCACCCACCAAGTGTACCCGGGTCCTTGAGCAACAGCAATCCCACGGATGGGTTTTCCCTTGCCAGAGGCAGGAGTAACCCAGACTGTCTTCCCCAGCACATTTCTTATATGCACGACAGGGACTTTATCTCCATCTACAGTACGTAAGAGTCTTGATTGGGCAGGGCCAGATCGATTGGCAGATCCCCTGGTATTGACTAACCAGGTGGCTTTTGCTAAATGTGTGTCCCAATGCTTGAATGTCCCACCACCCATTGCTCTCAGCGTAGTCTTTAGCAGTCCATTGTATCGTTCGATTTTCCCAGAGGCTGGTGCATGATAGTGGATGTGATAGACCCACTCAATGCCATGCTCTTTGGTCCAGTTGTCTATGAGAGTGTTTCGGAAATGAGTCCTGTTGTCTCACACAATTCTTTCTGGGGTGCCATGTTGCCACAGGACTTGCTTTTCAAGGCCAGGATGGTGTTCCGGGCAGTGGCATGGGGCACAGGGTATGTTTCCAGCCATCCGGTGGTTGCTTCCACCATGGTGAGCACATAGCGCTTACCGTGGCGGGTTTGTGGGAGCGTGATATAATCAATCTGCCAAGCCTCCCCATATTTATATTTCAACCATCGTCCTCCATACCAAAGAGGCTTTACTCGCTTGGCTTGTTTGATTGCAGCGCACGTTTCACATTCGTGGATAACCTGTGCAATAGCGTCCATGGTTAAGTCCACCCCTCGATCACGAGCCCATCTATATGTTGCATCTCTTCCTTGATGGCCTGAGGCGTCATGGGCCCACCAAGCTATAAATAATTCACCCTTATGTTGGCAGTCCAAATCCACCTGGGCCACTTCAATCTTAGCAGCCTGGTCCACCTGCTGGTTATTTTGATGTTCCTCAGTGGCCCAACTCTTGGACACACGAGCATCTACGTGACGTACTTTTACAGTCAGGTTCTCTACCCGGGCAGCAATATCTTGCCACAACGCGGCAGCCCAGATGGGTTTACCTCTGCGCTGCCAGTTGTTCTGCTTCCACTGCTGCAACCACCCCCACAGGGCATTTGCCACCATCCATGAGTCAGTATAGAGATAAAGTACTGGCCATTTTTCTCATTCAGCAATGTCCAAGGCCAGCTGGATGGCTTTCACCTCTGCAAACTGGCTCGATTCACCTTCTCCTTCAGCAGTTTTTGCAACTTGGCATATAGGACTCCATACATCAGCTTTCCACCTCCGATGTTTTCCCACAAGGCGACAGGACCCATCAGTGAACAGGGCATATTGCTTCTCGTCTTCTGGTAGTTTATTATACAGTGGGGCCTCTTCAGCACGTGTCACCTCCTCCTCTGTGGATATGCCAAAATCTTTGCCTTCTGGCCAGTCCGTGATCACTTCCAAGATTCCTGGGCGACTGGGGTTTCCTATTCGGGCCCGTTGTGTGATCAGTGCGACCCACTTACTCCACGTAGCATCAGTTGCATGATGTGTAGAGGGGACGCTCCCCTTGAACATCCAGCCCAGCACCGGCAGTCGGGGTGCCAGGAGGAGCTGTGCTTCAGTACCAACCACTTCGGAAGCAGCTCGAACCCCTTCATATGCTGCCAATATCTCCTTCTCAGTTGGAGTGTAGCGGGCCTCCGATCCTCTGTATCCCCGACTCCAAAACCCTAAGGGTCAACCTCGAGTCTCCCCTGGTGCTTTCTGCCAGAGGCTCCAGGTAGGGCCATTCTCCCCGGCTGCGGTGTAGAGCACATTCTTTATATCTAGTCCTGCCCCGACTGGTCCAAGGGCTACTGCATGAACTATCTCCTGTTTAATTTGTTCAAAGGCTTGTCGCTGCTCAGGGCCCCATTTGAAGTCATTCTTCTTCCTGGTCACTTGATAGAGAGGGCTTACAATCTGACTGTAATTTGGAATATGCATTCTCCAAAAACCCACAACGCCTAAGAAAGCTTGTGTTTCCCTTTTGCTAGTTGGTGGGCACATGGCTGTTATTTTGTTGATCACATCCATTGGGATCTGACGACGTCCATCTTGCCATTTTATTCCTGAAAACTGGATCTCCTGTGCAGGTACCTTGACCTTACTTTGTTTTATGGCAAAACCGGTTTTCAGAAGGATTTGAATTATTTTCTTCCCTTTCTCAAAAACTTCTTCTGCTGTGCTGCCCCATACGATGATGTCATCAATGTACTGCAGGTGTTCTGGGGCCTCACCCTGTTCCAGTGCGGTGTGGATCAGTCCATGGCAAATGGTAGGGCTGTGTTTCCACCCCTGGGGCAGTCAGTTCCAGGTGTATTGGACGCCCCTCCAAGTGAAAGCAAACTGTGGCCTGCACTCTGCCGCCAAAGGGATTGAGAAGGCGGCATTAGCAATGTCAATTGTGGCGTACCACTTGGCTGCCTTTGACTCCAGTTCGTATTGAAGTTCTAGCATGTCCGGCATGGCAGCACTCAGTGGCGGCATGACTTCGTTCAGGCCACGGTAGTCTACTGTTAGTCTCCACTCTCCATTGGACTTTCGCACTGGCCATATGGGACTGTTAAAAGGTGAGCGAGTCTTGCTGATCACTCCTTGGCTCTCCAGTCGACGAATCAGCTCATGGATGGGGATCAGAGAGTCTCAGTTGGTGCGGTATTGTCGCCGGTGCACTGTTGTGGTAGCGATTGGTACCTGCTGTTCTTCAACCCTCAGCAACCCCACAACAGAAGGGTCCTCCGAGAGACAGGGCAAGGTGGACAGCTGTTTAATTTCCTCCGTCTCCAGGGCAGCTACACCAAAAGCCCACCGATACCCTTTTGGGTCCTTGAAATACCCTCTCCTGAGGTAGTCTATGCCAAGGATGCACGGAGCCTCTGGGCCAGTCACAATGGGGTGCTTCTGCCACTCGTTCCCGGTCAGGCTCACTTCGGCGTCCAATACAGTTAACTCTTGGGATCCCCCTGTCACTCCAGAAATACAAATGGGTTCTGCCCCTTTATAGCTTGATGGTATCAGGGTACACTGTGCACCACTGTCTACTGGAGCCTTATATACTCCTGTGGCTCTGATGTGCCAGGCCGTCGAATCCACACAGTCCAGTAAAACCCGATTGTCCCTTTCCTCCACCTGGCTGGAGGCAGGGCCCCTCTAGTTCTGGTCATAGTATCCGTTTCTCACTTCTTGTAAACGTGAGTTAAGAATTTCTTCATTGCAATTACAATCCAAAGTAAGATCAGCCCTTCTGCTCTGTCTGGGGAACTGTTCACTGGAAACTGGACCGTCGTGAGACAAGTTTTTCCTGACAACTGGAGCAGCATTTTTCCTGGGAGAACCCCCTTGTGTCATTGTTTTTCCTTGCAACTCACGTACACGTGCCTCTAGGATGAAGGTAGGTTTTCCATCCCACTGCCTCATGTCCTCTCCATGGTCGCGCAGGTAAAACCACAGGGTGCCCCGTGGTGTGTACTTTCTATATCCTCTCTCTTGAGGAGAAAAACGCTGACTTCTAATAGCTGAGATACTGGTCCATACAGGTGGAGAATAGGACATACCCTCTGCGAGTTGCTGGATCTTCCGGGACAGCTTCTCCACAGCCGAGACAAGGGAGGAGGAGATAGTTTCTTCGAAATCCCGAAGTCTGCTAACTAAGACATCCACCATTGGTGTTTCTTCCTCTGCCCAGCACCGTACTGCCAACGAACTGGCATACGATGCTGGTGCATTCCGTACCAACTTCCGCCACATGGGTCGCGTGCACTGGACGTCATCTGGATCTTTGGGTGTTCGGACATCGTCCAGGTCACTATAAACCACCTCCAGAACGCCTAGTTCTCTTAGGTACTGGATACCTCTCTCCATAGTGGTCCATTTGCCTAGGCGATATATAACATCTTCCTTGAAGGGATACTTGTCCTTTACGCCTGACAGCAGTCGCCTCCGGAGGCTGAGGACCTCTGTCCCTTTTCCAATTGCTTTGTCAATATCCGCTTCCCTAGCAAGGGATCCCAGCTGTTTGGCCTCCTTCCCTTCTAATTCCAGGCTACTGGCCCTATTATCCCAGCATCGGAACAGCCAGGTAACAATATGCTCGCCTGGATGACAGCTGAAATCTTTCCGCATATCTTGCAGCTCACTCAGGGATAGGGATCGTGTGGTTTCCGTCTCATTTATGATTTCTTTCTCTTCCTCCTCCCCTCCTCATGATGTCCCTGCTTTTCCATCATCCTTTTCTAAACGACCTGACTTCCACTTCAAAGATTTCTTCTTCTGTACAGCGGCGACGGATACCAGCGACGGTTGGTCCTCTAGTTCAGCTGTAGTACCTGTCGCGAGGGTTTGGGTAGCTGCAGTGCCTGTCGCGGGGATTGGAGTACTTGTAGTGACTGTTGCCGGGGTCTGAGTAGCCATAGTGGTTGTCGTGGGGGTTGAAGTAGCCACGGTGCCTGTCGCAGGGGTTTGAGTAACCACAGTGGTTGTCATGTGGGTTGAAGTAGCTACAGTGCCTGTCGTGGGGGTTTGAGTAGTCACCGTGTCTGTTGCTGGGGTTGATCTCTGGACAGTATTCCTGAATAGTTGTTTAACTCTAAACAAGGCCTCAACCACATTCAGGAGACATAGCAATATGAACATGCTTGTTTGAACATCCCAAGGATATTCAAAATTCTCAGGGAATATTGTGGACATCTTCATGAAGAGGATAGAAGAAAAAGGAGTTTCTGAAGATATGGAAGGGAAGGTGAACAAGTGGGAGAAAGTGTCCCATCCTGTCTCCCCACTAAATTCATCCTCTGAGGTGAAGACGTAAGAAGTGTAATTATTAATAGTTTCCAAAAGATAGCTCCCGAAGAACAGGAATTATGGCAGTGCTGAGTACAGGCTCGTGACCAATAATTTTATCATAACATAAAGCCAGGTCACACAGTATAGCAAAGCAATGACCTTAATCCATTTCCCAGAGATGACCAACCCCACATACAAACTGATAATCAGCAGTATAGACAGCCAGTAAGGTGCTATATACCACAACTCCAAAAACAGATCCAACAACTCTGAGAGCAAATAAACCAACATTGTGAACATCGAGTACTAAACTGATATAATGAATGCTTATAACAAATTTGTTTTAACCCGTTCGGGTCAGATGTGTCGTTATCTCAACCCTTCGAGCCCCACGTTGGGCGCCAAAAAGGACTGTCGTGGTTTAACCTGGCAGGCAGCCAAATACCATGCAGCCACTCACACACTCCCTCCACCCCCAGCGGGACGGGGAGAGAATCGGAAGGGTAAGGGTGAGAAAAACTCGTGGGTTGAGATAAAGACAGTTTAATAGAACAGAAAAAGGGAAAATAATAATGATAATGATAAAATATACAAAATGAGTGATGCACAATGCAATTGCTCACCACCCGCGCTGACCGATAACCAAGAAGCGATCGGTACTTCCTGGATCACCCCTACCATTCATATACTGAGCATGACGTCACATGCTATGGAATACCCCATTAGCCAGCTGGGCTGGCTGTCCTGATTATGTTCCCTCCCATCTCGTGTACCTAGCTCAGTCCGTAGGCATGGGAGTTGTCCTTGGACTAGGAGGGCACTTAGCAACAACTGAAAACATCAGTGTGTTATCAACATTCTCCTCATACTAAATTCAAAACACAGCACTAGGAAGAAATTTAACCCTATCCCAGGCGAAAATGGGACTTGTTATAAAAAGCTCATATTTATGGTAGGCAGTTCTAAACATTGTCATTAAAGGATTAAATGCAATTAAACTGTGATGTAGATTCATAATGGGACCATAAAAATACACAATCAGAAAAGGCTAGTAGTGCCAGTCAGTTTATATAGACTGACATATAAATTAAATGAAACTGTGATAGCATTCAAGCTAGAAAGAGAATTAGGTTTTTATGCTACTACACAGAATTTATGAAAATAAATGACTGTACTGATGCTGAAACAAACTACACGTATGTTATGAGTTTAGGAGCGTACTGAAGCTAACCATGGTCTGTATAGTTTCCAAAAACTTCTTGGATGCATCCTACTACATGTGTAATTTTGAAGGCCATAAAAAAGGAGAGGAAAAATAACCTCCCAACAGAAATAACAACACGAATTTTACTTCCATGGGCTAATGACATTATGGATACAAACGCCAGCACTGATGTAACATATTTTTCAAGGAACTGGTGAAAATATATGCACACATTTCCTTTGGGTTTTATGAAGTCAGCAGAGGGATTTGTGCAGCCATAGTGTAGTTATATGACCAAAAAAAGGAACCTCACAGTGTTAGTGGCTCAAAATACCAAGCCTTCGAATTCTGTCTAGGGCCGATCCATATCCTTGGCACAAATGCAGCCTTTAACAGGTCTTCGTAGCATTCATACTCTGTGGCATTATCTCCATAAAACACAGAACCCACTAGTACAAGGATGCTGAGGATTTTTGCTTTGATTTGATGTATTAAACTGTTAGGTTGTCTTCTGCATCACCATTTGTTAGTGGCATGAGCACTCATCTCCAGCAGGCTAAAGGGTTCTGCCGCTTGAATGGCTTCTACTGAAACAGAATGTTGTAAATCTCTTGCTATAATACATGTTACTGTACACATTTCAAGATCCTTGACTCCTCCCTAAAGATTGCAAGCTGAATGATGAAACACCTACAAATCAGGTAGGCAATGCATCACAGAAGACATTAAAGCAGAATAATGAACAAAGCCAATAAGTACTGTATTATTGGAATGCAGCTTGGCTAGGACTCATTTTGTATTCTTTATTGAACTACAGAAATGTAAGTATTACGATATACAAATTGCTCTGAACAGCCCTTCTGTGTAAATGCAATCCATTAACGCTGCCTGTAAGAGAGTTTACTATAAGCAATTTCTTTTAAAATACTAATTTCAAAGCATCTATTAGTTAGTCTCTTCTTAAGTTTTGACTATATTACTGTTAACAACCTTCCCTCGTAACTAACTATATGGATTATTTCCTTTACCATTTTCATTCTTTTGTAATTTTATTGAAAGCATAGTCACAAGGGATACTAGAAATGCAGCATAGCTCAGTTCTTGATCTTTTCTGAATATTTCCCAGAACGTCAGAGCCAGAAAAAAATCTAAATTCTACAATGATGTCAACAAAAATTAGAGAAAACATAATTTCTGCCCAGGAGTATAAACAAGCAAAATCTATTTATTCCTATCTTAACTGTTTACACAAGCTTTTTAATCCATTGTTAGCTTCAGGCACTCAGAAGCTGGGAGAATTATACTTTTCCCTTTTTCATCTCTTTCCTTCTTCCTCCACCCCAATTAAAAAGGAAAAGGCTGGTAGTTCACACGACAACCTTAGTCTTCAAACCTATTAACAATGGGAACACGAACTTTTTCCAGCTTCACAAATAATGAAACTACTTTCACCTACTGGATAGTACCACCATAGGTCGAAAGTTGAACATGTTCTAGGTCACCTGTTTCCTTTTTTTCTACCTATTCGTTCACATTGTTTACATTGATAATTATCCCCCTACTGTACCCCACCCGCTGTAAATACTAGTTAATTTTATTTTTTATTTCCTCATGGGCTTGTATTCTAGAGATCTGACAAAAATACATTTCCCAGTACTTAGTGTTCTCAAGATTTCAAATACTACTTTGACATTGTTCTTCTAGCCTGTCTGTTTTTTAGGATGTGTATATTATGGATGAGGAGTCTCACAAAACTGAAACCATCCACCTATAATTTTTCTCAAAATGAGCACAATTGGTATTTTCAGAGATTTGTTAGGAACATTCTCGTTACTTGCACCTGTTACATGCAGCTTTTGAGAAAAACTGTAAAACACAATCTATATTTACTCAGATTTGGTGCGGTGGTATCAATCACCTTGTCACAAGGGAAGGCTAGTGCAGAACACACATGGATATTCCTCTTTAAAACTGTAATTTGCTTCACCCAATAACATTGTGAAAGATACAATTTTATTTGTGATTGTTAAGTCTCTGATAGCAAAAGGTATGAGTGGAAAAAATATGGCAAAAGACAAACCAGAAAGCTGTGCTCTTTCTTTACCGAAGACAAAGGGGGAATCTGCTGTATCAGCAGTGATGGGAGGCAGTGTCATTAAGCACAGGAGGCAGCGTGGGAAAAACCCTTCTTGCCCATTCTTCCTTCTTCCTGTTCTTGTAGAGGCTGTCACTGTTCTTTATATCTTTTTGTTACCTCCCTTTTTTTTCACTAAGTCATATTTTACATATACTGGATATATGTTTTGTTCTCCTTGCTGTGCCTGAAAACCAGTTGTACCCAGTTCTCAAGGTTCTGTTCCTTTAGTAAATGGTAACTGACCATTTTGTGGTTTCATACTTTTACTTTTGGGGTCCTGTGGCACCATCTTGGGCTGGTACTCAGAAGCCCTTGTTATGCTCCATGATTATGGTACAAGAAACAAACCAGGTGCATCAATGTTTAAATTAAGACAATAACATTTTCTAAACACAATAGTTGTTAGAACTAATCTTTATCAAAGTTTTTAATAAGAAATGTGATGTTAAACTCAGAAGGATTTGAAAGGTTCCTTCCCAGGCTCTCTACACTTGTAACTACTATAGCTTGTCTCTCAGCAAGAAGTATTAGCTTCTGCTTAGTACTGCATGTAGTAAATTGCAGAATATATGAAGCTTTTATATTTCACCAGTGAATCCACACAGCTTCCGTTTGGACAAAGCAAATTTGAGTATGATTATGAAAGGGCGTACCCTCAACCTCTTTCTGCATTGCACTCCTAGTTCAAACATAATGAAGAGATATGTAGGTTCGCTCTTCTTCCCTCTCCCAAGATAATTATCTTGCCCTTTTTTGAGTTAGGAAAAGTTAAGCAATAGAAGTTCTGGAGGTGAAAAGAAGGAGAACTCTAGGAAGCCTAAGTAATATCCTGTTGAAAGGAGCTAAAAAAGCAAAATTTGCTTGCCTGTGTGTCTAATAAAAGGAGAGCAAAAGCAGCATCCTGGGAGTTAACTACACCAAGTTGGTTTTGGGGACAAAACCTAGTTCCCATACATTTGAACTGCAAATGAGATGATTAAAGTTCTGTGACCAACAGAGTTCTTGCCTTAATGAACTCTAATCATGTAGAAGAGATGTACACTTGCCAACAAGCTTCACTGAACATCTGTAATTGTTTTGAAAGGACTTTCATGATAGAATATTTCAAAATTTATTTTAAAAAAATTCAAAAACTTTCAAAACCCACCATATTTCAAAAGCTTATTCAAAATCTCACACATTTCACAAATTCAAAAAACATATACTGAAACAGCTTCTTTTTGTATTAAGAGGAAGTCAAGTTTTAACATGTTTAATAGAAGAAAAAATTATTATAATGTAAATTGCTAATCATCAGAAATGAAATATTCTTGAGTTTCTAAAATGCTACTTTTGAATCACAGAAACATGACTATAATTATAGTATTCATTTTCTGTTGGACATTCCTAGACTACCTCCAAAACTAAAAGGGCCTACATATTACAAACACCAAATTACTTCAAATTTTTCAGAAAAGGTCTTGAGTTAGCTTGGGGTTCCATCAGCCTCATACAGAAAACTGTAACAGAGCCTATATCACATTTATTTATGTTGGGTATCTCCACAGGAGGAATGTTGCCCTCCATTCAATGGATTTGCTTTCTCCCATACCCCCATCTCCCAATAACTAAGGTAATAGACTATAATTTAGTCACAGCTGGGTGTTAAAAGAGATGAAAATTTTCCCTATAGCTTTGTTTCACTGCACAATAGCAGTAAATGTTCTCTTATTCTAACAGAGCGTACTGTTTTGTCATAAAACCACTTAAATGACAAAGGGAGAAAAAGTTTTTTTAGCATTTTCCACATTTCTTGTAACACTGAGGAAGTCATTCATCACTGCTGAGATTACTGAATTCAGCTATGTGTCACAACGTATGTGATATTCTATAAATGAAAACAATGCAGAAAGCAAGACCTCTAGATACTCACTTTTTAATACACAGTTCAGTCTGTAGATTGCCTCAGAGATGAAGAGTGCATTGCAATGTGAAGATGCATTCTTCTCCAGAATTCCCAGAGGATTAAGGAAAAAAAAATCTGAATGAGGACAGTTTGAGAGAATATATAAGCACAGAAATACAAACTGGAAGAGATTACAAGGAGCTATTTGCCCCTTTAACACTGTTCAAAAACTGAGTGTTTTATTAAATGAAGTTGACTTCTTCTTGGAAGCTGATGTGAAAATTGCACTCACACTATGAACAAAATTCCTCACCATACTTATCAAAAAAAGGAGTTTCAAAGTTACTTGAATATGCGTACAGAAGTATATGATATCCGCAATCTTAAGATTTTTCATAGACCTTGGTCTTTTTTTTTTTCAGTTCCTTGTAATTTTCAATCATGCCAAATTATACCCAAGAAATATGTAAGATTTTAGTGTTGCTCAATGGAGTCTGCTTTCTTGTAGCAGAATAAGTCACTTTACAATGGTCATTGAGTCAACACTTTTTTGCCTATTGATGAAAAATATTCTATAATTTTTTTTTATTTTTTCTGAGCAAGTACACAGTCATCACAGAGACGTGGCAAAGTAAACTTCAGATATATGACAACAGTAAATTCAGAAATTCAGTTAAGTTTTAGATTAGCTAAATTTCAACTACTGTACAACATTACCAGATACAGACAAATTATTATTTTTTAAGAACAAGATCACTATATCACCCTCAGTAAAACACTGTTACAGTCTCACTGGTAACTACAAAAAGATGGAGTATGTAAAACTGTTATTTCATTTGAAGTACACAGTTTTACCTGCTCTTTGTTGCTTAAACATCTGCCTTAGTACATATATATATATATGAAAGTAGACATGGCCCATATAGCACTACAGATAATTTGTATAATGGAGCCTGTGTTTGATCCAAATCTACTGGCCTCAGAAACACTTGCAGTGAGCATCTGATTTTTCAGTGTTCTCACTTGTAAATTTTAATGCTGCAACTTCATGACTCATGTTACATTTAAAAAATTATTTTTGTTTTGCATTCATTTACAAAGATTAATACCTGAAATCTGCTATTTGCCAGAGGCAGCTAAGAAGGCAACATAAACTGAAACTATTCCCACACTCTTCAGACAAAGCACAAGTCTCTCATCTGAAGTGGTCTGGTTCTCGTGGTAACAGGAATCAATAGCATTAGTCATGTCCCATTGCTACATATCAAGTTAGGCCTCTGAGGTATAATGAAACACACTCACAGTGAAAATTAATATCCTGTGAGGTGTCATTTTAATGGAATGAATAAATAAATACAAAACCTTAATAAGAAAACCTCATTCCTATTCACCTGATCCTGCTTCTCTTCCAAACTATCTGTAAACTTTTTGTGATTTCAAGACTACCCTGAAAATGGAGTAACTACAGAAAATAAAAGAACTTCAAAGACCTGTGATCATCTTTTTGGCATATCTTACTGTATGTAATGGGGAAAAAATGTCAGCTTTTCAGATGTAATCTATTAAAAACTCCAAGTTCTACTCTTCAAAACACTTTATAAGAAAAAACCAAATCAGTAAGATAACATTATCCAGAAAAGTGACTGAATTCTAGCAGTAGGACAGTAACACAGTGATTCAGCTCCCCTTCTTTTGAAACCTAAGATAGGCAATACCAAACCAACTATTACTGAGAAGATATTTCACTGGGACTCAACCTTTTAAAAGTATAATTTAGTATAGTTTAAGTTGTGTATAGAACACCTTGTCTTTACTAACTCTTTGACCCTACATACACACCTCAATCCATTTTACTTTGGTTATGCATTCCATTTATTTTTTTAATCTTCTGATCTCTTGCTCTTATTCCAACACTGCAAAAAATTACTATTATTATATTTGTTTTCTTATTCAAACATTGCCTTCCCTGTTTCCACCAGGTCATTCACTTACTATCTGTAGAACTCCCCTATTTTAAGTCCCATTTGAAATCCCATTCTTCCATCTCTAACCCATTTGCACACTCTCTTCTCCCAGGGCATATAGGTGGTCTCATTATATCAAAGAGTTTAAGGTGAAATTAAATTAGTTTACATGGGAAACACGCATGAGAAAGCAAAAGGATTGATTAACTCTCTTCTTTTATATCACAATTGTCCCTTCCTGTATTAATATCATCAGATATAAAAAGGCATACACAAATTCAGTACACACTCAAAAACTCAGTCACATCTTATACAACACATCTCCTTTCCCTGTATTTCCATGTGACCAGGCCACCTTATGATAGTTATGAACATGTATTATTTTTAGCAGTTCTTTTTATTTCCTACTCAGATTGCTCAGAGCTCCACTCCACTATGATCCTATGAGTCTATGATTCTAACTCGCAGCATGAGGTTGCTTTGCTTACAAAGAATAAGGCAGATTTGTGAAGGCAGAAATCCCTCTCTTTGCTCCAAGAGAGCTTGAGCTAGATTGCAGCAAGAGCCACATCTGTTCTGAGCCTTATGTAAACTCTTCAAGCGCTTGATGCATTTAAAAAATGTGTCCTATAAATCCTTTTATAACACATCAAAATGTTAAGGCTGCCTGTCGATTTGTGTTGGAGGACTGCAGTAGGCAGAAGGAATGAGATCTGGTATAGTACTGCCGTTTAGAGTAGCTCCTAGACCAACTGAATCACCCTACATATTGTCTGGGGGGAAACCTCACTGCTAGACTGCAGAAGGAATCCCGGGAGTAATGGAGCATTCACATAGTATGGGCACCAAAACAGAGAGTGATCTAAATTGAAAAAGAAAATACGCCAAAAGAGTAAGACAAGAACAAGGTGAGAAAGTACTTTTTAGGCATTTGAAACCAGCCATTCTGCAGGCAGAACAGGGTACTTGTGTGTTCCTTTCAGTGAGCATGACAACAAATATTTACTTTGGTTAAAAAAATATGCTTGTTGTATTATAATATTTGTATAGACAAAGGAGAACTGAAATGGGTATTGATTGACATGTGGACCAATAAAAAAAAAAACAAACCAGGTTAAACATGTTCACAGAAACTACAGTTTAAGGCTTGGAAATGTAACAACAGATATAAATAATCAGTGAATCAAAAAAATGCAAAGAGCATCTTGCAGCCTAAATTCCCACATTCTACTTGCACAGGACTGGGGCAGAGAGGGAATTTTTGTGCATGACAGAGAACCCCCATTTGGATAATTAGGCAATCAGAAATGCAGGGCACATCACAGAGGGCACCTGCTTTGAAATGTAGACATAGCCCTTATAATAAGAGAGCCCCATGGTATCATTCTTTTGACAGAGCTTCCTCATCTGACAGATCTTCTCTCATATCTTTTCCCAGAAGAACTCCTTTGAACTAGTAGATTGACATGGCAACAATACAACCCACTGGATAAATATTTAAGAGTTTTACCAACTTGTGCAGAAATATACATTCTGTGCTCTGCAACCTATATTTGTGCCTGGTTTTTTGAACAGAGCATGCAATGATGCATGGGCCCAATCAAACTAGTGTATCCTGGGTGACCAGAAGCCTTGCTTTGTATTTCAGATGAGTTTTCATCAAAACTCTTGGACACACATTCCCGCCCTGCTTTTCATAGACAGCTTCCTTTACATTTTATTATCTCCTGTAAATTCCAAGTCAGTGAAAACCACTTTTCATTTTGAATCTTAATGATTATAGCCATGTAATATCCAAAGACCCAATCTGTTGTTGCATGAAGCACTGATGATTAAACCCATCCCTGCCTTCCATCTCAACACAGCAATTCAGATCAACTCGAAAGCCCTGGAGCCAATCTGTTATGGACCTGATAATTAGAAGTCAGGGTTCACTGACTATTCAGAGCCTACTAAGAGGTTGTTACAATAAGAACAGTAACAACAATAAAAGGCAGATTGTCCTCACTTCCTCACTCCCCCACACCAGTCTTTAGGTATCTTTCCTGAAAGAACCAAACTTGAAAAAAGAGTCTGTAAAGCCCTAACAATAGCCCTCTTTTTAGAAGTAAAAGATGCAATGCTTTTCATTCAGGACACTTGAAAGTCAGTTTGGTACAATACCTGATTTTCTGCAATGAACAGTCTATTCAGTACTGTCACTTAAATCCAATGTCTTCAAATCTCTCTTCCTCTAAACACTCTGATTTCTAGGTCACAGGCAGATTGCAGTGTCCCACCTGAAGTGCAGTCTTCTCTGCCAACTGAGAACACTCCTCAGTTGCTATTTCGTAGGCCTCAAAACCCAACTTTTCTAGGTGTCCATTACAGAAGAATTATAGGAGTAATTTAAAGGATAAAATTTTAACTCCTAAAACCTCATACGTTATATATAGTGCTAGCAAAGTTTGAAAAAGTTTGTAAACAAGGAATTTTTGGCCAGAGTCCATATACCATGGAAAACATGCTGTTTCCAGAGAAGAATAAAAAAAGAAAGAGAAACCCTATACATATTAAAGTACCAGATCAGTGCAGAACTTCTAAGGAAGTATAAGTGCAAAAGTCTCAAAGTGTTGGACTTCTTCGCAGAATATATCTTTCATCTGTATCTAATTCCAGTGCACTAACAAAGAGCACAGCTGGCATCTCTCCTGGCTCAGAATTGAATACAAGCAGAACTGTCCCTCTCTTCAGTGAAACTCAAAACCGGGAAAATGCTTAAGGTATAAACTGGTGCAGAATGTCATGGTTGCTGCTGGTTTTGTTTTCTATTTAAATCATGTAACTGCCAGTTATAAACTGGGCTGTTTTCAGACCATATGCGTACAATATTTTGAAGAAGAACAGAGCAAGCAATAACTTATGATCACTTAAATGTATTCAGCCTGTACTAAAGAAACACATCTCATTAAGTTAATTCAACCTGGAAAAAAAGATCCAAGAAGAGAGCCCAAAGTCACATTCCTACTCGGTCTGTTTTCTGCAGAAAAAAACACTCATGCCATGTTTTACACAGGTATGAATCTTGCACCCAAATATGATACCCATCAATTTTCATTATGAGTTGTGTATTTTGCTAGCTAATGTTTAAAGGGGTTTAGTTCAAGTAGTAAATATGTAAATTTAAGAATGTAAATATTTCAGAGTTAGAAAATGCAATATTTACAATTATCTCTGCAACCCATGCACTTTCCTCTTCAGATACCAATATGTGAACTGAAACAGACCAGGAACCTGTGAGAAAAGTGTATCATAAGATTAAAATGTGTGAGTACAGGTGAACTAAAGAGAAACAATACTATGTCCTGGTTTCAGCTGGGATAGAGTTAAATTTCTTCCTAGTGCTGTGTTTTGGATTTAGTATGAGAAGAATGTTGATAATATACTGATGTTTTCAGTTGTTGTTAAGCAACCTGCTAGTCAAGGACAGCTCCCATGCCCTAGCATGTGGGAGGGAGCATAGCAGGGACAGCTGGCCCAGCTGGCCAACGAGGTATTCCATACCACGTGACATCATGCTCAGTATTTGAATGGTAGGCGTGTTCCAGGAAGTAGCGATCGCTACTTGGTTATCGGTCAACACAGGTGGTGAGCAATTGCATTGGGCATCACTCATTTTGTATATTCTATTTTATTATTATTATTACTATTATTATTATTATTGTTATTATTATTATTATTATTATTATTTCTGTTCTATTAAACTGTCTTTATCTCAACCCACGAGTTTTTCTCACTCTTACCCTTCCGATTCTCTCCCCTTCCCACTGCGGGGCGGGGGGGAGAGGGGGAAGGGGAGTGAGCGAGTGGCTGTGTGATGTTTGGCTTCCTGCCAGGTTAAACCACAACACACTATCAATACTCTTTGCTTACTTCTGAGTGCTTGGTTTTTCAGCATATGTAACTTTTAGCCTACATAACGTTTTTCAGTATAGAATATACTCTTCTGGATACAATTGCAAAATATTGTTCTCATCTAACAGTAATAATCTCAAATGACCATTGACCAACCATATGACCACTCTTCGAACTCTGAATTCATTTGCAGCTTTCTGATTGAGATACATGAGTGGTAGATCATACAAATATACTGAACAGGATAAAATAATCTCTTCTTTTACATCACAACTGTCCCTGCCAACAATTCTAGGTAGTCTCAGCACAGGGCAATTTTAATGCTGGAGTGGGAGCTTGAGCACTGGAATATTTGTGTTGTATGGTCAGAAACTCTGAACAATCTCAGCTCTCTCAGCATTTCCTCAGAGAAGAGATACTCCAGTCCCTTAATAAACTTAGTGGCCCTTCACTGTCTTCAGTAACTCCATCTCTCTCTTATAACGGGGAGCCCAGAAGCGGACACAGCACTCCACATGTGGCCTCACCAGGGCTGAGTAGAGGTGAAGAATTACCTCGACTTAGTGGCAACACTCTTCCTAATGCAGTGTCTCTATGTTTCTCCTGGGTCACCTGATTCTCCTTCCACCTTTTTACAATCGAGTTTTCTCAGGAGTCTCTTATTTATCCACACTTACTTCCTGCTTCCTTTGTTTTAATTCCTGCATGTAGAAATGGAATATTCTTGGGCTTGGAGGGGATGAATGTTGAAAATCAACTAACTTTCTTAGACCCCTCTTCTCTCCAGGATTGTATTCCATGGTATTCTTCTAAGCAAATTCCTGGTCAAAGTCTACTCTCCTGAAGTTCAGGGTTGTGATCCTGCTATTTGCCTTGTTTCCTTCTCTCAGGATCCTGAGCTCCACCATCTCATGTTCACTGCAGGCAGCCAAGGATACCCCTGCCCAGTTCTCTGCTGGCTCATCATCTGTCCCCAGGCAGAGCTCCATGCATTCCACCTGATCTCTCACACAAACAGTAAGCAAAGGCATTTCACTTCCTGTGAAAAGCAGCATGCACATACATACACATACATACACATACATGACACAAATACCTCTGCATTGTTCTGCAAAAACAAATACCACATGTTAATAAATTCACTCATTTCGGTTTCAGTAGATAAAAAGTTTATAGCATAACCCATTAATTGATATTTTTACATTCAAAATACTTTCATCATGAATCATTCCTGAAGTGAAATATCAAACAAAAAACTTTCACTGAATAAGAATGTTTATAACAAAGAATAAATATAAATGACAAGTCAAAATCCCATTGTTCTAGGTAACAGTGAATATCATCTTATTTAAAAAATAATTCCAGTGGCTTCAAAACTACTGCACAAACAGCTTTACGTTGAGACCTTTATAATGTCTGTAGCAGGTAGAAAAAACTTCTCTTTCTGCACCACAGAACACTATTCAAAGCTAGTTTTCCTGCTTTGCTGGTTTTGACAAGCAGACTATGAAACAGATTTGCAAGACAATATACAATATCAAGGAACTGCAGAGTTATTTCAGTATCCTTAATTACAATGCAGAGTTGGAAAAGCAAGAACTGTCGACATTTGTCTTCGCAGAGCTCAACTATCTATCAGCTGAAAAAAGTCTTGTTATAGCAAAAGTCAGTAATTTCCTCTTCACTTCTCTTTCCTGAAAAGTGAGATGAAGAAGCTACCACTTCTGCTATCTTTTCCTTCTAGGGCTTTATCTTAGTTTCTGTATTAATTGATAGACAAGAATTTATGAAATCCTACATAAGAAGATATTACATCTATTAAAGAAAAAGAAAAAACCCAAAATTTTTTCTTCTATAAGACCGTATGTCTCTCAAGGGATCATTTTCTTTTTCTCTAACTTGTCCCTTCTATCCATAGTAGAAAAAAGTAAGGCAAGTTATCTAGATACAATCTTTGACTGACTCCCTTCCAAACAAAAACAAAAACAAGAACAAAAACTTATGTTTTAAAAAACATGCTTCCATCCTTTCCGTTATATGTAAGTTCAAATTCATACAAGGCTACCCTGTCAGAAGTTTTCTCTTCTATCCTTCCTTGCCATCCTCTTGATGAAGAACTGCATCAGGGAAAAAAGGTTTTCAGAAGGAACTAAAAATTGATTGTGAAAAAGTTGGAAATCCTGAACTGGCAGAATTTGTTATCATCTAGTGAATAAATACCACAAACTGTAATATTCCTGGGTTGGATCTGTAAGGATCTGGATCTGTAAGGACCAAGTAACCTGGAATTGATTTAGCTGAGAAACAGGATCACAGTTATACACAACAAAAATAGTAAAGAAAATGCTGTTCTATCATACAGAGCATCTGGGTATATCTGTATTACAGGTGGGTGCAATAGTCTAAAGAAAAATGTGTGAATACAGTATGTTTAGTTAATTGATTTCATAAGTCAGATCATGAGCTAGAGTCACAGGTGCTTCCCAGCAATCAGTAAAAACATACCAAGCACTGACCTCCAGGAGATGCTTAGCATAGATGACTACCATATGGCTACTACAACAACAAAACTCTTCTTACAAAGAGATAAAAGAGGCAAAAAAGGTGCTCCTTGGTGGCTTTCAGACTTCGTTATTTTAATCATGGCTAAGTATTCAGTAAGTAAAGATTAAACACTTCAGGCACAGGAAGAATAAAAATATCTTCACTGAGAATTAGAGCATAAACCCTTTTGGTAAATAACAATGAGGCAACACAAAAGATTTTACCCAGATGTAAAAACATATTCTGTAATAATGCTCTGCTTCTCTTTGGATTTATTTACATCTTGTGATTATTTCCAAAAGGTCACTTGTTCTACCACCATAAAGACATTCTATTCTTTACTCTATACAGTCATGCCCAAGTAGAGGGATGTTATACTCACACGCCCTTATGTTGTTATTTTTTTATTGACTGTGATCCTATTCTCTTCTTTCCAGCTTTAACAGGGCCAGATGACATTATCTCCTCCTCTCCAACTTGGATTACAGAGTGGATTGTTTCTGAAAATAAATTATGAATTTTGGTGCTCATTTGAAAAGCTGGTTCTATTGCCATTAATCATCAGATTTTTCCCACTGCATTGCTATCAATGAACAGCAAAGGAGACAGAGACACTGCAAGGGTGAGTGTGGACAGGTGGGCCCAGGTAAAGTTGAATCTCTCCCAGTGAACTTGCCTTCTGTATGAAAGGAAAAACTAAGCTTTATCTAAATAAAAAATCATCCTTAGCTCCAAACATTGCAACTATTTTCCATGTATTTATTCCATTTTTTCTCTTGTAGTGCCATGAGTTCTCGGAGAATAAACACAACGCTACAGGAAAGCAGAAAAATATTAATCTCATGTGAACACTTCCCAGCTTGTTTTTTAGAGTACTTAAAAACAAATCGTGCTTTTGCCTTCACCAGAGTGGAGAAACTTGGAGTAAAATTTCTTTAAGCAAAAAAGATCAAGGAGTTGTCCAAATTTAGTTCTATCTGCTGGGTCCTTCCAAATGCAAGGAGCAAGCAGAGGAGAGCTGAAGCAAAGAAAAAATGTAAAATAAAAATAAAAAAAGTCCTCTGTTACTTCAATCTTGAAGAAATAGTAAAACCCAAATCACTGGCTACTGTACAGCTTGTTCAGGAGAATTCTCCTGCCACATTCCTCTGTTGTGTTCACCTCAGCCATGTATTACCCCAGTAATTACCCCATAAAATTACCCTTTTTGCAATAAGAAAGGTGACTAAGAAAGAGACACCTTAATGCTGTATTTCTCACAACAGCTTAGAACAATTACCACCTACTTTTCATTTAATTTGAGATGCTTGCTACCTTCAGTCTCCAAAAACATAAGCCATAAAAGTTTTCTTATACTTTATTGGAGAGAGAAAACAGAAGGGGTTCACTCAGATCTCCTTCAGTTCTTCTCTATGCATCTAAAATGCTGAACTGAAGCCCTCTTGAAGGGTGCATTTGGCACAACATTTTTATTGTTTTTTAACGTAGAAAATATCGTCAGAATGGATAACTATTTCTGTAAGAGAAGACAGACAGTCTTGTGTTCAAACCTGTGAATACAGCCTGAGCTTTAGTTTCCCGCTTTTGTTTCCCATGAGAGTGAGACAGGATGTTTTCCATTGAAGATGCAGGGTAGGTGTGGTGGGTTAACCTTGGCTGGACGCCAGGTGCCCACCAAGCCCCTCTATTAATCCCCCTCCTCAACTGGACAGGGGAGAGAAAATATAACGAGATAAGGACAGGGAGATCGCTCAGCAATTACCGTCACAGGAAAAACAGACTCAACATAAGGAAATTAATTTGATTTATTACCAATCAAATCAGACTAGGATAATGAGAAATAGAAACAAATCTTAAAACACCTTCCCCCCACCCCTCCTTTCTTCCTGGGCTCAACTTCACTCCTGATTTTCTCTACCTCCTCCCCTCGAGCGGAGCAGGGGAATGCGGAATGGGGGTTGCGATCAGTTCATCACACGTTGTTCCTGCCACTCCTTCCTCCCTACTTCAGTATGGGGTCCCACCCATGGGAGACAGGGTGCGGACCCTCCACCAACTTCTCCAACATACGTCCTTCCCACAGGCGGCAGTTCTTTCAAAGTGCTCCAACATGTGTCCTTTCCACAGGGTGCGGTCCTTCAGGAATGGACTGCTCCAGCATGGGTCTCCTGCGGGGTCACAGGTCCTGCCAGGAGGCTCTTCAGCATGGGCTCTTCACAGGGCCACAGGGTCTCCTCCAGGCATATCACCTGCTCCAGCGTGGGGTCCTCCACGGGCTGCAGATGGATATCTGCTCCACTGTTAACCTCCATGGGCTGCAGGGGGACAGCCTGCTTCACCATGGGCTGCAGGAGAATCTCTGCTCCAGCGCCTGGAGCACCGCCTCCCCCTCCTTCCTCACTGACCTTGGTGTCTGCAGAGTTGTTTCTCTCACATACTCTCACTCCTCTCTTCTGACTGCTGCTGGTGTTGTGCAGTTTTTTTCCCCCTTCTTAAACATGTTCTCACAGAGGCACTACCACCATCACTGATTGGCTTATCTTTGGCCAGCAGCGGGTGCATCTTGGAGCCTGCTGGCACTGGCTCTATCAGACATGGGGGAAGCTTCTGGCATCTTCTCATAGAAGCCACCCCTGTAGCCCCCCACTGCCTTGCCACACAAACACAGTACAGTAGGAGTGATTATTGTGAAAAATCTTTGATCGTGAATGCCTTATCTTACATCTGAAATATGTAGTTACCATGGATCAGCTAGCACTTTGTAATTCTACAAGCTCTGGTAACTTAGCATGTACTTTTACCCTCTAAGAATGAACAAGTTAATTCATGTTTGGTTGCCTCTCCTTGTTTTTCAAACAAGGAGACACGGAAGTGTTGAGAGGATGTCTCCATTTGCTTCAAACTATTTATGTATAACAAATATTTGGAGCAATAATATTAATTTTTAAAGTACTGGCTTGAGAAAAGTTAGAAACCTTTTGGAAAAGGTCAGCTTTAGTTCTTTGCAATTGAAGATAAACATCTGAAATGTCTTTCCTTTTTGTTCCTTCAAATCTGGTTTGAAGAACCTCTATTTAAGTATCTTGGCTTAAGGAAAAGTTGTACTAAGCTATGCTGAGATAACATAGGTTGTCCAATATCCATTGCTGCTAGCTTATGCATACTACAGCATCAATTCTGCTTCATTCTAGTGCAATATTAATGACGAGTGCTACAGCTGCAGAGATATTGAAGTTGAATGACCTCTAGCAGGATTCAAATCCTCTACAGCAGTCAACTGAATAAAGGAAGAACTATTCCTTGCTTTAGAAAACTGACATGTTGCAAAGTCCTGGCTAACATATTCTTTTTATCCATCTATATATTAAAAGTATACTCCTTCTGTTGAGCTTTTCCTTCTGTAGAGAAAGGTATGAGTTGCCTCTAATGTATTAAGGTATCATCCCTTGTGCCAGCATTATGTTGCTATTTCCTATGATGGTCAGTCTTCTGAAGTCTGAAGAATTTTTTTTTTTTTTTGGTTACACTGAAAATGTTGTTTAAAATCCATTTAGTTAAAACATCACACAGCACTCCCACAGCATTCTCCTGGAGAAACTGCTCATGGCTTGGATGGGTGTACTCTTTGCTGGGTAAAAAACTGGCTGGATGGCTGGGCCCAAAGAATTGTGGTGAATGTAGTTAAATCCAGTTGGCGGCCTGTCACAAGTGGTGTTCCCCAGGGCTCAGTGTTGGGGCCAGTACTGTTTAATATCTTTATCAATGATCAAGATGAGGGGATCGAGTGCTCCCTCAGTAAGTTTGCAGACGACACCAAGTTGGACAGGAGTCTTGATCTGCTCGAGGGTAGGAAGGTTCGCAGAGGGACCTGGACAGGCTGGATCGATGGGCTGAGACCAACTGTATGAGGTTCAACAAGGCCAAGTGCCGGGTCCTGCACTTCGGCCACAACAACCCCAGGCAACGCTACAGGCTTGGGGAAGAGTGGCTGGAAAGCTGCCCAGAGGAAAAGGACCTGGGGGTGCTGGTTGACAGCCGGCTGAACATGAGCCGGCAGTGTGCTCAGGTGGCCAAGAAGGCCAACAGCATCCTGGCCTGTATTACAAATAGTGTGGCCAGCAGGAGTAGGGAAGTGATTTTCCCCCCGTACTCGGCACTGGTGAGGCCGCACCTCGAATACTGTGTTCAGTTTTGGGCCCCTCACTACAAGAAAGACATTGAGTTCTGGAGCATGTCCAAAGAAGAGCAATGAAGCTGGTGAAGGGTCTGGAGCACAAGTCTTATGAGGAGCGGCTGAGGGAACTGGGGTTGTTTAGCCTGGAAAAAAAAGAGGCTCAGGGCGTACCTTATCACTCTCTACAAGTACCTGAAAGGAGGTTGTAGTGAGGTGGGTGTTGGTTTCTTCTCCCAAGTAACAAGCGATAGGGCAAAAGGAAATGGCCTCAAGTTGCGCCAAGGGAGGTTTAGGTTGGATATTAGGAAATGTTTCTTCACCAAAAGGGTTATCAAGCACTGGAACAGGCTGCCCAGGGAAGTGGTTGAGTCACCATCCCTGGAAGTGTTTAAAAGACGTGTAGATGTGGCACTTAGGGACGTGGTTTAATGGTGGACTTGGTAGTGTTAGATTTTGGTTGGACTCGATGATCCCAAAGGTCTTTTCCAATCTAAATTATTCTATGATCACAGAGGCTCAACAAACACTTATTCCTAATTAAGCCAGGTTTGTTTTGGTTTACCTTAAATCAATTAGGAATCGGTTTCAGCTGAATCGAAAGAAGCACTCAGTATCTAGACAGGGATTTTTAATGTTTAAGTTCAATGGATTCAAAAGCAGCTAATCATGGTCTAGATTTAAAAATATTAGCAAGCCTTTAAAGATAGTAAACACTAACAAAATAGTTTCTTAGGTTGTTCTATGTTAACAGCAATTTTGCATAATGAATTCACAACATTAAAAATCTGAAAGGGAAATGTAGAATATTTGCTTTATTCTACAGCTAAGAACAGCTAAAAAGATACAACTGCTTATAGCTATCCTCTTTCAAAATTATCATGTTGATATTTGTCTCCTGAAACAACTGAAAGTAACCCCGGACTTCGGATACAACTGAAATAGTTAGACTGTTGTTTCTTTACATATACATAATTTTCGTCATAATAATCTTAGGTTGAATGAAAGTATAAATTAAATGTATCCATAAGGGCACATACAAGCTGAATTACAGAACAGAACACACACATTAAGAATGCTATTTGAAATTATTCCTTGAATTTTTTTCCCTAAAATAGTGTGCACCATGGACACTTGATGCTTGACAATTTAGATTATTTTGCCTTCTTATTAAAAAATTAAAAAACAGGTATATTCAGAAGTCTGGTAATAGCCTAAGGAAAGAGTTTTTTTTTCCTTTTTCTCTGAGCTTCTTGAGCCTGTAACAGGAGAATAAAATATGGAAGAAAAAACTGAAACCTGTGTGAAAACAGATTCCGTAACATAGCACAGAATAAAATGTGTAATTGCTTAACATGAAGCCTCCCTTCAGACAGTTCATTGAGAAAACCACCAGAATTTTTGTTAGTGTCAGTAAATGCCATTTATGACTGATGAGCAAGCATACAGAATAAACCATGTTTTACTGAAACAAGCAAATGCCAGCTACAAAACGTAATCTGTTATGCTAGTATTGTCTACTCATCTTTTGAAGTCAGCTTTCACACCTTTTGGTACAATGGTCTATTTTAATATACTTGGATGCAGGTAATTCAGAAATAGTGGTCAGATCTCTTAGAAATGCATTCTCCCCACTCAAGCCATTGCTCAAGGGACAGACATTATGAAATAAATTTCAAAGCCTAAGAAGCTTTATTACCTTAAAACATATTAATGGGTATACTTTCAGACAGCTCTGTAGAAATTAAAACACACACTACTAGAATATCAAGTTTAGACTTTCAACTATTGTAAGGATCAGTATCCTTTATCACAGAAACTATTTGTACTTTGCAACTATATATCTACAAAAGATATACACAAGGACTCACTGTTTTTAAACACCAAGAGCTGGGAGCAATCTCTTGAGCTTTCCAATAGACTTAGGCATGCAGACAATTCTCCCAACTTCTTTGTCCTCACATGCCTCTCCTGTTGTCCAGGTGTTTATTTACACTGCACAAGTTTTAGAGGCTTTATAAATATGTATCACAGTGAGAGATCAAGAAAGGGAATCATTGTCTTACTGTAAAGGAATAGTAAAAGCTATTAGCATTGTTTTCTTCTGTATTCAGATACTCTGAGAAAAAAAGAAACTGCAACTTGCACCTGCCTGAAATTCTGCAATTGTATCTCAAAGTTTTCAACCACAATTATAAGGACACAGGCTTTATTTACATTTTCACAAGATAGCATCCACTAGTTCATGACATTGAAAACATAAACAATGCAAATGCTGTGATAAAGGAACTCAAAATAGTTTGGACAGCTCATCTTCCTTCCTGGAAAGTATGTGCATCTTCCTTAATCTGTGACACACTTAAGACAAAATATATTGTTTCTCAGGGGTTTTCTATATAAATTTTAATTATACAGTGCTCAAATTTTAAATGACAATAGAAATTTGACAGTAGACTTGCATGTGGCTGCCATTTTTTATCCATCTCTCAGAAAGAGCAAATCCCCATGAGCCTTCTTAAAGAATCATTTTCTTGAGTTGCAAAGAAGTATTTGAACAACAATAATAAAGCCAAGTCTGTCACTCCAGCTGAGAACAAAGCTTTTCAAGCTTCAGAACTGCCACAGGGACACACTTCTTTTGAGGAGCAAATCCAAAGTGGCACTCAGGATTTTACGGCTCCTGTGGAACAGTGATTGCTGTGCTTGCTTCCCCTCCCCCCCCTCCGCCCCCCCCCCCCCTGCTTCCAGCAGGGATGCTGCACTTAAAAAGTTTAATTTTTGTTTATTTCCATGTCTTATTGGAAATAGGAAATCATGGGCATTCTTTTCTTCTTCCCCCCTGCGCCCCCCCCCCCCCAAATCCAAGCTCCCATAGACTATTTTGTGTTTGAAGAGATTTTTATTTTAATTCAAAAAAGCATAACCGATATGGCTGATGTCCCTGGGGGGAATGAAAGTTCTTTCATAAGTTAAGGCAAAGAGATTATTTTGTATATTCAAGGGAAAAGGCGGTGTACTGATTAAAAGTAGCAAAGCCACAAGACTAAACGTGAAGGTTGCACTTCCACCCAGAAAGAATGTGTAAGAATATCCAAACACTGAGATTAAAAAATATATCTTCTTTAGCTGCATGGCAAACCACAGCATGCAATAGAAAAAAAAGTAGCAACATTGTGGGTGAAGTTAATCTCTTACATGATTCTGTTGGCTTCAGTTACGTTACAGCAGGATAAATTCATCTGTCTATTTGGCAATTGTTAATGTCAATTCACCTTGATTTCTCTTTAAGATTTACCTAGGAAATAAAGTCAGACAGTTTTTGTTGCATACAAGATGTATAATAAATTAATACTTAAGCTGCATGGAAAGCATTGCTGTAAATCAGACACCTTTTTTTTTTAATAAAAAATTTATTTAGAAGAAAATACAATGCAGTAAAGACACTACACAGGCTGCTTGCTTAGACATAACAGAAGTCTAACTGCACCTCACAGGTCCCAGCTCCCAGCCTTGGCAAATATTCCACCAAATTCAGCAGAACTTTCCCAGTTTAAATTAGTCAGAGACCTCATCTCTCCCTTCACTTGTTTCTTCTCTTATTTTCATGAGAAGACATTTTCTGTTACCTTCCATTGAAAGCAAGTGAAAAAGCACTATTTTGCCAGTAATGAATTTTACAGTAAGAAGAAATTTCAGCTGCAATCGATTAACAGAAGGAATGAATCAGAGTTGATGTGCAACATTTTAAAATATAACAGTGGTTGTGAACATACATAATCACAACCATAAAAACAGATCCAGTGTCTTCTACTGAGGCTTGAAACTTACTAAAAGATATGAGAGAAGTCCTTTCACCCGTTCCTTTCATACACATTCTCCCAATCATGTAACTAGGACACATCACCTCTCCATTTGTATACCAGCTAAATGCAGTTCCATTCTTCACTGCTCATGGTCCCAACAGCAAAAGAAAACCCATACCACAGAACAAAACATACCCCCATCAAAAAAAAGAAAAAAAAAAAAAGAAGAAAAAGAACAAGAAAGCAGCTTCCACGTGTGGTTTGTTTGATTTAAGCTTACCAATACCCTGTCTTGAAACTGAAGCTCAATTATTTTTGAAGCTTCTGCTCTCTCAGTCTTTTAATAATCTCATAATTTACTGTGTGTTCTCCAACCCTGGAGTGGTTATCACTTGCTTTACTTCTCACTTCTGACACATATGGACAACTCAGAGGAACTCAGTAGAAGTGACAAAGGCACCCTAAATGTACACCAAGTGTCACACTTCTCAGCTTTGCTTCTTGTGAGGACTAGGGCCCTGGGCATGGATCAATTGCATTTCCCATTCTCAGCACATCACAATTGATTTTCTCTCAACACCTTTCTTCAAAGTAGCTTTATCCCTCTCTTGCTACCGGACTCCTTGCCTCTGTGCAATCTTATGTTAGCCTGCAGATTCTACTCAGGCTGTTCAGAGGTTCCAATTTCTTTTCTCCTTTCCTGTCCATAGTTGTAGTCCCATAAAAGGATAATACTCCACCCTTTTTGATGCATTCAAGAGCACACGGCAGTACCCTTTTCCTCCACTAGCTCTATGAGTTGCCAGATTCAGAGCTCTTCTACCTTTGGGTCTGGAAGATGGTTGCCTTAATAAGGAGCTTCTCATAGGTATACTCTGCTCAGAGGTGAGTGACAAGAAAAGCAAGAAAGAGACAACCAGGCTTTCCATCTTGAAATATCATAATTGGAATATGCATGTCCTCGCCATTGTGTAACTAGTGAAGACACAGCCCACGCTCTAAAGCATTTGAGCCTTAGTAGACTTAAATGATCTTCTGCATTGAATTTATTTGAGGAGTGGGAACCATCTCTGCTGATATCACAGAGCAGTGCAAACAGATTTTCCGTTAGTTCCTTTAAGCACAAATGTAATACAAGCAATAACATCAGGTTTTTATATACTTTAATAGCTATTCACGCAAGCAATTCCCCACTGGAAACAAAAACAATCATTTAAACTAAAAAAGAAAAATAATGAAAATAGTAAAACTGTATTTGAAAGCTTAGGTTTTTTCAGAGCAACCTAACATCCTTATTTCGCAATTCACATTTTTGTGAGCACTTTCGAAATCTCACTTTCTGTAAGTAAATGCAAATTTTAAACAATTTTTCTTTTAGCCTTTTCTCCCTGGATGATAAATCTGGGACTTAATGACTAACTCAAAATATTACTGTTTTCACAATGGTAAAGGCTCTTAACATTTCCTGATTCAAGAGAGGTTGAGAATAATCTTGATACTCTTTTCCTCTTCTCTTGGCAACCGCGCAAGGCCACTGTTATAAAGGTACTAGGCTACATGAGGATATGGATTGACACCATACAGACATTTGAAGATTCTTCTTAGATCATTTCTCTAATTGGGAGGTTGGGATGAATTATTTAAATTATTAACTAACAAAAATAGTTGGCATTTTAAAAATTCATCTTTGACTTGTTAGGGCAATATAGCTGAAAGATTGTTTTTTGACTGCCAATATGCATATGCAATTGAGCTGTAGAGAGCTCAGTTTCTTCCCTAAGCAAGACAGAAATTTATATCAAGAAATCTTACTGGTTTCGTTTAACTTTCCATTAAGACTGTCCATTTAAATTTCACTTTCCTGTGTCTTACATATGTCTAAATGAATACACCAAAGGACAGAATCTCTTATGCATTGCACTGTTGAATTAAAGAAGATATACCATTCTTCATTAGCGGAGGACTTAATGTGATATTTTTAGTGCTACAGTTTACCAGTGCACCACAAAAGTTGTGGTTCATCAGATGGGAGCTTCAGAGCTTTAGGGAGCAAGTTTGATGTCTCATTACTAAGAGAGGTGATGACAAAGACAGGAGATATTAGCAAGGAGATGGACGCAAGTTAACATCATAAACCAGCTTCCAACCACTTTAGGACTTGGACACAGAAGCCCATGGCTGGCTCCCCCCATCTTTCAGATTTAACCGCAGTCATTTGACTGGGGAATCTGGATTCCACACAGGGAGCCAGGGTCCTGAAATTCAGCTGTGATAAGACTGAGTGTTGCCAGGCCAAACTCCCTTTATTGTATATGGCTTGAAATTCTTAAACTATAAACTGAGCACTTGCTTATGAGTTGGACGCATAGAGAGTGGGTAGTGTAACTACATTTTGAAACCAGTACTCTTAACAGTTGTGAAGGGGGATAATTATGAGGTGCCATATGAACAATACATATATAGGGGACAACATAGATGATATATGATTTAGATGGCATAAAATATGTTAGATGATACAGTGATTCACTAGACAAGACCACCGGGACTAGATTCTCTTCTCAGCACCAAGTGCTCACGGATTTCAGCAAGTCACCTAATCTCTTCGTGATTCAGGATATCCTGTGAAATAGGGTTCATTATACTGACTCCCTGCATAAAGAACTTTGAAATAAGTCAGATGTAGAAAACCTCCAAAACCTTTAGATGCTTTTTGCTTCCAGGATTTTGACCAGTTTCCTGACCTCACTTTTAGTAGACCAGAATATTCTGCAGCAAGTAGCTGCACAGTTTCATTAAGCATATTGTAAAGAAACACTTTATTTTGTTTGGTATGTATATTTCTCCTGATTTCACTCATGTTCCCTAATTCTCATATTCAAAGAGACAATGGGGTTAGTTTTGTTTTTAACAGGGTGTACACATGGAGACGCATTGTCTCCAAATGTGGAGCAGATGTTCAGTGGGAAAATCTACTCTTCTGATTCAGGATGCAAGCAGATTATTTCAATAAATGCCCAAGAAATTTGCTACCTTTGAAGCCTGTCTCATGGGTCTCAGCTCAGCTCTGTTGTGCATGAGGGAGCAGAACTCCTACTGTAATAATAATAATAGAAAAGAACATTATTAATGTATTAGACTCCAGAGTGAGTCCTGTATTTTAGTAAGGGTAGGTTTTAGACAGGAGAGGTGTAAATCTCTAAGCAAGCCTACAAATACTAACCTGGAGAACAGATTTCACTCTGGAAAAACACTAGAAAATGTATTAAAACTAATTGGAATAAGTTAAAAACCCTGTTAACACTTAACATTACACTTAATCTGTAAAAGTTACATTTGAAATCTGTTTTTCATTAGGGTTTTTCACATGTTCAACTTAAAAACATTTCTGACTTCTCTGCGTGTACAATATTTACATATGAATTATAAAGAGAGTTAACTAAATTGTGTTGAGTAAAGGTTCTTAAGTTTTCTAATTTGATTTTTCATGTTTCAAAACTGTATTGGGCAAGAACGAAAATTGTACCGTCTGAAAATCATGGCTTCTGACTTCAGTGCTGAAAATTCCCCTGTATGGAGCTTAAGTATATTAAAATTTCACTTAAACCTCCACCATCTTGCACACATGTACATAGAAATTAATATTAAATATATTTTTTCATTATTAGCAGTTAAAATTGATACCTGGTGATATCAAATTCATCTGGAGTAATAATATTTTTATTTCATTAAGAAATGACTGTTTTAGGTGTCTGGAAATTCCAATATACATTTAAAAATACTATACCAGAATCACGGGTACAAACTATCCCACATGCAACCCTTTTTCATCCTGTCCCATTGCACCTGATCTACTCATCATTTGACAGCTTATACCTTCATCACACAGCTCTCCACCCACAAGCTGGTTCAATCTTCCCTTCCATACACATTCAATTTCCTACATTCAGTAGCATGCAAAGCTAAAGAACTTCAAACTGGGCTCCACCAGGAAAATGAGACTTTTCTCTGGCTCAGAGCAAATTTGGACTGAAGCAAATCTAGAAATTCCTATGACATTTCACTCAGTGTCATTTCAAGAACTTGCACATTATTGAATGAGGTTACAGTTCTAGACTTAGACTGGGACTTCGGAGCAAGCTAATCTTTACTATTTCTTTCAGGTGTCCAATAAAGCTTAAGAAGCTCATAAGTTCGAAGACAGATCAGGTATGACTGCAAAATTTTCAACCATAGCCTTTTCTAGATGTGTCCTTATAAAACAACCATGTTGTTTTCATCCCAAATTTTTTTTTTAAATGAATGAGGTGTCAGTAACAGGGGTAGGTATTTGATTTAAACCGGGTTGCTGCAATTTACACAAGACATAATAAATGAAATACAAGAGAATTTATGACCTAGCAATAACAGAGAGGGCAGAAAGTCAGGCTTTTAAAAATCCATGGGGAAAGGCTGTAATGCTTTCCAGCAGAATGCTGGGGTTTTTCCATCCACAGAGAAAAGATTTTCCTCCAAGTTTTAAGGATATGGAGTTCGAACTTCCAATACTGCAAAAAAATGCAGTGCAAAATGATCACATAGCTCAAGAGATCATGTCCGTATTCGACATACTAATAACCCCAGATAAAAGCCAAAGACAGCAGGAGTGGAGCTGATGTTCTGGTGTCAATGTCTACACTGCAGACAGCTGCCCAGACTACTTTGCGAGCAATGGAGGGAAATAAGTATGTTCAGTGAACAAGTCACATAACCAAGTAAATGTCCCCACCCTACTCCCCCAACAGATAAATTGCTCTAAAATTGTATATGCAGATCTTATAAACAGAGTCCAGATGCTTCAGATGTGAAAGTCTATGTTACACCTACCTAAATTTCATGCATCTTACTTGGAAGGGAAACATGGCAAGACTAACCCTCTAATTAACCTCATGTCCACAAGAAAAGTAAAGATTTGAAGTAAAGTTGATTGAGAAGAACAGGATACCAACAGCACAGTTTCTCTGTGTTGCTGGTAAAGAACTACAACAGACTGAAATTATGAGTGCCTGTGCTGAATACACTGGTAAAGTTATTCTTTATTCTTCCTTAACTTCCAGAAGTACAGTGTCCTGGTATAGGCAAAGTGTACTTCACCACACCTCTGGCACTAAGAACTTACTGCTAGTGTAATTGATGCATTCACAGCCTAATAGTCCACAGTCTTTAATACAAGAAAGTATCACTAGTCAATGATTTGTCGTATCTCCTGACTTGCAAAGTTAACTCCATACCACTGCAATTAGCAGTGCTTATGTATCGAGAGAACTTAGTGATCCTCTGTTTCAAACTTTTTCCCCCCTCCCTTGCTGGTAATGAGGTAGCCTTGTTACCATGCCACAATCCTCTCTCCCTTCCAATACATTTTTTCCCCCAGAGGAAGCTCTGGAGAGTTAAACTGCAGGAAACCCACTGCCAGAAGCCCAGCCCCAAGGCTTTGGTTGCCAGTGTAACCCTTTACACAGTTCAGCTCATGTAGCAGCAGAGCAGGCATGTAGGATAGGGTCAGGAGATTGGGGGAATTTGCCCTCTTTTCTTGTCTCCCCTACAGGTGTGCCTGGCCTTCTGCCCTTTCCCTCAGTTCACAGAAAAACCTGCCAAAGAAACCAAGCACCTGGACTCAATGAGGTCACAAAAGAGAACTGGAAACATAGACCTCTGATCTCCTCAGACTATGACCAGAGACTGAAACCACATTGCAGCAGCCCTGGATCTTTTACATGGTTCCTACCTCTTCTCAGACTGCTTCAGGGGCTGTGTCTTTTCTCTCTCCCTCAGGTTTTAGTGTAACACTGTCAGCACCTCTGCTGCCTTCTCTCCATATCAAAGTTTGCCCAGTTGTACTTACAGTCTGACAGCAAGACCAAAGTAAAAGCTGTCTCTTCCCTTTCCTCAGCTTTTCAATAAACAACAACAACAACAACAACAACAACAAAAGAAAAAAAAAAAAAGACGCAGACTTGACACAAGATACTGCCAGGACTGTAAAAGCACACAGAGAAGCCTCACTAACCACATAGTTCAATATAGGAATCAAACCCTTCTGGCTTATGCAGATTTACTAGCCTTTAATACATTTTCCTAAAGTACAGAGATTTTTTTCTTTTAGTTCATTCTTTTATTTACATCCTATGACACCGTTGAATTTGTTTTTATACACCTATGTATAAAGACTTTTGAAATTAACCATTGTCTCCTCAACTCAAAACTGACCATACAATAGGAAGAAATAATTCTGTTAATATTCTGGGATTGGAGAACAAAGTACTGTTTCTACACACAAGGATTTTCATGGAGTTGTTGTTGTACATGTAAGTAATCCTCTTAATTCTCAACTGAACTGGAACTCAACTAAAGTGTGGTAGAAAGAAACAAATAAATCCTAGTAAACTGATATAAATTATTCCTTATAATTTACAATTTGTATGCATTCAACAAGGAAAATTAATACTTATTTATCAAATTTTATTAGATACCTCATATCTGGGATTAAAGGTAAGTGTTTTCGACTTTAAATTTGTACTCTTGTTAATTTTAAGAACCATCCATCAAGGAGGACATAACCTGGCCTGTGAACTTTGAATATTCTCCAGGGTCTTCACAGAGACAGGAAACTTTTGCTTGGGATTGTGTATCAGATCACCTGCCCCATCCACCTGCTTCATCGTGCATGGGCATGCATGTTTAATTTGGGTGTCAAAACATAATAATTTTTTGTGGATTAAGCCCAGCAGGCAGCTCAGCCCCACACAGCTGCTTGCTCACTCCCCCCACAGTGGAATGGGAGAGAAGGGAAAGGGTAACACTGAGAAAACTCATGGGTTGAGATAAAGACACTTTAATAGGGAAAGAAAAGCTGCGCACATAAGCAAAGCAAAATGAGACGTTCATTCACTACTTCCCATTGGCAGGCAGGTGTTTGGCCATCCCCAGGAAAGCAGGGCTCCATCATGCGTAACAGTTACTTGGGAAGACGAACACCATAACTCCAAACATCCCCCCCCAGTTTTTATTGCTGAGCACATCGCATGGTGTGCAATATCCCTTTGGTCAGTTGGGGTCAGCTGTCCCAGCTGTGTCCCCTCCCCACTTCTTGTGCACCCCCAGCCTCCTCGCTAGCGGGGCAGAGTGAGAAATAGAAAAGCACTGTTCAGCAATGGCTAGAACATCCCTCTGTTATCAACACTCTTTTAATCAAAATCCAAACATAACACCATATGAGCTGCTGAAGAAAATTAACTCTATCCAGCCAAAAACCAGCACAGCATCTAAGGAAGTTAGATGCAGAAATGTGTCTAACTGAGGTGCCACAGGCTGCCTGGTATTTTACAGGACCTGCAGCAGACCTAGGTTCTCCTTGAACAGCCTCCAGAATTCTGGCTGGATACCCTTGGCATCTCAGATGTTGTTAGGTATGTATAATCAGGCAACAAATTTGTTGCAGGCCCCTAATCACTGCAGTTTACAGCACAGCACTATCCTCTTCAGGAGTTGATTCTTAAGAACCACAGAATACACACCTGTGATAAGTGCTCAGGAAAACCAAGGTAAGTCCCACCCTACAACTGGAACAGCCTTTTGCCAGACTGGAAGTGTAGCTGAAACAGTTTATTAGAAATAATTGCATGTATTTTACTCCTTGGTTCGGAGAGTGTTAACTTTCAATTGACATTTTTGCAAGTAGTTTTAGTTCTGAGAGCATTTGTGTAAACAGTGACATTAAAAATGTAATGCGAAATTCACTCCGTTTGATGCAAAGCAATTTTAAAAATCCCTCATAATAGCCATTAACTTAGATTTTTAATTGTGCAGAAAGCTTCTTTTCTGCTGAGCTAATTATGCAGAGTTATTTTGACAAGTACTAATAAGATTGAAAGCCAACTCTCAGATCTCCAACCAGATTTTTCGTTCACACCACTGTAGAACTCTGTACAAAATTAGCAGCTTTACTTTGTTATGCTTAGCTCATCACATCTATATGATGGAAAACTGATTGTGAGTATAGTTATTAAATCATAGAATCATAGAATCATTAAGGTTGGAAAAGACCTCTAAGACCATCGAGTCCAACCATCAACACAACACCACCATGCCCACTACACCATCTCCCTAAGCGCCTCATCTACACGTCTTTTAAATACTTCCAGGGATGGTGACTCCACCACTTCCCTGGGCAGCCTGTTCCAAGGCCTGACCACTCTTTCAGTAAAGAAATTTCTCCTAATGTTCAATCTAAACCTCCCTTGGCGCAACTTGGGGCCATTTCCTCTCGTCCTATCGCTAGTTACTTGGGAGAAGAGACCAACACCCACCTCACACCTCCTTTCAGGTAGTTGTAGAGCGCGATGAGGTCTCCCCTCAGCCTCCTCTTCTCCAGACTAAACAGTCCCAGTTCCCTCAGCCGCTCCTCATAAGACTTGTGCTCCAGACCTTTCACCACCTTTGTTGCCCTTCTCTGGACATGCTCCAGCACCTCCATGTCTTTCCTGTAGTGAGGGGCCCAAAACTGAACACAGTATTCGAAGTGCGGCCTCACCAGTGCCGAGTACAGGGGCACGATCACCTCCCTACTCCTGCTGGCCACACTATTCCTCATACAGGTCAGAATGCCGTTGGCCTTCTTGGCCACCTGAGCACACTGCCGGCTCATGTTCAGCCGGCTGTCAATCAGCACCCCCACGTCCTTTTCCTCTGGGCAGCTTTCCAGCCACTCTTCCCCAAGCCTGTAGCGTTGCCTGGGGTTGTTGTGGCCAAAGTACAGGACCCGGCACTTGGCCTTGTTGAACCTCATACAGTTGGCCTCAGCCCATCGATCCAGCCTGTCCAGGTCCCTCTGCAGAACCTTCCTACCCTCGAGCAGATCAAGACTCCTGTCCAGCTTGGTGTCATCTGCAAATTTACTGAGGGAGCACTCAATCCCCTCATCCACATCATTGATAGAGAGATTGAACAAGACTGGCCCCAATACTGAGCCCTGGGGAACACCGCTCATGACCGGCTGCCAACTGGACTTTTAACTCCATTCACCACAACTCTCTGGGCTCGGCCATCCAGCCAGTTTTTTACCCAGCAAAGAGTACTCCTGCCTAAGCCATGAGCCACCAGCTTCTCTAGGAGAATTCTGTGGGAAACAGCGTCAAAGGTTTTCCTGAAGTCCAGGTAGACCACATCCACAGCCTTTCCCGCATCCGCTAGGCAGGTCACCTGGTCATAGAAGGAGATCAAGTTGGTCAAGCAGGACCTGCCTTCCATGAACCCGTGCTGGCTGGGCCTGATCCCCTGGTTGTCCCGGACATGGCTCGTGAGCACCCTCAAGATGAACCGCTCCATAATCTTCCCTGGCACCGAGGTCAGGCTGACTGGCCTGTAGTTCCCCAGATCCTCCTTCCGGCCCTTCTTGTAGATGGGCGTCACATTGGCAAGCCTCCAGTCATCCGGGACCTCCCCTGTTAACTAGGACTGCTGGTAAATGATGGAGAGTGGCTTGGCAAGCTCGTCCGCCAGCTCCCTCAGTACCCTCGGATGGTTCCCATCCAGCTTGTGAGCGTCCAGGTGGCGTAGAATGACTTTACTCACTTTAGAACTGAAAGCAATGTACGTACTTCAGGACAGCACTGAAAGTCCAGACTAATGAGCAGGAATCCTTAGCGATGCTGGCATGTTTGTACTGTTTCTGGAATTTAATCTAACATCCATGTTGTTGCCCTGCACTATGTGAATGTACCAACACACTGGACACTAGTTCAGAGAACTTTATGCCGTATTCAATTCCTCAGGTAACAAACCCAAATTATGCAAACAACATTGATCAACACAGCTTGGGTAACTGCAAATACTGACTGATATAGGGAACCAACACAAAGGAAATATTCCCTCAATGTTAAAAAATGCAGCAAACCAGTTTTAAAAATGGGGTGTTCCAGTATGCCTTATTTAAAAAGAAAAGAAGTGAACTGTTATGATGAATAGAACTGAGTTGCTTTGTCAGTTCAAAAAACAACTACAGCAGATGTCATTAAAAAATCATTATCATTTATAGTGATATACCATTTTATATATGCATGCATACCTCTGAGTGTACATGTATATATAGCTAAAATACAGATCAAAGCACAAATGTTCCATGAACAACACTTAAAGTCATGATCATAAAGCCTTGTGATCAGAAGTTACCTTAAGTTCATTTCAGAATTTCTGCAAATAAAATTTGTTGAACTGACTGCCACGGAAGTAACAAGTTTCAGAGTATAACAAAGAATAACATTGGTCTCCAAGCCAAGTCAATCTGCTTACACCTTAACACCATTCATCCATACAGAGATGTCATTTAGAGCTCTGCCCTGGAGCATACCAACTGTAAACCAGAGTTTGGTGTCCTCCACAAACCTGGTAAAGGTGCATTCTCTCACCTTGTCCAGGTTATTGATCAAAACATGGAACAGGATAGGCCTCAAGATAAAACCCTGAGGAATTCCACTTGCAGCTGACCTCTAGGTAGAGTACAAACTGTTAATCCCTTTCATTTGGACCCATCCATCCAGCACTCTACCAAGCTATTAGTCCACCCACCTACACTGTAACATCCCACTTTGAATACAACGATGCTCTGGTAAACAGGGTCAAAAGCTTTCCTACTCATGGCAGAAAATAGCCACTGCTCTCCCTACATGTATAAACCCAGTGGCAAATGATAATCTTATAAAGGACAGTCAGGTTAGTCAAGCTTGGTTTATCCTTGGTAAATTCATGCTGGCCATTCCCCATCATCTTCATATGGCCAGTATGTGTTCCGTTCATGCCATGGTATAACCAGGGAGTGAAGTGTGGTTGACCCGCCTTTACCTGCAGTTCCATAGATATTCCCACTTACCCTTTAAGATGAGTGCAACATCTATCTGTCTGTCTGTCCCCTGTCATAAAGGACCTCTCCTGGCCTCCATGGCCATCCAAAGATGATAGAAAGCAGTGACACAGCACCTCACAGTGACATCAGCCAGTTCTCTCAGTGCCTCTCACAGCAAGAGTTAATAGCCTCAGGCCCTCTGCAGTCTCTCTGTAACACCACAAATCCAGGCCTTAAATCCATGGCAAGCAGTAAACTTTCTGTGACAGCATGTCTGGTCAGCAGCTAGGTATTCCTATTGCCAGCAGAAGGGGATCTCCATCTGTGAGGGACTGAACTGTAGAACATTTGTCTCAAAGATTGCTCGTCTAAGCGAAGAATCCTCTGAATACGATAAGGACGGCTATGGCCGCGGAGACCTGCGGTTTGCAGGGGCCGCGCCGCGCTCAGGACTCGGTTGGGGTCAACCGAAGGTGGCGAGAGACCCCGCGCTAGCCGCAGGCGCGAGGAGCGTGTGCGCGTGTGCAGCCGCGTGCCAGCCGCGTGCCAGCCGCGTGAAGAGCCAGGCTGGAGCCGCGTGAAGCGTGTGCGTGCGCACAGGAATGTAGCCACCTGCAAGTACCTGCCGTTGCCATGGAAACTGCAGCCCTTGAGTGAGGATAAAGGGGGCTGCCAAGACAAGCCCCGGTGTGGAGGGGTGGGGGGTGGGGTGGGTGTGGGGGTGCGCTTGCGTGCATGTGTTTTAAACCTCCCCTGACACTATCTTGGTGCTAGCACTCTGTTCAGGCCCAGCTCTCTCCCAAGTCCTCCTTAACAGAACCTGTTCTTCTGTATTGGCTATTACAACACGGTACCCGTTTCTACAAGTTCAGATCTGACATCAGAGAAGAAGCCTTTCTCCTACTCCTGAAAGTCAAAAGTTTCAAGCTTCTCCCATCTAGCAGGTCTCCATCCATGAGTCACTCAATCATAGCCTCTATATATCCGTCTTTCCTTCCCTACATCACAGAACTTGGGCTCTCCCATCTGCAAAGTTTCTGTGAAGCCCCAATCAACCGCCATCTATCCTCCCTAATAGCACACAGCCTGCTCAACTCCCCCTGTAATATTTCATAGAATCATAGACCGTTAACCTAACACTGCCAAGCCCACCACTAAACCATGTCCCTAAGTGCCACGTCTACACATCTTTTAAATACTTCCAGGGATGGTGACTCCACCACTTCCCTGGGCAGCCTGTTCCAAGGCCTGACCCCTCTTTCAGTAAAGAAATTTCTCCTAATGTCCAGTCTAAACCTCCCTTGGTGCAACTTGAGGCCATTTTCTCTTGTCCTATCACTTGTTATTTGGGAGAAGAGACCAACGCCCACCTCGCTACAACCTCCTTCCAGGTAGTTGTTGAGCGTGATAAGGTCTCTCCTCTTCTCCAGGCTAAACAATCCCAGTTCCCTCAGCCACTCCTCACAGGATTTGTACTCTAGACCCTTCATGAACTTCTTTGGACATGCTCTAGCACCTCCATGTCTTTCTTGTAGTGAGGGGCCCAAAAATGAACACAGTATTCGAAGTGCGGCCTCACCAGTGCCGAGTACAGGAGCACGATCACTTCCCTACTCCTGCTGGCCACACTATTTCTGATACAGGCCAGGATGCTATTGGCCTTCTTGGCCACCTGGGCACACTGCCGTTCATATTCAGCCAGCTGTTGATCAACACTCCCAGGTCCTTTTCTGCTGGGCAGCTTTCCAGCTACTCTTCCCCCAGCCTGTAGTGTTGTATGGGGTTGTTGTGACCCAAGTGCAGGACAAATTTCCACCCAGCAACTCAGGGCTTTCACCACCACTCATTTCCCACAAGTGAGACCACTGCTGCCTCCACCAGGCAGTCCCAGATCCAAAGAACAGCTACCTCCTCAGGAGCTTCATCTGGGTCACAGCCTCTGATGTACTCAGGTATCATCCCCAGCCAGGGAACCAAGCCCCGTGAGACATCATCATCTGCACTCCCACATAGCCTAGAGCAGCCTTCAGGCATTGCTGCCTGCTGAAATCTCTGGATATCAACAGCCACCTCACCCAGGCCAAGATCCTCCAGATACTTACTAACCCTCACACTGCAGGCCCCTTTTACACAGCAACCCACCAGTCAGACAACAGCTAACAGATTAAGGACCCACCAACCAGGAAGGAACTAACACAAGCAGTGCTCTGCAGAAGCTCCTGGAAGGGACCTGAAAGCACCTTTATTAAAAAACAAAAGCCAGCCCCAATAAATAAATTACCTGACTAACCACCCACTCTAAAAACAGCTGCTAGGAGGTGATGAGGAATAGAAAGCTACTGAAAAATCAAAATAAATTAAAAAAAGCCAAACAAAAAAAAAACGAGAAAAGTACCGCAGGGTCAAAGTTCAGCTTTGTCCCAGATCCATAATTTCTGAAATAATCACTAGCACACTCAAGTGTAAATAATTTATTTCTTCATTTTGCAGTCTGTCCCATGGCTATTTGGTGCTCATTTAATGAGTTTTAGTTGACACCGGTTAGAGTAGCCTCATCAGATAATAACAGCACGGGTCCAGTTGGGTTAAAGTACTTTTAGACATCATTTAATTTAGGTTGTGTTTGTCTTTTACTGAACACATAGCCTGGTATCTTTCTTGTAATTTTAATGGTTTCTATGGTGATAAGAAGATTTGGTAGAAATTAGTCACGTTTTCTGAGCACATGGGTTAGTACTTACTTAATACGACTAATTTTTTATTTTTCTCTGTCATTTTCCTGAAGCTGACTTGAAGCAACATTATTACTAACTCTTTGTGCTAGTTTTGGCTAGGATAGAGTTAATTTTCTTCATAGTAGCTAGTATGGTGCTGTGTTTTGGATTTGTGCTGAAAACAGTGTTGATAATACTGAGATGTTTTCATTATTGCTGAGCAGTGCTTACACAGAGTCAAGGCCTTCTCTGCTTCTCACCCCACCCCACCAGCGAGTAGGCTGGGAGTGCCCAAGAAGTTGGGAGGGTACACAGCTGGGACAGCTGACCCCAGCTGACCAAAGGGACATCCCACACCATACGATGTCATGCCCAGCATATAAGGCTGGGGGAAGAAGAAGGAAGAGAGGGACGCTCGGAGTTGTGTTTTTTGTCTTCCCAAGTAACCGTTAGGCGTGATGGAGTTCTGCTTTCCTGGAGATGGCTGAATACCTGCCTGTCGATGCGAAGTAGTGAATGAATTCCTTGTTTTGCTTTGCTTGCATGCGCGGCTTTTTCTTTCCCTGTTAAACGGTCTTTACCTCAACCCACGAGTTTCCTCTTTTACCTTTCTGATTCTCACCCCCATCCCAGAGGGGGGGAGAAAGCAAGCAGCTGTGCGGTGCTTAGTTGCCAGCTGAGGTTATACCACGACACTCTTCAAACAGATTTTAAATATGAAAGGCAAAAATCCCAATATTTAAAGCCCTGCCATGAACAAGCTATGAATATGTTCCACATTTTTTTTCACAGAGCAGATTAAACAGTAGTCCATTTCTTATATCCACACTTGAACCTGCACTGATTTTAGTTTTATATTTTCAGTTTAAGCAATACTGATTATTCAAGGTTGAAAATTCTTGCTGCAATTTACCATGAGATTTTTCCAGATCAAAATTTGTAGTAGTCTGTGAAGACAAATGTACACTTTCAGTTTCCTCTGGGATAAAAATATTCAAGACAAACTCTCTCACACATTGAAATAATTTATAATAAAATACTGCTTTCTGTCTAGATAGCATTGCAGAGTAATTGCCAATCACAGAGTTTCTGAAAAATTGTACCATTTTATAGTTGTCTATAATATTAAGACAACTCTGCATAATTGAAAAGCTAATTCTAATGTAATTTGAATTGTCTATCTGAGCTACAGCTGGGAAAAATCTCGGTAGTTACAGTGAGCAAAGAATATGATGAATTTTTATCTCCTGTTTTACTTTCCCCAAGTTGAAACTTCATCTGGAGTCCACAGAAAAAAAACTAAAGCAACCCAAACTTTCTGAAGTTATTTTGACATTTACAGAGAGAGTATGTAAATATGAAAATGTTTCCTTTGATGCAGATTTTAAATTTCATTTTAAGTAAAATTTTAATTTCCATTTTTCTATTGTTGTCATTTGTTTTGTAAGATTAGGCATTATGATACAAAAGCTAAAATTTGTGTTTTTTTCTTGTATTTTTATATATGAACCTGCGCTGATTTCCAGAGAGCTTAAAAACAATTTTTGTTGTAACCCATATTTGTATATATACATATAAATGCTCAGAAGTCCCACAATGGCTTTCTTTCCTCCTCTTTCTTTTGGAGTAAAACTGGTCACCATGGGTTGGAATTTCACTTATCCAGGTGAATTTTCAGAAATTTGAGCAGTATAGGTTATAGGGCTCGTATCAAGCAAAATGATAAATTCAGTTTTGAGATTATGATTTGCTCAGACACTAGAAAATACAGTGTCGTGGTTTAACCCCAGCCAGCAAAAATAAACGCCACGCAGCCGCTCGATCACCCCCCCCCGGTGGGATGGGGGAGAGAATTGGGAGGGCACAAGTAGGAAAGCTCCCGGGTTGAGATAAAAACAGTTTAATAATTGAAATAAAACTAAGTAGAACAGTAATAATAACAATGAGAACAACAACAATAACAGAATACACAAAGCAGGCAATGCACAACACAACCGCTCACCGACCGCCGACCGCGTGTCACGAACAGGGGGCGAGCCCCCCCCCACACCTGGTTTTTATACTGAGCATGATGTCACATGGTATAGAATACCCCATTGGCCAGCTGGGTCCACCATCCCGGCTGTGCTCCCCCCTCTCGGTGCAAGCATCACCCAGCAACAACCAAAGCATCAATGGGCCATCAACGCTCCTTTCACACCGAACCCAAAACACAGCACACCCCCCAAGCTACTGGGAAGAAAGTTAACCCTGTCCCAGCTGGAACCAGAACAATATCCACCCCTTATTCTATACCATCTACATCATGCCCAGGTCTCACATTTTCCCATACATTCCAATTAATCACCGCTACTTTTCCCTGCCTTTTGATATATAGGCACAGAGAGATATCATTCCCTTAGTCCATGGGCCATCCCTCTAAAACGTCCGTTGAGTTCATTTAGTCCATGACTTCGGGTTCCACCTGTCATAACAGTCTTGCAGGGCAGGAGAGATGGTGTGTGGTGTTGGGCTCTTGCATGCGGAGGCCAGTTCTGGGCGCTCGTCCAGTTCTATCATCGTTGCACCTTGCTCAGTTCCATCGGAGTTCATCCTACATTAATCTGGGTGATTCTTACTGTAATACTGTTACTATGGCATATGGTAACCATAAAAGTGATGACATACAGTACTATGTAATAACTAACATCGTACAATTCAGTTCATTGGCTATTTTCACCCAAAATTAAATCCCCCTGAGGTACACACCGGACTTCCCCATCCTTTCTCATCACCCACCAAGTGCACCCAGGTCCTTGAGCAAAAGCAATCCCACGGATGGGTTTTCCCTTGCCAGAAGCAGGAGCAACCCAGACTGTCTTCCCCAGCATATTTCTCATATGCACGTCAGGGACTTTATCCCCCTCTACAGTACGTAAGGGTTTGGATTGGGCAGGGCCAGCTCGAGTGACAGATCCCCTAGTGTTGACTAACCAGGTGGCCTTTGCTAAATGTGTGTCCCAATGCTTGAATGTCCCACCACCCATTGCCCTCAGTGTTGTCTTTAACAGCCCGTTGTATCGTTCAATTTTTCCGGAGGCTGGTGCATGGTAGGGGATGTGATAGACCCACTCAATGCCATGCTCTTTGGCCCAGGTGTCTATGAGGGCGTTTCGGAAGTGAGTCCCGTTGTCTGACTCAATTCTTTCTGGGGTGCCATGTCGCCATAGGACTTGCTTTTCAAGGCCCAGGATGGTGTTCCGGGCGGTGGCATGGGGCACAGGATATGTTTCCAGCCATCCTGTGATTACTTCCACCATGGTGAGCACATAGCGCTTGCCCTGTCGGGTTTGTGGGAGCGTGATATAATCAATCTGCCAAGCCTCCCCATATTTATATTTCAACCATCGTCCTCCATACCAAAGAGGCTTTACTCGCTTGGCTTGTTTGATTGTAGCGCATGTTTCACATTCGTGGATAACCTGTGCAATAGTGTCCATGGTCAAGTCCACCCCTCGATCACGAGCCCATCTATATGTTGCATCTCTCCCTTGGTGGCCTGAAGTGTCATGGGCCCACCGAGCTATAAATAATTCACCTTTATGTTGCCAGTCCAGATCTACCTGAGCTACTTCGATCTTGGCAGCCTGATCCACCTGCTGGTTGTTTTGGTGCTCTTCACTGGCCCGACTCTTGGGCACGTGAGCATCTACGTGACGTACTTTTACAGTCAGGTTCTCTACCCGGGCAGCAATATCTTGCCACAATGCGGCAGCCCAGATGGGTTTACCTCTGCGCTGCCAGTTGTTCTGCTTCCACTGCTGCAACCACCCCCACAGGGCATTTGCCACCATCCATGAGTCAGTATAGAGATAAAGTACTGGCCATTTTTCTCGTTCGGCAATGCCCAAGGCCAGCTGGATGGCTTTCACCTCTGCAAACTGACTCGATTCACCTTCTCCTTCAGCAGTTTCTGCAACTTGGCGTATAGGACTCCATACTGCAGCCTTCCATCTCCGATGTTTTCCCACAAGGCGATAGGACCCATCAGTGAACAGGGCATATTGCTTCTCGTCTTCTCGTAGTTTGTTATATGGTGGGGCCTCTTCAGCACGCGTCACCTCCTCCTCTGGGGATATTCCAAAATCTTTGCCTTCTGGCCACTTCGTGATCACCTCCAAGATTCCTGGGCGACTGGGGTTTCCTATTCGGGCCTGTTGTGTGATCAGCGCGACCCACTTACTCCACGTAGCATCGGTTGCATGATGTGTAGAGGGGACGCTCCCCTTGAACATCCAGCCCAGCACCGGCAGTCGGGGTGCCAGGAGGAGCTGTGCTTCAGTACCAACCACTTCCCAAGCAGCTCGAACCCCTTCATATGCTGCCAATATCTCCTTCTCAGTTGGAGTGTAGCGGGCCTCGGATCCTCTGTATCCCCGACTCCAAAACCCTAAGGGTCGACCTCGAGTCTCCCCTGGTGCTTTCTGCCAGAGGCTCCAGGTAGGACCATTCTCCCCGGCTGCGGTGTAGAGCACATTCTTCACATCTAGTCCTGCCTGGACTGGCCCAAGGGCTACTGCCTGAACTATCTCCTGTTTAATTTGTTCAAAGGCTTGTCGTTGCTCAGGGCCCCATTTGAAGTCGTTCTTCTTCCTGGTCACGTGAGAGAGAGGGCTTACGATCTGACTGTAATTTGGAATATGCATTCTCCAAAAGCCCACAACGCCTAAGAAAGCTTGCGTTTCCTTTTTGTTAGTTGGTGGAGACATGGCTGTTATTTTATTGATCACATCTGTTGGGATCTGATGACGTCCATCTTGCCATTTTATTCCTAAAAACTGGATCTCCTGTGCAGGTCCCTTGACCTTACTTCGTTTTATTGCAAAGCCGGCCTTCAGAAGGATTTGGACTCTTCTCTCCCCTTTCTCAAAAACTTCTTCTGCTGTGTTGCCCCACACGATGATGTCATCAATGTATTGCAGGTGTTCTGGAGCCTCACCCTGTTCCAGTGCGGTGTGGATCAGTCCATGGCAAATGGTAGGGCTGTGTTTCCACCCCTGGGGCAGGCGGTTCCAGGTGTACTGGACACCCCTCCAAGTGAAAGCAAACTGTGGCCTGCACTCTGCCGCCAAAGGGATGGAGAAGAAGGCATTAGCGATATCAATGGTGGCGTACCACTTGGCTGCCTTTGACTCCAGTTCGTATTGAAGTTCCAGCATGTCCGGCACAGCAGCACTCAGTGGTGGCGTGACTTCGTTCAGGCCACGGTAGTCTACTGTTAGCCTCCACTCTCCATTGGACTTTCGCACTGGCCATATGGGACTGTTGAAGGGTGAGCGAGTCTTACTGATCACTCCTTGGCTCTCCAGTCGATGAATCAGCTCATGGATAGGGATCAGGGAATCTCGGTTGGTGCGATATTGCCGCCGGTGCACCGTTGTGGTAGCGATCGGCACCTGTTGTTCTTGGACCTTTAACAACCCCACAACAGAAGGATCCTCTGAGAGACCGGGCAAGGTGGACAGCTGTTTAATTTCCTCCGTCTCCGGGGCAGCTATACCAAAAGCCCACCGGTACCCTTTTGGGTCCTTGAAATACCCTCTCCTGAGGTAGTCTATGCCAAGGATGCACGGAGCCTCTGGGCCAGTCACAATGGGGTGCTTCTGCCACTCATTCCCGGTTAGACTTACTTCCGCCTCCAACACAGTTAACTCTTGGGATCCCTTTGTCACTCCAGAAATACAAATGGGTTCTGCCCCTTTATAGCCTGATGGCATCAGGGTACACTGTGCACCGGTGTCTACGAGAACCTTATATTCTTGTGGCTCTGATGTGCCAGGCCATCGAATCCACACAGTCCAGTAAACCCGGTTGTCCCTTTCCTCCACCTGGCTGGAGGCAGGGCCCCTCTAGTCCTGGTCATCATATTCGCTATCCACTTCTTGTAAGTATGAGTCAGAAGTCCCTTTGTTAAGGTCGGAAGTGGAATCAGCCCTTCTACTCTGTCTGGGGAACTCACTGGAGACTGGAGCAGCAGTTTTCCTGGAAGAACCCCCTTTTGTGGTTGTTTTCCCTTGCAACTCATGTACCCGTGCCTGTAGGACTGAGGTAGGTTTTCCATCCCACTTCCTCATGTCCTCTCCGTGGTCACGCAGGTAAAACCACAGGGTGCCCCGGGGTGTGTACCCACGATGTCTCCTCTCTTGAGCAGAGGGACGCTTGCTCCCAATGGCTGAGACGCTGGCCCGTGCAGGGGGGGAGCAGGACATATCCTCTTTGAGTTGCTGGACCTCCTGAGACAGTTTCTCCACAGCAGAGACACAGGCTCGTAGGGAGGAAGAGAGACTTTCTTCATATTGCCGGAGTTGGCCAGCCAGTTCATCCCCTGTTTGTTCCTCTCCATCTCTCCAGGTCATTATTGCCAATGAGTTTGCATGTGACGCTGGTGCACTCCGTACAAACTTCCGCCACATGGGTCGGGTGCATTTGACCTCATCTGGGTCTTTGGATAACTGCTCGTTGTTCAGGTCATCATAAATCACTTCCAGCACAGCTAATTCCCTCAGGTACTGGATACCTCTCTCCATGGTGGTCCACTTGCCTGGGTGGCATATAACATCTTCCTTGAAGGGATACCTTTCCTTCACACCTGACAGGAGTCGCCTCCAGAGGCTGAGGACTTGTGCCCCTTGTCCAATCACTTTGTCAATGCCCCCTTCCCTAGAAAGGGATCCCAGCTGCTTGGCTTCCCTACCCTCTAATTCCAGGCTACTGGCCCCGTTATCCCAGCATCGGAGCAGCCAGGTGACAATGTGCTCACCTGGACGACGGCTGAAGTCTTTTCGCATATCTCGCAGCTCACCCAGAGATAGGGATCGGGTGGTCACCATCTCATTTACGGGTTCTGCCTCCTCCTCCTCCTGTTCTCGTGATGGCCCTGGTTCATCTTCATCCCTTACTAGACGAGCTGATTTTCTTGTGCATTTTCTTTTTTGTATAGGGGCGACTGATACCGGCATGGGTTGGTTCTCTGTCGCAGGGGGCGGAGTAGCTGCTGTGCTTGCCCTGGGGGGTGAGGGAGCCGCTGTGCTTGCCGTGGGGGGTGGAGTAGCTGCAGGGCCTGTTGCTTTGTCATCAGCTGCAGAGACGTTTCCTTCCCCTTGGGGGTTCTGAGTGGTGTTAAACAGGGCTCGGTAGGCGTGGGCCAGGCCCCAGCACATTGTAGTGATTTGCATCTCCCTAGAATGGCCAGGGTGGCAGCATACTTCTTCCAAATATTCTACTAATTTTTCAGGGTTCTGCACTTGTTCAGGGGTAAAGTTCCAGAACACTGGGGGTGCCCATCGCCCTAGGCATTTGCCCATGCTATCCCACTCGCCCTGCCACTCATAACTATCCAGCCTTGGGGCAGATCTCTGGATGACATTCTTGAATTGCTTACTAACCTTGGATAAAACCGCAACAATATTCCCAAGGAGTACCAATAGATGTATCTTAACTACTCAGGGATGTTCAAGGTACTGGCAAGTTATTTTAACAAAGGAGATGAAGGTAGTGAGGGTGCCATTCTCTATTTCCTCCATAAAAAATCTCTCGGAGGAAAAGGTATAATTGCTAATGGTCTCCATGAGGTGGTACCCGAAATGCAGAAACGGCTTCATTACAAATCCCAAATACCAAATAACCCCCAATGCCAGCGTTTTAGTAACAAATCTCCCAGGCAAAACATCATTAATCACAGCAGAGCACAACAGACTACAAAACCCAACTCCAATTTTTAACAGGTACAGTAAAAACAAGAGCATGGTGCAGAACAAACGAATATGTTAGCAGATATAAATTCCTTAATATGCTCTAAATAATCTGTCGTTATCTCAACCCTTCGTGCCCCACGTTGGGCGCCAAAAAGGACTGTCGTGGTTTAACCCCAGCCAGCAAAAATAAACGCCACGCAGCCGCTCGATCACCCCCCCCCGGTGGGATGGGGGAGAGAATTGGGAGGGCACAAGTAGGAAAGCTCCCGGGTTGAGATAAAAACAGTTTAATAATTGAAATAAAACTAAGTAGAACAGTAATAATAACAATGAGAACAACAACAATAACAGAATACACAAAGCAGGCAATGCATAACACAACCGCTCGCCGACCGCGTGTCACGAACGGGGGCGAGCCCCCCCACACACCTGGTTTTTATACTGAGCATGATGTCACATGGTATAGAATACCCCATTGGCCAGCTGGGTCCACCACCCCGGCTGTGCTCCCCCCTCCCGGTGCAAGCATCACCCAGCAACAGCCAAAGCATCAATGGGCCATCAACGCTCCTTTCACACCGAACCCAAAACACAGCACACCCCCCAAGCTACTGGGAAGAAAGTTAACCCTGTCCCAGCTGGAACCAGGACATACAGAAAGCTGCCATTTGTTGATGTGATATTGTTAGCCTTGTTTGTTAATAAGGTCTCAGGCAAATTGCTGCTGGTGGTGCAGTCTTACTGCTGTTATTACTGAGTCAGTACCTACTGCAACAGAATCTACCCAGCATCTTGATAGCAGTTTCTTGGTCACCCATGTCAGCAAAGTCTCTAGAGCCACATAGCCCTTCATCGTTGCCTGAATAGCACCAAGAAAAAACATTTTTTTCTTATGCTTGCTATCAGGATTCTCGTTGACATTGTCAGCTGTTGGGTGAACACAGCTACCAGCACCCTTTTACATGTGCAGGATGGGGCACTTACCCATGCTATTGTTTGAAAACCAAAATTCAGCCTTCCAAATAATCTTCCTTCCCTTTCTGAATTTAACCCTTCAAGTATTGTATGGGAACTTACTCTTTCTAAAACAACTGCCAGCCTTTCTTTTACTCAGTACATGGAGTGAGTTACAATGCAATCGAGATTTCTGAATTCCAGCATGTTTAAGTAACTGTTTACTATTTGACCTATTTTCTCCAGAAGAGTTCGGGTAGACATTCTGCATTCACAGGAACATCTTCTGTCCTGTAGTGTCAAGATATCGAATGTTGCCTAAGGTCTCAGTTGAGCTCTGACCTTTCTAATTGTTCATTCAAATCTGATAGTCTATAGCAAAGGTTTACTAAGGCAGACCCACAGGAAATCCTAATCTATTTTTGTCTGGAAGGACTTTATGAAAGCTGCCAGAGGGAGTTATAGACACCACTGGAATGCATGAAGCTTATGTGCCATTCACAGCTGAAATATAAATCCAGTTCACACAATAACTTTGTATCTGTAATTATCTTGAAACAAACTCTTTTTTACCTTTTGCTTCCTCTGTAGCCTAGGAGACTCTCAGTCTCTTTAAAGCTATAAACTCTCAGGGCAGGGGATGTCTCTGAGTATGGTTAGATAAAAATGAGACAGAGTTTTCATCATTAGTTAAGACTTCTAGTCATTGCCTTAATTTAAGTAATTATGCATGCACACCTACAGATACAAAGAATCAGTACTTCATTGGAATGAATGGGATGGCCACAAATTCAGCCACTTCATTATAAAGTGCTACACAACCCTAAAAATAGTTTTTATTCAAAATTTTAATCCAATTTCCATCTTATAATGTGAATGTACTAAAACATTGTTTGTTAACATTACTCTGTCTTTGAAAGTAGTTCTCACTCTGCTAACACCATCTGTTTATACCTAAATATTTTCCTTCCATTCAGCCAAGTTGAAAGTATCAGTAAAAACAGTCTGTGTAGGCAAAAGAAATGTGCTGATACACATATGTATGAAAAAAAGAGCCATTTTTAATACTGCTTTATTCCATAGCCAAAAATTGAGCTGTTGCTTTTGAAATTCAGTAGAGGGAAAATTGAAAGAATTTTGTGAACATCTGGAACTGGGATCAAAGCCAAAGGCAGAATTTCCATTTACTTCCACATATAAGCATCAAGACCCTGATTCAATTCACTTTAAAAGAAATGTTTGAGAAAGTAGAGAATAATTACTACATCATACACATAACATTCATCTCCTCTGTGATGCAACACTTCTGTTTCAGAGCTCACCTTCCATGAACTGAAAAGGAAGAGTCATTTGGCTGGGTCCTTTCTTTTCGTATTTGTCCCAATGCAGTTTTTCATCCTCTGCAATCCTATCTTACTGAAAAAGAAAAAAACCCAACCTTTATTCTTTGTAGAACTTTGTATTCTTCTCTTCCATTTAAAAAATACTGTTTCAAGTGATCCCTATTCACTGCTCAGCTTCTGCCACTGACCCCAACTATCTGCTCTTTTGGCTAGTCATGATTCTCATGAAGTAATAGACAAAAAACATCAACCAGAAGGATGTCTCCAAGAAAATACAAAGTAAGTATACTGGTATTTAAATCTTCCATTTTTCTTTGGCAGGGGAGGCATTTATAAATGTTTCTTTAAAAGTATTTACATCAAGAGTCTTAATATATCACTGAGGGAAGGATCAGAAGCTCCCTCTGGAACTATATAGACTCCACTGAAGACTTTTCACATGGCTTTGTTGTCTGTATTGATTTCTGGTCTCAGTTGCATTCAGCCTAGAAGACAAATAGCCTCATCTTTACATCAGGTGCCCTTTTGCAAAGTCTCTTCCCCAGCTGGAATCAGGAAAATTCTTTCACCTGCAGCTCACACAGAGGAACCTATGCAGAGGTGGCTAATAGGAACAAACATAAAAATTTATAGCCTGCCTTGTCAAAAAAGTGTGTGTTGTGACTAAGCAGTTCAGAGAAATGGATCAGGATTTATAGGCTAGTTGGTGTTGGAGTGTTCATCTTAAATGTCTTTCTCTTACTTATGTACTGTTGAGTTGGTGACAATAAGGGAAGCTGAAGTGAAATAATTTTTCGACTGTTGCAGCACTGATCATTAGCTCACCAGTTACATTCCATGAAATCAGGGTTCTTATACTTTTGCTCCCATAAATTGACTTTTCTATCAGTTTTAGGCTAAGTGCTTTCTACTAAGTTCAGCGGGAATATATCCATTCCATTTAATGAGCATTGGATTGTCTTGCTCTTGTATGTACTAAATTTGTATTTCAGTGTTGAAAATGTTGACACTGAGAAAAAATGAACTTTCAGTTTAAAATTATAAAAACATAATTTGAATATGCCATCACTCATCAGAAAAGGGATACGTTTGCTCCAGCATTACACATGACTTGCTTTTAGCATCTGTAAATCACAAAGGTGTTTTCAGTGATATGGCTTTGTCGTAAAGTAATACCATGTGAGCGAGTCAGATGAACTAAATACTCAGATTAATATACCCTAATTCAGGTGTGTATTAACATAATGTTTGCATATGATAAGTTCCAAAAAATTGTAATGATTTATATCGTCAGATAAAAATACCTTATATTCTCTCACTAATTATGATTTTATAAATAGAAAGAAATAGTAGTTCTGTGTGTCTAAAGACGGCATGAGTCAATGCTGTAAATTTTTGAGGAAAACAAACCAGAGATACCAAGTGGTTTGGAAAGAAATTCTCTCCTAAGGAAAAAAAAAACCCAAACACATAAACACACATTTATATATATGTGTATCTATACCTATACATATATAAACATATCCCAGCTGAACGCCTAGTGGGAACATGAAAACCAATGTTGGGTTTTTGTGCTGTTCATTTTCTAGTTTTCATATATATGAATAAACAGATGGAAGTGTTTCTACCAGGAGTTTAATCTGCTGATAGCAAGGGCTATGAAAAAATATATGGCAGTTTCCCGGTTTCCAGCTGATAACCAGATAACTCTTTTTTCAGATGCACAAAATGAGCTTCAAGACGCAAAGGTATCAAATAAAAAAAATAACCTGCAAAGTGACAGGACATAGAAAATGTGATTGTTCTCAACAACGCATTGGTATTTATTGACTGACTCACCAAATATGCAGCAACAATTTATTGAATGGTTTGGAGACCAGAATGATTTCTATGCAATGCTTTGGTTTAAAAAACAGTTTTCTTCCCAGAAAGATTATTTTTGAAGTGTCACTCTGAATTCCTGTATCACTGTTTGAAGATATTTTAAAATACATTTCTGTGTTGCCAGAAACTAAAGGGGCAATATAGCCAAAAATGGAGTTTGACATCTGCCATTTATAAACAGAGATATTGAGACAGAGCTCTTTGTCCGTACCATGGTTAGAACCCAAACAAGAAAAGAAACTAACCCAACTTTGACCAAAGGCAGTATTTTAATAAGTAGTGCTGCATCACAAATATGAGATCACATTTTGTGTGAAGCCTGCTATTAAGAAGAATCTATTCATGGTTGCAAATCTCCAGTTAGTTTATGTTTATAAATGATTTAAAATATATGAAGAGAAAAACTGTGTAATTAGAATTTGTGGAAATAGCTTTGAAGAGAAAAGTACCCCTACTTTAGACGTTACTAGAAAGAAAAAATGTGCATTTTGTAAAACCTCTGTTCCCAGGGATGTACACATGACACAGACCTTTCACTGAATAACTTATAGATTTCTTTAATGGCTTAGACAATCTAGTTTTCAAAGAAAATAAAATTGTTTTAAAGCAGTCTATAACAAAATACGTCATTGTCACAAGGATTCATTCTTAGTAAAAAATAAGATTTCTGACAAGGTTTTTCATTTTAGCGTTCAGCACTGGTATTCTAAAGTAAGCTATCAATTGTACTTGATCAGTAATGGAGTCAATCTTGCCAGGTATATACGAATCTTTGAAACACAGAGATATTGAAGGGCTTTCTTTGGGATGACTGGATCAAGACTGTTCTTAGAAATAGAGAGGGTGTGTCTCTTTTTTCTTTGCATTTCAAATAAACACTAATTTGACAGAACTTCTTGCGGATGAATTCTTCATTATTGCATTTTATGGTCTTTATTTTATTTCTCAGCAAATATCAATGATTTCCAAACAAGCAAAAAAAGTAACCATCTGGTATATTTACAAAAAAAACATGTTAATAGAATAACCCTCCCCTCCAAAATGTCAAAACCAAGGAGGTTTAAATAATATTTCTCTCTTTAAAAAAAAAAAAAAAAAAAAAAAAAAGGTTAAGGAACATATGACATTTCCATACTATATCCAACTGGGGAATGGGAATTTTTGCAAAGTGTTAATTTTACTGGACAGAAAAAAAGATACACTTGACTAGGGGAGTTGTATAGCCAAATAAATGCAGAAGAGTTATGTTACATTCATAAGTTAAAATTTCAGTAGTAATTCAGAACATTATTAAGCTACAAACTAATTTGTAGCACTTGAAGGCAAAACTAGTTATTCACATTTTATATATTTAGCTGAAGGCATAGATCTCCTACAGTATTCAAATTTTTCAAAAAGCTTAAGTTACTAACTTTCTAATGAGGTCATAAGTTGTGTATTGTCTTTGGTCATTCAGAGAAAGCCACTATTACAAGTGAACTCCTGTACTAGTTAGTACATTTGGTATTTGTCCGTTACGATGAAGACTCCAGAAGTTCACAAACAGCTACTAATATGACATATTAATCTCCCTCTGTCCTGGTAACAAAGAAGAATAGAAGAAAAAATAGATATTTATAGGAATGCACACAAGGACTCCTGAGTCTCATAGAGAAGTCATACATTTAAAAGCCAGGATTCTTCCCATTGTAAAACAAACAGAACAAATTGAGCTGTCCCATGAGATTCAGAATGTCTCTTGAGAAAGCCATTTTTAGACTGGAGGTAGAGCTACAGAGTATATCCCCCACGTCTATCCTTGTTCTCTTAGACCCACAAAGATAATGCATTGTACATGTCCTTGAGCTGTTAAACAGTTCAGGGTATTCAGTCTTTTTGAACAGCATAATGAGGAGAAAATTTATGTTTTTCTACTTGAAGAATAACTGGTGATTAAACTCCTTCCAGTAATCCAGCTAGCCAATGTGTACAAGGGTGCACAAGGGAAAAAACTTTCTTGCCCTAGAAAGTGATCATCTTGTGATATGAAACATGAACTTTCATCAGCCTTTATTTAATTTGCACAACTGTGATGTTAGACATACTTCAAGTCTATCCATCAGTGATCCCTTGAAGAATGAATTAGTCATTCACAGGCTGATTCATATACTACAGGAGGTAAATTTCCTTCTCACCCCCTACCCCCGAAATTACTGTCCATTTTTTTAAACGTCATTTGTTCTTTTATGCTGTATCAGAATATAAAGGATGTACCAAAACCAGTCACTATAAAGTAGTAATTCTGCACATCTAAGTCAGTTTTTCTTGATTTTTTTATTTTTATGCTATTGAGTGACTCTAAATTTTATTTAACTTTAGATACAAAATTACTTCAATTTCTGTGCTCTGAGCCATGTCAGATTTTCAAACTGATCCTTCTTAAAAGTCAGGGACCAATTAGTGAGCCTACACATTACTGAACAACTAAGTGTCTTCTGGAGGAAAATACAAAGTAGTTATAGTTATATATATGTTGCTTTCTAAATGTATGTATGTATGTAAGATCTAAAATTTTGACAACTATTGTACACTGCACATTTTTATTGAATTATTCACAATTACTCTTTTTTCTTTTTTTTTTCTTCAAAGCTTCCTATGCATTCAAAACTCAGAATATCTGAAAAGTTTAGAACACTATTGTAAAGGTACACTGGCTTTATACTGACTCAACTGGAGGTTCATCTGCCACTACAGAATATATATTCCTGTTTCTACATTCATCTTAATGTTTTAATAATACAATAAAATTTTAAAAATAGAGATACCATGCTTATAGACATCTCTTCCATTTTTTAATCTAATGATCCCTTAAGTAATAACATGGTATCAGCCCCAGTTCCTAAAAAGACCACGTAAAGGCATTTCTTACCCAGACATCTATTATGATTGCTTGCACATAAGTCTCCACACTCTACAATTCTTCATCATGTCAGCATTAAAACCTATGTGTCTATCATACTATTTGCTTTAAGTATCTGATGTTAGGTGTGCCTCGGAATCATGCTTCCAAGGAGATCACTTGCTTATAGTCTTCATTGACTATGCAGATAGCAGAGGTTCCTATGTTAGTTTCCTAAAATAGACTATGCCAATTAAATCATTAAAATAACTGCCAAAACATTAGAGTGGGAATCAGGAAACCTTAGAACTCCCAGTCTGCCTTCTGACGCTAGATAATTCTGTTTTCTCTGCAGAAGTACTGGAAATGCAGATATATTCCCAGGCAAAAAGTCTATCAGTTAGAAGTGCTGTTAAAAAGTTAAGAATTTTAGACAAGTCTTTACAACAATAAAAGCATAACTAGATACGTTATACAAATTTTCCAAATCATTTAACACTAACCTAATTCTGCTCCCACTCAGGCCACTGATCATAGGAGTAAGGTTATGCCATAACCGAGTGCTCCTTAAAAAAAAAAAAAAAAAGGCTTAAGTGCAAGCAACATTCTTCATCTTTTTGAGGAGCTGGAGACTATTAAAGAGGCATAGATTTTCTGTAGAGAAGTACATTCTACGCATTCAGCTCTTAGCTTATTCTACGTATAATCAGATTTCTTTTTCATTGAATCAAGGAAGGTTCATGAGAACAAATTTAGGCAAGGTCATACCTTATAATACGGGAAAGCAGAAAAAGTTACAGGGCTTAGAGTTTCAACTGAGGTTAAATGCATTCTATAATCTCAAGGTAAAAAGGTGTGTATTACATTACATCAGCTGGTGATCTAGAGCCTTATTTTTAATGTTTACCCATATTAATAGTACTTCTTCCTTCCTTCTGAATCTTTATAAGAATAAAGTAAAATTTTGAATCTTACAAGAGCACATCTCCAAAGTGTGAGATGATTTCCAGCAGTTTGTTCAGTTATTCCAAAACATCCCACTGAAATATTCCAGTCATCATATTATTTACACCCTAAATTAGTCAACAAGCAACTTTGTAAGTAGGAACTTGTCCTATATCCTCTGTGTTTTACCTGCAATTCAAAGGGAAGATGAAAATATGCAGTTATTATGGAAAGTGTACATGGATGAGATTTACTTTATGTTAATCTGATCTTTCTAAATTACTGAAGCTCTATCTGAAAGCACCTGATAGCCCGAAAGAGTTATAAGTGTAAAAGAACCAGGCATCTAGCCCTTTCTTATCTTAGAGTAGTGCCAGAAGAGAAAAAAATTACAGCAGCTATCATATTTATTAAGTCATCAGCTCATAGTATCCAAGACAGTATGACACAATTTTCTTCTATATAGAACTACAGCAGTTACACGACACAAATTTTCACAAAAGGACAGTTTTTCCCTTCAAATAGGATAGACCTTAATGTATGAAATAAAGAGGTAGAAACTCATCTGTTTCAGCAATGTACAAGTACACTGTGAGATGCAGACCCTGGGCAAAAAAAAAAAGATAGAAATTTCAAGAGAAGACAACTACTCAGCATCCATTTACATACACGTATATGCTCTGGAGAGTCGCGAGCCAGACCTCTTCACCGCAGGAAAGCGTGACCATCCTCAGCTTGTTAGAATGGGCCCTTCATGGAGCCTGCGCAGACTGGCTGAGGGAGCACCAAATACCCTCCAGTCTGAACAAGCATCAGAAGCTCATCCAGGCTTCTCTGCAGCATAGAGCTCTGAATCCAAATACAACATTGCTAATAACCAGCAGGGTGGAAGGAAAAACAAAACTCCTGCATATCTCAGGGGTTTGTTTCCTATCCCAGTATTCAGTTTCAATACACACATTTCAAGCAACAGCTTAAAAATAACTGATGAGGTTAAGGCCTGTAATAAAAAGTGCATAAGATATTTAACTCCTATCAGTGGAGGTTGAGCACAAAATCACCTGAGGATCTGGACTGAAGTGCTTTCTACCCCCAAATCCTATAAGAAATCTGTAACAGAGCAGGCACTTTAATCTAGCTTTGAGTTTATATCCTTTTGTTCAACACGTAAAATTATGCATCTTAATTTATAAGCTGCAATTCGGCTTTTGCAAGTGAAATAGCATCAGCAAGAGTAGAGTGGTAGATGAGGGCAATTTTTAACATAAAATTGGTTTAATATCAGCTTTCTTAAGCGACTGGAATTTTGAATATTCAGCATATAAGCAATCAGTATTGCTGTTAATTCTTCAGAGATAGGTCCTTTCTGTAGCAGAGGAACAATGCACCATCTGTGTATAAACTTAATACTAATTACTAGTACAACAAACATTAAAGTTGATTATCCAGACTTACAAATTATAATAAATACAAGTAAAATTGAAGACAGCTTTCTCACCCAGGCCCCCCCCCAATAAAGCGCAGAATATTTAATACAGAACAAAAATTCTTTTTTAAACACAATTGATCGCAAGTATCTTGAAGAAATTCAGTGTGTCATTGGTCCGTATAATCCCTCCCTGATTATAGCCAATGATCATGACAGGATTTGGAGGGCAATGGGAAACCAAAGGCAGAATATGATAAATCCTTTTAATAAAAAAGAAATTTGGAGGCATTTAAGAAGAAAAAAAAAGAAGGAAAAAACCCAACCATCACAAGATTTTTGAGTTTTCAAGTCTAACCCTATTATTTTTCTAGGGTGATAAAAAACAATAATGATATTTTTGTACTGTCAGGCTTTGTTTATTCTAGTAAAGTATACACAGCCAGATCCTAGCCTTAAGTGCTAGCATACGATCATCCATTCTGTCTAACTGTTGGCCTGCTGTTTGGCATGGGAGCACACTGAATTAACACCTTCCCAGAAAACACGTGTACACAGACTGGGGAACTGCATGGGCCACGGACTGTTGTCAGCAGCCTTTCTGGAGGAGATTACCTGGTTTTTAAGGGAAGTGAGTTAAACTGTGAGGACAGCATTATGATTCCGTGAAAAAGAAGTAGTTTGGAATCAGACTCCTCAAACCCACCGCTACTCAAAACGGCTCGCTGACATCAAGGTCAGTCTCAGTTAAGACAGGGAAACAGGAACTGAGCTGAAGGAGGAGGAGATAAACCTTTCTTAGTGTAAGTAGATGAAGCATAATTTCTTCTTTCTTTTCCTATGCCTGTAACAGACATTTGTACCTTCTGTCTGGTTTCCTATGCTGTCAACAAATGTTTGCATTAGGAATGTTTTGAGTCAACTTAGTCCAAGTGTGATTTAAGATGACTGGTTAACACCAATGCACTTCTTCCTCAAAGGCATGCTGAATCTATAAACCAAGACTCTGGAATATTTTAGTATCGCAAAGGGCTACAGCTTCCTGTTATTCAATGCATCCAAAGGGTAGCAGCATTTAAGCTGCATGGGTCAGGGGAAGAGGTGGTACCACTGGGGCTAAGGGAGGCAGACGCATCCCCGAGTGACTGCTGTTGACATGGAAAGGTCTTTGGTATGCAGTAAGATACGAGGGTGCACACATAAACCGCAGGGAATGCAGTGTGGAAAAGGTACACACAGAAAGGGTAGTATGCCACTTGCGGTCAGGGCCAGAAAACGAATTCTAGCCAACTTCATTTACTAACAGGACTGTAGCCTCAGTAAAGTGGAAAACCACTGAAATAGCTGACTAAACAGCTAGAAGTATTGAATCAAAAAAGATATGAAGTCCACCTCAAAATTAAAGCCCCTAAATACTATTAAACTATTAGGTATTATGCTAGTCAAATTTTGGATTATATTATTTGGTCACTATCATTAATATTCAACACAGTTTATCATTAGTGATAGAAATATTTAATACTAATGTCTGTGTGGTAAATATTTTCCATCGATATTGGAAAATAGGGCTGAGAAATACTACAATTTTTGAGTAAAGCATAGGAAAACATCCATTTAAAAATGAATGGACTTTTCCTTTGCCAATTTTTGTAGATTCAAGCAATCTATTTTCACCCAGGTGAGCATTTAGAAAAATGAGATATAATTTAGCATCCTCAAATATTTGAACAGGGCATTGTAGATGGGTTATAATGTCAAACAGAGTTATACGATAAGGGAAAGATTCTCAGAGGCACAATGGGCATTAGATGACTAATTACCCTCTGCATACCTCCAGCACTCACTACTAACTTGTCTTCTCAAGCTTACCCAGATCAGAGCCCATTTTTGTTATTTGGGGTCTGCAGTTTGTGTCAATGACAGACTGCTCAACAAATGTTTGATAGACCAGTTTAATTCTCTAACACAGCATAAATACTGATGTCTCTGAATAATGGTCTCTGTCAAGGGCTGAAAATACAGGAGAGCCAAAGTCAGCAATCTCACCACACCTAGGCTATAAAGCTAAGATACTTGACCAAGCAAAGTCATACAGAAAGGCTGAACCTTTGAACTACCAGCTCCTCAGAAAGAAAACAGCAAATGAGCTTAAAGAGCGTGAGAAAAAAATTTTGTGATGTATCCTTACAGTAAGTAAAGTTAGCATGGCTCTCTATTCGCTCTTCCCCTAAGCGGTCTCCCTGCACCTCTCAAGGACAGGAGCGCACACTACGCTGTGGGTACACTGCCAGGCTGCCACAAAGCTATGATTCCCCAGCTGCCCCAAGCGAAAAGCCTGCAGGAACATGCTGTGGCTCTCTGTGGCCCTGCATGCAAACTCCCCTTGCTTCAGAAATCTGGTTGTTACTGGCTATAACTGGGACACTGTTGCGTTGTCAGTAAGGAATAACATTCAGAACTCCATTCCCATGGGTATCTTCAACAAAGCCTTTTCTTTGCTCCTAACAAATTCCTGCTAAGTATTTTTTGCTTTGTTTTGGTCTGCAAATGGAGAGCTGCTCTCGTGTTTTACTCATTAATAAGTCATTGCACTCTCAATCTCATGAGCTGTTTATGAAGCAGTTTCAGGTGTATTTTTCTTCCCTTTCTTATTGCCTCCTCCGGTGTAAGGGTGAGGCACTGCACTGACACTGTACTGTATTTCAGATCAGTTGTAAGAATGAGGAGGCTGTGCAGTACAAATTCAGAAAAACGTCCCATCACAGTATTGTCAGTATTGTCAATACTGTCAGCAAAAATAAAAAATTAGAAAACAGAAATAACTACCATGTTCTTCCAGTGTGTTCACATTATCTATTTTTAGTCTCCAAGTAGAATCAGTGTTTATTTTAGCCCAGTCCCCACTCTTTTTCTGTTACTATTTCCTGGAAGGTTCCAGAGAGTAAATTTTAAAATATTAGACTTTCTGCCTCAATAATATGACATAAATGTTTTCCCAGAACTCAAAATATGATTTCTGCAGCTAAGAATAATATCATGTTGCTTCTTTCGTATTTGTGGCCGTAGGGTTGTTTAACAGAAGTGTACTTGAATTAATAGGCAATTTCATCCATTGTAAAACGTTACCAATAAACAGGTTGTCTTGTAACAGACGCAGTCTGAAGTGTATAAATGAGGTATGATTTCTGTATACTGCAACTTAACCATCAGTGTCTATTTTTAAAATCTCTGTGTGGTGTGGGTTATTATTGTAATCACTTCTTCTTTAGCTATATTTAGCTAAGAGTTAAAGACAACATGAGTGTCTCATGTCTAGCACATCTAGACAACAACCCATTGATTTATGCACTGTGTCTTTAGATTTAGTTCAAAATAAAAGTGTATTTGAACTAATAGTTTATTTCTCCAGATGTTAAAAATCAACAGTAAATCAAAATTCACCAAAACCTCAAATCCCTTTACAGTACTGGTTATATTTGGGAGGTGATGTATGACTTCCAAGCTTCTGAAACAATACTTTTATGAGAACAGGATTGGGTCCTGCTGCAATATGTGAAAAATACTGACTTTTTTTTTAAGTAAGCTCTTGTGCTAATAAAAAATAATAGATCAAAGACAAATGATTCAGAAATTATTCAACCTGTCACAGCATAAACTTGTTACAATGCAACATATTCCTGAACTATAGCAAATCTTTCTGTTTTAATTGGAACTTGAATCACCTTGACCTTTCCTAGCACAGAGCAGAGTGCCCCTCTGAACCATTGGCAGCATCTGCATCCTCATTCCATTTTAATCAGAGCTCAATTTGGATTTCTATGTCTCGGCAATCAGTGCATTGCAGAGCAAGGAAACTGCAGAAATAAATGAGATGTTGCCTTGTTCCAGCTGATTAAAACATGATTCAAGGTGACTTTTAGGTGACACTACAAGTTGTCAGAACAGCAGTGTACTTTACTTTATGAAGGAAAAAAAAAGTGTGAGGGATGTTTATTTCCCCTATCTGAGATAAGTGACAGAATTTAAATGAGAGCACTGGTGTGTCCATGAAAATATATCAGTGTTTAAAGAATCCTATTATTATACACAGTGGAAACTACATCTTGGATAAGCCTCCCATACTGTGGGTAATTATCGCAAGCCAGAATGCTAATTGCTTTTCGATCTGCTCTGTGCCTCCAATGACTCTTGTTGAGGGCTACTGGGGCTGTACCAGACACTAACACTTAATGAGACAAAGTTTATCGGAGTACAGCATCAACTATTATTAAGTGAAGAACAGGAAAAGCATGCCTTAAAATGAAAAGAGAGGAAAAAAAATAAAGGAAACTATGGAACAAGAAGAAGAATTAAACTAAAAATTGTTTTCATCATACTTTATTTTCAGGTGCTAAGTAAGTATGTCTTCATCACAGTAAAAGTGGTAAAAATTTGCATGTAACGGCTTGATTACCTGAAAAGGTGAGCACTTAAAAATTTGTGCTTTGTTCTTCTATTTACAAGAGAGAAGTCCATCCATCAGCTAAGCATTCATAAAGCATTTTTTTTTTTTGGCAGTTCCAACTATTCTGGTTAAGAACTATCAAGGGTGGGAGTCTACATATTTTTTCACTTTCTTGTGAAAAGTGAAGAAAAAAAAAAATTGGAAACTATATCTTCTGGGTAATCTACCATGTCTTCCATGGTAGATCTTAGTTTACCTCCTGAGGCTCCAGAAAACATGTGGGGTGGGAAATGTACATTTCGCAGAAAGCCTAACCCAAAGAAAATGACCTTTATGAAGAAAAGTGGGAACATTCCCACATTTCTCCATTTTACAATATTTGCTTTCTTATAATTAGATCTTTTCCATATAAAAACATCAGTCATGAACCCAGAAAACAAGGTAGACAATTTCCATAGAAAGTATTCCAAGTATCATTAAAACACTGTAAGATATATTGACTGCTTTAAAGATACAACAATGAAGTCACCCAAGTTTTACTGAAAGTCTGCAGGAAAGGGTGAAAGAACACAGAGGTCAGTGCTTCCACTCCTATATTAAATGCAGCAGCATTCTCCCCTATAAAACAAAGCTAATGCCTCTGCAGAAAGGCAGTGACAACAAAATCGTGGCTGCACCATAAGTTATTTATGGCACTGATACATACTTTGTTTCGCCTCTTTTTCTAACCTTTGATTTAGACAGGGTAAGAAGAAATAATTATAGTGAGGAAGCAGAGAAAGGAGTCTTTGACTTTGGTTCTGCAAAAACACGTCAGTTCTCTGTGCTGAAAGTTTCAAGTGCGGAGGTCAAAAGAGCAACAACAGAGAATACAAGTCAGACCAGTAAGTTAAGGACCTCAACAGCAGTAAATATGAGTCACAATAGCTGTGAAGATGAAAGCAAACCTGAGTAGATCAAGTGAGCTGATTATATAATAAAATTTGAATGTAGATGTCAGTATTTCTGCATGCGTGTGTATGTGCGTTCACTCACCTTTAAAAGAAAATACTTTGCCATTCTTAAGTTACCATCTAAAACAGTAAGGCAGACTACCCCAAAACAATGATTTTAAACCTACTGTTCATAAAGTCTTTAAGTCCTAGTTCACACAAGCTGATGAAAAAAAGCTAGTCTATTTTCAGTAGGCTGCTTTGAGCCTACAGTTCTCTGGACTTCAAAAGAAAAACTTTTAAGGGACTAATCCAAGAGAAACAGAAAATTAAATCACAGAACCCGCTGATTTACATATAGAAAATAAACATTAAGCTCTTCATCTGGTTTGAATTCTCTGTTTCTCTTGTAATCATAACTGTAAATACATGATATTATAGACCCTAACCTCTGCTTCTCATAATAGGTGCAAACTTTATTTCTAATAAGTACTTTTAACACCTGAATCGTCTTAACCTTACTTTGCTCCATCTCTAGGGCAATCTCATCCTTCCTCAGAAAAGGTGACCTACTTCCGAGATGAGGTCTAACAATTGGGTTGTTCAGTGACAATACTGCTTTTCTTTTCTTTTGCTTTTCCTTAGAATAATCTATTTGCCTTAAAAATCCCTTGCCCTCATTCTCTAACTCTTTTGATCGAAGTAAACCTTTGACAGCCTGTCTTAATATCAAGTATTATGGTAAATAAGACAAATATGCCTCAGCAGTGACTATAACATTATTCCCTGAATTCTCAGTACAATCAGTCAACAAAAATGTTTCATTTCATACATCATTTACCACTTTTACAGGAATCACAGAAGATACTTAGAATGAGTTCTAAAGTGAAAATTTCCTAGTAATGGGGGATGCATGTTGCATGTATAAGATTACCTTTCACCAGTTCTTTCCACCTCTCATCATTGTGATCCATACAATGCCTCTCGTTAGGGATAAAACTTTGGAATGAAAACTACAGAAATCCCACAGAAAGGAGAAAGAAAACATTCAGAGAGAAAGGATGGCTACATGGTAGATTTTGTCCACTGTATGGACAAACTCTAAGTCATGAGTTCATGACAGGAATTGGGTAAAACAACATTTGAACACTGTTTAAAAAAAAAAAAAAGGAAAAAAAAAAAAAGGCAAGCTTCCTCTACTTGGTACAAACACTGCAATAAGGGTATGACTTCAGCCAAAACATTAGCTACCCTCTCAGCCATTTTTTCCCCCCATTTTATTCTTCTATGAAATAGAAGGCAACAGCAGTATGGCTGAAAGGTGACAGAGACCTTTAAAGACAGGTAACACACTGCAACAAGAATCTATGAAGTTTAGAAAGTCTCTCACCTAGGAATTAATCTCAGTCTGATGGGAGCTATTTTCACCTGCTTACTCTCTAGTTGTGCTGACCACAGCAACAGGCAGAGAGGCAAAGAATCTGCTCAAAATGGAAACATCAAGTCAGAAGAAAAAGGCAGGCTTCTCCATCTGTCCTGTGTTCCTCCTTTATTTTCCAAGCAAAATATTAAACAGAAGTGATATTTTTTGACATCAGGAGTGATTTTTTTATATCAGGTAAAATTATAATTCTGCTGAATTCTGAAGGCATATTTTCTTTTATCAGATCCCTGTACATATTTGTCTTGAAGATACTCAGCACCTAAGAATTATAGCAGATGTTTGGTGGTTTTGGTTTTTTGAGTTTTATTTAATATCTAGATAATGTTGTGGTCACGTTATTCTTTTGGTAGTTATGGTAGCAGGTCTGGCTTGTGTTGTAGACTACTGTCGAAATGCTGTGGATTAACCCCAGCAGGCAGCTCAGTCCCACCCAGCTGCTCACTCACTCCCCCTCAGTGGGCTTGGGGAGAGAATGGGAAGGGTAAAAGTGAGAAAACTCCTGGGTTGAGATAAAGACAGTTTAATAGGGAAAGCAAAAGCTGTGCATGCAAGCAAAACATATGCACTGCATATTATGTGTGTTTCTTTAGCCTACATAAATTACAAGGGGAGTAGTGCAGTAACAATATGGGTCTAGCAGTTATTCTCCTCCTCCTTGCACTCCGTAAAGTAGGGTTTAAATACTGCGCACCCCTGCTCATGATCTCCCTTTGGGGATATCAGGCAAACTTTCTATCACATAAAGTGCTTACAGTGTGCTACAGTAGCTGTTACTACTGTGTAAAGATTGCAGCATGAGAAAGTGAACAAACTCCAGGAAATGCTAAGAGAAATCTTTTAATGCAACAAAACATTATGTCCCTTATTGCCTACTATTTATTAACCACTAGCACAATTGATAAACATCCACGATGTATTTTCCATCATCCAAAATGTGTGTTCTTAAGAGCAGCTGCTTTATTCAAGGCTTTCTGTACTGCATCAGGACAAAGGTCTGTCGAGATGAGAACTGTAGTAGAAATGGATTTTTAGGGAAATGGTGTAGGAAGCAGAGTAAGCAAAACCATTTTTCCCTTCTGTTTCTACCACAGATCCCTTCCTTCCTCTTTTACACACATTTCCATCCAGAAAATGTTCCAGGAAGGACAAGAGTGCAAAGGCTGAAATTTTGTGATATCTGTGTGAATTTGAATTATCCCTCACTATCAGCTATGAAGAAATCAGAGGTTTGGAATGGATTTGAAGACTTTGGCAACTTTAGGGGAAAAAATTGGCAATTAGTTTACATATTTTACTGAAAAATCTCCAAGAATACACAAAAAGTTTGCCCGATTTTTCTCTTTTCAGTCATCTGCTAAATATGACACATTATTATGTCACTTTGCTTAAGGAAGCCAGTGTTTGGAAGAACCAGAGAGATTGAACTCTTTTACTGTGGCCAGATCTAGCAGATTCAAGTTATACAAACTCTGTATGTAAGGGGCCAAGCAGCCCACTGCAGTAAGTTAGACTAGTTCAGCGTATTTCAAAGGAAACACTCTCTTCTGCAGCATTTCATAAGATGACTCAGCACCCAGGACTTTATATCCCTAACTAATATTGTGGAATTCTCTGTCCACGAAAACATAACCTCTCAAGTTCCCATGTAAGCATTTATTCTGCATTTTAAAAAACATTTAAAGAGTGATAAATTAACAGCTAATATGGACAGGCATAAGCAATTATCAAGGTTAAAAGATAAGAAAAGTGAAGGGAAAAGTAAGCTAGCACAACTTTGAACTTCGTATGTCATGAAATCGTTGCTGCTTTCAGAAATGATAACATTTTGAAAAGGAAGATTATATCTGTTTTTACACTTTGCTTTTTTAATTCTCTCCACTGTCCAAGCCTACAAAGGTTAGATGCCAGTATGATCCAGAATAAGACAATTTGTGACTGATTTTGAAAGGTTACTGAGAGGGAAATCTGATGCGTGAGAAACCTCAGGGAATGCAGCTGACTCCTATTGTTTTCTAATAGATCTGATCTCCCAATGAAAGACAAAATTGCTAAAATCTTGCCTGGATTTCCAGACAACATATCAGCATATCTAACCAGCCAAATTACGAACACATTTTGCGCCTCCCCCCCCCCCCCCCTCCCCCACTGCATTGTGAAAATTTTTTGTCAAAATCTGATGCTTGTCAGGGATGCTGTGAACACTCCCTGGATATCATAAACAAAATTAAACAAATAACACATGTGTTTATTCTCTACAACTACAGAAAACAGTTCAACCTTCTCAAGCCCTACTTAATAAAATAGACAGGATATTACAGTAGAGAAGCAAAGCCAAAATTGACATTGTCACAATATTGCTGCAATTTTCTACCCTTCTATCTTCAGGCTGCACCAATAATCAGGGTTAACCTGAGGAAGAGAAAATGTTATCCAGTGTCTGAAATAGCACGGTCTAGTCCCATAAAAGGGCTTTGAATATTAAAGTCAAAATCCTCACTGAGTCCCTGTGGGACACCAAAGCAGAATACAAAGAACTTCGACCATGTAACCTTACTTGTTAAACAATGGGGCTGCTGTGGTTTGTACCCAGCAGTTTCCCAGGGAATTTATATCATTCAAAATATATGAACTAAAGCAATCAAGTTTAGTATATAAGGACTTCAGGAGTTTAATATTGTGCAGTGCTAATCAGGATGGGCAGAAAATTTTCAGATTAATAATTTCTTTGCACAAATTGGAAGTGAAAGTCATCTGAACTGTTTCTGCATACAGCGATTTACTCACAGAAAAAATACAGATATAAAATATCTGTCAATTTATACATTTCCTTTGGGTCAAATAAGATATTTTTTAATTGCTTAAGGAATAACAAAATCTTATTTTTTAAGATTTTTTTTTGCAAGATTTGACTTGCAAAAAAAAAAAAAAGTTCAATTTTTTATTTCAATGACCAAACCATCCACACAAGCACAGTCACCATGTGGCAATTTGCCACAAAACACACATACTTTGTACCCTTGTGTGGTGGTGCATTCCCCCTCCCCCTTCTCCTGGGCCGCTCATTGATCTCAGAAATTCCCATGGAACCTCAACCTTGGTGTACTGAGTCTGACGGTTGAGCGCCCCTTGACCATATCAGAAACTCTGCATGGCTGAGGCTGGGAACGTACTCCTGTTGCCTGGCCCAGGCACCCTCTTATCTGAGTTGTAGCTCAGTTGTAACAACACTGAAACCTTCAGAATTTTAGTCACTACCACCTCAGACTGTGGCCAGGATGGAAGTTTACAGATGACTAAAGTCAATCATCTTGCGACCCTATAAACAGCGGTCCCAAGTGAGACCCTTTGAGCTCTCCTGGACCCCAGCAGGCTGCGCCCAGAATGTCCCTCTGAGATGAACACTCCTCAGAGTTTGCAATATTTGGAGGACCATCACCGGTTGGCACGGGACCTGGGCTGCAATACTCCTCGAGACTCAACCCTTCGCCCATTGAGAAATGCCGAGACATTTTACGTGAGTATTTCACTGAACTTGAGGGGGATTTTTAACAGGTATATCTTTGAATATTTACCTATCTTTACATCTGTGTGTGTGTGTGTGTGTGTATTGATGGAAGTATCTGCTAGCAAATATAGTCTGCTAAAATCTTATGATCTATCTTAAGAATTTGAATGAACATTAGACTGCTGCTAAACACATATAATCCCTTAGACACACACTGTTGACCAAGTTTGGGACTAGGGGTAGATCTAGCTGGGTCTACTCTGAACCTCGTGACTCAACGGGAGGGTCTCTTTACCCCTTTTGTATCGGACATAAACTGTTGTCCAAGTCTGAGACTAAGATTGGATCCAGCCGGATCTTCTCTGAACCTTGTGACTCAATGGGAGGATGTCCCTTAATCTTTTCATCCTCAGCCTCTGTATAAATCATTCCAACTCAGTTCTAACATGATACCCTGGTTTCGGCTGGGATAAAGTTAATTTTCTTGCTAATAGCTGGTATGGTGCTGTGTTTTGGATTTAGTAAGAGAATAATGTTGATAACACGCTGATGTTTCAGTTGTTGCTAAGTAATGTTTACACTAGTCAAGGACTTTTCAGCTTCCCATGCTCTTTTCCTTTGTATGCTTCATCCGTGTAGTAAGTGATAGGGTGAACCTTGCCATTGAACTCTGTTAAGTCGCACTTTTCTAAATTTCTATTAAAATCACTTTCTGTTAATAACTTCAACAGTGATTCTTTGAGCGGCCTCTAAACCACTCATTCGCTACACCTTGAAAAGAACAGATATCCGAAAAACACTGTGCAGACCGGACTAGCAGCATGTAACTACCGTTTAGAAACAAAAGGATTTTTGATGTAGGGATCTTGTGTCCAATTGCTTCTTCCTCTCAAATACCATGATCTCCACCCTTCCCTCCATTCAGTTTCAGTGAAGCTGCAGATTCTACTGTGAGTTTGGGAAAACTGGGACAAGATATACCTATACTTGATCTAAGGGACATACAGGGATGCTGTCTGTACAGAAAACATGGAAACTTGCATTGTCTAACCCCATCTCACAATAGCTTCCTATAAATCAGGAACAATAGAGAGGAAGAAGACTGACTTCAAGAAGAAGAAATATTGCCCAAAATTAAGTGTATTGCTGTTCACGCAAAGTCTTGCAGAGAAATCACATAGAATTTTGAAATTCATAGTTCTTAAAGTTTTAAGAATGTTATTTCTGCACCATCTTTTCTCCTCCATCATAAGGAAAAACATTTTTAGTAAAACTTTGAAATAGCGAAATATTTAACTATAATTATTGAAATTGATATACCATGAGCAGTGTTACCTTTAAATTTTAAGTATCAATTTGGGGAGGGGAAAAAAAGTGATGGTACTTCAAGAATCTAGAGACATGTTAACTTCTTGATTTAATTACTATTTCATAAGTTACACAGATTTTCATAATTGCTTAGATCTACATAAATAACTATTTTGGCCATATAGGAGACTAGACTGGCAAATGCAAGGTTATGTCAAGCTCCTTTTATCACTGTACCAAAATGTTTCTTGCATTATGCCTGTCAGACAGTTGAGGAGAGAATGAAATCCCCAGACTTTTCATCCCTAATCTTTAAAAGTAAATTATTTCTGGTACCATTTTAAATTATTTTAGAGAATGCATGATTTTGAAAAAGGCTGGAATTCCTTGTTATTATCCTTTATTATATGAGGAACTTAAAACTACAGAAATAAAGCGGTCGTCTGTTTTCATGCAGTTTCTTTTATCAACCTAACCATATTTGAGTTTTCATCTTGTGTCTGCCATTTCAGCAACACAAGGGAGTTTGGGACAAGCCATGTTACTTACAGTTATTTCAGCATTTTATTTAGGCCCAGAGGAAGATAAATTAGTTTGAGAACATCCTGAATATTTTATTTTGAAGACTGGAAATAATTACTTCCTGCCAAGTGTGAAGACATGCTTCATTCACCCTCCTGAAAGCTGAATTGCACCGACAGTTCCCAAAACAGAGACAGAGTAAAAGAGCAGAGAACTGAATCTTTGGTTTCCCTGATTCCTCCAAACATTTTCTGAGTGGCCATGCTGCTTCTGCTGAGAAATGCTTCAAATGTCATCTAACCAACTTTCTTGGTGAGATTAAACAAAACCCACAGTAGGCTAATTGTTTCCCAGTCAGGCTTGAATCAGACCAAGATATATCAGCTAGTAATGTGTCTTGTTAAACTGACTAATCATACAGACAGACTGTAGCAAGTAGCAATCTTAACTGTAGCACATGAAAGTTATCATAGTTTCCTTTAAACATAAAGGATAAAAAAGAATAATCACTTTGCTTTGTATAATAACATAAAAACAGATTATCATGTTGTTTTTCAGTAATGCACATGGTATGTAAGTCATTAACAGGTTTCCAGATGGCACAATGATTACATTTTAGCATCTTAGATGGGGCGTGGAAAGCTTTTTTGGGTGAGGGTTTGGACTCCGTCTCTCGCTTGGATCTATGATTGCTGATGTAAAGAGACAGAACAAAATGAAATAAAGCAGTATGTTTCAACACAGTGTGCCACTATTAGGGAATTTACTTTTATATTGAGTCATAATTTTTATTTTTGTGTTGTACAGAATTCCAGGACATACTGCCAAAGAAAGTCTAGACCACGGTACAACCAAGCTGGATGCAAACCTGAATGTTCAAGAAAGTTCCAATTGCAGAAAAAAAGCAAATGTTTTCCATGTAAAGGACCTGTGAGTCTATATTCCAGATTCTAAGGAACTTTAAATAAAGATTGATATCAAAGTGCTCTTTCTAGGCAAAACATTTTGCCTGCAGTAATATTTACAGTGAGCTGCAGACCTATTTCTCCACTTGTCTTTTTCCACAACTTCTGAAGCATCTTTTTTGTTCACCCTGTGAAAGTACGCTGATGTTGAAAAACTTGGTGATTAAATTTATCAGATTTTGTCATATGATTTCAGAGGTATAGCTTTTAATATATATTTCACTTTCTGTAATGAATGTGCCAATAAGAAACTGAGTAGAGATTTTTTTCCCCTAGTTTGTTTCTAAAAAGAAATAATGATTTTGGAATTTTATTTTCCATCAGTCAGAAATAATTTTTTTTCTTTATGAACTGCTAACTACAGATAAGAAGTTTTGAGAATCTAGTCAAAACAGGTTTTGGCCCTTGAGGTCCCTTGCCATTTATTCAGATTAAGGGTTTGGTAGTAAGGGAGAATGTAGGACAAAAAAGCATTAATAAAAAGAACATTTACGTTAAAAAAAGCTGATGAAGAAACAAGATATGCTGCACTTCAGGTGTTTGCCGGGCAGAAGAGAAGCAGTAACAACTAAGGCCATCTAGTTAGAAAGCACTTTGAAGAAATAAAGACCAGAAGTATAAGCTCACCAACTACATCTTCCTGGAGATAGAAAATGCTGTTGCTAACAACACAGTGACTTGACAGGAGTTCATGTCATCACAGACAAAAGATGCAGTGGTCATGTGTATACACGAGACAAGCTTATGTTACCCTAGAGTTCTTACGCAGCTATTATTGCTAGCTAAATATCACCTGGTCTACTTTTCCTCACCAATAATCAGCAGAGGGCAGTGGCAACGCTGATTAGCACACTGAAGGGAAGGAGACTTACCTGATATCACAAATTTGTTTTATGCAGTTGGCAACACTAATCTAGATATTATTTGTTGATAAGCTAGATTTCTTGGTGATAATTTTCAATTGAATTAATTCCATTGTGGTTTGAACACATGTAGTTAAACAGGACTGAAGATGATTGTATCTGTAACTCTTACTTTTCAAGGCACCTGCAAATTAGTAGGTGGTCATTAGATGTGCTTAACATGTATGTTATGGAGACAATAGAAGGACTGAATCTAAGGAAATATTGGTTAAACTTTAATTTTAGTTAGGCTTACTCTGTTTATTTCGAAAAATTGTTATGCAGAACTTAAAAAAAGTACAGGTCCCTATTTTAATTTTTTAGGTAATTAGAAAGCTATCATGATCTGAGATGAACACTACTTAGTGTTTATCTTCTTGCAGCTTAAAAGAACAACTTCAAGTAATGCAGTTATGTAAAAACCAGGATAAGAAAATAAGTTTCTATTAATATGCAAAGCTATTAATTTTTGGTTTAACTATTCCATAGCTACAAACAACAATTTGCTGATGTGTTATGAAGCTGAAGAAACTTGCACAATTCAATGACATTAATTTACTAAATAGTTCAGAGGACATTTAGGCATGGTTTGTGAACTTACTGACTTCCACTCACAGTTAAAGAGAGGACATCAGTATGCCTTTGTTTGATGACTACTGTAAATAAAGTTGTAGAGACTGCATTAAATCTAAAGCTCCTCAGCTGTACTTAATAGTGATATGAAAACCTTAAGGTTGTTCTTATACCATACTATGCATATTCGTAAGAAAAAAAAAAGCATCCTATTATAAAATAACTAATTTATTCAAAATATATTTGCTATTTTTTTTTTAGTTTAAAGTAAAATTCTGTGAATTCATATAAATGGATAGTATGAACAGATGTACTAGAAACAAGGATAAGTTGTTTTATCCAACTTGTTTTAGTAATTATTCAAGTTATCTAAAATTAGAAACAATAGCAAATTGAATATAGAATTTGTTCTTAACCTTATCCACTTCCTTTCTGACTAAAGTCAAAGTCTGAAATGTTCATCCCTCATTTAGAACTTGTCTTGTCTTAACCTTGGCTGGCAGCTAAGCCCCAGTCAGCCATTCACTCACTCCCTTCTCATGGGATAGAGGAGAGAATCAGAAGGGTAAAAGTGAGAAAACTCGTGGGTTGAGATAAAGACAGTTTAACAGGGAAAGCAAAAGCCACACACACAAGCAAAGCAAAACAAGGAATTCATTCACTGCTTCCCATCGGCAGGCAGGTGTTCAGCCATCTCTAGGAAAGCAGGACTCCATCACGTGTAACGGTTACTTGGGAAGACAAACGCCATCACTCCAAACATCCTCCCCCTTCCTTCTTCCCCCAGGTTTATATGCTGAGCATGGCATCCTATGGTATGGAATATCCCTTTGGTCAGTTGGGGTCAGCTGTCCCGGCTGTGTCCCCTCCCAACTTCTTGGGCACTCCCAGCCTACTCACTGGTGGGGCGGCGTGAGAAGCAGAAAAGACCTTGACTATGTGTAAGCACTGCTCAGCAATGGCTAAAAATTCCCTGTGTTATTACACTGTTTTGGTCACAAATCCAAAACACAGCACCATAGCAGCTGCTATGAAGAGAATTAACTCTTATCCCAGCCAAAACCAGTACAGAACTTCGCTACAAATGGAGTTTAATTCACATCCAGAGATCCAAATTTAACTGATTTTGTAAAAATGTAGTGGCAGATCTGCTACGAGCCATTTTAAAGGTCCTGAGGTGAAAGGTGATCCTAGGAAATTAAAAATGGCTTAGCTTAAGCATTGTTCTAAAATCAATCAATATAATATTTTTAGAAATTTTTCTCAGCTATGCTGCACTGATAATAAAAAAACTGACAAGAAATGCTGAACATGAGTATTACGAAGAAAATAAAAAGTTGTATTTCTGAAAAGAATTAAAAATAATACAGAAGAGAAAGCATGTAAAATATATAAGAGATGGCCAACTCCAACCTGAACTGAGCATCTAACCACACTGACAAATTTGTGATGTTCCCCAGGTGCTGAATATTTCTTAATAAGGTACATTAAGGTGAAATACAAAACTAGAACTAATAAAAAGTATGGTTCATAAGTCCACATTAAGGAGGGGTACACTGGGTGAAAAGGACACACTGAAATACTTTAAAAAATAGTTTATAAAGTCAAAGTAATTCATGCACACTCTTTCTTATATTATAGTAAGGTCATTGTCAAATGTTATATATTTTTAATCTTCAACAAGGTCAGCAGCCTGCCTTCTACTTATTGTAACTATTCCTTTGTGCTGCATAACAATTTGCATCAAAAGAATTCTGCATCGGTGTGGAGCTCTTATTATAGGACTTTTGAATACATTACCCCTCTCTGTTGTAATTAGTCTTTTAATTCCCCGATACTACTTCGGCAGAAATAGGTGGTCGATTAATGCAGATGCACATGTCTGTCTACTGTCTATGCCTGCCAATAGATTTCCTTTTGAAACTGTATTGCATGAAAATAGTTTTTAGTGATTCCTTTTTAAGATTTACAGTGCCTCCATTAAAACATTGATATTTGCAGTAGTAAGACTGCTTTATCTTCTTTTTGGTAAAATTTGAGGTTTTGTTTTATTTTGCTACTCTGAAAAACATTAGTTTCTCCTTCCATTTGCTTTTTGTTTCTTTCCTCGCTCCCCATACCTAACACACATTCAACATGGACTCTTCAGGCACTTCTGAGTGCTGGGACATTAAAACAAGGAGTGCAGTGCTCACTTCTTGTGACCTATGACACGGACAAGTTATTTTCTCAGGAATGCTGCATATCTTGACCAGCAAAAACTATCCTTACCATACCCCTAGTGGCTGCATGGACTCAAACTCAGTCTGAAAGTAACATATTTGAACAAAAATAACAGCAAAAGAACATATGGCAGAAAGGTATGTTCTCCACTGAAATGCACAGTTAGGTTTTGTGGTAATAAAAAGTGTGACTAAAATCTATTCATCAAATTTGAAATCAGCTTCCAGTTCTGTAAAAATCTGCAGAAAGTGCTTGAAAGCAAACAGAAAAAATCTCTAAGCCCAAGTTCCCAATACTAGGTGCCAAAAAAGAAGTATTTAAATTAAAAGCTGCAGTATTCCTTCAACTTTGTTGTATCATTTTAATTTACTTATCAATTATGGGACTAAGGTATTAATTTTCAGTCACCAATTTGAAATGTGCTTATGGATTTTATTCAAGGTCAAACTGAAAAAGGAATTCCCACTAAATGAAATGGTAATAGTGTTTTCAAAAACAGAAGCAATGTAGAAAAAGAGGAGGTAAAACAGTTTATTAAAAGTTTTCTGCCATGCTGCTTGAAAACTCTCATAATCATTGAAACTAAGCAAAACAAGGATACCATGTAATCCAAGGTTTCAGTACAAAAGGAATAAGTATATGACTTTGGTAATTCTTCAATATTTTGAATTTATATTATAAAAGAAATAGAAGGAATTTGTGTTCTAAGTTGTAAATAATGGCTGTTAAGAATGCAATAGGTCTATTATTATCTAATGGACAGTTAAACAAACCCATAGAATTTTGAAAAATTAAAAATCTTACCCTTCATCACATAATTTTACCAACTTTTACAGTGCTCCCTTCTTGCTAAAAAGCTGTTCGTAAGGAAAGAAAACCCAAACAAACCCACAAAAAGAGTTTTTAGATCAACAGAATCAGGCTATTTCAGTCAAAAAAGCAAGCAAATCAGGAATTTGAGTGGCTCATAGGAAAACACCTTTCTTTTAGTTGAGCTCAGATTAAAAAATCTCTTCTGATTGTCATTAACAATAGCATGTTATTGGATGTGAGACTTTTTTTTTGTAGCAGGCAACTCAAGTATTTCTTAGCGTTATGGACTAGAAATAAACCCTATCACCTTCACCAAGGGCCAGTTTAAATTCATGCTGACGTTTGCGGTTAGTCAGCTGGCATTCTTGCCCAGCTATGTTCTCCAAATACACATCAGATTCCACATTACCTGATTTTATACTGAAAACAGACAGAATGAACCATCAAAAGAAGCTATATGAAATGCACAAGAAGTGCCTTTATTTTCCGTTTCCGTATTTTAGGCAGTCTAAATGTAGAGATTACTACAATATTGATGCAGCAAAGACAAAAATAAGAAATAAAACTCAGTCGCAGGAATCATAATTTGAGGTGTGCTTTGGTAATGTACCTATTTTGATCTACTAAAATATTTTTAGGTATCATAAATAAATATGTCCTGCCAGCCATTAAGCCTGACTTAGAGACTGTGACATATGGTTGTTATACATACACGGTCCCTTGGTTTCTTACAAAGGTCAAGGAGACCTATGCCTTCCATTTCTCATTTACATTTTATGCTTCAAGAACAAGATGAGGCCCTCTAGACAGCTATTGCTGAGTAACAGAGTAGATGGATATGTTACAGATCAAGAATTAGCAGGGTCAAAAAGTGGTCTAACTCACCTAGATTTTGGAGTAATTGCCTTCACAGATACTTAAATTATTAGGAAATAGCTTAAGACAGCTTAGTTCAACTTCAGAAATGTCTAGTACTTCAAAAGGCTCTCACATCTTTTCCGCCACAAGAGGTGATCATAAGTATTAGTAATGCTATTATTAATTCTTTAGGTAGTGCACAACTAATATTTTCTGGCACATTCATCATTTGCATATTTGTATTGATATTGCTAAGAGCTGTTTTGGTTTTCTTTACGACACATTTCTCTGCCAAAGACAAAATTCTGACCTGTGCCAGTTTTCAGTCTATTTGTGCTAAAACTGAAATTCTAAACCTGGAAAGAAAAAGTAATAAAAAGAAAATACCTTTGCTAAATGTGAACTGAATTGTGAGGTATGTTCTTTGTTGTCTTACAGAATCTCAAACACTAAAATAACGAGTTCATCTCTGGCCTTGGGCTTGGATTCTAAAGCTTATGCACCCACAAGGCTTTATGAACTTCTACAGTCTCATCAAAATCAATAGGAGTATTCATGAGATGAAAGTTATTTGCATGCTTAGGTCTTTTCAAAGTCAATGACTTTATTATTAGGATTTAGGCTCAAAGTTTTCAGGAACTAACCATGTCAGTAGCTCACTCAAAGAGTAACAGACAATTTATGCCTGTCATGCTGGGTTACAAGACAAAATACTTTCTTCCCCTCACCTTCACTTCCTCTTCTGTGTGCTTTGAATATTTCAGCAACCTGATACATCAAATCAGTATGCCAGTGGTTTATGAAAATTGGTAAAATATGCTTAAATCAGCATTCAGCAAGTAGAGATTTTTTTTATTATTGTGACATTGTTTTATGACTGCTGAAGTTCAAAAACATCACAGATTTTATATGTAAATCATGCAAAAGCACAAAACTAATACAAAAAAAAAGAGCTAGAATGATGAAGACATCTACGGTTCAGAGTACAGACAGACATCTAGTAACCTCAATTCACTAAGCAAGAGATGGAGGATGTAGAACAGAGAACATCTCTGTTAATAGGACCATCAGTTACAATGCACAGAAATCATCTGACCCTGATGTTTGCAAAACAGACAGCAACAAGATGCTGCAACAGGGTAAAGCAAAACCAGAAACATCTCATTGATCCCTTGTTAGAGAGTCAGCACTAGCAAAACCATTGCAGAAGCACCACTGAAACGGCATCTATTTTCTAACTTTCTAGAGATCAAAAGAAGGCTGTCCCTCTTACTTATCCTTTCTGTAACAAGAACTTGATAGACTAGTGCTCCTGTCTTCTTCAGCTAGGAGTTCCAGATGAGAGAGAAGGAAGATAGGAATGCCTGTTACTCCATTTTTTTGAGAATTTATTCTAGTTGAGACCTTCCAAGGTGTCAGGTCCACCTCTGGACTGAAAGGTGGCTGCTGGCACTGGAAGAAGGGGATCTAAAGACTTTCTTATCTACAGGTAATATGCTTATAATAATCCAACCTTTACAACATCAAACTAATAAAACCACACGTAGGCTATTTAACAAAGTGTAGCAAAAGCCTTGCATGGGTAGTCAATGTGGTGTCTTCATCACAATTAAACTTTTAATAAGCTCAGTTCTTGCAACTGTGAAATAACAATCCATGATTTCATACAACCACTCCAGTGGCTTCATTTTTCCTTCATAAAGGAGTAGTTTATGATCACCCTTAGAGAGTGTCAGAGTCTGCATACATACACATACAGTTACTATTGTATAGGAAAAGTAGTAAAGCTTGATCCAATGTCCATAAAATTAAAGTATTTTCTGAATTCAGTAAAGGATTTCTTGTATCAGACTCACTGTCAGTAATTTCCCTATCACTTTCCTATCTTTCTGTACATTCTTTTAAAAAAATCATGAGTTTCTTACCTAAAAAAAAAAAAAACACTGAAAAGTAGGGTTTGTTTAAATTATAGACTTTCCATTTTAAGTAATTTTGAAACATTTACCATTTGCCTGTGTTCAGCCTTTCAGCTACTAGGCAAATTCTGTCCAAGTCCCAAAACACAGAAAATTCCTGTTAGAAAGGTAAATAAATTTACTAATACTTCCTTTGCAGCACAGGAATATGTTTACATATCTCCAACAGTAAGATCCCTGGTGCATTTGCTCTGCCAGAGTAAGCAAGAGAAATCTATTCTAAAACAAGAACGTTACCTTTAATTCTCAAAATCTAAATGGCAGGTGAATCTATCCCACTAGGCTTTAATGATTGATTCAAAGTTGGATCCTAAGACCTTTAAAAAATATCTTTTAATTGAAAGTGCTGGCTATTGATATTATATTGCTGTCATGTAGTAATTTACTACTGTATACCATGAATTTCTATTCTTGGCAGTGAAACAAAATGTTCCCTTAAAACTCCTTGCATTCATGCCATTTTTTTAAGCTGAAATATACTAGACAAAACTAGTCTTCCATTATCTACAGAACTTTTCTTTTTGTATAAAAGAGCAAAAAAAAATTAAATAGAAGATGATTTATATAATGTTATTTACAATTTCTCTACTTCATAGAGATCTGCTTAGTACTGGATACACCTTGCTCAGTATTTTATTAAATTACTCATTAAAGATTTTGACATTTAATCCTTAAACACCAAAGAAAAATAAAGCTATTACAACATTACTGAATTTTTAAAATTTACTTCCCTGACTTGGATGAACTCCTTTTGCAGGTAAAAAACACAAGTATGTGTATTTGTATGCTTAATGAAACTGGAATAAGATTATCCCCACTAAACTGCATAAGTAGCAAATAAGAAATACCATAAAGTTCAATGAGCTCATCTTCCCGCTCAAAAAAAATCAAAGGAATACCCACACGGATAGTATATGCAATGTACTTAGCATTAGCAAAATTGTAGATTCTGAAGTTCTCAAAGGTGGTACAAAGATGATACATCTAAGAATACTGTTACGGTTGTGTTAACCTCAGTCCTTTAGGAAAGGTGAATACCAAAATATGTGTTTAAAGAACATCTGAACTGAGTGAGCCCAAAGCATTTCACAATATGGAATAAGATTAGCATTTACATATATAAAGATACAGAATAGCTTCAATTCATATTTTTGTTCATGCTGTATAAATTTATTTTTCAGCTTTTATCAAATCCTAGTTTTCAGTTAAAACATTGTGTATCTTATTATAGAATCATAGAATCATAGAATCATGGAATCATTAAGGTTGGAAAAGACCTCTAAGATCATTGAGTCGAACTGTCAACCCAACACCACCATGCCCACTACACCATGTCCCTAAGCACCACATCTACACGTCTTTTAAATACTTCCAGGGATGGTGACTCCACCACTTCCCTGGGCAGCCTGTTCCAAGGCCTGATCACTCTTTCAGTAAAGAAATTTCTCCTAATGTCCAATCTAAACCTCCCTTGGCACAACTTGAGGCCATTTCCTCTTGTCCTATCGCTAGTTACTTGGGAGAAGAGACCAACACCCACCTCGCTACAACCTCCTTTCAGGTAGTTGTAGAGCGCGATGAGGTCTCCCCTCAGCCTCCTCTTCTCCAGGCTAAACAGTCCCAGTTCCCTCAGCCACTCCTCATAAGACTTGTGCTCCAGACCCTTCACCAGCTTCGTTGCCCTCCTCTGGACACGCTCCAGCACCTCCATGTCCTTCTTGTAGTGAGGGGCCCAAAACTGAACACAGTATTCGAGGTGCGGCCTCACCAGTGCCGAATACAGGGGCACGATCACCTCCCTACTCCTGCTGGCCACACTATTCCTAATACAGGCCAGGATGCCATTGGCCTTCTTGGCCACCTGGGCACACTGCCGACTCGTGTTCAGCCGGCTGTCAATCAACACCCCCACGTCCTTTTCCTCTGGACAGCTTTCCAGCCACTCTTGCCCAAGCCTGTAGCATTGCACGGGGTTGGTGTGGCCAAAGTGCAGGACCCGGCACTTGGCCTTGTTGAACCTCATACAGATGGCCTCAGCCCATCGATCCAGCCTGTCCAGGTCCCTCTGCAGAACCTCCCTACCCTCAAGCAGATCAACACTCCAGCCCAACTTGGTGTTGTCTGCAAACTTACTGAGGGAGCACTCAATACTCTCATCCAGATCATTGATAAAGATATTAAACAGAACTGGCCCCAAAACTGAGCCCTGGGGAACACCACTCGTGACCGGCTGCCAACTGGATTTGACTCCATTCACCACAACTCTCTGGGCTCGGCCGTTGTTGTGGTTTAACCTGGCAGGCAGCCAAATACCACACAGCCGCTCGCTCACTCCCCCTCCTCCCAGTGCAACGGGGAGAGAATTGGAAGGGTAAGAGTGAGAAAAAACTTGTGGGTTGAGATAAAGACAGTTTAATAGAACAGAAAAGGAAGGGGAAATAATAATAATAATAATAATAATGATGATGATGATGATGATGATGATGATAGAATATACAAAATGAGTGATGCACAATGCAATTGCTTACTACCCGTGCTGACTGATAACCAAGTAGCAATCACTACTTCTGGGAACGCCTACCATTCATATCCTGAGCATGACGTCACATGCTATGGAATACCCCTTTGGCCAGCTGGGCCAGCTGTCCCGGCTATGCTCCCTCCCAGCCTCTTGTGCACTTCGCAGAGCATGGAAGCTGAGTGTCCTTGACTAGCAGGGTACTTAGCAGCAACTGAAAACATCAGTGTGTTATCAACATTCTTCTCATACTAAATCCAAAACACAGCACTAGGGAGAAATTTAACTCTACCCCAGCCGAAACCAGGACAGCCGTCCAGCCAGTTTTTTACCCAGTACACCTGTCTAAGCCGTGAGTCGCCAGCTTCTCTAGGAGAATGCTGTGGGAGACAGTGTCAAAGGCTTGACTAAAGTCCACAGCCTTTCCCGCAACCACGAGGTGGGTCACCTGGTCATAGAAGGAGATCAGGTTGGTCAAGCAGGACCTGCCTTCCATGAACCCGTGCTGGCTGGGCCTGATCCCCTGGTTGTCCCACACATGCCTTCTGAGTGCCCTCAAGATGAACGACTTCATAATCTTCCCGAGTACTGAGGTCAGGCTGTCAGGCCTGTAGTTCCCCAGATCCTCCTTCCGGCCCTTCTTGTAGATGGGCGTCACATTGGCAAGCCTTCAGCCATCTGGGACCTTCCCTGTTAACCAGGACTGCTGGTAAATGATGGAGAGCGGCTTGGCGAACTCTTCTGCCAGCTCCCTCAGTACCCTTGAGTGGATCCAGTCCAGCTCCATAGACTTGTGAGCATCCAGGTGGCATAGCAGGTCGTTAACTTCTTCCTCTTGGATTATGGGGGGTTTATCCTGGTCGCCGTCCCTGTCTTCCAGCTCAGGGGGCTGAATACCCTGAGGATAACCGCTCTGACTATTAAAGACTGAGGCAAAGAAGGCATTAAGTACCTCAGACTTATCCTCGTCCTCAGTGGCAATGTTCCCCCCCACATCTAATAAAGGATGGAGATTCTCCTTGGCTCTCTTTTTGTCATTAATGTATTTGTAAAAGCATTTTTTGTTGTCTCTTATGACAGTGGCCAGATTGAGTTCTAGCTGGGCTTTTGCCTTTCTAATTTCCTCTCTGCATGACCTAATGAGATCCCTGTACTCTTCTTGAGTTGCCTGCCCCTTCTTCCACAATTGGTAAACTCTCCTTTTTTTCCTGAGTCCCAGCCAGAGCTCCCCATTCAGCCAGGCCGGTCGTCTTCCCCACCCGTTCTTCTTACAGCACATGGGGACAGCCTGCTCCTACACCTTTAAGGCTTTCTTCTTGAAGAATGTCCAGCCTTCCTGGACCCCTTTGCCCTTCAGGACTGTCTCCCAAGGGACCCTCTCGACCAGTGTCCTGAGCAGGCCAAAGTCGGCCCTCCAGAAGTCCATAGTAGCGGTTTTGCTGGCCCCCTTCCTTACTTCACCAATAATCAAGAATTCTATCATTTCTTGATCGCTAAGCCCAAGCCGGCCTCCAATTACCACATCTCCCACCAGTCCTTCTCTCTTTGTAAATAGCACGTCAAGTGAGCAGGTCAATCTTCTCTAAGCTCCGAAATCTTCATTCTGATTAACTGACTCTTCAGAAACACACTGTATTTACCTACTTTTCATTGTCTTACATATACTCTAAGCTAATTATTACAACATTTGCGGCCACCATAAGTCAACTGAATTGTCTTACAAAGGTTTCCTTTTTTTTTCATAACAATATATGTTTTTAAGTTTTCTCTGCAGACCTGTGCTACATGCTTTTCATTGCCATTCCTCCTTCTCCCAAACAGCAGCATTGCCAGGAAGTAAGAAGAAGAGCATGCCATTGTTATCATGGCTGTTTACTTTCATATAAACACTGGAAGTACTTAATTTATTTATCTGCTTTGTTAAACTTTGTCTGTGAAAAGTTGATGAAGTACTAGCTCTCAAATATAGTCCATAGAAATTGTTTGAGCAGTTAATTTAGAAAACCAGCAAATTATTTCTCTTTAACTTTTACATGCAACTTCATGCAACCTTTACTTCCCCTTTTAAAATCAAGGTTTTTATATAGTAGGAGAAATAATGTATTTAAACCTATGTGTATATATGTATTAATTTACATTAGATATGTACTAATTTACATACATGCCAAGAAAGACAGAGTTCATATTGCTCGAATCACCCTCATATGGTACCTCCTGACAATTCTACAGACTTAATCCTGGCGCAGGGTTGGGTTTTTTTTTAAAATGTTGTTCTTTCCCTTTGGAATTGAACAAGCATTTGTTTACTCGTGAAACTTCTATATTTGGGTGCCAAAGTCCTTCAGCCTATTATGCATGAGAGAGTGAGGAATGACATAGTTTGTTGCTGGCATTACTTTGCCATATTACTTTCTGTTCTCCATTCTACAGACAGGAAAGACAGTCTATCTGGTATACTTAGAAGCCCTCAATGTCCCTCTGCAATGTGACATTAGGAAAAGACACGTCGGTCTTCAGCCAAGCACAGATATAAGTGTGATGGTGCACTACTGCCTGGAGAGGCACATTCACCCAGGGAATGTGACTGATAGCAACTGTGGACTGGAGAAGCTGCACAGCTGCAGACTAGAGCTACGTGTGGTCTGACTATAGCTTAGCATTTTAGTTTCTTATCTGTCACAGAACCTGTTCTAGCATACATAATCACAGAAATGAAAAAATTACAACTGTATACATTCCTAAGCTACGTGTACTGAAAAATACCACAAATTGATCATCAGTGCCATCAAACCACTGTTATTTGAAGTTATTCAATTCCGATTAGTTTCAATTTTTTAAAGCTTTTAACTAAAGGAGAAGCAGACTCATTGTGCCATTTTCCTTGTTTTTAATTATCAGTACTACATCCATTCTCTCTGCTATGATGGATTTTGTATCCACATCTGTCAATCTGAATGTATTCAATATTAAAAGATCACAAGTCTGGAAGAACATAAGGTCTGACTCGCTATTATATTGCAGTATTATAACAGAAGTTAACACTCAGTGAGGAGACAGTAGCCAGGCAGGTACTTTTGGGTTTAGTAATATAAAGGAATCCAGAGTACCGCTCAGGGGGAACACCACCACAACACCTTCCAGCTAGCTTCAAAGCAAAGGAGCTTCTACTACTATCTGCTAATGTGTAAGGGATATGTACAGAATATGCATGCTGAAGTGTAAGAAATTGCTAGAAAGAAGAAGATTACATAGGAGGAAGTGAGAGAAGAAGATTACAGACCTTGGAGGTAGAGATGGGAAGGACAGAATTAATTTGTTTCCTGAGAACCCAAAATGCTTTTTAAGGGGAGATGACAGCTGAAGTAACACCTAAATCTCATTGCATTAGATACCGTATGCACACCAAGGAAGTGTGCTTGGATAATGCATAAAATTCTGACATCTTCATTTTCAAGGCACTGCTCAGATATCATAGAATCATAGAATCACAGAATATCTCGAATTGGAAGAGACCCATAAGGATCATTGAGTCCAACTCCCTGCTCCCTTATGTAGGCAAACTCTTCCTAGGAACAGGTGCTCACATTGTGAGTGTTTTTTAAGAAGTTGATTGTTGTGGTTTAACCTGGCAGGCAGGCAAATACCACGCAGCCGCTCACTCACTCCCCCCGCCCACCCCCAGTGGGACGGGGAGAGAATTGGAAGGGTAAGAGTGAGAAAAACTCGTGGGTTGAGATAAAGACAGTTTAATAGAACAGGGAAAAAAAGGGAAAATAATAATGATAATGCTAAAATATACAAAATGAGTGATGCACAATGCAATTGCTCACCACCCACGCTGACCGATAACCAAGAAGCGATCGGTACTTCCTGGATCACCCCTACCCTTCATATACTGAGCATGACGTCACATGGTATGGAATACCCCATTAGCCAGCTGGGCTGGCTCTCCCGATTATGTTCCCTCCCACCTTGTGTACCTAGCTCAGTCAGTAGGCACGGGAGCTGTCCTTGGACTAGGAGGGCACTTAACAACAACTGAAAACATCAGTGTGTTATCAACATTCTCCTCATACTAAATCCAAAACACAGCACTAGGAAGAAATTTAAGCCTATCCCAGCCAAAACCAGGACAGTATCCACCCCTTATTACATACCATTTACGTCGTGCTTAGGTCTCACATCTTTTTTTAATACATTTCAATTAACCACCACTATCTTAACCACACACGTATATATATATGCACACAGAGATATCATTCCCTCGGCCTATGGACTATCCCTCTAAAATGTCCACTGAGTTCATTTAGTCCATGACTTTGGGCTCCATCTGTTATAACAGTCTTTCAGGGCCAAAGAGATGGTGTGCGGTGTTGGGCCGTTGCATCCTGAAGCCAGTTCTCGTTTTGGTACTGCTGCGCTCGTCCAGTTCTATCATCATTGCACGTTGCTCGGTTTCATTGGAGTTAGTTCATTCTTCACTAATCTGGGTGATTTTCACTGCTATACCACTGCTATATCATAGAAATAATGATATACAATATCATGTAACAGTTGACATCAAAATTCAGTTCGTTGGCTATTTTCACCCAAAATCAAATCCCCTTGAGGTACACACCGGACCTCACCATCCTTTCGCATCACCCACCAGGTGCACCCAGGTCCTTGAGCAAAAGCAATCCCACGAATGGATTTTCCCTTGCCAGAGGCAGGAGTAACCCAGACTGTCTTCCCCAGCATATTTCTTATGTGCACGAGAGGGACTTTATCTCCATCTACAGTACGTAAGAGTCTTGATTGGGCAGGGCGAGCTCGATTGGCAGATCCCCTGGTATTGACTAACCAGGTGGCCTTTGCTAAATGTGTGTCCCAATGCTTGAATGTCCCACCACCCATTGCTCTCACCGCAGTCTTTAGCAGTCCATTGTATCGTTCGATTTTCCCGGAGGCTGGTGCATGATAGGGGATGTGATAGACCCACTCAATGCCATGCTCTTTGGCCCAGGTGTCTATGAGGGTGTTTCGGAAGTGAGTCCTGTTGTCTGACTCAATTCTTTCTGGGGTGCCATGTCGCCACAGGACTTGCTTTTCAAGGCCCAGGATGGTGTTCCAGGCAGTGGCATGGGGCACAGGGTAAGTTTCTTGCCAACTGGTGGTTGCTTCCACCATGGTGAGCACATAGCGCTTACCGTGTCAGGTTTGTGGGAGCGTGATATAATCAATCTGCCAGGCCCCCCCATATTTATATTTCAACCATCGTTCTCCATACCAAAGAGGCTTTACTCGCTTGGCTTGCTTGATTGCAGCGCATGTTTCACATTCGTGGATAACCTGTGCAATAACATCCATGGTTAAGTCCACCCCTCGATCACGAGCCCATCTATATGTTGCGTCTCTTCCTTGATGGCCTGAAGCGTCATGGGCCCACCGAGCTATAAATAATTCACCCTTATGTTGTCAGTCCAAATCCACCTGAGCCACTTCAATCTTAGCAGCCTGGTCCACCTGCTGGTTATTTTGATGTTCCTCAGTGGCCCGACTCTTGGGCATCTACGTGACGTACTTTTACAGCCAGGTTCTCTACCCGGGCAGCAATATCTTGCCACAACGCGGTAGCCCAGATGGGTTTACCTCTGTGCTGCCAGTTGTTCTGCTTCCACTGCTGCAACCACCCCCACAGGGCATTTGCCACCATCCATGAGTCAGTATAGAGATAAAGTACTGGCCATTTTTCTCATTCGGCAATGCCCAAGGCCAGCTGGATGGCTTTCACCTCTGCAAAACTGGCTCGATTCACCTTCTCCTTCAGCAGTTTCTGCAACTTGGCATATAGGACTCCATACAGCAGCTTTCCACCTCTGATGTTTTCCCACAAGGCGACAGGACCCATCAGTGAACAGGGCATATTGCTTCTCGTCTTCTGGTAGTTTATTATACAGTGGGGCCTCTTCAGCACGTGTCACCTCCTCCTCTGTGGATATGCCAAAATCTTTGCCTTCTGGCCAGTTCATGATCACTTCCAAGATTCCTGGGCGACTGGGGTTTCCTATTCGGGCCCATTGTGTGATCAGCACGACCCACTTACTCCACGTAGCATCGGTTGCACGATGTGTAGAGGGGACCTTCCCTTTGAACATCCAGCCCAGCACCGGCAGTCGGGGTGCCAGGAGGAGCTGTGCTTCAGTACCAACCACTTCCCAAGCAGCTTGAACCCCTTCCTATGCTGCCAATATCTCCTTCTCAGTTGGAGTGTAGCGGGCCTCGGATCCTCTGTATCCCCGACTCCAAAACCCCAGGGGTCGACCTCGAGTCTCCCCTGGTGCTTTCTGCCAGAGGCTCCAGGTAGGACCATTCTCCCCGGCTGCGGTGTAGAGCACATTCTTCACATCTTGTCCTGCCCGGACTGACCCAAGGGCTACTGCCTGAACTATCTCCTGTTTAATTTGTTCAAATGCTTGTCGTTGCTCAGGGCCCCATTTGAAGTCGTTCTTCTTCCTGGTCACGTGAGAGAGAGGGCTTACGATCTGACTGTAATTTGGAATATGCATTCTCCAAAAACCCACAACGCCTAAGAAAGCTTGCGTTTCCTTTTTGCTAGTCGGTGGGGACATGGCTGTTATTTTATTGATCACATCTGTTGGGATCTGACGACGTCCATCTTGCCATTGTATTCCTAAAAACTGGATCTCCTGTGCAGGTCCCTTGACCTTACTTTGCTTTATGGCAAAACCAGATTTCAGAAGGATTTGAATTATTTTCTTCCCTTTCTCAAAAACTTCTTCTGCTGTGCTGCCCCATACGATGATGTCATCAATGTACTGCAGGTGTTCTGGAGCCTCACCCTGTTCCAGTGCAGTGTGGATCAGTCCATGGCAAATGGTAGGGCTGTGTTTCCACCCCTGGGGCAGTCGGTTCCAGGTGTACTGGACACCCCTCCAAGTGAAAGCAAACTGTGGCCTGCACTCTGCCGCCAAAGGGATGGAGAAGAACGCATTAGCGATATCAATGGTGGCGTACCACTTGGCTGGCTTTGACTCCAGTTCGCATTGAAGTTCCAGCATGAACGGCACGGCAGCACTCAGTGGTGGCGTGACTTCGTTCAGGCCACGGTAGTCTACTGTTAGTCTCCACTCTCCATTAGACTTTTGCACTGGCCATATGGGACTGTTAAAGGGTGAGCAAGTCTTGCTGATCACTCCTTGGCTCTCCAGTCGACACATCGGCTCATGGATGGGGATCAGAGAGTCTCGATTGGTGCGGTATTGCCGCCGGTGCACTGTTGTGGTAGCGATTGGTACTTGTTGTTCTTCAACCCTCAGCAACCCCACAACAGAAGGGTCCTCTGAGAGACCAGGCAAGGTGGACAGCTGTTTCGTTTCCTCCGTCTCCAGGGCAGCTATACCAAAAGCCCACTGGTACCCTTTTGGGTCCTTGAAATACCCTCTCCTGAGGTAGTCTATGCCAAGGATGCACGGAGCTTCTGGGCCAGTCACAATGGGGTGCTTCTGCCACTCATTCCCAGTCAGGCTCACTTCGGCCTCCAATACAGTTAACTCTTGGGATCCCCTTGTCACTCCAGAAATACAAATGGGTTCTGCCCCTTTATAGTTTGATGGCATCAGGGTACACTGTGCACCGGTATCTACGAGAGCCTTATACTCCTGTGGCTCTAATGTGCCAGGCCATCGAATCCACACAGTCCAGTAAACCCGGTTGTCCCTTTCCTCCACCTGGCCGGAGGCAGGGCCCCTCTAGTTCTGGTCATAGTATCCATCTCTTACTTCTTGCAAACGTGAGTCAGAAATTTCTTCATTGCAATTACAATCCAAAGTAAGATCAGCCCTTCTACTCTGTCTGGGGAACTGTTCACTGGAAACTGGACTGTCGTGAGACAGGTTTTTCCTGAGAACTGGAGCAGCATTTTTCCTGGGAGAACCCCCTTGTGTCATTGTTTTTCCTTGCAACTCACGTACAAGTGCCTCTAGGATGAAGGTAGGTTTTCCATCCCACTGCCTCATGTCCTCTCCATGGTCACACAGGTAAAACCACAGGGTGCCCCATGGTGTGTACTTTCGATATCCTCTCTCTTGAGGAGAAAAACGCTGACTCCTAACAGCTGAGATACTGGTCCGTACAGGTGGAGAATAGAACATATCCTCTTTGAATTGCTGGACCTCCCGGGACAGTTTCTCCACAGCCGAGACAAGGGAGGAGGAGATAGGTACTTCAAAATCCCAAAGTCTGCTAACCACCTCATCCACCGTTGGTGCTTCTTCCTCTTTCCAGCACAGTACTGCCAACGAACTGGCATACGATGCTGGTGCGCTCCGTACCAACTTCCGCCACATGGGTCGGGTGCCTGGACGTCATCTGGATCTTTGGGTGTTCGGGCGTCGTCCAGATCACTATAAACCACCTCCAGCACGCCTAGTTCTCTCAGGTACTGGATACCTCTCTCCATAGTGGTCCATTTGCTTAGGCCATATATAACATCTTCCTTGAAGGGATACCTGTCCTTTACGCCTGACAGCAGTCGCCTCCAGAGGCTGAGGACCTCTGTCCTTTTTCCAATTGCTTTGTCAATACCCGCTTCCCTAGCAAGGGATCCCAGCTGTTTGGCTTCTTTCCCCTCTAATTCCAGGCTACTGGCCCCATTATCCCAGCATCGGAGCAGCCAGGTAACAATATGCTCGCCTGGACGACGGCCGAAATCTTTCCGCATATCTTGCAACTCATTCAGGGATAAGGATCGTGTGGTTTCCGTCTCGTTTATGAGTTCTTCCTCTTCCTCCTCCCCTCCTCGTGATGGCCGTGCTTTTACATCATCCTTTTCTACACGACCTGACTTCCGCTGCAAAGATTTCTTCTTCTGTACAGGGGCGACGGATACCAGCGACGGTTGGTCCTCTGGTTCAGCTGTAGTACCCGTCGCGAGGGTTTGGGTAGCTGCAGTGCCTGTCGCGGGGATTGGAGTACTTGTAGTGACTGTTGCTGGGGTTTGAGTGGCTGCAGCGCTTGTCGCACTGGTTGGAGTAACTGCAGTGACTGTTGACGGAGTTTGAGTAGCTGCAGTGCCTGCTGTGGGGGTTGGAGTAACTGTAGTGACTGTTGCCGGGGTCTGAGTAGCCATAGTGGTTGTTGTGGGGGTTGAAGTAGCCACGGTGCCTGTCGCAGGGGTTTGAGTAGCCACAGTGGTTGTCGTGCGGGTTGAAGTAGCTACAGTGCCTGTCGTGGGGGTTTGAGTAGTCACCGTGTCTGTTGCTGGGGTTGATCTCTGGACAGTATTCCTGAATAGTTGTTTAACTCTAAACAAGGCCTCAACCACATTCAGGAGACATAGCAATATGAACATGCTCGTTTGAACATCCCAAGGATATTCAAAATTCTCAGGGAATATTGTGGACGTCTTCATGAAGAGGATAGAAGAAAAAGGAGTTTCTGAAGATATGGAAGGGAAGGTGAACAAGTGGGAGAAAGTGTCCCATCCTGTCTCCCCACTAAATTCATCCTCTGAGGTGAAGACGTAAGAAGTGTAATTATTAATAGTTTCCAAAAGATAGCTCCCAAAGAACAGGAATAATGGCAGTGCTGAGTACAGGCTCGTGACCAATAATTTTATCATAACATAAAGCCAGGTCACACAGTATAGCAAAGCAATGACCTTAATCCATTTCCCAGAGGTGACCAACCCCACATACAAACTGATAATCAGCAGTATAGACAGCCAGTAAGGTGCTATATACCACAACTGCAAGAACAGATCCAAAAACTCTGAGAGCAAATAAATCAACATTGTGAACAGCGAGTACTAAACTGATATAATGAATGCTTATAACAAATCTGTTTTAACCCGTTCGGGTCAGATGTGTCGTTATCTCAACCCTTCGAGCCCCACGTTGGGCGCCAAAAAAGGACTGTCGTGGTTTAACCTGGCAGGCAGCCAAATGCCACGCAGCCGCTCACTCACTCCCCCCACCCCCAGCGGGACGGGGAGAGAATCGGAAGGGTAAGAGTGAGAAAAACTCGTGGGTTGAGATAAAGACAGTTTAATAGAACAGGGAAAAAAAGGGAAAATAATAATGATAATGATAAAATATACAAAATGAGTGATGCACAATGCAATTGCTCACCACCCGCCCTGACCGATAACCAAGTAGCAGTCGGTACTTCCTGGATCACGCCTACCCTTCATATACTGAGCATGATGTCACATGGTATGGAATACCCCATTAGCCAGCTGGGCTGGCTCTCCCGATTATGTTCCCTCCCACCTTGTGTACCTAGCTCAGTCAGTAGGCATGGGAGCTGTCCTTGGACTAGGAAGAGCACTTAGCAACAACTGAAAACATCAGTGTGTTATCAACATCCTCCTCATACTAAATCCAAAACACAGCACTAGGAAGAAATTTAACCCTATCCCAGCCGAAACCAGGACATTGATTTTGATCTTTAAACCCAGTTTTAGTTGTTTAGAAGTTTTGAAGCCACACACATTAAAGACTGAGATGCTCAGATATTGTAGTAACTGGACCAACTGGTACAATATATAGCTATCAGAAGCCAGTAGAATTTTCCTCTTTATTTTCAGTTCATACCGGATTGTCATGACACATGGCTCCATTTCATTTGACTCTATCACAATGCAGCCTTAAGTAATCTTTCTGCCATTTGCTCAAATTCCAGTAACTGCTATTAATGCTATTCTTGTACCTAAACCAAGTAATTCTCACATGAAACAGATTGAGAAATATTCTCTTAACATTTACTAAATTTCACTGCAACATTGTTGTGGTTTAACCCCAGCTGGCAGCTACGCACCACAGTTGGCAAACAAGCCCCATGGCAAGCACAGGAGCCTCCCCATTAATAGCTAAACAGCACTAACAGCTATAAATTCAATCTAGCACATTCCAATCAAACCTGTCATTATCTTGAACCCTGCAAGACCCACACTGGGTGCCAAAAAGGGCTGTCGTGATTTAACCCCAGCCAGCAACTAAGCACCAAATAAACACTAAGCCGGCAACTAACTCCGAGCTCCGGTGGGATGGGAGAGAGAATCAGAAGGGTAAAAGTGAGAAAACTCGTAGGTTGAGATAAAGACACTTTAATAGGGAAAGCAAAAGCCGTGCACGCAAGCAAAGCAAATCAAGGAATTCACTCACTACTTCCCATCGGCAGGCAGGTGTTCAGCCATCTCCGGGAAAGCAGGGCTCCATCACGCGTAACGGTTACTTGGAGCCTCACCCTGTTCCAGTGCAGTGTGGATCAGTCCATGGCAAATGGTAGGGCTGTGTTTCCACCCCTGGGGCAGTCCCGGTGTACTGGACACTCCTCCAAGTGAAAGCAAACTGTGGCCTGCACTCTGCTGCTAAAGGGATTGAGAAGAAGGCATTAGCAATGTCAATTGTGGAGTACCACTTGGCTGCCTTTGACTCCAGTTTGTATTGAAGTTCTAGCATGTCCGGCACGGCAGCACTCAACGGCAGCGTGACTTCGTTCAGGCCACGATAGTCTACTGTTAGTCTCCACTCTCCATTGGACTTTCGCACTGGCCATATGGGACTGTTAAAAGGTGAGCGAGTCTTGCTGATCACTCCTTGGCTCTCCAGTCGACGAATCAGCCCATGGATGGGGATCAGAGAGTCTCGGTTGGTGCGGTATTGCTGCCGGTGCACTGTTGTGGTAGCAATTGGTACCTGCTGTTCTTCAACCTTCAACAACCCCACAACAGAAGGGTCCTCTGAGAGACCAGGCAAGGTGGACAGCTGTTTCGTTTCCTCCGTCTCCAGGGCAGCTATACCAAAAGCCCACTGGTACCCTTTTGGGTCCTTGAAATACCCTCTCCTGAGGTAGTCTATGCCAAGGATGCACGGAGCCTCTGGGCCAGTCACAATGGGGTGCTTCTGCCACTCATTCCCAGTCAGGCTCACTTCGGCCTCCAATACAGTTAACTCTTGGGATCCCTCTGTCACTCCAGAAATACAAATGGATTCTGTCCCTTTATAGTTTGATGGCATCAGGGTACACTGTGCACCAGTGTCTACGAGAGCCTTATACTCCTGTGGCTCTAATGTGCCAGGCCATCGAATCCACACAGTCCAGTAAAACCCGATTGTCCCTTTCCTCCACCTGGCCGGAGGCAGGGCCCCTCTAGTTCTGGTCATAGTATCCATCTCTCACTTCTTGCAAACGTGAGTTAAGAATTCCTTTGTTACAATCCAAAGTAAGATCAGCCCTTCTACTCTGTCTGTGGAACTGTTCACTGGAAACTGGACCGTCGTGAGACAAGTTTTTCCTGAGAACTGGAGCAGTATTTTTCCTGGGAGAACCCCCTTGTGTCATTGTTTTTCCTTGCAACTCCCATACATGTGCCTCTAGGGTCAAGGTAGGTTTTCCATCCCACTGCCTCATGTCCTCTCCATGGTTGCGCAGGTAAAACCACAGGGTGCCTGTCGTGGTTTAACCTGGCAGGCAGCCAAATACCACGCAGCCGCTCACTCACTCCCCCCGCCCCCCAATGGGACGGGGAGAGAATCGGAAGGGTAAGAGTGAGAAAAACTCGTGGGTTGAGATAAAGACAGTTTAATAGAACAGAAAAGGGAGAATAATGATAATAAATAATGATAGAATATACAAAATGAGTGATGCACAATGCAATTGCTCACCACCCGCGCTGACCGATAACCAAGTAGCGATCGGTACTTCCTGGATCACGCCTACCCTTCATATACTGAGCATGACGTCACATGGTATGGAATACCCCATTGGCCAGCTGGGCTGGCTGTCCTGATTATGTTCCCTCCCATCTTGTGTACCTAGCTCAGTCAGTAGGCACGGGAGCTGTCCTTGGACTAGGAGGGCACTTAACAACAACTGAAAACATCAGTGTGTTATCAACATTCTCCTCATACTAAATCCAAAACACAGCACTAGGAAGAAATTTAACCCTATCCCAGCCGAAACCAGGACAGTGCCCCATGGTGTGTACTTTCTATATACTCTCTCTTGAGCAGAAGAACGCTGACTCCTAACAGCTGAGATACTGGTCCATACAGGTGGAGAATAGGACCTATCATCTTTGAGTTGCTGGACCTCCCGGGACAGTTTCTCCGCAGCTGAGACAAGGGAGGAGGATACACTTTCTTCGTATTCCCGGAGATTGCTAACCAACTCATCTACCCTTGGCGCTTCTTCCTCTTTCCAGCACAGTACTGCCAACGAACTGGCATATGATGCTGGTACGCTCCGTACTAATTTCTGCCACATGGGTTGCATGCACTGAACTTCATCTGGATCTTTGGGTGTTGGTCATCGTCCAGGTCACTATAAACTATCTCCAGCACGCCTAGTTCTCTCAGGTACTGGATACCTCTCTCCATAGTGGTCCATTTGCTTGGGCGATATATAACATCTTCCTTAAAGGGATACCTTTCCTTCACGCCTGACAGCAGTCGCCTCCAGAGGCTGAGGGCCTGTGTTCCTTTTCCAATTGCTTTGTCAATGCCTCCTTCTGTAGCAAGGGATCCCAGCTGTTTGGCTTCTTTCCCCTCTAATTCCAGGCTACTGGCCCCATTATCCCAGCATCGGAGCAGCCGGGTAACAATATGCTCGTCTGGACGATGGCTGAAATCTTTCCGCATATCTTGCAGATCACTCAGGGATAGGCATTGGGTGGCTTCCGTCTCATTTATGAGTTCTTCCTCTTCCTCCTCCCCTCCTCGTGATGGCCCTGCTTTTACATCATCCCTTTCTAAACGACCTGACCTCCGCTTCCAAGATTTCCTCTTCTGTACAGGGGCGACTGATACCAGCAAGGGTTGGTCCTCTGGTTCAGCTGTAGTGCCTGTTGCTGGGGTTTGGGTAGCTGCAGTGCTTGTCATGGGGGTTGGAGTAACTGTAGTGATTGTTGCCGGAGTTTGAGTGGCTGCAGTGCCTGTTGCAGGGGTTGGAGAAGCTACAGTGACTGTTGCCGGGGTTTGAGTAGCCACAGGGGTTGTCGTGGGGTTTGAAGTAGCCGCAGTGCCTGTCGTGGGGTTTTGAGTAGCCACTGTGTCTGTTGCCGGGGTTGATCTCCCGCTGCCCGCAGCCCCCGGGACCCGCCGCTCCGCCTGCCCTGATGAGGCACCACCGTTTGCCCTCCCTCTTTTCTTGTTCCTGAGGGTTGATCTCTGGACAGTATTTCTGAATAGTTGTTTAAACCTAAACAAGGCCTGAACCACATTCAGGAGACATAGGAGCAATATGAACATGCTTGTTTCAACATCCCAAGGATATTCAAAATTCTCAGGGAATACTGTGGACATCTTTGTGAAGAAGATATAGAAGAAAAAGGAGTTTCTGACGATATGAAAGGGAAGATGAACAAGTGGGAGAAAGTGTCCCATCTTGTCTCCCCCTTAAATTCATTCTCTGAGGAGAAAAAAGTGCAATTACTAATAGTTTCTAAGAGGTGGTTCACGAGGTACAGAAATGACGGCAGTGCCGCATACAGATACCAGATTAGACTTATGACCAATGATTTTATCAAACCTCATAAAACAACAGCAAAATGATAATCTTGGCCCAGTTCCGACTAATGATAAACAGCACAAAAGGGAACATATACTGCAAGCAAGGTATTACATGACCCAACATTGAGAGCCAGCCCTACAACTTTGACAGCCAATACATCAACATTGTGACCAATCAATATAAAGAATGCTTATAACAATTTTGCCTTAACACACTTTGGTCAGATCTATCGTTACCTCAACCCTTCTTGCCCCACGTTGGGTGCCAAAAAAGACTGTCGTGGTTTAATCTGGCAGGCAGCCAAATACCACGCAGCCGCTCACTCACTCCCCCCGCCCACCCCCAGTGGGACGGGGAGAGAATCGGAAGGGTAAGAGTGAGAAAAACTCGTGGGTTGAGATAAAGACAGTTTAATAGAACAGAAAAGAGAAAATAATAATAATAATGATAGAATATACAAAATGAGTGATGCACAATGCAATTGCTCACCACCCGCACTGACCGATAACCAAGTAGCAGTCGGTACTTCCTGGATCACCCCTACCATTCATATACTGAGCATGACGTCACATGGTATGGAATACCCCATTAGCCAGCTGGGCTGGCTCTCCTGATTATGTTCCCTCCCACCTTGTGTACCTAGCTCAGTCAGTAGGCACAGGAGCTGTCCTTGGACTAGGAGGGCACTTAGCAACAACTGAAAACATCAGTGTGTTATCAACATTCTCCTCATACTAAATCCAAAACACAGCACTAGGAAGAAATTTAACCCTATCCCAGCCGAAACCAGGACAGAAGACAAACACCACAACTCTGAACGTCCCCACCTTCCTTCTTCTTTCTCCAGCTTTATATGCTGAGCATGACTTCATATGGTGTGGAATATCCCTTTGGTCAGTTGGGGTCAGCTGTCCCAGCTGTGTCCCCTCCTGACTTCTTGTGCACCCTCAGCCTACTCACTGGTGGGGTGGTGTGAGAAGCAGAAAAGGCCCTGACTCTGCGTAAGCACTGCCCAGCAGTAACGAAAACATCCTTGTATTATCAACGCTGTTTTCAGCACAAATCCAAAACATAGCCCCATATTAGCTACTAAGAAGAAAATTAACCCTATCCCAGTGAAAACAAGCACAAACATGTACATGCACTTCAACAATACAGGCAATACATTCATTGCAAAATTTCCTTTCTTCAGAAATGACTGGGGTTAATTGTAGCTTCTCCTTATTCTGAGAACATTAAAATCTAGCATGACTACGCAAAGGCTGCATCCAATTCCAGTCCTGACAGGGAAGGAATTTTGCATAGGTCCCTCAATGGCTGATGAAAACAATGTCATCTCTGTTCCTACAGGAGATCCTTTATTTCCTGTTATTCTTCTTTCTTAAAAGTACTTCCAGCACTTCACTATGATTTCTAGACACAAAAAGTGCATGCAGTATCTGGCTGGCTTGTAAAAGCCAGAGCCAGCCAAGTGCTTCCTGCTGAGAAAACTCAGTACAGCGACATACCAAGCCTTAGAAAAAAATCCAAACCAGTAGTCTAACTAGATTACCTAGGATTTTTTATGTGACTACCTAGTGAGTAGAACATCTCTACAGACATTTCTTCACACTTGGGGGACCCACAACGGTGTTTCCTCTGTCTTCCACTAAAAGCAGTAGCCATAGTCCCATAGCAAAAGGAAATACATAAATTGCAAAGAGACAAGTCTGCCTTTGAGAAAAGCCAAAGTATTTCATTCTCCCAGACATTGAAGACCATGTGAAGGACATGGTTTTTTTGGAAGGCAATATTTAGTCTGACAGCCTTCAGGAATGTATTACTAATTACCTTTACATAAACTATTAAAATCAGAAGCTTGCTCAGTTTAATTGAGGCCTCATGCTGTCTCTTTCCATAAACCAAGCATGGGATAGGATACCAACTGACAGAGCAGAGTAAGCAAGTTTCTGACGTTATTTGCCAAGGTTTTCACAGCAATCCAGTTAAAAAAAAGGTGTGCATCCCACAGCTTGGGCCAAGACCAAGTGTTCACCTCAGAATCAGGCAGAGTAGCCAAGTGCAAAACGTGAGAGTAAAATCCATATTCCCTCTTCTTCACATACTTTGATCCAGTGCATGCAATTATGCCTCCCTCTCATGGCTGGTTGAAGCAGCTATTGTGTCCTACTGTTAACTTTGAAATAAAGGAGATGACCTATAGATAAAGGGGTAGAAAGCTACACTTTTGATTTTGACAATTTCTTCTTTGAGCCACTGCTTTGTTTTCCTCCAGGAGTGATACATTACATACCACTGTTTGGCTCAGAAAGGAAAAACTTTTAAAGTACATAAAATTCCCAGTTTGGTTCACATTATTCCTTCTTCAGAGGTTCAGAGGCCAAATGCTCTTAAGACTTTTGAATGTTATGAATTATGAAACTCAGTCAAGGAATAGAAAAAATACTATGCAACTTTCCTGAAAAATTACAGCTAACCAGGCCTGAAATAACCACAGTTCAATATTCTCTGTGAAATATAGTTGGTCAGTTCCAAGATTAAGAGACTTGACAAAACCTTATATGAATAAAACTGAGCAATAAATAAAGCAATAGGCTCAGCTAAATTGACTCTAGTGCTAGATATATAGGAAGATAGTTGATGATATTTTTAGGAAAAAAATAGTTCACCGCAGAAAGAGAGGAAACACCAAATTAACGGTTTTGAGAGAACTGTACAGTAACCACAATTGAGAAGAGAATACAGCAAATATAGAGTAGATTTGTAGATACATTTGACTTTGCTTGGGAGCTCGTGCTGTATTTTGAATGTCTCATGTCTTACTGAAATTATTTGGTTTTAAGAACACAGTCTCATAATTAACAGAGGTTTATTAAATCAATCTAAGTTTGTGTGTGTATAATCTTTCTAAAAGTCTGCTCAGAAAGCAGAATTAGGTTTGGGAAGGATAATAAATAATATCTAATAATAAAAACAAAACAAGTTATTTTAGTAGGTTGTATAATAGAAAACCTTTTTTAATGAAGTATCAAGGCCTCTGGCTATCTACAGGACATACCGAAAATAAATTAATTTAAGCCATGAGACAAAAAGCAATATCCTTTGTTAAGCATTAACATTGCTGTGGAAGAAATCGGGGTACAACCACACAATCAAAAATTTCTCATATAGCAAAGACCTGGTTGGCAAGTGCAATTTAGTAGGCCAGAAAGCATCTTACTCATTTGTGTTGGGAACTTCACACAGTTACTTGTCTGGGACAAGGGAAAAAGTAACACATTAAACCTTGGAAACTGGTACTGTGCATAAGCTGAAAGCATTTTTCTTTATGTCTACCTAAAAGCCTAGGATGAGAAAAACAGTAGGATCTCAGTAAGACTGAGAAGTTGTCTTTACAGAAAAGAGGCAAAGAATCACTGCTATGTAACATTTGTTGTTCCTAATCTCAAACTGAAAACAAAGCAAATGAGCATCTCCTTGGAACTGGCTGAAATCTTGTCCTGTGTTTTACCTGCATGCAACATAAGCATGTATAAAGCATATAGAATTTCATAGATTTTGCAGCCAAGGCAAAAGGAGATGTAAGGCACCATTACAATATCAGGTGCACACGTTCTTTAGAAATACAAAACAGATAACCCCATGGAAAGCTTATCAAGCTGTGATATGAATAGGCATTGCCAACAGAACATAACTTGTTATAATGTACGCAGTAGTCTTGAAAAATAAGACATGCCAAACTGGGCACACAGTGCATTGCAAAAAACCTTGGTCCAGTTCCCTGTATATGACCACAAAAGTGAGCCTTGAAGTATTTTTTCAGATTTCTGAGGAGAAAAAGAAGCCTGATAGAATTCATCAGGACCAACTGCAAAATACTATATTCAGACAGAAATCATCAGCTGCATAATTAAAGGATAAGGAACAATATCCTAGGCTGCAGCTGCTCCGGAAAAAAAAGCTGTGAATGATAGTGCCCTGGTTTTGGCTGGGATTTAATTTTCTTCCTAGTAGCTGCTATAGTGCTATGTTTTGGACTAAGTATGAGAATAATGTTGATAACACACTGATGTTTTAGTTGTTGCTAAGTAGTGTTTACGCTAGTCAAGGATTTTTCCAAGCTTCAGCTGGAGCTTCCAGAGCTTGCAACCTAATGCTGCATTTCCTTATCAAAGAATGTTCTGTCAGGTGCACAAGAAGCTGGGAGGGAGCATAGCCAGGACAGCTAGCCCAACTGGCTATTGGAGTATTCCATACCATATGATGACCTGCTCAGTATATAAGCTGGGGAGAGTTGGCCAGGGAGGAGTGACCACTGCTCAGGGTCTGGCTGGGCATCGGTCAGCGGGAGGTGGGCAATTGTACATCACTTATTTTGTGCATTCTACCATCATCATCATCATCATTATTGTTATTATTACTATTATTATTATTTTCCCTTCCTTTTCTGTTCTATTGAACTGTCTTTATCTCAATCCACAAATTTTTTTTTTTTTTCCCTCGATTCTCTCCCCCATTCCACTGAGGGGGGTGAAGTGAGTGAGCAGCTGTGTGGTGTTTGGCTGCCTGCTGGGTTAAACCACAACGGATAGCAAGACATAAGATCAATTGAAGTCAACATTGCCATAGTGTTCTAACCAAGACAGATGCTACACTGGGAAAATAAACAGGACTGTATCTCATTAAATCTTTAAGTATAATACTGCAAATAGTTCTGAACTCTAAACTTTGAGTAAGATAAACCTATTTGAAACGCATCAATAGAATCACGTTTCCCAGAACTGCAACTAAAGAAAAGACTGAATGAAGTAGCCTTTCTCAGTGAAGATGTTGTTGGACATGCAACAGACACATGATGATAGTATTCAAATATGTGAAAGGCTGCTGAAGAGAGAAAAGGGAGAAAACAGATGCTGTGATATAGACCTACATGTACTGGTACCCAAGAACTTCTTTTTATCAAAATACTTCTAGCAATTGACAAACCATTGTTCAAACTGGTTTTCACATCAGGTAACAACAGAACAGTGCTGAACAGTCTTAAATAATTCAAGTGGCTAGCCGACTGAATGGTGTAGCCCGTCTGAATCGTGTATCCATAATCATGTTGAAAAAACTCTACCTGTAGTATCTAGTATTCCCAAATTAATTTAGCTGTGCACCTGCTAGGATGCTTGCTCATGTAGCTAAAATTTCAGTAGGTCAGGGAATCAGTTCGTCTTCTGCAAGATCTTAAAACACTTGAAAAATATTACAGAATTAAGATGCCAAAGTTAAGTAGCGTTCCTTCCCATTCATGTTATTTTGATAGCCCTCTCCAGGAAAATGATACATTGCAAATCAGAATTAAGAGAATCAGTCCCCTGAAGCCAACAGATGTATTTCCCTGGATTTCTGACTTTACAATTAATCCTGAAAAAAAGGAAAGGATCTGACAGCAGAAGCTGTAGAGAAAAGATCTCTCATCAACATTATTGATACTGTGAAAAACGATACAAAGAATTAAATCAGCTTCAGGGAAAAAAAATCAAAGTAGCTCAGAAAATAAGCAAATATATGAAATACATTATATGAGCCCTACAGGGTTTGAAAATCAAGAATATAAGGCCAATACAAATAGAAGTCTGCCTAGTCATTTAAGGATAGATATGACTGTGTAGCTTTTCCCTGTTTTTTTCCTAATAGGGGAATCAGAATTTTAAAGATCAGAATATACTCTGACTCTAGTCTTCAGGCAGAAAGGAAAGATAACCACTCTCCTCGCAGTCCCAAAACACAGCTTTTTTTCCAGCAGTTTACTATGTGTTTTATGTGGTTAACAGAAGAGACGTAAACTGTAGTGAACACAAATAAATGTGAGGGTGTTGAAAAATGAGAGATAGTATAGCCCTGTAGCCTAGAAGGGATGGCATTGCCACTGCCAGTAACAGGCCACAGGCCTTGTGTCAGGCTTATGGACCTCAGGTGGTGTCAGGCCTTGCTTGGACTCATCTTGGCCTGTCTGGAGCTATGTGTTAGCTTTTCTAACTGTAACAGCAATTATCTAACCATCGCTTGATTATTTCACCCTTTTTTATTTCTAGCTTTTGCTTAGCTTTATCAATTATATTATGGTTATTGTTGTACATACAACTATAGTAATAACTGTTGGGACAACCCTGGTGGGCCATGGGCTGGGGCTCTGATATAGCTCCAAGCACACACTTCTCAAAGCTCATTTGCACAACCAGCCCTTTCACCAGCAGCCTGATTCAAGATCACACAACTGCACCAAAACCTGGCTGTGAGCCCAGACCGCAAAAGCCATGGGAGGTGGGGAGAAGAGGTCGTGCTCAGGGCCTTGACAATAACATAATTAATCTGTGCAGAATGAAATATCTATGACGCTAGAATCAAATGCAAAGTAGAGAAGTAGAAGCAAAAGACTCCCAATGGCTATGAACAAGTCATCAATGGTCCTTTACAGCTTATTAAAAGAATGCAAGCATGGGAGCTGGCAAAACAGTAAAAAACCAGAAGGTACCCAGTATCTATGTAAGACACTATACATAGTAAATTTGGACATAATGGGGAATTGTAAACAAAAGAAGAAAGAGTGAGACGTTAGCAAACAGATAAAAATGACCACAAGCAGACAGAAGAGTGAGGAGGAAACCACTTTTCTCCTGGTGAATGACTCTGGATGCTGATGGCTCCCTCTAACCCCATCACCAGAGTGCAACCACTGGCCTTAATGTCCACAGGAGCAGTCGAAGTGGGAGCAGAACACCACAGAAATGGGTAGATACTAGAAATTTTGTGTATATCGTTTTAATGGTATAAAATTTGGATGCTAAATGTTAACATCGTTGCAACTAGACTAATAGTAATTCTTTGATAGACCTTTAAAATTTTAAGCTAACACTAAATTCTTGGCTTTGTATGTAGGGTGTGTTCCTTTGGCCCACAGAATGCACAAATTGTAAAGCAATAAACTGAATGAGCATTTGAGCAACTTAGTGTATAAATTGGGTACTAGAGTGGTAATAGCAGTATTAAGCTTTTGTTGACACTATTTCTTAAAGATATTAACAACTGGTAAGCAGGATTTGTATCTTTGTTTTCTACCCCATCTTCAGTCTCTGAACATAAAGTTTTCAATGGGTTGCACCCCAGCTCCCCCAGTCCTTCATATCGTCTAGCTTAAAAGACAAGTATTATCTCACCTTCTTTTTTGTTCATTCTGAAGAGTCTTGTAAGGAGCATAACTCAGTGGTTCTCAAATGAACATATTCTCTAGCTACACTTGCGGCCACAGAAAATGAACGGTAACTGCCAACTGACTGATAACTAACATGTTTTTTCAGAACAGTGCCATAGTAAGTGTTAATGCCTCTTTAAACTCTTGTGGTTTCAAGAAGGTATTGTTAAAAAAACCCCAAGTTTTCAATTTAAAACAATTAGATTACTTTCATACAGATTGAGGTACTGTTCTACTATATATTGGTGTAGAGAGTTCAGCATATGCTTGCATGACCATCTTTACAGAGTTTGTTACAGGGAAAAAGAGGACTATACTAACATCTCCCACAGGGTCCTTCCTGAGAACTATATAGCATCTGAGACTGTACAACATATAGCTATATTACTTACAGTGGAGTAGATCTTTACTAGTAGACTGCCAAAGCATGGTAATTTCAACTGAATATTGTTCCCATTTCAGTCACATTTTACTGCACGAGGAATTTTCCTTCTTTCATACCTATAATAGTTGCTTCTGAGAGAAAGTCAGAAGCAGGTTGTTAAAAACCTGGATAAAAACATGACAATATTTGACCACATCTATTCTTCAGAATAAGTTTGGAGACAGGGACTTCAGAGTTAGACTGAAGGCTGAAATGATATATTCTAAGTCTCTTCCTGCCTGTGATGTCATCCAATAAATAAGAAGTATCAAAATTTCACTTACAATACTCTGTCATACCTCAGAGTTTTGGTAGGTAAGGTTCTTAGGTAAGGCATTAGAAGCCTGAAGTAAAGTAGTCATGATTCGAAATGAAATACAACTGTACAAATATCGACTGTATTGATAACTCTGCTTTGAACATCTACGTAAACAGTTTGTTCTTATGCAGCTTTCAAAACTGAAAATTACAAAAACTCTGCATAAGGTGCCTGAAGCTTTCCTCCTGGAAAAAAATGTGAACACTCATAAATGAAGCATTCCTTTTTTTTTTTTTTTTAAATTTACATGGTCTAACCAATTCTTTCTCATTCAAACATGAAAAATGTGTGAGTAGAATGTCTCTCAGCTGTTACAATAAAGAATATTTAATCAGAACTTAATATGTTGTCATTAGTAAAGAGATAGAAAAAGACAGTGTAAATATTTGTTCAGCAAATCACTGCACTTGACATAATGAGACATTCAAAACATTGCAGCAGAGATAATTGTGTAAAAGCTGTTATTTATTTAATGTTTTGTCTAGTCTACACTCCCCCTCCCAGGAAAGTGGCTGTTCCTTTATGTCCTAGTATTGTTATGAGAATGTTGTAAAGTACCTCAAGACAAAATTGTTGAGATCTCTCATTTCTGAGTTTTTTCACTGAAATGTAATATTTCTGCCTTAATTACTATAGCACTCACAAACCCTTGCAACAGGAAAAAAAGGATTTCCTGAAAGCTGTGTTTGAAACAATGCAAATCAGAAATGGAGTACATTATGTGAACAGAGAATATTTATATTTGTAGCAAATTATTTACTTTATATGAGAGACTGCTAGTGGCTGTTTCTCTCTATCCATGTAGCTGATGCTAAGTTGTTTTTTTTTCATCATCATTTTTGGAGTGTAAGACTACAAAAAAAAATATCCATTCACACAATTTTTTCTACATAGAAAGTAAAATAATTCTATGCAAAACTAAAGTTTGTATACAGTAAGTAGAGAACTGAAGAATAAATTCCGTTGATGCAAAAATATAAGGAGCTTGTGGAGACTGATACTAAAGCTGCTTCTCAAAGAAAACCATATTATTTTCATCTTATACAGAGATTACAGGTTGTAATTTGCTTTAATTACATGTTACTGTTACTAAAAATTGCAGCAGTTTTTAAACATAGTAAATATTCAACGCATTTGCCATTGATGAACACCCTCCCCTAAAATTGTGTCCCTTTTGTCCAAGCAAATTATTGAGGCTAAAAAACCTTCAAAAAATCCACTGTCCTGGTTTCATCTGGGATAGTGTTAAATTTCTTCTTAATGCTGTGTTTTGGATGAGAAGAATGTTGATAACACACTGATGTTTTCAGTTGTTGCTAAGTACCCTGCTAGTCAAGACTTTCAGCTTCCCATGTTCTGCCAGGTGCACAAGAAGCTGGGAGGGAGCATAGCCAGAACAGCTAGCCCAACTGGCCAATGAGGTATTCCATACCACATGATGTCATGCTCAGTATATAAACAGGAGGCGTGGTCCAGAAGTAGCGATCACTTCTTGGGTATTGTTGGGTAGTGGCAAGCAATTGCATTGTGCATCACTCATTTTGTATATTCTATTATTTGTTTTTATTATTATTATCCCTTCCTTTTCTGTTCTATTAAACTGTCTTTATCTCAATCCATGAATTTTAGGTTTTGGGTTTTTTTTATTCTCTCCTCCATCCCACTGTTGGGGGGGAGTAAGAGAGCGGCTGTGTGATGTTTGGCTGCCTGTCAGGTTAAACCACAATACCCACAATTTATCAAATAGGGCAGAACTCTTTCCTAATTTCAGTTCTTCAAAGTTCTTCTTTTCAAGAATAATGCTGTTTGTAATTTAGTTCCACTGAGAGAGAATCTCTGGCATGTCACCTTTCTCCAAGAAAGGGTATGGAATCAGAGTCCTGCAGGTTGGAAGGGACCTCCAGAAGTCATGTTGTTCAAGACATTGCTAAAAGCAGGTCCAGCTAGAGGAGGTGGCTCAGGGCCGTGTTCTGAAGATCCCACAACCTCCTGAGGCACCTGTTCCAGTGTTTGAACATCCTCATGGTAAAAAACAGTTTCCTTACATCAAGCAGGCATTTCCCACATTGCAACCTGTGTTTGTGGCCTGTCATCTTTTTACTCTGCACCTCCACAAAGAGTCTGACCTCATCTTCAACATGTCCTCCCAACAGGTAGTTGTAGTCAGACTTAAAATTTTCTCTCTGCCTTCTCTTCTTGAAACTGGACAAGCCCATTTATCTCAGTCTCTATTTTCATGTCACGTGCTCCAGCCCCCTAACCATCTTGGTGGCCCTCTGCTTGACACAATCCAGAATATCATTGTCTTTTCTTGTACTGTGGAGTCCAAAACAAAACACATCACCTCAGATGATGTGGTGTCACAGGTGACAGAGATGCTGAACTCCTCATGGCCATCCTTTGCAGACTGCTTTGTGAGCAGGGCTCGAGAAAGATTGGGGCCAGAGCCTGCCTGTGCGAAGGGGTGGCAGAGCTACAGGCACCAGAATTACTCAAATATCAGCCATTCATCATGGAGGGTGCCAAGGATAAGATGCCAAGACATGAGGCAATGTTATAGTGGAATCCTAGGAGGAACACCAGGATGAAAGATATCTATCCTGTGTTTGTGCCCTTCACTAAAACTAGACATTGCCTGCTTCCACCTTCTTTCCCTCCTGTCTCCCAATCCTCCTTCATCAAACTCCCACCCTATAAATTCTATATTCATTCAGAGAGTAAGTATCACTTAGGTTTAAAGTCCAAAAGTTCACTTGTGTTTCAGCAGGATTTCTTGACTCTAAATGTTTTCTCAAAATTTTTGAAAAGCTTGAAAGGAAGAGCAAAGCTTTACCTAAAGGAAAAACATGTAACAAAGTAACTCCACTACTTGAACAAACACTGCCCAAATTCAAACGACTTGATTTGCCTGTGACCCCTACAATGGAAGAAGGCTCAGAGGAGATGGGCAAGGGCCATGTGCCCATGAAGCTCAGGGAATAATGCACGCTGTGACTGACCACAGCCGTTGCAAAGAAGCTGACTACGTCTCAACACAAAAGAGACGGGAGGGTAGCCTTTGTTTTAGATAAACAGCTATAGTTTGTGAAGGGGTGAGATGATAGAATTTATTAATGTAATTTTATTAGATATGATTTTTGAGAAGAGAATGACAAAATTTATTAATGAAATTTTGCTAGTAATGATTTGTAAAAAATGATAAAATTTGTGATACGACGTCGTAAGTAATTTAGTTGAAAAGTTACTGGTGTTGTTTGAAAAGTTAGAGGAAGTGAGAAATTAAGAAATTATGTCATACAAGCATTCAGTAAATAACAACATAAATAAATGATTGCAAGTATATCATAACTAAATGTAAACCAAAGTGCATCAGTGTCAAAGTGATTCCCCATATACGTCAACCATCTCATTGAGCAACTCTTGAGGACTAAGTCTGGCCGCTGGGCATGTGATGCTCACATCTATAGATTGTTATTACCATTATCCACTGGAAGGGCAGAGTGAAGAAGCCCCAAAAAAAGAAGGAACCAAAGGAGGAAAATTTTAGGTGACATGATTAAGAGGGAGAATGTTGATAAATAGCCAACCAGATGTATCGGTGAAAAGCAAGGAGTGAGAGACAACCAAGTTATGGCCCTGATATAGGAACCAGAGGCGCAAAAGAGCAAGTTGAGCTAGGGGTGTAGGGGGAAAGAATGGTCCTGACGCTAGTAATACCGAGTAATAGCAGTTGAGTGGATCAACTGGTGGTGTAAATATTTCTCCCTGAGTTCATTAAAAGAGTGTGAATGTCTCCCTGAGTTAGCCAGACCAATATGGGAGGAGTGAATGCATGGCCCAGGCCACCACAGAGTATAAAAACTAGACAACTAGTAAAAGAATTTCAAACAGAGCAACAGGCTTGAGTTGGCTTCAACCCACATATTCCTTCCTGGCAACTGGAGATGCCCAACGTTGTGACAGTGAACATATTATAGAGACTGGTAATGGGAATCACATTGGTATTCGCAATTGTATTGGTATTGTATATTGCAATTGCTCTATTTTTCTAAGCGTAACTTACATTTTTATTGTGTTTTCACTACATTTTGTGTCACTCTGCTAAATCAGAAATCCTGTCAAGAAAGACTATCAACTAAAAAGCAACTGTCTTTAAATAAGTAAATTTGATATTAAATATTACACCCTCCATGCATGGAATATCTAAAAGAACTCCATCAGAAAGTATTGGAATTTGACACTGCCTTTCACTTGAACCCGGGAGTAACTGCCAAGTACAATGCTGTACCACTCTAATAGCAGGTGATTCACAGGAAGAACAGACTGTGTAAATCACAAAGCTCAGCTAGGTCACAAACAGACTAGTTGCCCGTGCCTTTTCCTTCTTCGGTTATTGACTTGCATGATCTTTAGCTAATGATTTCATTGTACAGGCAGTTACTTAGGGTCTGGTTTTGGAAACTTCTATTAGGAAGCAGCAAGAGTGGGGTTGCACTTCATTGGAGGATGAGGCAGGAACCAACGGTGACAGCACAAACAGTACCTTCACTGCCAGGGCGCCATCCTGCAGCACCTGAGCAGGATAAGCAATACCGGATGGTGACAACAATAGATTCCAATGACAATCCTGTGATCTTCAGCCAAAGACAAGATTAACAAGTCAGGGCTGAGGTCAGTCCATGAAAGCTCATGACTGTTCAGCGTCAGCTTGAGACAGGACCAGACCCTGGCACAACCACAGCATAATTCAGGCCATGTCTGAGCATCCTGGCCTGAACTGAAATTGAGCCTTTTAATGGATTATATTTTAAAAAGACACCGGTAATCCAACCTCTTAAAAGTTTCATCTTTATCCATAAACAGATTATTTTATAGCTTTGGCTTTTGCAGAAATCAAATGGATGGAGGGATAGGTTTTACGTGATATGAATATTCATAAGAACATCTGCATTTGTGTTGCTACTTTCTGGTAGTTAACTGTTCACATACATTATTTTTGTTTTCATTCTTCCTTTTTTAACAGACTTATGGATGTTTGTTACACATTCTGTAGCTCCATACTATGGCACAAGCTAAGTCCACCACAGAAGACACAGAGACAACTATCCTTTGCTCAATGTAAAGGTGTCCATCTTCTGAACGGGACATTTGGCACAGTCAAGCACATTATAGCTGGCCTTATTACCCCTGGCATTTCTCACAATCTGAGTCCACCAACAGATTAAACTGTAACACTCGCTTTTTAGATACAAATAGTGACTGAATATTGAATTCATATCTAAGAGGGCAGGAAATCAGCTAATAACAGTAACAGAATCACTGCAAAGGGTGCTGAATGGAGCCTCTGCTTGGCTCTTTCAATTAAATTTGTATGCAATTTAAGATTTCAGTTCTGTTACACATTTTTATGAAGGCAGATCCTTAATATTGCACTGAAATAAATGAGGCTCAGCCCTGCAATCCGTGCAGACTTCAAGTCCTCTCTTGCCATAGGGAACAAAAGCACAGTCACACAAGGTAGAGAAATTACACCGCTGCTGTTAGTAAATACAAAAGGTAGTCAGTCCCTTTTTATTTATAGATGACAAACCTTTCATATTCACAGCTCTTTTTAGCCAAACTTTTTTCTTTTTTTTTTAAAGGGAATTGGGAGAAGAGGGAAATGTTGTCCTGTTAACAGCTACAAGTCAAACGCAGCTTGAAAAACCACACTTGCTGTTTCACTCAAGAGAATAAATTTTCAGTTCACAGGAGAGGAATAACAACCGACAGTACAATGCCATATTAGGGATTAAGCAATACAAGATGAGATTAAAGAAAAACACAAAGCACTTACAAAATGTTAGGTTTAATAATTAACTTCCATGACAGAACAACAAGGTGGAGCTTTGTAACTGATCTGCCCAGATCTTCTCCTCAGAGCCAACACACCACAAAATCATGAGAGAGCTCGTGGAACTAGGCTCAGCTCTTACAAGAAATTGGAAGAATAACTTTTTTAAAAACATACATCTCCAGTCTTATCAGACAGAAAAAATAAATGGAATTGAAAATCACCCTGCTGTGACCTCATAGACTACATCATGTCTTTTATCCCCACAGACCACTGGATTTCCAGAAGGTTCTCCTTTTTCTCCATAGCCTGACTATGCCAAGACCCTAGTCTTCAGAGTGATCTCTCCCCTGCAGCTAGTTACATTGTGGGGTCTTGATCAGACCTGCCATCCTGCTCTGCACATAGCATATACACAGTTAAAGCAGTCTGTCCTCATCAACTCGCCTTCCTTGTTGACACCTGCAAGCAAAACTTAAATACTAGGCCATGCATAACAAGGTATACCATTGTGGAGAAGAAAAACAGAGAGAAATCTCCCTTTTGCTAAGCCACACACTTTTAGTGGAATATAATATTGTAAGCTATAAGGCATATTGTTTCTGTTCTGTTCTCTAAGCCACAGATTAAAAGAAACATTTTGGTTGGGTTTTTTTAGCTAAAAATAACTTAATAATTTCAAGTTACTTATAATACAAAATACAGAGTAAGTCCATAGTTAATAAAATTGTCTTTACAGTTTTTAATGCAAATAAGTAATTTTTAATATTAGTTTATATTATTCGGTATTCTATCTAAAGAAATACAAGGAGCAGTAGTGTCTCTAAGAGTTAGGTAGTCTAAGCAGGTGTCCTGGTTCCAGCTGGGACAGAGTTAACTTTCTTCCCAGTAGCTTGGGGGGTGTGCTGTGTTTTGGGTTTAGTGTGAAAGGAGCGTTGATGGCCCATTGATGCTTTGGCTGTTGCTGGGTGGTGCTTGCACCGGGAGGGGGGAGCACAGCCGGGATGGTGGACCCAACCGGCCAATGGGGTATTCTATACCATGTGACGTCATGCTCAGTATAAAAACCGTGGGGGGGGGAGGGGGCCTCGCCCCCCTTTCGGAACATGCGGACGGCGAGCAGTTGCATTGCGCATCGCCTGCTTTGTATATTCTGTTATTGTTGTTGTTCTCATTGTTATTATTACTGTTCTACTTTGGTTTATTTCCATTATTAAGCTGTTTTTATCTCAACCTGGGAGCTTTCCTACTTGTACCCTTCCGATTCTCTCCCCCATCCCACCGGAGGTGGGGGTGAGTGAGCGGCTGCGTGGCGTTTATTTTTGCTGGCTGGGGTTAAACCACGACAGCAGGCATGTTCTTTCTTTAAAGGCATGTTTCACTGAAACTGAATAGGCTTGTTTTTCAGTTGCAAAAGTCACTTCTACTCAAGTGAAATCAATAAAGTATCACAACTTAGCTAAGGAATTCACTTCATAGATTATTTATAATTCGGAAGTTTTTTTTAAAACTAGATTTTACAGTTACAATAATTATGCAATAATAGCAGCAATTAATAAGTAAGACTGATAGTCAACCATCACTAAACAATGACTGAATTAAACAAAAAAAAAAATGGACAATAAGTAGCTACTCTCTCTTTTGATGTGCATAACATTGCCTTTACAAATACAGGTTCACATCAGAAAATCATAGAATCATAGAATCATAGAATCATTAAGGTTGGAAAAGACCTCTAAGATCATTGAGTCCAACCGTCAACCCAACACACCATGCCCACTAAACCATGTCCCTAACGGCCTCATCTACACGTCTTTTAAATACTTCCAGGGATGGTGACTCAACCACTTCCCTGGGCAGCCTGTTCCAAGGCCTGACCACTATTTCAGTAAAGAAATTTCTCCTAATATCCAATCTAAACCTCCCTTGACGCAACTTGAGGCCATTTCCTCTTGTCCTATCACTAGTTACTTGGGAGAAGAGACCCGATGGTCACGCGATGAGGTCTCCCCTCAGTCTCCTCTTCTCCAGACTAAACAACCCCAATTCCCTCAGCTGCTCCTCATAAGACTTGTGCTCCAGACCTTTCACCAGCTTCGTTGCCCTTCTCTGGACATGCTCCAGCACCTCCATGTCCTTCCTGTAGTGAGGGGCCCAAAACTGAACACAGTATTCGAGGTGCGGCCTCACCAGTGCCGAGTACAGGGGCACGATCACCTCCCTAGTCCTGTTAGCCACATTAATTCTGAAACAAGCCAGGATGCCATTGGCCTTCTTGGCCACCTGGGCACACTGCCGACTCGTGTTCAGCCGGCTGTCAATCAACACCCCCACGTCCTTTTCCTCTGGGCAGCTTTCCAGCCACTCTTGCCCAAGCATTGCATGGGGTTGGTGTGGCCAAAGTGCAGGACCCGGCACTTGGCCATGTTGAACCTCATACAGATGGCCTCAGCCCATCGATCCAGCCTGTCCAGGTCCCTCTGCAGAACCTTCCTACCCTCAAGCAGATCAACACTCCAGCCCAACTTGGTGTTGTCTGCAAACTTACTGAGGGAGCACTCAATACTCTCATCCAGATCATTGATAAAGATATTAAACAGAACTGGCCCCAAAACTGAGCCCTGGGGAACACCACTCGTGACCGGCTGCCAACTGGATTTGACTCCATTCACCACAACTCTCTGGGCTCGGCCGTTGTTGTGGTTTAACCTGGCAGGCAGCCAAATACCACACAGCCGCTCGCTCACTCCCCCTCCTCCCAGTGCAACGGGGAGAGAATTGGAAGGGTAAGAGTGAGAAAAAACTTGTGGGTTGAGATAAAGACAGTTTAATAGAACAGAAAAGGAAGGGGAAATAATAATAATAATAATAATAATGATGATGATGATGATGATGATGATGATAGAATATACAAAATGAGTGATGCACAATGCAATTGCTTACTACCCGTGCTGACTGATAACCAAGTAGCAATCACTACTTCTGGGAACGCCTACCATTCATATCCTGAGCATGACGTCACATGCTATGGAATACCCCTTTGGCCAGCTGGGCCAGCTGTCCCGGCTATGCTCCCTCCCAGCCTCTTGTGCACTTCGCAGAGCATGGATGCTGAGTGTCCTTGACTAGCAGGGTACTTAGCAGCAACTGAAAACATCAGTGTGTTATCAATATTCTTCTCATACTAAATCCAAAACACAGCACTAGGGAGAAATTTAACTCTACCCCAGCTGAAACCAGGACAGCCATCCAGCCAGTTTTTTACCCAGTAAACCTGTCTAGGCCGTGAGCCGCCAGCTTCTCTAGGAGAATACTGTGGGAGACAGTGTCAATGGCTTGACTAAAGTCCAGGTAGACCACATCCACAACCTTTCCCTCATCCACGAGGCGGGTCACCTGGTCATAGAAGGAGATCAGGTTGGTCAAGCAGGACCTGCCTTCCATGAACCCATGCTGGCTGGGCCTGATCCCCTGGTTGTCCCGGACATGGCTTGTGAGCACCCTCAAGACGAACCGCTCCATAATCTTCCCTGGCACCGAGGTCAGGCTGACTGGCCTGTAGTTCCCCAGATCCTCCTTCCGGCCCTTCTTGTAGATGGGCATCACATTGGCAAGCCTCCAGTCATCCTGGACCTTCCCTGTTAACTAGGACTGCTGGTAAATGATGGAGAGCGGCTTGGCAAACTCTTCTGCCAGCTCCCTCAGTACCCTTGAGTGGATCCAATCCAGCTCCATAGACTTGTGAGCGTCCAGGTGGCATAGCAGGTCGTTAACAGCTTCCTCTTGGATTATGAGGGGTTTATTCTGCTCACCGACCCTGTCTTCCAGCTCAGGGCGCTGAACACCCTGAGGATAACTGCTCTGACTATTAAAGACTGAGGCAAAGAAGGCGTTAAGTACCTCAGGTCTTTTCCAACCTTAATCATGATTCTATGATTCTATGTAGATTGACCAGGTCTCTGTAAATTAACATATTTCTTCTTAAAATCAAGTGGATTCATGCAAGTTTTATCCTCACTTAAAACATCAAACAAGATGACTTTTTCTTTCTACGCAACACCTTGAATACAGCGCACTTTTCATACCAAGGGCTATATCTACACTAATAGATTAGGTTAAGGGTACTGAGTTGCTGCAAGTTGCGTATCCATACCAACCTCAAACTCATTTTTCAGCTATACAAATCATGAAGACTTGGCTGCACCAAGATGTATTGCACACAAAGATTGAACGAATTTCGAACTGAGACTTTGTGCCCCTATTCATTTAAGCTTTTGTTGTTTCTCTTCTGAAAAAGGATCATGACTTCTGCACAACTTTTAGTTAGCAGTAATTCATATTTTGGAGGCCATATCCACTAGATTATTTGTTATTAATTTATATTTGTGACAGGTGAACACTAACTGAATTGCAAGAACTTTATAACCTTTCACCAAAAAAATGTCATTTTTGAAAAATAGCTAGATTTACTGAATTCTATTTCAGGAGCTGGACTTATCCTAAGCATTGTACCGAAGACCCATGAGGCAGAGTAGCTATCAAAATCTTATTTCTAGCTGTGGGAGGATTCCCTTGGTTCAGGCACTGAGGAAAACAGCCACAAGGCAGCCTACTAATGAGCATCTGAAAATCCAGCTAGAGGCAGAGCTGGTGTACCACTAACATCGCTGGGGTTGAAAAAGGTAGTGCAGAAATCCTGAGCTTTTGCACAGCATATTGGTACATAAGCCATGCATTACAGAATGAGTTCCCAGGATTTTCTGCTATGTCACAGGCAGCAGAGTAGCCCTGGATTAGAAAATGTAAAAGGTAGCTTAAAGCTGCCTTAACTATTTGCCTTCAGCTTCAAGGATGTCTTTCTACATTAGCACAACAGCAAGTCATTTAACAGCCCTGCAAAACAGTACCCGATGAAAAACAACCTTTGCATATTATAGAAAGCCTTCTCTTGGCATTAAAACAGTTGAACTGAGCTGCCATCGTCAGTTGGTGATGAGAGCTGGACTGGACTGACCGTACAGAGAACCTGGATATTAAAATCTGCAGGGAAGCAAAGGAAATATTTGTTTAATGAGACCAGAATAAGGAGCATAAAAAGTAGAGAACAAGGACTATCAGTGAACACTTAGATGAGAAATTTTAGGGAAAGCTTGTATGGAACTGGGGAGAAGTGAAATGTGTCAGATATACAGGTGCTCAAACTAGCCTATGTGAGTAAAGAAAAAATGGACAAGAAGTTGGAGGAGGTGCAATGAGATATCCAAAGTCTGGAAATTACAGAGACAAGGAGAATGAGCCTGGGATAAGAACTACAGATGAGAAGAGACAGGATGGAAACAATTTGGAAAAAGAGCACACCAAGGTAAAATAGAAGGAAGCTTACCTTCATCAGCACACTTTCTCTTTCTCATACTTCAAGTAAAAAAAAAAAAAAACAAACAAATTAATTCCCTCAAAAACCTCTGTAACTTCATTAACTCAAATGGCAGCAGTCTGCACAGTTACTCCTCTGGCTTAGCAGTAGGGTTCTGCATGACAGAGTTTTCAGATAAGACAGAGGGAAGGACATCGGAAGGAAGAGCAAACTGGAAATAACCTCTTTTTTAAAGACTGCATTAAAAATGAGGGAATTAGGATTCTAGCCTTAGTTCAATATTTTTTAAACGCAAGCTATATTTATCACCACAAATACAGAATTCACCTTCACCCGTGTCATGGTTTTCTTCTCTGTGAAAGGCGTACAGAAAGAAAAGCAATTCACCTTGGCTGTCAGGTCCTTAGACTAAATCATTCAGTCTTTTCCTTTTTGTTTCTGTTTCAAGGTATATGGCCTAGTCATTTCCCAACTTTTTTTCTGATTTACTGTCACAGTCAGTTTGGAGGTAAGCAGCTCAGTTCATCTGCTATTTTGCTCTTCCAACAGCTCCTGGTAGCTCTCAATGCTCTCATTAAACTTAATGCTTAGTCAGCTGTTCGCTATCTTCAGATGACTCTTCTTTACGTTCATTCCCTTCACCCAGCAAGGTGGCAAAATACGGCACAAATGCAGCTGAAGTACAAACTGCTGATAGAGGCAGCTCCCTTCCTGAACATCCTAACTGTGAACAGATGGTTTAACATTACTTGCTTGCTATCAAAGTGGCTGGAGATAAAAATGATTACAGCTTATTTAGCCTATATTTAAATTGTTGCAACAGAGAATGATCAGAAGCTATGTCTTGTTTTCTCTTAGTAACAATGACAGAAGTTCCAGCTGCTTATACTTTAACAGCCAAAGAAACTATTATGACAATTTAATAGGATATTCCACATAACAGAGAAAATGTTCAACTAGTAATACTTTTTGTAACTTCTAATTGAGTTAGAATATATTGTTTGCAAGAAAACCAGTGACAGTTTAAAGAATATGTCAACTTATTAATGTCCTTTCAGGTTTTAATTAGCATCTATGGCTGCATGCTCTGTGTGAACTAAAACTTCCGATCCATGGTGTGAAAAATAGTCTTCTGAACTGAAAAGCTGAATAGGACCATGCAGAGGCTATCTGTATTAAAAAGATCTTTACAGCTGGAACAGTGGGGCTTCCTCCAAAAGCATCATTGCCTTTTAGCAATGTTTAATCTCAGAAATCTATTATGGGGATAACTGGGTGAAATATAATGCTTGTGATATACTGTGAAAACAGGTTAATGATCTAATGATTTCTCCCAGCTTTAAAATCTATTTCCTCTGACAATAACTCAATGTAGCATAAAGAGCACCCTAGACTGTGCAGTGTGGTTCTCACAGTCATTAGTGTATTGTGGATCAATGCAATGATTCAAAAAAGATCAAAATAATGTCTCAGACATTCACAAGCATTGGCTGGAGACAAACTTTGGCCCTCAACGGGAAAGGCGATTTCACAAGATGCTTTGGAGAGATGATAGCCTACTAGGCATGCAGGATGGAGGCAGTGACTTCATACAGACGTGGCGTGAGGCATTCAGAGCAGGCTAACAACAGCGTATGTTCTCAACCAGCACTTGCCTGACCAATAAACTTTTTATTTAGTGCCAACATTGTTAATTCCTAGACTAGCAACCAGAAAAGACCCTCCCTAAAATTTATTCATCCCAAGGAATTATCATATTGGAGAAGGAGTCTTATCCACCTTGTTCCTAATAGCCAAGGCTAGTCTAGTTAATGACCCTCATATGTTTACCAGCCACAGATTTGGAGACTGGTGAATAGTCAACTACTTGTTTTAAAATTTTTTAAATTTTTTTCCTTTGTTTTAAAATTAAACCAACATTACTAAAAGGAATATAATGAATATATCTATATTTTATATAGATATACACATCATTAGAATTGTTCTAATTGTTCTTGAAATCTCCCGCTTTTAGTTTCTGTTACTTTTGCTGTGTTATATTGAATTTGAAGTCTGCAAATTTCTGTATGCTCCTCATATTTCAGCCATCTACCAGCGTATATAATAACTGAACCACGCTGAGCACACGGGCTCAGGAGATGATCGTTTCCATTTAACAGGAAAGGGCTATTGCACAGACACAGAACTGAAGCAGGACAGAGAACCAGGTCAATATTGGAAGCACAGCAGGAGCATGTGCTCCACTCCTCAGGATCTTGCTTCTCTCGAGTAGGAAGTTTTGGCCCAGATTCTAGTACATGGATCCATGACTCCACTTCTGGGCTTTCTACAAGACATTGGTAGTAGCCTGGTTCTCATGCTGAAAGCAGCTCCTGCCACCAGACATCTGGGAAATAAACATGAAAGAGAAAGAAAGGGAAAAAAATGAAATGAGTGTTCAAGCATCTGTCCTGGAAGAACCCGTGGATCTGTCCTAGTTTTTTTCTGTTAAGACGTTTATGCTAATCATTCCACTGAATTGTCAGGAACTTGTCACTTATGATTCACTCTTCTTCTTAAACTATTTTCTCTCAAATTCTGCAGATGGTAATAAGCTCCTAGCTACTGTATGACTAGCCATGTAAAGGAAATACAATTCACATGGCTTAGAAAGCAGTTAAAAGGGGCATTTTTCAGAGAGATTGTTTAATTTGACTGTCAACATTAAGATGTTTAGCACCAGCTAAAAAGTCTTTAACACATTAAAATGAATGAAGGACTCCAAATTCATCCTATGTTTCCTCTTTCCTTCCACCTTCATCCTCAAAGAATGTTTTAATTCACACACTTCTTCAGATAAAAGAAATACAGAAGAACATTTACAAAGCTTTATTGGCTTACAAAGACTATGAAAGTGAAAGGCACCTCAAAAAGTGACTTTCAGGATTTTTTTTTTTAAAGCAAAACAATTGTATGTACTGGAAAAAACACTGTCAAAAAAATGGTGAGCAACAGAAAAAATAAACCTTTTCTCATTTCTCATTCTCTATTTCTACAATGTCTGTTAGATTTTCACTTTGACTGAAAATTCTTTCACTTTTTCCTCTCTTAACATTTGGTTTTTGCTGCTTAACCTTCCTGCCTTTTACTGTTTTGTTGGCGTGTCAAATCTGTGAAATCTCAGTGATTTCAGATTACATAAAAGAAGGTCATCTCTCTCTAATTCTCACACTGAAATTATGTGAAAGTTTCCTCGTTCTATGGAAGAAACGTCTATATATACTACAGGAGCTGATAAAATATTTGGTAACTATCTATCTGTTTCATATTAAGGTATTAAGAATTACTGATGTCTTACTAACGGAGTTTTTAGCTGCATAAGCATTAGTTACAACTTGAAAGTATTCCTGTTGTGCAAATTCTTACTATCTCAGAAAAAAATCTTAAGGATCTTTAATGGCTGTTATTAAGCTTACTGGGCTGCAAAATGTCATGAATAGTTTCATTTAAGCTGCTAGCACATCTATCTGTATTTGCACCTCTGAAATGCAGTTCCACTTGCTTGATATTTGAATTGCTTTGTCAGTCAGCAGAAAACAAATTCACACTTGCAAAATAAAAAAAAAAAGTCAGTTTGTACTATTATATTTCTCCAAGGGGCAAAACATGGAAATGTTACAACAATAAAATTGTGTTTCATTTATCATACCTAATCACAGCTCAAAGCACCAAAACAATGTTCTTAATAGACTGTATATAAAACATTAAAGTCCTCTTCACTATATTAGAACACTATACTAAAATTAAATGTTTACTGTTTTCAGGAAATATTATATTATTTTCTAAAAATAAATGTGATAGACTATTCCATGATGCATGTGATAGCTAAACCTCGAAAGTTGCTGTAGTCCTTCTCCCAGCAGATTAGATTTTTAGACTGTTAAATTGTATTGATCATCCTCATCCCATCTTTCATCATAAGTATTATAACAGCCTCTGATCTCTCAGGAAAATAGTTTGATTCTTGTATTTTCAGACACTTGCACATTGTATCTTAATGGTAAGATAACATATGCAATGAAACTGTGGAGGACTACAAAGTTTAAAGACATCTGACTGTTTGGGTTTTTTTTTTTTAAATTCCCTTGCCAGGATGCCAGATTTCTCAGATTTACCTAATTCCATGGAGTTTGTTTTAATATTTTATTGAGACTACTATTTTCAACAATAGTTTTAGAAAGCTATTTTTCCTCATTCTAATGTTAATTTATGATTACTTTTCCATGCTCAAAAACTATACACTTCTGTAAGAAAAATGAGCATTAAAACCCTTTGTGAAGATGTAACATGTAGGGAAAAAAAAAACAAGTTAACTTTTTTAGTGTCTGGCTTCTGATGCCTGTTACACAATACTGTTAAAATAAAGGTATTTCTCTGAAATTATTTAGACAGATAGAAAGGAAATCAGATTCTCTTCCAAAATACTGTTATGAAATTAATCAAAAAACCTGCTATATTTCTATGGAGTCTTGGCAAATAGAACGCTGAAAATGTTGAGAAGGTTATCATCACTTAATATCAGTGGAGCATATGAAACGAACACATGTAGGGAAATAATGAGAGAATAAAACATATATGGGAAATCTTAAGTCTTACCATTTAATGCATTGTTTAAACCCACTCAAAGGTTATGGCAATGAAAATGGGATAAGACGATGTCTGGAACAAAGTAGGAACTGAAAATATATGCCCCTATCTTGTTTGAAAAATCAAAGAAACTACTGTGGCTCCAGAGAGCCTTAGACAGAGACACAGTTTTATCTACTGTATAAATTTTTGGTTCATATCCATGGAAAATGAAGAAGTGAATTACCTATAAATGGTTTCAGTGACCAGTAAAACGGATTCTTAGAATCATAGAATCATAGAATCATAAAGATTGGAAAAGACTTCTAAGATCATCGAGTCCAACCATCAACCCAACACCACCATGCCCACTACACCATGTCCCTAAGCGCCTCATCTACACGTCTTTTAAATACTTCCAGGGATGGTGACTCAACCACTTCCCTGGGCAGCCTGTTCCAAGGCCTGACCACTCTTTCAGTAAAGAAATTTCTCCTAATATCCAATCTAAACCTCCCTTGACGCAACTTGAAGCCATTTCCTCTCGTCCTATCGCTAGTTACTTGGGAGAAGAGACCAACACCCACCACACTACAACCTCCTTTCAGGTAGTTGTAGAGCGCGATAAGAGCCTCCTCTTCTCCAGACTAAACAGTCCCAGTTCCCTCAACCGCTCCTCATAAGACTTGTGCTCCAGACCCTTCACCAGCTTCGTTGCCCTCCTCTGGACACGCTCCAGCACCTCCATGTCCTTCTTGTAGTGAGGGGCCCAAAACTGAACACAATATTGGAGGTGCGGCCTCACCAGTGCTGACTACAGGGGCACGATCACTTCCCTGCTCCTGCTGGCCACATTATTTCTGAAACAAGCCAGGATGCCATTGGCCTTCTTGGCCACCTGGGCACACTGCCGACTCGTGTTCAGCCGGCTGTCAATCAACACCCCCAGGTCCTTTTCCTCTGGACAGCTTTCCAGCCACTCTTCCCCAAGCATTGTATGGGGTTGGTGTGGCTGAAGTGCAGGACGTGGCACTTGGCCTTGTTGAACCTCATACAGATGGCCTCAGCCCATCGATCCAGCCTGTCCAGGTCCCTCTGCAGAACCTTCTTACCCTCGAACAGATCAACACTCCCACCCAACTTGGTGTTGTCTGCAAACTTACTGAGGGAGCACTCGATCCCCTCATCCACATCATTGATAAAGATATTGAACAGGACCGGCCCCAAAACTGAGCCCTGGGGAAAACCGCTCGTGACCGGCCGCCAACTGGATTTAACTCCGTTAAATTCCTGTGCCATTTTATGATTTCTTGAGTCATCTGTTCTTTTCTTCTATGAGGAAATAAAATTAATATTCTGTCTTTTTTCACAGCTGGTATATTTCTTTGCAGAACCATTTTTATTTCAACTGCTGTACCTTTCTTTGAAAGGATTTTATTCTCAGAACTGACCATTCTCTGGATGTTTGGTTTTGAGGTCAATCCGTTTTCACTCCCAGCTACACCAGATTTTCCCCTGGTACCATCTAGTACAAGCTCCCTCCAGTTCCACTCCAAGAAAAATTTTAATGTTGCATCCTAGGACACTCTTCATGTTCACACACTTTTAACAAGTCATATTAATGCAGAAAACTGTAATAAGGTAAAATGTTAATCTGCATATTTATGGCTGAAGTTGTATAATTTTTTTCTCCCATAAACTTTTCAGGAGAATACATAGAAGACAGCAGCAGAAACAATACCTTGTTTCCAATCCTGTAGAATAGAATAGAATAGAGTACAGTAGAATAGACTAGAATAAAATAGTTCCAGTTGGAAGGGACCTACAATGGTCATCTAGTCCAACTGCCTGACCAATTCAGAGCTGACCAAAAGTTAAAACGTGTTGTTAAGGGCATTGTCCAAATGACTCTTAAACACTGACAGCTTGGGGCATCGACCACCTCTCTAGGAAGCCTGTTCCAGTGTTTGACCACTCTCTCAGCGAATTAATGCTTCCTGATGTCCAGTCTGAACGTCCCCTGACACATCTTTGAACCATTCCCAAAGTCCTTAGCTGCTCCTCATAGGACATTCCTTCCAGCCCTTTCACCAGCTTTGTTGCCCTCCTCTGGGGCATTCAAGGACCTTCACATCTTTCTTAAATTGTGAGGTCCAGAACTTCACACAGTACTCAAGGTGAGGCCGCACCAATGCTTCCTGTAATCTTTCCAAAATACTGGCCTCTCCTTCCAGGATTTTCGTTTAACTTCCCCTCTGACCAGGGGCTCTAAGCATGCTCACAGAACAGCCCAGGTAAGGGACCTCAAAGATCATCTGGTCTAACCTTTCATGGGAAAGGGAGCCTACATGAGATTATATAGCACACTCTCCAGTCATGTCTTGAAAACCTCCAGTGATGGGGACTCTACCACATTGCTGGGGAGGTTGTTCCAGTGAATGACTGTTCTCACTGTAAAAAAAATTCTTTATGTTGAGATGAAACCTCTCCTGCTGCAACTTGTACCCATTGCCCCTTGTCTTCTCCATGTAGCTCCATGTGAAGAGAGAGCCTCTGTCCTCTTTGTAGCCGCCCTTTAAGTACTGGAATACTGTGATGAGGTCCCCCTTAAGCCTTCTCTTCTCCAGTGAGAAAAGACCTACCTCGTTCAGTTTTTCTTCATAGGACAGGCTCTCCAGCCCTTTCACCATCTTTGTGGACCTCCTTTGGACCCTCTCCAATCTGTCTGTGTCTTTTTGCATTGTGATATCAGAACTGGACACAGTACTCCATGTATGGCCTGACAAGCACTGAGTAGAGCGCTTGTAGACACATATTCTATCATGTCCTCTGGAGGAAAATGTCTATTATCCTCTGCCAGCTTCATGAAATACATCTATGTTTTGGGTTGATGTCTGACATTTTTTTCAGAAGAATATACTTTCTTTCCTTCAGTGTTTCAGAAAAATAAAATAAATGTAAACAAACATAAAACAAAAACAAAAACAAAATATCAAGAGAGAAAGCATTTTCTTCTCCCCAGTTTTCACCATGGAACTTAAATGCCTCCCTGTCGTGGTTTAACCCCAGTCAGCAACTAAGCACCACACAGCCGCTCACTCACGACCCCCACAGTGGGATAGGGGAGAGGAGCAGAAGAGTAAATGTGAGAAAACTCATAGGTTCAGATAAAGACAGTTTAACAGGGAAAGCAAAAGCCACGCATGCAAGCAAAGCAAAATAAGGAATTCATTCACTACTTCCCATTGGCAGGCAGGTGTTCAGCCATCTCCAGGAAAGCAGGGCTCCATCATGCGTAAATGTTACTTGGGAAGGAAAAACTCCATCACTCCGGACGTCCCCCCATTCCTCTTCTTCCCCCAGCTTTATATGCTGAGCATGACATCCTATGGTATGGGATACCCCTGTGGTCTGCTGGGGTCAGCTGTCCCGGCTGTGTCCCCTCCTGACTTCTTATGCACCCCCAGCCTACTCACTGGTGGGGTGGGGTGAGAAGCAAAGAAGGCCTTGACTCTGTGTAAGCACTGCTTGGCAATGACTAAAACATCTCTGTGTTATTAACACTATTTTCAGCACAAATCCAAAACATAGCCCCATACTAACTACTATGAAGAAAATTGACTCTATCCCAGCCAAAACCAGCACACTCCCCAACCCGCAATTATTTTTTTTCCTTTTGATCGTATCATCTAATAAAGAACAAACAAAACAAACCCCAGAAAAATAAAAAAACTCAGAAAACACAAAACCCAGAGACAAAACTAAGGGTAAAAATATTCCACAGAGAAAGGATGCATCTGTTACATGCACAGAGTTCACTCTGATCCATCAGATCATGTCTTACCTTCCAAGACTTGAATGACCTAATCAAACATTTACTTGCTCCCTGAAGCTGTAAGATAAAAATGCTATACCTCACAAAGATCCTGTGAAAATGGAGAAACATAGGTTAAACAAGCAAACAAGGGAAAACTTCTTTTCCAAATGTCCTAACCATTGGTATAAGAGAGCTTGGTTTTGTTTTTTTTTTTTCCTCTAAGTGATATACAGTTACCAGACTATGCCATACTGAATGATACCCATATGCAAACATATATACATGCAAACACAATCATTTTTCATATGAGCACAGCAGACCTCAAAAACATTACCGGCTTCAACAACAGCAACAAGACATTCTGTTACTAAAAACATCTGAGGATTCAATTTTTTTTACTTTAAACAGCTGCTGTCTCTAAAATATCCTTAAAATTTCCTCTATTGCGCCTACAATTCGCTCAAAAATGCCTACAGCCACTGAGGAATATACTGGTATCTAAATGTTGTATCACAGTGGAGTTTCCTTCAAATTCTGGTACTCTTGGGTTTCACACTAGCCAGAAGGTAATTTCAGTGCAGAGGTGCAGATCACAGAATGTGATTCTACTTCTAGATCTAATAACACCTGGTAATAAAAGCACATACTATAACTTCTAGATCTAATATCACCTGGTAATAAAAGCACATACTATATAACTTCTCTCAAAGTTTCTTAACTGAAAGGTACCAAACCTCCTCATACAGCAAAATGATCCCTGGAATGTAGTTTACCATTTTGGTATGCTTATGTTTGATCCAAACTCAAGCTAGTAATATTGATAAAAATTTATGTTATTACCAAAGACCAGTCTATTTCATGGAAATTACCTAGGTTGCTCTAATGGAAGCTTTTATGTGATTATGAACATTTTTAATACAACCCCTAAATTCTAAAATACGGTTACCAGGGGTATCAGCTCTGACAAAAGCACCTCTTGTTGGCCTCACCAGGCAATTATTAGCACCAGTCTAACTTTAAAGTCCTTCTGAGGTTTAGTATTAGCATTAGAAGTTGCGGTAGTAACCAAGATACATCCAACTAGATCACATTGCTAAAATATAAGGTAGTCTGGGAACCAGTAAAATAATTATAGCTTGCTCTATAAGGGAATGTGCCAGGATTCGTGCATCTGTTATTTCTCAAAGTGATAATGTGGAACAGGACCTTGTCATATGACTCTTTCTTCCATGTGTCTCCTTATTTTACTATTTGTGGACTGGCAAATCAGATGATGAAAATGAACTTGCTATGCATGCAGGCACACACTGATCTCTGCCCCCTACCCTTTGCTCCTGCCTGCTCTATGCTTTATTCTTCAGCAACTAAACAGGTGTTATTCTTCCATGTTTACTATTACTTTCTGACACAGTAAAACATACCGCTTTTAGGCCAGGACAATTACTGTATTAGGAAACGGTAGTAACCTTCATTACAGTAAAATGACAGTGGTGGAAATCCAGGAAAATGGGTGCGGAGAGAGTGGTTGGCCAAATCTAAAGATGCCTGTGCGTCTTATAGTAATTATCAATATGTAGTAAAAGGGGGATCACATTAGAACACATGATGTCTTCATGGATTATTGTAGGAAAAAAACTTAGGTTGCATGTACAAAAGCATACTAAAGCTGTAGGGAAATCATTAAAGAACTGCTAGCTTTTTTTGCCTGATTACTTTAGTTCTGAGCTTTTTACTGAGAATGGCATGGTTTTCTTAATACACAACATGTTTAAAGCACAGCTCTGTAGTTTATTATTTATTCATGCTATAGGATGAACCTTTGAATTGTTCTTAGGATTCACAAAAGGCTAAACGAGAAGCAATAACCTACTGATCTCAAAAGACGGAGAGGATTCACAGACCATCAATAAATACATCAAAAGGAAGCTAAATCCACAAGCTAATTAAATAAGTTTCTACAGATGAGCAGAGGTGGACTAATATATGCTTCAGAAGACTCTCTCTACATAGTGCACTCATTACTTGGATGTATTTGCAACCTGAATAAATATAACATTCTTCAAACTCCACTGTTCAGTTCCATTCATCTTCTGTCTGAATAATGAAAGTGCATCCGACAAACTGAGTTCATTATCCTTATTCCATACTAATCCTGTGAGTAGCCCAGGATAGAATATGAGATTTTCATTCAGTGCCTAAGTACCACAGAAACAGGGTTGTTAGAATAACTGGTTTCTGATTGCTGTCAGAAATACTTTGACAAATCAAAGTATTAATTCTGAGTATTGCTTTTCACTATGAGGCACCACATTTCGCCTCTGGATGAAGATTTGATCTATAGTATTTTAAATACCCATTAATTCAAACTTACTCAACTTACTGTCAGGAAGGTTTTCTGTCTGATCATTTGTTCTTTTAGTAAAACCTTTCTTTATTAGAGAAATTATGGAACACAAGGTTGCCTTTGGGTCAAAGGCTTTGGGTCATGCTTCTGTCAGCTAGCAAAAAGATTTTAAAAATTGTATTTTTCTTCCACAAAGGCTAATACTCACATGTACTTAAAGGAGTTCAAAAGCTAGACCTTCAAAGAAAATATAGAGCCTCATTGGAGCGGTGATAATGTTACAAAAATCTACAGATTTAATATTACAGTACTTCAAGGAGAAAGAATTACTGCGGCTTTCAGCACAGTTCCTGTATTTGTTCAGAGAAATGGGCACTGCAGAGAAGAAGGAGAAATCCTATACAATGCAAGTGGAGTTTTGTTTTTTTTTTCTCATCACTCCTTGACCATTTCCTTAAGACCACTTATTCCCATTTGTGAAAACTCCTAAACAACACTTTGGCCATTCAGAGAAAAATTCCAAATTGTCACTTTTCCATTCCATGGCATAAATTCATAAACCTGATATTTATTAGGAATACAAATACTTTCTGTTATATTGAATACAACTTCAGTACACAGTATTGAATGTGAACAGAACACATGCAATGATTACAAATGTAGCATATATTCAGAGATGAAAAATAGTAATAAAATACTTCTACAGATTCCAAACCTGCTTTGAATAACATTTCACTCCTGTTTCTGTAACGGTGGAAAAAGCAAAAAGAAGCTAAGGAAAAAAGCTTTGAAATAAAAAGCATAAAAATATTCATAATTTACTATATAAATACATCTGTATTTGATGCAAACTGATCTTTAAAACTGAGAACAGTAGAATAGAGGTGTAACCCAGCAACAATCAGGGAGCGAAAGCCACATCAATGTTGCCAGCTTTTGAAGTTACTGCAATCCAATGAGATTCCAGCAGAACCTCAATAGATTTAGGGAAGCATATACTGGTGAGGAGTACCAGCAGAAGAGATGGAAACAGTAGTCGTGGTATGCAGCAGTTAGATAGCATCCCCATTCCAAAGAAGCTGCCTTGGACATTATTCTGACTGAAATAATAGAATCATAGAATCATAGAATCATTAAGGTTGGAAAAGACTTCTAAGATCATGGAGTCCAACCATCAACCCAACACCACTATGCCCACTACACCATGTCCCTAAGCACCACATCTACACCTACACGTCTTTAAAATACCTCCAGGGATGGTGACTCAACCACTTCCCTAGGCAGCCTGTTCCAAGGCCTGACCACTCTTTCAGTAAAGAAATTTCTCCTAATGTCCAGTCTAAACCTCCCTTGGCGCAACTTGAGGCCATTTCCTCTTGTCCTATCACTAGTTACTTGGGAGAAGAGACCAACACCCACCACACTACAACCTCCTTTCAGGTAGTTGTAGAGCGCGATAAGAGCCTCCTCTTCTCCAGACTAAACAGTCCCAGTTCCCTCAGCCGCTCCTCATAAGACTTGTGCTCCAGGCCCTTCACCAGCTTCGTTGCTGTTCTCTGGACACGCTCCAGCACTTCCATGTCTTCCTTGTAGTGAGGGGTCCAAAACAACACAGTTTTCGAGGTGCGGCCTCACCAGTGCCAAGTACAGGGGCACGATCACCTCCCTACTCCTGCTGGCCACACTATTCCTAATACAGGCCAGGATGCCATTGGCCTTCTTGGCCACCTGAGCACACTGTCGGCTCATGTTCAGCCAGCTGTCAACCAGCACCTCCACGTCCTTTTTGTCTGGGCAGCTTTCCAGCCACTCTTCCCCAAGCCTGTAGCGTTGCATGGGTTGGTGTGGCTGAAGTGCAGGACCCAGCACTTGGCCTTGTTGAACCTCATACAGATGGCCTCAGCCCATCGATCCAGCCTGTCCAGGTCCCTCTGCAGAACCTTCCTACCCTCAAGCAGATCAACACTCCAGCCCAACTTGGTGTCTGCAAACTTACTGAGGGAGCACTTGATCCCCTCATCCACATCATTGATAAAGATATTGAACAGGACCGGCCCCAGTACTGAGCCCTGGGGAACACCGCTCGTGACCGGCTGCCAACTGGATTTAACTCCATTCACCACAACTCTCTGGGCTCGGCCGTCCAGCCAGTTTTTTACCCAGCGAAAAGTGTACCTGTCTAAGCCATGAGCTGCCAGTTTCTCTAGGAGAATGCTGTGGGAGACAGTGTCAAAGGCTTTACTGAAGTCCAGGTAGACCACATCCACAACCTTTCCCTCATCCACGAGGCGGGTCACCTGGTCATAGAAGGAGATCAGGTTGGTCAAGCAGGACCTGCCTTCCATGAACCCGTGCTAGCTGGGCCTGATCCCCTGGTTGTTCCGGACATGGCTTGTGAGCACCCTCAAGACGAACCGCTCCATGATCTTCCCTGGCACCGAGGTCAGGCTGACTGGCCTGTAGTTCCCCAGATCCTCCTTCCGGCCCTTCTTGTAGATGGGCATCACATTGGCAAGCCTCCAGTCGTCCGGGACCTCCCCAGCTAACCAGGACTGCTGGTAAATGATGGAGAGTGGCTTGGCAGGCTCCTCTGCCAGCTCCCTCAGTACCCTCGGGTGGATCCCATCCGGCCCCATAGACTTGTGAGCGTCCAGGTGGCATAGTAGGTCGTTATCTTCTTCCTCTTGGATTATGGGGGGTTTATCCTGCTCGTCGTCCTTGTCTTCCAGCTCAGGGGGCTGAGTACCCTGAGGATAACTGCTCTGACTATTAAAGACTGAGGCAAAGAAGGCGTTAAGTACTTCAGCCTTATCCTTGTCCTTGGTGGCAATGTTCCCCCCGCATCCAATAGAGGATGGAGATTCTCCTTGGCTCTCCTTTTGTCATTAATATACTTGTAAAAGCATTTTTTGTTGTCTCTCACGACAGTGGCCAGGTTGAGTTCTAGCTGGGCTTTTGCCTTTCTAACTTCCTCTCTGCACGACCTAACGAGATCCCTGTACTATTTTTGAGTTGCCTTCCCCTTCTTCCAAAGGTGATAAATCTCCTTTTTTTCCTGAGTCCCAGCCAGAGCTCCCCATTCAGCCAGGCCGGTTGTCTTCCCCACCCGCTCTTCTTACGGCACATGGGGACAGCCTGCTCCTGCGCCTTTAAGACTTCCTTCTTGAAGAATGACCAGCCTTCCTGGACCCCTTTGCCCTTCAGGACTGTCTCCCAAGGGACCCTCTCGACTAGTGTCCTGAGCAGGCCAAAGGCCACCCTCCGGAAGTCCATGGTAGCGGTTTTGCTGGCCCCCCTCTTTACTTCACTGAGTATTGAGCATTGTAATGTAATTCTTCTTCCCGTAGATACTGTAGGTTTGATCCAGTTCCTTCTTAAGTGAATGGAAAAGGAAAATGTTTTTTTTTTAGTGATGTTTTGTTGGTCCCTTAGTTAATGGGCATTTTGGAAGATTGGTCACTGATTGCTTTGTACATATTACAGCAGACAATGAAGGCTGGGTAACACATATTTTTTCTTTCAAACCCCTCCTTGCAGTTTTGTCCCCAGTTCTGCTAATATACTCATGTGCAGTTTTGTGAATAAGCTTTATCAAACACCAATACAGCTTTTCTTAGGTCACATATCCTACTGCTCTTCACATATGTGAATGGTGCTATCCAAATTTACTCCAGCTGTGGTTCTGGATGATAGTAAATACTGAAATATTTTGTTATTTTTCTCTACTTTATTGTGTTGAAATGTCTCTGTCGTGTTTCCAGGCTCAGAATTGGTCATGGAGTTTTATTCAGAAAACAAGAGAGGCAGCAGACATCCACAGATCTATATCCGTGATGTACTGATTGCATGGAAAAGCCATGCCAGGAGACTGATTCAGTTACTTCAACAAACTATAAGACTTGAGCTAAAAAACATATAGTAACAGATTTTAGTCAAGTAAATTAAGAAAGTATTCATACTGCACATGAAAATACCTGATATTAGAATGAAATGATGGATGTTTCCTTTCTGGAAGAGCACGAAAAGTATCACAGTTTGTACAGGAATATTTTTCAGTGCATATTACAATTATATAATCAAACAAGAGAGGAAAAAAAAAAAGTTAAAATGTTCAGCATGTCAGATCGAAGACTGGCAAAGAGAAATTTTAAACCTCTCCCCCTAAATAGTTAAAATAAAATGCCTTGAATTAAATTCATTTATATTGGAAAATGATTCTAAAATGGTGCCAAAATGTGATATCATAAATTGTATTGACTGCACCCTTTCAGCCCTTCAAGACAGCTAAAAAATTCTTACTGTCAATATAGCCCAGGAAGGACAGAAAAAGAGCCCAAATACAATTTTGTTGAAATATATGACAAATCCTTCCTTATTGACTTTGATAAGGCCATGTTTAAGAACAACATTCTGTCAGACCGAAAGGGGAACAAAATCTGTAATACTGCTGTGATAAAGTGTACTGCCACTGTTTCCCCATTAAATATGTCACAAACATAACTTTTCCTCTGTGATATGAATTTGAAAATTAACTTTCATGTCAGTGGTACTAAATGAGTATAGATTTGTAGCAAGCATAGAATGTCCAAAAACTTAATTAGTTCACTTACTATTAATTGAAAAATATCAAAGGGAATGGCTTTCCAGTGACAGAAACCCATCTTCATCCACTTTGTAGAAAATCTAAGTAATTAAATGAAATTTGCAACATGTCTTGCAATAACGTCTGCTGTTTTACCGTATTGACAAATTCTGCAGAGTTCTGCTGTGCCCACAATTCAAAATAATTTGGATCGCCTTCAGGATAAAATACTGGCTACAACAAACATCTGCTGTTTAAGCATGGGACCATCACTGAGAATGATCTGAGTACCATTAGCAAAAAAGGAATGACCTATCAAGAAAATGAAAAAGATTCAAAGAAACTTGAAAATATGTTTGATTTTTGTATTTAACAAAGAAAAATTGGGAAATTACTGCACTCGTTTACAGTACAACAATTCATTAGGAGAGTGCTTATTCTTCTGAACAACTACCAGTTTGCTGGTAATCGTTCCCAAGTGAGTAGAATGCAAACTGATAAATCTACATTAAGAGAAAGCAGTTAAAAGTGATGCGATGACACAATGGTTTCTACAAAGGAAAAAAAATATTAGCATGAGATAATAAAGCACTGCATGTGACAAAAAAAAAAAAAGAGTTGAATGCATTTAAACCTTTTTAAACCACAATTAGCCCATGTCAAAATACTTTGTATTCTTTTTGAATGTCAGTTTTCCTGTACTATAAATCCAAACTGATGGAAGCAATGAAACAAAGTTGTTTGAGATGATAGATATTACCACATAATTGGAAATGAGACAGACTGTTCAGTACTGTTTCAGGAGTATACCCCTTCCCCACCTCCAGTACTCCTCAGCATGCTGTAAATTGTAAACTTCTCTTTTAGTCCTTTATCTCTTATACAAAAATCTGGAGAGACCACTAATATTTTTCTGTCTTCTAACAGGGTAAATGTGAACTTTTATTACATATCCTGACCCTAATTCATGATTTCATGCAAGCTCGTACTTGTTATTAATCTTCCAGTATCTGCTTTAATCACACTGAAGATCAGAGAGATGCAACAAGTGCCTTTAGATAAACATAACCTTAACAATACAAACATGTCTGGGATTCCAGTCATCTTCTGAATTAGATTCTGAGTCAAGAAGCAGAGATGTCATGTGTCACTTGAACAACTAAGGCAGTTAAAAGGTCAAATTGCATATACAAGCTTGTGAGTTATTTTTCATTCTCAGTACCTTATAAGATGTGTTTGTTTGCATTTACTTAAAAATTATATAAGTTATGGACCCATATACAAGTATTTTAATTCATTCACAGGTAGCTTATTAAGTAGCATTGATCTCAGCATATTCATTGACTAGTAGTTTGAGCACCATTTCCTATGTTCAAGTGCATTACTATGTATTTGGGAATGTTTTCAGAATATTGTTGCATTCCTTCAAAAGAGAAAATTCTTTTAGAATTTTTACTATGTAACAGTAACATGTATTTAGTTTATTTTGAAACAGCATGTCCTCTAAAGAATGCAGTTATTCATCCTCATTTTTACAAACTATTATGTTCCATCAGTCTGTCATGTGGGTATTTCATTTTGATATCATGGATATGAACCAGGATTCAAATTGCTCTGAAATGTATATGGTACTGAAGTACCATATATTTTATTTTATCAACTTAGCAATGACTACATTTGTGGAAATAAAGTGTATTGTTTATTTCATGTAAAGCATAGGGTCTCAAGTCAGCAATGCTCTAAGAATTCTGGCACCAATTCAACAGCAACAACAGAAACCCTCATTTGGGAAATGTAGGGATATGCAAAGCCTAATTAAACTATGAAAGAGAAGTATTTAAATATAAAACAAGGAGCATTTAAAATGAAAGCTTAAAAAAGAAACAATTCCTTAATAACAGTATTAGATTATTATTTACATAATATTTAGGCAAATATACATCTTGACTTCCTGAGACTTTTAATTCAAGCCACTCAAAAAGAATTTCAATATTTTCATGTCAGGTTATTTCACAGGGCTGAACTGTAGCCCTAAGGAATCCTTAGCACATAGATGTGATGTCTGAAGGGCAGTTTAGGCAACCTTGGATTATATTATGATTCTGAATCTCTTACTTTGGTTTTTAGTTTCTCCCTTGCTGCAAGGCCGGGAAAGGAACGTACTGTCCTTGAAAGATCATTAGCTTGGTAGAAATTAGAGAAGTCCTTTTGCAAGTGTATTGGCCATAATGCACACAAACAATTCACTTTCAGTATTTTCAGTGCCTTCATTTACCTAGGCAATCTGCTCTTACAAGTTTAAAATTCTACCAACCATGTTATATATGGTAAAAATAATTAGACTGCTTGCACTAATTCTACATGTTAATATAATTTTCAGTAGTATTAACCTATTTACTGCTTTTGTAAGGCTAACTGCTTTGCAGGGTTCCTCATCTGATTTATATCTCACATGGAAGCACACAGGTTTTTAGCTTCTACTTTAGGTATTACGCAACTTGAATGTAAAGAGGAAAGGTGGGGTTGGTGCCAGGAAAGGTGGGGTTGGTGCCAGGTAAATTACTCAAGAGGAAACAGCCCTGTGGTGATGTCGCTTTGAATTCTTTATGGGGCTCCCAAAAGTGACAGGTGCCTCCAAATTAGAAAACCTAGATCTGTTTCTAGGAAAAGCACAATCTGTGCTTTTTTGTAATCTGGTTTCAAGAAAAGATAATGTGTGTGAACCACAGCTACTCAGGTGGAAATTTGTAGGCTGTTCACTAAAGGACTAAATCATGGGCTGCAGCGACTACCATGTTGTTTAAAGCTTCTCTGCTCTATAATTACCCTTCAAGCTTGCTGTTCTCTTTGGTTTTTGTGATTCTGTATATTGAATTAAGTGGAACAGGTAATATTCCAAAATCACTTCCATTGAATTTGAACTAGGCTTAAACATGACTAATATGTACATTTGATGTATGCAAAGTTTTGCCTTATAGGAAATATGCACAGAAATAAATTAAGGTGATTCTACTTAAACATTTTGAAGGCTGTAGTATCCCATTGCAATTTCTGAAAGGTTGCTTAGATCAACCTGGATGGCTTTGCACCAGAGCATACAAAGAACTCTTACTCCTCTGAGTTGTAAGAACAAATCGCCAAATTTGGGTCTGTAAGACAGAGGCAGATGACACTTAAACTTTGTCTGTGAATACTAAGAAAAGTGATCTTGGCCTTGGCCCTGCCCCAGCCACACTGTCTCCACTTCCTGACTCAAGCCAGAACCAGCCTCACTGCTGCTGCCTTGCCTAGAAACCCTGGCCCACAGGCCCCAGCTCTGTTAACTTCTATGCCTCTGTGTTTTCTTTGTGAGAAAGGACTTGTTTACCACACCCTTCCTAACTTTATTTGTGAGTGTTTGGATGGATGAACCTAACAGACAGCTCAGAAATAGAATTTCACTACCTGTTGCCACAGTTTAGTGATTTTTAAATAGCAGCATATAAATGTAAAAAAACATAATAAAATACCATTATAATAGACCTCCCCTACAGTAAGCCTCTTGAAAATCCTAACACATTTAGTGATGTTTTACACACATTTTTTTTGTTGCCAAGTAAATCAGAGCAATGAGAATGCCTACCTTTGCTCAAAAGTCATTGAAACATCAACATCTTTAGCTGAAATTTTTTCTGACCACTGCCTAAGAAAAAGATCTGAAAATCCAAAGAAAAGCACTTTAGCTATCTCATATAAACTAAAACTAATTGTTGTTCAGTAAAAATATTCTTTAATGAAAGGGCAAATCTATTCTTCTAAGCTAAGCATAACAAATGATTCATTCTGAGCATAAATATCTCAAAGCTTCTATCTGTACTGAAAGCATTTCCCACTTACCATTTCAAAAGTTTAAATATAAGCATGAAATATGCATTTAAAAGAAGAAGAAAGAAAGGGATCTATAGGGATCTTTGGAACCAATACACTCTTTGGAACCAATATAATAATTCTAAAGGTATTAGAATGACTCCTCTCTACTGGAAAGGGAAGTATGATAAGCTACCTTGTCACTCTATTAGTGACAGGCATATAATCAGGCACAATAAAACTGAAAAAAAATTGTTAGAGCTTACAAATATGAAATATGGAAATAGATTGTAGTGTCATTTGCATGGATATACCCAAAACACTGCTTATTCCACTACAAAAATTCTCATTCTAATTAAATTTTTATTTTCTGAATTTAAGCATTTCTGAGCTTTTCCAGTCTTCCTTCCAACTGGTGGAAAATATCTCAAGTTTTTGTTTTCTGTTAGTGTTTCAAAGTACTTTAGTGAGACTTCTCCATTCTGACCATGTGGTATTATTAACAATTCATTGCAAATATATTGTCATAAAATATAGAGATCTAGTGTTAAAGGCATAATTATGAACACTTCCAAATTCTTTTTACAACAGAATTTACAAGAAGTTAAGCAGACGGGTACAAGATGAGCCATCACTTTCTATTCCAAACAGGGCAATGCTAGACTTTAATTTGTCTTTCATTCATTTTACATCTGGACTCCAGATTTTTGCTTTAGGAAATCAAGCAGCTGTACCATGGAACTCTGCGTTTATTGATGTATTATTTTATTTTAACATAGAACAGTAACCAGACACGAAGCTTGGCAGTGGCTTCAAACATAAAAGTTGAACCGTTTTGGTAAAAAACCTGAATAGCCAGCCTGTAGTCATTATACGATAGCTGTAGCATTTCACAAAATATGGAGGTTTGAGGAAGCTTTTGATGGCTTGACTTATATCAATTAAAAAGCTGCTACAACTGCAAAAGACACAAAACAAAGTATGTAAAATAATTAGAATTATTAAAAAAGCTGAAATAAAAATTCTGAGATAACGATCTTGGGTTAGAAATCTGAAAGTTGAAAGAATTATCAGTATCCAATGAAATATTCTGAGAAAAATAGGTTAAATTACAAGATTTCAGAGAAGGGTCTGCCAGACCAGATCCACTCCAGCAGGAAGTATTCAGGAAGAAACTGGAGGATATCAAAGGATGTCCATGACTTCCAAGCTAATGCACGTTAAATAAGCATCATCACTCAGGTGTAGCACACCCACCGTACTACAAGGAAAGACCAAGTCCAAGATTCCTCCAAATTCCAGCTGTTTTGTAGGCATGTGACTATGGTGCCACCCAAGCATTGGCTTTGTATCAACACCTCAAAACCAGATAGAAAATGAAAGGCTAAACTGGATGTTGTGTTGTTGACAGCCCATACTAAACAGTTAGACAGGCTTATGTTTCTCTCCAACATACTCAGGAGTTCAGCCATTCTCTTGCACTAAACATGGAAGCAAGACAGACTTGGACATAAACCTGAAATTAGCTAGATGTGCACAAGGGCTGATGTAATAATACCAGTGTTCAGAATAAAGCAAAGACATTTTCTCTCCTGGAGGTGCAAAAGGAATGCACAGGAGTTTGAAATAACAACTGTAATTCATCCCCTGCCTCGTCCCACAGGTTGGAAGCACACGTCTTTGCAAGCAAACTGCTCCCTATCCTCTCTGGAGTAGTACCTGCATGGGTACTCCCGGAGCTGTTGCCACAAGTAAAAGCCAGCTGATTGTGGCAAGAGCGGGAAATACTGTGAAGTAGTCTTTACTTTGGGTAAGGCTTTAACCTTGTATCTGCTTCTCAGTTATATTATATGCTACTCTATACTTATTCTGCTATATAAAGGGCTTCCAGAAGGATTCTTTAAAACACCAAGAAACTGCGGACAATATATCTTTCTGTATTGGGTTTGTGTTGCAAGGTTTTGGTAGCGGGGGGCTACAGCAGTGGTTTCTGTGAGAAGATGACAGAAGCTTCCCGCATGTCTGATAGAGCCAGTGCCAGCCGTCTCCAAGACAGACCCACTGCTGGCCAAAGCTGAGCCCATCAGTGACAGCGGTAGCGCCTCTGGGATAACATATTTGAGAAGGAGAAAAAAACTGCTGCACCTCAGCAGCTGGAAGAGGGGAGTGAGAATATGTGAGAGAAACAGCCCTGCAGACACCAAGGTCAGTGAAGAAGGAGGGGGAGGAGGTGCTCCAGGTGCTGGAGGAGAGATTCCCCTGCAGCCCATGGTGAAGACCATGGTGGAGCAGATATCTACCTGCAGCCCATGGACAACCCCACGCTGAAGCAGACAAATGTGCCTGAAGGAGGCTGTGACCCAATGGACAGCCAAGGCTGGAGCAGGCTCCTGGCAGGACCTGTGGCCCCATGGAGAGAGGAGCCCATGCTGGAGCAGATTTACTGGCAGGACTTGTCACCTTGTGGAGAGAGGAGCCCATACCAGAGCAGCCTGTTCCTGGAGGACTGCTCCCTGTGGAAAGGACCCATGCTGGAGCAGTTCATTAAGAACTGCAGCCCATGGGAAGGATTCGCGTTGCAGAAATTTATGCAGGACTGTCTCCCATGGGTGGGACCCCACGCGGGGGCAGGGGAAGAGTGTGAGGAGTAAGGAGCAGTGGAGACAGCACATAATGAACTGCAACCTCCATTCCCCGTCCCCTCCATTCCCCGTCCCCCTGTGCTGCTCCGAGAGAGGAGGTAGAGAATTCAGGAGTGAAGTTGAGCCCGGGAAGAAGGAAGAGGGGTAAGGTGTTTTAAGATTTGTTTTTATTTCTCATTATCCTACTCTGATTTGATTGGCAATAAATTAAATTCATTTCCCCAAGTCAGGTCTGTTTTGCCCATGACAGTAACTGGTGAGTGATCTCTCCTTGCCCTTATCTTGACCCATGAGCCTTTCATTGTATTTTCTCTCCCCTGTCCAGTTGAGGAGGGGGATTGATAGAGCGGCTTGGTGGGCACCTGGCATCCAGCCAGGGTCAACCCACCACATTCCTTAGAAGATTTCTGTAAGGTAATGGTAGGATAGTCAGATCCCAAAACAATTTGTGATATGTGAGAGATCTAAATTAGTACTGTAGGTTGGTGAACAGTTAATCTTGTTTCTCTATCTGAAATGGCTTTTAGAAGAGATACAGGCATGATTTACCTCTACCCCTCTAGGGTAGAAGCAATCATTCAAGGTGTTCTTTAAAGACTGTATGTAAAATACTGCTAAATATTTGTGTAAAGGCCTGTTTCTATCCATCCTATAGTTTACAAATAAAGAATCTTCCAATGTACTGATAAATCACCAGTATGTGTGTCCTTTGTTTTTTTCAGAAAGTAGTGCAAAGAGGCGACATTAACGAGGGAACAAGGACAAATGTGTATGGAAGCTGAGAAAAAACCTTAATTTCTTGTCAGATATATTTATCTTTCCACTGATTATTCTTTTAGAATTTAGAGACAGCTTATTATCTGGCATTATTTGTCACTGTTATTTGCCTGTAAGCTGCAATTTAGCACTGCACCACTACTCCATAGTAGCCCTGCAGCAGACATAGCTGACCCCAGATACCAAGCTCAACAAATCTAGCAGCAACAGAGAAACAACAGTAACTTTGAGACCAAAGTGATTCCCATCTCAAAGATTGTGAGTAACAAGCTACTCTCAAGAGCCGAAGAGGAGTAACAGGAAGAAAACCAAAGCCAATATGGGGACCAAAATATTGTATTGAATCTGGTATGACACCTTTCCAGTATGGTCGCCCATGGACTATGACAGATTAGGAAATACTGCTTATTCTCTTATGAGAAGTAAGGGACATAAAAACTGCACAGTGTCTTATTCTCTCCCAGCTACTATGATGGCTCACTGGGATCAGAGGAAACCTCCTGACAGTTGCCCTAATTTACATTTAAGGGATCAGCCCTACAGATAGTCTATGAAGCTTATTTGTCCACCTCCTCCCTAACACACTTATATTATCCGCTACTCCTCCACAGCAAAGAAGGATAGCTTTTCTGTTACATCCTCCTTGATGCTTGAACTGAGATATGTGGGTAACAACAGGTCAGTGTACAGTATTTCAGCAGTGACATGCCTTGCTACCTTTAATACAAAATGCACATTTTCTCTGAAAATATTTTACTGTTGAAACAGTTCTTTTGCCACATGCATAAACATCAGGCAGTCAGCAAAAGTCATGGTACTGCTACATTCAAACACAGAATTTCATCATGTTGAAGGTTTCAATCCATCTGAAGAAGTAGGCATCTGATTTGAATATTCCACACAAAGCAAAAGATTTTTAAAGAAGATGTAAGTCAGTGGTGTGACTAAGAGTGAAACAAAATTGCTTCCCCACACTCCTTTCCCTAGTACATTATGAATAATTTCCTGCTTTTACTGTATGATGCATGATCCTGTGCTTGGACTGTTGACTACATCTGGGAGACACAGGAAGAAAGAGTATGCAAATAATGATGAATTTAAGATAATATGAAATCAAGTGTCGTGGTTTAACCCCAGCCAGCAAAAATAAACGCCACGCAGCCGCTCGATCACCCCCCCCCGGTGGGATGGGGGAGAGAATCGGGAGGGCACAAGTAGGAAAGCTCCCGGGTTGAGATAAAAACAGTTTAATAATTGAAATAAAACTAAGTAGAACAGTAATAATAACAATGAGAACAACAACAATAACAGAATACACAAAACAGGCAATGCACAACGCAACCGCTCACCGACCGCCGACCGCGTGTCACGAACGGGGAGCAAGACCCCCTCCACACCTGGTTTTTATACTGAGCATGATGTCACATGGTATAGAATACCCCATTGGCCAGCTGGGTCCACCACCCCAGCTGTGCTCCCCCCTCCCGGTGCAAGCATCACCCAGCAACAACCAAAGCATCAATGGGCCATCAACGTTCCTTTCACACCGAACCCAAAACACAGCACACCCCCCAAGCTACTGGGAAGAAAGTTAACCCTGTCCCAGCTGGAACCAGAACATCAAGAAAGGGAAAAAAAATCTTCCAAGAGGGAGAGCGTTTAGGCTATGTCATAGCATCCAAAGAAATGAAAGAAGTCTTTCAATTTCTTAAATTTAAAGCACAAAAATAGAAAGAATAATGAATAATCCTGAAATGGGAAGAAAATCAGTGGGTTAATCCAGCAGGTCTCTTATTGTTTGTTTAAAGTTTATTATATTCTCATTCTTGCCCTCCCAAACTTCATCTCAGAAAGGACAGAGATTCTGTTCAAGCCTCAGAAACACTGACATGAATCATAATAATCCTTTGTATACTGATGATGCACAGTTTTGTATCCCATTTAGGGTAAGCCAGTCTGTTACTTTGTCCTGATAATAATATCCAGTTGGCATTTCTCCTTATATACTGAGACAATAAACTCTCTGGCAGAAGGAAATACACGTAGTGGTATTTTGCAAAAAAAAAAAAATTGTTGTAAAAAAACTCAGCTCGCCTTGAGAAAACCTCCCTACGTTTGCCCACCTTTGAACACAAGAGTTGGACCAGATGACCTCTGGCAGTGTCCAAACCCTTTCATTCTATAATCTATGATTTCACAAGTCTTTTTTAGAATACTTAAAAAGTCACTCATGTTCTCTCAAAAAATGAAGAACAACACTGGAAAAGGAAGAAAAATGAAAAAGGTAAAGATAGTGTTCAGATTTGGTTATGGTTATGGGTTATGGGTTCAGATATGGTTATTTGGTTACCTGAACTGGTCACAAATGCTTATTTTAATCCTTAGTATCAAATGTGTCACAATTTATTTCACTGGATTTCCTCAGGTATCACAATGACTGCACCACAGAAATATCAAACATACAGGAAACAAGGCAAAAATATTTCTCTTTGCTTATTCTACCTTATCATTGAGTGTGTACTTTATGAGACAGAGACAGAAGGGCCAAATATGACATCATCTGCGATGATGGAAAATTTAACAAATCTCCTTATGGACATAATGCCCCGAAATAATGTCCCCATTGATGTTTCTTCCAGCAAGTGATATTCCTTACACACAAATGATGAAAGAAAATATTTCTTCTTTAGTACTCTTTTCATTCTCTTTCTCTTTTGGCAGGAAGCTTCTGCTTTTTGTCTGTTTGCCACTGGGTTTTGACAGTGAGTTAATCACCAGCTGTGACGCAGTCATCTGCAGTCTGCAGTGCAGACTCAGATGGCCTAATTTCCAAATAGGGTTTTTGCCAGCAATCTTCTACTGGATTAGTGCTTCTAAAAGTTTGAAGCAAGTCAATAGTAGGGCACTGCAGCTGGGGTGGAATCTAGACCTCAGTGCACATATGCTTAGGGATTTGATTGCTACTTGATTTCATTCAGAGCTGCGTTAACTTTAACATCATTGCACCCACAGTTCCAATTGAGTAATTTCAAAAAAACTAAGCCCACCAGAAGCACAGTTCCTACTCTAAAGTATGCTTACAGAAGAGGTTTTTTCCCAAGGCCAAACTCCCTCCAATGTGTAGCACAGTCTTCCTTCTACCTTCACTAGAGACAATGATGAGATTTTTTTTTTCACTTCCTGCTATTCCCCCTTGTCTGTGAGAAGATGGAAAGCATATTTAATCTTGTCTGAGAAGAACATTTGTCTCTAGGTAAAAATTCAATTATTTTCTAAAGCTTTCAGCATTTGATTTCCACTGGCTGAATTGGAACCCTCACATTCCTCTCAACTCCAGGGTTTATCATTATTAAGTTGGTACTTTTTTGTGTAACATTTGAAAATTTGTAAAGATTTTCCCAAAAAAAACTGCAGAGAAGAATTATGTTACTGTGTGTATTGTACTGCCTGCAGAATTCCACAGTTAAAAGCAGCCTCTGAATTTCCAGGGTCTAAACACAGAGAGCGCCATTTGGTGAGACTGTGACTCAGTTTCTTTCCTTACCTACCTGAGGATATATTTGTATTGCCATACCACAAGTTTTCTGAGTGCCTTGGATTCCAGGTGCTTGGTCATGTGGTGTCCCAGCTCTATATCAGAGCCAGAACAGAGCATTTTTTATGCCTCATGCTTGAAAAGGAAACCTGAATACATAAACCAGATGCAGGCCATTACATGTACTAATTTCATTGGGATTCCAATTCTGATTTCCAAGAATTAACTAGAGATATGTTTCCCCCAAAACCTTAACCTAATGCCTTGCATGGTTTCTCAGCTCCCTCTTTATATGAGAAGGAAAACACCATTTTTCCCCTTGCGCTTTATCTGTCTTGTCTATGTGGACCCCTTATCTTGTAAGTGTAAATATATTTGATTACATTGACATCAAGCGCAAAATCAGGTGAACAATGGGACTACCCAGAAGCTTGAAGTTAATCTCCTGCGTAAGTGTTTCTGGGATGTAGATCTTAGACTGTAAACAGTTCAAGGCAAGAAAGCTCTCTTGATAAGGGGCATATTTGCCCAAGACAGAGGATTTGATTTAGACTAAGCATTGCTACTACCAGTCACTACTAACAATGAATCTTATATTCATAATTACATGGAACTGAAAACTGTAGAACTGTATTTGGACAAATCTAATTTACTTGATAATCAGCTCTATTGGTATTATTAAGTAAGAGTTTTTTGCAAAGGTCAGGGAGGACACAAACTCATTTAAAATGTCTATATACTTTCATTTCTTTTCTTTCCCCAAAGGCATGAACAAATTGCTTACAATTTTTAGCTTTTCATTTTGCCTGAATAATATACAGAGGACACATGACAGCATGTTTTATTACTTTTAGAAGGGATACCAGGATGAATTTAAGAGACTTAGTGAAGCAACATAGGAAAGGAAAGAAAATCCAATGTGTGTATGTGTGCGTGTGTTTGTGTGAATAAGTAACTTCCAAGTGCAGCATCTCATTTCTGTTACCAGAACATACCGCTTTTTTCCCTGTCCCCTCCTACTCAGCATGAGTCTAATGCTCTCTCACTTGCTGTTTTTTAAAATATATAAAGCTCTATTATTGTGAAATACATGTTTTCATTCTTCAGTATCTGGTGTGCATCAGCTAATTACTCCCGTTTACTTTAAGTAAATTTTTAAGTGTGACGTAAGTTCCATTTCACCCATTTGGAGCCTTGCAAGTTGTTTTCTACTGAAACAGAGAACAAATGAGATCTTTTTTCCTTCACAGTCATTGTTCTTATGGTAAACGTGTATGTTTGCAGGAGACATGTTTCTTGTTTCAAGTTGCTTGATCGAACCTGGATATTTCAGATCCTTAGTACGTCTTCTAAGTACTACATTACTCCACATTTTAAGGTTTTTGTCTTTCCTTCCTTTCAATACAGAAAAGAGGTATTTCTCTTTTTGTCAAAACACATCCTTATTTGGGAAGAAGTTAAGTTCTGCTATATTTTATTACAATTTTTCATGAACATTTACTTTTCTCTTTAGGTAAATTTTAATTACGTAATTATTTTTCCTATATATCTATATATTATTTTATCTGTTAAAATTAAGGAAATCTTCCTTAAAACTTATGAAAACCAACAGATGTACCGTGAATGTAAAGCTGTGACAGTGTGCTCCCCCTGCTCCCGACCTGACCTTTTCCCGTAACCTGTGGTGAACGTGATGGATGCGTCTGGTCGTGATGGATGCAACCAGCTCAAAGTGGATTCAGGGGAGACAGACAACACCACAATAGTCAAGGACTAATTTATGGCAATGCATTCACCTAAGCATAGTGCTGGTCAATGTCTAATTCAAGCCAAATTTGGAAGAAACTAACGTCTGCAGTCAGTATGTAAATATAAGTCAATCATCTTACTCCCATAAATAGAGGGCAGCCCAAGAGCCTTTTGAGCTCTCCTGCACAGCAGTGGGCTGCACGCCAGGATCTCCCCTTGATTAGAGACACCTCTCAAGATTACTCCTTGAGGTTGGGAGATGCCTTGCTGCAACAGATTCTCAGTAAGTGACTAATAGCATGATAAACCCTGAAATCTTAGCTAAGTGATATAACGGATAGATTGTGCACATATATAATCCTTTAGACATAAACTGTTGACCAAGTCTGGAACTAAGTTTGGATCCAGCCGCACCTAGACACCTCTAAGGGAAGGAGTTTAGAACGCAAGGGGGTCCTTTCTGAACCTCCTGACTCAACAGGAGGGTTTCCCTGACAGTTTTGTCTGACCCTGTCCTCTATGCAGTAAGTACTAAAGTGTACCTTGCCATCGAGTCTTGTTAAACCACTGTCCTGTCGCATTTACCATTTAACTTTGATAACTCACTGTCTTATATCAATAAATATATTGCTGCTTCTCTCTTATGAGTGAAGTGCATTTCTCTCACTCCATCTGTGACAAAAGCAGTTACATTAATGAATTTGATCAATATTTTTAAGACAAGAATATAATATCTTCTCCCTCAGGCTGCCTTGACTCCATTCCCTTCATATTTCATACATTTTTTTCTACATATTTTTATCAAAACCAAGTAGGGTCACCAGCGGTCAGAAGAATTATTCCTATTGTTTTCTTACAATTTTCTGATTGCACATACTTTAATCATTAATTGGTATCCACTAACTTCCTTTTTTAACTTCCATCAGTCTTAGTCAGTGGTTTTTTTCTATCCTCTGAGTCATTTTAATGCTCCTTTTCCGAGTTTTCTATTCTTTACACCTTTTCTGCCATTACCTTTTGTGTTCACTTTTGTTCTAGCCCTAAGTTTTAACAGTTTGAGAGACACTGTATCATTTTTACCGTATCTGTGATGAATGGAGTCCCTGACATACATATCAATTTATTGATATAGAACAATACAGTCTTTCATTTTAAACCAGTGGTGCATTTTATAGTTGACATGTACTCTCTGTGGAAATGCTACTCCTGCCAGTTGTCTTAAGTTTCCCTTTCTAGTGCAAATAAAAATGTTTTCCATGTAAGGTGATTTGAAGAGCAGTGGACTGCTGCTTTGCTGTATGGCTGCTCTGCAGTCTCTAGACACCAGAAGACATAGGCACCTACAAAGGATTTTTTTTCAGTTTATAGTGGTACTAAACAGTACTCAGTTTGATCAGGCTTCATATTCCATCATCCTTGCCCATTTTTTGTCACTGTAGTCAGTTTAAGTCTCTAACTTCATGGACAACAGATTTCAAGTCAAAGTCCAAGGTTTAGAAGGTTGTATGCTATTAGGGAGCTTTTCCCCTGTGTAGGTTAGTAAGTCCTTAACCCCTTCCATGCAGAGCTCTCATTTCTATTTCTGCAGGAAAAGGCAATGCAGGAAAATATAGGTGCAGCTTTTACTTTGGGTTTCAGCTATGTCCTTTTATTCAATAATCAAAGACTGCATCTATAGACTCTCATCCAGTTCCATGGGACGGTTCTTACTTTCACAGTCAATTAGTCTCCTTCATTACATTAGTCCCTCTATAATGTCTCCACAGGTCAGCAGCTCTTTCCAAGGTAACCTACAGTTTCCTCTATTTCTCCACTCATTATATCTAGGCTGCAGACTTTTACAACAGATGTTTCTAGATGTCTCTTTGGTTCATAAGGGGAAATACTTAGCTCCCTCATTGCTATAACTGAAATCAGGTTTGACCTGGTGATTGCTTTTGTTTGGGTAACCCTTATTTTCCCTGTTTGTGTCCATCATACCTGATTATTTCTGTCTAAAATAGGAAAAAAAATGTTTCCAAAATATTGTGTGAAAAAATTCAGGAAATTATATCTACTTTCCCAGAAATATTCAGGTATTTCAGCATCTGTTTTCACCACTAATCATGATCAAAAGCCAAATACTGTCATTTTTATTCCGGGGGAAAAAGTGGGTTTATACATTTGTAAACAAAAATGTTGATATTAAATATGTCAACATCAGCTTGAAATTAGGATGTCTACTTTAAATTGACATGTTGCTTAAAATTATATCTAAAGTTATAAATTTGATATTAAATATCTAGTTCTAATTGAAATTAGAAAAAAACAATTTGGTCAAAAGAAACATACCTTCAGAATAACCCACAGAAAAATGTTGTGTTTTACTACAGTGGAAGAAAGGAACTGGAACATAATGCATAATTTGGGAAGAATGATCTTTTCCTACTTTTTTCTGATTATCAAGGCATTTCTTCAGCAATGTCATGGCTTCTGTGTCAACAAAGCACACTGTGTTTAGTCTTGACTGAATGCTGTTGACCCCATATATTAGCAGGGAATTCATGGGAATTCAAGGTACCCAACAGAAATAGACCAGGTTTTCAGACAACAAATAAGAAGAATTTGCTTAACAGCTAAATGGCACAATACAATAAATAAGCAAAGAAAACAAAGAACATCATTGAAAACTTGTATGACATAGCAATTTCTTGTGCTACAGTGCTATTTAGAAAACTTATGTACGTGATGATTATATAGCTAAAGAATGAAAATTAAAAAAAAAAACTATGAAAAATCTATGGAATAATGATTCTTTCAGGGAAAAAATAATAGGAAAGTTATTTATTAAACTAGAAACCTTACCTAATTTAAGCACCTAAGTTTCAAGCATTTGTGAAGCTGCAGATGAAAACCTCTTCATCAGCAGAAATTTAAGAGCAAAGTAATGCAATTGGAGTGTTATACCGTCTTTTGCTATTTTGACAGAAATTATCTTAATCTATACAGGATAATTGGACATCATGTCTTAATCTAAATAACGTTACTGTTTCTTATGGAAATTCACCAAAACCAAACCAAAACAAAAAAAAGGAACAGTGTAAAGTGTTGAAAAGCAATTGTATTACTTATATTAGTATGTCTTTAGGGAAAAACAAATTTGTATTCTGGACAGAATGCCTTCCCTATCAAGCCTGCAGCCAAATTCCACCTAAAATATCTATGTTACTAGACACTGTATTTGCAAAAACTACATGACTGCCCAAGCCAGCTACATTCTGAAAAGCTGCTGGGAATGTCAAAGATCTCTGTGCTTCAAAAGTTCCTTAAAATTTGTTAGCAGTTGTATTATCATATAAGGTTTGTATCTTTTTCTCTTAGCCCACAATAATGTTGAATTAATTTTTAAGGTTGTAATAAAACAATTCAGCAAAGTATGGAACCTTTACTATTTACTTCCTCATTGCTACAGAAGCTACAGTGGTATTAATATGGAGACAGATTGAGTAATACTTGTGTGTACCAATATATTTATCTAAGCAGCTCAAATACAGGTGGGTGGGACTACTTCTTTGAACATGTAATACTCCAGATAGATAAAGGCTGCAACACTGGGAACTTCAAGAGAAGGCTTTCTGAAAGTAAATGTTTTGGACAGGAGGAGGATCCATTTCTTCCAGCCATGAAGACAGGTTTATGTATATGTTAAGGATTACAGGAATGAGTGTCCTAAGGTAGATGCCAGGGTTCAAATGTGAGCCATTGTGAACTCTTTAAGAACTGTCTCACAACAGGGGACACCTAGGTATAGAGAGATATGCCAGGTGACAGTACGAAATCCAAGATGTACAGCTGAAAGTGAAAATGGAAGTAAAAGCGTAAGAATGGGAAAAAAGCTACCAAGATTTCTGTATGCTAGAACAGACTTCACTGTCAGATTCCCAATGGAAGGAATAAAAGGTAAAAATGAAATACTGCAGAAGACAGTCATAGCAGGGGCTGAGTCCACATTAAGCAGAATAGTTCTCTAAAAATGTACTGCAAAGGTAATGAAGATGAACAAATGTGTCATTTCAGTGTCTGAGGTAGTGAGGAAGTGATATCATTGGCAATAAAATGGTCTTTCAAACCAGCTGGGAAATAGGATACAGTGATTAGAAAAAAGTAAGTGAAATTTGTAAATGCTAAAACCAGGATCCTGGGTAATAAAACAGATAGAACTACTGCTGTAAGGCAACATCAAGTAATAAATCATAAATCAGTCACAAGATCAAATCATAAAATCATAATTGAAACAAAATTATGGAATAATATATTCATTTTCAGAAGGAAAAAACCAAGGGTAATGTTTTTAAGGTAGAATTGGGCCATGATTAGTTTAAAAGGCAGCCACAGAAACACACTGCATGTGTTGACCATCAATAAGACTAAGAATAGTGTAATTTTTTAGATCTTTATATTCTCAGGTGAAAATATGAGAAGAAATGCTTTAAATAATAATATGGCCCAATATCAGGCATGATTGCCAGGATTTCTTTATGACAACAACAATGTTGATGCTATTTTATCTTATTTTGATAAACCATGGAAGTTCAAGAAAAAGAAGGTCATAGAAAACAATAGGCTTGAGCGAATGGAGCTTATTTGGAGTAAACTAAATTAAAGTAATTTAATTTTAAGTAAAATTGACCTATACGTAAGGGGGTTTTATTATTTTTACATTAAATGGAAGACTGTGAAACTAAGGGGGGAAACTCAAAGGCTCACCAGCACTAAAACAAAATCTCTCTCTCAGAAGAGTTTTTCTACTGCTAGTAAAGGGAAACAAATTCCAGGGACAAGACCCACAATTAACTCTATTCCTCACAACCTCAAAATATAGTAGGAAAAGATCAGAAACAAAACCTATATTTAAGGGGTTAATCTAGTATGGTCAGACACAGTCTTATCTCCTATCATGAGGTGATGGCCACAGAGCCATGCAACCTTCTTCTCTCCTAATTAGCTTGGTGTTTCTTGAAAGAACTAATTTAATTTAGCAACTACTTCAGCTGTACTTCTTCTTACACCTAAATTAGTTTATTCAGAACTAAATTGCACATCTTACATGGTACTAGCCAGAGATTCTTGAAGTTTCTGTCTAGACAGTACCATCTACACATTATTTTTTCCACTGAAACCCCACAGGAAATAGAGGTTTGACCTCTGAAAACTGGATTTATCCTAAGATCTGCAGAGTCCTTTGGAAATCCATACTGATCAGAATCATTCTGGACAAGTCCAAGGGCCCATTTGCTGTTTCCTGTTCCACAAACAGTCTGTCTGGTTCCCTCAGGAGCTGTGTTACTATGTGATGCCACAGAACACTGGATCATCTTTCTCAGAATCATACACACCATCAAAAAACCACCAACCACAAAATAAAACATTTTGGTTCAAGCAATAGATTTTCCTAGTGATACTACAAATATCTCCCCTCCAAAATCAAAAGGGAACAAACATGAAGTAGATGCTGTCCATACTAACTCTGCCATGTAGTTCATTGAAACTTTAAAATAAAAAATGGGTTTCCTACCTGGAGACAAAAAAAGCACATATATACTGTTGTTTCACAGTCTGCCACTTCCATATAAAGTGCATAAATACTTCATGCATTGTCTTTTGGAAGATAAATGAACTCAATTCTTTCAATTCTGTATAAGAAATCATCCACTTAATGGATGAAATCTGTTTGGGTATTTTTCCTCAACTGTGTATGACAGTATGCATCTACACCAATGCACGCAGCATAGGCGGCAAACAGGAGGAGCTGGAAGCCACTGTGCAGCGGGGTAGCTATGACTTAGTTGCCATCACGGAAACATGGTGGGATGACTCTCACGATTGGAGTGCTGCAATGGATGGCTATAAGCTCTCCAGAAGGGACAGGCGAGGAAGGAGAGGCGGTGGGGTAGCCCTGTATGTTAGGGAGTGCTTTGACTGTCTAGAGCTCAATGGTAGTGATGACGAGGTCGAATGCTTGTGGGTAAGGATGAGGGGGAAGGCCAACAAGGCAGATATCCTGCTGGGAGTCTGTTATAGACCACCTAACCAGGATGAGGAGGCAGATGAAATATTCTACCAGAGGCTGGCAGAAGTGTCCCAGTTGCTAGCCCTTGTTCTCGTGGGGCACTTTTAACTTTCCGGACGTCTGCTGGAAATACCACACGGCAGAGAGGAAACAGTCAAGGAGGTTCCTGGAGTGTGTAGAAGATAACTTCCTGATGCAGCTGGTAAGCGAGCCTACCAGGAGAGGTGCCTCGCTTGACCTGCTGTTCACAAACCGAGAAGGACTGGTGGGAGATGTGGTGGTCAGAGGCCGGCTTGGGCTTAGTGACCATGAAATGATAGAATTCTTGATACTTGGTGAAGTAAGGAGGGGGGCCAGCAAAACCGCTACCATGGACTTCCGGAGGGTGGCCTTTGGCCTGCTCAGGACACTGGTCGAGAGGGTCCCTTGGGAGACAGTCCTGAAGGGCAAAGGGGTCCAGGAAGGCTGGACGTTCTTCAAGAAGGAAGTCTTAAAGGCGCAGGAGCGGGCTGTCCCCATGTGCCGCAAGAAGAACGGGCGGGGAAGACGACCGACCTTGCTGAACAGGGAGCTCTGGTTGGGACTCAGGAAAAAAAGGAGAGTTTATCACTTGTGGAAGAAGGGGAAGGCAACTCAAGAAGAGTACAGGGATCTCGTTAGGTCATGCAGAGAGGAAATTAGAGAGGCAAAAGCCCAGCTAGAACTTAACCTGGCCACTGTCGTGAGAGACAACAAAAAATGCTTTTACAAGTATATTAATGACAAAAGGAGAGCCAAGGAGAATCTCCATCCTCTATTGGATGCGGGGGGAACATTGCCACCAAGGACAAGGATAAGGCTGACGTACTTAACGCCTTCTTTGCCTCAGTCTTTAATAGTCAGAGCAGCTATCCTCAGGGTACTCAGCCCCCTGAGCTGGAAGACAGAGTCGGTGAGCAAGGTAAACCCCCCATAATCCAAGAAGAAGCAGTTAATGACCTGCTACACCATCTGGACACTCGCAAGTCTATGGGGCCGGATGGGATCCACCCGAGGGTACTGAGGGAGCTGGCGGAGCAGCTTGCCAAGCCACCATTTATCAGCAGTCCTAGTTAACTGGGGAGGTCCCGGACGACTGGAGGCTTGCCAATGTGACACCCATCTACAAGAAGGGCTAGAAGGAGGATCCAGGGAACTACAGGCCTCGGTGCCGCCGAAGATTATGGAGTGGTTCGTCTTGAGGGTGCTCACAAGACATGTGTGGGACCACCAGGGGATCACGCCCAGCCAGCACGGGTTCATGGAAGGCAGGTCCTGCTTGACCAACCTGATCTCCTTCTTTGACCAGGTGACCTGCCTAGTGGATGAGGGAAAGGCTGTGGATGTGGTCTACCTGGACTTTAGTCTCCCACGGCATTCTCCTAGAGAAGCTGGCGGCTCACGGCTTAGACAGGTACACTCTTCGTTGGGTAAAAAACTGGCTGGACAGCCAAGCCCAGAGAGTTGTGAATGGAGTTAAATCCAGTTGGTGACTGGTCACGAGAGGTGTTCCCCAGGACTCAGTTTTGGGGCCAGTCTTGTTGAATATCTTTATCAATGATGTGGATGAGGGGATTGAGTGCTCCCTCAGTAAGTTTGCAGACAACACTAAGCTGGGTGGGAGTGTTGATCTGTTCGAGGGTAGGAAGGTTCTGCAGAGGGACCTGGACAGGTTGAATTGATGGGCTGAGGCCAATTGTATGAGGTTCAACAAGGCCAAGTGCCGGGTCCTGCACTTTGGCCACAACAACCCCAGGCAATGCTACAGGCTTGGGGAAGAGTGGCTGCAAAGCTGCCCAGAGGAAAAAAGAACGGGGGGTGCTGGTTGACAGCCGGCTGAACATGAGCCAACAGTGTGCCCAGGTGGCCAAGAAGGCCAATGGCATCCTGGCTTGTTTCAGAATTAATGTGGCCAGCAGGAGTAAGGAAGTGATTGTAACCCTGTACTCGGCACTGGTGAGGCCGCACCAGTGTCAGTTCTGTGTGTTCAGTTTTGGGCCCCTCACTACAGGAAGGACATTGAGGTGCTGGAGCATGTCCAGAGAAGGGCAACAAAGCTGTGAAGGGCCTGGAGCACAAGTCTTATGAGGAGCGGCTGAGGGAACTGGGACTGTTTAGTCTGGAGAAGAGGAAGCTGAGGGGAGACCTCATCGCGCTCTACCACTACCTGAAAGGAGGTTGTAGCGAGGTGGGTGTTGGTCTCTTCTGCCAAGTAACTAGCGATAGGACAAGAGGAAATGGCCTCAAGTTGCACCAAGGGAGGTTTAGATTGGACATTAGGAGAAATTTCTTTACTGAAAGAGTGGTCAGGCCTTGGAACAGGCTGCCCAGGGAAGTGGTTGAGTCACCATCCCTGGAAGTATTTAAAAGACATGTAGATGAGGTGCTTAGGGACATGGTTTAGTGGGCATGGTGGTGTTGGATTGATGGTTGGACTCGATGATCTTAAAGGTCTTTTCCAACCTTAATGATTCTATCATTCTATAAATGTTCATTCCTTTTAAAAAAGTGCTGGGTCAAGTGGTATCTCTGAAAGGAGAGGAAAATACATCTTTCCCAACTGCCAAATTTATCTGTTCAAAGCAAAGAAATTTCTAGGCGTCCCAGGGTCTGGCAGTTAAAGGGAGGGAGTCAGATGTCTGAAGTTCAGACAGAGACACTTGGCCAGTAAAAGAAGAAGGTTGCAGAAAATCTGAGAGCTTCCATTCAAAAATAGTCTTCTGCAGGCAGCAGATGGCCAAAGTTGACTGACATTCCTCCTGGGCAGCAGGGAAGGCTCTACACAATCTGCTGCAATTTAGGAAGCCATTGAGCTGACTGAAGGAAAACCTGGAAGCAAAGAATCATTCTATAAATAATTCTACATTAAATCACTGAACTTCCCCATAAACCAGCAAGCAAATTACTGGCACTGAGGAGTCATTGTAGGTAAGTATCATACTCAGCGACAGAGAACATCTTCTTCTACTGCACAAGGGATCAATTCCAAAGAACTTAAGTGTAAAATATTACATGTAAAACATGCTTTTAAAAATTGTTATATTTCATGTTCATGAAACTTTTCTGTAAGAGAGCGAGACTTTCATTTTTGTGTGGACACTGTCCAAGGTATTGTACATATTTCTAAGATGCAGAAGAAGAAGAGAAAACAACAATTTCTGCTTGATTTACACTAAAAGGAATTTGGCTAAGGAATTTACATCTAATATATACAGTTAAGCAAAAGTTATATATTTGAAAAAAAAATTATTAAAATGATGAAGAGATATTCAGGAGATCTGGGCTCATTCATTGTTTTGATACTGTGTAAACTTAGACAAATCATTTAAGCTATGTCCTCAGCAGTTCCAAGATAGCGAAATACTTCCGACCTGGTATGTTCAACTGAAATTGTTGCCTGCAGTATGCCTCTGTACAGGGTTAGAAATGTACAGAGACACATATGTCATTTGTCAGAATAGGGTGTCTTTCCTCATTCTGAGCTCTACAAAAAGCTCTCTCCTAGCTATTAAACTGAAAATCTGTTTCTGGACAGAGACTTTCTTTTGTTCTGATTGTGTACATCTGTTACAGGGAGAATTTAATTTCATTTTAGATATTTAGGTGCCACTATGAATAATAACTAAGTGCTTATACTTGGGTAAGTTATGAAGGGGGGCAATTTGAAATTACTTTTTTGTCCTTTAAAGTATATTTTGTCATTATGCTGCTTTTATTGCTAAATTTTTATCATAAAAAGTAAAACCAGGAAAAATTAATGAAATTTAATTTTTACTTCCCAAGTGACACTTTAATTTATATAGATGCAGACAAAGCAGAATTGAACATTTGTAATTTTCAGTTAAACTAGTTAAAGTAAATATTATTTCTGGAAGCAATTTGTTACAAACATCTTTGAAATGCCCAGCATTTCAAAAGCTATTTTGTTTCTAGTACAGTTTCTTCCACTGAGGGAAGCTCAGGGTCTTAGTGGTATAGTAAATTATTTGCCAGTTGAGAGGAAGCCAGATGTTCAGAAAGCTTCTTTGCTGTTGAAGCTTTTAAGAGATATTTTAGTTATGTACCAGAATTAGCAAATAGTATTCAGTAAACCCCTCTTCAAACACCAGTGGTATAAAATATTTGCTCTAAAAATTATTCATATACGAGAGAGAGGTGGAAAAACATCAACAAATCCCTAATGCTGTGGAAAAGAAATTTAGTTAGTTAGACTTTAATTAGCACTTAGCAGTCATTTAATGAATGTGACCCCAAAGCCTAATCCATCAAACTGCAACTAGCGTTATCACTGGTTTAAAAACTATACATTAACAAACACATTTGGAAAAATACTAAAGAACAGCACCAGGGAACTGCGGCACTATGTGTTCCAGGTCTGTGAGTCTGTCAGGTCTGGTTACCTTGGGAAATCAAGTTCTGTGAAGACAACTGTGGTCTAACTTACTGTTAAGTGAGCTGGGGGTTGCTCTAATTCTTTGGATTCTGAGAACTGCAAGATGAGATCTTGAGTTATCACACATAAATTTATGACACTTCAATTTACTGTCTGTTGAAGTTCATAGGATAATTTTGAAGATTACCTGTTAATCGTTTAAAATATTTCAATAATTTGTAATTAGCCCTCAGAACCTTAGTAAAATCATAATACTGAAATACTGAGTACTGGAGTCACTGATACTTTTAAAAGTAACTGAAATTACAGCATAAAATCATATAACACAGACAAAAAGCTGGATTTTGCAGAGGAAAATAATGCTTTGCCAGTCTTCTAGAATCATCAGAAAAGTCATTTAAGAGAGGCATTCCAGAGAAATCTGTACTTATCAGAATTTTAGGAAAACAGATAGTGTATTGGGAACAGAGGAGATAAATAGATAATGTATGTAAATTGTAGCCAAAACACAGATTGTTGTACCCATAAAGTAGAAAATGACTAAGCATATTGTAATTAATATTAGCTTGCCTTAGACCCAGACATAAACACAGTAAAATACCATAATCCCTGACAGTGTTGTAACACTGTAAAACTGCTAACAGCATAACCAGCAAAAAGCACTTTGTAACACTGCTAAGTACAAGAATAATAGGTAACCATGATGAAGCAAACGGAGACTTAAGTCATAGTTGCCCAAACAGGGTACAGGAAAACAGTGCAAACTAAAACTGGCAAGTTAAGGATGAATGCTGTAAAATAGGCAGGAGAGTGGTGTGGAGGAACCAGAACAAAACTGCAGAACAAATGAGAAAGATGCCCATCATCATACACATGCTGGAGCAGTCACATAAAGTCACGCTCAGCTCAATTATAAGAACTGAGCAGAACAGTGGTTCAGGGATTCAGGATGGTCTCTTTGGATCCATTTTTATCATGGCCAACCATGCTGCAAGAATATACTAAAAGAATACGCTAGAAGAGATTAGTGTAATGCTTTGTTAAAAAATAGGACAAATGAAACAGTGGCAAGTTATGAAAATGAGAAAAAAATTAAATTAGTCAAGATTAAGAACAAAATGAAACCTAGGGCAATTTCTGAATACTAGTGATGGATCAATACAGATACCTACTTCTTGTTTTTTTAATATTGAATTGTAAAGTACAGTCGAATAAATAATGTCAACTACTCATACATCAGAAAGGCTTACGGATTTGTTAGTTTCTGGTTTTACTAATGCAATAGGAAAAAAATGTCAGTATGTATAGCTCAAAAATATCCCTTTAAACATGAACTAGCTCAAAGAAGACATTTGTAACAATAAAAGTTATAAAAATAGTGGAAAACAAAATAGAATGTTATGCAGGTCCCATCTTATGTCCTGACATCAACATTGTACCTCTAAAGTTGTTAAGAACTAGGGCAGAAAAATAAAGAACAAAATAGTCCATTGGAAGTCAGAAGAGCATTACCATGATAGGTGTTGGAAAAATATTAAGATTGCGTGGCTAAGTAAATTGTATAATTAACAAGGAGGATGACAGAGACAGATAAAATAGTAGTAGAGCAAATGATGTCTGACACAGCTAACTCAATTAAAACTGACATAAGAAAGTACTTATATTAAATAACAAATAATTAAATTTTGGATCTCATCAGCACTTTCAGTTATCTCAACCAGAAGTTTTAGGAGGTTACTTACATGTTTAAAATTTCTGTATCAAAGGCAATTACTTGAATAAACAAATATACAACAAAAACATATAAGAAATGCATATCCCCATATGAAGGTATTAAACAACTGCTAAAGATTATGTGTTAAGGAGTAACTGCAGAAACACACATGGCAATGGTTGGGCAGAAAACCTGTATTATTGTGCCTGCAGTAGCATACGGGAAAAGGCAACATGGAGAAATTAAGAGGCTCAGGGTTGCAAAAAAAGTCTTTTGGCAGATGTGAAAATTGAATCTCAGTTTTCTAAAGCATAGTCTGATGACTGAGTTACAAACCTACAGATCCTTGAAATGGATCATGTGGAAATCATGCGTTACTTGTGCACTTGACTTTCCTCACCTCTTCATCATCACTTTTTCTATTTTTTGTTTTGGAAAGTAGTTTTAAGCTGAAGCAGAGTATTTATTTTTAATCACTATAGTCTCAAAACAGGAACACATCAAGATGGAGAAAACAAGTAAAGAAGAAACAATGTTGGAATTTCATGTTTGGCAGATTTGACAATTTTGACAATGGATTATGCCATAAGCAACCAAATATTTATCCTGAAGTTTACCTTAGGTACCAGCATAATATATCAGAATTCTTTTTCCTTTAATCTTAATATTTTTTTTTTTTTTTACCTTGAAGCTTTTTGCTAAAATAAGATATGAAAAGTCTGCACTGTAACAGAGAAAGTGCACTGGCAGAGGCAGCAAGTGTTTTACTATACTTGGAAGAGATCTGGGCCATTCACAAGGAAGAAAATATATGTCCTAGCATATTTACTCAGGAAAGGCCTTTTTGAAGACTATTCTGAGGATAACGCAAGGGAAGGCCTGAAACTCTCTGCTGAAGAAAAGGAATGACTTAGCTCTGTATTTCTGTAAGTATCATGTTAAGCTACTTTTCCTACGAGTCTTGACACTTCTTTTCCCTGTATTAATGTTCACAGGACAATACTCATAAGGTGCTGCTCTACTTACAGCCTGCACAGCACACACTACACATTTAACTGGAGTACCACGCTTTCACTGAGATTGTATTGATTCAGCAACCACGGGCACTTTGCAGTACCAGGGTCATAAAATAAAGTATTTATTAAACCATGTTTGCAATATAAAATCATGGCTACAGATACGTGCTTAGATTGATTTCAAGTGCATTTGTCTTTGTGGAACAAGGTGCCGCCTGTCTACCAGAAATGTAGGAACAGGTGGCAGCAATGCATGTACAAGCATTTTCGGCCAGCTGTGCAGCCTGAAAATTTTGTGGAAGTTTGAAACTTATTACATAATAATTTAGTAAATCACTATTATGAGTAAACTACATTATTTCCTGTATTTTTTTTTAAATCAGCAAAAGCATTTGACAAAATGTATACATTGACAAAACAGTGGTTTTTAATGAGTTTTCATAGGCCTGATGATAAAATGAGAAGATACATGCCCTTAAACTTTCTTTCTTGTTTTGCTACACTAGAATCATGGTACCCTTATCAAAATCTGCTAACGTTGTCAGTGTTTCAAATATACAGACAGTACTGCATTTTACTTGAACATTTTCATTTCTAAGCTATGTATAACATTACCACTGTATATATTCTTATAGCATAATATCCTCTTAAGAAAACAAACAAACAAAACAAACCTGCTCTTAGAAGGAAGGGTAGGAAGAAAATACTGGCACCTGGAATGTAGGTTTGTGACAGTGTGAGAATATAGATGACACTAATACGGTACTTGGAAAGAATGGTTTAGAGGAAAAAATGGAACTAGATTTCAAGAAACATTTGTTCTGAATGGTCACTGTTCTCATGCTTTGCTTAATAATAAGAAAAAAAATCTAATATAGCTATCTGGTTTTAACCGTCGTGAGAATACCTTAAAGGGGCTGAAAGAGGTAAGTATAAGAGATGCTTCAATGAAGCTCTGAATACTTCCAGTGACTAGTGGCCCAGAACTTCTGATTCACTGACTAGGATCCTTGCTAAAATCCTCTCTTCAAGACTGCTTCTCCATTTCTGGATGGGAAATTTAGGAAGATCAGAAGACTATCAACAAACCAGAAGAGATGGTATCACTAGTCCAGCCTTCCCTTCCACATGCACCTGAATACATAGTTTGAAGTTTAAGTCTGAAGTAACAATGTAGACATCAAACTAATCCTTAAGGCTGCCTTTAGTCCCTCTCCATGCCACACTGAAGATATACTTATAGTTAGTGTGACAGTTTTGCTACCTGTTTTGTTTAGCCAGATTTGCTACCTCACGCTGCCATATCGTGTGATGCCGTGTCCACAGCATTCTCATGAGCTTGGCTGTCTGAAAAATACTGTGTAGACTTACTGTGTACAGCCCAGAGAGTTTGACCTACATACCCTCCCTTTTTCGAGGCTTCATCTAACTCTTATGATATCTAAAAATAGGTTTTTATATACTATCTGGGCAGCATCTCTCCACTTTTATTTCTAGAATGATTTTTTAGTTCTTTTGAATTCTTTCAGCCCCATAGCTCAATGAAGCTGAGCAGCATGCTGAAGAACTTACCTCAGTATAATGCCTCTTTGAATATTACTGGCATTTTGGCTCGAGCATTTGAAAAGATCAGCTGTGTAAGAATATTTCCAGAAAACATTTTATTTAGTCAAAATGAGAATTGTGTTTCTTTAAATGTACACCTACAGAGTTTGCATGCATTTTAAAGTCTGAAAATCTATTATTCTTCTGCCCCTGCTTTAAAATCACTTCAATGGTGGCACACTGCTCTGAGAACGAAGATTTTCTTGCAACTGCTCAAGTGGTATGTCATGTCCCAGTAAACCACAAGAAGGAATTCCACACACTGCAGGCTGGAAATAAAAGCAACAAGGGTTCCTGTTGGTCTCATATTTATGGCAGTGACAGTGGTAAGACAAAGATGTTTAGCTTTAAGAAAAAAAAAATTCACAAGAGGATGCATGTTTCTTGATGTGTTTGTGCAGAACACCAGAAGTCAGGATGATACCACAGGTACCATAATATCACTTCAAATACTGCTTTATCAGAAAAATCAGAGTGCACAATCAGCAAAGGTTAGAATTTTTTTCTAAGATCAAGATGAACAGATAGATTTTCTTGCATACGTATGGCCTGGACATAATTTGAAGAGTAAACTAGGGTATACAACATTATGAAATAGTTAAATAATGTCCTAAATTTTACTTCATTTTCAACCTGATTTCATCTTTTACAGTTTCTGTTACAGGAGTAATCTTGATAACTTCCTGCTGACTTCAGTGGGATGAGTGGTTTTTTATAGTTTAAGTAAAACATAGTGGCTTTAGCCATAGGTGAACCCTCATCTTCATACCAAAATTAGGCCACAAAACAGTTGTTTTTCATCTTCCCCTTTCGTTATTTTGTACATGTAGATCATGGAATATGATTTTCTATTTCTTTTTGCCTCACAATTGACTTATACTCCCAAGATACATTTCTAAGAACAATTGAAGTGCTCCCTAAAACAGAATATTTCAAGTTTATAAAATACCAGATTAAGACTCCCTCCCCTAAGATCATGTCTGTAGTAGAACTTGGAAAAGAATATAAAATCCTGACTCTGAATTCAGTGATTTGTTCATTAAATCACTTTTATCCAGGGTATTCAGATTTTTTAATTGTAATTTCTCCAAATGAATCACCGCCATTCAGTAAAATTAACCATATACAAAATGATTTTATATACAAAAGTTGCAACAAAGCATTTTTTTCAGTACATATCTGCCATGGGATGCATCCTTCTCTTATGACATTCCCATGTTGAAACTTAAATGAAATGTACACAGAGATCTATTGTATTCTTTAAGGACGCTTTAAGTGCACTATTCATAAGCAAACATAGTTTTATCAGTGTGTCTGTTACTAAAGATAATGAAAGCCCAAAAGACTGCAAAGCTACATACTACCTTGAAAATCCATTCTGTAAGAACTCCTTTGTTAAGGAAAACTACAATGACAGGATGAGTTCCCTAATGAAAATTGGAAGGTGGTTTAACTCATAACATAGCAATCCAAAGATACAACTAGCCTCTCAGTGTTGGACTTTGTGAGTATACTTCTAACCCCTATATCTGATATCCCCAATTAAACATTTTGAAGTCAGTGAAGAATTTGCCTGTGCATGCTGTGCCTGTATGGTACTTCCGAGCTAGTTCTTAGATGCAGATTTTCACATGTAAAGAATAGTCTGACTGGTTCATGTTTATAGGTTACCCAAAGCAGACTTTAAATTGTTTGCTTAAAGCTATTAGACAAGATGATTATTTAGCAAACACTTTCCAATTATATATGCAATTTGTGAATACTTACTGCTTGATGTTTTAACTTTTTTGTAATGATTACATTCTGGTTTTACATTTGTCACCAACCATGTTTTCTGAACACTGGAAAAAGGGTTTTTGAAACTTCTGCCCTTTTTCATGTTTAAAAATTAGAATTAAGTAGGAAAAAGTAACAGTATATTTAATAGTTTAAAAATATTGTCTATCAAAGTGTTCTGCTAATCTAAAACATGAAAGGGTCTTAGAGCAAGACAGAGGAGAGCATCGCACAGCTAACACTTTGACAAGGTAAAGGCACTGCAATCCCTAAGTAGTTAACACAATCAAACTAGTGACATGATTACCTGGAGCATAGTAAAGGGAATTTAGGAGGAAATCTGCCTTCTCTTGTTTATGACTAAAATAGTAGTAGTCTACGGAGATTGTTTGGTTTTGGTGGATTTATTTTGTGGGTAATACAAACATGGCTCTTGGAAAGATTCTGAAAGGCTAATACTTGAACCCTTTTTTGGCTGGGGAATTTGTTTGCCAGGCTGCATAAACTATCCCCCTCATACCTTTCACCTCTGATATTTTAGCTTCACTGCACAGCAGAACGTTGTGAATTGAGAAGGTTTTGTATGATTCTGTGAGTACTGCTGTTAAGCTACTGACAAGATGTGGCATGGTATTGTAATAAGATTTGAGGCCATGTAAGTAACCATTTTCAAGAAAGTGATTCATTGTATAACAAGTTCAAGAAATAAGCCTCTAGCTTAGATCTTATTGATAAATGTTGATTCAGTGCTTGTTCATGATAGCTATCTTTTTTGCTACTTTCCTCTGCCTATGTGTATGGTGTGTGTATTTTCCTATCCATTTTCTTCTATTTCCTACCCAATTGAAAAAAATAAAAAAAAATCCACCAACATACACTATTCATAGCTGTATAAGCCAGATCTTCAAATGGTGTACGCTGGTAAAGTTCCACTGTATTTAACAGTAATACATAGGTTTAAGCCATTTAAATGATTAACTGTATCAGTCTACTCATATTTCTCTTTTTATGTAAAAACAGATTTTGTTTTGTTAAGACCTATGACATATAAATCCATGAAGACCAACAGATAAGTGTGGTGTTTGAACTGGTAACGTTGATAACTGTATACCTCAGAGATGACATGTGGAATAGCTGTCAAGTAAAAGATTATATATACCTCATTGTGCATTAGTTGTTATGTCAATCGTCCTCAAACAAAACCACAAAATCTAACAACTTAAAGTAAGAATATAAAGAATGCCTGCACAGCTATTTGTCTCTGTCAGATTGTCCTGGTTTTGGCTGGGATAGGGTTAAATTTCTTCCTAGTGCTGTTTTGGATTTAGTATGAGGAGGATGTTGATAACACACTGATGTTTTCAGTTGTTGCTAAGTGCCCTCCTAGTCCAAGGACAGCTCCCGTGCCTACTGACTGAGCTAGGTACACAAGATGGGGGGGACACCATGTGACGTCATGCTCAGTATATGAAGGGTAGGCGTGATCCAGGAAGTGCCGATCGCTACTTGGTTATCGGTCAGCGTGGGTGGTGAGCAATTGCATTGTGCATCACTCATTTTGTATAGTCTATCATTATTTATTATCATTATTCTCCCTTTTCTGTTTTATTAAAATGTCTTTATCTCAACCCACGAGTTTTTCTCACTCTTACCCTTCCGATTCTTTCCCCGTCCCACTGGGGGTGGGCGGGGGGAGTGAGTGAGCGGCTGCGTGGTATTTGGCTGCCTGCCAGATTAAACCATGACAGTCTTTTTTGGTGCCCAACGTGGGGCAAGAAGGGTTGAGGTAACGATAGATCTGACCAAAGTGTGTTAAGGCAAAATTGTTATAAGCATTCTTTATATTGATTGGTCACAATGTTGATGTATTGGCTGTCAAAGTTGTGGGGCTGGCTCTCAATGTTGGGTCATGTAATACATTGCTTGCAGTATATGTTCCCTTTTGTGCTGCTTATCATTAGTCGGAACTGGGCCAAGATTATCATTTTGCTGCTGTTTTATGAGGTGATAAAATCACTGGTCGTAAGTCTAATCTGGTATCTGTACTCGGCCCTGCCGTCATTTCTGTACCTCGTGAACCACCTCTTAGAAACTATTAATAATTGCACTTTTTTCTCCTCGGAGAATGAATTTAAGGGGGAGACAGGATGGGACACTTTCTCCCACTTGTTCATCTTCCCTTCCATATCGTCAGAAACTCTTTTTTCTTCTATCTTCTTCACAAAGATGTCCACAATATTCCCTGAGAATTTTGAATATCCTTGGGATTTTCAAACAAGCATGTTCATATTCCTATGTTTCCTGAATGTGGTTCAGGCCTTGTTTAGGGTTAAACAACTACCAGAGAAGCAATATGCCCTGTTCACTGATGGGTCCTGTCGCTTTGTGGGAAAGCATCGGAGCTGCTGTATGGAGCCCTATACACCAAGTCACAGAAACTGCTGAAGGAGAAGGTGAATCGAGTCAGTTTGCAGAGGTGAAAGCCATCCAGCTGGCCTTGGACATTGCCGAACGAGAAAAATGGCCAGTACTTTATCTCTATACTGACTCATGGATGGTGGCAAATGCCCTGTGGCGGTGGTTGCAGCAGTGGAAGCAGAACAACTGGCAGCACAGAGGTAAACCCATCTGGGCTGCCACATTGTGGCAAGATATTACTGCCCGGGTAGAGAACCTGGCTGTAAAAGTACGTCACGTAGATGCTCACGTACCCAAGAGTCGGGCCACTGAAGAACATATAAACAACCAGCAGGTGGACCACCATGAAGTGGCTCAGGTGGATCTGGACTGGCAACATAAGGGTGAATTATTTATAGCTCGGTGGGCCCATGACGCTTCAGGCCATCAAGGAAGAGACGCAACATATAGATGGGCTCATGATCGAGGGGTGGACTTGACCATGGATGCTATTGCACAGGTTATCCATGAATGTGAAACATGCGCTGCAATCAAACAAGCCAAACGAGTAAGGCCTCTCTGGTATGGAGGACGATGGTTGAAATATAAATATGGGGAGGCCTGGCAGGTTGATTATATCACGCTCCCACAAACCCGACAGGGCAAGCGCTATGTGCTCACCATGGTGGAAGCAACCACCAGCTGGCAAGAAACTTACCCTGTGCCCCATGCCACTGCCCGGAACACTATCCTGGGCCTTGAAAAGCAAGTCCTATGGCGACATGGCACCCCAGAAAGAATTGAGTCAGACAATGGGACTCATTTCCAAAACACCCTCATAGACACGTGGGCCAAAGAGCATGGCATTGAGTGGGTCTATCACATCCCCTACCATGCACCAGCCTCCGGAAAAATTGAACGATACAACGGGCTGTTAAAGACAACACTGAGGGCAATGGGCGGTGGGACATTCAAGCATTGGGACACACATTTAGCAAAAGCCACCTGGTCAGTCAACACTAGGGGATCTGTCACTCGAGCTGGCCCTGCCCAATCCAAACCCTTATGTACTGTAGAGAGGGATAAAGTCCCTGTCGTGCATATGAGAAATATGCTGGGGAAGACAGTCTGGATTACTCCTGCCTCTGGCAAGGGAAAACCCATCCATGGGATTGCTTTTGCTCAAGGACCTGGGTGCACTTGGTGGGTGATGCGAAAGGTTGGGGAGGTCCGGTGTGTACCTCAAGGGGATTTAATTCTGGGTGAAAATAGCCAATGAACTGAATTGTATGATGTCAATTGTTATATGATAGTGTATATCATTATTTCTATGGTTGCTATTAATGGTATAGCAGTGAAAATCACCCAGATTAACGAAGAATGAACTAACTCCGATGAAACCAAGCAACGTGCAACAATGATAGAACTGGACGAGTGCAGCAGTACCGAAACGAGAACTGGTTTCAGGATGCTACAGCCCAACACCACACACCATTTTTCTGGCCCTGAAAGACTGTTATGACAGATGGAGCCCAAAGTCGTGGACTAAATGAACTCAATGGACGTTTTAAAGGGATAGTCCATAGACTAAGAGAATGATATCTCTGTGTGCATATATATGTGTATATATAAAAAGAAAGATAGTGGTGATTAATTGAAATGTATTAAAAAATGTGAGACCTAAGCATAATGTAAATGGTATAGAATAAGGGGTGGATACTGTCCTGGTTTTGGCTGGGATAGGGTTTAATTTCTTCCTAGTGCTGTGTTTTGGATTTAGTATGAGGAGAATGTTGATAACACACTGACGTTTTCAGTTGTTGCTAAGTGCCCTCCTAGTCCAAGGACAGCTCCCATGCCTACTGACTGAGCTAGGTACACAAGATGGGAGGGAACATAATCAGGACAGCCAGCCCAGCTGGCCAATGGGGTATTCCATACCATGTGACATCATGCTCAGTATATGAACGGTAGGCGGATCCAGGAAGTACTGATTGCTACTTGGTTATCGGTCAATGCGAGTGGTGAGCAATTGCATTGTGCATCACTCATTTTGTATATTCTATTATTATTATTATTATTATTATTATTATTATTATTATTATTATTATTATTATTATTATTATTTTCCCTTCTCTGTTCTATTAAACTGTCTTTATCTCAACCCACGAGTTTTTCTCACTCTTACCCTTCCGATTCTCTCCCTGTCCCACTGGGAGGGTGGGGGGAGTGTGTGAGCTGCGTGGTATTTGGCTGCCTGCCAGATTAAACCACGACACTGGGAATCTATATTGTATTTTTTAACTTGTTAGGAAAGTTATGCAATAATCTGTTTTCCCGCTGCCAGCTTGTGCTGAGATATGCTTGAGATATACTATGTTGCCTCTGATAACTCCTTGCCTATAATAGTCCCCATTTTGAAAGTTAGTGTCTTTGTCCCCATAGTTCAGCAAATCTATTGAGAGTGAGTTTTCTGTCACATGGCAAAATCCCCAACAAATGCTGCATAACATTGCTTTATGAGAAATATTATCAGTTGAAGTATTTTTTTAAAAGAAGAAATTGCTTAGAAGTATTCCCAGCTGTCCAGTGAAAAACCACCACTCTGTTAATCATGCATACATAACTCCTATTTTTCTTAGGAATTTAAGCATATGGCTAAGATTAAGCACCCTTTTTAAATGTGCGTATCTTTCTAATTCAGGTTTCCAGTGTTCAGTCACAACAGACTGAATTTCAGGTATTAAGTAGTCAAAACAAACTGCTCATTAACAAGCTCCTGTCAAATAATTATTCAAACAAAACATCTGGTAACTGTTTTTGAAAAGCAAATTCAAGACAATAATAATACATTGGCAGCCGTATTCTGAGCAGAGAAAGAAATGACATTTGGTGACTAAACTGTATTCTGAATTACTTGATGCAATCTTTCAGTTATTCTTCATCAATCTGCCATACAATTCCAGGTGAGCTACCAGTGCTGTTCATTTCAGAAGCGTGAGTTGTTTAATTAAGTAAACAGATATAGCAAATATGGAGGAAAAGGCTTGCTAATATTGGGGAGGTGTGTATATTCTGAGTTTCTAAGTCCCTTCTTTTTTTATAAATTTAAAAATCTTCTCACTCAGGAGAAGAAATATTTGTGACGATATCAGTGAATATACGATATAATAAACAAGGTTGGTCTAAATAGTCTTTGGAGAGGATTTATGGAACATACCATAGTTCTATTCTACTTCTCTAACAATGCCACTGCCACCTCAGTTTCACGTTTCAACCCTTATACATAATACAGTAATTCTGTTGAAATTCCATTCTATGGAATTAAAGGTGATGGGAAATAAAAAAAAAAAAAAAAAACAAACCCCAAACACAAACCCATAGAAAAAAAAACACTTCAGATGTCATCTTAGATTGGACTTGGTCATAAGGAAATAACAAATCTGATGTAACATTTGTTGGCAGACTGTTAAGGAAAACATGATGAAGCCAAAGAATTATTCTCTTGGAAATCCTTCTTCAATTTAACTGTCTCTGCATTCAGGAACAGATTACTCTAACACTGAATACAAATAAATGCTGATTGCAACTGTGGTAGAGTTAAAAAGGAATCTATTATACATTGAATAGCTGCGATGCTGATGACACACCTAGTAGACAGTGGCTTCTCCTTCCGTGCCTGCCATTTACACCAAATTGTTATTAAGCAGATGGAAACTTTATACTTGCGATCTCAGAAAAGTATATCTTAGAGCTTTTGATCAAAGAGAATTGAAACTGTAATGATTTGTTGCACATGTGCGGCAGCTTTCTCCCTTTCTAGCTCCTGACATGCAAGATGATTATTTGAAAGAACTTGTTTCTCTGTGGGTTACAAGCAGAAAAGAGATCCTATCTAGGGGACAAAATCTGGTTACAAAAACAGTTAAAACTGCTGTACATTCATTCTTTCTCTGTGCCTAGGCCAAATCAAGAGTTGCAGAGAAATAATAAGTGTTGGCCACTTGCTGTGAGAAGTCAATGATTGCGGGCAAATTTCAGAGAGGCCCCATACCGACCTTGACATGTTTGAGCTGTGCGTAGGCTTTATGTTCTAGGAAGCAGTCGTGGCCAAGGGTTGTCCATAGCTGTCTAACAAATAAGGTGTAGCATACTCGTTGCAGAAACTACAAAATACATGGTTGCGTACAATAATACCACTTAACACATTGCTAATTCAACTCATAAATCACTAAGACAGTTGTCTGCTCTTTGCAGGCATAGAACATTTGTAGCAGAGCCAGAAAAAATGATCTCATTTTGCCACTGGACTATGAAATGATTGTGATGTTCACAGTCTTTATCACAGAGGGCAGATCTGGTACATCTAGTTTCTTCTGAAGAAAGCAAGGGGAAAACCCATTTACCAGGTCTTTGCACTCTAAGGAAACACGTTCCACGTGTTCTGTGATATTCCAGTGGATGCTGCTGTTAGCTGATCATTTTAGGAAGCTAAGGCATGACAAATTCAGCTATGCAATAACTTTAAAAAAGAATCTTCACAAAGTGGCTACGTGAAAAATACACAAGTTTGTAACACTTTTGTCAAGACTAAATTAGGAGCAGCAGTGGCCAGCTTCAAGTTTTACTGGTCAGTAATAATTACTTGCTGAAGCTCTCATCCACAAACCTGGAAAACTTAACAAAACAGTATACTATCTCACATATACTGAATCAAACTATTCAACAAAACAAAACTTTTCTGAAGAAAAAAAAAAGATAACAAGGGAAATGAACAGACCAATATATAATTACTTATTCTCCAATGTACAACAGCAAAATTTATTTAAAGCTCATTAAAAAATATTTAAATACTCAGTATTCGCTTTGAGGTACCCGTCACGGCAGCTTCCTGCATTCCAACTCCTGTGTGGGACATCACTCTGTGATAGCTGCTGTGCTCTCTCTTGTATCCTGCCCAGCAGCAAAACCTTGTCATGCTGCAGCAAGAACCAGCACTCCTGCTCCACTAGCTGCTCTGCCTAATCACCACTAATGACTAGCTGCTCCTGTTGGTGATTTTTGCTTTTTAACAAAGTAAGCAGCATATAAAACATAGTTCCCTGCCATTTTTTTTTTTGTTTAATTTAAATGACTGTCGTGGTTTAACCCCAGCCAGCAAATAAACCCCATGCAGCCAATCGCTCAAGCCCCCCTCCGGTGGGATGGGGGAGAGAATCGGGAGGGCACAAGTAGGAAAACTTCTGGGTTGGGATAAAAACAGTTTAATAATTGAAATACAACGAAGTAGAACAGAAATAATAACAATGAGAACAACAATAACAGAATACACAAAGCAGGCGATGCACAATGCAACCGCTCACCGACTGCCGACCGCATATCCCGAACAGGGGGCGAGCCCCGCCCCCCCACACCTGGTTTTTATACTGAGAATGATGTCACATGGTATAGAATACCCCATTGGCCAGCTCGGTCCACCGCCCCGGCTGTGCTCCCCCCGGTGCAAGCACCATCCCAGCCAAAGCATCAATGGGCTATCAATGCTCCTTTCACACCAAATCCAAAACACAGAACTCCCCGCCAAGCTACTGAGAAAAAAGTTAACTCTGTCCCAGCCGGAACCAGGACAATATCCACCCCTTATTCTATGCCACCTACATCATGGCCAGGTCTCACATTTTCCAGTACATTCCAACTAGTCATCACCACTTTTCCTGCCTTTTGATATATATACACACACAGAGATATCATTCCCTTAGTCCATGGGCCATCCCTCTAAAATGTCCGTTGAGTTCATTTAGTCCATGACTTAGGGTTCCATCTGACATAACAGTCTTTCAGGACAGGAGAGATGGTGTGTGGTGTTGGACTGTTGCATGCTGAGGCCAGTTCTGGGCACTCATCTGGTTCTATCATCGTTGCACCTTGCTCAGTTTCATCGGAGTTCATCCTACATTAATCTGGGTGATTCTTACTGTAATACTGTTAATATGGCATATAGTAACCATAGAAGTGATGACATACAGTATTATACAGTAACTAACATCATACAATTCAGTTCATTGGCTATTTTCACCCAGAATTAAATCCCCTTGAGGTACACACCGGACCTCCCCAACCTTTCGCATCACCCACCAAGTGCACCCAGGTCCTTGAGCAAAAGCAATCCCATGGATGGGTTTTCCCTTGCCAGAGGCAGGAGTAATCCAGACTGTCTTCCCCAGCATATTTCTCATATGCACGACAGGGACTTTATCCCTCTCTACAGTACATAAGGGTTTGGATTGGGCAGGGCCAGCTCGAGTGACAGATCCCCTAGTGTTGACTGACCAGGTGGCTTTTGCTAAATGTGTGTCCCAATGCTTGAATGTCCCACCGCCCATTGCCCTCAGTGTTGTCTTTAACAGCCCGTTGTATCGTTCAATTTTTCCGGAGGCTGGTGCATGGTAGGGGATGTGATAGACCCACTCAATGCCATGCTCTTTGGCCCACGTGTCTATGAGAGGGTGTTTTGGAAATGAGTCCCATTGTCTGACTCAATTCTTTCTGGGGTGCCATGTCGCCACAGGACTTGCTTTTCAAGGCCCAGGATAGTGTTCCGGGCAGTGGCATGGGGCACAGGATATGTTTCCAGCCATCCTGTGGTTACTTCCACCATGGTGAGCACATAGCGCTTGCCGTGGCGGGTTTCTGGGAGCGTGATATAATCAACCTGCCAGGCCTCCCCATATTTATATTTCAACCATCGTCCTCCATACCAGAGAGGCCTTACTCGCTTGGCTTGTTTAATTGCAGCGCATGTTTCACATTCATGGATAACCTGTGCAATAGCATCCATGGTCAAGTCCACCCCTCGATCATGAGCCCATCTATATGTTGCGTCTCTTCCTTGATGGCCTGAAGCGTCATGGGCCCACCGAGCTATAAATAATTCACCCTTATGTTGCCAGTCCAGAACCACCTGAGCCACTTCAATCTTAGCAGCCTGGTCCACCTGCTGGTTGTTTATATGTTCTTCAGTGGCCCGACTCTTGGGTACGTGAGCATCTACGTGACGTACTTTTACAGTCAGGTTCTCTACCCGGGCAGCAATATCTTGCCACAACGCGGCAGCCCAGATGGGTTTACCTCTGTGCTGCCAGTTGTTCTGCTTCCACTGCTGCAACCACCCCCACAGGGCATTTGCCACCATCCATGAGTCAGTATAGAGATAAAGTACTGGCCATTTTTCTCGTTCGGCAATGTCCAAGGCCAGCTGGATGGCTTTCACCTCTGCAAACTGACTTGATTCACCTTCTCCTTCAGCAGTTTCTGTGACTTGGCGTATAGGACTCCATACTGCAGCCTTCCATCTCCGATGCTTTCCCACAAGGTGACAGGACTCATCAGTGAACAGGGCATATTGCTTCTCATTTTTTGGTAGTTTGTCATACAGTGGGGCCTCTTCAGCACGCATCTCCTCCTCCTCTGGGGATATTCCGAAATCTTTGCCTTCTGGCCAGTTCATGATCACTTCCAAGATTCCTGTGTGACTGGGGTTTCTTATTCGGGCCCGTTGTGTGATCAGCGTGACCCACTTACTCCACGTAGCATCGGTTGTATGATGTGTAGAAGGGACGCTCCCTTTGAACATCCAGCCCAGCACCGGCAGTCGGGGTGCCAGGAGGAGCTGTGCTTCAGTACCAACCACTTCCGAAGCAGCTTGAACCCCTTCCTATGCTGCCAATATCTCCTTCTCAGTTGGAGTGTAGTGGGCCTCGGATCCTCTGTATCCCCGACTCCAGAACCCTAAGGGTCGACCTCGAGTCTCCCCTGGTGCTTTCTGCCAGAGGCTCCAGGTAGGGCCATTCTCCCCGGCTGCGGTGTAGAGCACATTCCTTACATCTTGTCCTGCCCGGACTGGCCCAAAGGCTACTGCCTGAACAGTAGGTTTAATTTGTTCAAATGCTTGTCGTTGCTCAGGGCCCCATTTGAAGTCGTTCTTCTTCCTGGTCACGTGAGAGAGAGGGCTTACGATTTGACTGTAATTTGGAATATGCACTCTCCAAAAACCCACAACGCCTAAGAAAGCTTGTGTTTCCTTTTTGCTAGTTGGTGGGAACATGGCTGTTATTTTGTTGATCACATCCATTGGGATCTGACGACGTCCATCTTGCCATTTTATTCCTAAAAACTGGATCTCCTGTGCAGGTCCCTTGACCTTACTTCGTTTTATGGCAAAGCCGGCCTTCAGAAGGATTTGGACTCTTCTCTCCCCTTTCTCAAAAACTTCTTCTGCTGTGTCGCCCCACACGATGATGTCATCAATGTATTGCAGGTATTCCGGAGCCTCACCCTGTTCCAGTGCGGTGTGGATCAGTCCATGGCAAATGGTAGGGCTATGTTTCCACCCCTGGGGCAGGCGGTTCCAGGTGTACTGGACGCCTCTCCAAGTGAAAGCAAACTGTGGCCTGCACTCCGCCGCCAAAGGGATGGAGAAGAACGCATTAGCGATATCAATGATGGCGTACCACTTGGCTGCCTTTGATTCCAGTTCGTATTGAAGTTCTAGCATGTCCAGCACGGCAGCACTCAGTGGTGGCGTGACTTCGTTCAGGCCACAATAGTCTACTGTTAGCCTCCACTCTCCATTGGACTTTCGCACTGGCCATATGGGACTGTTAAAGGGTGAGCGAGTCCTGCTGATCACTCCTTGGCTCTCCAGTCGACGAATCAACTCATGAATGGGGATCAGGGAGTCTCGGTTGGTGCGGTATTGTCGTCGGTGCACTGTTGTGGTAGCGATTGGTACCTGCTGTTCTTGGACCTTCAACAACCCCACAACAGAAGGGTCCTCTGAGAGACCAGGCAAGGTGGACAGCTGTTTCGTTTCCTCCGTCTCCAGGGCAGCTATACCAAAAGCCCACTGGTACCCTTTTGGGTCCTTGAAATACCCTCTCCTGAGGTAGTCTATGCCAAGGATGCACGGAGCCTCTGGGCCAGTCACAATGGGGTGCTTTTACCACTCATTCCCGGTTAGGCTCACTTCGGCCTCCAATATAGTTAATTCTTGGGATCCCCCTGTCACTCCAGAAATACAAATGGGTTCTGCCCCTTTATAGTTTGATGGCATCAGGGTACACTGTGCACCGGTGTCTACGAGAGCCTTATACTCCTGTGGGTCTGATGTGGCAGGCCATTGAATCCAGTAAACCCGATTGTCCCTTTCCTCCACCTGGCTGGAGGCAGGGCCCCTCTAGTCCTGGTCATCATATTCGCTATCCACTTCTTGTAAGTATGAGTCAGAAGTCCCTTTATTAAGGTCAGAAGTGGAATCAGCTCTTCTACTCTGTCTGGGGAACTGCTCACTGGAGACTGGAGCAGCAGTTTTCCTGGAAGAACCCCCTTTTGTGGTTGTTTTTCCTTGCAACTCATGTACTCGTGCCTGTAGGACTGAGGTAGGTTTTCCATCCCACTTCCTCATGCCCTCTCTGTGGTCATGCAGGTAAAACCACAGGGTGCCCCGGGGTGTGTACCCACGATGTCTCCTCTCTTGAGCAGAGGGACGCTTGCTCCCAGTGGCTGAGACACTGGCCCGTGCAGGTGGGGAGTAGGACATATCCTCTTTGAGTTGCTGGACCTCCTGAGACCGTTTCTCCACAGCAGAGACATAGGCCCGTAGGGAGGAAGAGAGACTTTCTTCATATTGCCGGAGTTGGCTAGCCAATTCATCCACTGTTCCTCTCCGTCTTTCGAGGTCATTATTGCCAATGAGTTTCCATGTGATGCTGGTGCGCTCCGTACAAACTTCCACCACATGGGTCGGGTGCATTTGACTTCATCTGGGTCTTTGGATAACTGCTCATTGTTCAGGTCATCATAAATCACTTCCAGCACAGCTAATTCCCTCAGGTACTGGATACCTTTCTCCATGGTGGTCCACTTGCCTGGGTGGCATATGACATCTTCCTTGAAGGGATACCTTTCCTTCACACCTGACAGGAGTCGCCTCCAGAGGCTGAGGACTTGTGCCCCTTGTCCAATCACTTTGTCAATGCCCCCTTCCCTAGAAAGGGATCCCAGCTGTTTGGCTTCCCTACCCTCTAATTCCAGGCTACTGGCCCTGTTATCCCAGCATCGGAGCAGCCAGGTGACAATGTGCTCGCCTGGACGAGGACTGAAGTCTTTTTGCATATCTATCTCGCAGCTCACCCAGAGATAGGGATCGGGTGGTCACCATCTCATTTACGGGTTCTGCCTCCTACTCCTCTTGTTCTCTTGATGACCCTGGTTCATTTTCATCCCTTACTAAACGAGCTGATTTTCTTGTGCATTTTCTTTTTTGACAGGGGCGACTGATACCAGCATGGGTTGGTTCTCTGTCGCAGGGGGTGGAGTAGCTGCCGTGCCTGCCCTGGGGGGTGAGGGAGCCGCTGTGCTTGCCGTGGGGGGTGGGGTAGCTGCAGGACCTGTTGCTTTGTCATCAGCTGCAGAGACGTTTCCTTCCCCTTGGGGGTTCTGAGTGGTGTTAAGCAGGGCTCGGTAGGCATGGGCCAGGCCCCAGCACATTGTAGTGATTTGTGTCTCCCTAGAATGGCCAGGGTGACAGCATACTTCTTCCAAATATTCTACTAATTTTTCAGGGTTCTGTACTTGTTCAGGGGTGATGTTCCAGAACACTGGGGGTGCCCACCATCCTAGGCATTTGCCCATGCTATCCCACTCGCCCTGCCACTCATAACTATCCAGCCTTGGGGCAGATCTCTGGATGACATTCTTAAATTGCTTACTAACCTTGGATAAAACCAAAACAATATTCCCAAGGAGTACCAATAGATGTATCTTAACTACCCAGGGATGTTCAAGGTACTGGCAAGTTATTTTAACAAAGGAGATGACATCACAGAGGAAGGTAGCGAGGGTGCCATTCTCTATTTCCTCCATAAAAAATCTCTCGGAGGAAAAGGTATAATTGCTAATGGTCTCCATGAGGTGGTACCCGAAATACAGTAATGGCTTCATTACGAATCCCAAATCCCAAATAACCCCCAATGCCAGTGTTTTAGTAACAAATCTCCCAGGCAAAACATCATTAATTACGGCAGAGCACAGCAGACTACAAAACCCAACTCCAATTTTTAACAGGTACAGTAAAAACAAGAGCATGGTGCAGAACAAATTAATATGTTACCAGATATAAATTCCTTAATATGCTCTAATTAATCTGTTGTTATCTCAACCCTTCGCTGCCCCACGTTGGGTGCCAAAAAGGACTGTCGTGGTTTAACCCCAGCCAGCAAATAAACCTCACGCAGCCACTTGCTCACGCCCCCCTCCGGTGGGATGGGGGAGAGAATCGGGAGGGCACAAGTAGGAAAGCTCCCGGGTTGAGATAAAAATAGTTTAATAATTGAAATAAAACTAAGTAGAACAGTAATAATAACAATGAGAACAACAACAATAACAGAATATACAAAGCAGGCGATGCACAATGCAACTGCTCACTGACCGCTGACCGCATGTCCTGAATGGGGGGCGAGCCCCCCCACACCTGGTTTTTATACTGAGCATGATGTCATATGGTATAGAATACCCCATTGGCCAGCTGGGTCCACCACCCTGTCTGTGCTCTCCCTCCCAGTGCAAGTACCACCCAGCAACTGCCAAAGCATCAATGGGCCATCAACGCTCCTTTCACACCAAACCCAAAACACAGTTGTCCTGGTTTTGGCTGGGATAGGGTTTAATTTCTTCCTAGTGCTGTGTTTTGGATTTAGTATGAGGAGAATGTTGATAACACACTGACGTTTTCAGTTGTTGCTAAGTGCCCTCCTAGTCCAAGGACAGCTCCCATGCCTACTGACTGAGCTAGGTACACAAGATGGGAGGGAACATAATCAGGACAGCCAGCCCAGCTGGCTAATGGGGTATTCCATACCATGTGACATCATGCTCAGTATATGAACGGTAGGCGTGATCCAGGAAGTAGCGATCGCTACTTGGTTATTGGTCAGCGCGGGTGGTGAGCAATTGCATTGTGCATCACTCATTTTGTATATTCTATCATTAATATTATTATTTTCTCTTTTCTGTTCTATTAAACTGTCTTTATCTCAACCCACGAGTTTTTCTCACTCTTACCCTTCCAATTCTCTCCCCGTCCCACTGTGGGGGCGGGGGAAGTGAGTGAGTGGCTGCGTGGTATTTGGCTGCCTGCCAGGTTAAACCACGACAACTGTACACCCCCCCAAGCTACTGGGAAGAAAGTTAACTCTGTCCCAGCCAGAACCAGGACGATGACTCACCTCTTCTTTTCTCACAATCTATGGCTTTAGCCTCCTTTTTCATACTGATGCCTCAGATTTGGGTGCCTGTCACCTCAGGTGTGCTTAGGCACAACTATTTTCCCAGAATTTTACATATTGTCTCAGCTAGGTATTTTCCTGTACTTTACGGCAGATCTACTTTTTAAATAGAAATTTGTGATACATAAACACAAATGTTCAGTGCAAGTTGAACATGTTGAAGGCCTTGTCCCTTTTCGCTTATTTCTCAGCCAGGTTAGGAAAGAACACTCCTCTCCTTCTTAGCAGCCATCCCTCTGGAGCTCTTTGGGAGGGATTACTCTTCATTACTCCACCATCAGGCTGAAGAATACAAAGCAAATACACACAGTGAGCTTGCAGTGAACGTTCAAGTCAGTGGTGTTAGTTATCTTGTGGTTATGGAAAGGATTAAGGTGCTAATCAGATCTGAAGGATATTTAGGTCCCTACCCAGCTTAGATGCTTTGGGGGAAAAAAAAAAACAAAAACCAAACCAAACAGTAAAGATTCAGCTGTTGCTTTAGGCCTGAAAGACTTTTGGTAGTCTTAATTTCTTTGCATCTCGGGTCCTTTCTTGCTACATAGCACTGTAATTACTTCCTGACATTGTGGATATTGTGAGGATTATTTCATGAATACTACAAAAATATTGAAGCACAATGAAATGGGAGCAGTATAAATAACTAAAATGATTAGAGACTGGTACAACCTCATTAATGAATCATGGCCAAGTAACTTCTGTTATTAAACTGGTGGTGTCTTGGTTGCTAGCCCATTACTGTCACTGCTTTAAGTAATAAAATAATAGTATATGTCTTAAAAATCAATGCCAGGTTACAAGGAAAAAATAGTAGTGCCTTGAAATACTGCAGTTCAATCCTATTATGTACATGATTGGTTTTGACAGTTCTGTGGGTTCAGGAGAAAAGCCTGAAACTGTCTTCCTCTGCTAAATGTCTTTGGCGTTAGGCACTATATGCAGTGAGTGAGCAAAGCTGAATTATGTGTCATGCTATGTTTTCTCTGAAAAATTCAAGCAGAGGAAGTGGACTTAAGTATCTAGTAAGCAGCTGCCTTTAAAAAATAATTTAATTTTTTCTTCATAGAGTTAGAGAACACCCACTGATTCACTGGAAATTAAAAATCGACCTTAAAGAGAAATCTCTGTAGAAGAGGATACCAACTTTTTGTTGTTGTTTTTCAAATAATCTGAATGCTAAAAAGCCAAGATAATGTCTCTAAGCAAAATGCAAGATAAAAACAGAAGCTTATGTACTAGCACAGAGCCAGCCTTCAGCATTATTCCCTGTATCTGCAATGAGATATTGGTGTAACCTTGAACTTTGATGAAATTCCAATCTGGATCTGAGCAGTGCACTTCAGGCCTATGTCTGATTTCAAATATGAAGAGCAATCTTCTGTGTATATCCTTTCTACCAGTTTTGTTGTTGTGTCTATTTTTTTTGCTTTCCTTTTTCCTTTTTCTTTGAACATGAACAGAAACCTAATACTGATTTTCACCCATAGTTTTTGTTGTTTCTCAAGAAAGCACAATTTGATTTGGATTTATTAAATATCCATGCTGACCAAAAAAAAAAAAAATTGATTGAGTCAAGAAAGCTTGTGGGGATGGTTTGAAGGCAGATAAAAGTTCTCATTCTAAAGTTGAAATATATTTTGGAAATGTGAAAAAGGAATAATATATACATATAAAGGTACTTGAAATGTCTTTGTATTAATTTAAAACATGTTAGATCCATCCTAAATATATATATTAATCTCTTTAAAGATACTATGAGTGTTTTACTTTTATCATAAGCAGACTGAGGAGGAAGACATGAGGACCACAAGGACTCAAAGATATATTGTCTTACTACAGAGGAACAAAGAAAACAAAGAATATCTAATTTATAAAAACATGAACTACATTTTTATCAGGAAAAACAAGCATAATCTACAAATTCATATAGTTTTCAGCTATGCCAGTAAGCATATATTTGCCTTGTAAAATGTTGCAAGACACTCTAGACAAAAGCCACAATGTGAGTGAAAACTAAGAAACTAAGACTGTGAGAAAACTAGTATTGAGAGGTTTTGAAAATGGCATCTGTTTATCCAAATTAGAACACAGTATGCGAGTGTTCATGTATCATTAATAGAAACTGAAACACCTGGCGAATGAAAACCAACTTGAGGTATGCACAGTTAGTTACAGCCACTGAAATTACTTCTTAAAGTAACATAATACAACAAGCATTGTAGAGAGTACAAAATGAACAGTATGCCAAAAATGATGAGAGTGTAAATTTGAGGAGCAGTAGCTATTGGCAGCTGAAGACAAATACAGACAATATTTATGTATATGCAAACTTTATTTTGGAAGGTCATGTTAGATGTCAGTATGTCAAAAATGGCAAAGTGCAAGCCTGAATTTGCCAAAGGCAGACCATTTAATTTTAGGGAGTAAGACTATAAGGTATGGTATTCCAACACTGTGGATCTTTAAGGATTAATCTCAAACAATCTTTTTGCAATTTTCCTTCAATAAAGCTATTAGCAGAATACTAGAAAAAACCTGCAGATTTATTTTTCTTTATAGTAAAACATAAAGCTTTGAGGAACAGATATTTCCTTTTGCAGCTCATCCGCAATGTGGTGGGCATTTTAAATAAGCATCAAAAAGTGAGCAGGGGAAAACATCCAGATACGGCTGAAATTAAACCTTGGATGAATACAGTTTCAGATGTCATTATTAATGATGAGGGGAAAAAAAAACAGAATCAAGCCCGGAATCTGAACCATCCACTAAATGTAATTTAAGCATATCACAATCCAGATTTGCCATAAATAGCATCTTTGCTGACCAATACCTTTAAGAAAGACATGTTCACAGGCTTTTGGGTTTTTTTTACATCAGACTAAGAATATAATTTAACAATTTAATGAAAAAACTTCTACTCAATCAATAAAAAATGCATGCAGGCATGTTTTCTCCCTTCATTGCAAAGTGAATTTGATTGATGACTTTTGTTTTAGTAGAAAGAAGTGGGTGTTACATTAGCAAGCTTCTTACAAAGAAAAGAAATCCAAATTGAAAAAAAATCATACTAGTTTAGATTCTCTTGAACAACTTTGAAAATCTGAAAGTGGAAATATGTGTCAATAGTTACAGATAAAAAATTTCTCTTGTTTGTAGTTAGCAATGACCTTAGCATACTGCCAATATATTGAAGCAAAAGTCTTAGATGAAAAATGCATTCGAAAATACATAGATAAAGAAATTAACTGTCTTGACATTTCAGGAAAATCAGATTTGATTCCACAGGGAACACATTGTTCAAAAGAATTCCATTTGTTTAGATCTGAGCTGACTTCAGCAGAACTTGATTTGAAAGGGAAATTAGCATTCTGAGTACAAAGGAGATAAGCAGGAGGTGGATGAAAATGAAAGAAATTATCCAAATCAGGAAATGAATTAGAAAATGAGCCGTTAATTATTTCCTATCTGGTAGAAAATCAGTAGTTATAGTGTCACCTGCAAGAATAATGCATGAGGGGAACTAGATCTAGCAAATATGTCTTCCAGATAGTCCCATTTCAAATTTGGCTTGTGAGACATACTCTCTCTTTGATGCATATGTGTATCTCCCCTTAGTTGTAACAGAAAATATACATTTGCAGCAAGGGAAGAATGTGAATGTGAGTACAAATACAAAGCTTCTTAAATGTCAAAAGGTACAGAGCAGGAAACTGATGTCAACTGCTTTCAGTGCCCTTTGTGTCCTTTGCTCTCGACCCCACTGGGAGGGCAAGTGAAAAAGGAACTGAGGACAAATCCCAACTTGTGCTGTACATATCTGTGAGAAAAATAGTATCACTTGATATTATTTATAATGCATTTCCCTTTTCTTTTAAATTTATCTCAGTGTTTCTTTAGCTTTTAAGTTTACAATTTTAGTGCTTAATTATGTTTTCTTTATTCATGGTGTTTCAACATATGTAACCATAGAATGTAAAATAATTGCCCCAGAAAGCACAGCTGAATGTAAACCTTTTATTTACTTATTTAGGCATTGTACCAAACAAAAAACACAGTCTTTGATTTTAATAGTTAACATTTAACATGTACTTTATCAGGCTGCAGTCACCTGTGAGTACCCAGGAGTAATCACAGAATCAATTTCTTTTGATTTTTTAACTTCTAAAAAAATTTCTGTATAAACATAATGTTTCCTTGAAAAGGAAGACATTGAAATTTTCATAGAGTTTTGAGACTGCCTCCCCCTCCCTTTAGTGACCCAAGGACAACTGTAAAGCCACTACTTCGTAGGACTGCAAAACTACAAGTTCTCTCATATATCCTTACCTCAATAATGAGTTATACCATTGGAAATTTTTTCCTTATACAAGCATAACCAACTTTCTTGCTGCTGGAAAAACTGATACTAGCTTAGTATTTGAGGATATAAATTATCTGATAAGGTCCAATAGATACCTGAAGATGTTTGAGGTACTGTGTAAATCATGATTTTCTTCAACGCTTTATTTTCACAGGAAATAAGGTTATTAAATATCGTAAGTAAGTTTTAAAAATCCAATAGCACACTTCATTTGTTACTGAAGCAATCCTACTTGGGAATAGAATTTAAGACATTGCAGTACTGTTTAGGAACAGATGCAGCCATGAGTAATGCTCAGGACATATTAGTGAAAGATAATGTAGTGGCATTTCACAAGGCATACTTCTATAGCATATCAGTGAAATCTTGCCACGTTTCAAGTTGTAGAGAGATTTGCCATAGCTTTTAATGTAGTTAGGATTTCAGTTGATACTCTTAAAACATGAAAAAAGACTAGGTGTTCTTCAATTCAAAAGTCAGTAGAAAAGACAAAGAATCAGAGGGTAAGAAAACAATTTTTATCTTGCCAATATTTAATGTGAGGTAATTGGCTTTCACCCATGAGAAACTGAGCAGTAGGTAGACAGAAAGAGATCTGTGGAGAGAAAAAGGAAATAAATTTAATGAAGTGTGCAACTAAAGAAATGGTATTGGAGGTCATGAACAGAAACATGTGTTCCAAAATAGCAAGCATAAAAAGAAAAGTGTAAAGGAGCTGAAAAAAAGACACGTGGACATACTTATCCTCCAAAAGAAACTGTGAGAAAGTATGATCATCATTTCATGGAACTTGTAAGTATGAGTTATTCACTACCCTGCTATGTTAAAAGGAGACTTACTGCAGTGCAAAAGGTACAGAAACTAAAAAAGAAAAGCAGCATTCATATTGCAAGAAAGGTATCCTGTTTTGAAATTTTAAGGCTTTGGAGTTTAACTAGAAAGAAAATAACTTGGACAGTTAAACACAGACTCCTCATACCAAAGTGCAAAGAAATTATGAATGGAAGTATGACTCACTTTTGAGTGTAACTGTTAAATGTGGAAGGCCAAGGAGAGGAGTAAAACCTTTAGATGTTGCCACAAACAAATAATTAGCAGTCCATAGTTGTAGCCCAGAATGAACTAAGTGAAAATTAGATTGGAAAGATGTGTTAACAGAATACTAGATGAAAAAAAACAAAGTAATTGAGGATTTACAGACCATTTCAGAATGCTACCAAAAATCTGGACATGATCATACTGGTAACTAAACACAAAAAAAAAACCAATAAGAAATGCATTTAAGAAATATTTTAACAACAAAAAGAAAAGCAGAAAAAAAAATTTTTCAGAACAGTGAAGAAAAGGAGTCCAAGGACAGCTGAAAGTAGCCCCATACCTTCACAGCACCAAGGAGACCTTGCTCTGTCCAGGCATGGCTGCAAAAACTCTTTTATGGGAGGAGTAAAATATTGCATGGAAACTGGAGCAGATGATTATGTCAGCAGCCACATCATAAAACTGGCCAGGTTCAAGAGATAACCTCCTTCTATCAGCTTATTCAGGTCTTCACACTAAAGTTTAAATTGTTCATAGCCCTGAATCAGTCATTGAGGTCAAAAGAGACCTCTGGAAGTTGTCTAGTCCAGCTCCCCTGCTCAAAGCAGGGCCAACCACAACAAGTTGCTCAGGGCCATATCTATTTGGGTTTTGAGTATCTCCAAGAACTCCACAACCTCTGGGCAACCTATTCTACTACTGGATCATCCTTACAGTAAAAAAGATTTTTCTCATATTTAAGTGGAATTTCTTGTATTTTAATTTGTGCTTATTGCCTCTTGCCCTATCACAGGACACCACTGAGAAGAGTCTGGCTCCCTGTTCCTTCCTTCCTCACTTCAGGTATTTACAAACACTGTTATCCCACCCCTTCCAGAGTCTCCTTTTCTCCAGGCTGAACAGTCCCAGCTGTCTTAGCCTCTCCAAGTTTGACATATGCTCCTTTCCCTTAGTCATTTTTATGGCCCTTTTCTGGACTTGCTCCAATATGTCCACATCTTTCTTGTGCTGGGGAGACCAGAACTGGACCCAGTACTCCAGATGTGTCTCATAGGTGCTGAGTAGAGGGGAAGGTCACTTCTCTTGAACTGCTGGCAACACTTTTAAATGCAGCACAAGATGCTGCTGGCTGCCTTTGCCATGAGGACAAAGTTTCTTACTTTATCTGCAAGCTCAGAGCTTGGGTTTTATCATGGTCATGTTTTCAAGATTTTTCTCCAGAACGATGAACGATAACAAACAATTTTAAAAAAAAGAAAACTCTAATAAATCTACAATGAAATAACTCTGTGAGTTTGGACCCAAAGCGTGGGTACTAGATGACCAGAATTTTAATCCATTGTTGATGAAATGGATGTCTTAGAAACACTGCCCACAAATGTTAGCCTTCCCCATCTCTCTCTGATCTTAAATTTAAAAAGTAATTTCATCCTGAAACCACAAGACTTTCTGCCATTAATTTGAAAAAAATCTATGATAATAATTGTAATTTTCCTAGAAAAGTCTATTGACATACACTGCTTACAATTTCAAATATTCCCGAAATCTGAAAGCACATTTTTAACTTCTTTATAGGATGTCTTACTTCACCTACAAAATTAATAAGGAATCTCAGACTGTTACTGGAAAACTGATGATGATTTATATTTTTTTCTCTCAATGGATGAAAAAGTGACTCATTTCCAATCATACGATGCTCATCTAGTCTGACAAAGAGCAAGTAAAAGAAGTGTTATATCCTTTAGTATTTTTTTCCAGATAGAACCCCCTATATTTTATAGTCATAAAGTTGAAGATACTGTTAAGCTCGGTGATTTCTTTAAAACTTACTTAAAATTTGTTTTTATTAATCTGTCTGGCTATTGCATTGATATTCTAATGTTCATTAAAGTTCAAAAAATATTTAATCAATTACCAGAAATGGAGATAGAAGTTCGGATTAAATTTAGGTTATCATTCAAACACATGCTGAATGTCAAGCAGAAAAAATTCATGTTGAGAATGATCTTAAGAGCAGTGAAAAATTCTGCTTTGAGCTGGAAGTCTAAAAAAAGGTAAATAACCTGCTTAGTTTTGCATCACTACAGAAAACATAAAACTCAGATTTTTCAAGGAAGTAATTTTGAATCAAGTATTGAGCCCAAAGATAGATCCTTGATAGGTTTGGCCTACTCCCACATCTAAACAGAATGGGCAGTGTCATGGTTTTTTTTTTCCACCATACACTAAAAGAATTATTTGAATTTGACATGCTCCTGTTTTGATCTATATTTTGTAAGAAACAACTATTTTTTTCTCTCCTTTTTTTTCTCAAAGCCATGTCTTTTGCAGTCATATCATATTTGACAAGTAGCTTATCAGCAATATTTGAGCTCTGTTCCTCAAGAAGATGGAAAGAATATTCAGGATTTCTAACCATGCAACTAATGCCTTTGTACTTATTCCTGAAAGACTTTCATGATTAAATGATCTGAAAGATTATACTTATGCTATACAGATGCCAAACACCGGCAACTTTTTTTGATTTAAATGAAGAATTATGCTTAATTTTAAAAATGTTTCACAGTTAAAAAAAACAACTTTAAAGTATATTAGTAAGTGTAAATTAGTCTTTTTAGAATGCATACTGATGTACAAATTGACTTCTGGCTTGAAGACATTTGACTTAAAATACATAGTGCTGTGTTTTTAATTCTTCTTATATTTAATACATTGGTCTGATTTGTGTAGTGTACTGATTTGAAATCCAGACAGCTAGAAAAGTAAGTACTGATCAACTTTATTAATTAGATTGATACAATTTTAGTGGGGGGAAAAAAATGTGAAGTACTACTGATACGTAAAAATTTTAATTCTCTACTTTCATATTCTGGTCTTCTAGAACAACCTGATAAGTAACAAACTAAATCTGCATGAATACCATGGGGTAACATAAAAAAAAAAAGAATTAATAATGATTTGAGAAAAAAAAAACAAGTGTGACTTTTTAAATTATATCTTCTTGAAAGCGTATGTCTTTCCACTGTTCTGTCAGAAATTTATATCGTACAGTGGATCAAGAGGGTACAAACACAAGCACTCAATGGTTTTGTCAGGACACAATGGTTCCACAGCCACTCTTTCGTTCCAGTGCTTGGGAGTCCAGACAAAAGCAAATAGGAAAAATACACAAATATGAATATAACACTTGTAATCAAAGTCAACATTTTTAGTTTGAGGAAATAGAGTTTTTAGCCCTCTGAATGGCTTCTGATCACATTTTCTCTCAGCAAGACGTACTAATTATTCATTTTACAGCCATCCGTTGGAGTTAGGTGAGAATTTAGCTAAATAGCTACTTGTACTTCCAACTCCTGCCTTCCAAACAGCTTGCAAAGGCATGTGATGCTGCTAGACATCCTCTTTTGAACAGCTCCAAGGCAAAGGTCATATCTGCCACATCAAACTTGCTGTCATCTCTGGAGCACTCAGCAGTTTAGGCTTTTCATGTATTTATTTTTTCCGGCTCTGCTATTGCTGCACTCCATGCCTCTCTATGTCTGCAGTGCAGCGGCTGTACCCTGGGGTTCAGCCGGCTTTATACTGCTGAACCTCTGCCTGCCTCCTTTCTGAGGACAAATGTATTATGAATGCTTAAAACTTGTCTTGCCTCCAGTTTCTATTCCATATTCCTTTTCTGCAACACTTGAGCAAAGAATGTGAGAAACTGTTTCAGTATCTGTTTGGGAAAACAGGTTACTGTTTCTCTCTTCAGCTCCACCATTCTATCAGTGAACATCAACATATTTATCAATCAATTCTGGTGCCAGTACTGTCCCACCAAAGAACAACATACTGTGAGAAGTCTGATCCAAGTTAAGTGAACCAAGAAAAGGATACCCTATATCTAGAAATCATGTAATATATTCAAAAGGCTTTGAAAATCCCTTTATTTTACTGAAAATAGGGCATGACTAAAAGCATGTTTCCAATGAATCACAACTGCTGATAGTTTGCTTTGGACACTCCTCTACTTTCCTAAGCTCCTGAAGTAAGTAGTAAGTTCTATGGGGGAATATTAAGTGAAGGATGTTTCCTGTATGCACAGTCAGAAAAAATGAATTCAAAAGTAAAAATGTTCAACCTCTACTTCAATTTAGAGAGACAGGATAAGTTTCACTGACACATTAAAGCAATTTAATCTGAATAGCTCACACAAGTCTACAATTAATATTATTCCCAGAACATGTTGCACTCTGTTAATCAAATACGTAAGTCAGATTTTTATTGAATGGGCTTTGCTGCACACTGTGTAGCAAACCCATTTCTATAGCTGAGGTATTTTCTGCTTACTGAAAAGTACATGATGAAAGTTAACGGTATCAAATGAGATGTTCAATATACAGCAAGTGGGTAAATGTGACTGTGTGTTACTCTCAAATTCCTGTTTGCTATTATGGTCTGTTTCCATCTGTATATCTAAGACTGTTTTTTTCCTTTATTTTTCATCGCATTCCTCAGTTGAGATTACTGAGAATGAAGGCAGCACCTCCACCCTTAAATATATCAATCGTAAAACATTATGAACACAAACAGATTTTACCTGGTAAGAACAGAGGAATAAGACAGATTTCTCTTCCTAAGATGGGTTTCTCCAATTTCTTTGCTCATGGCTATAGGTTAAAGAACCAGAAGCAAATTAAAAAGTTCAGAAGCTCATACCAGAAAAGTACAAATCCTTAAATATTCAATAGAGAGAATCACAATGATAATGAAATCTTTACCAAGAGAAAGAAAATGACACTCTGTGGTATAAGAGTCTTTCCCCCACCCCCCACCCCCTATTTTAACAATATGGAATATTGTTATAGTCATATATTAACATTAAAGGAAAAAAAATGGCTGTAGACAGATAAAACTCAGCAGATTTAACCAAAAGCACTTTCAGAATAGTGAAATCTACTATAGAGAGAATGCCTAGGACGTGGGACATGAAAGTGTAACAGTGTTGTTTCTGACCGTTAATATTTAATATGGTGGCCAAGAAAAGCTGGACCAGGAACCCTCATTTTAATGAAGATGTGATAGTCCAGGAAATGAAAGTATAATAGCCCAGAAAATGTTTCAGAAAAGATAAATTAAAAAAGCTACCCTATTAACTGACTTATCATTCTGGACCTGTGTATCTCACATTTTTCAGGCAGCTACGACTATTTATTCTTTATATGTTCCTGAGGGAGAAGTTGAATTTAGTCCAGAATCACTAGAAGTACAGAATAAGTGTATAACATCAAAATCTTTAACATGTTTGTACAGCCATTCTTATAAACACTAACTTTGTTCTGAGAATCGGTACTTTTCTCTCTCTCTCTTTTTCTTTTCTTTTTTTTTTTTTTTATTTTGTCTTGGGAGAATGAAGGGGAATTTCCTCATTCTCCTTAATACGCTCTCCTTAATACAGGAGAACACTTTTTTCAAAGATCAAGTACCTCTTCCTTTTCAGGCTGGAGTACCCCAGCATTGCTTTGGTGTTCTTCATTCTCTCAGAGAAGCCCTTAGGAAAATCTTCAAATGCTCAATTTTTTTTTCTAAACAGCAACAACAACAACAAAAACCACTGTCTTTTTCTTAAAAAACAAATCTAATTCTCAAATTCTGGATCCTGAAGCTACTGTTACCTCTGAGGGTATGTACAAGTTCTACAGTGCCTGGTCCTTTAACAATTTAACTCAAGCGAGGAATGCCAGCAGCACTCTGCCTTCTCAGTCTGTTATTTTAAGAGAGAATCCTTTATACCCTCAAGGTCTTTTCATTACAGACTCTCTGCTATACCCTCTGCCTGTAGTAGATAGTGCAAAAATTAACTGACAAAAATATGTGAACAATGCTCATCCAATGACGCCTCTTTAAAGGAACTTTAAAAAACATAGTAAGTCTTACTATCCTAACCACACTGTTCAAAGTGTAGAACTGATTGGTTTGCAAAATTATTCTCAGTTTTCAGAGTATCTTTCCCTGCTGTGCTTTTTCACCTTTCCTTCTTTCCTCATACCATTTGCAGAGACACATATTTTTTCAAGAGTTCTTGTCAATATTGTCAGTGTTACATACATGTCACATATTCTTCAAAAAATATTCTTTTTTTCCCTCAATACTTTTGAGACATTTGCCACTGAAACACATGAAAATGCATTCACCTTTTTCCTATAAGAATAAAATGCTGCACTCTGAGTTTGTGCATTGTTACTGTCTCATCTCTGCCTCAGTTTTCTTCTCTGAAAAACTAGCATAACGTTACTGCGTTATACATAAAGCACTGGGCAAACATTTAACAGGGCTCAATTCTAAGGCTGCTATTCTGATCCAATTTTAAGATGAACTCTCTATAGACAGAAATTTTTTCCTGAGAATGTAGGAGATATTGAGTAAGTAATTTCTGAGATCACAACCACAGAGATAGTTCCGATATTCTTGCAAGTATGTTATTATTCCTATGCTTCGCAATCTGAACATCATGTGGTTCTTTCATATCACATTTGAAGCAGCATCTTTCTAACCATGATCAAATGATTGTAAACTGCCATTATTGTAATAGTATACACAATACTCATCATCTCAATAGCACAAATACATCCTCACTTTCTTTCTGATTAATTTTCCCCCTTTGTTGTATGAATTGTAGGTAGCGAGTTCTTTCATTATTCTGGAATTAACTGGTCTCTCTCCCTCTTTCTCGCTCAGTCTCTTACCCCAGTAAAGAACTGGTATCTTCCTAATGTCTGAAGGTTATGTTATGGAAAAACAATATTTTTCTAACCTTTATTTCTAACATGTTTCAATACTTTCAATAATCCTTAAGAGAGCTCAAAAGAGAAATAATTCTGCTTTTTGTAAGAGATGAAGAAATAACATTTTTTCTCTTCTGTGCTCATATGTTTAGACACAATACTTCTGTGGCTTCCTTTGATTTCAGAAATAGGATTTTCTTAAACTGTAGAGTGGAGAATATGAATCCTTTCAGATGAAGTCTTTTTCACAATCTGCTGATCTAAATAAAAAGTTTGTGCCTCTAAAAATTTTTTTAAGGAGCCATAAATTTATCCATATTAAGTAACACTACTAAAAGATGCAACTTTACATTCAGAATCTTATTTTAGAATGTACCTATTTCAAATAAGTTACTCAGAGAATAAAATTCTTGCACAAACATTTCACATTTTCTACCAGATTATGAGAAGTAAACAAAAATGTCCCTATAGTGTAAATGTAAACTCTTCTCACCAGTGTATTATTAGGGTAAAGCCAGGAAAAAATATAGGGAATAGAAAGCTTCGAACATGACACTGGAAAGATGAGGACCTGGAGATCTCTAAACTTCTGTATGAAAGGTAGCAAAGCACATGTTATTTCATCTTAAAAAGTAAACTGAGTATTTTGTTGGGATACATTAGACTATGTTAGAGTTTAAGATGTTTGCAAAATTCAAACTACAGTGGCAATGCATGAAGAAAAACTGGGAAAAAAACTCCTGCTTATTTTATACAAGGTACTCTACAGTAATTATAACATGATGGTAGGGTAAGGGACTGTTAAGAATGTAATCTAAAAAAACCCCAAAACTTTGAATATTGTTGTGCGTGTGCTTTATGTCATTAGCAATATGACATGCGTCTGAAGTAAATGACCCAAAGGGGAAAATAAATCTTGCAGTAAAGGACAACAACGAAGAGAAGTTTTGACTACCCTAAACTGAGCTGAGAAAAAGCTGATCTAACAACATCAGCATAAAAATGATTGTATGAAGACTGGAGCATGAAAGCCAGTACTGAGTTGCTATTTTTGTTCAAATCTACAAAGAGATAATACCATGAATAGTGACTAGTACAACAAATGTTTCTGCTACCTTTGCACTCATGGTAAACAGATACAAAGTCCTTTCTCTGCTGAGCTTTCTTTAATAAGTTTAAATAGTGGAAATACTTTGAGAAATTACCTTGAAAGATGTAGTTCACTTTCAAGAGAGATACCCAAATGAAATGGTGGTATTTCATTTCATGAAATACATTAATTTAATTATAATATAATATATTATTAGAAGTATTCAACCTTGGCCTGCACAGGGTCTCAGGGAAATAGGTATTTTCATAAAGAGATCAGCAAGTTCCCATTTTATTTCAATACTTCTCAAGATTCTAGAGGGAATTCTGAATGTCAGAAAACATGCACATTACATCCAATACTTACACTGTGAGAAGCTGCAGGTAGAATTCCTTTACCTAAAGTATATCCATATAAAAACAGAGGCCAGATTTTGAAATCCCAACAAATATAAAAAAGGTAAAAATCATACATCTTCTCTGCCCCCAAACCCCAAGTAATAGGAATACTTCCCAGTAAATGAACTTCAAAATAGAATGAGAAGTGAGGTTTGTCTGTGGAAGGAAGAAAATTGATTTGTGACAGCTATTTATCCTCACCTATTTTGTTTCACTTTTTGGAGATTCTCACTGTAGAAGATGTCAGAACCTTTGGCTTTACATTGTAAAATAATCCTGTGTGCAGCTATAGACCTAGCAAATGTATCAGTAAATACCTAACAAATACCTAACAATACTGACTTTGGCCTTCAGGAATCTCAGGCCCCAGAGACCAGGGGGAAAGTCTGGTACAAGGAAGACGTACCCTTGGTGGAAGAGGATTAGGTCAGGGAATAATTAGGCAAACCAGACACACATAAGTCCACAGGCCCTGATGGGATGCACTCGCGAGTGCTGAGGGAGCTTGCTGGTGTCATTGCAAGACCACTGTCAACCATCTTTGTTCTATCACGGTGACGGGGAGAGTTGCCTGAAGACTAGAGGAAAGCACATGTCACCCCCATTTTCAAGAAGGGCAAAAAGGAGGACCCAGGGAACTACAGGCCAATCAGCCTCACCTTGATCCCTGGGAAGGTGATGGAGCAACTAACCCTGGAAACCATTTCCAAGCACACTGGATGAGAAAATCATCAGTAGTAGTATGGAAGGCTTCACCAAGGGGAAATCATGCTTGACCAACTTGATAAACTTCTATGTTGAAATGACTGGCCTGGTAGACGAGAGGAGAGCATTGGATATTGTCTACCTGGAGTTCAATAAGGCCTTTGACACTGTCTCCCATAAGATCCTCATAGACAAGCTGTTGATGTACTGGCTAAACGAGCAGACAGTGAGGTGGATTGAAAACTGGATAACCAGCTGGGCCTAGAGGGTGGTGATCAGTGGTGCAAAGTCTAGTTGGAGGCTAGTAACTAGTCGTGTACCCCAGGGGTCAGTACTGGTCTAGCCCTGTTTAATAACTTCATTAATGATCTGGATGATAGGGCAGAGTACTGATGCTTGTACCCTCAGCAAGTTTGGTGATGACACAAAACTGGAAGGAGTGGTTGACACGCCAGAGGTCATGCTGCCATCCAGAGGTACCTGGACAGGCAGGAGAAATGGGCTGACAGGAACCTCCTGAAGTTCAACAAAGGAAAGTTCAACAAGTCCTGCTTTTGTGTATCATGTTGAAATCTAAGTAGAAGAGCAAGAAATTTGTTGTTTGTTTTCTACAGCAAGAGGAGAAAAAGGGGAATCATTAAGTAACCATTGACAATAAAGAAAAGAGACTATCTTGTGAGATTGACTGTATATCAGACAAAGACAGGCCCTTTCCTTCCCTAGTGGACCAGGATATCAGTTAGAGGGGCTTAAAAGCCCTTTTTTATAGGGTCCTGCAAACTCAGAATTTAGCAGAAGTAGATGCTCTTGCAAGAGAATCCCAAGCACTTTTTTTCCCCCTGAAGCTTGCTAAGTCCTTTTTAGTGTTAAGACACTAACTGGCTTTTTGTCTCCAACTTCCAAGCAAAACAGTAAATTCAGGTTTTTCACCGTGTCCTCTTCAATGAATTCAAAAGGCCTATACTACCTCTTAGATGGGGATCAGCTGCCTCACCCTAAGATAAACTGCATTTCAGCACTGTCAAATACCCCTTTCTTAGCAGTACCACCTCCATCAGAAGAGACGCGGAGAATAAACACAAGACACAATTAGTAGGCCAAGATTTTACCTATGCAACACTTAAGTAAAATATATTTTAGCCTGGCAATATTTTTATTCTTGTATCTAAAGACCCTTTGCAAGAAAACAAAATTATTTTTGACCATCTGTTACTTATGCATAGCTAGGTTACAACACAACATTTCACAAATCAGGAAAAGGAGCATCATTCCTACTTCTCACTCACAAATAGCTCCCAATGACTCTTTGGAAAGACTTCTTGTATTGTGACTGAAAGTCACCTAGGAAAAACTGATCTAAGACATGAAAAAATAATCAACAGAGCCTCTCCGATTTTAGGGCTGGCCCATGCTCACAAAAGTTGGCTCTAGCTGGAGTTACTGGTTAGCACATCAAAACATCTCATACAACCTTGAAAGACAGGGAAAATTATGGAGTAGGTGGGCTGTACTGCTTCTGCTTTAATGAAAACATACATTGATAAATGCCAATTTCTCTTTACTCTCACACTGGCTGCATTCACTGATCCCTCATCTATTATGTATTTATTTCTCTAGTTCAGCAGCCTCGAGGTCTGACTTCAGCTAGAGCTGCCTGTTGAATGGTTTTGCCTCCACAATTACCGTGCTAGGAAGCAACAGCTCAAGGATGACTACAGACATATCTATGGAGACAAGAGGTGAATGAACCTGTTTTTCAGGTAGTTGCTAGGGAAGACTTCCAACAAATTTTGCTCTCCGAATTATTTTAAAGGGAAAAAATAAAACAAACTTGCCCCCAAGTTCTCTCAGCACAGTATAATATTCAGTCTATTGTGACTCCTGGGAAATGATGGAGACCCATCGATATGTGAATTTTCTTCCACTGCTTTAACTACATATTTTGCTCTACTACAGGGAGATGGTTTTGGTGCAGGCATTATCCATGGTGCAAACACAATGTTCTCAGGCAATGAGGCAAATTGGAAACACAGTATACAAGTGCCCAATCCTGTTATCTACCCTGGCAAAACTTTCATTAGTTTCAGTGGAAGTACTGCCCAAATAGAACTAGAGAATCAGAATCCAAGATTATTTGTGAACGATTTCTCATTAGATATCACAGTTCAAAAATTGCAGCAGACAATTCTCAATTACTCATTCAACATACTACACACCTGCATTATAAAATTCAAAAGCAATGGACAGCACAGTGATTCTACAAATAGAAGGCAACATTTTATTCGTAGGTAATCATAATTCGATCTTTTTTAGTTTAAAGGATATTTCATTACATTGAATCGCAATTTTACATCACTTACTCCTGTATAGCCATGTGGCACAGGAGAGGACTTGCACATTTTGTTTCCTCCCTTGAACCCCTGTTGCTCTCTTCCCCTTCTCTTCATATTACTAGCCAGAGCCTTGATCCTAGCCCCACTGGCCAAGGGATGACATGGTGTGGGTAGTTAGGATCAGGCGGCCGGAAGATATCGCGCTGTACGGAAAGATAGGACCCCCTCCCCTAATAGCCAGTAGCATTTAGGTGTGAAGTAAGCAGGCGGAAATGACATCATAAACCCAAGGTATATAACACCGTGTTATCTACCAATAAACGCCATTTGCCGTCCACCACATTGGTGTCTGCGAGTCGATGGCCCGAGCGCCCCGGGGAGGGGGGTCGCCGTGCCGTTCCTGAACCAGGTCGCCCCGCCTCACGAAGGCGACAAGTGGTGCTGAAACCCGGGAAAGCCCACCTGGAATCGGGTGAACGGTGGCCGGAGCGGCAGGACCAGCCCGGCGGGGAGGACGCTCCCGGACCAACAAGGAGGATGGAAGCTCTTGTGAAGGTCGTATCGCAATTACATAAGCAGTGGGGTATTGATTGTAGGCCCAAAGATTTTACTCTCGCCGTTGCGAGGCTTTTACACATTGGGGTCATTGACCAGCCGGTCGATATCCTTCACCCTGAAGTGTGGGATAAATGTACTAAAGCGTTAGCTGAGGAGACGATGTCCTCAGGTTCTGGGAAAAACCTTAAGTCGTGGGGGAAAGTCGTACAGGCTCTGCAGAAGGCAATACAAGAACAGGAGACTTGGAGGGCGGCAAAGGACTGTTTGCTGGCCATCCCGAAATTGGGAGTCGGGGCAGCCACGCAGACTTCGCACCCCTTAGATGGTGATGATTCTGCTGAGCCTAAAGACCCGCAAGAGGGCGCCATGTCCCCTCAATCCCCGAACCCTGACCCGCTTACGGAGGCGCAGGAGAGAGCTAAATCCTTCTGGGGAGGGTTGACTGAGGAAGCCAGGGGCGTTGCGAAAAGGATAGAGTCTGAGGAAGCCCGGGCTAAACCACCGCCCTATACGCCCCAAGATGGCGCCGAGCACAAAGGGGATGGGCGGGCCGAAGATGCCCGCGGCGGGAACTGGGAGGAGGCGCTAGCATTAACAAGCGCACACGAACAAAAAGGGGAGGAGAACGAGAAGAAGAAAGGTGGCGGGAGTGGCCAGGAGGAGGAGGGGAGCGTGAGCGAAGGGCGGAAAGCCAATCAGAGCGACCATCTGAAAAAATGCCCTCAGAGGGCAGGCTCCCCCCCGAGCAAAGGGCGGGGCGAACCAGAAAGGAGGGGCGGGCCAAGAGGGAGGGAATGGCCCACCCGCAGGAGAAGCGGGCGGGGCTGGAGCCCGACAAAAAGGTATCAGAAACCGGAAGCAGCCGGTCAGTCAAGTTCCGGCTCCGGATCAGACACTAGCTGGGACGAGTGGCTCGTGACTGATTCAAGCTCAGAGGAGGAGGAAATGGGAGTACACACAGTCAAAAGCCAAAACACTTTCATCCAAAATAAAAACAAAAACCTCCCCCTCACCGACTGGAGGAAAATAAAGACTGCGTGTGCCAAGTGGGTTCCATCAGCCAGGCTAGCGTTCCCGGTCCGAGTGACGGACGGGGGACAGAGGGTTTACTCGCCAGTAAACCCTAAGGATATACAAGCGATCGTTAAGTCGATTGCAGAGAAAGGCCTTAATTCTGCCGTGGTCTCCACCCTCATAGATGGTGTCTTTGGGGGAGACGATATGCTCCCGTCCGATATAAAACAAACTTGTAGATTGATTTTTGATGGGGCAGGGATGATCGTTTTTAAACAAGAATGGGAGGACAACTGTGCGAGACAATTAGCCCAAGTGGCCGGGGCGGATCACCCGCTGCATGGTTCCAGCCTGCAGCGCCTGATGGGTACAGACCCCACCATGATTACCCCCCAGGCGCAGGCCCAGGGCCTGCGGGCCCATGAAATTATGACAACTACCCGCGCGGCTAGAGAAGCTATTTGCACCGCTTCTAGAGTTATTGCCAAGCCGTCGCCGTGGTCCACGATTAAGCAAAATGCAAGCGAGAGCTTTACGCAGTTTGTGGATCGCCTTCAGGCAGCGGTCGACTCCTCGTCCCTGCCCGCGGAGGCGAAAGGCCCGGTTGTTGCAGATTGCTTACGTCAGCAGTGTAATTCGGCAACCAAAGAGATCCTACGATCACTGCCAGTGGGGTCAAATATCGCAGACATGATCAAGCATGTCGCAAAGGAAGAGCATCTAGCCCCAATTCAGGTAGCTGTTCGCACTGCGATAGCTAATGTGATGGCATGTTTTAATTGTGGTCAGGTAGGCCACGTGGCGGCAAACTGCCCTCGGTTGGGGAACCCGCCCACAGCGCTCCCCCCGCGCCAAAATCGACCGAGAGGACCGTGTTGGGCCTGTGGAAAGAAAGGGCATTTCGCCAAAGACTGCAGATCTAAAAAGCAGGGAAACGGGAAGGGGAGAGGGCACTCGGGCCGCGCACAGCCCTCTCCCACTTGGGACATAATGCGGCCCAGTTATGCCAACCCCGGATGGGGCACAACACCCCCGAACCTGCTGCCCCCTCGAGACACGACCAACTTTATGGCTCAACCGACGATCCATCCGAACCAGTCCCTACCTCAAGGACAGCAACAACCACCTCCTGGGGGCGAGACCCCAGGGTGGCCCTGGCAGTAAAATGCGATAGCCCGCCAGTGGTGTGGGGCATCTGTTCCCTCTATAATACCCTAGATGACACCACCATTAGTGTCCCCTTTTTGATTGACACCGGAGCAGATGTTACAGTTATTCCTGAGACAAACTGGTCCCCGCATTGGAAATTAGAAAACGCCCCCATGGTGGGTGGAGTCGGGGGATTAACCCGGGCTTGGAAAAGTGCTCAACTAACAGCAATCACGCTTCACACTGAAAAAGGGCCGGAGAAAACCATTACCCTCTTCCCATATGTCATGTCAGGAGTCCCACCCCTGCTGGGAAGGGATGCTCTAGCCCTTTTGAAAGCCAGGGTGACAAATTTATTGTGAGGGCCACTGCCGCACACCCACTTCCACCTATTAGACTGACGTGGAAATCGTCCGACCCAGTGTGGGTCGAGCAGTGGCCCCTGTCAAAGCCTCGAATGGACGCTCTTCTTAAGCTAGTCGACCGCGAGTTACAACGAGGTCATATAGAGCCTTCCACTAGCCCATGGAACACCCCAGTTTTTGTAATACCCAAATGTACTGGCGAGGGGTTTCGTCTCCTCCATGACCTGCGCGAAGTAAACAAGAAAATTCAACCAATGGGTCCCGTCCAAACGCTGCTGCCCATGAACTCTATGATACCAGAAGGACAACCGTGTGCCGTCCTTGATATTAAAGACTGTTTCTTTTCAATACCACTGCATGAGGAGGACAAAGAGCGGTTTGCTTTTTCTGTAGTGTTCCCAAACAGCTCACGCCCCAACCTACGTTTCCAGTGGAAAGTGCTGCCTCAAGGAATGATCAACTCGCCTACTATCTGCCAAATTATAGTGGACCGCGCAGTAGCACCGGTTCGGCACAATGATCCGACTGCGACTATCATTCAATACATGGACGATATTCTAATCGCCGCGCCGACAGAAAATCAGGTGAACCAGCTAGTAACAGCGGTTTCGGAAACTTTAAAAACGAACGGGTTCGAAATCGCGGGCGCGAAAGTTAAGAGGGGACCATGTGTAACTTTCCTGGGGGTGGGGATCACCAGTTCTTACGTACCCCCCCCCCAAATAAAAATCTGTCGGAACATCAAAACACTCCATGATATGCAACAATTGGTGGGATCCTTGCAGTGGCTCCGTAACATTGTCCTGATCCCTCCTGAAATCATGGCCCCCCTATACGATCTTCTGAAAGGAAAAAACCCCTGGGAACAAAAAACTCTGACGACGGAAGCAATGAACTCTCTCGACTTTATTGACCAACAGGTATCGTCGAGCACGCTCGCCAGGTGGAACCCTGGTGTACTGCTTGATCTGTATGTACATTTCACGGAGGGCGGGGGAGTAGGGGCACTAGCCCAGGGGCCCCCTGAAAAGGCTCGACCAATACAATGGATAGTCCTGGGAAAACCATCACGTGCATTCTCTCCAGGAGTTGAGTGCCTTGGTAATCTCATCATGAAAGGCAGAAAACTCGCCCTAAGACACCTAGGCATCGAACCCGCCAAGATATACCTACCCTTCCGCAAGCAGCTCCCAAAGCAATCAGTAGCGATGTCAGAGTATCTAGCTATAGCTCTTGTTGGGTTTGGCGGAGAAGTCCGGTATGCTACAAAGCCCCCCTGGACTCAAATGTTAGCCATTGTCGACATCGACCTCCCACAGAAGATCATGGACCGACCCCAACAGGGACCAATGGTCTTTACAGATGCATCCTCAACAACCTCAACCGCGGCGGCAGTATGGCAATCTGGAGAAAAATGGCACTGCATAAAAATGACCGACTGTGCGCTTTCAGCCCAGCAGCTAGAGGTGATGGCCGTGGTACTGGCGTGTGGACTATTCCCAGAGGAACATCTCAATATCGTGACTGATTCGATGTTCGTGGCCAAACTTTGCTTGGCCATGGCGGGGCCCGGCGTGTCAACATCCACAACAGCCCTGATGCTGGAAGAAGCACTTTTTTCTCGAAAGGGCACCATATCGGTCATCCACGTTAACAGCCACGACCCAATCAAAGGGTTTTTCCAAACCGGTAACGACAAAGCAGACGCCGCAGCGAAAGGGTTGTGGACGCTAAGGGACGCCCGTCAGCTACACGAGTCCCTCCACATCGGAGCTAAAGCGCTAGCGAAGAGATGCGGAATCTCGGTTACTGATGCAAAACGTGGTAGCCACATGTCCCCACTGTCAGAAAACACCACTGTGGTCCAGTGGAGTCAACCCCAGAAGTCTCAAAGCCTCCGAATTGTGGCAAACAGACTTCACGCTCTGTCAGTTGCTAAAACCCCGAGCGTGGCTAGCAGTAACTGTAGATACATATAGCGGAATGATCGTAGCCACACAACACCTTAGAACCAACTCCAAAGCAACCATCCAACATTGGTTAACGGTTATGGTGTGGCTTGGCATTCCTAATCAGATCAAAACAGACAACGGTCCAAATTTTGTCTCCAAATCTGTTCAGGCATTTGCTTTGAAATGGGGTATTACCCTGACACACGGCATTCCGTATAATAGCACAGGACAAGCCATAGTCGAACGAGCGAATCACACTCTAAAGTCTAAATTAGAGGTGCTGGCAAAAACAGAAGGTTTCACCAGCGCCATTCCCCCGGGAGACCAAACACGCCTGTTAGCAACTGCTCTTTTAGCACTAAATCAATTTCCTAGGGGGGAAGAGAAAAATAGCCCCACCCAAAAACATTGGGCCACTCGGGCGCTAGAAGAAGGCCCGTTGGTCATAGTCAGAAATGAGCTAGGAGAATGGGAACAAGGGTGGAGGCTAGTCCTTACAGGGCGAGGGTATGCCGCGGTCAAAAGAGATGGAACAGTTAAGTGGTGTCCACTTAAGTCCATCAAACCAGACCTCCAGAATAAAACTAATAAAAATAGTGAGTTTTTCTCCACAGAACCGGATTATCGGACGCCCTCGTAATCCGTATGCTCCGGTAGCAGGAGAAGACGACAAATCAGCAAACGTCCTGCCCACACCTGAGAGTTCCGCACCAGCAGAATCCGGACAACGGCGACACAACCCCCATAAGCAGAGGCTACAATGTTTACACCCACAATGTGTAATCTTCATTTTAGGGCTCGTCACTATAGGACAAGCAGCATCAGAACACCATCCTCATCGTCCATTTAAATGGTCCCTCATTCGAGTCAAAGATCAGCACGTTATCGCTACTCAGATTACATCAGGTGCACCGAGCTTCACTGCCACTCTGTGTCAGCTTGTCCCGATGAACCCTTGCTGGGAATACTCAGAATTTTATATGTGCCCCAGCTCTAAACCTGGGAAAGGTTATTGTAACTACCCTGATCAATATTTTTGCGGTCATTGGGGATGTGAGACCATAGCCCCTACTTGGATACCGGGTGACGGTAAGGATAAATACCTGAAAGTCCGGTGGGGTCCGTATAAGTGTTCCATACACCTGGCAGAAGCAACCCGTCCAAAATGGCAAATCGCTCGCCGGGGACATGCCCCGGTACAAGGGCCAAAACGACCGCATCACCAAGCTTGTTCATTCCTCTTTCTAAATGTTACCAACCCCCGAGAAGACGCTTGGCTTCTTGGGAAAATGTGGGGAGTAAGGTATCTAGAATCAGGGTCAGACAGAGGCGGTTTTATCCTCATAAAAAAGGAGATTGTTCCGAAAGATCCACTGCCAGCAGGCCCTAACCGAGTAATTGGGCCTAACCCGGTTCCTCACCCAAAAATACCTGACCCGACAATACCTGCACCATTGCCACATAGTACAGTAAGTAGTACCGAACTTATTGTACACACCAGCAGACTTACTGCACACACCGCCATAATTTCTGACCGACATTCTCTCTGGAAAATGATGCAAGCTAGCTATCAGCTGCTGAACAAAACTAACCCAAATCTTACAGAGCACTGTTGGTTGTGTTACGGAATACGGCCACCCTTTTACGAGGCTGTAGGAGTAAATAACAAGCCCATGCGAGTAAATGGTTCAAATCCAGCCCAGTGCACATGGGACATAGAAAAACAAGGGATTACATTAGCAGGAGTAGTAGGAAGCGGCGTGTGCGTGGGTAAAGTCCCAAACCATAAAAAACAACTATGTGTTAATGAGACACAGGATAAAACTCCTGCAAAGTGGTTAATACCGGCCGACAATACCAAGTGGGTTTGTTCTATTATGGGAGTTACACCCTGTTTGTCGTTGGACAAATTTGATGAAGCCTCGGAATATTGTGTCCAGGTAGCTCTAATCCCTAAAATCTTTTACCATTCCGAAGACTTTGTCTATGACTCACAGATTACCCCGGCACACCATCTGTCAAAACGGGAACTCTTTACAGCACTAACAGTAGCCACTCTAATGATCATAGCAGGCACGGGAGTGGGTACCGGAGTAGCATCCTTAGTGCAACAAAATAAAGAATTCAGTGCCTTGAGAATAGCAGTAGATGAGGACTTAGCTAGAATCGAACAATCAATAAGTGCGTTAGAAAGTTCAATTAGATCACTATCTGAAGTAGTGCTACAAAATCGGAGAGGGTTAGACCTAGTGTTCTTACAACAAGGAGGAGTATGCGCTGCGCTGAGAGAAGAATGCTGTGTATATGCCAACCACACTGGAATAGTGAGAGACACCATAGCCAAATTGCGAGAAGGACTGGAAAAACGAAAAAGGGAACGAGAGGCGCAGCAAAATTGGTTTGCATCATGGTTTAACCATTCACCGTGGCTTGCCACCCTGATATCTACCCTGGTAGGGCCAATAGTAACAATCATAATAGCATTGATCTTCGGACCCTGTATATTGAATAAGCTCGTGTCGTTTGCCAAGAGCCGGCTAGAACAAGTTAACATCATGATGATAGAACACCGGCAATTGCTCTAAGAATGTTCTTGCTTAGAATTTTTTACCTACCTCTAGTTCTACCTCTAATTGCCCTGTTATTCCCTGTTACACCCTAGTTATCCCTTGCATTAGCGTGCCTTATATTTTCTATTCAAGTTTATAGTATATATTTCAACATTTTTTACCCAAGATTATGATATATATCTTTTTAAGATTTTTACATTTAGCTAGTTTCATTATGCATAGGGAGGGGGGAAATGTGGGTAGTTAGGATCAGGCGGCCGGAAGATATCGCGCTGTACGGAAAGATAGGACCCCCTCCCCTAATAGCCAGTAGCATTTAGGTGTGAAGTAAGCAGGCGGAAATGACATCGTAAACCCAAGGTATATAACACCGTGTTATCTACCAATAAACGCCATTTGCCGTCCACCACATTGGTGTCTGCGAGTCGATGGCCCGAGCGCCCCAGGGAGGGGGGTCGCCGTGCCGTTCCTGAACCAGGTCGCCTCGCCTCACGAAGGCGACAACATGGAGACACTCTGAATGTGGGCTTGACCTTCATCTTGGAGGATATATACAATAAAGTGCAAATCACAGACCTCTCTCCCTTACAGGGGTGCAGAGTTTCCTCCACAACATCTGAGATGGCTGCTGTGGCAATGTTCTGGAGAAAATCCAGTTGATGCAGGCAGCTACAGTTCTACAGGTAAGACAGAAAGGGAGCAACGCAAAAAGCAGAACCACAACCCTAGACTCCATGAGAGCAGACTTTGGCCTGTTCACACCTCTGCTTGGAAGAATCCCATGGGATACAGCCCTGGATAGAAGAGGGGTCCAGAGGAGCTGGGTGATTTTCAAAGATCTCCTTCAAGCTCAAGAATTAGTCCATCTCAATGAGCAGGAAACCAAGCAAAGGCAGAAGGATGTGTACATGGATAAATAAGGGAATCTTGAAAAAATCCAAACATAAAAATAAAGCATACAAAAGGTGGAAGCAGGGATATACGACTTGGGAGGAATAAAAAGACACTGTCGAAGCTTGCAAGGATGAGGTTAGGAAAGTCAGTGTACCTCAGGGGCTGATATAGGGGGCAATACAGTTTAACATCTTCATTCGTGACCTGGATGATGATCAAGTTTGTGGATGATAAAAAACTGGGGGGAGTTGTTCATACACCAGATAGTTGTGCTGTCATTCAGAGGGACCATTCAGAATAACCCCCTGCACCAGTACATGCTGGAGGGCAATAGTCTGAAAAGCAGCCTTGAAGAAAATGATGCCGGGGTCCTGGAAGACAACAAATTGAACATGATTCAACAATGTGTCCTAGCAGTAAGAAGGCCAACAGCATCCTGGGCTGCATTAGGAGGACTGTTGCCAGCAGGTCAAGGAAGGTGACCATTCCCCTCTGCTCAGCACTGGTGAGGTCACACCTAGAGTGCTGGGTCGACTTCTGGACTTCCCAGTACAGAAAAAGACATAGACATACTGGAGCATGTCCAGCAAAGAGCCATAAAAATGATTAAGAGAATGCAGCATCTGTCATGTGAGAGGCTGAAAGAGATGAGACTGTTCAGTTTGGAGAATAGGAGCCTTGGGCATGGGGGGAGGGAGAAGGAGAAGGAAATAAGGAGCTGATAAGGCTGTTGCAGTGATTTTCTTCCTTGTTTTTCTTTTTTTCCCACTTCAGCTAAAAAAAAAAAAAAAACAAAGCTGGTACTTTAATACCTTCAAGGTGAGACTAACTGGGAGAGCTGAAGGAACTTTTTACTAATCTCCATGAAGAAAAAATAAATAAAAAATAAACCACAAAAGACATGCCTTTTGAAATTGTAAGGCAAACTGGAAGGAAAAAAAAAAAATCAAACTTTAAAAAATTCTCAGCAAACAAAATATTTATTTGCTACTGTCTCCAGCATCTGCTCTGAGGAAATGCTGATGTGACACATATTGTCAGGGCCAGAAATGTACTTTCCCTTCCACAAGATTTACCTTGCTGTGCTCAGGGTAAGCTTGCTGATAAAAGCTGTTGTGAAGAACCAGAAGAAACCTCAATGGGGGCTCCCCTCTCCTTTATGTAGGAGCTGCTTTTAAGCTGAGGCTCTTGTTCCTGGCTCCCACCTGAACTACCTGTCAAAGAGCAATAAGAAGGGGCTGGTCTGCAAAGGAAGGTGAGCCAGGAGCAGAGAACCACCACATAGCCAGCAGGGCAGTGACCTCACCAAACGGGTGCAGTCCCACAGCGCCTGAGCAAGGAGAATGGTTCTGTCATAACATCCAGGATCAGCAGTCACCCAGTAAGATCGCAGTGAGAAGACAAGGCCAAGATTGAACCAGTCAAGTTCAATCCTACAGGTTAGGATCAGGGAGGTATAAAACAGGTGAAGATGCAGTGCCAATGCAGGTAGTGTAGCTTACATGGGGGCTTGCAGGCAGGTCCCAAGCAGAGGTGGTGGAAGGGGGCATCTAGTGAGGCTTCTTCCAGCTCTTCACAGCAGCTCTTTCCACTCAGCAAGCTGGCCTTGGAAGCAGCCAGCTAAACTCCTAGAAGGAAGGAAGTGCACTCTAGGTCCTGACACATAACATAAGAATTCCCATTAAGATAAATGCTTCTTCAGAGAAGGAAAGAACTCTCCTAGAAAACATAACATAACCTGCTGAAGGCAAAGATGCAGCCAGCTGGACAGTGTTCAGTGGGACAACATCCAAATCACAAAGCCATCAAATAAAAGTAAGTTCAGTTATTTTCTTTGTCTCCAAGGAAGAAACAAAAAGGTTGGCATATTAAGCATTACTCTTACTTTTCTGTTTTATCCCTATTACTCTTACGGATTAGTCATTACTCTTCTGCCTTCCACTGCACAAGAAGAAACATTTCTGTTTCTGATTACAACAAAATTTATATCCATCATAACTGATTAGGGTTTAGCCCCCAGAGAGACTTCTAGGTAGCTTAGAAACTCTACTAAACTTCCATCATTTCTCTTGATGGGCAAGTGTCAATCTTCTGCTACATGTTCCTGATTATGTAAAAATAGATATTTTTGACAAAACCATACATTATGATTAATTAAAATTCAAATGTAGTCTATTAAACAAAATCTTATGAATCTTATTTTTACTGCTATTAATTGTATTTCAGGTTCAATGACAGAAATCACTGGATGTGGTTCAGAAATATTTGCAACATTACATATGTAAGTTTCGCAGTATTAAATACATTTTAAATAAGTAGCTACTACTTGTTGTACCTATTTGGTAGGTAAATTCTACTCCATTTGGCAGGTGGTTCTTTTTAAAACGAGACTGGTTTGTTACTTTTTTTTTTAAATGAAACTTCCAAGTTTAATGTAAAATTCCAAGTTTAAACTTCAACAAACTAGCTTAAATCAGAAAGATACTGAAAATGAGTCCAAGAAATGAAAAAGTCAGTGAATACTTGTAATGAAGGATGGCTATCAGTTTCTCTTGTGTCATTTGGCTTCAGTCTTCTCTGCTACATAGCACACATCATTTCCTGCAGTAGGAAATACACTGGGCCACTGTGCATGTTGTCTTTCATTTCACTGTAAAGGTGGCATTCACATGTTAAGTCCTATTTTCAACAGTAGTATAACTCTGCCACCCATTAGCAATTCAGGGTAATGTTTTCCTGGGCTTGCTCCATGCAAGCTAGAAAAATAAACTCAAAATTTATTTTAAAGAATTACATTGGTTTATAGGATGTATTTACGTCTGATTTTTTTTTCAGGCATACACCAGGAAAAAAAAAATCATATTCAAATTGATGATATAATACAGAGCTCAATTCTGAGTATTAGCTGTGTTTTATCAGGTTCTCTGGCTTTTGTGCCTGGAGCATTTGGGTATTTTCTATTGTCTTCATTGTTCAGTAGAAAAATATTTGGATATTGTGAGTCTAAATATTGGATGACAGGAATCTCACAGGCTAAAGCTAATTCTCTTTGATAGGCCTGTTTGCCAGAATTTGAAATCCCAACAAAAAACTCGTAGGAAATCTGTCTTTTAAATACGCATAGGCCAAATTCTGCAGGCTTAATTCAATGGCAAATTGCAATAATTATTTCACAGAAGCGTAGGGAGAGATATTATTTGTTATACAACTCTAATTATATTTTGCTCCTCATTGCTCAGTAAGAAAAAATTCAGTTAAAAAATTATTTATACTGTAAATTATTGTGTTCTAATTTAGCATTGTACAGTGCCTAACGTCTAGGCTCCTGAATGTTACTGCAGTACCACTAATAATAATAAAAAATACAGTTAAAGCAACACTTTCTTCCATGTACATTTTCTTCTGAAATTTAAGCTTTACATGTGTCTCAGAAGAAACAATGACATCAAATTAAAAACCAATACAAGTTGTAAACTGACAGCCATGTAATCTACAAATACTTGTTATTAAAAATTTGTTGTGGAAAGGGATGAAAATGGATATAATACACTGCTCACAACAAACTCATAGTTCTTACCAAGCACCAAATAACATGAATTCAATAAAAATACATAAATGTTCTCAGACAACACAAACCCATCACAATACGGAAGGGTTGAGAGTGTGCAGGCAAACAGCACCAACCTCATGACATGATGTAGGACACAGTCTACTAGTGACTGCTGCTGCAGGAAAAGTAACTTTCCCAATACCCTGCAAAATCAGCACTTGTATTATTGGGTTCCTCCTTTCAATGTTGTTACCAGTTTGGAACTTTTAAGCCTTGCAAGGCAATGCTGCTTAGCATAACCCCACCAGTGGAGCCTTCATCTTTTGTTCCTTAATGAAAACAGACTTTTCTCCTTATCAGAAGTTTTCTGAGGCAGCTGCACTACATTTTGTCTTAGAAAAAGATCTTTCACTATCTGTCTCTTGCACTTGGAAGCTGGTATTGAAGACAATGACAGCACAACTAATTTACCTCTATTTTGGAAGACTTCAGTATCAAGAACAATGAAACTACGGAACTATGGGCTGTGAGAAAAATTCCATAACCTGCAGCCCCGTCATACAGCATTGTTATTGCTAGTGACAGGCCTCAGACTTTGTACCAAGTTTGCTGCTCCTCAGAACTGAGATTTTTTCGGCTTGCTGTGTCTGAAATTGAGCTTTGTTTTAGCTTGTTTAACTATAGCAACTTTTTTTTTTTTTTTTGACCAGGTGGCTATGGCTAATTTTTTTTGCTTATCTTTCTATAGTGTGACCTTAGTTTTATAAGCATAGTAGAAACAAATAGTTATTCTGTTTAGAATTAGGTATTTACGACCACACCATAATGATGTAAGATAGCCTGATATGATAGCAGAGCCCTTGAGAAGTGGAGACCTAGGACGTTTTAAGGTACAGACATGGGATGACAGGAGATGGGGCAAAGTCTGGCATGGGGGGAGAGGGTTTCCTTTTTGCCCTTAACAATATCCTGAACTTAAAAAAAAAAAAAAAAAAAAAAAAAGAACAACAAACAAACAAATAAACAAAAACCAGCTGGCATGCTGGAATCTGCAGTCAGCAGTCAGTGGCTGAAGGTCATACTGCTAGATTAAACATATCTTAGTGATGTGTATAAGTTACTGAAGTCACTTTCAGACTTCACTACTGTCAGTGTTTTAGGGAACAGAAACTACTTGCAGTGAGAATTGGCTCTCCATGTAAATATTTAATTTGTAAAGCTAGAGGCCTTACAGCAACTGTGAATTTTCATGAAGATCCAATTCTTTTTAAATACAGTCATTACTTTTTCTGTGTTTTACTGAAAAACTCAGAGAAGTTTAATTGTATCATACTGGGACTCAGGAAATTTGCATAAATGAATTCAGTAATTGCCTGTATTTTTAAATGTCTAAAAAAGTTTTGGCCTAGGCTAACTCTTCCAAAGCAAGCATATGCAAAATTCAGAAATTATCACAAACATTTCCAAAAGGTAGCTTGAGTGTGGCCATGGTGTTCTGAGGAAGAAAGACATTTAGCTTATGGACATGAGCTTTTCCACTTCAGCTGGCCTTGAGGCTAGTACAGCCCATTTCATTCACTTACATCAGTGTGGCCCTTTGAAGGTTCTGAAGTCTGTGAAAAAGACCAATTCCTGTTGTGTTAAATACATCATAGACAGATATGAATTTAAAGTAGATCTGGTAAATTCCAAGGGAAACATTTCTCAACTTGGAATGGATGATCCTAGTCTTTGCATGGTGAAGCAGAAGATAAATATAGCCCTAGAAATGCTACACATTAACATTTGTTTTGTAATCCTAAGTATGCTTTCCCTCACCAATAGACTATCACTGCCTTTCCAAAAGAATTATTTGTCTGACCTAGAAACATCATAATAAAATAAATATTAACATTGATGATCATAAATAATTTCAATTATATTAGTTTGCATTTTTATAGCAATGTTCATCCTGAAGCTCACTAAAGCATTCAGATAGAAAATAAGGTATATTGTGTTTTATGGACATGTATTCCACTGCATCAGGTTTGTACACATAACTTTCATGGCTAAAGTCAAAGTCTTTAATAAATGGAGATTTACCTTTTCTTATTCTCCAGCATGTTTACAGAAACTGAATTGAGTACTTACAAAACTTAAATACTAGCTTCTATAGCTTGAAATAAAAAGAAAGCTTTCAAGCAAAATTGTAACATATTTACCTACTCTATGAGAAATAATGAGAAATACTATATAAAACACAAGAAACTATGTATTATTATCTTACTTATGTCTCACAGCCTGCATTTTGACTTCTTTCCTAAGCATGCCCTTCAGGATCTGAAAGGGAATTTTTCTAAGGAAAAATGAAATAAAGTTGACAAAATCTACCTTCAATATCCTTGTATTTACATTGAAGCATTTAAAACAAATTTTCAAGATAGCTTTGTACCCTGTCTGTGGAAAAACATTTCCTAAGTATCAGTAAAACTATAAATAATGTTTTAGGTTTCTACATTGTATACCTGAGTATGCAGTACTCCCTTTTAAGCGTGTGAATAGCCTGCGGATTTTAAGAATGTGTTAAGACTTGGTGGGATTTGAAACCTGAATGATACCTATATTAGTAAAATAACACTCAGCAATTGTATAATTAATAGAACCAGTGTTTAGGTTCAATATAGAAAGCCCATTTAATTCATTCTTTCCAGGGAAAGGTGTAAAATGTACAACCCTGACTTTTATTTTTATTTTTGCCATCCATCCAAGGCACCTCTATTATTAGGCAACATCTGCTATTCCATCATTAGATGTTCACAAGATTTAGTCTTACAGAGCTGCATATTCTGGCTTTCCTTTGATTACTCAGTTACAGAAGAACTACCTTGATTACTGTTGGAATCATGAGGTAGGAAGCACATATATTTCCTCTTTGTTAATTAAATGTGAAATAGAGAATTACACTTAGTAATATATAAAACCACAGCACTCACAAACAGAAGTGTTCTATGACATAACTGCACCTTATTTTTCCCCAAACCAAGCAAAATAAAATGAAAAACAGGTGGATGTCCAGGGCTTCTTACAAGAGTATACACGTATGCCTTTTATTCTAAACTACTTTGACATTGTTTAGCTCAACATTTCAATGTTTCAAGCTTAAACACTGGTCTCAATACTAAACACTGCAGTATTAAACATCTATTTATCTAGATAGTAACCTTTTATATTATCCACTAAAGATACATTTATGCAGTCCTAAATCATCATGCTGTGATACCTTGTATCTATACATTCTTAAAACAATTTATCATACTCCACTGCAGACATGAAGGCCAAGGAGGTATTTTCACATCTATTCAATATGAACGTGTTCTAATATACAGAAGTTCCACACAGCATATGTAGCATCTCAAGCTACCATGTAGACAACTGTGTGTCAACATTTGTACTTCCAAAGTACAATTAAAATTTCAGTAAATATTTTTTCAATCATTAATTCAGTGTTTGCATAAAAGAGCAGTTCCTGAGATTTACGCAGTCATCCTCTTTTTAAAAATATGACCCTGACAGGCCTACCTTCAGCTGAAAAGCAAAACCCAAACACTAAAATACCAAACTATACAATGTATAACTTTGTAATAATAATAGCTACTGTTTGGTTTGCATGAGCTACATTAGATTAGATGCAGAACGAAGTCGGGGCTTTGTCAGGAAGAAAAATTTCAGAACGGTATTTGGAAAGTGAGCTCCTTCCACTCCGAATTCTGCAACAGTGTTCCTCCCATCTGTATTGGGAGCCTTGTGGAAGACATTGTATTCTGCATTGTTAGTGGTCCTGGACAAGCCATGCCTGCTCTATTGGGCCCCCTGCTTAGGGCTTGAGCAGCCCATATGTTAGCATGAGCAGCTGCTTTCAGGGAACCTGTTGGCACGCCCTGTGCCAGCCTGTGCTGTGCTGGTGGGTGTTATGACAGAGATAACATCCAAACCTGTCAGGAGATGGTATGTGATTCTGTTTGTTACACAAAATAAAGGGCACAACAGCATGGGAGGGAGAAAGAAACCTCTCCATGGATGGGATCTGCACAGCATGCTATAGGAAAATCCACCCATGGTCCGTGCTGCACAAAAGAAGGGTTGCCAGGATATGAGGGATGCAAGATTTACTCTCTGTCTATACTCTTTATTCTCTCTTATTAAAACAGCTATTTTATTACACCACTTGCTATTGGGCCTTTCTCATTGAGATCCAGAATGAACTTTGCACTGGCCTACCCCTCCCCGCTCCCCGCCCCCGCCATGGGCAGAACACCATCCACCCTAATTGCCCTTCTTCCAACCTATAGGACTATACAGGCCTTACACACTTTCACTACCAGATCTTCACTCATACAATTGTACAACCGTAATTCTATCCATCTTCATTTTTATTTACACATTTTAATCTTTTTCTCTCTCCACGAACATCACTTAGCTGATGCAGACCACTCAAACTACTTGAGACATCTGTTACATGCCTTTTGTAGGCTGCAATTAATGAGATATTCCATATGCAACTGAGGAATCAGAGATTAGTAGTTGATACTGTTATATTTCATATTAAGATTGGATGAGCTGAACTTGCTGTGGATACTGTGACTTCATTGGTTGTTTCCTGGATTTTTTTTTTTTTATGTGCATTGAAAGAGATTCAAGTGCATAAACGTATTTTTATTTTCTGGCATTATAGGACCTTACGCATACTCTTGTGTAAACACTCAGATTAAACAGAAATGTTTTCCTGATAGCTCTGTATCTCTGAATAGGCTTAGAAGTATCCCTTATTGCTTATGAACACCGTATATTTCTTTCTTGTGTTGCAAACTCCAGTTTAATAGTGGGTCTTTTTCTTCCTGCTGCCTTTCTCTTTCAGTCTTTGACTAGAATTTTCAAGAGACTAATAACATAAAATTGACAACTTGGTAGCACTAGCTTGTGTTTATTCAAGTCTGGATTGCTAGGTAGGTTATGTAGACCATAAACCATCTGACAGGGCTCTGTAAATGTGTTTAATGGGAGATTTTTGATAAAGAGAGTGGAAAGGAACAACTCCTTTTGACCACTCCTAAGAGCTTACATAAGAAATCCTGTGAGTCAAGTAGAAACTCCTATAAGCCAGGTTGTCACAAGAAACTTTAGTTTAATTATCCATACATCTACTTGCTTACGCGCTTATGTCAGATTCTGATGTTAGACTACAGTGCTCATACTTCAGTAAGAGGTTTGACCTATGCTAACTCTCTAAGGAGGCAATTTTAGCCATGGAATAAAAAAATTGGACTGCAAGTTCCAGTTCTCAGGACAGGATCCCAGGCACAAGGTCTTAATGCAATGGATGTGTTGAGAGGTCCTTAGACTGATGGACAGTCCAAACACTGAAAAGGCAGAAAGTCAAAGCTCTCACTTTATTTCTGGATTCTTTGGCAGCAATCAGATGAATTTCTGCAAGAATCATATATGAGGGCGCACCAAGAATGGGACAGTATGTTCTCTAGAAAACCACCAAATACATTGTACTTCTTTAGTTAGTGTTCTTTGGTTACAGTTGCTGTTTCAAATGATAGAACAGCAATATAATAGTGTCAATATGCTGCAATGTGAAAGCACCTGTGACTGATGAAACCTATCCTCTGGACTCAGGAGTACAGTAGGTACTTTCCCACAGTTTGCTTCAGCATGAAAGTTGGTTCATAATTTTGAACTGCAACCGGAATGACCAGGTTGCAAATCAATGTTCTTATGATTTAGTGCCCTTAAATCAAAAAAAAAAAAGAAAAAAAGAAAAAAATTAGAAAAACTATTGTCAGTCTATTGGTATAACAATACTCATTTTGCACAATATCCATCCTGATTATTTATTTATTTTTTTTTAGCTACTAAAGGGTAGTCTATTGCTTGCATATGTGGGGAACGCAGTGCAGTACAAGATAGGGTATGCTTTTCAAGTATACAACAGCTATTTGTTGCTAACTCTATGTTTCAGTTAGTTCTGATCACCGCTTTAGCAGAAAAAGCTGTGAATCTGTTGCTGAGTAGATATTGTATCTCCAGTTCCTCTCATATCTGATTCTACATTGTTTCCATACAGATGAATTCTTAAAAAAAAAAAAGAATCATAAAAACTGAAACATAAACAGTGTAGGAAAGAAGGTAGTTCAAGATGACAGGGGTTGGAAGCACAGTCTGTGAAGCACAATTCTCCTGCTTCTTGGTTTATGCTTAATTTCCACACTTGCCATAAACAGGTCTAAGTTACAAAACTTGCTACTGGATTTTTCAGAACACAAAGCCTGACGCTTGCCGTGCAGGTTCATTTCTAGATTGGGGGGTGGGGGAGCATGTGTGTGTATTTTCTTTCCTTTCTTTCTTTATTTTTTTAATATGTATTCTAAAACATATATAATGGGTAAAAATTTAAAAGTGTTCAGAATGCATGCAGTACAGTGTGCATGTTTATATAACTCTCATGAAAAAACACAGAGAGAAAGATAGCTTTGAACCTGGGTTCTCCTAAACGATTTTTCTTTAAGGGAGATAAAATAATGAAAAATACTTGGTTAAACTGCTGGCCAAACTCTTATTGTTTGTACCACTCCTGGAAAAGACCCTGGGGAGCAGCAGCAGAATCTGTGCTATTGATTGGCTGGTTAAATAGAGGCCTATTAGATTCAGACAGGCTAGATTGATTATACAGCAGCAGAAGGAGCTCAGACTCAGAGCTGAGTGAACGTCAGGGTGAGAGAGAGGGAGAGCAAGCGCGCAATAGAGGGAGACTGTACACACTATAGCATCAGTATGTCACTGCTGGTGCCTGATAACACTGATATCGAGCTCCTTCAGTGGACAACTTGCTGAGCTACCTTTTTTCACTTGCAAGAGGATGACAGCTCTAAGCCAGTGCAACTGATAACAGACTGGACGTTGGAATAGTTCATTTTGCTTATAATTACATCTCTTAATGTTGGCATCTCTGAAGAAAGGCTTATTACAGAAGACAAAAATTCATCCTGCCCCTTAGCTCACATAATACTGATGATATACAGAGTTTGATCTTCCAGGTAAGGAAATCATCCTTTGCTTTTCTGAGCAGCTAAAAAAAGGAATTATTCTTTTTGTATCTTACATGTTAAATACAAGCTTTGACATCTGTCTATAGAATGCATTTATTGCACTTAAATTTCTTTCAATCACAGATGATATGTATCTAATATTATGTACATCTGAAGATGATTAAGAACAGAACATGGTTTGTGCATTGTATTTATCATGCTTAACCCTTCAAGTAAATGGGAATGAAGCAGCCAGAAAAGATGATTTCTAACTACTTGTGTGATGTTTTAGTGTAACTTGTCCCACACATGCTAAGCAGTCTGGAGGAATAACAGCACACAAACTCTCTCAATATTATTAATTCATTATTGTACATGTTGTGAAGCCAGGTAGAGAGAACATTTACCTGGAGGATTTCTCAGTGCTTGTCAGTAGTTTGAAACAGTATCCGTCTTTTGACTGCAAGCTTACCTCTGCTGCGCAAACATGATCTGCCTTAAATAATATGGCATTATACTGCCATCTTTTTATAGATACAGTAGTTATTGCTAACATTCTGCCTGCAAAGTGAAGATCAAGGCTTATGACCTGAAATATGAAACATGGGATGTTCTATTATGCTGTGCTGCATGTTTGAAGCAGCCATCCCATGGACTGATTGCTTGTTTTGATGTGACATTGACACCACTGTCTCCTAACTGCCTAGCTCTACATAAACTTTCTACATATTTCCTTCAGCTGTGTTGGAAATGGTTTTTCTGTGATAGGTTGTGATAGGTTGCTGTGAATCTGAAGGTGATAGGCTAAAACAGAAATAACCCAGCTTTTGGTTACGTAGCAAGACAGGAAGTCGATTGACTCGGGGTTTATAGGCCACAGGAGCATAACGCTAAGAGGACAGCACTGTCACTTCAATAGTAACACATTCCTTCCAAATGTGATAATCTGTATCGCCTTCCTCATCAGTTTGTGCACTCTGCTCCATGCTCCAAACTGAAAGGAATTTTTCATATACCAGCTCTTGTGATTACTCTCTCTGAGTGAAGTAGAGGCATCAGTCTATTAACCCAAGCATTTAAGCAGATTTGCACCCAGCCAAGTACAACTTTCCAATGCTTTGTCCGGTTAAGAAACTGCCTATAGCAGGCTATTGCTGCTAGACTATGCACCTAATTGTAATCCATTTTTTCCAATGACAAACACATCACAAATACAGAAAAGCACTTTCTTCTCTTCCTCTACCCAGTTATTTTTTATAAATTTCTATAAAGTACCACACTCAAATACTTAATGATGTCTCAAAATCCCAAATGTGAAGAGAAATTCCAGCAGTTACCAAAATGATAATTTATAATTTGTAAAAGACATTATAAATATTGGGGACCTTAGGCATATATAGATTTTTTTTTTTTTAAACTAACAATAATTTGAAGGAAAGGGGTACCTAAGTGACCACATAAACAACATATGCAAGGCTTAAGAAATAGCTTCATCTTCTATAATTTATTATATGAATAAGCACCGGCAAAACAAGAAGTAAACTGATGAGCCAAAACCAAAGGGTTACTTAAGCTATAGCATCTGTGCTGTTTTATTTCTTTGTTTTCTCTGTGAATAATGTCTATGTTGCTTTTTATATACACAATTGATCCATGTCAGCAATTTCAATTTTTCCTTCTGAAATTCTTTCCAGGTAGCAAGAAAATCACTTGCAGGCACATTTTACCACCTTAGCTTTCATTGAGTGGTATTTTACTCCATAAAATACTGCAAGAGGTGAGGACTGCATCCCTTGACTATGGAGTCAGAGTGTCAGAATCTGACCATAAATAATGGAGAGAAACCCTTTATGTTTTAATTAACTGACTGAAAATTTTAATAGTAAAACAAAGACCTGGGTATCGAGAGTTAAATCTACCAAATATAGACAGAATTTTATGAGGAGCTAAGGTAATCGGATGCCTATAATCCAAAACTTAAGGCCTGTCTCAAAGTATTTCATGTGCAGTTTGACTTGCAAAAATAATCTTTTATGTATGCTCAAAAGCTTTTTTACAGTTCTTATTAATCTCTCTCTTTTCTCTCTGAAAAGCCTTGTTTATTATATCTGTGTTCTTTAAACAAACCTTATAATTTTGTGATGGGGAATAAAATAATGCTAATTCTGTGATTTCAAAGACAGTGATATGATTCCCTCCAGATTAGTATCGGTTAGTATTCAGGTTACATCCTAACCATGAAACTCCAAATAATGCTAAAAAATGTTTATTTTTGCAAAGGAAATATTCCATTTGAACATTATTTTTTTAAAAATACAAAAGAAAATCAGAAGCCCAAACAATTAGTTAAGCTTCTACTCATGAAATATGTTATTCATTTCTGCATTAAAGATTTACAGTGTAAGCATTTTCTTTTGTCAGATTCAGGAAAAATAGCTGAAAAAACTCACATCAGAAAGATTTTAAGAGGTTACGTATTACAAATTGTGCATTTTCTTTCCAGTCTATAATGCTGTTAATCTGGATCTTTTGCAACATTTTAAACTGACTCAGTTGTATCACCTTTTTCTCAAGAAGACTTACCTGGCCTTTTTGAAACTAATTTTGCATTGCTTTCCAGCTTGAACTCACAGAAAGTGAAATTTGTTTTTATTTTCTAGTTAACTTGAAGCCATTAGGGGGCTCTTTCCTCCTATGATATCACACAGCAAACTGCATTAAACAGATATAGCTGGTTACTAGTCCCATTACCAAAAAAAAGTCGTGCTAGAATGAATTTATTCTGGGTGTAGACCATTTTAATAATACAGAGCAATTACAAATCTTTATTGTTTATTTGGTGGTTTGTTTGTTTGTTTGTTTTGGTTGGTTGGGGTTTTTAATGCAGATAATTAAAGAAGGATAGCTCTTCTACTGCCAGTTAGATGGTTATGTTTTGAAGTTATCTTGTGCCCCATAAAGGAGAAGCAGGGAAGACGTTCAGCAAGAACACAGTACTTTGAAGTAATCTCTGGGGTTACTAAATCAAGTTAACAGCTGATCAGACTGAATATGAAGCACCACTAATGTCCAAAAAGGTTAAGTTTACTTATTCCAGTAATTGTGACCAACAGTGCAGCTAGTATTGGGAAAAAAGTTATCCTGTTGAGTACTGTTATATTGTACTGATACAGAACAGACATACTTTTCACATACACAGCTTGCTTTCAGAAGGGCACAGTATGTCACCAGGATTTTTGGATGACTGTTCATTGCACAAGGCGAGACAGAAAGGTAGTTTCAATTCTGCAAACATTTACTCATGTGAGCAGCTGCACTGAAGTTACTGTGGACCAAATTCTTACATCCTTTGTTCTGTCTATTATGCCTTTAACAGTTCCTGCAAATTCATTGCACCACCGTACCTGAAATTAGTTGTGAAGTTTGTACTATTCCTTGTGGGAGTTAGAAATAACTACTGAAGAGCCAAATGCAGGTTAAGAAAAAGTAATAGATTCGTTGTAAAGCACAGCAAGGTGGTTGCAAGCACTGCAGCAGCATGCTGAGGTGAGGCTAGGGGAAACATGAATGTCAAAAGACATGCAAAATGTCCAACTGTTTTAGTTGTGAAGAATTTTCTTATTCCTGCCAACCTTGAAAGAAAAAATGCCATGTTGGTAGATGACTTTACCCACCCTGACCAACTTGCTACTTTACATTGTTTAGCTGGGAGAGATTCCAATATTACCAGCTCAATTCAAGAAAAAAAGAAAACAAAAAAAGGACTGACACCCTTTGTGGTGCTCTACATTCAGGACATAGGAGAATAATCTGGCCAAGTTGGAATTTTTTTATGTTTTGTTTTGGTTTGGGTTTTTTTAAGCTAAAAAATTATGTCCTTTCTTGGTTTTACTACAGATCTGAATAGTCTCTCAATTTATGCACAGCTTATAGCAACTATCTTATGACGTGCAAGGAAGAGCTTTGTTCTGTTAAACAGCATCTAGAAATTCCAACCAGGATCTGAAGTCATTGTGTTTACTGTTGCATAGACAGAGAAACAGCCTTAGTTTGAGGTTCGTGCAGTATAATCAAAATTGTCAAAAACTGGAATAAATCAAATATTATTTCTGAGATACATAACTGATGGTTCAGATTTATGGCAGATGATCTTCAGTAACTATGTTGTTAGCACATAGCAAATACAGCATCATACAAATTAGCTTACCATCAGTGGAAGAGGGCTTTTTCATTGCTAAATGGCAGCTAAAGTTAACTGTGACTCGCTTGCATTTCAAGTAATTAACTGTGTACATGAACAATCACCAAAGCTGAGCTGGTATAATTATTAGTTATCCTGACTTTAAGGCCCAAATCAGACTAAGCAAATTGCCTGAAGATGACAGGGGGTCTGTGGCAGAAGTAAGTAACAGAGACCACTTCTTGGTTGGAGTCAAGTGCCCTAGCTGTAAGACTCTCTTCTCCTCTATAAAACACAGTTGAATTCAATTGTATGCTCTGCTTCCTTGAAATCAATGAAATTTCATTAAAAAAAAAAAATTAAACTCATACAAGATTCTTGCCAGAAAGTTTCTGCAGAGCTTCACTCCAGAGGTAACTCTAATTTACTGGTTGGTTAATTTATCCCTTATATACACACACTATGCAAAGCACTTTGAAATACTTCTGAATGAAAATTGTTGTATAAATGTAAAGTATTATTATGGCAAACAGAAGTCACTCAAACTTCAGCTAATGAAACTTGCAACAGTCTGGGGTGCTCTATTAAGCAAGAATAAATCATTTGTCTCTGATGAATGTTTAAAGATTGATAAAAAACTATTCTTCAGGCATGTACTCAAATAAGAAATAGTTAAGATTTTTTTTCCTGTTTCATGCTTTTCTATAATATATTCAGGGTATCCTTCATATGTCTAGATGTTAGAAGTAGAGAAGTTTATAAAAGCAATTGATGATGTATTGTCAAAACATTTTAAAGACAAATAGAAACAGCATAGACTAAAATACACATCATAATGCAACAAAAAAAAAGGTACACTCTTCACTGGGTAAAAAACTAGCTGGACGGCCAAGCCCGGAGTGTTGTGGTGAATGGAGTTAAATCCAGTTGGTGGCCGGTCACGAGCGGTGTTCCCCACGGCTCAGATTTGGGGCCGGTCCTGTTCAATATCTTTATCAACGATCTGGATGAGGGGATCGAGTGCTCCCTCAGTAAATTTGCAGATGACACCAAGCTGGGCGGGAGTGTTGATCTGCTCGAGGGTAGGAAGGCTCTGCAGAGGGACCTGGACAGGCTGGATCGATGGGCTGAGGCCAACTGTATGAGGTTCAACAAGGCCAAGTGCCGGGTCCTGCACTTCGGCCACATCAACCCCATGCAACGCTACAGGCTTGGGGAAGAGTGGCTGGAAAGCTGCCCAGAGGAAAAGGACCTGGGGGTGTTGGTCAACAGCCAGCTGAACATGAGCCGGCAGTGTGCCCAGGTGGCCAAGAAGGCCAATGGCATCCTGGTCTGTATCACAAATAGTGTGGCCAGCAGGAGCAGGGAGGTGATCGTGCCCCTGTACTCGGCACTGGTGAGGCCGCACCTCGAATACTGTGTTCAGTTTTGGGCCCCTCACTACAAGAAGGACATTGAGGTGCTGGAGCATGTCCAGAGAAGGGCAACGAAGCTGGTGAAAGGCCTGGAGCACAAGTCTTATGAGGAGCGGCTGAGGGAACGGGAGTTGTTTAGCCTGGAGAAGAGGAGGCTGAGGGGAGACCTCTTCGCGCTCTACAACTACCTGAAAGGAAGCTGTAGTGAGGTGGGTGTTGGTCTCTTCTCCCAAGTAAGAAGCGACAGGACGAGAGGAAATGGCCTCAAGTTGCACCAAGGGAGGTTTAGATTGGACATTAGGAGAAATTTCTTTACTGAAAGAGTGATCAGGCCTTGGAACAGGCTGCCCAGGGAGATGGTTGAGTCACCATCCCTGGAGGTATTTAAAAGACGTGTAGATGAGGTGCTTAGGGACATGGTTTAGTGGCCATGGTGGTGTTGGGTTGACGGCTGGACTCAATGATCTTTGAGGTCTTTTCCAACATTAATGATTCTATGATTCTATGAAAAAGCAAGAGCTCTTGCTCTTAATTGCTTTACTGGAAAAAAATAACATAACTTAGCAAATGGGGGTCTTTCCCAACTCCTGTTTATGTAACTTGCATTGAAAGAGCAACCTGCAGCTTCCTCATGTTTGCATATAATCCCTGGGTTAAACCTATATATATATAAAATATATCTCTACATCTACCTATATTTAAACTTATACTTTACTATCTGTATTCCACATAGGTGTATATATACCTGTTATTGTGAATTTGCAATTTTTAACAATACAGCCATGTAGAACCCAACCGTGTTCTCTGTGTTCCATAGAAAAAAAGGGTTTATCACTTGTGATCTGAAGTCACTTGAGGGTACAAGTTATGAGGAAAGTGCCACCAAAAAATGCAGCTCAGCAGATCATCAGATGCCAGGATCCTAACAACAAGATATTATTTTCCCTGATATTGAAAATATTTGGTTAACATCATCTCCTTTAATGCAGTGAGATAGCAGAAAGGCTTTGCTGTGCTGCATGCAACAAAATACCATTGAAGCACCCAGTACAGTTTGGAGAAAAGCTCTTAAAATTTTTGGGTTTACTTGAATCTCAAAATATTTAGAACTGAGCCAAAAGTGCTGTTGCTTTGCAAAACACTGATTATGTTTGGCACTGGAACAAGGCATGGACAAATCTTTCTCTGAACAGCAATTATTAACACTGGTCTGTGGGATATAAAGTAAGTGAACAAAGTCCTGCAGAGCAGCTGATAGTGAGAAGTATCTCATTGTCATTCTCTGGCAGATTAGTAACACTGAGAATTAATGTGCTTACAGCATTAACAAAGCTATGGCAACCTCTTAATTATTTATACATCTTCCTCTTTTTCCCCCAGAATTCTTTGTAACTGATTTAGAAGATGGGACTCTGAAGTTTTTTTCTTCCCTCCAGTCATCAGATATTAAACAGGGGAAAAACAAAACAAAACAAAACAAAAACAAACAAACAAACAAAAAAACACCACCAAACCAAAACCCCAAACATACCACTAAAAAAACTCCACACAAAAAACCCCCACAAATTCACCTTTGGGCAAGATGTCAAAAATGAACACAGTTAACTATCAAAAACTATTGTAACAAAATATTTCCTTGAACATAGTGAAACAATAAGTTTGTTCTTAATACTGTGCAGCAATCAGTAATAACAGCTCTTTGTGGCTGTGAATATTTAGCAATGACAGTATGAATATTTTGTAGCCCATGGAAATTATGTATGCCAGAAAGCAAAAAAGCAATACATTATCTTACTTTTAATTGTTCCATAAATCTGTTTTTCATAGGGGTACATAGACTTTACAGAGTTCTAAAAAGTACTGAAAATACCTTGTAGTGCTTTGCTCTTTCTTGCTTCCTAAGACCCATCAATAGTTCTTAGCTCTTTGCAACACTGCTGTACTGATAGGTATGTAGGGACAGTTCTGAAATCAATTTTGTAACTTTCAACTGGAAATAAGAACAAACTCATTGGCTTGTACACAAGCATAGAAAAACATATAACTTAAGCGAAAGTGAATGGATATTACTATTTGTTGTTTTTTTTTTTTTTTTACATTGCCTGACAATTCCTGTATCTAGTGCATTTTTCTTGAGTTAGATTAAATAATATAAAAGCATCCTTCATATTTTTGTCATTTGACTTATAACAGACTATACCTTCTCAATACCGTATGGGAAACCAGCATTTGAAATTATCTTCTTAAATGAAATCACAAGCAAACATATTACAGGGAAACCTACTTTCAAAATCCCTGCTCTATTTTGAGACACAGAAAATTTGAAGCAGCTTCAGGTAAGCTTGGATGATATTCAAGGCACCCAATCATGGATGTTTGCCCATTAATACTACGCACTGTTGTACATCAAGCACTTACTGGATGATTTTCAAACAGCATCTTGTAGGGAAGTACAGAATTTAACTGGCAAAATTGCAGCAATGTGATCAGTATGTGTTCTTTATTACCTTATGCCAATAAAACAAATATCAGTGGCCAGAATTATAGCTGTGATGAAGCTGCTTATCACTAGCAAAGCTGGAATAAAGCATGAAAGCTCTACAGTGTCCATTAAAAAAGGAAAATCGTTCCTGGATTGCATGGCCAGAAGCCTCTCCAAGCAGATGTGTCATGCAGACATTACTTTGAAGGTCAGAGATAACACTCTGGGGATAGAAATGTTCTTTTTGTGTTATGTATCCATGTATTGTTTGACTGTCACAACATATCTAAGACCTTGGACAACTGCTTACCTGTTGCCTGACTAACTCCCAGATACATGGGACCAGGAAGACGGCATCAGTGAAGTGGTGCAGGGATACAATTAGTAGATCTTGTCCCAAATTATTTTCATACTGTTGTGGAAAACCGTTCAAACTGAAGTTGTACCTTACTCTAGGATTGCACACTTTTCTGGGGAGCAACTAGATAATTATATACACACACACACCTGCCTTCAACATAAGGTGCAACCTCCTCCCCACTCTAACTCATCTTTTCAATGTCTTGCGCAAGTGCAGCAAATGCAACATGCCTAGGACATATCAAACTTCTTAATAACTTAAAGAATTAGATCAAATGGTACTAGCCAGAGAGAAAACAGTATATACAAATCCTATCTAACTATATTACATATCACTTTAAAACAAAACCACAAAAAATCCAGTTATTAAACTCTTAGTCTGATGACTCTTAGTAATTCTCTCAGGCATCTAAATTTCTACCAAATTTTTTTGTTAATAAATATATATATATATGAAACCCATGAACTTCTTCACCTGTTTCATAAATACATGTTCCTGCCAAAACTTTGGAGAAGCCCCACTGCAAGAACGCTGTCGGTTTGTGTGATCGATACACACCGGTATGTGCAAGAAGTGAATGTCAGGATTAACTCACCCACAAGCTTTTATCATGCAAAACAGTTTAAACACCTTTCATTGAGGAGAGGTATCTTTTATTACTTCATATAAACCTTGGCATAAGAGTATGCATATAGACAGTTACCAAGAAATAAATGACATACTGTAATTCCCCATTCTGGTTTCCCTTCATGTATTTTCTTTGACTCTGTCATGGTTTAACATTCTCAAGAGGAATCACTGAATGTTTCAGCCATGAATATTTTTTCAGACAGTAATTTGAAGTTCATTCTTAGTGGCTATGCAAATCTGAGGAATATCACTACAGTGTTTCCTACTTCTCTAACTATTCATTTTCTTTACTTTCACAAGATATCTGGAGAAGTTTTAGATCTACACTAAAATCCAGAGAGAAATGCTGAACAATATGTGAAAGTATTACATGTAACAAATATATATGTATCTGAAAGTAGAAATGAAGAGCAAAAATCATAGTTAAGACGTAAAAAAAGAGTCATGAATTACCTGACACAGCATCAGGTATTTCAGCCTGCATGGTATTTGGATCTCTTATAGGTCAATGCTACTTTGTTTCTATTGCATGACATGGCTGCACTTACATATTGAGAAACCAACCATTGATCTTACACAATGTTGCAAGACTAGAACTTTTGCTGAAAAGCAACTGGCATTTTCTTGGAAGGTATACTGCAAAATCGGTTCCAAGTGTTCTCTGCTGAAGATACCTATTTTAAAATAAAAACTTCTTGTACCCAGGACCAGTAAGCTGCTAGTGTCTTGATTTAACTGTAGTTTCTTTTTTCTTCTTTTTTTTTTTTTTTTTAATTTGGTTTCTCAAAGTCCATATCACTTTTCTCAGGTTTTCTTTTCTTTGGAGAGGGATTTCTGTCTCTCTTTTTTTTCTTTTCTTTTTTTTTTTTTTTTTTGGGGGGGGGTGGGTGGGTGGGTGAAGGGGCAGAGTGGGTAGGGCAGGAAACAAAGACTATACTTTATTAAGAAAAGAAGAACATAAGTTCAGCCACTCCAGTCTGTAGCAATATGGAATTTCTTATTTTTTGGGATAAGAATTGTTGAAGGCTTTGGGGATTTTGTTTTGGGTTTTTTTTTGCAGTGTTTTTTTGTTTGGTTGGTTGGGTTTTTTTGGAGATGAGCCTCTAGCCACTGAAGTGATAGGTACTCTACACATCAATTAGATAAATATTTCATGTGGGCAGAAAAATGCTTTTATCTGTGTTCTCTTCATGATTCGTCTGCCTTTTGTAAGTGACTTTACTTTAGTTATGAATTTATTCCATTTCAGTACCTTTCCATAAATCTTGAATTTGGGTATTAAATTAATTCTAATTAGGTCACCCTGTAGCACTCTTTCATTGTAGATGACGCTTTAACCATTCTGGATTTAGCTGCAGTTCTGTGCTTTCTCAATATGCATCAACTAGGAAAATTCAATATTAACATAAGATGTCCTACTCTCAGTAAGGAAAATATGTATCTGGAAATACAGTATGTGAAGTCTTATGGATTTTAAAGCAGAATCTTCAGGAAAAAAAAAAGCTATGTTCAAAACTACAACTAGTGGTTGAATTAAGAGACTTTAAAGTGCTCTACTTAAAAAATAAAATTGAAATTACCTTATTTTTATACTTGTTTCAGTAAGTGACTCACGGTTTTTGTCAGTGTACCAATGTAAAAGAGATGTAGGAGTCCAGTAGGACTTTGTTTTACTCAGAGTCAGCTCTTACCTTGGGGATAGTGGAGCGGATCCCCATCACAACTTTATAGAACTCAATTAAATCTTTTGTTGTCATCCTGTCTTAATACTGACATGTAGTCATGCTATGTTATGGAGGTTTAAGAGAACAGCAGTGTACAAAACAAGAACATATTTAACAAATAATCTTGTCTTGGTAGTGTTATCTTGATGATAAGTAAGCTACACAGCTGTTGTTTTATATGACATTCTTTTAAATCTCTGTTCCATTATAGATGCATATGTACGCAAAACTGAGTCTACTACAGAATTTTCTTTTGAGATCTCAATCAGGCAAAAAACATTAGACCCACCATTGTTAGTTTTATTTCAGATAAAATGCAGTATATGCTGGAAATTTCTTTTTTTTTTTTCCCCAAAAATATTGTGAATACTCGAAGTCACGGATTAAATGACATAAGTAAGTCACTGGTTCTAATGGACAGCATACTTCCTTTGAAATCAGACCCTAAATATCATTTGTGTCCAACATTCCAAGAACCAGGATGATTATTTCCTCTGAGCCAGCAAAACTGTTCTGGCATAAAACAGCAGACAAATTTTGGCTAGACGTACCATACGTCCGATGATACATTGTCATCATACTTTCCATGACTTTTACTTATACCTATTTCATCATATTTTAAAGTACTGAAACCACCAGTAATTTCAGTATGTGACTTTGTACCATACTAAGGTATCTTCAGTATCTTTTCTTCATCATGAACACAGGTGCTGCTCCTTGTGCCTGTCACTGTGCACTATTGTTCACAATATTAGATAACAGAAAAATATACTCTTGGAGATTTTGAACAAATTTTTAACAACAACAAAAAATAATCTCCAAATAAAGTGAGAATGAATGCCTTGTTTAGGAAATGGAAAGCAAGATGTTACGAAGGCCCTAATTTTTATTGCTCTTTGATCTTACAATTCTTTCTCAAACAATAAATCAATTCTTCCATGTGAACCAGACACATAGGATTGTTTATCTTGGCAAGGACCAAAGAAATATACCACCACCTTTCCATCCATGTTATATTTTCTGACAAATCTCAGACAGAATCTGTTATTCTTTTGCATTAATGGACATTTATGCCCTCTTTCTCCCCTTCCCTTCTCAGGAAGAGGATAATCCTATAAGTATTATGCTTTTGGAGAATAACTGTAAACCCGATTCTTGTAGATATAATGCATAAAATTCAGAAAGTCTAGGAACACTGTTGAAAATGTTCAACAACAGCTTAAAATTTTCAAGATGCAAAACAATCTTTAACATATATATGTCATCAGGGATGCCAGATTTATTTTGTATAGGTAAGTATGGATTAAATCAACCAACAAAGCACTCAAAATCTAAATTTGATACATTGGAGCCATGTAGGGAAAGATACGCTCCTCTTTTATCATGCAGTATTTACTTCTCAAATTACTGACTTAAATTAAAAATTACTCAGAGTAAAACCAGAAGACTCCTCTCATTACTTTGAATTTCCTTTGAATATTGGTGATTTTGCCCGTTACAGAATGAAAGATTCAAGGATAGTACTACAGTTACCTAGAAAATATTCCCCTTAATGTATTGTGAGAAAAAAAAAATATTTAAGAGTATTTAACTCAGTTTTCTAGGTGCCTTAATTTAAACTCTGCACTGAAAGCATTAATTTGAGGCAAAAAGCAAATCTATTTCTACTTTTCAGATGTTGCAATGATGACACAAATATATTTAATGTGACTTTTGCCTCTACAATTGTCTCTACAACACAAAGTGCTCCTGTCCCGTCGTTTGTTTCACCAAACTGCATGTGGGTTCAGTGACCCATAATGAATTATACCAGATGATTTATATTCAGTCATAAGTAGGTGAACAACTTATTTTCTTATGTATTATCTAGATTGAGAATTGTATTTGGCATGCCAGGATGTAACCTCTATGGGAATTACAGCTACAATTTGTTTACGTGTATACATACACACAAGTGCATATAGATACCTACAACTATACAACCCTTGTCCATAAAACCACAATCCAGACGCTTCTGTTTGAAAACTGAAAAGTCCCAATGGTCCAGGATTTTCAAAAATAAAATGGAAACAAATTGTACATCGTGATAAAATGGCATGCTTGATCAGCAGTAATATTTTGCTGTGAAAGCCTCCTTACCTGCATTTAGCATGCGTTGATTGCTCGGTTTACTGAAGGGCAGGATGCTGAGCAGAGCCATGGGTCAATAGAGTAATCCATAACGATCAACCTCCTGGGCAGACTATGGGATGACCTCATCTTTACTGTTTTCTTCTAGCTGAGGAAATCTGTTCTGCTCTTGATAAATATTCGCCAAACACTCAGAAAATCCGCCAGCCTCCGTAACTTTTACTCCTTACGGAAAAGTGAGAGGGTATATTCAAAACTGTCCACATTGCACTTGACTACAGTGTAACAACAACAAGTATCTATTTTTAACCTATGCGACTCTGATAGATATATTCATCAATCACAGGATTGGTTTAACGATAACAGAAGTTGATGTCAGGGTGACTTCAAGTCAGGGAAAACGACTTCTCTTAAACGTGATGAAAGCAATGTACAAACTGACTACCACCCTCCTGGTTAAACAAACAGCAAGATACCGACGGAACGTTCCACCCAGCGTAACCAAACACACCTCGCAGTCGTGCGAAGAGCCGGGCTCTGCGGGGGTACCCACACAGATCCCCTCCCGCCGGGCTGCTAACGAGCAGCTGCGTTTCCGACCCCGCCAAGGCCCCCCGCTGCGGGACAGGTAACGCCCTGCCGCGGGCGGCGCCGCCCTCAGAACCTTCTGGAGCGGGGCCGTTAGGGTGGGAAGGCGCCGCTCGCGCCAGCCGCAGACCCGCGCCAGCCTGCGCAGGGGGCGGGGCGCTGGCGTGCGGTCTCGTGCCGGCGGCGGGGCTGTGGGAGCGGAGCCCGCCGGGGGCAGAAGGAAGAGGGGAGGAGCTGGGCTGCGGGGAGCTGGGGCAGGTGCTGGGGATCGCTTGTTCCCCCTTCTGTGCTTTCTTCTTACTCTCTTTGAATTAGCGGGGGTGTGGGGCCCTCTTTTAGAGGACTGCGCTGCTGTGGTCTGCCTTTTTGTTTGCGTGATCCGGCCTCGGGGTGGGCGGGAGCTTGGCTTTCCGTGGTGTTTGCTGTGGTAGAGCGTTGGCGGTCCTGGCTGCGGCTGTCGAGGGGGCAGCCAGGCTTGGAGAGGCCAAAAGCGAGGCCTTCGCACATGCTAGGTGTTAAACCTCAGGGAAACCCGCCTGGGACGCTGCGGCCAAAACCTGTTTGCTGGAGCAGGTGGGTGAGGTGCAAGCTGTTAAGACTGAATTTCTGTTAGACGAGAAGCAGTGTAGGAGAACAGAAGGGGGGCGGGGAGGAGGTAGGGGCAGACCCTGGAGGTGGTGGGAGGCAAGGTGGGTGCTGAGGTGCTAGAGGACCAGACTTTCAGTGCAAGAGTTGTAACTGATGGTATTATTTGCAAAATAGAGCAACGTTGTTGATCCTTAACTCTAGGGCTGCATTATATCATGGGCAGTCCTGAGTGAAGTTAAGATAAGGAAGTAAAAAAGTATTCAGCTGTGAAGACTGGGATTGTGTTTAGTTTCACTGTCCTCTTTTTACCCTAATCTTAAATCTTGTTGAATCACGCTCCCCTACACTACTGGTAAACCAGTCTAATTGGGGCAAGGGTGAAGGTGTTTCAGACTTTGGGTGTTTTACCTCCATTCAGCATGCAAATCCAAATGAAACAACATCAAGAGGGTTTCAGGGAGATGTGCAGCTGATGCCTTTTTCAGGGCCTAATGTGCTGGTAATTAATTCTGCTAGGCTGCTGGCAGATGGAGGGAGTCTCTGGCCTTTGCCTTGCTTAATCTTGTCATCCCATTGACTGTGGCCAGAGTAGCCCTTGAACAAGCTGTCATTATTCATTGCTGCCAGACCTGTTGCAGGTGATTCCCATGGCACTCCCTTAGCTATCGATGACCTCCTTGTTGCAGAAGTAGTTGGTTTTCTGAAATTGTTTCTTTATTCAAGCTGTCATTCTGTTGCAAAAAAAGTAGAAAAATGATGGGCAGTTCAGAAAATGACAATGACTCCATGGCATAGGTTCCCTTTCAGAGATTAGTTTTGCCCCATCTCTCAAGCACAATCTGTCATACTGACCTCAAAATAGGTTATACCTGAATTGGAGATAGGCGTTTCCTGCAATTCCCAAGTTCACTCGAAAAGATGCTTTTGAATTAATGGACTCATAACTGATCCCATTTGGACTGCTGTTGTGAAAATACTGTTTGCACAAATGTATCATGGGAGTGAAAACAACATTTTTTCTGTCCTCCCTCCCTAAGTGTGGTGCCTAAGTCTCAAATTTACTTGATTAGTTAACTTCAAGAGTTTATTAAAATACATTTCCTTAATATTACTGAATGCCATTGGCTTAATTCTAGCACTTTTTCATATGTGATAACTGGAAAAAAGAATCCTACATTAGACCTAAGCTTTCACTCATAGTACCAAATTCTGCCCTTTTCTTTATCAAATGTTAAACTTGGGGGGAAAAAATATAAAAAATTTAAAAAACTAGCCGGGGATGGTTCTCAGTGGAATTTAGGATTGTCATGAATATTTCAGTGGGAAAATAAAATTTTCCTATCCTGTAAAAGAGCAGTTTCCTTCTACAAGAAGATTTATGGACTGTTGAAGAAGTCACTTCAAGCATACCCAAAATGCATTACTGTTCTCCTTGCTCCCTGTCTTGATTGAGTCACCCACAAATGCGTGTAAGACTTAGAAACAGTTAGCCTCTAAAATTTTTCCTCTGAGTCACTGAAGTTCTCTGAATTTTAGAAAGGCTTTAGAAAGTGATCTTCTGTGAAAAATGAATGTATCTGGATTTTTTTGATGGGACCGTAAGAGAAGAGGCAGATGATTTCTGGTGGATTTTGAAACTGCTCTGGAGATTGGAAGGTGAAAAAGAACTAGCATATTTCTTGGTGATGGTAAAAAGCACAATCTCTTCACTCTGTTGCTGTAGAGGAGTACGGTTTGTAGGTTTTTGAGAGATTTTTTTCTTCAAGTACACATTAAGATGGATAATTTGCTAGGACTGTTCTTTCAGATGGACTCAGTATTACTAGAAAGGAGCATGATTTAGACAAAAACAAAGACGACAAATTTCTTTCTTTGTACTAAGGACAAAAAAACCCTGGAATTTCAGAGCTTTTGTCATCGCTTACCTTGGGTCAAATGAAAAGTCTGCTGTCTGAAGACTCTTCTTCAGTTCAACTTCTTGTAGCAAAAGGTCCACAACTTAAAAATAAATTGTGACTATTAGGTGTTTATTTGACAAGTGAGAGCAGGGATTTTACTACACTGTGGTGGTGTTTGCAGGTTGCTGAAATACCCGTATGGGTCTGGTATTTTTTCACTAACAGGTGCTATTATATACAGCCATTCACTGAATTCAAATTGTGCAGAGTCTAGGAGACTGCTGGGAGCCAACTGATAAAGGATTTATTCTTAAGAGCATTTCCATTCCCTGCTGGATTTTAATACAATAGCCAAGCACTGAAATTATAATTTTCAAAACTACATTGTGAATTATTACCAAATGCTGATGAAATTCCCAGAGCTCTGTGCCACCTGTTCTTTTGAAATTACCAGTGGGACATGGTTAGTGTAGGAGCTGTTACTTATCCATATTACTTCATATTTTATAGGGCTGCCTGCTGTTTTAATTTTCTTCTGGTCTGAAGTCTTGCCCGTATTTTTGAAAGTATTGTAATACAATACTTTCTTTCCTTTCCCAGCTAAATTGTGGTGTATTTTGATAACACTGCACCCTAGGTGTTATTATCCTGTCAGGGATACAAGTGGCAGTCAACAAGAGAGTGTCCTGAATTGCATTCATAGCAAAAGTCTTTGGGGAAGATGAGCAAAGGTCTTCTTTGCAAATTGGTAAGAAAGATGAACAGGTATAAAGAAGAACAGTGATTATTTAGAAAAATTCCCTCAACAAATCTGGTTCCCTGGTTTTTATGTGCTCTTAAAAGAAAACTTTGTGGCTGTATTTGTGGAATATTCTCTTCTATTGCAAAACCATTAGATAATAACCTACAATTTCCTACAGATAATGGAGTTATTCTGATATAATATAAACTCAAAGTTGGTGCAGACCATGTATTCAAATTCTAATCTATATCAGAGTATGATATAATCCATGAACTATGCTGCGCGGATTAGGTGATCTTGAGCAGCCACTGATTTTTAATTAAAATTGGTCTGGTAAGCTTTTAACATTTGCCAGTTTAAATTGCGAAATTTCCCTTTATCAGAGAGGATTGTAAATTTGACATATTAACATTGATTCTTAGGCAAAGTTGTGCTGTTATGTCACTGGTGTCAGCATTAGTGACATGTTCAGCCGTGTTACTCCTTAGGCACAAATCTTGTCCGAGTTGTGTGTAGAATACAAATATGGAAACATATTGATACTGAAACTGTAACACTAATTACTATTATTTATCATTAAGCTACTCCCTAAGGGAGGTGATGGATTATTCATCATGTGACAATTTTACATAAAGACTTAATATCTTTCAGGTTTTATAGTACATTTTAAGTAAATAATGTTTTGGGTTTTTTTCATGTAGAACAGACTAGATTAAGTCCTCTGCTTTTTTTTTTGTTTGGTTTGGTTTGGTTTGGTTTTGGGTTTTTTTTTTGTTATGCAAGAGGATCAGTCCAGGAAGTCATGATGATCTCCTCTGTCATCCGCTTAAGTTACTAATTTTTCAAGGGAAAAATAGTTACTCTCATGTCTTCATAGATGAGATCCTTTAATTTTTTTAACCTTTTTTATGTCATAATGGTTTTGTCTCAGCCCTATGTCATTCAGGATTTTTTTAAAGTGTCATTGGATCAGATGAAAGTTTTCACAGCTGTTTTTATAGTTTTCTGCTATTTGTCTTGATGCTTTTCTGCCTGAAGAAAGGAAGAAGATGATATATTATCAACAAGTGAGTTATACCTTCCAAAATCAGGAAGCTTGCATTTTCCAGATTGATAAGTAGCTCTGGGTATTTATCAAATGTTGATGCTTTTTTTAATCTTGTCTGTTTTCCTGGGTGAGGAGAATAAACATAAGTGTCTGTGTATTGAACACCGCAAAATTTTTGGGGGAAAAGGAGGTGAAGGTCAGTGCTCTAGCTCTTAAGCTTATAAAAGCCCTAAAACATTTTTCTAGAATGTACAAGCCCTTGCATATCTCTCTAGGCATGAAGAGCACAACAGTTACTCCTAAGGTCCCCGTGAGTTATGTCTTCATACAAGGTAGGCAATGCAACGTACTTGCAATATTATTATCTCATACCATCTTTCTTGAAGGTGGAGGGCAATTAAAGACACATACAAAGCTACCTTGTGCCTTTCTGAAAGTACTCTTTTACTTGTTTGTGCATTATAGGAATTATTTGCTATGGTCTGCAAAATTATTACTCAGTTTTTCTCCTAAGCAATGAGAATAACTGAGAAATGTCTTTTGGTTGTTGAGGGACTTTTTGTGAAAATTATAATTTTTAAAATTACTTCTGCGCAGTTTAGCATTAGCAGACATCATGTGTTTGCCAGGGAAAAAAATATATTTTGAGCTGATTTCTCTCAAATCAGGAGTTCTTCAAATCTAAACAAGTTCTGAGAGTACCCCATAAAATTGTTATTTTTGTGCTTGTAAGGCATGGATCATTCTTAACTGTGCACAATGAAACAAAAGCTTAAAAATAACTGTAACTGTGCAGCTGTTGCACTGTAACTGTTGTAACTATATAGCTGGGCATTTGTATATCTTAGGAATGTAGCAAGTATGTAACTTGTAGTAACTGTAACAAGGGAAAAGATTACTTTTCTGGTTATGTTTTCAGCACTCAAGAAAATGACTCGCAAATAGTGGATGAGTGAAGCAGTCCCTGCGTTTATGATCCCTTGACTGGTTCCATGGGTTTTACTTATTTTCTTCTATTTCAAAGACATTTTACTAGTTTTGTACAGCAAATAGTATCTGCAATGTAAAGGAGCAATTCCAGCTTTTACAAGTCTGGGGTTAGATATTCCTAAGATGGTTTGCTTTTCACAGGGACAAGTCTTGAGATATTGAAATTCTGGAAACACAGAAGATTATTAGAGGGGAGTTGGCCCCTGGTGACAAAGGAAAATTGGAAGATAAAAGAACAACTAAAACGTAGATAGACTCCTATTGCTGCAGAGGACTAACAGCAATAGTTGTTTCCCCACGCTCATGTGTATTGTAAGTCTTTGTCTTTTCTTGTTAAAGATGGGATTTCTGTCTAGGAAGAACTTGATAAATGCTTCATGCACATGTTAGGAAAAGATGACTCTTGTGGTGTCAGGGCAATAGTATGGAAAGGGGTTAGCATGGTTAGGAGATGAGAATGAAAGGGACGGAGTGTGAAATCCCCTGCTGTAAAACTGTATCTTGTAACCTACTTTTTCAACCTTCACTTACAGATCCTATGCAGTTACTTCCTCTCATTCTACATCTTAAGGAAAGCAGAAGGTGGCCACTAAAATCAGAAACATGAATTCCTGCAACTGAATAAAATTTCCTACTTGTGTTTTACTAGTAATTTTGCTGACACTACTTCCTCTGTTGTAAAATCAGTATTGGGGTGTAATTTTTCAGAGTGAGCCATTGTGAACTTGATGGGTAGTGACTGGAGGGTTAAAAGTGGCTATTGTGAAACTGAACATTATTAGAGAGTAAAGAGTTAATAGTGCTCTAGTGACAAGGAGCTCTGTAGTAATTTGTTACCTGTTTACACTTCTGCCTTAACTAGTATATAAACATGATCAATCACAAGATACTGTTTCAGTATCTCTCAGACAATATATCATTTAGAGCTTAACATAGATCTGACAAAGGAGGATGCAGAGAATAAAAAACAAGGGAGATCCTCAGATGATTTTTTTCACTTGTTATGAACTAGCCTTCTGGAGCTTGTTATCTCAGCTGTCATATGGACCTTGCCATCTCATCCCGTCCTGTTGTACCACAAGCAACAATGCAAGAGATGAAAATTTAAAAATGCTTAAAACACACTGTCTCTCAGATCTGGGGAGAGTATTCCTTCCTAATGATGAATCTGGTGACAAGTCTAAGCATAAGCATTTATCAGTTTACCTAAAGTTTATGTATAACATTAGGCAATTGTTGAATTTTTCTATTGCAGCAGCATGCTCTTACATTGTCCTCATCTGGTCTCTAGCTACTGTGATCTTGAAAATGTTGGGGAAAAACAGAGGGGAAAGCACTTCGAGCTCAAATTATTGATGGATTGTATGATGGGAAACCCACATCTCTGCCCCACCTTTGCAAGTATCCAGACGGTGCCATGTTTGTTAGGATGATTTCAAAGAAACAGTAAGCCTGTTCCATTTCAAATCCTTTGGGAAAGAACATACTGGATAATCAAGAAAATTTGATACCTATTACTTGAGCCTTGTCTTGCAAACCTAAACTTTTGTTTTCTGGAATGTCCGTGGTTTGTGACATGTACAGTTACTGGAAGGTTGTTAGAAACCCATTGCAGAATTCTTTTTCTTGCACTCTGTGTGATGTTTTGATGTCAGAGATGACACTTTTAAGTTTTGGCTTTTGTTTTGTTTTGTTTTCGTTTGTTTTTTTTTTTTTTTTTTAAACTGTGACAAAAATAAAGCACAGAACAATACTGTTAAGCTCATATTTGCCTGTTGCTCAATGGAACTTGGCATAAGCATTTCCATGCTGAGAACTTAAACATATATTCTTAAATACTATCAAATTTCCTTTCTGTGAAACTCCCTTGGAATTTCTGGAAACAGACATTTTCAGTAATGTAGCAGGAATTCTGAATTTTTTGCTTGCTTTTCTTTCCCTCATTATGAAAGTTCCCTTCCTCCACCCCCACCTGAGACTGAAATAGTACCAAACCAGAGCAGTAAAAGTCAGTGTTGAGGAACAGATGTTAAAACTTTTTAAAAGATTAGAAGAAAAAAAAATAAGAAATTGTAGGAATTAAAGTAATAAGGAATTTGAGGAAACCGTTAGAAGTCATCTGCTTTTATTCTAAAGAGTTAAAGACAAATTAGCCATAGATGAATAGGTTTGCAAGATTGTCATCTCTCTTCAGACCTCATATAAACATTGCAAAAAGCTAAGTAAGTTTAAGATATCATAATTAATGATATCTTAATGACTTTTAATGATATCTTATAATGACTTTTGATCCTCAATGGTATAAATCTTTGCTGATTTATATGATGGCTTAAATTCCATGGAAACTATAGATCCAAGAAGTGTTTTGTCCTTTCTCTGTTTACAATTTTCCTTTAGAAAGGTCTAACAGAGAAAAGGACTGCAGTCATCTTAGTCATCTTCAGCCAATTCATGAACGACACCTATTTCCAAGGAGAAAAAAAGTGTTGTCCAGTGCTAAAAGGCTATTAAACCATTTTTAAATCAGAAGTAGTGATGAGTATCTGCTGCCAGAATTCAGAGTACTCTACTTTTTTAAAAGGCAAAAAATTTAGGTCCTCCTTTGCACATCTAAACATTGGAGTTTTTTCTTCCTAGTTATTTGTCAATAGAAGCACTAATGCTTAACTTCATCCTTGAAGATTATTTTGAATCCTCCTTCGGCTGTTCTATTAAGGGAGCTGCTTAGTAAGAAAACAATAGTCCTACCAAGTTGATCTACTAAGAAAGTACACTATAACTTCAGGAATGTTAAGGCGGAAGTCACTGTCAAGGCAAGTGAAATTTTGGAGTGAAATGTTCATGACCTTTTGAGAGGAAGAAAAGTGGACTAACTGGGATTTCAACAGCTCGTTCTTCGCTTAGAAACAACAGTGTTACTAATTCCTAGGCCTGACCTGAAATTCATCAGTTTATCTGGAACACAGGCACGCTGGTGGAGTGAAGACATGCTTCTAGGCAAATTATTCAAAAGTATTTTCCTAACTTATGAAATGCATCTGTCTGGTTATTTGGTTGTTTAGCTCTGTGCATTGGTTGGGGAAAAAAAAAAACAAAAAACAAAACAAACATCAAACACACACCATAATCCCCCCCACCAAACCTTTTCCGAAGGTGTTCACAGCACATCTGAAGCTTGCAATTGTCACCGTTGGTGCAATGTAATTAATGGTCATCTTTATGCACTTAAAAAAAAAAAAAAAAAAAAAATCTCCTCTCCTCCTCTTTTGTAGATTCCACTGCATGTTGCATAAAATAAAACCTTTTAAAGGTTAAAATGAAAAGAAAATGCCTTTTTAAAACTGCATCAATATTACAATATAAATTATCAAAATCTTTTTTTTTTATTAATACAAAGACAAATCTTCTTACTATTTAAAACGATACTTTTTTTTTTAAAGTAAGTTTGTGTTCTTGGCTTTAAGTTGCAGGAATGAAAGTGATTGGCAGGGATGAGAAATTGCAAGTTTAGGGTTTTTTTGCCATGAGAAGATAACATGCAGTTTATTCCTTTCGTCATTCACAAAACAGGATAGCAAGAGACAATTTAGTGTCTCTGTACAGATAGTTCACCCCTGTCAAGGAAACTGTGGTGACTTCCATTTTTATTCTTCCTTGTCTTCTGCTACTTATCGTAAGAATACCTAGGAAGTTAAAATATGTGTTTGTTGACTAGGACATCTTTTTGTTATGACCTGGATGTTCATCACCAGTCTTACTTTAGAAGTAGTGAATAATGATAAATTTAGGTGCTAACTGGTCTAATCTGGCTGCAAACTAGCAACCTTGAGTTGAGAAGCTCTTGTGAAACGCCCAGGTTTGTGAGACATTCAATCTTTCAACAAAGGCAACTTTAACTTTTCTTTCCAGATCACCAACAAGGTGTGATGGTGTTTTGAATTTAATTTATACAGTAAACAAAAAATGAAATCTATTTTTGTCAGCCCTTCCATCTTGGAAAGAACAAGACAAAAAAAGAATGTGTTGCAGTGATTAATGATTGTGATTAACTCTCTGCAGGTTGTGGTTGCATGCCCCGTGATTCTTCTGTCATCATTCTGGATAAGATGCTACATTAAGCACATATGTCTTCATTCATACAGCTTGATAAAAACGTAAAGGTTAACCTTTAGCTTTGTATTTTTCACTAATGCACTTTTAATGCTCAATGTGTAACTTGTGGTTTATTCTGTTGAATTACGCAAGATACTAACGTATAAGAGCTGAATTAGCTTTATTTTAAAATATTAATTCAATATGAAAGGGGGAATAAAGTGATAGTAAAAAAGAAATAACTGTACAATTAAATGCTTCAGACTACTTTTGGAGGTGCTGCCTTCTCGCTTCAAAGTAATTTTATGTAGCCCTTGTTTAGCATCAGTTGCACAAAGAAATTCTATAACTGAGTGATATAATACTAATTGAAACCCATGAGCTGTTAATGCTAAATATTGGTATTTGTTATCAAGTGCAAAGACTTTTCACAGTGGTCTTGAATAAATAGCGAAGATCCCCAAAATATAATAACTTCTAATTCCAGACACTGTATAAATTACACATTTACTGTACATTCCGTGAAATCGTAGTATGTCCTTGGTACCATATTACTAATTGAATGTTGCTGAGGTGATTCAGACTTCTTCCTATTACACTGTGAGGAAAAAGCTGATAAAAGACCTCACTGTAACCAAGATAAATAAGGTGGCCAACTCCACAAAAAGCTTGTTTACATGTTACTATCTAATGCAAAGAATTGCACCACTATAGAATTTATATTTTGAGAACATATGTGATCTACAAATTGCCATTAGTTATATGTTAATTGGGGAGGGGAAGGGAAAGGGAGGTGAGTGAATTAATCATTCATCCTAACTAGGGTGACCTAGCTAGCCAGTTAGTTACCTTACAATAGGAGGGGAAAGTTGATGTGCTCTCAACTAGGTTCAGGAGACTTACATTTTATTTTTGTTGCTTTTTAATACTAGAGGAGCTTAGGCAGACTTCTCCCAAGTTTTCTCATAAGCTATGTCAAATTTGTGACCAATGAGCATCTTAACATGTCTGATGTAAGTACAATTCCTATTATAGAATACTTGAAATTCTGTGACACACATCTTAAATATAGAACTTTATGTGTGTTTTGGTGAATGGTGGATGAAGGGAAATGTTTAACAGTTTTTTCTATTTATGTTTAAACAAAATGTTATAAATGAAACAAAATATTGACGAAAAGCTTCCATTGGAAAAATGAACACTTATTTCAAAATTTAGAGGGTATTTGTTTGTACAGAAGTATACTTACTGTATACTGTATACTTACCATTAACCTAAAATTACAACCTGATATACTGTAGTCATACTCCTGCTCACTCTTGTCAAACAAAAAAATTTCTGAAAAGATGTAAAATAAAATGTAGATATCTCATTACATTGTATGGGGTGTCCAGGTGTTGAGGTTCAGCAAAGGAAGTGCAGAGCCCCACACCTGGGGAGGAACAACCCCATACACCAGTAAATGCTGAGGGACACCCAGCTGGAAAGCAGCTTGACAGAGGGAAGGACCTGGGGTCCTGGTGGACACCCAAGTTGAACATGAGCCAGCAATGTGTCCTTGTGGCAAAGAAGGCCGATGGCATCCTGGGCTGTATTAAGAGGAGTGTTTTCAGTAGGTTGAGGGAGTGATCCTTCCCCTCTACTCAGCACTGGTGAGGCTGCATGTGGAGTGCTGTGTCCACTTCAGGGCTCCCTAGTACAGCAAAGACAGGGCAAACTGGAGAGAGTCCAATGAAGGGCCATGAAGATGACAAAGGGACTGGAGCACCTCTCCTATGAGGAAAGGCTGAGAGAGCTGGGACTGTTCAGCCTGGTGGAGAGAAGGCTCAGTGGGATCTCATCAATGTATATAAATACCTGAAGGGAAGGTACAGAGAAGACTGAGCCTGGCTCTCTCTTTAGTGGTGCCCAGTGGCAGGACCAGAGGAAATGGGCACAAACTGAAACACAGGAGATTCCCTCTGAACATCAGGAAACTGTTTTTACTGTGAGGGGACCGAGCACTGGCACATGTTTCCCAGGGAGGTTGTGGAGTCTCCATCCTTGGATGTCTGGACATGAGCCTGGGCAACTGGTTCTAGGTGGCCCTGTCTGAGCAGGGTGAGGTTGGACCAGATGACCTCCAGAGGTCCCTTCCAATCTCAACCATTCAGGAATTTCCCCATCCCCTTGTGCTGCTTGGCAGGGAGGAGGTAGAGGAGCTGGAGGAGTTGAAGAGGAATGAAGGCATGAATTTGAGCCCTGGAAAGTAAGTGTGCTGATGGGGGAAAAGGTGTTTTAGTTTTTCTCCTTGTTTCTCAGCATCCCACTTTATTTTTAGTTGGCAGTAAATTAAATTAATTTTCCCCAAGTTGCATTTTTTTGGCTGTGATGGTAATTGGTAAGTGATCTTCCTGTCTTTATTGCAAACTGCAAGCTTTTTCAGTCTTATTTTCTCCCTCTCTCCTGTGGAGTTGGAGGAGTGAAAGAGTGGCTGGGTGGGGATCTGGCAGTCTGCCAAAGTCAACCCACCACAGACATAAATAGAAATAAAAGCTTTTAGCTTGATTAAAGCTTATTATATTGCTAATTTAAAGAAATCAATTAGAGTGTATCTTAACAGAAAAAACAGAGAACTGGGGTTCACATACCAATTACCACAAAATGTGTCTAGAGAATGATAATGATTTTTTTGTATATTAATCATGTTTTAGGACTAAAGAAGATGAATCTTACAAGTTGAGAAGTCTTGTGTGTAGTCTCACATATATTAAAAATTTCCTTGGTGTTCCCTTTATGGGATCTCGTAAGTAGATTCTTCTATTAAAAGTTACTCTGTTTAAGAAAGCTCATTTTTCATATTCTTTTATAGCTATTATGAAAATTAAATTAATCGCATCTTTACTACAAGAAATCATAGAATCATTAAATGGTTTGAGTGGGAAGGGACCTTTAAAGATCATCCAGTTCCAAACCCCCTGCCATGGGCAGGGACATCTTTCATTAGATCAGGTGGCTCAAAGCCCCGTCCAACCTGACCTTGAACACTTGCAATGATGGGGCATCCACAACTTCTCTGGGCAACCTGTTCCAGTGTCTCACCACCCTCATCGTAAAAAAATTTCTTCCTCATGTTCAGTATAAACCTACCCACTTTCAGTTTAAAACTGTTGCCTTTTGTCCTGTCACTACAGACCTTGATAAAAGGTCTTTCTGTCTTTCTCATAAGCCCCACTTTTACATATTGAAAGGCTGCAATAAGGTCTCCCCAAAGCCTTCTCTTCTGCAGGCTGAACAGTTCCAGCTCTCTCAGCCTTTCTTCACAGGAGAGGTGTTCCAGCCAACAACCAAATAGCTTGGTTTGTTTGGTATAGAGTAGTTCTACAGTTCATTTTCCATTTTTTTGTTTGTTTGTTTGTTTTCCAAAACACAAGTACATTTTATATGCTAATTTGAGTTACTATCACCATCAAAATATGGGGAAAATGTGTTCTTGTCCTTCTTTGCAATGTTATTGCAATTATTACATTATTTTATTTTATCAGTACCTTGTTTTTCCTGTAGCTTTTATTACAAAACCAAGAGAATTTTTAGCTCTAAAGATAATAACTATTTAGATCCCTAGACAAATTTTGGGAAATAAACAAGTTCCAGTTCCATAACAAAGGAATTGTCTATTCCAGCTACTGCTCCACAAAATTTTGGGTTTATGGTGAAGCAGACTTTTTCCTGGAAAAGTAAACACTGGTCTCTAAATGTTCTCTAAATGCACAGCAAAAAGATGGTTTCATGTACTGTTAATCACATTATTAAACTCTTCCAGGATACACTGAACTATCCTTATTTCCAACACAGTGTAGCTGGCATTTGTCAGAAGATAGTGGGTTTTGGGTGTGGTAGGTTTTTCTGGTTGGTATAGCCATCTCTCTTAAACTGAGGACGACAATGCTTTTGAAATAATATTTCTCTTCATATAATATTGATCAATGTTTTTAATATTTGAATAAATGGTACAAATGTATTATTATTAATGTAGAATTATTATGATAATTCTGACTTTTTTAAGACACTCTCAGAGTTTTTTAAGACCCTTTATAAGGAATATTGTAACAGTGAATGCAGTTTTAATCCTCTATAGAAATTTATTATTGAAAAATGTCCTGTCATTAGAGCTTCATAGCTTTCATTAATAAGCATTATTGTATGTAAGACACTCCAGAGGAACTTAAATTAATTTTTATAAGAAAGTGAAAACATTTTGTATTGTATTGACTTACATTATTGATTCCTTTTTCTCTATAGTATAATAGAAACCCTTTTTTTTCTCCTCTCCCACTCCCCCCAGCTATCCACTGTTAATAAATTCTACCACATCTTGTTAAGATTTTGCAAATACATGTTAAGCACTTTTGGCTCCCCTTATTTCTGCTTCGCAGACCACTCAATCTTTGCAGAGTCTTACATGGCAGAAAATTATTCAGGCTTTGTTATCCAGAAGAAAAAGTACTTGTTGCTAATGCTGGTGTTGTCAGAAACAGATCCAGGAGTACTGGTAAACTTTTAAATGGTTAAAGTCGCTATTTCTAAAATTCCTTTTCTTCTCGCTACCTGATGAGCTGTCAATTTGATTAAGCCCAACAAAGTGCTGCACGTAAATCAGGGTGTTTCAAAGTGACATTCCAAAAGTTAGCGTTCAAGCTCAAGTTTAATTGCTTGAAGAAGCAGTCTGATTTCAGAACTCATCATCTTGCAGGGACTCTCAATAAAAATTAGACCACTTAGTTTCCTAATACAGGAGTCTGTAAATATATATCCATCCAAGTGAGTTTGGTTAAGTAGCACCACTTACGGGGAAAATCACCTAATTTGCTATACAAGATTGACCTTTTTAAAAATAATTTGTTAACATAAATTTGACACAATTTTGTAGTGCTAAGTGATTAGACAATCAATACAACTTGCCATGTGCCATAATTAATGTGTTTCATATTGCTAAGAGGATGAAAATATAGTATGAACTGTGCTGAACTCCGCTTGGTTCTGTTTAATGCACTTGGTGGGTCATAATATAGCATGCAGTGCCCCTGGAGTTCATCTGAACTACCTGAGTTAATGAAGATTGGGACAACTTAGAGTAAATGCTGTGTCCCTGGAAATAGTAAAATCAAGTTAAATGATTTTCTAAGGGGATACTCTAGATAAGTCACCGTTGATAAGCTTGGTCAATAGTTAATCTGGAGAAATCTTACTATCTGTAGTATATATGCAGGTTGATCAGATAGTAAACATTATTGAAACGTTGCCAGGTTCCTTGTGAATGATGCTGCTGAAGAAGGATAAATTGACTGAGAATAAATGCAAAAGTTCATACAGACAAATCCTGATATGAAGGTTTACATATGCAACATGTACTTGCAAGTTCAACAATTTTTATCCATAGCACAATAAATGTAAGTTTTTTTGAATATGGGGACATCCTTTATAATGCACTGTTTACAATATATTTGAATTTCATCCACAGTTTAGTACTACCAGAACACCTCACAGACCAATAAAGTATCTCACAGTATTATGTTATGATATTATTGCTATTATAAAGTGCAGAACAGGGCTATCAAAAATCCTAATATTTTTTTTTTTTTAAATATATTGGCTTGTCTGTGGCAGAAAGGAAACTATTGTCATTCTGTAAATGTAGAAATTATTCCTCTGTACTGTAAATGTCTGCATTTAGAAGAAAAGTTCCAAAGTGACTGGGCACTGATGTGGAGCTTCAAACTATGGGTAAACTACAGGAACCTTCCTCCTTTAACAGTTCCCAGAGTACACAATTAGGTATGTTTTTTTCTGAATTGCTACAAAAACCTCCATAAACCTGTGTTAGAAAGTATGGCTTATTTTGAAACGTACTTTCCTTGTGATAGTTGCTGGATCAAGAAGACAAATTGGAATTGAATATAGCTGATTCCAAAAACTGAGTATCAAAACCCAGTGATTTTGTTGCCAAATCATTAAATGATAATTTTAAGCATATGGAGGGAGGAAGTGAATTGTGTGCCTAGGTCCTTTGCTGAAATGGTAGGACTCCCCTTATGTTTAGAATTAACTACAGAATTGAAATTATTGACTGAACAGGGGATTCTTTGTGGCTTTTCACTAATAATTATTTCTAAAAAGCATAGGTACTTCAACTTTCTGAACCACCTAGCAGCTAGATTAATAGCTTCTTGGCAGCAGATTACAACCATCGGTATGTAGTAGCTACACAATGAGCATTAATTTAGTTTTATATTAAGCATGCAAAGCAAGTAGAGAAAATATAATCATTTATTATTATAATAGTACTAAGTTATAACCAGCTGCATGATTTATGCTTCAATTAAACTATGCAGCTTGTTCAAAGTCTTCTTCCTGTATTAATCATGCAAACTGGCTCATTATTTATGACTAAAAAAAGCAGATGAGCCAGGGTTTCCAGTGGTGATTGGGAAAGTTTTCATATTCGCAACACCCCACATGTTAAACATGGCAGGGAAGATGAAGCATTTCATATGAAAGAAAAATTTGATAGTGTAGAATTTTCCAGGTTTGCATTACAATACTCTCAATCTCCTGTTATTCTGTAAAATGAAGTTAATTGCTGCTATCATTTACACTACTCAAAGCCCTTAGACTGCTGAAAGTCAATGGCTATCAGTGAAGGCGTTGTTTGGTTTACAGTTTTTTCAAATTTGGTTGTGATTGGTAGATTATTCACTAGGCAAGATGTAGTGAATATCAATGGACATGACAGCAAAGAGAATTTGTGATACATCTATGGCTTTGCTTTCCAAGTCCATTTGCATCTCTTAGGCGTACTTGATTGAGGTGGTCTTGATGAATAGAAATGTCTCAGGATGGAAAATGTTTCTTCCATTTTACAGAACTTTTGTGAATTTCCAGATATTTTGCAAACTATTGGGATGAGTCAACTTTTCATGTTTTTCAGGGAGGAAAGGTAAAGTGTGGGATTACTGAGACTTTGTTAGCTTAAAATTATTCATTGGCACCAGAACCTGTCCTGTTCTAATTTTAACTAGAGACATGAAACACCAGGTCTGTCAGATGTATGAATACCCTGGCTACTGGGCGAGTGGCTGTTTGCTGAAGTATTTCTCCTGCTTTGTGTCTCTTGAACTTACATTAGCCATAGTGAAAATTCCACCAAAACCAGCATGTTGAGCACCAAAAAAAAAAAAAAAAAAAAAAAAAAAATTGAGGCTCACACTAGATTATTTAATATGTGATGGAGGAAGCAAATCCATCCAACCTACCTATTTTTTACAAATTGAAATAACTAAAAGGCTGCAAGATAAAGTATAAGAATGAAGATCACAAATAAGCATAGTCTTATTTCTTCATCCCTCCCCCCTTTTTTTTTTCCCTTTCCTCATCCTTTTTCTCTTTTTTTTCCCCACCTCCCACTTTCATTTAGCAAGTTCTTCTCTCTGTGTCTGGGGTGTCTTAAGCCCAATCCTGTGCTTTCTATGATGGAGAGAATAAGCCATGCAATTGACTAAAAAGAATGCATTTTATGTGATGTTGTTATTAATCTGTAATAATATATTATTAAATAAATGTGACACATACTTAGAGTCCTGGTGCCACAAAATGCCTAATCTATTGATCCAAGGCTTTGTTACAGTAATGCAGTTCAGTGCACAAACTCTACAACTTAAAGTTCTGAAGCATTTTTTTATTGATGAAAATAGAAGTGATTTTTTTTTCCCCTATTACAAGTCATTGTATAAAAGTAATTAGGGAAGAAAAAAGGCCTTCAGGAAAAAAACAGTCATCTTTTCTGTGTTTTTCCAACCCCTAAATATCAATAAGTATTAAATTTGGTGACAAATGTTGTAGGAGCTGATATTAAAACTAAATTGAAGTTTAACTTGATTATATTACAAGAGACCTTTCCAGGGGAGTCACGAAAAAAGAATAGTGTAGAATACTGGCTTACCTCTACAGACTATTATGCAATTTGATGTTTACACTCTAGAATTTCATTGTATAAGTCTGGGTACATTTCTGCTTAACCCACACCAATTCTACTTACTGAAGAAATATCAAAACTCATAGGCCACCTATACTCCTGGCATAAGGCAATAGACATTTATGGCAGCAGGTTTTTCTATTGCTGAGAAGACAAACAGTGAATCCAGGAATGTCAGTTGACACCTTCATAAGGGTATTTTGAAAGCAAATCAGGAACCAAAGGAAATGGTAGTTTGTACTTGAACATGTAGTTGTGGGGTGACATACAATATAGGAAATACAATGCCCTGTACTCAGAAGAAAATTTTACACCAGCTAAGGTTATATGTATATGATTATTTCAGTGATTTCTCAAACCTCTTGTGAGACGGAAGTGTGAAAGATATAAAGTCTAAAAAATTGTGTATTAGTGTTGGTGAAAATCAATTGACTTAGTCAATGTGAGTAGAATGGTGAACTCACACTAAGCTGTGTTTTTCTTAAGTAAATTTCTGATGTAAGAAGCTATTCTGAACTTTAGTACTTTTCAGGTACCATTTAGTATTTTTCATGTACCAAGAAGATCTGAGATTTGTAATTTTCCCCCCACCCTTGAGTCTCAAAAAACGCAACAAAATATCCCCTAAACTGATTTCTTAAGGTGATATATTTTCAGTGTTGCTGTACTGACCATTTGCTATTCAAATTATTTATGTAAAAGATGACTTTTTGTCTCTTCTTTGGCCTCATAATTCTAGCAGCTCTTGGATGTAAAACTGTTGGCAGTGTCTAGAACAAGTCAAAACCACTCTTTAGGGGCAAAAGAGGGTGAAAAAGAGGGTGAATTCTAATCTCTCTACTGAAACCTCTGAGTAACTTTACTGTATTAAAAACTTCCATTCAGCAATTCCTTTGGTGCAGACAAGCATGAAAATCTCTGGCTGACTTAAGAGGTGTGATTTGCAAGATATATCATAAATATGAAGGTATATGTGGAGGGTGCTTTTCAATCTTCTAGTTTTAAATTGTGGGGGAAAGTCTCACATTTATCTATTGATAATTTTGTTGTCAAGCAGTTTTGCTACATCTATATTATGGAAACTTGTAAATTATCTAGAATGTATTCATATTTTTACAGTCCTCCTCTCCACTATATGTACAAATTTGTTCGAACTAACAAGTTTCCGGCTTACCAGGTAATGGGCAAGAAAGATCAATGTGTAACCTTGACTGGCAGAATGCCTACTGATTGTGAGGCACTGGATTCAAGTTCACTTCTGACTCTTTGGAAGTTAGGTTTGAAACTATTTTTAGTTTAAGTACTATGAGCAGAAGATTTTTGGCCTTTCTGGGATTGGTTCATTTTCATTTAGATGCCCTGTAGGCATCTATTGTTTTGACATTGTTTTATGCCAGTGTGTTTAATATCCATTTTTTTTCAATCACAAAGTTTTTAAGAAGACAGATTTTGCAACTGCTTCTTCCATGGTTTTAGCTGGATGGTTTGTCAGAGTAAACTGGTGTCTCATATGTGTTACACATTTGCCTGAGTAGAAAATTGTGATTGTTGCATAACCAGATCACATGCAGGTTAAATGCAATAAATGTTCTGGTGAAGTCAGGAGGTAGATGATGTCAAAGAACACTTCTTCCTTGTGGGCAAATTATGATATATTATTTGTCCTTACCAACCATTGCTAGCTTTGAATTCTTCCAATGGAATATTTTGTGCTCATTCTATTACTTGAGTTCTCTAATGATTTTCCAGCTAACTGGGTTTCTGTTTCTTCCTTTAGTATGCACAGATTGTACAACTTGTTCTTCTGCTTCATGAAAATGTCCTTTTTTGGGCCCACTGAATGACTTCTGCACTGAATTAGCTTATAAAAGCTTTGGTTTAGATTTGTTTGTTTTCTCATAATTGCGTCTATCATATTGTACTTCCCCCCAGACTCTCACATGTAAGGGGTTTTTTTGGTTAGGGTGTTTTTTTTTTTTTTTTATTTTGGAGGTTTTTTTGTTTGTTTTTAATGTATTCACTACTACCCTGAATTTTAAATTAGCATTTTAGCTTTTTTTTTTTTTGATGCATTCCCCTTTGCACTTCCACCTTTCATCTCCAGGTGATCTGCCATTTTTTAATTTACTTTTATCAATCTCCCTGAGTCCTTTAACTGCCAAAAATCACAGTGTAACTGCTATACAATTTTACAAGTAAGTCAAGCAAACAACAGAAATCACGTGTTCTTAGTGTGTCTTCTTATTAAGACTTAGAATTGTCTTGTGTGTATTTGTGGTCCTTTGTCAATGTGAGGTTCCCCACACAGCACAGTCATGCTACTATATTGGCCTGATAGAAAAATGACTATGAATTGAGCACATGTTGAATTTTTTTAGTTAAACTACTTGAGGGGTAACCCCTCTCCTCCATTTTCTATTTAGGTAGATGTTAAATGCACGTGCATCCATCGAACTATATAAAAAGCAGGTAGATCCAAATATATTATAACTATTGTGTGTGTACAAGCATATAAAGCTAGATATCTATTTGTTATGTATATGTGTGTATGATATATTTTATAGCCAGTGTATAAATAGTAACTGCACGTATGTTGAAGTAAGTCATCAGGTTCTTTTACGCTCTTTAAGTGACATCTTCATTAATACTGTGAAATTCATCTTTCTCTGGAAAGTTAGCTTGGTATTTGTGCATTGTTGAAGATTTTTAAGCCCACAGAACACCATGTTATATGGGATTTAAATGATGGGTAAGCTTTGTGCAATCTGTACTTTTGTTATGCATGTTAGGGTAGTTGTTTTGGTTTAACCTGGCAGGCAACCAAACACCACACAGCCGCTCGCTCACTCCCCCTGCTCCCCCCCCTCCCTGCAGTGGGATGGGGGGAGATAATTGGAAAAAAAGGTAGAATTCATGGATTGAGATAAAGACAGTTTAATAGAACAGAAAAGGAAGGTAAAATTATAATAATAATAACAATAATGATAGAATATACAAAATGAATGATGCACGATGCAATTGCTCACCACCTGCTGACCAATGCCCAAACAGTGATCGCTACTTCCTGGACCATGCCTCCTATTTATATATTGAGCATGACGTCATATGGTATGGAATACTCCATTGGCCAGTTGGGCTAGCTGTCCTGGCTATGCTCCCTCCCAGCTTCTAGTACACCTGGCAGAGCATGGGAAGCTGAAAAGTCCTTGACTAGCATAAGCACTGCTTAGCAACAACAAAAACATCAATTTTCTGATGTTTTCATCATTCAACATTCTTCTCATACTAAATCCAAAACACAACACTAGGAAGAAATTTAACTCTATCCCAGACGAAACCAGGACAGTAGTGAAAAGAAGAATAACAAGTGATGTATAGACTTTCAATAGTTGGAAAGCCTTAAAAGAAAATAGCTTTTTTTTAAAAAAAAAGGAGTTTGAGACTGATTTTTAGCTCATGTTATTTATATCAGATCATAGGATGATCCTGGTTAGAGGGTATCTCAGGAGGTCTCTAGTACAGCCTCCTCCTCAAAGCAAGATCAACTGTGAGATCAGATGAAGTTGCCCAGGGTTTTATCCGATTTGGGTCTTCAAGGATGGTGACTGCACAGCCTGCCTGGACAACTTGGTCCACTGCTTGACTGTCCTCAGATTGAAAATGTTTTTTTTCCTTCTATTCAGTCTCTACCTCTTTTATTTCAGCTTACCGCTGTTACCACTTGTGTTTTTGAAGTGTGCCACCATGAAGAATCAGCTGTCTGTGGTCTTGATGACCTTGTCATAGGTACTGTCAGGCTGCTGTTTGATCCCCCTGAAGTCATCACTTCTCAGGCTAAAAAAATCTCATTTTCCTCAGCCTTTCTTCACAGGTCCAGTGCTTCAGCCACTGATCATATTGGTGGCTGTCTGCTAAACCTGCTTTAGCTTGTTGATGTGTTTCTTGTATTGGGGCACACAAAACTGGAGCCGGTATTCAAGCTGTGTGCTTGTGAGTAGAGGGGGAATATACCTTGCCTTCATCTCCTGGCTGTACTGCTGCTTTGTGGTCAGGGCACACTGCTGGTGCATGTTTGGCTTCTGTTTGCCCAACGTGCAACCTCCTAACGGATATAGGAATGTTGTGGGTGACAGTGATGAAATCCTTTGTAAAACTGAGGTGTAAAACCTGTCATCCACAAATCTAGTCACTTGATCATGGAAGGCAATCATGATGGTCAGTCATGACTCACCATTGTTAAATCCTTGCTGATTGTTCCCAGTCTTGCAAGACATGAGGCTGTTCTCCCAGCAACTTTGGATGCAGTCCATTGGATGCCACATAATTCCTGGCACATAATTCCTGACTTGATCCTCATCTGCTGCTGGTAGTTCCTCTCTTCCTTGAACCCTTTCACTAAACACAGACGCCTTGTTAGTGAAGACTGTGGAAAAGATTACATAAGTACGTCAGCCTTATCTGTGTCCGCTGTCACTACATCACCTGCAATGTTCAGCTGCAGGCCCATATTTTCCTTGTTCAGCCTTTTACTGGTAATTTAGCAGTATAAGCTCTTCTTGCTACTCTATGTGACCCTTGAAATTGTAAACTTCTGTTCAGCTATGGCTTTCCTAATACCATCCCTATACGTCTGGGCAACACTTCTGAATTCCTCCTTTGTCCCTGCTCTTACCTCCTGTGTGCTGTGTTGTTTCCATTGGAACTTGACAGGAGTTCCTTGCTTAGCCAAGCCAGTCTCCTCAGGTATCTGCTTGTCTTCCCAATTATCAGGATGGACTGTATTTAGAATCATAGAATCATAGAATCATACAGGTTGGAAAAGACCTCTAAGATCATCGTGTCCAACCGTCAATCCAACACACCATGTCCACTACACCATGTCCCTAAGGGCCTCATCTACACGTCTTTTAAATACTTCCAGGGATGGTGACTCAACCACTTCTCTGGGCAGCCTGTTCCAAGGCCTGACCACTCTTTCAGTAAAGAAATTTCTCCTAATGTCCGGTCTAAACCTCCCTTGGTGCAACTTGAGGCCATTTCCTCTCGTCCTATCACTAGTTACTTGGCAGAAGAGACCAACACCCACCTCGCTACAACCTCCTTTCAGGTAGTTGTAGAGCGCGATGAGGTCTCCCCTCAGCCTCCTCTTCTCCAGGCTAAACAACCCCAGTTCCCTCAGCCGCTCCTCATAAGGCTTGTGCTCCAGGCCCTTCACCAGCTTCGTTGCCCTTCTCTGGACACGCTCCAACACCTCCATGTCCTTCTTGTAGTGAGGGGCCCAAAACTGAACACAGTATTCGAGGTGCGGCCTCACCAGTGCCGAGTACAGGGGCACAATCACCTCCCTACTCCTGCTGGCCACACTATTCCTAATACAGGCCAGGATGCCGTTGGCCTTCTTGGCCACCTGAGCACACTGCCGGCTCATGTTCAGCCGGCTGTCAATCAGCACCCCCACGTCCTTTTCCTCTGGGCAGCTTTCCAGCCACTCTTCCCCACGCCTGTAGCATTGCCTGGGGTTGTTGTGGCCGAAGTGCAGGACCCGGCACTTGGCCTTGTTGAACCTCATACAGTTGGCCTTGACCCATCGATCCAGCCTGTCCAGGTCCCTCTGCAGAACCTTCCTACCCTCGAGCAGATCAACACTCCTGCCCAGCATGGTGTCGTCTGCAAACTTACTGAGGGAGCACTCGATCCCCTCATCCAGATCATTGATAAAGATATTGAACAGGACCGGCCCCAGTACTGAGCCCTGGGGAACACCGCTCGTGACCGGCCACCAACTGGATTTAACTCCGTTCACCACAACTCTCTGGGCTCGGCCGTCCAGCCGGTTTTTTACCCAGCGAAGAGTGTACCTGTCTAGGCTGTGAGCCGCCAGCTTCTCTAGGAGAATGCTGTGGGAGACAGTGTCAAAGGCTTTACTGAAGTCCAGGTAGACCACATCCACAACCTTTCCCTCATCCACGAGGCGGGTCACCTGGTCATAGAAGGAGATCAGGTTGGTCAAGCAGGACCTGCCTTCCATGAACCCGTGCTGGCTGGGCCTGATCCCCTGGTTGTTCCGGACATGGCTCATGAGCGCCCTCAAAACCAACCGCTCCATGATCTTCCCTGGCACCGAGGTCAGGCTGACCGGCCTGTAGTTCCCCAGATCCTCCTTCCGGCCCTTATAGATGGGCATCACATTGGCGAGCCTCCAGTCATCCAGGACTTCCCCAGTTAACCAGGACTGCTGGTAAATGATAGAGAGTGGCTTGGCAAGCTGCTCCGCCAGCTCCCTCAGTACCCTCATGTGGATCCCATCCGGCCCCATAGACTTATGAATGTCCAGGGGGCGTAGCAGGTCATTAACTTCATCCTCTTGAATTATGAGGGGTTTATCCTGCTCGTCGTCCTTGTCTTCCAGCTCAGGGGGCTGAGTACCCTGAGGATAACCGCTCTGACTACTAAAGACTGAGGCAAAGAAGGCGTTGAGTACCTCAGCCTTATCCTCATCCTTGGTGGCAACGTTCCCCCCCGCATCCAATAGAGGATGGAGATTCTCCTTGGCTCTCCTTTTGTCATTAATATACTTGTAAAAGCATTTTTTGTTGTCTCTCACGACAGTGGCCAGGTTGAGTTCTAGCTGGGCTTTTACCTTTCTAATTTCCTCTCTGCATGACCTAACGAGATCCCTGTACTCTTCTTGAGTTGCCTGTCCCTTCTTCCACAAGTGATAAACTCTCCTTTTTTTCCTGAGTCCCAACCAGAGCTCCCTGTTCAGCAAGGTCGGTCGTCTTCCCCGCCCGTTCTTCTTACAGCACATGGGGACAGCCCGCTCCTGCGCCTTTAAGACTTCCTTCTTGAAGAACGTCCAGCCTTCCTGGACCCCTTTGCCCTTCAGGACTGTCTCCCAAGGGACCCTCTCGACTAGTGTCCTGAGCAGGCCAAAGGCCACCCTCCAGAAGTCCATGGTTGCGGTTTTGCTGGCCCCCCTCCTTACTTCACCAAGTATCGAGAATTCTACCATTTCATGGTTGCTAAGCCCAAGCTGGCCTCCGACCACCACATCCCCCACCAGTCCTTCTTGGTTTGTGAACAGCAGGTCAAGTAAGGCACCTCCCCTAGTGGGCTCGCTTACCAGCTGCGTCAGGAAGTTATCCTCCACACACTCCAGGAACCTCCTCGACTGTTTCCTCTCTGCTGTGTGGTGTTTCCAGCAGACGTCTGGAAAGTTGAAGTCCCCCACGAGAACAAGGGCTAGCGACTGGGACACTTCTGCCAGCCTCTGGTAGAATATTTCATCTGCCTCCTCATCCTGGCTAGGTGGTCTATAACAGACTCCCAGCAGGATATCTGCCTTGTTGGCCTTCCCCCTCATCCTTACCCACAAGCACTCGACCTCGTCATCACTACCATTGAGCTCTAGACAGTCAAAGCACTCCCTAACATACAGGGCTACCCCACCACCTCTCCTTCCTCACTTGTCCCTTCTGAAGACCTTTTAGCCATCCATTGCAGCACTCCAATCGTGAGACACATCCCACCATGTTTCCGTGATGGCGACTAAGCATAGCTACCCCGCTGCACAATGGCTTCCAGCTCCTCCTGTTTGCCGCCCATGCTGCGTGCATTGGTGTAGATGCACTTGAGCTGGGCTGCCGATTTCTCCCCCAACATTGGCGTGCGGTCCCTAGGCTCTTCTCTAGCCTGGTTTTATCCCCTTCCCCCTTCGAATCTAGTTTAAAGCCCTCTCGATGAGCCCCGCCAACTCATATGCGAGAATCCTTTTCCCCCTGTGAGACAGCTGAACTCCGTCCGTCACCAGCAGGCCCGGTGCCATGTAAACCTCCCCGTGGTCAAAGAAACCAAAATTCTGCCGATGGCACCAGCCCCTAAGCCACGTGTTGATCCGATGAGTTTTCCTGTTCCTTTCAGTGTTCCGCCCTGCCACTAAAGGGATCGAGGAAAATTTGCACCTGGAGGATGCTTTCCTTAAACACCTGCCAGTCCCTCAGCTCTTTTACCCTTTAAAGCTGCCTCCCATTGTATCCCAAGTTTTCAGAAGAAGTTGAGGACTGCTTTCCTGAATTCTAGGGTCTGTACTCTGTTACTCACCTTCCTCACTCCATTTAGGATCTTGAACCCCAATTCATAGTTACTGCAGCCAAGACTACTTCTGATTATGACACCCCCATTAGTCTTTTGTAGAGAGCAGTAGATCCAGCTGTACAACACTCCTGGTTGGCTCATCCAGTACCTGCATCAAGGAGTTCATTCTGACACTGCACAGAAACCTCCTTGACTGCTTGCATCCTGCTACGTTGCCCTTCTAGCAGATGTTAGGGAGTTTCAATTTCCCCATACAAACCAGGGTCTGTGATCCCCCACTTTCTCCAATTGTTTAAAGAAGGCTCTGTTGACTTTCTCGCCCTGATTTGGGTGGATGCACCACATTTCCACCACACTGTCGTGCTCCCTGGCCTCTCCCTGGATCTTGACCTACAAGTTCTCAACTAGTGTCTCCATCTGTCCCGTAGAGAAGCCTTGTAAATTTGAGCTGCTCCTTTCTGCGAAAGGTAAACTCTCTCTTCCTTTCTTCTTCCTGTCTTTCCTGAAGAGCTTGTATCTGTCTATCACAGCACTCCAGTCATGCCAACCATATCTCAGTTATTCCAATAATGTTGCATTTCTCTGACCACGTGCCAAGCTCTAGCTCCTCCTGCTTGTTTCCAGGCTGTATGCACTTGTGTATAAGCCCGTGAGCTGGGTACCCTTCGACCCTGTTTTATTTTTTTCAAAGTCTCTCTAATGTCTATCACCCTGCATCCTTTGCTTTCCAACGCAGTCCATCACTTTCTCACTTGACTTTGGGTTGTAACTTCCGTCCTCTGTCACTCCTAGTCTAGAGCTCTCCTCATTTTCCTCATGTCCTGGTTTTGGCTGGGATACAGTTAAACCACGACACCTTGCCAGGTCTGTCAGCCTGTTGTCAGAGATTCTCTTGCCCCATTTTATCAGGTGGATTCCCTTTCTGCTTAGTAGCCTCAGTCCTGAAGGAGAGTCTTCTGGATGCAAAAACCAAATCTGTGTTGTTACCACTAGTTGTGTGGATCCACAGGATCTGTCTGCTCTCTCTCAGGCCTTTTCTCTGTGCTGGCAGGATTGAAGAGACATTACCTTGGGGGCCCTTAATCCTCACCCCTGGAGCCATGTAGTCACTCTTGACACACTGAGTGTCTCCCCTGGCAGTATCATTGACACCTACGTGGATGAGTCACAAGAGTTGATAACCTGAGGACAAGCCTCATCAGTCTCTGCATCATCTTGAATCCAAGGCTCCTTTCTGCAATAGGTCAGGTTCACTAGTTGTCATTCACGGGAGGGAGTATCATGCAGCGAGCACCTGCCAATTCTTCTTGGTGCTGCTGCATGGTTCAGGCTCATCTGGTTTTGATGGCTCACCAGAAGGATGTTCTACACTCCCCACCCCATCTCCCACCCCCACCCCCCAAATCTGCTACCAGGACACTGAAGTTGCAGATGTCTGGGTGGAGAAAGAACGTCTTCCTTTTACCAGAAGTGACAAGCCTCCAGTCTTCCACATTTTGGGAATCTCCATTTGCCATTCCAAAAAGCACAGAGTCTTGCTCCTCCTTTCTTTTATGCATTTGGTCGTTCAGACTCTCGTGTCTATGAGGTCTTGGAGAAGATGCGTCTTTGTTTTCTCTGATCTGTGCAGTCTGCTTGCCTTCTACAAATCTATGACTTGGTGACACGGTTCCTCAACCAGGGCATCTTACAGTTCCTCCTGTAGGAAAGGATATAATTTCCCTCTGCCCTAGCCTCACGGAGTGATCCCAGGCATTCCTTCCTGTCTGAGACCTGAGGAACTGCACCTTCCTCCTGGATCTCTGAGTCAAGCCTTCTGATGTGGTAGGGGTAATTGCTCTAGTTGATGCTGGAGACCATGCTCAGACCCTTCTGGCTCAAAACAATTTTTTATTTTTTTTAAAGAAACCTAATGGTTGTTTTTTTTTTTTCTTTTGAGAATGGATTCTGTCCAGAACTGTGCTTGCTGAGGAAAAATAAGATTGCTGTGTGAAATTTTATTTCTTCCAAATTAAGTTTTGTGAGATGCAGAGGTGTGTTCAGGGATGGATGGAGTTGTCCAGCTTGCTGCTTCAACCAGGATGTTGTTGGTGGTAGTTTGGCTTGGTTTAGTACAGCCACTTGTTTAAAAACTGACTCTCATTAAGCACTAGCTTTTTCTGCTGCTTTCCCTCCTTTCTTCCTTCAGGAGGTTACTGCTTGTGCTTGATTGGGTTGACATCTTGTCTTGGTTACTCTCCTCCATTCTGTTCAAGCTTTGCCTCCAAACGCCATAGATAAATTTTACATGGTGTCCAAACACTGTGGTGGTCAGTGAAATGAAAGGTGCAGTGTTTCAATACAAAGGCTCCAGTGAATCTTGAATAAACAGTTTAAACTCTGGAAGTACTAATCTGAATATGGGAAATACCAGAACAGGTATTTTTTTCCCTAGCAGCTGAAATACAGCTGCTGTAACTGCTATATTTCATCTCCCAGAAACAAATAATAATCTCTTTAGAAAACAGAAAAAATATTACGGTGAAGAAATTACTACTTTTCACAAGATTGTGTGCATTTTGTACACATTTTGACCATGAAGTGCAATCTGTTTCTCTGACCTCAGCCATAAATGAGAAGCTGAGAGAGAAAAAGCTTAGAAGTCACTCAGGCAGGTAGAGGCATTAGTAAAATAGTTTTTGATAAAATATTTTAGGGAATTGCAGGAAGATGATGACTGTGAACATGCCTAGAAATAAGTCTCTGTTTTCAAAAATTGTAGCAGTGCATATTTCTGCATTTAAGGCACATATTTCCAATGAGACTTTTTTGATATTTTGTGTATGTATATGTCTCTGATAAAATAATTTGTTGTCTTAAAATATAGGTACAAATAGACTAAACAAAGGTTTGGATTGAATTAATTACCAGTTTCTAATATATTGGGACCTGACATGTTATAGGATACCATATGTGCAGGGTAGGGTTCTTGCAACATTGGCGCTGAAGAGAAGAATGTACATGATCTTGTTTTGTTTTGTTTGGCTTTCCATTTGAAGTAGATAGAAGAAAACTTGTAAAGAACAACAAAGTCTATATGAAAAAAAAGTCTTAAAAATTACTGTTTTAGAGTAGTATTCAATCTTGTTCCTTCCTGTGCAGCAGTATGGTTTATTCATTAAATTGAACCATGAACAGAAAAAAATGAATTGAAATTCTCTTAGAGGATAAAGGAATTAAATCACTGTCTAAATTAAAAAAAAAACAAACAAAAAACCTGACCAAACAAAAAAAAACCCACCCACCCCAAAACCCAACAAACAAGCAAACATGAATTTGCCTTTGTCTTTCCAAGTTTTTATAATTTTGTTTGTTAGAATTTTTCTTTCTTGTTTGTTGCTGTTAATGTTTCTAATGTATTTCATTAAACAGTCATTATTTGACTAATGAAGTTAGTTAAATGTGTTTGGAGTTAGTAATGACTTTTTCCAGGCACTTATTTTCTAATTCTGAAATCTATCAAAATGATCAAAGAGCTAGAGGAAACAGCACACTGGTGCTTTTTGATGCATTTTCTTTGCACAGTATATAGTTTCTGTTATCCTGTGATCAAAGACTACACAGTGAATGCCATAGTTATATGGTTGCCCCATGAGGGGAGAAATAGAGAATGCTTAGAAATTCTGATTTTCATGACAGCTTTGGGCTATTGAAATTTGTAGTATTTGGACAGAGTAGAATTTATTTAAGTATGTCCTGAATCGTGAAGGAGTCTGGGAAAGGAGGCCTGTATACAAAGACTCTGTGACTTTAACAGATAACTGCAGGAACATGATAGTATCTATTAAGAACATGTAAAGTAAATTATGTAAATCACATTCTATGTCCAATTGTTTTTCCTGTTTCAAATCTTAAAGGAAAAGGATGAGATGTGAAAACAATGAATTTAGAGGATGCTTTATGAAGCACTAGGAGAGCCTTTTGTCTACTGCAGGGGTGGAAGCTCTTGGCTTGTCATTGGTTACAAAATGATAGTATCTTTTCTCAAAGTTAAGGACTATAATCAGAATGTATCCTCAAAACGTATCAACTCAGTCTTGCTGTCTACATCTGGGACACCTGATGTGTTTTTGAGCAAGAGAAGCTATTTTGAGCAAAATAGCAAGTCACTTGTAGTTAGAAAGAAGATCAATAAGGGGACTACCACTGTTTCTTTCCATTTTTAGGCAGCTCATGCTGCATTTGAAGATTATCTGGTATTTAATACAGGTTTTGAGTGCATTATTTAGATATAAATGTCTGCATTTGCATGAATATCTGTTACACATTTTTATGGTGTAGTTAATGTTTATTGTAATTCCAAATATTAAAATATTTAGTGTTATGATTTTCAGTAGTTGTAGGTCTGCAAAGTTGGAGCTAAGCTGTTGGCCTGATCACATTGTGTTATTCAAATCCCCTTCTGAATTGTTGAAGAGGAGGTATAGATGTGTGTAACTAATGAAGAAACAATAAGCCAGCTATTTCTATTGAATGAGGAAGCTATCATGTAGAAACTGGGTAGAGTGCTGCCTGGTCAGTGAAAGATAGTGTGGTTAAGAAAAATCCCTGGGTGGTGTTTGACAGTTTTGATGTCCCTGGTGAATTGTAGTCTTGGCATCTCAGGACAGATGTCCTCTGCCTGTTCCATGGCAGTGGTTCTCAATGTTTGAAAGACCTGTAGAACATCTTGGTGGCTTACTTTCAGTACCAATTAATATATGAAGTTAAGACTTTGGGAAGTCCATTCAACTTATCTTTGATTCTGACAGAATTTTGTGATTTTTATATATATATTTGTTTTGGGTTTGTTTTTCCTCTGTGGTGTAAACTGGTGAGCCATGAAGTTCTTCTGTGTTGTCCAATTGAATAACCTAGACAAAAAGTTGAGAAATTGAAGGAAATGACCTTTAAATCTTCTGATTCTCAGGCAAGGTCGTGCACTTAAAATGAAAATTAAAAACTTGTGAAAGCATCTCAGTCTGCTGACTGAGCAACCTTGATGAAAACAGCAAGTGCAAACTAACATTGCAGGGACTGGATTATATTTAGTACCACTAGTGTTCTCTGTTGTTTTGGGATATTTGATGTTAATTAAAATGTTTTCCAATCAATACAGATTATATTTTATGTAAAATTTTTCTTCGGCACCTTATTTTGAAAGCTGTTTTTTGATTATTAACGGTTATGTAATTACATTATTTCTTTTTTCCCACATTTTTTTTCTGTTCTGCAATGAAAAGAAAGGTACTGGTCAAGATGTTTTACTAATAGATCTGCTAGTGCTTCTGAGTACTATGATCCTTCAGAATAATGGGTCTTAAAGTATCAGTTATTGTATTCCTGGTACTACTGCATAAGAGAGAGGAAAGCTACAGATGTGTATTTCCAGGTTGCCCGAGTAACCTTTTACTGAATGACAGAAGAGTTGAGGTTGGAAGGGACCTCTGGAGGTCATCTGGTCCAACCTCACCCTGCTCAGACAGGGCCACCTAGAACCAGTTGCCCAGGCTCATGTCCAGGCAGCTTTTGAATACATCCAAGGATGGAGACTCCACAACCTCCCTGGGAAACATGTGCCAGTGCTCGGTCCCCTCACAGTAAAAACAGTTTCCTGATGTTCAGAGGGAATCTCCTGTGTTTCAGTTTGTGCCCATTTCCTCTGGTCCTGCCACTGGGCACCACTGAAGAGAGAGCCAGGCTCAGTCTTCTCTGTACCTTCCCTTCAGGTATTTATATACATTGATGAGATCCCACTGAGCCTTCTCTCCACCAGGCTGAACAGTCCCAGCTCTCTCAGCCTTTCCTCATAGGAGAGGTGCTCCAGTCCCTTTGTCATCTTCATGGCCCTTCATTGGACTCTCTCCAGTTTGCCCTGTCTTTGCTGTACTAGGGAGCCCTGAAGTGGACACAGCACTCCACATGCAGCCCCACCAGTGCTGAGTAGAGGGGAAGGATCACTCCCTCAACCTACAGAAAACACTCCTCCTAATACAGCCCAGGATGCCATTGGCCTTCTTTGCCACAAGGACACATTGCTGGCTCATGTTCAACTTGGATGTCCACCAGGACCCCAGGTCCTTCCCTCTGTCAAGCTGCTTTCCAGCTGGGTGTCCCCCAGCATTTACTGGTGTATGGGGTTGTTCCTCCCCAGGTGCAGGACTTGTTGAACTTCCCTTTGTTGAACTTCAGGAGGTTTCTGTCAGCCCAATTCTTCAGCCTGTCCAGGTCCCTCTGGATGACAGCACGACCCTCTGGCCTATCAGCCACTCCTCCCAGTTTGGCATCATTTGTAAACTTGCTGAGGCTACGCTCTGCCCCATCACCCAGATCATTAATGAAGATGTTAAACAGGACTAGACCCAGTATTGACCCCTGGGGTACACTGCTAGTTACTGACCTACAACTAGGCTTTGTGTCATTGATCACCATCCTCTAGGTCAAGCTGTTCAGCCAGTTTTCAATCTACCTCATTGTCTGCTCACCCAGCCCATATTTCATCATACTTCTTTATGACGATCTTATGGGAGACAGTATCCGAAGCCTTGTGGAAGTCCAGGTAGACAATATCCACTGCTCTCCCCTCATCTATCAGACCAGTCATTTTATCATACATGATTATCAGGTTGATCAAGTATGACTTCCCTTTGGTGAAGCCATGCTGATTGCTCCTGATGATTTTCTTGTTGTTCTTGTGTCTAGAAACGGTTTAGGGGATTTGTTGCTCCATCACCTTCCCAGGGATCGAGGTGTGGCTAACGGTCCTGTAGTTCCCTGGGTCTTCCTCCCTGCCCTTCTTGAAGATGACAGTGACATTTGCTTTCCTCCAGTCTTCGGGCACTTCTCCTAATCACTTAAGTAGATCAAAGAAGCCAGCACTTTCAGCACTTGTGGGTGCATCCCATCAGGGCCCATGAATGTGCATGTGTCCAGTTTGCTTAACTATTCCCTGACCTGATTCTCTTCCACCAAGGCTACGTCTTCCTTGCTCCAGTCTTTCTTCCTGATCTGTAGGGCCTGAGATTGCTGAAGGCTGATCTTGATTGTAAAGACTGAGGAGAAGGCGGCATTCAGTACCTCAGCCTTTTCCAGGTCCTGTGTCACCAAGTCCCCTGCTCCGTTCAGCAAGGTTTACATTTTCCCAAGTCTTCCTTTTGTCACCTATGTACAAGAAGCCCTTCTTGTTTTCAGCATCCCTGGCCGGATTTAATTCCATTTGGGGTTTGGCTATCCTTACGGCATCTCTGTGTGCTCAGACGGTGTCTCTGCATCCCTCCCAAGTTACCTCTCCTTGCTTCCACTCTCTGTATGGTCCTTTTTTGTGCTTGAGTTTGGCCAGGAGCTCCTTATTCACCACGCAGACCTCCTGGTATTTTTGCCTAACTTGCTGCTTGTTGTGATGGACCACTCTTTAGCTTGGAGGTGATCCTTGAATATTAACCAGCTTTCCTGAGCCACTATTCTGTCCAGGGCTTTAGCCCGCAGACCTCTTCCAAGCAGATTTTGTTCTACAGTTTTCAGTATGTGTCTAGGTAGCCTATTACTTAAACTGAAACTTTATACTGATACTATTAAATGAGGAAGTAACAGGTAAATGGAGTACTTCATTGCATTTGCAGAAAATTCAGGCAATGGAAACATTGAAGATGGATTTTGACTTCTCCATCCAAAAGAACCTAAGATCCTAATACCCAATCCCACTAAGAAGACATAACTAGTTTCTTCTGGTTTTGTCTTGTTTTTCTCTCATGAAACCTTTTTGATTCAGCTGTGTTTCAGGGTGGCATAACTTTGCTTCTGTTTAGTTCCACTGGGCCTTTATTTTGACATGAAATGCAGCATCCAGGGGATTCCTTTTCTCAGAATGAACCATCAACTGTTACATTTAACTTTCCTAAGGTTTTAAAACTGCTTAATAATCCTTTAAATCTCTTGGCAGCTTGCCTATCAGAGGAGGAACACGTTATTTTTATCATGTGAGTGCCTTAGTTCAGAACAATCTCCTGGCCTCTGTTTTGTTGAAGTATTATCTAATTATGTGAAACACCTGTTGGAATAAATTAATGGGTACAGACTTTTTTTTCTTCTTTTATGGCGTAACAGATATGATCATACCATCTACCATACTCTTTAGAATATTAATCCACTGTATCTGACTGATCAAAAAGAGTAAGAAGGCAGTACATTTTGTAAGAAACCTGACTAGAAGAAATTGAGCAAAAGTGACTGTAAAAAGTATTTTATTAGAGCCTGCAAAATGATTTTATTAGCAAGGTGGAGGAGATGGGAAGAAACTTAATCACTGATATTAAATTGTTCATTTAGTCTTCAGTTCTGTTATTAAAATCAACCAGAGCTCCTAGCTAAAACTCTGGAAAAGTAAATAGGGCCAAAGTAACTATTATGTCTTTTAGAATACAGAAATAGTAACAGGGGATAAAAATGTGTGTATTGAGAGATAAATGTTTGGAAGTTTTCACTAACTTGAAATGCTATGTTCAAGAACTGAGATGTCTAAGCATTCTTCAATTTAGATTCTTAAAAAAAAAAAGGAAAAAAAAAAAAAGCACTCTACATTACCAAACATTTGGAAACTGGTGTGCTTGTGAATCTTCATTTGTATGTCAGAAATCATATTAAGAAAATTATAGACACTATTGTGTATAATCTGTATTTAAAGTTCCTTTAAAAAAAAGCAGATTCAGGTCTCAAAATTTGTAATGTTTATCTTCCTGAGCTATTTGGTGGTTGGTCAGACTCAGCAGATTTCGATGTGTTAATTTTAACAACAGGTTTTTAAAATAGCTTATAAAATGTCAGAATTGTAAACTATGTGCTTTACCAAATGCTCTAATTCTGTATGTAGATGTTTAGTTGCTAAATGATATACTAAGTAAATTTGTTATAGCAGACAGTGCCATCAGACGTGTCAGCTGTGTCTGTGCCTTTTTTATGTCAACATTCTCTATCTAAAACCAATGAAAAACTGCAAATGTATTTCATATAGGTTAGTTCCTTTTACTGTTTATCTGGACAGGATTTGAGTTTGTGTTTTGGCTTTGAGAGATATTGCTCACAATTCATGTTCTCATATGGATTACTTTTTTTCTAAACTATGTAACTGACCAATGTGTAATATTCACCAGTAACTTCCAGTATACCCTCCAACTCCAAGGTGAAATCAGCAGCTAAAAAGATGCTGATACCTTTTTGGTTTGAATATTCTTTGAATGGTAGCAACTGATTTAGGAAGGAAGAGAAGAGTGTTTGCCCTTCCAGAACTACAGGCGATCAGTTGTTCCTCATTAAACTGTGTATTATCGCCTTGTTCAGAACCACTAGGGAAACTGTCTTTTTGTAGGAAAGTGCGGATTAAGTTTGCCAGTGTAGTGCAACATTTCTGTAAACTACCAAATAATGATTACTAAATGAGGTTTCTTTTTCTTTTGCTTCCAATTATAAATCATTCAGGCAGAGAAAATACTATGCTTATGTTGTTCTTTCGTGTATTAGTATTGTTAGATGGCGTGTTGTTTAATCATTAACTTCCTTATGTTTGCATGATATGATAGACTGTTGTGAGGTGGTGCTTCCCTGGGCTTGGTGCTCTCAGGGATGCACGCTTTGGAGGAAAATCAGTTGTGAAAGCACAAAGGAAATCTGTAACTTCACCTTTTATAGGGTTATCAGCTGTATCTGCTTGATTCAGTGAAAAATTCTTTGTGGGAAATATTTGGCAAAAAAAAATGCATTTGAAAGGACAATGTTGGGGAAATTTGTTTTAACACTTACACTTTGGGTTGATGTTTATGATGAATATAAAGACCATCTCAGCTATTCTTTCAAGTGTAAATTCTGTTTCACTCTGACTCAGTTCTACAATCCCAGGTAGGAGCTGGGTAACAGAAAGGGTGAAAGACAAGTTGCTCCAAATGATAGCTTCCTGAAAGATTCTTCTTCCTTTTACGGCCTGTTTGATGTCAGTTTTCAAAGCAGTCTGACTTTTACTGAGCTATGCTGTGTTTTCTCTGGATACTCTGAAATAATTTAATGGGGAGCTGAGCAATAGTTTATGTCCCACTGGCCCAGCTGCAAAAGGATTTTCACACCTCACACCTTGGGAGAGAAAAAAAAATCAGGAACCATCTGGAGTTAGTATTTTACTCCAGCCGTATTAAAGATAAAATTAATGCATTTATTTAAAAGCAGCAATGGAGGAGTTATATAAAACATTCCAGAATTACTGTTGTGCTTAACTATAAATATAACTCTTGCTTACATGAGCATAATTTTTCATCTCATTTCTTTAGATGGACCATCTTTGCTTAATAAGAAGTGTGAGATGGTAATATTAAACTATTCTGTGCTGTCATAAAATAGAATTCAGCCATTTGGTTTACTTTTTATTTCTATGATCAGGCACTATATAATATTATGTGGGGAGGGGAATAAATTTCCTTTGCTTGTTTCCATCTACCTATTTAATATTATTTAACTAAGTATTTAACTAAGTATTAACAAATATTATTTAACTAAGTATTAGCACATCTCTGGCTTCAGGCTGCTTTTCTGTTACAACCTTTTGAAGCTTCATTGTTCGTAATTCAGTGTGTAGTTTTACCTTTGTTATACGCTGTTTTAACCAGATTCTTCCACACTCCCTCATCCCCTTTTTGTTAGGACATAGATGCTTTCAGGCAAAATCTCAGAAAAATAACCAGTGCAGATTCACCTTAATGTCATTCTGCAAGTACTTTGTAAGCTTAGCCTGTCTGGATCAAGTAAGCTTGCATTTGCATTAGATGCATCATCATGGCTACATCATGTATTTATTCTTTTGTGACTTGACAGTGCTGGGAAGTCTGTGAATACTGTGTTTAAGTTTCCCTTTCTAAGCTTCCCTTAAACAAACAAACAAAAAAAAATCATACAGAATGGACAGGTTGGATGAAACATACAGAGATCCTATTCTGAAAGAGTTTGTTGCTTGTTTGAGTCCTTCCATTCCTTGAATATAGGGAGTTGTATCAGCTGATGATTGCATTACCATTTCCTTATCCATATAAATGCATACATGGCAAGGATTGAGAGAGATTGCTACACCAGTGGGTTAGTTTAGGTGCTGTAGGAACTTGTTTTTGTTCCTGATGCCCTTGTTTCTCTGTCTGGTGTCTGGGATAAGAGAATTGTGATCCTCTCCTTTGAATATAGTGCCAGTCTTTCATTACACTGTATTAGCTGTTACAAAATTGTAATTATACTAGAATAAACCCCAATGAAATAACACAGAAGATCATCCATGACTTTAGTGGCTAGCTTTAAAACTTGGCATATGCTAAGAGGCCCAAAGTAATATGCAGCAATAGAAAAGGCCTACAGAAGGAATGAAAGAAATAAGTTTCTGGGGCAGGGGTGGGGAGGGAACTCTTGAATATTTCTTTGTCTTGCTACCTTTCCAACAAATTCCTCAACCAAACATTAAATAAAAGCAATTTGACAGGCAGAAAAAAGAGATGTCTTTCCCTATGAAAAGGAACTAATTAGAAATTTGCTTATTTGTATATAAATAGATATTCAAATGACATACAATTAGTTAAATTTTAAATTTACATGAATGTGTGAGAATCTTGACCACAGCTGCAGATAAAACTTCACAGTGTGATGTGCTCTGTGTGGCTCGTGGGGATCCAAGTGTGCGCGCCACTGTCTTCTTACATACTGGAAAGCCTGTGTCCTCAGTTATTACACGTTCCTACAATGCCTGTTTTCTTTCTTGTGACTAACGTGGTCAGGCCAGACAAATATTTCTCTTTGGAGTGAACGGTAAGGAGTTAGGTTGCCTTTTAAAGCCTTACTACACCTTATAAATCTTGTCAATTTTGAGTGAGGGATGGTTGTTTATTCCTGCTTAAGACATGTTGAATTAAAATGCAAGTAAAAGTACTTAACTTTTATCCAAAATAGACAATAAAATTTTATTGTATTGTCAGATGTTAATGGCTACAGAAAGTACTGCGGGGGGAGTGCTATATTTAGATTACTTCTCTAAAATAATTAGCAGGGTAAACTAATTCAATGAAGTATAAAATATGTATTATATTTAAAGTTGTCTGTAATTACCAGAAGAAAAGAATTTAACTTTTCTTTTCACACAGCTGTATATACAACCTGTGTATGCTTTGAGCTGGTACTTACTCGATTTTGGTGGGTCTAATGAGTGATTGTGTAGTAAATCTGTGGGGTTTTTTCAGTCTTCTTACATATTTTGTAGATAGAAAATAAGAATGGAAGGGCTGGGAACAGTCCACACATTCTGACAGAGCATATCTAGTAAAATTAGGCTAAATATTAAGGTTATTTTTATTTTTCACCTTGAAAGTGCAGAAATCTTGCCATGCTTGAATCGGCTGTCAGTGTGTTACAGCCTCGCATTATGCCAGTCCCTGATCCCATAAAGGGGAAGAAGGTGGAGAATTAGAGGGATGCAGATGCCTGAGCTGAGAGATAAATAGGGAACTTAAATTGTGAGGTGGCATTTTCATGTCAAATGGGCAATTAAGAGCATGTTTTCTAGTTTTTGTCTGTTTATCAGAGATGATAAACATTTGACGGGGTTCTAAGTAACTGGTCTGGTTCAGCCTTGAGTTGGACTGGGTGAACTTAGGGACCTTTTGTATTCTTTTCTTGTGGTCTAGAAATTAAAGCACTCCCTGAAGCAGAGGTTTATAAAATTCCTGTCTGTCTCTTTGCAGACTTTGTTTGTAATTTCTTAAAAGACAGTGCATTCAAGAGTACTCCTTTAAAAGCTTGATACCTGTTTTCCTGTTTTACAGTGCTTGTTTTACATTTACTCACTACTGTTTTGGCGAAGAAAAAAAAATTCTCTTTGTTTAGCTTACAAAACAATAATAGTTATAATATAGGCTTGCTGTGTGGAAAATTATTACAGTGTGTAAAAATGGAGGATGGACAAGGAAATTGGAGAGCTCTTGTCTTCTTTGTTGACTCATTTTAATCCACAAAGTGGAATGCAGTTTAAGATCAAAGCATGAGAACTAGAAGTTAGAGCTTAAGAGTGATCTTTGGAGTCTTGTATTTGAATCTAAAATTTTATTTTTGTTTTTACAATGGTGTGTTTGTAATTATCCTAGTGAAGAAATACCTTCAAGCATTTTGTATTGAGTATAATCAAAGCAGTGTGTTATAACTTGTAGGGAGCGTGAAGAAACTTCTGTTCTACTATGAGTTACTAAAAAATGTTTCAGTAAGATTTCATCTTGGGATTCTGCTGGTTTTGAGGTTCTGATAGTACTGTGCCAGGGAAAGCCTGTCTGTGACAGAAAGGAAAGAGTTTGACTTTATCAGTCAGCTATTGCAGCCTACATCATGGGACTGAGAATTGAGGGACACTACTGGCCTCCTTGTCTCTTCTGGGAGAAGGGAAATGGGATGAAAGGAGAGAGACGGGCTGGTTTTCTCACACGATAGATTACATTGATTCTTAGGATTATAGAAACCCAATAAACCAAGAAACATCCTTCAAATCCTTGGATTTTGTTATGTAACTACCTGTAGGAGAGGGGGAGAGTTGCTCTTTGCTGTATGAGTCTACATGCAAAGATGATGCCAAAGTTGCTCAGAAGTTGAACAAGTTGAATTGGGAGGGCATCATTCTTCATTGTTCTGTTCTTAAGATCTTGAAATGCTTAAGGAATTAATTGTTAAAAGGATTTGTAATTTCAGTTGTTCCTTAATACAAGGTAACTTTTTCTGTGAGCAGTGAAAGGCTGGGGGGGGAGGGGGGGAAGCCCAATCCAAAACTAGGTGTCGCTGCAACAAGGCTTTTAATCACATAGTACATCTCGCAAGTTTGTATCACAATAAAAATAAGATAGAGGGTGGGGCGAGGCTGCTTTTAATCTTGTAATCTCTGTTTCTACATGGAAGGTAGTCTAGAACTAACAGAAAACATAATGCTTACAGTCAGAAGGTTTGTTAGTAAACAGTTATGTTATATTACCACTAAGGAGAGAATTTTCCCAAAACATATTTACAACTGTTCGGAAAGAACATTTTTTGAAGCGTCTGCGGTGCTAGTGGCAAATGAGAAATATTTCAGTTTGTAGCTGTTCTAGGTGCGATAGGCTTGGTATACAGACTTAAATGAAATAAACACAAGTGTCTCAACTCAAAGTGTCTTTGGGCATTAGTTAGTGTCTTGGGGCCAAGTGAACTTGAGTTTGAATGGGGGATGCAAAACTCACAAATTTAATTGGCAGAACATAGTGCTGCTTCTTGGGTTTCACCATGTCTCTTCTCCCTAGATTGTAAATTTACTGCCACCTCCTGGAGAAGGCAGGTGCATGAGCTGTTCTGCCCCTACACACTTTCTATTAGAGAAAGGCATGTGCCTGTACCATCTCAGGTTTCAGGTGTATTAGGGAGCCTCGGGAAAAAAAAATTCTACTTTACATTTCAGCTCTCTCCAGGGATTCTTAGAAGCAGGGAAGTTAACCTGCTGTTCCAAACCATGCTGAAGGTGAGAAAATGGCTAGATGGAGGACAAATGCTAAAAACAAAAATTATGTATCTTTTTGCAGTATTAAGGTAATCCTCTGTGTTTTAGGACTAGGTCCAGTAGGCCCATTAAACATGTGCTGGAAGAATGTTCAGTGTGTAAAATGTTAAAAATAACTGAGATTTTTTATCATGAGCCCATTGATAACTGAGAGAACCAGGTACTGTTTTTAATTCATCAGTTTTACAGACTTGATTTCCATGTCCCCTTGGTTGGTTTTCCAACAGAGGAGTAGTTATTTCAGTGGTAGATGTCATTTTAACAATATACGTAGAGACCTCAGCAACGTATTCCCATTGACACCATATGATTTTTAGACTAGAGCATTTGAAGGCCAGAGAATTTAAAAGGGAATAAAGTATTGTGATGTTGGTATGCATGTATACCTCTAGAAGGAATTATTATCTGTCTCTCTGTGGACCAAGTTGCTTAAGATAAACCTAATAATAGAACTAATTAAAGCCAGAATTTTCATTTTTTCTGGGCTACTCTGCAATTTGGAAGGGAATTTATTAGATTTATTTAGATGAAAAAAAAATCATTGTGATGTAATGGTCATTTCAAGTTACTTTATGTGACTATAAAGCATGTGTTATAATTTGAAACTTTTTTTTGTAAGAAAAAACCCTTTAAATTACATATCTCTTATTGTCTGAGTAAATAATGCTGTTGACTTAGTGTGGAGTATTCCAGTTATGGTTTTTTTATAAGGAAAAAAAATCACATTTATGTTGATAATCTTTTAATTATAAATTAAATCAAACTGAATTATTACTAAAATTTTGTTAAAAATACATGGGTTTATATTGCTGCAATGGCTTTGGCAATATTTTATTTTTGATATGCAGATTTACTTTCCTTTGAAATATCACTTCAAGTATATGTAAAAGCAGTTCTTATATGAAATTCGTGGTTTTATTTACTTCCAGCTCTTAAGTGACCAAAGCTTCACACTTTTTTTTGTCTAAAGCTCACAGTTGGGGTTATAACTTCACATAATAGTGTGAAATATATAGCTCAAAAAGCATAGGAAGAAGAATTTTCTAATTGCAACAAAACCTCAAATTAGCTTTTTAGTCCTGGAATTTGATGTCATATTTAACAAAGGCACAAGGTGCTAGCATGTATTCAAACTCTTTTATGTTGATCTGTTGGCTCAAAACAGAGTAAAAGACTTCTAAATGAGCAAAGTATAGCTAATTTCCTTGCTAATGCTGCTTTTCATGGATTGTTGATATCCAGATAAAATGACTTTATACTAAAGCTAAGACTATCCTACCAGAGGCTGGGCCAATGTCCTATTGTTCTTAACACTAGTGGGAGAAGGCATTAAGATGATTTGAGACACCTTACTCTATGAAGACAGACAGGTTTCTAGTATATTGCCCTCTCCTAGATATACTTAAATGATCACTTTCTTGCTATTTTTACTAGTAATTGTAGTATTTACTCCCTGCAAGGCTAGTGCCTGTGAGTTTACCTTTCTTTTCCTCATATTTCCTGGCTCTTCCTGATTCTGGGAATGCCAGAAACTTAGAGATACTGGGGAAGATGGTAATATGGCTATTAAATTAGCAAGAAATATAGAGCCCAGCGTGGAGAAGGCAGCATGCTAAATAAATAGCCCCTTGCAACAGGGAGGTTATTATTCCGATCAGGACTTTGATACTGCTTTGAGGCTGGAGTTAGGGCAGGTAGCTTACTCTCTGAATGATGGTCAGTATAGAGCTAGAGTTGCAGGATTCATTCAGTGACGTCTTGTAAGTAAGTGCAAAGTACCTCTACAGAAAGTAGGAACTAGAAAGTGTTTCTTGGGCTTCTTGCTGGCATCTTCTAAGTCAGATTCAGATCCATGTGAGTCATGTTCCCGCGGCAGTGCTCCGTCTTGCTTTTGGTCTAAAGGGTTGCCTGTCGTGATGGATCTCATGTGGAAGGTTTTTCATGATTCCATCAGGGATTTCAGTTTCCCTTCATGACCCTGGCACTAACTGTTGGGCATTGGGCAGCAGGCTCTGGAAGCCATCCAAGTCCATGATGCCATGACCAACTTATGCCAACATGTACATTCTGCCCACGCCCCCAAGAGTATTTCTGCATTCTGCTGCTTCCAATGCATGTGACCTTATGGTGAACTGAGTTACTGAACTAATCCATAAGAAAACTTTTTTTTCCTAAAGCAAGGTAAATTATGCTTTCAGTAGGAACTGTCTTAACACATGGAGTGAAGTGTAAAGAGCAAATCTGGAAAAGAAACATCAGTGGTAACAATGGAAAGATGTGAACAGTGGGGAGTAGGAAAAATACTGTTTCATAAAGAAAACATGAATAGTGCATTATATATTTTGTTGTGTAAGTACACATTATTTTGTTGTGTAAGTACACATTATTTTGCAGGAGTAACCCCTCTTTCATTGAGAAGAGCCTTTCCTGGGGTAAAAACTATCCTAAGGAGGAGGCTTGAGTATATGAATTCTGTAAATAAGGTGAAACTTCTGCATTCAGGCGTGAATATTCTCGTTTATTATTTCTTTAAAGAATACCATTCTTTCATCAATAATTCAGTTTTACAAATCATTATTATGCTGTAAATTATTAAGTTGTATAAATTATTTTTCTATGTAATGCGTAAGTTTGAAGGTATAAAGAATTTAGTCCTTTTCACTAGATGACAGAAGCCATTCTGCTCTTGTTGTTCATTCATTTGGAAAGACTGCAGTTCTTCATTTTTTATTTTGTTTTATAGAACCGAATCAAGCTTTGACCTAAGAGTTATTTTGCCATGTGGGACTTACATCAATGAATAGCAAAACTTCTAGAAGAAACATTTTTCTGTATATTGGAGGGAAAATATTATAGGCCGTTAAATATGTATATGTCTTTAAATATATTTATAGACTAAAATTCTGTTGTGCTGGTAATGGCGTTTGATCATCACCATCCCCAACACCCCCTTTTCCCCCCAACCCAGACCCAAACCCCTTTAAAAACAAAACAAAACCCCACAACAAAAAAAATCCAACCCTTGGACTGAGTTTACTCCCGTACAGATAAATCATAGGTGATATTGTTAATCTAGTTGGAGGCGGGCAGCATACAAATATAGTTAGCATTTTTAGAGACTATATTTTCCTTTTCTGCTGAAACTTATCAGCTAATATATCAAGGATAATTTGTCAATGTTAGTGTTTCCCAGTATTATCTCCACTCTCATATAACGCCAGCTAATTTAAGGCTTAACTGTAAGACTGTCTTTGGTTTCTAATGGATCTGTGAGGTGTTTTCTGTGACTTAGCTGGCCAATGCAATCTCGCAGAATGTTACTTTGTATTAATTTAATCCGTTTATTTGTTTCATTCTTTTTTTTTTTAAGAGCAGTATTAATATATATGCCAAAAGGGAAAAGTAATCTCATGCACAATTGTTCTGCTCACAGATGTTATTCTTGTCTTTACTGTTAGTAGTCATATTGCAGTCTGATGGATCACCTTTTTCTCCGTGTTGAACAGCAGAAGGTATAACATTTTACGTATAGTTAATTATCCATTTTCAAAATGATTGTGAAGTATTTCCAAACTATATGAAAGTAATATTGATAGTAACCTAACATTCTTCTGAGGCAAAGCATGTCTGTGGTCCTTGTGAGTTATGAATAACTAATTTCTTCAATTAATTAATTAGTCATGTTCATTTTACTCTTCTGTGTGGTTTTTGTTCATTCCTATGCATCCCCTTTGCTGTAGTAGAGTGCAATGACAATATTAATTTGGACAAAGGAAAATTGTAAAAAACTTGACTTGTAAAAAGACTGATTGCAGTTGTTCATGCATCATTCAGTTTCCAGGCAGTATCTCATTACAGTTCTTTTCACTGTAGACTGCAGCAAGGATTAATAGATAAGAGAGAAATATAGTCCATATCATACTGGAAGAGTCCACTATTTTTTGTTCTTGTACACAGGAAGAAAACCATATTTCTTTTTGTCAATTTTTGATCATTTGAAATAAGTCTGAGTGATTTCCCCAGATTATTTTCCAGGAGCATGAATCCTTTGAAATGCAAGAGCCTGCCTTGAATAGTTACAAACTGAGCAGTTAGTTTACTATATGAGCTGGGGCACAGCCCCAAGATTAAGACGCCATTATTGAGATTCCAATCTTGGTTTTATTTTGGCTGGCAATGGGACCGCAAGCTGGTAGGAATCGTTAGCACAAAATTGATGTTCCTTTCCGAAGGTTTAGTTTTCGTAAAAAAGAACAGTCTTCAAAGAAATGTTGCTCTAATTAGAGGTAGGCAGCAAACTTGAACTTTATCCTTACTTTGTAGCTGTTCCTCTCTGAGTGATTTGCCTTCTCCCAGCACTTTTTCTCCATTGGTCACCTTCCTGTCTTTCCACAGTCAGGAAAATGGGACACCTGGTGTAAATATTTTTGTTCACTAAGGATCAAATACTATTCTTGTATAGAATTGTTTTTGAAGCCCTAGCAGTCGCCTGCTAGTGAAAAAGAACATTTTTTATGTGTTATCTTTAATTACTCCTCAGTAAATAGTCTGTGTACATCTCGTTAAAATTTCTTACCAAATTAAAGAAATTTTGAGGCTAATGTAGTTGTATTTGGTAGTCATTGTGATCTCTAGATAGTGTAATGTTTCCTTTATTTATTCTTGAGATTATTAGAAGTATTCTGGAAAGCTGTTTTCATATGGGGTTTGACTACACTATATAAAATTGTAGGAACTTAATGAAAACAAATTCACATTCACTTCAAGATAATGGTGTTCAACATTGAGAATACCGGCAGTATAATGCAGTATGCTGTTTTTGAAGTTCATTGGATACCCAGGAAAGATCATGAGATGGTTTTTTTTGTTTCTTTGGGGTTCTTTGTGGGTTTGGTTTTCTTTTGACTGATCCGAAAGCTTTTACAAAGTGCCTCAACTGGAACTATGCCCCATTCCTCTCCCCAGTCAAATGAGAACTGCTACTTTTTTAGCAATACCTCAAGCCCCATACCATCAGCTATCCATCTGACCCCATTGGTCTGTCAGAATTGGAAAATTAATTTAGATGAGTTTTCTTTAAAATATGATGAGCCAAGGGGAAAGCCATCCGTTAATACTGTAGGCTTCCCATTGGGTTGATGCTGAGTTACTAAGGTTAGTTTTATCAATTTATTCACCAACCAAGGTAACTGGAGAGGGAAGTTTGGATTGCAAAAGGACTGTTCTTGATGTGCATGGGTTAAACTCTGATCCAACATTGCTGAATTGTTGATACTGGTGTCTTTCAAATAATTTGGTGTACTTTGGGTTTCAAGGCACCTCTTCTTGTCATTACCTAATTAAATAAATAGGTAAATCTTTTGTTTCTAAATCACGGTACATTTAGTTATGAGAACAAGAAACAAAAGACAGCAGACTAAAAGAAGTATTTTGATAAAGTTGGTTCTGCTCGTTACAAAAATTTGTAACAATGTCTACATCACCTGTCATCTGTGATTTGACGGAATGGTGAAGTAGGCTAAAGATTATGTCAAGGAATGATGTTGTACTTTAAGGTTCAACTGTTTTATATATTTCTAGAATGCTAGACCCCATTCCATTTCAGTACCAGCGTGGTGTTTGTAGAGTGCAGCATAGGGAGCAGCTGTCTAACATCAAACCCAAAATGGCAGCTTGACACAAATCCATCTGATCTGACTGTAGCAGAGGTCATAGGTCACTGTGTATACCCTTTCTTCCTTGGCAGCAAATGCAGCTAACTGAACCCAGGTGTTTATTTGGAAAGACAAGCAGTTTATCTGACTGTGTAGCCTACGAGTGAAGTGTGAGGGTGGAAAATGGTGTTGTAATTTGAATTTAACAAACTTGATATTGGGAAAGAAAAGAATTCCTGTGTGGTTTCAGGGAAAGGGGTATAATCTCTTGGTAAGAAGGTAGAAAATAGAGACATTAGTCAGCCTGTAGTGTAATGCCTAAAATTATATTAGTCTGTAGGAGTCTTTGAAGTTGTTCTTTAATTCAAACAGTCTTATAATAAAGAGAGGTACTGTTTCAATGCCTTGCCATGTCAGTCAAGGCACAATTATATATGTGGGGATATATAGGAAGATAAAGGAGTGAAGAACATAAATACAGATACATGAAGCAGTATATGTGGTGGAAATCTGTTTCTTTTAAATACAACTCGGAACCTTTTGTTCTTGTCATACTCGAATGCTCTCCATATCAGAATTTGAAATAAAGTTCAGAAGTGTTTGACTCGCACAAGCTTTTCAGTCATGTAAGCTGTATAATTCAGTAGTTGCTCTTTTCCTTCTTGAACCCCTCTTTCAGGAGTTTCTCACATTTTTGTAGCATAATATATTAAAAAATGTCTTTAGATTTGATTATTTCAAACAATGAAAATATCAGTTATGCAGATAGTAGAAGGTGAATTTTCTTAGTTGTTTGATATGGGATATATATTTGTTGGCATTAACTGAAGTCCACAGTTGTGGTGACTTAGTGATGCAGACAAATCACAATAGGTACCTTCTACATAGATCCAACTACTCATAATCTGTTGCCAGTTAGTGATATTGTATGTGACAGTAACTCGTATGTCATGATCTCTCAGAACTGTGAGAGCATTATGCAAAAACTGTTTCTTCCAGTTTGCATGGAATTCAAACCCCTGAATTTTCTGGCCTTCCCTGTTTTATGAATTGATGGAGTACTCCAACACTGATAACTTAGCACATTTTTGGAGCTATTTAAAAATGAAAATTCAGTAGTGAAATGCTAAATGAAAAAAATGACCTTATTATACAATTTGATGTGCACTGCAGATTTCCGCATAATAAAAAGATTTTCTCCACTTCTGGAGGTGCTTCCTAAGGCACTATAATAAAAGGGAGAAGTACGATTCCTTGTATATGTAGATGTGTGCATTAAGACTGTCTATATTTTTAATGAGCATAAAGGATAAAAGCTTGAGTTCACTATAAAAGGATTTTAATAGTATGCAGTTCTAATAATGCAAACAAGAAAAGGCATTCTCTGTAAAATTTGGTAGAATAAAAATAAAAATTTTATATGATAGGACACAAAAGGTCAAGTGCAACATTGTACAGTGAAATGAATTCAGGGAAGACTTACTTTAGCCCCCGCAACATTAAAATATCATTATGTTCTTTAATGGGATTGGGAGCTATTAACAACCACTGATTCAGCACAGGGATGAGGGTTTGTTTGTTTTTGTTGAAAGGTTTTACTAATGCTGTCAAGTATGAGTTCTCTAGATAGAGAACAAGGTTTAGATGTATCAAGTCATCATTGTCTGACTTTTTTTTCCTGAATATTTTCAAGTGAAAAGTCTGCCTAACTAGAAACAAATGGATTATACAAATCTATTCTAACGCTGGAAGATTTAGCTGAAGGTCAAAAGGTCTGTAAAGGATTTGCTTTTACTTGTATGCACTGTAGAGGCATAATTGAATATTTATGTGCGTAGCTATGTTGGTAACTACTGTGATTGTTTTTAAAAGTGAAGTTTTAATGGCAAGTGATGTAGCCCAGAGTTCAAGGGAAGAATCTTTTTTCAGTACAGACTGTAAAAAGCTGGTAGTATTTTAGACAGAAGTGACATTTACTAAATCAGACTTTTATGCAATAATGTCATGCAACTGTGAAACTTATGCACTAAAGCACATTTGTTACCATAAATCTATTATCTCTAAAATACCCAATCTTAATTTTTCCAAATACAAATGACAATCAGAAAGTTGTAACAATAAGACACCTTTTTAAGATGTGTTGCAGCTAGAGGCGACTCTAATTAAAACTTTAGATTTCTAAAAGGCCTGTCCAACAGATTGAAATCCTGAAATGAAGGAGAAATTTGAGTTATCTTAAAATTCAGTAGCTTTCCAGTCGAAGAAACCCCTTTTTCAGCAGAAAACAAAGTGATTATATCTGACTTGCTTAAGAAATATTATAGTGTGGAAATTCTCTATATTTGGGGATGATGTATATCTTCCTTGGGTGCATCCTACATTAAACTGAGTGAGAATGTGCTGGACTGTTAACCAGTCACCACCAAGGACACACACACCTTTTTTCAGGATGTTGCACATTTTGACATTTAAGGTTCTTGGTAGTGATTTAAAGATGACTGCAGTGTTTTTTGTGAATGGCAATTTGTAAGACGGTTCTTAAATATGTGATGTTATTTTGCTCTTCAGTTATTCTATTACTTTATTGCAGTTACTATTTAGAAAAAATATGTCTCCACCCTTTCTATAAATAGGGTTTTGTGTGGCTTTTTTTTTTTTTTTTTTAAAAGGGCATTTTGGAACTTCAGAACCCTATTTTCTAATTAATCATATGTGTTATGCTTGGCAGTCTAAGGGTGGAAGCAGCCTTTTCTCCTTCCTTTCCCCTATATTGTCTCTGAACAGGATTTCACAAATAAGGTGCAATATTTCAAGAGAATGATAAGAAATCAATTTAGCTGTTTCAAATGAGTGACTCTGAAGATGTGTTAGACTCCTGGTCTTCTGTTGCTGCAGTGTGACATTAAGCCAGTCAGTACATCATTAAAGTCTTGAGTAACTTAAACCAACAAGTTTTTTTGTTTTGGTGTTTGGGGTTTTTTAATCAACAATAAAATGTATGTTGTTGTGTTTGTGGGGTTTTTTTGTTCTTTTGAATAGCTGAAATGTAATTAAATAAAAACTAGTTTTGCTCTTGTTTTAAAAAAAGAAGTTGGAAAGATATTTGAAACTTGATTTTATGGGTTAAAAAACAGAAATGAAAAATTTCTTTTCCACTTATGTTTTCTTTATTTTTTCTATAATGATTTATTTTTGAAATGAAAAAACTTTCCTTAATGGATATATTAAAAATGTGAGAAGCTACCTGAAGTATAATTGCTTTGAGAGAAGAATGTCTTTTGATTAGCTCCCAGAACTGGTGATCAGAACTTCTGGGTTCTCTCCCATCAATTAGCTGCTGTGTGATCTTGGATTTTGTATATATCAAGTAATGGGATGGGAATAATAAAATTATCTGTTTCACATGGGCATTAGTAATGAGAGCCTCAGATGGAATATGCTGTATGGCTGTCACATGCTAATGTGTTTGATGTATGTCCAGAGATGTTTATTTTTGAACATGTGAATATTTTTGTAGCCCAAAACAATTCAGAAGGATCTTTATTAAGGTAAAGGATGAACTACATTATGATACACTCCACTGTTTTACTGCAATAAGCCTGTCCTTTTTTGTATTGTAGGATTGTGAATGGTTCCCAAAAGGATAAGATACTTTTCCCTATGTTATGATAAAGGATGATGCAGTTTATCATTAAGTTGTTGTCTATTACAAGAGGTTCATAAATCAAATTAGTACTTTTGTTTAAAAAAAAAAGTTAGTTGTGGCTTCATAGGGCTAGTAAAAAGAGTCAACAAGAGGCCTATTTTTGTGCAGGGCTACAAATGTACAAAAAAGGCTACCTTCAGAAGTGTAGGGTCATAATTTATTACATTCAATGGATTTACATTTCCTATTCTCAAATTTTGCATGTGTTAAATTTTCTACATGACTTTCAGGGGAAAGCAGCTCTGTCAGCAGAGTATGCAAAAGCAGCAATATTCTCAGTATGGTGAGCAGGAGATGACTGCTTAATCCTGCAGAAGTACCTCAAACTACCTCAGCAGTCCTAGATGATGCATAGGAATGGTGGTGCAGGAGGATCCATCATTCTCATCTCATTCCCTGTCTTTAGCGACTTAGGTTGTTCTACTTCCAGTTTCATTTTACTTGAGAAACACTGGAAGAGGAACAAAAATAGAACACAAAATAATGAGATGGCAGTCAAGAGGCAAGGATAAAGGTTAAGAAGGGAAAACAGGACATTAAACTGGAAACTACAAATTTTTTTTTTTTTGCAGTTCAAAGAGCATTCAGTTGTACCAAGTAGATAAAGATTTTTTTTTTTTTCTGTGCTTAATATATTATGCAGAAGATAGTAATTTTGGTTCATCATTTTATACAGGAATACAAGTTCATGTACCTTTTACTTAATTAGCTTTAGGAGATTCATTTCAGATTTAAGGCTTTATAACAACTCACTTTCTGACTCACTGGATTATGCTGGAAATATCTTGAAAACATCATGTTTAGGATTCCATTCTAAATAGAAGGATGCCTAGTTTAACAGCACTGGATCAAGGTCAGGGACTGAAGAGCAAACTCAGGCTAAATATTTCACTGAGATCAGCTGGGAGCTTTAATAGATAATGAGGCACTTGATCAGGTCAAGGCTTTTTCCTAAGCTTGACTTTTTGGATTGATTTAAGATTTTTTTTTTTCCTTGCTTGTTTTATGAACTACTATCTTTTTTTTTTTTTTTTTTAACTTCACATCTAGGTATGCTTATAACGACAAGTCAGTTTTCAGTAAGACTGAAATCTGATGTTGTAGTACTGAAACCCCTTTAGCAGCCATGTTCACCTTCCAGCATGTTGATCGCTTTTACTGCTGCCTGAAACAAAGTAATGATAGTAGTTGGCCCTGGGCTAGATGAGAATGGCTTCCCAATTTTGAGCTTCCATCTGTGCTGGATGTCTTTGTCAATAGTTCATTCACTGTTGATTTTGGAAGTCACATCTCTAGTGACTTTTAAGTCACTATAGGTAGAAATAAAAAGGGCTGCCTGAGTACAGTTGTACTTTAAGATAAACTCCAAATAAAGAATGTGGTCAATAGACAGGAAGCTTTTTGTATTCTTGAAGCATTGTGTCTTGTAATATTTTGACACTTATCACAGCTAAATAATTAAAATAAGAAAATCTAAATTCTTGTTAAACTATTTCAGAGATATTTTTTATAATGTAATAATTGAAGACTGTACAAGGAGAACTGTCGGTGGTAATACAAGAGGAGTAGGACACTCCAGTAGCTGGAAATAAGCAGGAGAAAAAAAGGAGGAACAGTTGTTAAGAAGACGGGAAAGAAATATATAAGAGGAGACAGCAGCAGGAGGAGGGGAGAGTAAATCATAACAGGAACAGAAGTACGTTTCTTGCTACCTTATAAAAAATGAATTACATCAGAATTCTGGAATATTTTTGCAGAACAACTAGATCCTGATCTTGGTTTCTTAGCTATGAAGTGTGTCCATTCGGTTTTTTGGTTCTTTGGTTTTTTGTTTTGTTTTGGTTTTGTTTTTTTTAATATATAATGTCAGTCATTTTAGTAAACTTAAGATTTATTTATTTAAACAACGATACACTGATAGGGGATCTAACACCACTGTTTTTGTGAACATGCTTTTTTGGAAAAAAAAATGTCTTTAAAATTACAAGTAATTCACCCTTCTTGAACAGCTGCTGTTTCATATTCAAGAAAAACCTATCGTGTATGCTTTCTTGAGGAGATGCTACTTTCATTTTGTCTCTCTTAATACAACTTAAATGTTCAGATGAAAGAATTTATAGATGTTTACTAATGGGAAATCATGATTCATCCAACTCTTACAGCACTGTTTTAAGTAACATTTAAAAGGAGGAAATGGACTGGTTTTGCCTTCATCTACTTATGAGTTTCTTGTAAATTGTACTTCATAGGGCAGAAGCTGCCTCTACGTGGGTCGTGGTCCCCTAGAAGTCATGAGTGGGGCTCCATGAGAGGTCTGCCCTTGTACGCAGTGAGAGGAACTAGTGTGTGAGTCTTGACAGTCCCCTGGTGCCCCAGGTTTTGTGGGGCCAGGCTGTGAATTTTCCTGGCCCTGATAAAAAGGAAAGCCCCAAATGGAAACACTGAAAATGTCAGTGTTTTGCTGACAGAGCCCACCAATGAACTCAACCTACAACATCAAGATACGTTGAAGTCTTTTGGGAAATGAGTGAAATCTAGTCTCTTGGTTAAATTATTTTAAATAACAGCTACAACTAAAATCTTTTGAAGTTATAAAGTGCAGTTAAGAATCTATCTTTATACATACCTTTTGTGTACCCACAGTTTTGCAGTAAACTGTATCCCAACCACCAAATTTAGAGTCACGTGTAACAAAAACGTTATTCCTAGCATGCAGTCATTATTAACTCTGATCCGGTAATGCAAAACTGCAAACAACCACCAAGTGTAGATTAAGCTTATTCGCAAGTTCTGCTTGTGCATACTTCTGTCTACTTAATGTCTTGCTCTTCTTTACAGGAGCTTTAATACACAGAAAAAGCCTAGGAAGGAAAACAACAAACCACCAAAGCAGACCTGTGATACTGAGAGTACCTGAATGTCATAAGAATAGTAATCTTTTAGAAAGAATACAAAACCTCATGCATTTAGATTTGGCAAAATATATTTTTATGTATTTAAGCATATCTGCCTGCAAACATTGATATGAAAACTGAGTAATCAGTGTTATTAGTAGGCCAATCTGTTGCAATCTCCAAAATAATTTATTGTGTATTTAATTGAATGCCCATAATTTTCTGATTTATTTTAAAGCTTAATGTTTTTACTAGTGCTTACTATTTTTTTTTCAGTGAGGGTAAAAAAAAAAAACCAAAAGAAGCAAACCCATCCCCCATGCCCCCAAAATCCTAAAACAAAACCCCATAACATAATCATTCAATTTAAATACATCTAGTAAAAACAGGTTATCTTGCAACTTGTACCATTAAACAGAGATTGATTCTAGTCACACACACAAATGCACCATAATTGCACTTATGCTCTTAGCCATTATTAGGCATCAGACAGTATGAGAACCTAAAAGCTTTTATTATAATGTATGGAAGTCTCTGTATTTATGGAAAATGTGAAATTTCTTTTGAATGTCTGAGGTGGTTATATGAAAATTTCTGTGGACTAGCTAGATCAGGACATGAGTTTCAGTGCTCACCTGTGTTTTGTTGATACCTAAGGTATCAACATTGTTTCTCTGCATATTTGGGAAGCAGATACTGAAGTGTTATAGTGCACCTTTGGTATTAAGTTTCCACTAAGTTTGTAATATTGCAAATGGGAGTACAGATGCCTAATTTTAAACAAAGTACAGCATATAAACAATGTTAATTTAAAGATGCTAAAATTAAAATTAAGTGCATTGGTGATTTTTGATTACATACATTTTGTGTCTGAATGAAATGGTTGTACTGTGAGTTTTATAGTGTCAGAAAAGAATCTGGAAAACCAGCTGTGCATCTATAGCAGTGGGACTGCCACAAATACAGACCTACAATGTTCTGTACGTTTAGAACCATCCTCCCAGATGTTGTTGCTATTTTTCAAAATGTTTTCAGTCATCATTTCCCTTCAAGCTAGTTTTGGACAAAATGAATCTTATGCAGAATTGCAAGTCAAACCTTCTCTTTCTTTTTACTGAGCGGAGATGCAAAAGGATACGACTGAGGTAATAATTACATCCAAAAAATATTAAATATTCAAGTTTGTCCCTTTGCATTTGTAGCTTAAAATATTCTGAACAATAGCTATATATTAATGAATGAATACCATATTGTTTTACAGTGCAATACACTTTTTAATGCTGATAAATGCTGAATTCTGCCACTCTTTTGTTTCCTTCCTTAGTGCTAATAATCACAATTTCTTTGGTCAGGAAAAGAACTTCAAGCTCTTTCTGCATCTCTGCGTTCTCACCTGCAACTCAGCCCATTACTATGCAGCATGGAAGCAATTTTCAAAGAGAAATTTAGTTTTTTGTTAAAAGCATCCAAAACTAGTCTCCTCAGCAGTCTGTTATTTGTAGGTACAGAGCCTACCATATTTTTTTTTTTGGTAGCTTATTGCTCCCGATGACTCGGAAATCTTAATTCCACAAAAAAATCATGTTGTTATAATTTCAAGGCACAGATCTTAATATTAAGTTGTATTAGTATATGTAAATGACTAGCATTTCCTATGACCTACATTAAAACTGTATGAAATTAACTTTTTATGATATAATTAAGAAATATTACATTGTTTCATATTTACTTGAAAGTAATTTGGAATGCCTCAAATATTTATGAACTTTAGGGATTATTTTTCCTATGAATAATACAACTTTTGTTGTGGTGTCATCCAAACTAACCTACCTGATTATTTTGTGGGATTATTCAGTCATATATATGTAATAGAAAAATTTACCAGCTGTTATTTAATAATTATGTATAACTGCACGCAGATCTATGTTAAAGTACAGGACGTTTGTTTTATTTATAGAAGGTAAATTGTCAAGGTCTTTTAAATAGTGTTTTACTTCACAGTCATTTTTAGAAAAGAATGCAGAACAGTTAAGAGTGTAGTTAGCAGATTTTTTTAAATGTACAAATCTTATTATAGTTAATTACTGTTTTAGAAGGAAGAAGAATAAACGGATGGATTTTTTTGTCTAACTTATGCTTGAGTGACATACAGATTCACACTAGCCACAATTTGAAAAAAGGTTTTGGATTTATGATGGGAGATGATTTAAGAGGTCACAATGAATTAGTACTAACTCCTTCCATAAGATATAATATACCATTGATTCCATGTACTAATTTTCACTATAATCTATTTAAATATCTATTTTGGGCATACTAATGCTCGTTAATATACGTTACATGTACATCATCTTTAAGTCTCATTTAAAAATTGATTAATTAATTTTGTTCTGCTGGATAAATTAAGCTAGTTCTTCAGGTGTGAGGTGATTTTATGCTGTTGAGACCTTATGGTACTATATAGCATATGTTACAGCTTTGAGGACATCTACCCAGTTGAGAGAATAAATCTTTTGTCTGGGAGACAGAAGATATTAAACGGTCACTTCTTTCTTTGTGAGAGGAAAAACTTGGGAAAAATTTGTGTACTGCTCCTATGAAGCAGTAGTAATTGATCAACAGAGGCTGGTCAGTCCTGTGCAGGATTCTGCATAATGAGACTTAACTCTTCGCTGTCATTGACATCACAGCTTATAGCTCACATCTAGATTTCCGTTTCCATCTGTTTCCTCTGGAAGTCAAAGGCCTTCTAGGAAATGGTTTGGAGACTTTTTTAGATTTCCTCTGTGTTTCTGGACAGTAGAGACAATGTAGGTGAGGAAGGCAGAGATAGTATTAGGAAATTACAGCTAACCAGTTTTACATGGAGTTGGAGAGTGTGCACAGGTTCCAGAAGCAGAAGGGATCTGTGAGGCTGACCAGCCACGGCCAACTTTATGCCCTGGATTTTGATGGCTCATGCAGGGTTTTACTGAATTTAAATTGAGAACTTGAGAATATGGGTAGGGTCTTAAAGTTTACTTCAGATTAACTCTCTGACTGTGAACATACCTGTCAAGTTGTGTTGCAGCTCTGAGGGCCGGCAGTCAGTGTAAGTAAAAGCACTCTTAGTCCGTTCTGCCTGACATCTTCCACTGTGACCCATGTTCATAGCAGGAGTGTTGCTGTGCAAAACCTGTGCTGTGTAGCTAGCACCCTTACAGAAACATGCTCTTCCTTTGAGAGAGAAGCTGAAGGTAAACTGAACAGCTACAGTTTGCCTGCCTCCTTCACACTGTCTTACAGAAGAATGTATGGAGGAATGATTTAAGGGAGCAGAGGATACTTATTCTCTATTATGTGATGATGATGGCGCTCTAGAAACCCTACCATGAGGATGAGGATTTCAGAAAGAAAGGAAAAAAACCTACAAATTCTTGACAATATATATTGTCTCAGGTAAAAATAATAGATATATATTCTGACATTGCTCAACTTTTGAAATCACTGTGCTGTTTCTCAAGTAGTCTGAAATATATTCAGATGGTTCTTATTGATATATCTTGCTAGCAGGCAGCTACTTGCAGAGCCTCTGCAAGTATGATGTGCTTTACATGTGGAAGTTCTTGAAAGGTATGTAAATTTAACAGGCTGCCAAAGAGCATCTTTAAATTAAGACACCTTAAACTAAACTGTTGCATTGATGATTATCTAATTAGATAACTGGTTTCTAACTCTTGGAACCATACATACATTAAAAGAGTAGTTCAGTAAGATGTTTTCATTTGCACATAGATGTCCTTTTTTGTCTTTTGCATTACTATTTGATCATTAAAGGTAAAGGTTAAAATAAGCAGCAATTCAGAAATGAGCTCTGGTTTCAACTTGTTTGTATTTTCTTCTTACAGATAAAAACATGTAGAAAAAAGCAACCTGTAGTTTGCCTTGAAGTGGGTTATTTACACTTGAAATCTCGCAATAAAAATAATGATCAATTTAACCATAAATTCAGATGTTAGTTTTGTACCAGTGAATGTTTTATGTAACGTATCAAACAGCATTCAGGAAGTTTTGACTCTTGAAGCTTGAGATAAGCATGGAAACCTGCTTGTTTTAGTGAACAGTCAACACTGAATGCATGTGTATCATAATAAGTTTTGGGGTTCCCCCCCCCCCATTTAAAGCTGTGAAGACCACATTCCTGTACATTTTTTTTAAGTAATAAGTTTAATTACTGCAATAATTAGAGCATACTCAACCAAATACATTTACAATCATAGAACACCACCATTTTTTAGCATTTATTTTATAGAAATTATCCCATGAGCAGTGATGATGGAATCACTGTTACTGGTTTTGCTCTAGAAAGTGACTGGGAAAATACTTTGTCTTTGATATCAGAACACAACTATTATTAGGATACAGTTTCATGTTCTAGCACGTTTTTTAATGTGAAACAGAAACTAAGGATATAATTCATCAAAAAAGGGGTGCTGGAGAGCATTAGAAGGCTAATCCCTGTTCTATTTTTATTTGAGTTACTTCTTCTTACTAGAAATTATCCTTTTTTTTTTACATATTTAGTATTCAGTCTCACAGTGATAAGAATGGACTATTTTTCAATACAATTTTCAGTTTTCTACTTTGGAGAAACAAGTGAGGCTTTTCTATGTTGTAAACCAGCTTTTTCTTAACCCTTGCCTGACAAATGGCCAGAGTGCTTTGGAGTGGGGGAGTGTATTGGGAAGACGATAGTCAGGAGGACTGGAGCTGTAAGCCTGGGAGACCTTTCTGTCCCCCTTGCTATGTGTAACAGGAGAACCTTTGTATTTAACCTTTTGCTGATTGCAGATAGGTTTTCAGAGACTTGGCATCTGGTGAGCCATTCTCTGATGGGAAAGAAGAGTTTTAATAACATTTCAAATTGTGTTTGATTGAGCTGGATCAGTCCTTGTATATTGCAGGGTTTAATAGCAAATCCAATATTTGGTCTCGTGAAGGAGCGTTGTGTCATATTGGCCACCTCCCAAGGAGACGGGAGAATTTTTTTTTCACTTCTGCATTTACATTTTTTAGAAGTGGGATAGGTGAGATCAAACTTTTCTTATAACTTGCTTTGAATTATTGGTGGTGTAAAGATGGTTGTCTTTGGATTATGCCATTATTTTCAGCTAATGCTGTGGAAATGAACAGTAACAATACTAGGAATGGAAAGGCTTCTGTTTAGTGAGTACTGCTCAAAATTCTCTCTCTGTCACATAAAGCCATTGACTCAACATTTATCAAGAATGTATTTTATGAGGAAATGTGGGGATGGATGGGATGTATTGTGAGATTTGCATGGAGCGTAGCCCATTTCTGGCATCTCCGAAGTTACAGGGTGGAAGTAGAAAGTGTAGACAAGGAGCACTGAACAGATTCAGTGCTGGTAAAGCTTCCTAGCTGTACTGCAGACCTTGTACTATAATAACACTTCATTTTAGCCAATTTACTAAAATGGTCAGTAAAGCTTTTGGGCAAGAAATTTCAATTTCTGATTTACGTTGATGTAAAGCTCCACAGTGGAAAAACTGTCATAGAATCCTTCTCAGCCAGATGCTGAGTACTTCAATAGGTGTCTCATTATTTTACTTTATGTTTTTCCAAGTACTGGGAATTTTCTTTCTGTAAGTACTCCCTTGTCTGAGCATGTTAACCCCTAACCCTTGCCTATACAGAGAGGGACCAACAATTTGCCCTTTAAGAAATTCCCTTAGGAATGTAAGTAAAATACAGACTACTTTTGTTGAGATGTAAAGATGGGGATGGAGTGGAGGAAGTACCCTTACATTTATGTAAGGTTATGTAATTTATGTTGGTTAGGATACGTGACCAGGAAGTTGAGAGTATTGGTTCAATTCGTATTTTGCACTCAATCTAGTTTACTTCCCATGTATCATTTCCTGTCTCCCAGCTGAATATAATTGCTATCAGGCGGTAGATTAATCAGGAAGAGACACATAAATCTGTTGTTTTGGTGATGTGCACTCAGGGTAAACGGGGAAGTAAGATAGGAAAAAAAAAAAACAAACAGAAACCACAACAGTGCGACAGTATAAGTGGTGGAAAGGATTCCTCACCATAAGTAATGTCATGTTCAAATTAAAGCTCTTCTTTCAGATGTGGGGAAAGAATATGTACATGGATATCATCTGTTTGAAGGATGGATTTGAATTCAGAATTTTTACCATCTGAGTAAAAGTATGAGTCTCTGTATAACAGCTTCTGACTAAATTTTAAAACATCTTTTTAAAAAAGTCAAAATTATTCCAAAGGGAGGATTTAAGACTGTGTTTGGAGGCAACAAGATTATGAAGATGGGACTGTTTTAGGACTCGCACCTGTTTGCTTCATAAATCTGAAGGTAGGATCCCCATTTATTTGTTTGTAAATTTTTTTTTTGTTGGACCGCTGTTATGAGAAATTTAGCTCTCTTCATGCAACAAGAGAAGAATCAAAATTCACCAAATTATTTCTTGATTTCTTTTTTTTTTTTTGTTGTATCATCGGTATAAAAGATCAGACTGTTGGATTTTTCAGTGAGGTGGTTTAAGTAGAGAGTGTCTGAGGATTTTAACCTAAGCTCTGAGGCACGTCATCGAAGAGTTATAATATATAGTGGCTTCTAACATGGGACATCACAGGAACTCAAGAGAAGCAGCAAACACGTGAGGTATTCCGGAAGCTACAGGGACTGTAAAAGACATCAAGTACATAAAAATTAGTAACGTTTGAAGTTCTGAACTCAATTACCTTATTTTGGGGAATTAAAGTCCCAGTAGGAGTGAAGGGATGGAATGGGAAAGAGTTAGTAAATAAGCATTATATTTGCCTAGAATGTGTGTTGAAATGCTAAATCTGTTAGTGTTGAAAAAAAAAAAAATGTTGAGGAGGACTTAGAATAACTGCAGTGCTTTTGTTATCCAGGCTTGTATTTATGCTACTTACTGCAGTCTACTCATTCAAGTATTTAAAGACCTGTTAAAGCTATAATCACTTCTTCACACATACATATATTTTTGTGTGAAAGACCAAGGAAGGTTTTAACCCTTACTAGCAGAAGTGGTTTTTTATAGTTAAGAGTAGAAATAGCAATGGATGACACGTTAGAAATGCTTCTAGAGAAGGGCATGTTTGTTTCATTCAAAATCATTATTGCAATTAGACGTGACCTGAACTTTCTGTAACAAATCATGTAAATTCTGAGATGGCTGATGAATGGATAGCAAGAAGGTGTACACTGACCGTAGTCCTTCTCTCTTTTGCCATGCTAAGGTTATATTATGCTTGCTGCTCAACCTTTCAGCTGCTCTTCTCCATTAGAGCAGTCACAAGCACAGCAGTTCATGATCATAGGATATGTGGGAAGCTGGTTATAGCATCAATATCTAGGCTTCATGGGTCTCATATAGCAAGCATACATTCTTTTTGTGTAATACTGGTTTTAATAGCTTACCGCAATGTATTCTGTGCATTAGCTTGGTTTTTTCCAAGTGTGCAAGAATGACGCCATACAGGCAGTCTGCAACATTGAAGTTCATAAAATCTCATGTATTAAACAACTGACAATAGCTTTTCTGCCCCCACAGAAAAGTAAAGAAGGAGTGGTATGTATTTTTTTTCACCTAGAATGTTGGTGGCACTTTCCTATTCATAGAACTCTGTTTCTAATGTTGAAATTTTTGAAGCAGACACTTGAAAATTGTACAGAATTTTTGTGTGTTGTAAATTTCCTTATTTTTGTGACCTTGCGATGTGACAATGTAGTAGTGGAATTCTTCAGTAATAAATGTACACAGTTGTGCAGTAGAAATGATGCTTCACCGCTGCAGCAGAATTTAAAATGGGAGCATGGTGTGATGGGAGCGATCCTGTGGTTTCCATGGCAACCAGGGAATGCCGGGCTCTTTGTGTTGTGGAAGGCAGTGGATAGTGAGCACTTCAATACATGCCAGTGTTTATTAAGACTATTAGGATGACAATTTCTGTCTAGTGCATTGCAATTTATGCCTAATTTAAAGTTTCAGTCTTTTACAGTGCCAGCTGCTTTCAACTCCCATCCCCTCTAGTGGAAATGGAGATAATTGGCAATGGTTAACAACGAGTTCTGACACCAGCAGCTCCGAGTGCATCCATTATTCTGTGAGGATGTGTGATGCATACAGGGAAGGCAAAGAAAATTAACTGTTCTGCTGAGGCTGCAGTGGCTTTCTGGTTTGTTTGTGTTTTGGTTTTTATTTGTTTGTTTGCTTACTTGGGGTTGGGTTTTTTTGTTGTTATTGGTTTTGGTTTTTTGAAACAATAAGAGTGTTTCATAAGTAATTTTGGACACTTCGGGAAGAACGACAGTTAAAATCTCTGTGGTTAAGCCAACATACCCAGAACTTGTTCTCTGTAGGAGTTTCAATTTAATGAGCTTCAGAAACAATGTAAGACTTACTTACATGATCAAAAGTTTGGCAGGTTTGTGTTTAGTTATTAGCAGAGCATGGAGTTTCCTTTTGTGTAGAGCATCCTTGCCTTCTGGGGTGAGGAATTTTTACTCTATAATCAACTGAGTTTTCAAAATCCCAGTCTGTCATATACTTAGCAATGTAAAATTCTAAATAAAGATATACTGGCTTAGGAAAGGGATCCGTAATGAGATACCAGCTACATCACAATCTCTGTTCATATATACTTGGAATTTGTGCCCATTGGATTAATGGAAGCAACTATTGTGTTTGCTTCAATTTATCTGATCTGGAAGATTACTGGAACTATGCCACTGAGCTTAAAAGACCAATTATGTTTTCTGTGCCATGATGTCTCAGTAGTTTTGTGTACATGTTTTTTAAAGCAGGATTGGCTGGTGTCTGTCCTGCTAGCTTGGAATGTGAGCAGAGCAAAACAAACAAATCTTCCTGAAAGTGTCTAAGAAGACACTAAGAAGCTCTGTAACCCTCCCTGAAGGGTCTGAAAGGGATGCTGGACTCGGGGTTTTTTCTTGGTGGTTGTCTTACTCAGTGGTTACTCAAACGTTCACTTGCTACAATGGGACAAGTCTAGAGCCTGTTTTGGTTCTTTGTGCCATTCCTTTGTCTAAAGTTCCATTCTTCAGCTGTTAATGTAAATATTTTTAAAACTATATACATAAAAATGTTAACAAGGTGATTTTTTGCTGTTCATTACTTATCTTCATTACAATATTTCTCTTTAATTTTGCTAAGTGGATTATAATCATAAGTATCCAGTCTGATAACATGAAACACCTATATTTTGAGGTTTAAAGAGATAAAAGCAAGACATAAAAAGACTGACCTTTGCTTTGGGGTCAGTGGGCTTTGAATCTGGCCCCTAGTGTCAATCATTTTACACTGACTTTAGAGTAACCTTACTTTTCATTAAAGACTATACTATATTCTTGAATGACTTCATTAATATCTGTTCATCCTTTTAAATTCCTGTCATGTAAACAGGAATTATGGAGTGAAGTGCTGAGTATGAAAAAGTCAGCAAATGAAGCAAGTGGGTGGCAGTAGACCAAAGCTGATTTTCAGAAGGTTGAATTATTCAGGAAATGTACTAGAAAAAAAAATCACACTTAGAGTGGATTTCTTATGGGACTAATAAGAAATCCCATAATAGTAATTTCTCTGTTTCCATGTGCTTTGAACCAGTCGCCCATCTCCCATGACTGATCTGTGTATGTATTATGTTTTTCCCTTTCTCTCTTTCATTTTATTTCAATGTTATTGCATGTTAACCCATTGGAATTATCTGCTTGATTACATGTTTTAGTCATTGTTTTTCTGCTAGAGTAGCCTGTATTTTTAGTGGTCTTCAAATATCATGTATTAAATTAAATGCATTTGTTTGAATTGTTTTAGAGTAGGAAGAAAAATTCCATAGGTTTAAACCAGATCTCTTTACTCCAAACATCTTGATTCTGCATGTACACAGTAATGTGAAAACCTTCTACTTTACCTAGTTTTCCAAATTCCTACAAATTGGACGTGCAGATTTTAAATTAAGGTCAAGATTCTCCCTCAGTACATTATGTACATATAACTACATCCTTCTTTTCAGTAAAGCATTTCACTGTCAGTTCTGATGTTGAATCAACAAAGATAAATTATTCAAATTTTATACTTCATTATAATATTATTACCTATTATAATATTGTTTTCTTCCAATCTTTCTCTAGAAAAAAAAATTTACTTTCTTCTCTATGTAGTTTCAGTATGAATTCATCAAGCGAAAAATAGCCTATATATTATCTTAAGACACCCTCTAGAACAAAGGTGTCGTTATGATAAAATTTAGTATGAGATTCTCAGTAGTTGGCATCTTAGCAGGCATTTTCAGGCAAGAAAACAAGCATGAAATGGACATGGGGTCTGAACTTTGTTGTCCTAGTTTTGCTGACATTGATGTTCAACATCAGAGTAGGACAACTTTGGTTGTATGGAGTTGGTAGGATTATTTGGTTTTGACTGCCATTCTTGTGCCATTCTCAGTTATTTTGAAAATCACTTGTCAGTAAACCTGTCTCAAAGAGGAAACAGAAATGATCTGATGATGTCAAAATGCAAAAGAAACATTTTGGTTTGTTCCTAGAACAGTAATAGTAGTGTAATATGCAGGGATCGTTATCCTGGAGGATGGTGGGGGTTTTGTGTGTGTGTGTGTGGTTGCTTGGTTGGCTGGTTGGTATTTTTTAAGCCCTTGAATCCATCAGAGGGAAGAAAATAAGTTGTTGGTTGCGAGGAGCCATACCTGTTAAGACTGCACATCTGCAAAGCTAATGATGAACTCAAACCCATTAGAATCATAAAATGGCTTGGGTTGGAAGGGACCTTAAAGATCATCTAGTTCCGACCCCCCCTGCTATGGGCAGGGACACCTTCCACTAGACCAGGTTGCTCAAAGCCCCTGGTCTTGGTTCTTAGCTGTCAGAAAGATGCCTACCACAGCTTCTCCCTTCTTTTTATTGAAGGACTTGCTATATTTTGTACTAACTGTCCTCTCAGAAATAACTGCTGCATCTGCTTTTAATTTGAGCAACCCAGGAGACTTTCCTGTCTACATTCTTGTGCCATACAGCTTCATTTATATGTGCCTAGTGTTTGTATAAAGCACAGTAATCAGAATTAACAGTTTTTCTTGCTAGCTTTTGAGTGACGGTTCTAGAGGTTCACATGGCTGTCAGAGGAAAGTACATGAGAATCAAGGCTTATGGTTTTATTCCAGCTTTTGCTGTAAGTAAAACACATTGCCTTTGTTTCTCTAGTAAGAAATAATCACAATGGAATATAATTTGGTTTTGTTAAATAAGTGGGTTTTAATTAGTTTTTGGGTTTTTTTTTTTCTGTTGGAATGTTCAGAGTCCTGTCTCTGCGTTTTCTACTACAGAGCAAGGTAGGTCATCATGAAGTACAGCTGCTTACTGATTCATCATGTGTCCTCTTATCCTACTACTTTTTTGTAGTTAAGCACTTACGCATTCAGAAGAAGCATTAAGAATAACTGATATTTTTGAAACTGTGTAATGAGAGAGCTTATCTTTCTGAATTCTATCATCATTTGCATTCAGCTTCTATAACACTGAAAATTCTTGCTTTATCTGTACATTTATTTATTGGATGACCTGCTCATATGGTGAGAATGTGAGACTTCTCTGTCTTTTTCTCACTTTATTCATGTGTGTGTGGAGTCATTTATATAATAAAAGTTTTGGATCTTCGATATGATACTAAATTGGTTCTCTTTATCATATGATCTTTTAGATACCAAGTTGGTACTTTATTAATAGGTAAATGTTTTGATAAGCAGTAATTTACTATGAATCCTACCAGTGTAGGTGGAGAGCTCAGGGACCTATGAGGATTTTCCAGAGACAACATTGTGACTAGTAGCATTGGTAGTGATTTGGGGGGGATTGTTTTCTTATCAGATTCTTCACTTGGAGATATTTCAGTGCGTCTTCCCTTTTCTAGATAAATTGAAAGGAAGTTCAGAAACTCAAATAGAGTGTGCATCCATGTGTGTCTCTCCTGTGTGCATTCTTCTGAGGCAGAGATTACTCATGTGTGGTAATGATCTAAGATAGTATTTATTATGCCATTTGGTTACAGAGCTTGTTTAGCTGAAAACTTAGCAGCTCTAGAAGTTTGGAAGTTATTGCATTACAGCGAAGCATACCTTTTGGTAAAGGTGTATGGGAAAATAAAGAAATGACAGTATATTATGTTTATGTAATGATTGCATGATATGGAATAATGACAGATTTTTCTTTATGTCAAAACTAATAGAAATTTCCCCAAATTCTTGATTCTGTAAATTTGTTTTGCCAAACTTCTGTTTTTCAACAGAAACACTTTTTCAAGTATAATCCTTTCATGAGTTTCAGTTCTGTCAGTTCAGTTCAGTTCAGTTGATTTGCAGTTTTTCATGAGCTAATATTGGCATCTCTAAAACCTGAAAAAAATAAGGGAAGGATTCTAGCAAAGCTATCCTTTATTTGGAAAGTGGTAGGCAGGAACCGCAATTGCTCTGTGAGGTGAGGTGATCCAGGAGCCTCTTCCGTGGTGAGGGGTGTTGCTCCAAGCCAATGGGCCGATTGATCCTTCTCCTCTGACAGTCCTGGAAGGAGCCAGGTCAGGGGCTTCTGGTCACTCTGACTGGGTTACTGGGGTTCCTCAGTCTGTTGCTGTTCCTCTGTGCTCCTTTGTGTTTATGGAGATTAGCCTTTAATCAAGGAACTTAACGAAGCCTTCTGCAGTTTATGTGACAACCATGTTGAATCTGAAAACATGTAATTGCTTATGACTTCAATCTGGAGAGGTTGGTATACACCGTAACGCTAGTATCTCTTTCTGATACTTATTCCTTATAGATATAATGCACATGAGCCTAAACCAATGGGTTTTTGATGTAGAAAGTGTATATACACACTTGAAACAGAAGTATTTCAGGCTTTTGGGTTGTTGAGGGCTGCTTTGTGAAACAGCATCAGTGTGATGGCAAATATAAGCAAAGGCTGAACACATCTTTATTATTTATTTCCTGCAAGCACCGCAGATGTGCATTTATGGTAAGCTGTTTGTTATCAAGTCTGCTAATGTGAAGCTCTCTTCAGATGTATTTGCATCATTGTTTGGATTTGAGACAATTCCTAAAAATGCTTGAGTTTAGGGAGTGGCAAATACTTTAAAAACAAGAAAAGGTCTTTTAAGATCTAGAAGCATTAATGTTTCATTTTTAACATAAATTTTAAGAACAAAGTGCAAATGCATTCGCTACCAATAGACACAGAAACCAAGCACTACAATTGAGTATGTTAGTTTAACTAACCTGAAGATATTATCCATTTATTAAACAGTGTGTAAAAATGCTACTTCACTAAAGACAGTATTATATGTAATTGCAAGATTACGAATACACATTTTATATAATATCAGAGTACCCAAATTTGCCCATCTTGATAGACTGCAAATTCTTATTGATTCTGTGATAAAGCAACTACAAGTGTTGAATAACAATGGCAATCATGTACTGAGCAGTTTACTCAGTGTAAAAGTCATAGACTAATAATCCAGTTTACTTTCCAGTAATTACCTGTGAACTTTTAAATTATTCCTAGCTTTTGATGTTCATTAGTCACTGGAAATGAAAATGGCAGGGAAACCAATAGTGCATAATTTGGAACATTTTTAATGTTTATGGATTTCTTAGCATTATTAGAAAATATAAGTGATACTGCTCTTTCAGATCAATAGAGGCACATATTAAGAACTATAATAATTGCCTTCTCACGGACAATGATTTAACACTGTTGGAAGTGATGCTGAGACTACTGATTTCTTACATCTTCATTAGTGAGCAATGAAAACAGCAGGTTAAAAAAAAATCTTAAGCAGTTTTTTTTATTAAGCTCTTGGCACAGTTAATTATCAATTTAATAGAGTTACCTACTGATATTTAATAAGGTTGCTTTAAGGTTTCAACTGTCCCTGAACTTTAGTTACAGTCACGACACTAGCAGTGGAAAATATCAACTAAGAGAAGTATTTAAAATAGCTTTGATAGAAGTCCTTTCCCTCTTAAACTGAAACTTCATAAATAAATGTTGGTTCACTCTGCCTGAGTAAACTTCTTATGATGTCCTTGGCTTGATATATCAATCTGCAGAAATGTATTAAAATGCAAATTCATGTATTTCAGCCCTTGGGCTATTTCATTCTATCCCTAAAAACCAACCAACCAACCAAACAAACAAAAAACAAAAGCAAAAAACAAACCAAAAAATCTTAATAGTCTACAAGGTATTAAAAACAATACTCAGTTATCTAAAACCAATCAGATTGAGCTTGTTTTATTTTCAAATTAACAGTGCTTAAAACACAGTTTATTTAATGCAGGACCTATATAAAGTTAATGGAAAAATATTATTTAATTGTGAATTTAAATTCAATTTTTAATAGGACAGGTCTTTTATTTTCCTTTTTTTGTGTGTATACTTTTAAAATATATGTACATTCTTGCAAATGAACTGACATAAAAAGGCGAGTCTGCTAGAGGAGGATATACTGTTAGGATATTTCTGCTGCATTTAGCAAGAGAAGTAAAGCTGAAAGACTATAGATAATGTGGGTTCTGGAGCTGTCCCTCTGAATCAAATATGTGATATTTGAGTTCTCACAGGCTTGATATTACATATTCCTTTATGATATCAAACAAAAAGAAAATACCCTAAGAGAGGAAGAAGTCACAGCTCTCGTAAAATAGTTAATTTGGTTGTCTGGAAAAGACTAGGGAGAAGGATGATCCAGGAAGGAGAACAGAGTGGTGGTTGTCTATAGGTTTGACAAGTGGAGCACAGTTTGCTTCAAAACAAATAATTTCACTTAATTATATATATTTCGAAGTTGTAAGTTAAATTTAATTGTAATAATTATGCAAAAGATCTGTATGTCAAAGTGGAAGTTTAGTGAAGGAGCAGACAAGAAATATTAGGGTGGAGACAGAACAATTTGGAAAGCAGCTGTGAAAATAAATGTCATAGAGCTGATGACAGGGCTTCATCTTGAATACCACGTTTATGTCAAAGCCCATTTTAAGATATAAAATGAATGCACCATTTAACAGAGGTAAGTTACAAGATGTGGAAAAAATCAGCACGTGAAAGAATACCATGCACACACTCACTCACTTGCTCTGTTTAACTTGGGAAAAAAAGAAATAGACCAAAGTGCATTTCCAGCTTTGTATAATTCCTCATGGAGTTCTGTGGTATTGACATTATTGAGCTGAAAGTTTAGGAAAGGAATATGTGAAGACATATATTGGTTTGATGTCAACTGATCTTGGAAATTAAGCAGTTTTGGATCTGTCTAGCAAAGTCCTGGGAGACCATCTGGAAATCCCGGGAAACTGGCAAACAAGCCAAGGTATCATAATACGGAAAAGAATACAGAAAGCAAAGGGGATGAAAGGCTCCATCTGGCTTTGCTGTCACTGCTGAGCTGACAGAAAAGTAGGAGGGAGTACATTGCTTAATATATAAGACAGAGAGTGTGGCCTGCAGAGGTACCCAGTGAACAGAAACCTGCCATGGTTAACTGAGGAGCCCACGAAGTGTGCGGTTTCCCCAAGTGGTTACTCTCGAGTGCAGTGGTGCTTTTATGCCATCATCCACCTTTACCATGGGAGGATAAAAATGGACAAAAAGGAAGGCATGCTAGAATAGTTCTTCTTTGTTGGGATATTCAGTGAATGTAAGATTAATCAAAAACTTACCTGAATTTAGTTCCTGGAGTTTTAACCTGTAAGAAAAGGAATATAATACTGTGGATTACAATCTTGGATCCTGCGGTCTGTACCTTTCTAATATAAATCCCAGAAGAATCCTGTGATTTGTTATACATTGTGATTAAGTAATAGAAAATTGAATCCAAAATAACATTTGAATCACTATAATGCATCAGAAGGAAACTACAGAATTTAATATTAGATGAACATTCAGATATAAGATTCACTCAGAGGTTAGCACGTCTTTTTAACTTGATCTGTTTTGCCTATGTGATCAATTTATGCATTTCAAATGTAAACCAAGATGAGTAAAAGACCTGTAGTACTGCTAAAATAAGTGTTCAGATGTTTGAGACAGTCTCTCTTGTGCTTTCTCAGGTTATTCCTATTTCTTTGTAAGATATAAGCCTTTTTTTTTTTTCTCTTAAGAGAAAAATGCAGATAAAATTCTTGATGCATTACATCAAACATTTAATTGGATTCCAATTTTTATGACTAAACCTTCAAGTTGTGTGAGCATTCATTTCTTTTCAGTGACCAACATTTAATGCTTTAGATAGTCTTCATTTAAGGATTCTGTTTCCAGATAAGTCAGTAACCTGCTCTGTTGAGGTAGAACAGTTGTCATCTGCACTGTAAAATAACAGCGTTCTATGAGAAGCTTTTAAGCAAAACCACTGTAATTTAGTTTGCTTAATGTCAGATATGAGTCTACACTACAACAGAAGTGCTCTAAATGTCAAAACAAATCAATTTTGCAAATGTCAGACCAACATTAATGAAAGCTCAGCTCTTTCACTAAGGATACTCTCTTAATTCATAATAAATACTACAGTATCTTGTACCGTGGCCATTTTTAACAGAAGAGAGACATGCAGTTGCCACCTTTGTAATGGATTTGGTTTCACAATTCAGGTACATCCTTTAAAAGCTTCTGTATTATAATGATAGAAGTTTCGAATCACAGAATAGTTTAGGTGGGAAGGGACCTCAGAAGGTCAGCTAGTCTATGCAAAGCAGGGCCCACTTCAAAGTTTGGTCAGCTTGCTCAGGGCTTGTTCAGTCAAACTTTCACTGTCAGCAATGATGGAGATTCCACAGTCTTCCTAGGCAAGCTGTTTCAGCGCCTAGTAAAAAAAAAAAAACACAAACCAACCCCAAAACAAGCAAACACCCTCCTTCCCCTCCCCCAAACAACACCTCGGAGAAGAGTTTGGTTCAGTCTTGTTTATAGCCCACCTTTAGGTAGCAGAAGACTGCAGTTAAATCCCTAGATAGCTGCCTTTTCCTGAGGCAAAACAGAGCTTCCTCAGTCTCTCCTTTTATTTCATGTGCTCCAGCACTCTCACCGTTTTAATAGCCCTCCATTTGATTCTCTCCAGTTCTTTGATCTCTCTCTTGCACTGGAGGACCCCAAACTGGACATAATGTACATAATATTCCACATATGCCTTCATGTGTTTCAGGTAGAGGAGGAGAATCACTGCCCTTGACCACTGATGTGCTTTTGGTAATGCAGCCCAGCAAGTGGGTAGTCATCATTGCTGCAAGGTTACACTGGTGACCCATGTTGAATTCATGGTCCACTCCAAATCATTTTCTACAGGGTCGCTACTTATCCTGTTGCCTGTATTGCTGCATGTTTTATTTGTCTGTTTTCTTGGTTTGGTTTGGTTTTGTCCTAGGTGCAGAACTTGCTTTTATTTTTTCTTTTTTTTTATACAACAAGAGGCTTTTGTCTGCCCCTTCCTCCTGCTTGTTGAGGTCCCCCTGAACCCTACCCTGCAACAAATGGACTGCTTCCCCACAATCGGTGTCAGTAGCAAATTTATGAAGAATGCATTCTGTCCCCTTGTCCAGGTTTTAATAAAGAAATTACAGAATTTTGGCTTTAGTATCAACCTCTGAGGAATACCACTAGTAAGTAGCTGCCAGTTGAAATTCCAGCCATTAACCATTATTCTTTGAAGCCAGCGGTCTAGCTGGTTTTCCACCCAACCTTCCATATAGTCCGTTTCTCCCCAGATTGAATACCAAGGTTCTATAGGAGATGGTGTCGAAGACCTACATGCAACATCCAGTGCTGTCCCCTTGCCCGCAGCGATTTAAAAAAAAAGAAAGCAGTCACGCTAATCAAGAGTGTTTTGCCTTGGTAAATTTGTGTGGCTGTTCCCAGCCACCTTCTTGTTCAAGTGCCTAAAAATGACTTCCCATAAATGGCCTTGCTCCATAACCTTCACAGGGACTGAGGTGAGCCTGACTAGCTGTAGTTCCCTGGATTTGTCTCCTTTTTTTTTCTTTTTCTTTTTCTTTTTTTTTTTTGGATGATGGGTGATCCCTCTGATTGTTATGACCCTTTGAAGCTGGTAGAGAGTGACCTCACATTAACTGAGTGGCTCCCTCAGCACCTGTGGATGCATCCCATCTGGTCTCATAGACTTGTATATATTGATTCCTAAATTACTCTTCCCGTACTACAAAAGTACTTCTCCCCCTGGAGCTCAGCTTCCTGGTGTGGAAACCTGGGGGACCTGAGGAAAACCTTGGCACTGAGAACTGAAGCAAAGAAGGCGGTGAGTACCTCAGCTTTTTCCATGTCACTACTATCCTTCAGTACCAAGGCCACATTTTTGGGATCTTCCTTTTATTCATGTTAATATAATATGTATATAAAAGGTACGGTTAAGTATTTTATGTTACATGGAAAGCTGGATATTTAGCAATTAATAGCTTGACTACTTTAAGCAGGTTAGTCCTGTCACTGAAGTGAAAACTCTAAGTGCCTTGATGAATTAGGAAAGAGAACTAGTGCTGTGTGACTCAGTAAACCAAGTGCAGCTAAATACCACAGCTGCTGTTTTGAATATCTGTGGCTCATTCTTTGAAAAGATTGTATTTGAAGAACTTTGAGATAGCGAAGAAATTTCAGACCACCAACAAAACACAAATTCTGCAGCAGGGAAGAAAACAGAATCACAATCGTCGCTGTTTGATCACTCAGCTGTAATGAAGTGAAGTATACAAAACAAATGCATGCTATACGGTTGGGCAGGGTACAACCATGTTACCTGTAAATGAGAGATGATTATACTCCTTGCAAACACAATAGACAGTTGCGCTTAGGCACTCTCTACGTGCATTCCCCCTTGGCCCATTGTCTGATACTGCATGAAAGGCAATTGCTTAGAGAAAGTGTTTTGTGGATACAGATGATATTTATACCATTTGGAGACCTCAGTAAAATTATTAGGAATGTATTTCCTTCACCTAAACACTTAATAAATTCTCATCAAACCAGAACAAAGAAATGTCCTGACAGGTTTAGGTATGCTGTTAGGTGATTACACTTCTTTCCTATATATATTGTGAATGGCTCACTAATCTTATAAAAAATGACAATTTTCAGATAAGTTTGTAGAAGGCGGCCATGTGATGGTTTCCTAGAAATCATGAACAACTTGTAAGTACTGTATTCCCAGATTGTGTGGCTACATCGAGACTCTGAGACTGGGGAGTACTCTCCAGTTGCTGAGTTTGACTTTGTCCTAGCATTTTGGAAAAAGAGCCAACAACCACTGATTTCCTGCCCCCGTTCCTTACCACCTTTCTTTGGAAAAAAATTCTCAGCATGAAAACTGGAGGGGCATCATGGAAGGCCAGGGCTTATTACAGAGTCTTCAGGACATGTTCTCAAGGGCATCTAATTATAAGGTAGCTAGTTTACATGGTGTCTTCTCTGCCATCTCGTTCGTCATGCAAGTTGTCACTGATATTAAAGAAAATACAATGCAAAGGCTCAATAAATGGAAGTAAGCTTTTTTAAGGAGTGTCTATGTCTATGTTTCATAACAATCTGCAAACAAGAGAAGGAACCACAGGAAGTCAGGCTCTTGCAGTTTTGACTAAAACTAGTTTGGCTGTTAGTTTGGCTGAAATTATGTTGTGAACCTTTATATGCTTGACTGAAATTATTTCCAATGAATGATAATGCACAAGTGTACAGCAAAACTTAGCAGGATAACAACGGCTGAAAAGAACATGAATGGGACCCTGTTTGTTCTTTCAAGTTTAAAAAAACTATAATAGTAGATACACTGGATTTTTCTTACTGGGTCGGTGTATCTTTTATTTCCAAACAGATATCTGTAGATTTAGAAAATGCCTTTGATTGTGCAGCCTGTTTTTGCCGTTTGCTCCGCTGGTAAGATACAACTTGAGATGCATTATCCAACATGGAATAAGGATGTGCATGTTTAATCAAAAGAAAAGTCAGAAAACAATGTAGCATTGTCACAATTTTTTTTTTCATCTGGGATAAATAATAATAGATTATTTGTATCAAACCAATTGTTTACTTCAGGATTGAAACCAATGGATCAGTACTTCAGTTATATTCCAGGTATTTAAATAGTGTAATGCAAAGTCAACAAAAAGCAGAGTTGTGCTTTTAAGATTATTCCTTTTGTTGATTTCAGAATCTGAAACATTTACCTTTACAAATCTCATTTCATTTTTAATTCAGTATACAGTGTGATTTCTTTAAGCCAGCTTTCACTTGATGAGGGCTCAAAGCAGACAGAAAAGTTGAACTTGTTTAAAACTTTAAGTTTTGAAAAATTTTTTTTTTGGCTATAATCGTCTTCCTTGAAAATGATTTAGCCTTTTGTGAACACCTCAGCAACTACCGGGTGTTGTGGTTTAACTCAGCAGACAGCCAAACACCATACAGCCGCTTGCTCACTCCCCCCTTCCCTACTGGGATGGGGGAGAGACCTGAAAAAAAAAAATTGTGGATTGAAATAAAGACAGTTTAATAGAACAGAAAAGGAAGGGTAAATAATAATAATTACAATAATAATAATGATAGAATATACAAAATGAGTGATGCACAGTGCAATTGCTCACCACCCGCTGACCGACGCCCAGCCAGTCCCTGAGCAGGAATCGCTGCTTCCCGGACAACTCCCTTTAGTTTATATACTGAGCATGATGTCATATAGTATGGAATACCTTGTTGGGCAATTGGGTTAACTGTCCTGGCTATGCTCCCTCCCTTGTGTACCTTCTCACTGGCAGAGCACGGGAAGCTGAAAAGTCCTTGACTACTGTAAGCACTGCTTAGCAACAACTAAAACATCAGTGTGTTATTAACATTATTCTCATACTAAATCCAAACCACGGCACTATATCAGCTACTAGGAAGAAAAATAATTCTATCCCAGCTGAAACCATGACACTGGATGTTTCACAGGAGTGACTGGTGGAAGCCTCTAGTTCTGACCGAGAAACGCGTTCTCTCAGGTGAAGAAATGCAAAAGGAGTATTTTGGACTAGGTAGGGACTATTCAGTATGCTTTCTTAAAGGCAATGCATAGTCTAAAAGGACTTCATCTCACTAATCTGTTTGATTATGTGCCCCTCCACCCCACTTCTGTCTTCTCCAGTTTTTAGTGAACACTTTAAAATGTCTGCGAAACAGGAAAAAAACATTTCACAATATTTTATATTCTAATAAGTACATAGTTTGAGTGTAGGAGAACTCTTGTGAAAATTAGCAATCATTTCTGGAGGACTTATTTTTCATAGAGTGTTTATCAGCATGAATAGCTATCACATCTCAGTAATATTAAAGGAAAATCCTGCCTTGCAAAACAGAGCACTTTTCTCTACTCAAACATTGTCCAACTGGTAAGGAATTCCAGGCCATTACATTTTAACCTTATTTTATTTTGTTGATGTATTTCAAAGTTGATACATCTTTAAACTTCAGAGGATACACACTATCACAGTGTTTAGTTCTGGGGCAACCTCAGCTCTGAGGAAGCTGAGGAACCACTGGAAATCTTTAAATCCTTGTTGGGGTTATCATTTGAACATCTCATTCTTACATGTGACACTGTAATGTCTTTAGAGTAATTTTAACTGAAATAGTTTGTTCCTAAATTTTTTTTTATATCACTCCCAACTGGAAATCATATTCATAAACACAGACTACTTGAAATATTATTCCTTATTCTCCCAAACCAATCCATTCATTTCCTAATTTATCATGTATCATATTATTAAATGACAATATAAAATATCCCTCCTTGAATTGGTGATAATGCTTTTGTTCCCATATCTTTAACAAGGGTTGGGGAGCAGTTTAAAAATCTACTGAAGTTGTTTATAATGGTTTCACCCAAGGAGGAAGTTCACCCAAAGTGAAGTTTGGCAATTTAATTTTAAAACTGTGGGATTTACCTCTTGCAACTTATTGTAAAGGATGTATTTCAGTGTACTGAACACAGAACAAGTGTATCACTCACTTTTAATGTTCATACCACTTCTGGCAAGGCGTATGGGTCGTAGGGCAATATAATGCATGTACTTCTCAGAACCGGTGTTACTTCTAGGAATGTTTGTAACACATCTATCCCCACTGTTTCAATCGTCCTAGAATATGTAGAAGAGTAACTTGGTTAGGAAACACTAGAAGTTTAAAATGGATGTATTACTCCCACCTAATCAGTAGCATGTGGTGATCCCCAACAAAATGATTTGCATTGCTTTTTAAAAATAAATTTGGCACTGAACACCAGAAGGTTTTACTTTATTATTCTAATCCATACCCAGTTCTGTACTGAAGATATCTAGAGCATCAGGCCTCACTCTTGTATTCAGCCCCTGCAGTATGATGTCACACCCTTGCAAACCACACTACTGTGGGGGACTGAAGTGATTATAGTAGAGGGGTCTCTGCTCTGTCTTTGACATAATTGTCTCTACGTGGCCAGGAAGGTATCCACACTTGAGACAGACTTGCTGGCTGAAGTTTACTGGTCTTGAAATAAATGCTTTTATATTAAGCAAAATGTTGCTCCTTCTATTTTCAGTAAATGATAATCACTGGCATCTACGCTATTTGTTTTTTGGGTTTTTTTTTTGTGGTGTGTGGTTTTTTCTTTTTTTTTTTTTTTTTCCAAAAATCTCAAGCTAATTTTACACCCTTACTGTTACACAAAAATTATGGAATATCCTTGAACTTTATTGGTGACAGCTTCAAAAAATTGAGTGTGACACCAAGGAGGTAGCCTTTTGTGGCTTAAAAAGAAATGTAACCATACAGTGCTGGCTCTAGGATATGGTAGAGGTCATGTGTGCTCCTCACAGAATTTTGTTTCTGTATAAAATATATAGAGAGTTCTTTTGGTTGACTAATTTCTTGCTCATTCAACAGCTGCACTGTGAGGCAAATGTCATGGGTTCTGCCAGCTTTCTGCAGCCTTTTAATATTTTTAGGAGCTACAAAATCATAGAATAGTTTGGGTTGGAAGGGACCTTTAAAAGTCATCTAGTCCAACTCTCCCTGCCATGGGCAGGGCCATCTTCAACTCAGAACTCCGTCCAACCTGACCTTGAATGCTTCCAGGGATGGGGCATCTACCACCTCTCTGGGCACCCTGTTCCAGTGTTTCACCACCCTCATTGCAAAAAATTTCTTCCTTGTATCTAGTCTAAATCTACCCTTTTTTAGTTTAAAACCATTCCCCCCTTGTCCTGTCGCAACAGGCCCTGATAAAATGTTTGCCGTCATCTTTCTCATAAGCCCCCTTTAAGTACTGAAAGGCTGCAACAAGATCTCCCCATAAGCTTTCTCTTCTCCAGGCTGAATAATCCCAACTCTCTCAGCCTTTCTTCATAAGAGAGACGTTGCACCCCCCTGATCATTTTTGTGGCCTCCTCTGGACCTGCTCCAACAGGTCCATGTCTGGCTTGTGCTGAGGACTCCAGAGCTGGACACAGTACTCCAGGTGGGATCTCACCAGGGCAGAGTAGAGGGTTGACCTGCTGGCCATGCTTCTTTTGGTGCAGCCCAGGATACGGTTGGTCTTCTAGGCTGCAAGCACACACTGTCAGCTGATGTCCAGTTTTTTGTCCACCAGTACCCCCAAATCCTTCTTGGCAGGGCGGCTCTCAATCCCTTCCTCCCCCAGCCTGTACTGATGCCAGGGATTGCCCCGACCCAGGTGCAAGACCTTGCACTTGGCCTTGTTGAACTTCATGAGGTTCACACAGGCCCACTTCTCGAGCTTGTCCAGGTCCCCCTGGATGGCATCCTGTCCCTCAGGCATGTTGACCAGACCACTCAGCTTGGTGTCATCTGCAAACTTGCTGAGGGTGCACTCAATCCCACGATGTCATTGATGAAGATATTAATGTAATATATTTATCTTTTTTATAAATACAGAACTGCTGACACATATATTTAAAAATATTTCCAGTGCTTTGAAAAACAGAGACTGCAGATGGCTGGATTTGTGTGTTTTAAGTATTTTGGATATCACTTATAGTACATATTATGCAAAAGAATTTCAAAACCACTAAGGTTTGCAGAAGATGACTGAAAAACAGAGCGCAAAATATAATATAGAGAATATAATTTAATTTCTGTAATACCAATTAATGATGGGTAAGGCCAGAAAGCACAGAACACTGTATGAAGACGTTGGTACTGGGAGTATAGCAGGATGTTTTAGGTACCGTAGGCTCTTAATAGTAAGAGAATTTTACTCACAGTTTTGTACTTTGTAAATATTTTGGATTTATTCCAAACCAGCTCAGATCTCCAAACACCATTCTTACTGTTCAGATTGATCAGCTGGAACATTTCTATCTGTACATTTGCTCAATTTCATTATTTTTCATCAATCAAATAGGAAATAAGTAGACAGAAGAAGGTAACTTACTTAGTTATGATAGGGGTCTGGAGAGAGAGAGAATTAGAAAAATCTTCCCTCTCCCTTCCCCCTAGATTTATCCTGTGTTAGATATGCCATTTATATGCTTTTCATCAAAGTGTGTGAAACAGCAAGCTGTGCTTTGTCTGCAAATTAAGTAAGATTCTTTTACAAATATGGTAGGCACACCAGAACTGAGTTTTCGTTACAGAGCACGGTCTGCTACTTACTGTACTCATTTGAGCATAACATGCTGCCACTCGACAGGATACCCTGTTTGTGCTCTTCCATGTGTCACACATCTTTTCCCCTTTGCTGAGCCCAGTCGTGCACTGCCTCGCTGAAACTTCACCTTGACATTTGCCAAAATGCTCTGTTTCAGGTCACTGTGCAGCTATTCTCTTTTTCCTCAAGTAAAGATATCCCTCCCCTGCTGCCCGCAGCACCTACATACTGCTGTGTCTGAACTGTTAATCTGCTGTTGCTGTTACAGGATCTGCTTTCCAGTATGTCTCTGCAAAGGTGCTGCGCTTTTAAGGAGGCAGCCTTCCTAGTCTTCTCCAGCAGTGGTGTGGTCAGGACACTGTGCTCAGGCTTGCAGTTACTTTACAATTTTAACTTCAGTTATGGCACTTCTGTCTCGTCCATGAACCGTATAGCTTGGAGTTCTTTGGTACTGCCTCGTAATTGTTTTGTTGTCTCTCTCTTTTGTGCTACAAAACCCATCAGAAAAAATACAGCACAACAGGCAGTCCTAAGGCTGCATACAGGTAACGGGCATGGTCAGTTCAATCTCAGTTTCTCTTAGGAAAATGTAGAAAATAAAAGGTGAGCAAGAGGAATTGCTTTGTGCGTGGCAGCACATTAGGCCTCTGTGTTTCCTTGATGCTGTCAGTCTCCATATATACATTTTATATATGTATATAATTGCAGACACTTTTCCATTTGTTTATCCTGGGAGACACCCCTTGGAAAGATGAAGATCTGAACTAAGTTGCTGTGCTGCCACATGAATTATTCTGGCAACAACAGGCCCCACTTTTTTGTTGCATGTTCTTGAAACAATGTTGGATTACAAAGAGACTCCAAGGGACTGAGGTCTGTACCAAAAAGCAATGTGCAAATGGAACTCCTGTGCAACTGAAGGTAAATAAAGAAGGCTTGCTTGCAAGATCTGGTAGGAATTCCCCCAACTTATAAATGTGGCAGGTTTAGGACATATTTTATCATTTCTGTTACTTTATGTTTCATTGGTTATATATTAATATTTTCAGAAGCTGGTCATTTGATATGATGAAAGGTGTGACTTACAAATTGCTGACTGTGTGAGGATGATTTGTACCTTATATTCTGAGCCTTACTGTAACGTGAGGCTTTGACTGAAACTTTTCTATACTGCCTGGTTAGCTTTCCTTTTTAAAGCTGCAAATCGCTAAGCAAAGTTATTTTTATTCTGTTGTGGACTTTTATTTTCAACTTCCTACACAGACAGCACCTCTGATTAATTACAGAAGAGCATAATGTGATTAAGTTTGTGTCAAGAAATAGGACAGCTACGCTGGCTTGTGATGGTTTACAGCCATGTTTTTGGTGAGCAGTGTAGTGTATGTGTGCTTTTGGCACTAAGGTGATAATGGAAAGGATGTGGCTCTTCCTTTGAGGAATAATGGAGAAGCAAGGAGTGGAATCCAGGCTGTCTATTGACTAGGAAGCTTATTCCACACCAGCCTGCAAAAGTACTTCTCAAACTGTTATAGGTAAAGTTATTCTAAACCTTATTGAGAAAGCCCACATACTATCTTAAGTCTGTATTGCCACATTTCACTTGGCAATGAATTAAAATTATTTGTTACATACTGTCAGAATTCATAATGAACTCTTGTATGATTCATGAAAGCATGTTTTTAATTTCTAACCAGATATTAAAACAAATAAGCTTGAATATTTATTTGTGGTGGTGATGGTTTATCCTTTGTCACTGCCCACCTGTCTGTGTGCATAATTTCCCACCTCCCAGGTGCAAAATGTCTTGCAGGACTGATCTTTCACCAGCCTGTAGTAGTCCCTGAACCATAGGTTGAAGATTGTTGGCCTTGAATGTACAAATGCTGTCAAAAGTAATCTTCATGGTAGTAGCCCTCTATAAGGAATCACAGATTAACGTGATTTATAACAGTAATTCAATCCTTTGAAGTTAACTATTTACTGCTTTTATTAAGTAGAAAAAAAAAAAAAACCCTTAATTTCTAAACCTACATGTGTCTGGAAATGATCTGATCCCAGCCTTCTGAACAAGATTGCTCTCTGGAGGTAGACAATATGTAAAAAAGAATAATAGGATGTTGCTTTGTGTTATGAAACAGTTAAAAAATAGGAAATCACTTGGGGGAAGGGGGAACAACAAACCAAAACCCAAACATTTCAGACTCAGTAGTTGTATTCAAAAATTTTTAATTGCTGGATGACTTACTCTGCAAAGGAGAGAACAATAGTATATGAAAACAGATTTTTCTGTGGTATCATTTTTATGAACTGTAGTTCTTCAAAGGATAGCTCATAAAATGCAGCATCTGGAGTTACATTAGGGAGAAATATAGCCATACGTTGAAATATCAATAATTGCCACTAGAAAAGCAGTGCATGATTTAAAATTTTTCTAATATTTTTTGAACATTGTGAAGGTAGAAGCTCATCTGGGGATATAAACCCCACACTTTCGCTTTCCCTTTGTAGTGGAATTTGCTGGTTTTGCCCAGAAGGTATCTGCAAGTGGAGAGCCACATGAGGCTGATCAGTAAGCTTTGTGGAGTAATTTTAGAGGGAATACGCAGGAATGGCTCCATCTAGCTGGTCAGAAATGTGAGGTAGAGGAGCTAGTGCCATGCTAGAGCATGAGAATCAGAATTATGCAGTTTGTTTTTCTTGCTTTTGTTGTGATAAGTCCTGTTGAGAATGCTCATTAAGATGAGCAGGCACTGTTATTATAAAGAGCTTGTCTAGAAAAGGCCAGCTAGGGAAATCTCACATGTAGAACTCAGTGTGGATGATGTCTCAGCCCTCTTGAAAGAGAGGTAAGCATGGTGAGAGAAATGCCACAAAAGTACAAATTGTGTTGTTATAATTGTATGCTATAAATCAGTATAGAGGAAAAGAACTCCTGAGGTGATCTGGAGTTCATTTAGGTCTGTTGGGCTCTGTGCAAGAACAGCTGCAATCATTTCATATCAATCACCTAATAAACGTGTGCTGAAAAACTAACAATTTATTTTTATTTCTGTACTGAATTAAGTTTTAGTATGTGTGTACTTGAAACAAATGTTTTGAAGTCCTATTCCCAAAGTATAGGAGCACTACCAAAGAATTCTCATTAGCTGGAAGAAGATGCATTATTAGGTACCTGAAACTCTTGCAAAATATGATTTTGTTGGCATGCCCTCAAATGCTGCTTAAGGCAGCACTTTTTAAAAACACAATTTAGTCTCCTACAGCTTTAGGACATGTGACTGCAGAAATTTCATCAATTGTATTGTCTCAAATGTCTTTGTTTTATTGACAACTTCAGTGTGTCAGCTAGATTTTACTCTTAAGTGTCTCCATTGGGTATACTTACAGAAATTATACTGCTTTGTTTCTTTACAACAAACTTTCCTTACTTTACCCTTCATGCTCAAGCCCTCTACATTTCATTATAGATTGATAGTTTAAACAGGAAAAGGAAATTTGCCGAAGAGATCTATATCTCATTTCATCATTGTAAGCAGAAGAGACAGGGCATGTACTTAAACATATTCTAATCCTGATTTTCCTGAATAAACCAAGAGCTGTAACTGTGAAATGTGTGGTTGGATTTTTTTTAAAACCTAGATCATATCAGACAATGAATTTTATACTTCATACGAGTAGGCCCTTTTTTCATTTTTCCAGGTGATAAAAGGAAAATTAAAGTTTGATTCCTTTAGTGTTTAGAGATTCCAGACAATGCATTCTTTATTGTGCCAGCTACATAATAAATGAATTTTTGTGTCACCTATTCCGTATAAATAAAATAAAAAATAAAATAAAATACAAGGGAGAAACAACTGTATTTGTAATGGTGAGAAGTCATGGTTCTTTTATTATCCTCTACACTTTCTGTAATGGAAAGTAAAGAGGCAATAATTCCACAACAGAAAACATGCCTGTGTAGAAGTACACAGATGGGTTATGTAGTTGGTTTTGTGTAGCATAATGCTGGAGGCTGAGTGATAATGAAATGGATAGAAATTGAGCTTACATTGTATTTTATTAATTTGTGGTTGATATGCTTTTCAGCTTTTCAACAACTTACACTGCAGTGATGTAACCTTTTACAAACAACCTCCCCCAAACGAGACCAAAAAAAACCCTCGACATAAATTTGCAAAGGACAAAAAGTACTTTGGGGTTTTTTTTGTTTGGTTGGGTTTTTTTTAATTTTTTTTCAGTAGTAGCTTTGGTTTTATCTCAGTGTGACTATTAATTGGGAAGATGAATTCTGTGATCTGCAAAACTAATGAAACTTCTTTTGGTACATATTGGCTCCATTTCAGCTCTATCCTGTGCTGCAGCAACTCCAAATTCACCCATGTGTCTTGTGATGTTCTCACTGGGGAAAAGATACAACACTGAGATCTTTTGGAGCTAAGCATGTACTTTATGACAGGCTGACTGCTAGCTGTAACCTAACTCATTAGCCAGATACTACTAAGAGCATAAAACAGTTGTGTTTTTCCTATCTTTCCTCAGTAAGGACACTGATTTGTATCTCTCTTCCATATGTGGCTACTAGGTGTTTTTCAAAAAAATTGTGGGATTTAAATTATTTGCCTACCGTTAAAGTTGATTGGTAATCACCTGAAGGATTAAAAATTATTGAGTAACTTAACATTGATAACACAATCCTGTATATTTCATTTACTTGAGAATTTACGCTAAGAGCAAGAGAACACTCTGCCTTCTTACACTACTGTGCACAAGAATTAGCAATGAGACCTATTTTTTCCTCTTTAATTACCCCTGTCCTGGCACTGACAATAATTTGTCATGTCAGGAAAGTTTTGTTCAGCAATAGACTGCAGCTTCCATTTGCATGCTTGTGTGTGAAGCAGAAGTACTGTATTATACTCACATAACTGAAACTTAATTGATTCTTACAGATTTGTGCTTTACTGGTGCATATGTCATGACTTTTTTTTTTGGTTGGAGAAACTTGGTAATACACCTTTAATCTTATAGTGGTATTTATAGTGCAAGTCTGACTCCCTGAAGCTGACTAACTTAGTCTGTTAAGGCTAACGTAAGGGTATGGGATTTGTCAGAATACGTAGTTGATAGCTCATCAGCGTAAGAGGAAAAGACAAGAGACAAGATAAGTAATAAATTAGATACCCAGATATTAGAGGAGATAACAGAGAAAATAACAAAGATCATATTTCTCTGATCACTGATCAATGGACCACAGAAGGAATCACTCAGAGCTTCAGCCAGAACTTTGTAATTGAGAAGAAGGGGAAACAAGATTATTATTGGACCTCATGGGAAACTGCAAATTTTTAATGGGATTTTTGAGGGGGCTTGTGGGATTGCATAAAACCTCAAGGGATGTTCTGAGGGGATTGTGTCAATGTGTAGAACTTATTATGGGATATTTAGGACAAGGTCCAAAGGCAGAGAAATGTAGGGACTGAGGTGGATCAGAGCAAGCATGGGAGAGCAGAGAGGAGGTGAGATAAAAAGTGCCAGCTGCATATAAGCAAGTGGTCAGTAAGCTCGTGGGGCCCAACCCTGTGCCTGATTATTGTAGTCTGTCCTGCCTTCTTACTGACTCGTTCCTACCTATTTTCTGTGTGACCTTGTTCTCTGTTCTGTGTCTGACAAAGACGGGACTCTCTAACAAATTTTAAGCCAGGCTAGCTGGCAAGTAGGAGGAGGGGAGGGCATCATCTTCAAAGACCCAAGACCTGAGCTGGTGACTGGGTAAGGCACATAGGATGCAGGCAGGGATATTTGATGAACTTAGCCCATGCTAATATTCAATGGATCCATGAATAGCAGTGTGCTTGTGAGATGAAAGTGTGTGTCCTGCTAAACAGGTTTTGGTACAAGTATTTGCATTCATCTTGCATTTAAACATATTTGGAAGAATTAATTTCTATTCAGGTATTTATATTCTTGAATACAAATAGTAATTTCCTTGAGGATTTTGTGCTTGCAAATACCTTTTTTGCAAATGTTTGCTAGGTTTTGTAAAAGACAAGATATGTATGTAGTTGATCAGAACTGATGATAAAATTTTGCCAGCTTTAACAAATGCCAGAGAAATTTACAATGTTTTGTAATTCTAAGTAAAAAATATGAATACTTTTATTATTTTTAGATAAATGCAAATTCTGAACATCAACATGTGATAATTCTTAATGAGCTTGTTAATCATTTTTACATATATAGTAACTTTTGTTCTATCTTACAGGCCTACATTTAACTCTCTGATGGTTCTTGGCAAGGAAATTCCTTTAGAAGTTTTCCTGCAAGTATGTGTGGATTTACTAGGCAGTATAATAGCTAGTAAATCCCTGGCAACACTATTGTTGAAAATACACATTGGAGACTTGTTGATAACAGTTGCTTAGTAGATATTCATGTTTAGTTTTTGCTTTTGTTTTGTATTTTAATCCTAACTTCACATTCGTTATACGAACTATAATATAGCATTGCATCAGAGGTCATTGGATAGTCACTAAAAATCAATTCTGAGCAGCTAGGTTTACATGGTGAAAGCCTGGGAGCGATGAGGTCCACTCTCAGGGGCTGACTGCAGCAGCCTGATGTCACACCATATTGCTGAGAACGGAGCAGTGCTGGTCCTAATCCCTGGGAAAGGCACTTTGAGCTTTCTGCTTGAGAAATGGTAATGAGAAGAGTTAGATGAGAGGAAATCTGATATTATGTTCCTAAGGGGAAAAAGAGAGTTTGTGTGATAAAAACAGTAATGGGAATTTTGCTGACAAGATCAATCTTTTATTTCAAAGTTCTGTTGGTTTTTTTTTTCCCTGTTGCTGTTGTGATTAAAGAGGCTGAAACTGCAATCACATTTGGCATCACCGTCCCATTCTGAGTGATCAATAATTTAACGGTAACACCTGACTCCTTCCTTTTGTTTTTATGCCACTTTATACTGTTGGCATGAGTAGATCTTTTATGAGTCAGACTTGAAAATTACCTATTTTTCTCACATGCCAGATGTGTTTTCTCACGTGTTTTCTCACGTGTTGCAGATGCCTCCAAAAATAGAAAGAAACTGGCCCATATATGAAACTATTATACTTAGGGTTTTCTTGCACAAAATGGATGGGAAGGAATAAAAAGGACTGTTAGCTCTTCTTTTCCCTCCTTCATACCACCATCTGATACCATTTGCACACAGTCACATGATGCCATAGTTAAATAGACCTGCTGTTTGTGTGTATTCCTATGTATACTGCTGGTGTTGCCTACACACTAAGGCTGTTACAGCCTGTGTGAATAAATGTGATACCTGGTTGTTTTGCACCAGGAGGAGCTGGTTCATCATCATGCCAGTGAGAAAGGTACTCAGACTCTGTAAAATATTGCTTAAAATGCCATTTTTTAGAGATAACACTATAAAGAGAGGATAGTATTGATAATCTTGCATTCCTTCAGATGCTGGGAACCCAAGTTGTGTAGCCTTGAACGATCTTCCCATCTGGCTATACTATGTTGTGTCTGTGGAAGTGTTACCCCATTTTCAGTTGTTCAAACTCTTACAGGATTTTCTTAGTTCATCTTTTCTACTGTCAAATGGAAAAAGATGTTCACATGAGAACTTCTTGCTGCATTTTTATGTAAAGGACCTGCAGGTGGTGGAATCACTTGTACCAACTGGGAGCTGCCTACAGGCTCCTCTGTTACCATCAAAGGTGAAGTTTATCCTGCAGCCATGGAGTATGCACAGCACCGGCCTCAATGCCAGGCTGCGCGTGTAGCACAGTACAAGCCTGGGCCAACTACAGTTAAGTGTTATGTGGCTCACCAACTCCTCAGTGTGCAATGGTCTTCTGGCCAGGGTCACTATGCTGGTCAAAAAAAAAGATGCTCGGGGTGACTGTGGCTTTCCTACTAACCTAGAAGCAGTTGTCCTGGGAGAGCATGAAGGCACAATTAATGTAATAAATAACAAAATGAGGTTTCTCCTCCACCACCCTGACTAAATAAAGATAATTAAAGCAGTACTTTAATTATAAAGTACTCTTGCGATAAGAGCAAGCAGTGATGCTGTCTTGAATGTTATACCAAATTCTCTATTTTAGCTACTTTTTAAGAATGGGGAGGGGAAATCTAAATTAGTAATGAACTAGACTTGAGATCGTGGCTGCTGATTTCATATCAAATCTTCAAAAGATACTTGTGCATGTTGATAGATAAAAGTATTAGTGCTTACAATTCATTGTTGTCATATAGATGGTGCTCCGGCACTAAATGGTAATTTCTGAACCAGCATAATTCTCAGTAATGTGAGGTCAGTCTGATAGTTATCTGCTTTTTTTTTTTTTCCTCATTCCTTAACTTCTTTGCACACCCAGCTGCTCTGAGCTGGAGGGTCACAGCTTGTTAATTATTACAATTAACAGACTTGTGCTGACTCAGTTCAAGAAGTCTAATACAAAGATATGAATTCTGCAAGATTCCAAAGTTGAACTTTAATGGTATTATTATACTGACAATGTCCAGCTACCTTATAAGCAACACTAAGTTATGAGCAAGATGTAAAGGGGATTCTCAAAGTTACAAGTTTTTTGGATGGAAGGGAAAAGTCATCTTGTTGAATATACTTATGCAAAACTTTAGGGTCATTCAGCATATATGAATGAAAAATGTTGAGGCTGAGATACAACCATTATAAGCAAAATATCAATCTTTTTTTTTTTTGTCTGTTTTTGGTTTTTAGGTTTTTATTTGTTGGAAGAGGAGGAAATTAAAATAGATTAGATTTCCCCCCTCCTCCCCAAACCAGATTTTAAAATCAGTGACACCACTGTCTAGGTCAAAGCCCAATTCTTATCATTAAAAAATAGGTCTGCAAAAGATAAGTCAGTAATAATGGAGCTTAAATTTCTAGAATTGTTTGGACTTTTCATGTGAGTATTTAGGAACAACAGAAAGGATGTTATGATGTTATGCAAAATGTTGCAATGTAGTCCATTTTTAACCTGTAGCTGTTTAAGCATCATTGATGCTTACAATTAGCGAATAATTCTTGATAATGTTTCACAAGTTAGAAGGGTGGATATTACAAAAAGGCAGCACGACTCTCGGTAGTGAATCCAATATCATAAGACAAAAAACATGGACATTGTTGCTGGTATTGAACTTAGATGAAATTTTTAGCTCGAACATGTAAGTCTGTAAAAATTTTCATGATAACAGAAAAGAACCCTTCTTAGAAAATAAATCTTTAAGATCCAGTGCTGATGGATTGTAGTAAATACAAACTTGATATCATTACTATGCAATGGAGGAGAATGCAAGGGATAGGCATTCAGCCAACCTCCTGTCTGACAGCACATTTAAAGCCTAAGGTCTAGGAACACTTGAGATTTTGAGAAGAAATAAAATTATTTCCCCTTGGCAATTTATGTTAGCATATTCTGCCTCAGGTAATGCCACAGTATTTTTAACTGGTTCTATTTTATGGACAGGAGGGGAAACAAAATTTTAAAACCAAAGACAAAACATTGTCATTCTTGTCCCCTTCTATTCAAGTGTATATCAGGTGTGAATTTAGTACTTGACATAAAATCCAAGCAGGGTCTGAAAAGTGAATTGTATTTCTTCTTACGCAGTAACAGACTGGTAGATGGTTCTATACTGTACTGCCTGCAGGGAGAATTCTCTTCTCCCCTATGTCTTTTTTTAGCTGATTTCGTTTTACTATGAAAAGGTTAACATTGCATTTCAAGTTGAAGATAAATTGTGGCCATTCTCATCAACTCCAAAAATAAATTTCATAGTGTTTTGGCAGATTTTGTACTCAGTGTTAATACTGAGCTGGGCATTCTTAGGGAAGAAAGTATATTCTTGTATGGGATGGGAACGGCGTGTATACAACAAAGGTATAAATCTGTATCTCCAAATACATTCTCTGCTCCTCATCTAGGATTTGAAGAGTTGATGAAAAATGGAGAAGTGTTTGGAGACGCATATAAGACCTCCATTCCTGAAAAGGTGCAGTGTGCTTGAGTAGGGCTATGCAGCCACGGTGTTACTTCCCCATGCTGAGATTAACAATCATGCTGTGCTAGTTGCTGCTGGTTGTGGGATGATGGACTTCCAAAAAATATGGAAGCTGTAATAATGGAGTTTTTTGTTCGGTTGGTTTTTTTAAGGAGAAATTGAGCAAATTTGCTTGTTGTGGGCTAATTTAGTTTAGTTTTTATTTTTGTATTTTACAAATGAAAAGTCATAATGTACAGCAGGATCTGAAATGCAAACTATGGCAAAGAAGCACTTATCCATGTACATGCAAAAACTCAATTCTGGAAGAAATTACTGATGAGATTTATTATGGATGTATAAGATACACATATGGCCGTTCCTAGGAACCTCACAGATTTTTGTTTCAAGGGCAAAGTTTGCCTCATAAAATTAAGTAGTAATAGTAGTTGTTGTTGTTGTTGTTGTTATATGAATCTAGTGTTTCTTCTAATAAAACATGAGTATGCCTGCTGAGAAATTTCTGCGTGGAGTCAGTCCAGTCTGTTGAAAGAAGCAATTTGTTCAGAGCTCACGTTTTCAGCTTGTTGGCTGGATGGCACATGCATGAATTGCTAGGTACAATATGGGTACCTAGTGCAGATTTTTTCAGCTCTCCCCATTCCCTTTCCTTCTTTTCTTCTTCTCCCCTCCCCCTTTCCCCTTCCTTTGATTGTATGGGTACTTGCTGTAATAGATTATAGCAAAGTGTACAAAGCAATTGTCTAAACTCACAGACACTGCAGGTGTGCATCCCAACAGATTCTTAGTTGCATAACAGTTGAGTATAAAGAGGATGCACAGAAAATAGACTATAAGAGCTGTACAAATGCAGCAATTTGCAATATAAAATGAAGGCACACTGAAATGTACTTAATTTCTCCTGTGGTCTTCGTTATACCTTCATTGCTTTGCCCAGAAGGACTTCAGATGCTTTAAGGACAGATATACTGCAACAAAAAATTATTGATTACAGAGTGGAATAAAGAGAAAGGTGATACTCTGTATCATAAAGATATAATGGTACTGAAGAAATAATATTGCAAAGGAATTCCAAGCTGAAGTTCTGGGATCCATGCTTGCTACTTAGAATTGCATGCAACAGGAATGAAAGGTCACATTTGTCTAGGAGAGCTCCTAAATTCTTACACAGATGTCCGCTTCTGTCGTCTTTTCCTATTTGCAAGAAAATGCTAACAAGGTATTGCCTCTTTTCACTCTCATAAATTACAGGAGCACCTGAGGGACAGGCTTGCAAGTCTATCTGATTCTATACATCTTAGAAACCCGTAGGAAGGTGATTTTTTTAAAGTATGATTATTGCATGTCCTGGTTCCAGCTGGGACAGGGTTAACTTTCTTCCCAGTAGCCTGGGGGGTGTGCTGTGTTTTGGGTTCGGTGTGAAAGGAGCGTTGATGGCCCATTGATGCTTTGGCTGTTGCTGGGTGATGCTTGCACCGGGAAGGGGGAGCACAGCCGGGGTGGTGGACCCAGCTGGCCAATGGGGTATTCTATACCATGTGACATCATGCTCAGTATAAAACCAAGTGTGTGTGGCGGGGCTCGCCCCCCGTTCGTGACACATGGTCGGCGGTCGGTGAGCGGTTGTGTTGTGCATTGCCTGCTTTGTGTATTCTGTTATTGTTGTTGTTCTCATTGTTATTATCACTGTTCTACTTAGTTTTATTTCAATTATTAAACTGTTTTTATCTCAACCCGGGAGCTTTCCTACTTGTGCCCTCCCGATTCTCTCCCCCATCCCACCGGAGGGGGGTGGTGATCGAGTGGCTGCGTGGCATTTATTTTTGCTGGCTGGGGTTAAACCACGACAGTCCTTTTTGGCGCCCAACGTGGGGCACGAAGGGTTGAGATAACGACAGATTATTTAGAGCATATTAAGGAATTTATATCTGGTAACATATCAATTTGTTCTGCACCATGCTCTTGTTTTTACTGTACCTGTTAAAAATTGGAGTTGGGTTTTGTAGTCTGTTGTGCTCTGCCGTGATTAATGATGTTTTGCCTGGGAGATTTGTTACTAAAACACTGGCATTGGGGGTTATTTGGGATTCGTAATGAAGCCGTTTCTGCATTTCGGGTACCACCTCATGGAGACCATTAGCAATTATACCTTTTCCTCCGAGAGATTTTTTATGGAGGAAATAGAGAATGGCACCCTCGTTACCTTTCTCTATGATGTCATCTCCTTTGTTAAAATAACTTGCCAGTACCTTGAACATCCCTGGGTAGTTAAGATACATCTATTGGTACTCCTTGGGAATATTGTTTTGGTTTTATCCAAGGTTAGTAAGCAATTCAAGAATGTCATCCAGAGATCTGCCCCAAGGCTGGATAGTTATGAGTGGCAGGGCGAGTGGGATAGCATGGGCAAATGCCTAGGACGACGGGCACCCCCAGTGTTTTGGAACTTTACCCCTGAACAAGTGCAGAACCCTGAAAAATTAGTAGAATATTTGGAAGAAGTATACTGTCACCCTGGCCATTCTAAGGAGATGCAAATCACTACAATGTGCTGGGGCCTGGCCCACGCCTACCGAGCCCTGTTTAACACCACTCAGAACCCCCAAGGGGAAGGAAACGTCTCTGCAGCTGATGACAAAGCAACAGGCCCTGTGGCTACTCCACCCCCCACGGCAAGCACAGCGGCTCCCTCACCCCCCAGGGCAGGCACGGCAGCTACTCTGCCCCCTGCGACAGAGAACCAACCCATGCCGGTATCAGCCGCCCCTATACAAAAAAGAAAATGCACAAGAAAATCAGCTCGTCTAGTAAGGGATGAAGATGAACCAGGGCCATCATGAGAACAGGAGGAGGAGGAGGCAGAACCCGTAAATGAGATGGTGACCACCCGACCCCTATCTCTGGGTGAGCTGCGAGATATGCGAAAAGACTTCAGCCGTCGTCCAGGTGAGCACATTGTCACCTGGCTGCTCCGATGCTGGGATAACGGGGCCAGTAGCCTGGAATTAGAGGGTAGGGAAGCCAAGCAGCTGGGATCCCTTTCTAGGGAAGGGGGCATTGACAAAACAATTGGACAAGGGGCACAAGTCCTCAGCCTCTGGAGGCGACTCCTGTCAGGTGTGAAGGAAAGGTATCCCTTCAAGGAAGATGTTATATGCCACCCAGGCAAGTGGACCACCATGGAGAGAGGTATCCAGTACCTGAGAGAATTAGCTGTGCTGGAAGTGATTTATGATGACCTGAACAACGAGCAGTTATCCAAAGACCCAGATGAAGTCAAATGCACCCGACCCATGTGGCGGAAGTTTGTACGGAGCGCACCAGCGTCACATGCAAACTCATTGGCAATAATGACCTGGAGAGATGGAGAGGAACAAACAGGGGATGAACTGGCTGGCCAACTCCGGCAATATGAAGAAAGTCTCTCTTCCTCCCTACGGGCCTGTGTCTCTGCTGTGGAGAAACTGTCTCAGGAGGTCCAGCAACTCAAAGAGGGTATGTCCTGCTCCCCTCCTGCATGGGCCAGTGTCTCAGCCATTGGGAGCAACCGTCCCTCTGCTCAAGAGAGGAGACATCGTGGGTACACACCCCGGGGCACCCTGTGGTTTTACCTGCGTGACCATGGAGAGGGCATGAGGAAGTGGGATGGAAAACCTACCTCAGTCCTACAGGCACGGGTACATGAGTTGCAAGGGAAAACAACCACAAAAGGGGGTTCTTCCAGGAAAACTGCTGCTCCAGTCTCCAGTGAGTTCCCCAGACAGAGTAGAAGGGCTGATTCCACTTCCGACCTTAACAAAGGGACTTCTGACTCATACTTACAAGAAGTGGATAGCGAATATGATGACCAGGACCAGAGGGGCCCTGCCTCCAGTCAGGTGGAGGAAAGGGACAACCGGGTTTACTGGACTGTGTGGATTCGATGGCCTGGCACATCAGAGCCACAAGAATATAAGGTTCTCGTAGACACCGGTGCACAGTGTACCCTGATGCCATCAGGCTATAAAGGGGCAGAACCCATTTGTATTTCTGGAGTGACAGGGGGATCCCAAAAGCTAACTGTGTTGGAGGCCGAAGTAAGTCTAACCGGGAATGAGTGGCAGAAGCACCCCATTGTGACTGGCCCAGAGGCTCCGTGCATCCTTGGCATAGACTACCTCAGGAGAGGGTATTTTAAGGACCCAAAAGGGTATCGGTGGGCTTTTGGTATAGCTGCCCTGGAGACAGAGGAAATTAAACAGCTGTCCACCTTGCCCGGTCTCTCGGAGGACCCTTCTGTTGTGGGGTTGTTGAGGGTTGAAGAACAACAGGTACCAATTGCTACCACAACAGTGCACCGGCGACAATACCGCACCAACCGAGACTCCCTGATCCCCATTCATGAGCTGATTCGTCGACTGGAGAGCCAAGGAGTGATCAGCAAGACTCGCTCACCCTTCAACAGTCTCATATGGCCAGTGCGAAAGTCCAATGGAGAGTGGAGACTAACAGTAGACTACCGTGGCCTGAACGAAGTCACGCTGCCACTGAGTGCTGCTGTGCCGGACATGCTGGAACTTCAGTACGAACTGGAGTCAAAGGCAGCCAAGTGGTACGCCACCATTGATATCGCTAATGCGTTCTTCTCCATCCCTTTGGCGGCAGAGTGCAGGCCACAGTTCGCTTTCACCTGGAGCGGTGTCCAGTACACCTGGAACCGCCTGCCCCAGGGGTGGAAACACAGCCCTACCATTTGCCATGGACTGATCCACACCACACTAGAACAGGATGAGACTCCAGAACACCTGCAATACATTGATGACATCATCGTGTGCGGCAATACAGCAGAGGAAGTTTTCAAGAAAGGGGAGAGAATAGTCCAAATCCTTCTGAAGGCCGGCTTTGCCATAAAACGAAGTAAGGTCAAGGGATCTGCACAGGAGATCCAGTTTTTAAGAATAAAATGGCAAGATGGACGTCGTCAGATCCCAACGGATGTGATCAATAAAATAACAGCCACGTGTCCACCAACTAACAAAAAGGAAACACAAGCTTTCTTAGGCGTTGTGGGTTTTTGGAGAATGCATATTCCAAATTACAGTCAGATCGTAAGCCCTCTCTATCACGTGACCAGGAAGAAGAACGACTTCAAATGGGGCCCTGAGCAACGACAAGCATTTGAACAAATTAAACAGAAGATAGTTCAGGCAGTAGCCCTTGGACCAGTCCGGGCAGGACTAGATGTGAAGAATGTGCTCTACACCGCAGCCGGGGAGAATGGCCCTACCTGGAGCCTCTGGCAGAAAGCACCAGGGGAGATTCGAGGTCAACCCTTAGGGTTCTGGAGTCGGGGATACAGAGGATCCGAGGCCCGCTACACTCCAACTGAGAAGGAGATATTGGCAGCATATGAAGGGGTTCGAGCTGCTTCGGAAGTGGTTGGCACTGAAGCACAGCTCCTCCTGGCACCCCGACTGCCGGTGCTGGGCTGGATGTTCAAAGGGAGCGTTCCCTCTACACATCATGCAACTGATGCTACGTGGAGTAAGTGGGTCACACTGATCACACAACGGGCCCGAGTAGGAACCCCAGTCGCCCAGGAATCTTGGAATTGAGCATGGACTGGCCAGAAGGCAAAGATTTTGGAATATCCCCAGAGGAGGAGGTGACGCGTGCTGAAGAGGCCCCACCATATAACAAACTACCAGAAGACGAGAAGCAATATGCCCTGTTCACTGATGGGTCCTGTCGCCTTGTGGGAAAACATCGGAGATGGAAGGCTGCGGTATGGAGTCCTATACGCCAAGTCACAGAAACTGCTGAAGGAGAAGGTGAATCAAGTCAGTTTGCAGAGGTGAAAGCCATCCAGCTGGCCTTGGACATTCCCGAACGAGAAAAATGGCCAGTATTTTACCTCTATACTGACTCATGGATGGTGGCAAATGCCCTGTGGGGGTGGTTGCAGCAGTGGAAGCAGAACAACTGGCAGCGCAGAGGTAAACCCATCTGGGCTGCCGCGTTGTGGCAAGATATTGCTGCCCGGGTAGAAAACCTGACTGTAAAAGTATGTCACGTAGATGCTCACGTACCCAAGAGTCGGGCCACTGAAGAGCACCAAAACAACCAGCAGGTGGACCAGGCTGCTAAGATTGAAGAGCTCAGGTAGATCTGGACTGGCAACATAAAGGTGAATTATTTATAGCTCGGTGGGCCCATGACACTTCAGGCCACCAAGGGAGAGATGCAACATATAGATGGGCTCGTGATCGAGGGGTGGACTTGACCATGGACGCTATTGCACAAGTTATCCACGAATGTGAAACATGCACTGCAATCAAGCAAGCCAAGCGAGTAAGGCCTCTCTGGTATGGAGGACGATGGTTGAAATATAAATATGGGGAGGCTTGGCAGATTGATTATATCACGCTCCCACAAACCCGACAGGGCAAGCGCTATGTGCTCATCATGGTGGAAGTAACCACAGGATGGCTGGAAACATACCCTGTGCCCCATGCCACTGCCCGGAACACCATCCTGGGCCTTGAAAAACAAGTCCTATGGCGACATGGCACCCCATAAAGAATTGAGTCAGACAACGGGACTCACTTCCGAAACACCCTCATAGACACCCGGGCCAAAGAGCACGGCATTGAGTGGGTCTATCACATCCCCTACCATGCACCAGCCTCTGGAAAAATTGAACGATACAACGGGCTGTTAAAGACAACACTGAGGGCAATGGGCGGTGGGACATTCAAGCACTGGGACACACATTTAGCAAAGGCCACCTGGTTAGTCAACACTAGGGGATCTGTCACTCGAGCTGGCCCTGCCCAATCCAAACCCTTACGTACTGTAGAGGGGGATAAAGTCCCTGTCGTGCATATGGGAAATATGCTGGGGAAGACGGTCTGGGTTACTCCTGCCTCTGGCAAGGGAAAACCCATCCGTGGGATTGCTTTTGCTCAGGGACCTGGGTGCACTTGGTGGGTGTTGCGAAAGGATGGGGAGGTCCGGTGTGTACCTCAGGGGGATTTAATTTTGGGTGAAAATAACCAATGAACTGAATTGTACGATGTTAGTTATTACACAGTACTGTGTGTCATCACTTCTATGGTTACCATATGCCATATTAATAGTATTACAGTAAGAATCACCCAGATTAATGTAGGATGAACTCCGATGAAACTGAGCAAGGTGCAACAATGAACCGGACGAGCGCCCAGAACTGGCCTCCGCATGCAAGAGCCCAACACCACACACCATCTCTCCTGCCCTGCAAGACCGTTATAACAGGGGGAACCCGAAGTCATGGACTAAATGAACTCAACGGACGTTTTAGAGGGATGGCCCATGGACTAAGGGAATGATATCTCTGTGTACATATATATCAAAAGGCAGGGAAAAGTAGCGGTGACTAATTGGAATGTATGGGAAAATGTGAGACCTGGGCATGATGTAGATGGTATAGAATAAGGGGTGGATATTGTCCTGGTTCCAGCTGGGACAGGGTTAACTTTCTTCCCAGTAGCTTGGGGGGTGTGCTGTGTTTTGGGTTCGGTGTGAAAGGAGCGTTGATGGCCCATTGATGCTTTGGCTGTTGCTGGGTGATGCTTGCACCGGGAGGGGGGAGCACAGCCGGGGTGGTGGACCCAGCTGGCCAATGGGGTATTCTATACCATGTGACATCATGCTCAGTATAAAAACCAGGTGTGGGGGGGGGCTCGCCCCCGTTCGTGACACGCGGTCGGCGGCCAGTGAGCAGTTGCATTGAGCATCGTCTGCTTTATATATTCTCTTATTGTTGTTGTTCTCGTTATTATTACTGTTCTACTTCGTTTTATTTCAATTATTAAACTGTTTTTATCTCAACCCAGGAGCTTTCCTACTTGTGCCCTCCCAATTCTCTCCCCCATCCCACCGGAGGGGGGTGGTGATCGAGTGGCTGCGTGGCGTTTATTTTTGCTGGCTGGGGTTAAACCATGACATTGCACTATTTTAAGAATTACAAAATTGTAGTTGCCTTACCTTACTAGACTCAGCAAAGCATTGCAAAAAAAAAAAAATATCCCACAAACCTATCTAATCTGACCAGAGTGAAAACAGTCCTGCGTGATAAGATAACTGAATAGTTGAGTGCATGGGATTCAGCATTAACTTGAGTATCACCAGCAACTGTCATCTAATGCAGAAAGTAGTGTCCACCTAAGGGTTTCAGCAGCTTCCTGAGTTATAGTACTCTCATGCCCAAAACAGTTTTTATCCTCTTTTTTATTTTTCAGAGGAAACAAAGATCTCAATGACCTGAAAAACCTCAGCCTGTGTATCTACGTGTGTGCACTCCTGAAAATGAGTTAATCACTATTCTTCTAAACCATATCCTATTTGTTTTTCAGTAAGGATGTTGAGTCAGTTTCTTACAGTTTAACCTCACCTGGAATCTTTTCATCTTTAAAACTAATCTGTATCTTCTGTTTACTTTTGTAGTGCAAAGCCAAAGAATTAATGGGAATAGGGATCAAGGAATTCTGAAATTCAGGGAACATCCGTAAAGTAATTTTAATTTTAGGTACCCAGTATCATCAAAGCAGACCACTATTACCTAGGTTTTAGTGGGTTTCAGGATCTAAAGGCAACCCTTCTTTCCTCTTTGATAACAGGAGCTGAACGTGGAAACATTTGTAGGCATCTGACAGAAAAATGGGCTTTGTAAGTGATTCTGGTTTAGTTCCCTGGGAACTGGAGGGCAGTCAAAAGGTTAATAGGCTGCTTCTCACAGTGGTGAAGAAAGGGAAAGGAGCATTACTGTTTTGCTAGGTAGTTAATATATGTTGCAGTTCTGCAAATTCTGTGAATGATTTTTCCAGTGTTTTGGCAGTATAATTGTTTACATACTTAGGAAGAGTGGAAGGGTTAAGCACCTGGGAAACAAAGTCAGGTTACTGTTTCATGGGAATGTAATTTAAAGAAGAAAAGTCTCATCTGTTATGTTTAAATCTAGTTTAATAAAGATTACAGCAATATTAAATTTTAAGGAATTGAGTTTAGTCTCATGTATTTCAAGGAACTATTAACATTCCCAGTGTTAAAAATCTACATAAGTCAGTAAAAAGAAGCTGGGACACAATTTTATTGCGGAGAATAGACAGCATAGGGAATGGCTTTTTTAAAATCTCAGAGATGTTTGTCTGGATGCACACCTAGACACTTCTTTACAATGCTAAGAGAAAAGTAGAAAATTCTGATTTGATTCTGATTTACGTGTTAAAAGTCAGTGTTAGAGTTAAAATAAGTGGAACAGAAGTCTGCTGAGGGAGCGTTTGGTCAGAGTAAAACAGAAGCACTGTTGCTTCCACTTTAATGAGGTAGTTGGTCATATACAATGTCAGAGTATTTTGATTTAAAACCTCTAGGGGAGCCTTCAGGTGAATGAGGAGAGCTGTTTTAAAAGCATTCAGTGGCTAAGCCTTCATAGTTGAATTGAAAAAAATATTTTCTCAGTATATGCTAGTTTATTTTGCTTCACCATTTAATTTGCTTTACAGTGTGTCCAAGTAAACGAATTGTTAATATGCAACCACGCAATTACGTGGTAAATAGTTGTACTTAGTGGCTTCTTCTAAGCTGTCAGTAAGAATATTGATTGCTTTTACATGGATCGGGCCTTTTAAACAGTGAAACCAAAAGCAAAAAATAAACTTTGCATAAAAGAGGAAAATATGCCACTTTCCCCTAAGATTTTTTTTATTATTATTTTTTTACCAAGAAATGACATATAGTGCAGAAAGGAGAAAACTGCTATGGATCTGAGCCAAAGGCCACTGCAATCAGTAAGAGTATTTCTATTGACCTTAGCTGGCTTTTACTGTAACTTAATTGGGCTAATAAATACTTTAAAATTTAGCCTTCTTGCAAGAGTAATCTTAACCTGTTTATCAAACTTCTAATAAAAGCTGTAATTTAGTTTGTGTGAAAAATTAACACTGGTCCTGTTTTTAGAGAAAAAGGAACGTTAGCCAATTTTGTCTCTCCCAATCCATGTGAACCCTTTTTCCTTTGTGCTGACTATGTGAGGCAGCTCCTTCTCAGGAGTACCAGAAAAAATTGCATCATTGTCATGCTCTAGTATGAAGTTGAGAGTGTGGGTTATTAAATTGAGAAGCTGTAGTAGGAAGACAGGGGCAAAAAAACCTGAACAGGTCTGTGGAAGTTATCTCCCCAGCTTTTTCACTGTTTCCCAGTACCTGGAAAGAATTTCAGACTAAACATATCTTCATTGACCTTAGAAACCACAGGATAAATTTGTTAAATATTTGCTTAATATTTTTGGCCAGTGTTGAAATTTACTGATACGCAATTATGTCATATTATCTACCTTCTGAAAAATGAAGCTGAGACCAAAGTTTTAGCTGTTCCTGAGGAGGTGAAGAACCTTTTAAAAAAAAAAATTACAAAATCTGGAATCACAAAAAAAGTGTAATAAGGGCTCTTTAACACATGAAGCTTTGAAAGGAGCTTTGATTCAACCTGTTGGGATTCTTGCTACAAAGATATGTGTTATCTGGGTGCAGAATTAAGTTTATATTAAAAAAAAGCTAAATCATAGATGTCACTACCTTATAAACCTGTGGGTAGCACAAACCTGTGGGTAGTATAAACCTGGGGTAGTACACTTTAGGCTGGCTTAATGTGAGCATCTGAAAAGCGTATACAAGTATAATGTGCTGCTAAAACACTGCACTAGAGAGCAGTCAGTGCAGAGGAGTCTTTCACAATGGCTCTGGTCTCATAGTGATCACCGATTCTCATCTCAAGTAATCTCTTGCATCCAGGGGTCCTGCTGGAAGCACCCTGAAGTAGGGTGGGTTTGGGTATCAGAATCCATTGGCTCGTGAGCAGAACACTGTCCCTTCTCTTTCTCAACAGTGCTCGAGATGTTGCTTTCCTTTTGATTCTGTAACAGCCTCTGATTTTGTGGGGCTGCTTCTTGCACAATACAAATAAACTTCTACTGAAGAGTGCTTGGTTTCAGTCTGGCTCTTCTTTCATTGAAGTCAAGATGAAATTGTCACTAGTTTTAACCAATAAATTTATATTTATTTCATACTTAGTGGTCCTGAGTGTATGCTTCATAGTTGAAGGCTAAGCTGCTTTGTACTAGGTGTATCTAACTGTGCCTTTCTACCAGCACCTCTGGATTATTTTAAATTTGGTTTCTCAGAGTGATGTTGAATTGCTGTCAAACGTAATTTGTCAGACTGACACCCTTGGCACAATGGGTAGTTCTAGTGAAAATATTTTTATATTAGCTGAAGAGAGTGCAATTATCTGCAAGTCATTTTGCATAAAAGATAAAAGGAATGTGCCTCTGACATGCTTGATGGAGGTTAGCAACCCTTTCAGATCTAATAAAATGTTGTGGATATTTTCATGCTTGACACAATTTCCTTTGCTTCTAATCAGAGGGGAAACAGATGTTTAAATGCAGGTAATACGATTAAATTGGCTGCAGGTAAAATATACATGCCATTGTTTCATGCTTGAAGGCTCACACTGTGTATGCTCGGTAAAAGTACATACGTGTGTTTAACCTGTGTGCCAGCTGGAATGAAGGGAATGAAGATTTGGGGTTTCTCAGGGGGCTGTGACTGAGTTAAGGCTTTTTCAAGTGGTGAGAAGAATTAAATCAGATTAATAGTGGCTACAGTTCACTGATACTTTAGGCTAGTCCTTAAATATTTATCCATTTAGAGATGCATCTATTTAACAATATACAGAGGAAGGATGACCTACTGATTAGCCTGGTATCTGGCCTTTGAAAGTCAGTTCTCTGTTCTGCCTGAATGCAGTCAACAGGAAATTGTATAAACCACATTTTCAAACTGTAAAATGCAATTATTAGTACTGCCACATTTTAGATCAGTTTTGCAGGGATTTATTTGTTACTGTGAGATGCTCAAGTCATGAAGCAGAAGAGGTCATGTAAATGGCTAAAATACATAAGACCAGATCATCCTGATTAAAGGGCAGAAACAAACTAGACAACAAACAGATTTGATCCCAGCCAGCCTCTAGTTTATCCCTTAATATAGGGAAGGAGTATATTCCTTCAGCTTATTTTATGGAACATATTGCTCCTACGCATTTTGTTTAGCCTGTGGCTACATGTGGAAAATGTAGCAAAGCTATTAATTTTGTCTTCTCCTTACTCCCCTCCCTCCCTGCCCCCCACCACTCACTTCTTCCCATTAGTGAGACTGCTGCCTTCCCATGATTTAAGCTGGTCTGATGGGGATTAATTTTCTCTTTACATATTTGTATGGTAAAATAAAGTTTGAAGCAGTCCAGTTGTAGTTTGGAACTCAGTGTGTCAGGTTATTATTAAATAAAAAGGCAATTCAAATATATTAGAAATGTAATGAAAAGGATAGCACCTGAAGCCACGAGTAAAAACTTTGTGGCTTATCAACTTTGTGTTCCAGAGGTTAACCTAGACTCTATTCCCCAAGCCACAGTCAATGAATAATTCCTGCTGAAATAAGAATTTATTATTTATATTATCCTGTTGTTAACTCTTGTGGCAGATAGTTCAGTCCCTGGGTGGAGTTAAACAAAACACCTCCTATTCTGTAAAACTACTTAACTATGCGAACAGTGGCCAGTGGGAGCAACACTGTTCCAAACTTGAGCATTGATAGTGGGAGTGGTGTGTGCACGTGGTCAGTGTGGTTGAAATCAGCTGTGAGATAGGACACGCATATGTAGTTCATTACAAAACCAATATCAAGGTATATAAATACATATATATATATATAAAAAATACATATATTTTTCCCTGTTTCTACATTTTGTTTTCCTTAATAGGGGTAGGGAGTAGGAGTTGGGGGAGGGCAGATTACAACTGAGAATTCTATGAATATCTCTTATTTACAAAGCTGTTATCAGTGTAGTAAAGCTGTTGTTAATAACATAGCTAGTCACATAGCAGTCACTTAAAATGTTTGCTCACACATTAACTCATGGGGCAACAGTTGGGAGGTGAATCCCAGCTGCATACTCTGAAGCAAAGGGTTGGACTCAGGTAGGCTAAGACCTAGAAGCCACCAGTGGCTTCTGAGGTAGGTATTCATAAAGTCCCTAAGTCAGTCCTTTATTTCATCAAATGTATATATAATCCTGTAGTCTTTATATGCATATAGAAGCCACCACCCTCTTGAACATGGTCTGAGCTACACAACCTTTTGTTGGTATTGCATGTGCTGTGGCCCTCTAGGGATTCAGCAGGTTCTCAGTGTCCTCAAATTATTGGTACATGCAGAATCAACAGATCTGCTACACTGCAGAATTTATCAGTCCTTGGGAAACTTTCATGCACTAACATCTCAGAATGTATTTTTCCTAGGAAGGCTTTTCTGTCAAAATATATAGGAACCCATTCATAGGAAATTCACACCAATGAGGCCTTTTGGCATCACTACTGCACCCATCTTTATCAAAGTTCATTTTATAGTATTATCAATTTACATAATCATTGGCACTTCATTAGCTCTATAATCATTACATTTTCTTGTAAGCATAAGCTTCTTATGCTGCGCTATGACTGTGATTATCATGATTAATAAAGCAATACAGACGAATGCAATTAAGCATAGTGCAAGGTGCAGTAAGAGGTGCAGAGTAAAATTTACCTTTGGGTTCCATTCCTTAAAAGTACATCCCTGATGTCTCCCCATGAAACATTGATAATGGTAAGGTGTTTCCAAGTCTTCATATAATTGTTCTGTTAGCCAATATGTTCTCTTTTTTCTATTAATGTGCATAAGACTATGTGTACAACAGATCTCTAAATCTTTTATACAAATGCATCTTACCCTGGTGTTAGATATCATGATATAATCATCCTGTAACTTAACAAGGTAAATTACTGGTCATTACCGGCAACAGTAATATGTGATAATGATTATCAAACATTTTCATGCAGCTCTTACTGTTCAATATTGATGACTTGATCTGACTGAAAAGTCTCAGCTAAACAAAACTGTTTTCAGAGTAAGATCTGCTTTAAATGTTTTAAACAAATATTCCCAGATAATTTGTTACAAAATACAGGAATCAACACCTTTACAAATAAAAAATAACACCATCTTTAAAAAAAAAACACACTTTCATATCAAACAGCATTTTACAAGAATTGCATTACTAGATTCAATGACTGTAGCTGCTTTGTATGTTACAGAATGACCTGGAAATAACATTTTACTTCAGAGGAAACAGACCTGTGCAGTATCAAAACAGATAGGCCCGTATCCATCTCTTCTATCCTAAGGTCAGCGAATCTTTTTTGGTCACTGGTGCCAAAATTACTTAAGAAACACTGTAATTTATTGCTGTTTGTGCCAGTCCAAATCTGTCACTGCCAAAGTTGGTACTACTGTGGAGGGATCACCATCACTGCTGTAGTCATTTATGAGGTGTTTAATTCAGAAGCTTAATTATCCTATATTCATTACAGTAATATATCACTTCCTGTATTAATTGCTTTCAGGAGATGCCTATGTCTTACCTTTTGACTGTATAAAGATCTTGGTGTATTTAGTATTGTTCTGGTTTCAGCTGGGATAGAATTAACTTTCTTTCTGGTGGCTGGGGGTGTGTGCTGTGTTTTGGGTTTGGTATGAGAGGAGCATTGATGGCCCATTGATGTTTTGTTTGTTGCTGGGTGGTGCTTGCACCGGGGACTTTTCAGCCTCCCATGCTCTGCCAGTTGCACAGGAAGCTGGAGGCAGGGAGCATAGCCAGGGCAGTTGACCCAGCTGGTTAATGGAGTATTCTATACCATGTGACGTCATGCTCAGTATAAAAATTAGGGGTGGGGGAGTGGCTCTCATGGTTCGGGACACGTGGGGCCTCAGTCAGCAGGTGGTGAGCAGTTGCATTGTGCATCACCTGCTTTGTATATTCTATTATTGTTGTTGTTATAATTGTTATTATTACTGTTCTACTTTGTTTTATTCCCATTATTAAACTGTATTTATCTCAATCTGTGAGTTTTCCTACTTGTGCCCTCCCGATTCTCTCCCCCATCCTACCGGAGGAGGGGAGTGAGCAAGCAGCTGCATGGTGTTTAGTTGCTGGCTGGGGTTAAACCACGACAAGTATGTAAACAAATTTTTAAAAAATCATATGGAAACATCTTCAGTTTGTTTACACATGTTCTCTTACAAATTGAGAATAAGATTTTTTTTTTCCATTGTGAGTGTATGATCTACTCATTTGTTAGTAAGAATGTTCTACTGTATGTTGTACAGCATAAGCCAATTTTAACTCTGATTATGAAGAAAAGTTTAGCTGATATTACCCCAAGCCAATGCTTTTAATTTTTCATGAGCAATGCCCTTAGGTAGAATATCTGTTTTATGTTATATGAGTTTGGTCAGTAGTCAATGAAGCTGAAAATTTAATGTGTAGATAGGACTATCGCACTATCACCTGCCAATTATAACAAAACAGAGAAAGTTCTGCAGTACAGGAACAGTCAAAAAGAGTGTGTCTGATTTGTTTCCTTGACAAAGGAGAAGGCAATACAAGAGAATCAACAAGTCATCTTATTTTATGCTAAGTCATTCAGAAAATTTGTTAAGCATTTTGGAGAAGTGAGAGTCCGGGATTTAAGAAGGAACAGTAGACGTAGGTCTTAATTTATAAAGTACAAATCCATTGTATTTCAATCTTCTATCTTGTAAAAGAAAGTCTCACTGATGTAGCACCTAGAAGAACTCTAATTCATCGAATGTTATTTTTCTTTGTGTTTTGGATAAGGAATCTCTTAGAAGGGGACCAGCTGCAATGATGGTAAGCAGCACAGCAGAGTAGAATCAGTATGCCCCCATGTATAACTAAGAAGTGTGTAAGAAAATCTGTGCAATCTGTTAAGTCAACTAAGAACTAAGAGAAAAAATAATATACCTAATATAAATTGTGTCTTAAGTATAGCTGATCTGTACGTGTGATATGGAAATATTTTTTAACTCATTGGTCTTTGAAAATTAATTTAAACTACATTCATTCTTTTCTCTTTCATGGTTCCTGTCCACCAATATTCATATGCTTTTGCCTTATTAGATTTTTTAAACTCGGTATGTTAACTGTTTATGCATGTTTTGTAGTATCAACTCAACTATAGTTTTAATGGGGTGTATAGATGTGGGTGATCACAAAGTTCAATACTTTGAACTTTAACTGCATTTTGAGAGCAACATGCAATCTAGGGATGAATAATATATCTTAAAAATATATCATCTGTGTGCAGAGAGTGGATGAGCAGAAAAAGTGTAATTTGTTGAATTAGTTTTTCATTGCAAATTATTCAGAAAGAGACTAATATTTACATTAGCCTTTCTCTTCCTTTTTTTTTTAAAAAAAAAAAAAAAATCATTGCTTTGGATTTGAAGCATTTACAATGTGGTGCTGAGGTAGTTTAATAAATTATTGACTGTTTGCATCCAGCTGAAATTTGTTCCCAAGGTATTCGGATGCTGTAGACGTCAGGAAAAACTAAAGAAACAATAAGAAACAGCATATATTAAAGGTACATGTTTTAAAATAAGAAAATCACATTTTAATTTAATTTTTAAATTAAATCTTCTGATTCAGGGAAAAAACCCATAGAGGCATTCAAGGTACTGTATAAAAAGTAATACCTTACTAAGACACATGTCACTCCTTTCCTCCAAAATAGTTATGTTGAATAATCTTTCCTTGACCTGAACTATATGCTATGCATGTTAACTTATTTTTGTTTTTTGTTCTTCTTGTTTTGTTTTGTTTTTAAACACAGTGAATACAGAAAAATGATAAAAATGATTCAGACTTTTCACACAGATTAATTTCTCATTTTTAAATAGGAGTAGTCACACCGGGATTGCGATTCTCAGAGTTATTGTCATTCATTCAAAGAACAGACTTCCCATGTGGACTTCTATCCAGACAAAACCCCCTTGAATTAAAAAGTGTTCAAAAATGAGTTTTAGTAAAGGAATTACTTACAGAGAGAAGACACTAACAAAAATTACGTCTGTAACCAATTTGCCAGCAGATAAAAGGAAAGATTTGTTTCATAATGTATAATGAATTAATTTTCATCCTCCTGTATTAACATGAGCTTAATTATACTTCTTTACTCAATATGAGTAATAACTAGGTCTATTTTAAGAACCAAATGAGTCTCAACTCAGTGTAAGCCAGTTACTCTTCTTTTTCGTCATGTTCACTGAATTGAAACTAAAGCAAGCTGAACTACATTTTTCCATTTCCAATTTAGGAGTTTTATTGAAAGAAAACAGAATGAAGAGTTATATTTGTACACTGCTTGTGAAACTGGGAAGGAAGGTATTTTGTTCTCACTTTTAATTTAATTTTAGGATTTAAAATCTCAGTAAACTGTGGAAAAATAATTTATTCTTTCTCCCTGATGGACTTTAACACCCCTCACTCCCCAATTTAGATGCTGTAACTGGTTGTTCTCTGTGTCTTGGTCCTTTAGGACCAAGAGAAGGGGTTGGAAACAGATCTGCATCTCACCGCCACTGGTCCGTAGTTAATCTAACATTCAGCTATCTCTTCACTCTCTCTGTGTACGTGGGATTGCGCACAATCTGAGCTACAAAACGGTAGGGTATTTCTTGTAGCATATATTTATGTTTTTGTATCTGCACATGCACAAAATACATCTATACTCTTTCATTATGGTATATATAGATGTAACACAAAGCAAGAATAGATTCCATATGAAACCTTTTAATCTGATAACCCTAAAATGACTTGTAGTAAACTGGTTAGAGCATGATAGTCTGAGATGTAAATTCAGTTCCCTTCAAGGAGATCAAGAAGTCTATCATCTGATTTGTTTGTAATGAAGTGTAATTTTGTTGGTAGTGAACCCTTGTTTGGCAAGTTGACAGTGACGGTACTGTTAGTACTGGTACCTTGTATCTGCCATGTTTTTTCCTTTTTCTTTTTTTTTTTTTCTTTTAAACCTGTTTGCATCACAAAACAACATTAAAGTCTGCTGGAAAAGGCTTTGGGGCTAGAAAGCTGCTTTTTCTCCATCTTCATCATACCTCTCAGAATGACTGAGAGGTCAAAATAAACTGTGTTTAATATAAATCCACTAAAATTAATAATTGAACTTGAAAGCTTCCTACATTAAGAACCAGAATCTTTTCTGTTCTGGAAACATGTAAGTACTGGAAATATACATTTGCTCAGTGTGGTTAGTAATGAAAATACAGTGCACACTCTTGTAATTCTTACTGAGGTCAAATTCACTCCAAGTCATTGAAGACTTGAGGCACTGTTGATTTTGAACTTGGAAAAGCAGGCGAAGTGTGCTAACCTTTTTTCTGGGATGGCTGTGAGGCTGCCTGACAGGATCACCCTGGTATTGTGTTCCCAGAGATGTAAAAAGAGAACAGGTAGCAAGCGTAATTGTGAAAGAACGTGTTTGAGTGGACCACAACATTAATTTTACAAAATGACTAGATGTTGGCTTCAGGTGTTGTTTTGGCTTGCATCATCTTCACTGTCAAAAGAAAGGTAGGAATTGATACAGGGACAGAACTGCTGCCAGGCTGCATTCACACTTTGCTATCATTTGTGATTTAGTGAGACGGTGATTAGTACATTTACAGCGCACCTACTGCATTTAGTACACCCACAGGGTGGGTCTGAATATATCTCATTCCATATGAGACAGTTTGCTAGATGTTAGAAAGCATCACTGCTAGAAAAGCAGTGAGTGATATTTATACAAATGTATTGATGGAATTTACTGTGACCTGTTTAAGTTGTAAAAGAGGTGAGAAATCAGTGTCTTGAAATTATTTATGTTAAACAATAAGATCTTATACTGTCTTGTAAGAATTAGAGCGCATCTTTCTCTTTCCCTCCTGTCTTAGGAGACACTGTGTATCAGTTTTACAGAATTAGAAGGATAAAAGGGAAAACCAGATATCTGGGTAGATGGGCAACAACTTTTTTCATATATACATTTGTTGTAATTTATTTGTTTTTATGAGCATAAGAAACAGGTGCTTTCTGTGCCTTTTCATCAGTAAAGGCTTTTTATTTTCTGCAGCCTATCATTTACAATGCTTTCTCTTTCTTATCCTCACTTAGTGGAGTGTGTGCATAGTATGTACATTCTTGTGGGTATTTATAAAACCAGAAAGATGTTTGTTTCCTCTAGGATCATATAGGGGGGAAAACCCCCAACTTCAGAACATTTAAAGTCACCCTGATTGAAAAAAATATATATAAATTTCACCAGTCTGTCTCTAGACAGGAAACAGATGCATGCATGCATTATTCTTCTACTTCTCTGCATTCCCATCTTTATCTCTTAAAGTCAGTGTGAACATTGAAGCTTTGAAATGCACCATACAGATCACATAATTTGGACAGTCTAGAATCCACAGTGAACGGGGGGGTTTAAATAAAGATGTACATGAAGAGTGGTTTTATGCCATGTTGTGCAGCTAAAGCCAAGACAAGTAAACAGGTATAAATTAAAATAGAGTTACAATCTTAGTATGTTTGATATTTCTGGTTTGATAGTTCTGGTTCTTAATTTGAAAATAAAAAAATAATCTTCTGTATTTGAATAATAAGACATTTTAGGAAAAAACTTATATAGTATCTGTGAAGTCAGTAATACAGTGAATGGATACAGGGATAGATTTTCAATCACTATAATCTTTATTTTGCATCTTTGGTGCACATCTATCCTAAACTTACTACTTCACTCTACTTCGTGGTTCAATCAGCAAAAGCGTGCATTTACTTCAGTGGGAGCTGGATCAAGACCAGAGTTAATTACTTACAGCACTTGATATACTGTAATTTGACCTTAATGTATTAATATAGATATGCAGATATGCACATAAAACTGTTAGTGATAGTTTTAGTTTAAATGTGCTGTGGTACCTCAGGCACGCTGTACAAATTTGCTAAAGAATCAAGAATTATTTTATTCAGGAGCTAAATCTTGAATTAATATTTAATGAGAAATTTAAGCTTGTTCTTCCATGTTATGGAACAGCTCTTAAGAGAACTTGCAGTACAGCAGGAAACCAGGGAAAATTTTGTATTTCTTATTCTTTTGAAGAGCTAGGGAAGTTCAGTACATGGATTACAGCTCTATGTCTGGTAATTGATATGGCATTTTTTTAATTCTATTTCATGAATGAAAATTCATTTTCCTCTTAAAATGGGAGACATGGGGGTTTTGATGTACACAAAAAAACCCATACCTTGAAACACAAGCTTTGATATTCTCTGCTAGTAGTAAAACATACATTTATTATATATCCACATACTAAAGGAACACTGGATTTGGACGACTAAATTTAAAAGTCAGTTTGGCACTGACTAGCTTGAAAACTGCTTTTTCCCTCGCATGTAAATGGCGTCCTCATAATTGTGTCATAACGAGTTCTCTTATCTCTATTCTAGCTATTTGGAAGTCCTGAGCACATCTACTCAGTTATGCTGGTAGTATGGCAACATTTCCGTTTACATTGGAAAAGCAAATGTGGTAACGGCATTTTATTCTTGTGCTGACAAAAATGAAATTGAGTATTTGTGCATTAGACAGCAACAAAAAGTGAAGACATTGAGGGGACATCTGCAGTCATTCCGTCTATGGAATGTGTTTCTGAATAAAAATACTGTCTTGGTTTAATGATACTGGATTTGCTGCATGTCTGGGCATGGCACATACCGCTTTCTATGTGACACCATGAAAGTAGAAGAGGAAATGCTCGCCTGGGGTCAAGTTATTAAATAAGCATTGAGATACTTAGTCTGTACAAAGACCATGGTTAAAGAAGGTACATTGGCATGTTCTGATTCCTGATGAAGACAACCCGAACAGACACTCGTGCTATCTTTGATGTTAAAGGGGTAAAAGTGAAAAAGAAATGCTTCACTGTATGACTTGAGTAGAATTATTTAAATTGGGATTCACATTTTTGTATGCAACCTTTATTAATTTACATTTAAAGTTTAAAATGCATACTCAAATTTTTTTTGTTGTTGTTTTTTTTTTTGATACTGAGTTAAAATTGCCAAAGTCTAATAACCTATATGGAACAGGATGTTTTCCATACATGACAGTATGATAATTTAACAAAGAATCAGTAGGTTAATCTGGTCCTAATTGAAGTCCTCTGCGTGAAATCCTAACTTTGCTGAAGAGATGGCATATCATTGTGTCAGGTTTCATGCTTTGATTCCCTCTTTTCAGAGTGTTGCATTCTAAGTATTTCTTGTTATTTCTGGAACCATGAGCTGAAATTCTGCAGTTCTGATACATTTCAGATTAGGCTGGAGAAGAGACATTGGACTTTTAGGTATGTACAGATATTCATGGCAAAAGCAACTTTGGTGATTTTAGCATGAAATATCCGATTTAAATTTATCACTGCCTCAGCTTGATGAGTTGTCTTCCATCCGGTAGAGCCACAAAGTAGAAGCTATGGGTGCACCCCAGCACCTCAGTGCTAATCCAGAGTCATTCTTCACCTACTAATGGAGATAGATGTAAGTGTGCAACAGCCATGTGACATGCCAATGCCAGCACTGAGTTGGTGAGAAATTTTAAGAGGGAAGATGTTGCTAGGGATAATAATGGTTTTAATTATTCTGGAAAGATATACCGAAACTTACCTGACTTTGCCCTGACGTCAACCCACCCCAAACTAATGAAGGTTTTGTGTCTGTGCGCTTAGATTTATGTGACAGGTGCATGGATTCTTGTACGTTAGAGAAATATGAAACATTTTTTACTTAAATATTTGAAAAGTAAACACAAGTTTTTCACTGTTAAAGATGGCTATGACTTTCCAAACCAATATTTGGATTTTGCTCTTCAGATGCTCTGGAATACTAGAATTGGAGTGCAGCCTAATTCTGAGTATTTTTAATGAGATTTATAAAACATACTTCTTTTTAAAAATTTCTTTTGTATTTTCAGTCTTATCATGGAAAATCACGCTTATCTTTAACTTTTACATGGGACAAAATAATATTCAGTGTTTGCAGGCTTGAGTACTAGCTCCTGTGACATTGTCTTATTTTGCAGAATTGGATCTAAATGTTACGCGTTTTCTCTGTAGCTACGGAAGGTTACCAGTTGGATTGCACCTCGCCTAGGCACTGTTCCTTTACTCATGTGTCAGTGCCTCTTTTTATAGGTTTTGATCTGGTTTTTGTCTGCAATTCAAGAATGGATTTCAAGTAGCTCAGCATATATTTAAATGCCTTCATAATGACACTGCAATGTGCTCTGTTTGCACAAACATGTTCTGTATAATAGTAACATACTTTGTGTGAATTTTACTTCAATTGTAAGAAATCTGTAAGTTCTGTTTGCTTTACTGCATATCTGTTGTAGGATTTGGCTTTGGATACATATCTAAATTTTAACTCAGTAACTTCTTGTTTGTCAGAATGATCTCTTAAAGATCTTGAAACTCAGGCTCTGCCTCAGTTGTGTGCTAACATATTCAGAAAGTCCTTGAGTGTGCAGTACTTCTGACATCTCCGAGTCTATCTTGTTTCTAGAATCAAATAGAAAAAACACGTTACAGCCTTCCAGTTCAGTCACTGTTTAGTAATAAGTGAAATAATTCAAAAAATTCAAAGCAATTTTCCACGAAAAGTAACATTCTTAAATGTATGTAATTACTGACTTGTCAGCTTGTTTTGCTGTAGGTATCAATCTTCAGGGTGCTTCAGAGTGTCCCAGAGAAAGGGAGAAGGGAATGCGTTCCTTTTATTTTCACTGGCGGGTTATTCTAAATAGAAATAGCAACATTTGTTCAAGATAGGTGAAGAGAAGATAAATAGCTGGGCTAAGAAGACCTGAATGGTGAGGTAGGCATGGTACATAGATGTTGAAAATTTGGGGTTCAGTTTCAATTTAAGAACACATGAATCAAAGCATGTCTCACTTTACAGTGCAGCTGAGTAAGAGAGGAGATTTGGAACGCAAGCACTCAACTGAAGTGATCAATAACGGCAATTAACAACAAGTGTTTTATGGCAATTTGAAATGTTGCTTCACTTTCTGGAAGTGAAATGAAATTGATCATCTTCTGCCTTTTACCTCACCTTGCCTACTTTTAACTTTCTTGTAAATGGTTCACAGCAAGAGAGAATTGTCTCTAAGCTAACTTGTCCTCCCAATAATTTTATTGCCTTATTTATTTTAGGGCTTCAACTTCTTTTATAGACTGTCTCTTCTTTTCTGCTTTCTTTAGTCCTCCCTATTCATCCAGAGATTTCCGTGATGCTTCTTTTTGTCCCCACATACAATCTCATGTTTCAAATTTTTCGTGTTCATTATGCCTGCAATTAAATGTGCCCTTCTTGAACCTTGTGTCTTATTTCAAATCTCTACAAGAATTATCATGTCAGGATTATCCACATGCTGCAGAATAAAAGATAATAAATAGAAAAAGAGAGTGACTGGGACTAATTCATGCCGCCAAGAAGAAACATAGTTAAGGACTTAGCACTGAAAATGCCCCACAATATTTCAAACTTGACACTTCAGATTATGAACAGTTTAGCTGGTCTCAATGCTGAGAGCAGTTAAGGAAATAGTCTTTCAGATGGGCACAAGACATCCCAGACAGGTCTCTTCGATTCAAAGGCAAACCAGGAAAGGAGGCTGCAGGAAAAAGAAAGGAGACTGTTGTTCACACAGTCAATTGGTGCCGTCGTTCTTATTGTTTGTTGTGTTGTAAACCCAGGTGCTTTTTAGGTTTTTATAACAGAATCTTGTAGCACACTTCTGGTAATATATAGGTCTAATGGAGAGGCTGGACACAGAAGAGCTGCTGGTTTTCAGTGCAGCAGTTAAGAATTGTAACTGACAGAATTGCCTTTTGGTTTTGCAAACTCAGTGAATGGAGTCTTGGGTATGCCTCTGAGATTTGTTGCATTTGGTGTAGTTATAAAAGAATAGTCCACCAGATATACCTGTAGTTTGCTCCAGAAATAGTTTCTCCTTATTGTGGATTTCATGCCAAGTCAGTTGTAGCTGACAAAGTCACAGATTACCAAGATGAATTGCTGATATCCCGTGGGCTCAGGTTTTGTTGATGGGGAATATATTCAGATTTGGAAGCACTAGGGGTCACTGTGAAATGTAGACTCTTTTCGGAGACCTGCCTACCACATCGTCTGTAATCGCAGGAGTATTTCCAGTTCTCTTTGCTTCTGCGTACTGAAGACATCTCCTCATTGCATAAGATGATCCAAAATTAGCTGGGTTTTGGTGTGTGAAAGAAAGAATAAGCTATGGCTTTTCCTAATGTAACTATACTTTTCTTGGAGCTCTTAAGTAAAAATATACAGGCATGGAGGTAGGAAAGGTGCAGTGTTTAGCAAGACAACATGGATTTTGTTTTTCCTCTGATTTGCAAGATTTTGAAATTTTTTTTATTTATTTTGGCAGCTCATTTAAATTTTAGTCTAGTCTTCAGTACTATGGCATAAACTGTACACTGTATAATCTAATAGACAATTAGAGTAATATGGAAAGCTGTGGGATATGAATGTATCCCACTGATAGGTAAATTTTCTGGGTTTCCTGACTATGTTTAATGTATTTACCCATACTTGGCTGCTTTTTACATTTTCAGGAGGGGGGGAAAAAAAGTCTTTTTTGAAAACAGGAAACTAAAGATGAAAAAATGACTGAACACTCCCCTGTAACGATTTTAGCTTAGTTATGTCAGTTATAACTCTAATGAAAAACTGGTGACGAGGAGAATACATGTTTGAAAAGTTAATGGATTGTGCAAGTTTATGTCTTTTTTGCTTTTCTTTTTTATGAGTCTTGTATAAATATTAGGTTTAATGGGAAAGTAGGTTTATTTGATTTTGCAAATTCTGCTGTATCCCTTCCTGTCATTTATGTGTTGGTTTTTTTAGTTTGGTGGTTTTTTTTACTAATGACTAAAATTGTGTTTACAATTAGATTTTATGACCACTAATTGTCTCTTTTTATCTGTGACCAGGGCTTACTATTCTCCCTTCTGTACTAATATTTCACCTAAGCTTTAAGTTTTAAAGATTTTTTTTTTTAAAGTCAAGTCAGGTTTTATAGTATTAAATCAAGAAATTGAACTGACAATTCAATTCATCTTCCATTCTGTGCATTTCCAGGGGAAAATTGGGATAATCTTGCTCATTACGGATCTTTGAAATTTTCAATTTTATATTCAAGACTAAGCTGTCGTTCTGACGTCATTACTCTACTCTCCCTTTAATCCAGTGATGATGTCATGAGACACTCCTATTTTCCAACCTTTCCTGGTGGTTTCTTCCTTTTTTCTCTATCTTGTGAGCCAATCTACGCATTCACATGACTGCTTAGTGAACTAAATTTGGATTAACTGATGGGAATTAAGATAAACTTTTTTTTGTCAGTTGTTAGGGAGATCAGAGAAAAGGTTGCAATATTAATTTTAGACCAAGTTTTGCCTAAAACCTACCCATTCTGGTTTATCATGTGTATCACACACATTTACATCAGCTTAAATGAGGGAGCACTATAAAGTTCAGATTGAGACAGGAGAAAGAAGAGCAGCTATGCTGGTTAACATCAGTTTAAACTGATCAGATACTTGAGATAAAATATATGGCAATAAATTAATTTCAGGATATTACAGATCTTTAAGTAGTACCTTTCACATCAAAGGATCCCAAAACTGTCACATAAAGGTGTTACTTTATCTGCTCTCTGTAATAAAATGCAGTAAAGCAGAGGGAAAATATAATGATGTAACTCGTTAAACCAAATAGTAATATATAGTAATAGATAATACTTCAGGAGCTGATTATGATTTTCATGTCTAATTAAAAGTTTGATCTCTTTGTTCCAAGGAGATTTTAATCCAAACACTAATACTGGTATTCAATAGCTTACTGTAAGGTGAAATGATGGCTACCTGAAAGAGAAGTGTAGAATAGGCAGTGCCTTCACAGCCCTTACATAATAAGAAATTGCCCAGTTTGGACATAGACCTTTTAGTATCCAGTTTAGAAACAGACATTTCATCTAAACTTAGGCTTTGTTTGATGTCACATTAGTATGACAGCTGAAGAGACCACAGCCAGTAAATACAGAGGTTCTTCTCAACACAGTTTTATAAAACTCAGTACATATTGTCAGCTGAGCTGTATGAAGCATCCCAGGCAAGAAAGAATGTCAAAGGTAGTTTTGAGGAGGAAAAGAAGTCACAAGGGTGTTCTATGATGAATGGGAATTTCACATACTGGAAAGAAATCAGTCATTATAAAAACATGGACTTTAACTGTTGCAGTGTTTCCTTCATTAAAGAATGAGAAATGGTTTCTTTATATTCATTTATGGAAAAGAAAACTAATAAATGTATTATAGGTGCCCACACTGTTGGTGTAACTCGGTGAAAGTGAAGTTCTTAACACTAGGAAGCGATGGCTTACCTGTGAGCATCCTAGCGTCTGGGATATTTTCTGATGCGACTTCAATTCACTTGGCCATCTGTCTCAGATCTGAACCTCCCACTAGCAGTGGTTGTTGGGAGTGCCACATGTGAAAGATGTTCTCCTCAGGTAAATAAACACTGTGCAGGAAGTAAACTGAAGACACAGAAGTGTTTCCTGTTGCGATATAATATGTAGGAAATGAAACCAGCATGTACATTAAAACCTATCCCCTATATGTATGTAGGTCAATAAATTGCTTTTGCTTTATTTTTCCTTTTTTGTTTTGGAACTAGAGATACATACTTAATATGTTGTATAACTTGTTACTGGGACACAGACATTCAAGATACCCTATATTTTAGAGTTCATGCTGATGCAGAGAGCAGAATAAACAGCACAGGTTCAGGAGGACTGTTAGCAGGTCACAAGCCTTGTTGATCAGCAGCTTACGGCACCAGCAATCAATAGACTTCTCTATGGCTTTGTACCGGAAAGGCCAGCGAGGTTGTCCATCCTGAGGGCCATAATAGAAAGCCAAGACAGTCTGAAAGGAACACTGTGTGGTGACATAGACTTTGGTGCCAGCCAGCACTCTCCCTAGGCTTTAAAATAAAACCTGTCACAAAGATTAGACCAGGTGAAGACCTCTGGGGACATTCTGTGTGCTGATGAAACTGCTGCCTCAGCAGTCGTGAAACAGCTGCAGATCTATATAAGGAAAGAGCAGCCAGTAGATGTGCATGCTTACAATGCGAGTATGATCTTCCAGATGGCTCTTCAGTTGTTAAGGAGGATGCGTTAGCATTTTTCTCTGTGGAGAAGGTGTAACGCATGTTTTCTGAAGTATTGTAGAATAAATTGTATTAAAACTGATGTCATATTAAAATTTATTTTGCCTAATTTCAAGTGGACCTGAGTGATGGCAGTGCCCTCTGAAGTCAACTTGAGCTTCTGACATCAGGACAGTATCAATACTGTGGAAAAACCTTCTTGTCTCATTTTCCAATGATTTTGATATCCATATTTTAGTCTTTTAATTCTTTTGCTTATAATACTCTCTATGCTGATGGACTTGTCTGCTTGTTACACAAAGGGACAGTTTTCTATGTATGTAGCAGTGAATTGTTCATTCAAGTAAAACAAAGAGTGGTCACTGAAATCTTACCAATTAGAGAAAGAAATGTATAAATTATAAGGGAAGTTGCAGGTTAACGTAAAACTTAAAAACTCCGGTTAGAACTCCTGAAGATAATTGTCATAGCCAAGATGGTAAGGAATGAGGAAAAGCAAGATCTCACATTACTCTAGGGGCAGTTTAAATGAAATCCTGTATTATTAAATGATCATTTGATAAAATTTACTTAGCTGTACCTTTGTAATTTTACCTAAAGTGTTTCTTTTTTGAAAGCATACACTGTTTTATCATATACTTTTGTGAAGATAGCACTGGCTAACAAAAGAAGTAGTTGCTTTTGTTTCCTTTTAAACCTGAGGCTTCAAAGGCAGAAGGGGACTCTGGGCATGAGCTGCTTTCCTTTCCCCGCTATCAACATCTGTTAACAGCTACCAGGTTGCTTTATTTTGTGAAAAACAAGGTAATCAGATCCGTCTCCGGGACAGCAGGGAGGAGGTGAGTTGGAAAATAATAGTGAGATTTCTTCTCTTTACTTTTTATGTAACTGTAGTGTAGGATCGCTCAGGTTGCTTTCTGTGCTATGAGTTGCTAATAAATAATATTTAAAATGTCATTTAAGTTTACTGAGTCTTGATGTCTAATCAATACTACTTTTTATTTACTTAATCAGGTTTGTGTATTGTAACTTGAATAATATATGGATTGGCATTTAAAGAGCAAACACTTCTCCATTTTCTTCTTTGAGGATTACACGTGTGTGTGTATAGTATAGACAATAGGACTGGAGTCTTTCAGCTACATTCACTGCCAAAAATCGTATTGGAAATACGGTTTTGTCTAAAGAGGGCTAGATTACCTAAGGTTACAGGAGTTTTTTTTGCAGTTATTAATATTTCATGGAATGTTAATAAAAGGTTAATATACTTTCCATTAAAAGTATTTAGTCGTGTAATAGTAACAGTGTGGAAAAGTATTGGGGTTTTTTTTGGGGGGGGGGGGTGTTTTGTTTTTTTTTTTTTTTGTGGTATAGAAAAATGTAGTGCGTACCGTACAGTGTATTCCCTGAAGCAACAGTGTTCTGTTTTGGCATGATCATAGCACTGAAATCAGTGTTAAGAGTCTCATTGAATTGAAAGAAAGCAGACCTCACTGAGGAACGTAGTTTTCAACCCACACTGCCAAAGTGAAGCGTTTTCTTTTTTTTCATCTGAGCTATAGAATCATAGAATCATAGAATCATTAAGGTTGGAAAAGACCTCTAAGATCATCAAGTCCAACCGTCAACCCAACACCACCATACCCATTACACCATGTCCCTAAGTGCCTCATCTACACGTCTTTTAAATACTTCCAGGGATGGTGACTCAACCACCTCCGTGGGCAGCCTGTTCCAACGCCTGACCACTCTTACAGTAAAGAAATTTCTCCTAATGTCCAATCTAAACCTCCCTTCGTGCAACTTGAGGCCATTTCATCTCATTCTATCACAGGTTACTTGGCAGAAGAGACCAACACCCACCTCGCTACAACATCCTTTCAGGCCTTCTTGGCCACCTGGGCACGCTGCCGGCTCATGTTCAGCCGGCTGTCAACCTACACCCCCGGGTCTTTTTCCTCTGTGCAGCTTTCCAGTCACTCTTCCCCAAGCCTGTAGCGTTGCCTGGGGTTGTTGTGGCCGAAGTGCAGGACCTGGCACTTGGCCTTGTTGAACCTCATACAGTTGGCCTCAGCCCATTGATCCAGCCTGTCCAGGTCCCTCTGCAGAGCCTTCCTACCCTCAAGCAGATCAACACTCCCACCCAACTTGGTGTCACCTGCAAACTTACTGAGGGGGCACTCGATTCCCTCATCCAGATCATTGATGAAGATATTGAACAGGACCGGCCCCAATACTGAGCCTTGCGGCTAGCACTTCTTCCTATTTGTTTTTCTTTTCCATATGCCATTCTAATGACTTGCTTTATCTAATGTTTTAATGAATTAATGACAATTCTTTTTGGTGCTACAAAGAACATGTAAGCAACTATAAAGTTTAAAGAAGTAAATGGTTGCAGTTAACATTGTAGGGAACGGAAAATAAAGCCATATTTTTACGACATAGAACAAACTTGAAATTTTCTTGAAAATAAATCTGTTTTTCTTAACACTGAGCACAGATATATGTTGGTAAATTCATTTAAAATGTCTTATTATTTGAACAATTGGTAATTGCTCAGTCAGCAAACACTATACGGTATATTAAAATGTGGAGGGCAACCAGTTGCTGTTCTTTCAAATCACAGGCATAAAACTACTTTTCTTGCATGGTAAATCAAACAAAATATCATACCTTTTGTAATAGGAAGAACTCTGTACGCTTTAACAGTCTTTAGCAATTTAGGTTACTTTAGTTTGTAACCTATATTGGTGAATTACATAAGAAATTTATTCATGAGGGACTCAAACCACTTGCCTACTCAAATTAATCATTTATTTTCTTATGATCTGTTGGCATTAGCATTAATGTGAGCATTATGTGAGCAAGGGGTGTTCAGTCAGATGGTCATTACTGCAGTTTCCTCCTTGCAAAATAAGTGTAGTGTGTTGTTTCTCTGCATTGGGAAGCACTTATGGAAACTTATGGAACTACGACATCTCCAGAAAATACAATCTTTGAATTAATGAGTAAATACCTTTTGTAGGTGCCTGTGTATTTTGACCACAATGAAGTGATAGCCGCTGTTTCTTTCTGCTCTCCATTTCAGTGACTGTTACTTGCTTGTTTCCAGTGAACTGAAATGTTGTGTTATTTTTAGTGAGTTCCTCCAACCCAAGTTAGTCTATTTTTATGATTATATTTCATGGAAGAAAACAGTCTGTGGATGCTACAAGAAAGTTTACCATGATCACTGATCTTCACAAATAATAAACAGACCATAAGTAATAAACGTAAGGTTTTTTCACTCTTTTTTTTTTCACCCTTCTGGTCATACTGGAAATGATTTTTAATGAAGAATAAAGATGGCAGGTAGCAAAATCAGAAAGTTATTGGAAACACTGCCAGAAAACAGGTGGTTTTAGTACCTCAAAATAAATATGTTTGCAGTATTTCCTAAAATATGGACTGAGCTTAAACAGTGGCGTATGGTTTTCATAGTGTTTTAATAATTAGCATATTTCTGACACAGTTGTGCCAAGAGAGTGCCTGGGAATGGCCACGGGATAACATGGGCCAGAGACCATTCCCAGCAGCCAGTCTGAACAAGGTCCTTCTAACTTTGTGTGAGAAGGGCAGAGTTCAGTTTTATGGATATGAACAAGGCTGTTTCATGGCCTTCGTCCATTTTGTGTATTAAGGTAAAGCCTCAGTGCCTCTCAAAAACCATGGCAGTATTTTGCTAACGATGTGCTGCTATCATCCTTGTATCAGCTGTGAATGAAAACATCTTACAGGTGTATAGGTGGTTTGTTTGTTTGTTTGCTTATTTTTTAATCATACTAGGGAAGAATTGCTTGAACTTGATTTTGTTGATTGTAAAAGGCTGGTCTGTTGGTTGGGGGTTGCTGGTCCGTTTGGGTTCTCTGATCAGCTTCCTTGGCTGTGCTGCCTAAAGCCAGGGCAGGGCTAAACTCGGCCATGAGCTTCCTGAGAAGGTGGTGCTTCATTAGTGGAGGAAAAAATCGAGGTTCGTTTTCTTTAATCTCTGGGCAAGCAGCGTGGCACAGCTTGTGTCTGTACAACTAGAGTCTTACCCCTTTGAGGATAGGGTGGTAGTTTATCCACCTGCCTATTGGAAACAGCTGCTGCTGAGCACTCATGCAAACTCTGCACAGTCAGTGTCAAGGAGGGACCTACTGGGCATGAATTAAAAATATGCTGAGAGGGGTGCCAGTAATCAAACAGTGTGGGCAGTTGCATAACATTGCCCAGCCCTGTGCACTGGCCCTGTTTAGTTCTCTCGTGCAGACATAACCACGTGATACATTTCAAAAGAGAATTTTCTGGTAATTAGATCAACTCAATTTCCATTCTTTTTGCATAGAAATATACAGTGTTCACAACACCAAGAAAGGAGAAACAGAGAGAGAGAGAAAGAGAAAACCAATCCCCTGGCCCTCCTCTGTAATAAGCTGGTATCACATGAAGGAATCAATATTAATGCTCTGTCTCTATAAACTAACAGCATGAGGAGCACTTACTCTCTCACATGTTGCTATTTAGTCAGTCTATCAAACATTAGTTTAGCTGTACAATGAAAAATATTCATGGAGAACAATCCTTTTGGTTTTGGATAACACCAATCCTCATCACGTTTTCAGCCATTCTTCCCCCTCTGTTTAATCTCAGATTCCTGAGATTCCTTTCTTTTGCCATTAAGAGCTTTTCATAGGGAAAATTTTTCTAGGTTTCAGATTAAAAGGTAAAAAAATAAAATTACTGGATTGTTCAGAAACTGTAGGGTGTGGGGTTTTTTTGTTTGGTTTGGTTTGGTTTGGTTTTGTTTGATTTGTTTCAATAAGGAGGACAGATCTATATTTTTTTAGGATACTATTCTTCTTGGTAATTTCTAAAAACTGCAAGTTTTGTGTGTACATGGAAATAGGTAGATTCAGGTGATGTAAAACATATATAAAAAGAATAAATTTTGTAACTTAGATCATGCACATTTGTTGGCTACTGAAAGTCTTTGTATTAGTTTTAGTGACTATGACCAAGAACTGTAAACAAAACAAATGGTATTAGATTTTTAAGAAGGCACTTCTGTACTTGCTCAGGGAATATCTTTGCTAGTAAGATACACTGATACCGCTTTCTGATACAAGTTTGAGTCTGAAACATTTTAAAAGAAATAAGTTTGATAGGCAAATATTCACCTCATTCAACATTTGCCTCATTTGTCCTTGAACAAGTGTTGCAGGTGTTTATTGCTGTTCCTTTCTAGTTGAGATGAATATTGATTTTAGATATAAAATTAAGTACAATTTTCTGCAGCATGCAGTTAAATAATCTGGTAATGAAAATTAATCATGAGCTTGCTTTTCTGTTACTCAGAACTAGCAGTTTTAGCAGAAATATTTCACACATTGAAAGAAAAGTATTAAGAGTGACCAAAAGTTTGGTTGTCCCAAGTAACTTAATCCTGCAACAACAAAAGGTATTTAATAAAACAGTGATGTGATGCTTGTATAGCATCCCTTTTGAAGTTTTTTTTCAAGTTTGTTTTGTGTTGTAAGGGCATGCCAAATGAAGTGAAAAATGCCGTTGACAGATCTCCCCAAGAAAATGTACCTGTCATGTCACCTATCTAGGTAGCTGTGTAGTTTGTGTAGCATGGTAGATTAAATGTCATAGTTCTGGAGACATTTCATTGCTGGACAAAGAATAGCAAATGTTCTGTTATATAGATACTATGAAATGCGAGTAACCTCTTGGGGATATATGGCAAAACTGGAGGTAGGATTTGTAGAGGGGTTGTAAGCCAGTTGTTGGGTTTTTTGTTTGTTCTCATGCAAGAATGTCAAGCTGAAGATAAAACAATGAAAGGAACTAGAAAATCTGTAGTAGACAACAATCTAATATCTTTTTCAAGGTTGTATGGTTCTCCAGGTGTGATATTGCAGTCCTCTGACAGTAACTTCTAAATATGTCATTTGCACTTTTCATTAAAACAGTCCTGCATTTTGAGGCAAGGTTAATGAAAAATACAAATCCCAATAGAATTCCTTGAGGTGCTCTAGTAGGAATTTTTCTCTAACCTTGATTTTCACCACTAACCCATTATTCTCTTTTTTTACTGGTTCCTTACTCATTTTAAAATTCTTGCACTAATTCACATATACTCCCATTTAAGTAACAATTTCTCATGCCATATTATATCACGGGGATCACTGAAATCTAGATAGGTGAGACCAACTGTATTTTTTCAACTTAAGAAATCAATTGTCTTATCAAAGAAGGCTATCAGGATAAAATAACACAATCTACTTTTGAGGCATTAGTATACTATTTATTTCAGAATTCTAGAATGGAAATAGGAGAGCCTTGATAATTTGGTATTCTTTTCATCTTGAAAATGGTAGTTCCTACTAATACCTGTTACTCATGTTGCTCTGTTGTTAGTTTCATTAATTGCATTCAAACAGACAACGTGCTATCTAGTTTTGGGAACACATAGATGGCTTTTAATTTCTACTCTGCTGTCATTATTGATAAGCCTCAAGTTTTTTCTCTGATTCTTTGTGGATGAAGAGCATTTGTTTTTAATTTAGTTGCAAAATTTATCTCTGTTTTTGATAACGCTTACATTAGACCTGTGGTTTCTGATACCAGAAATGCATTTTTTTAGATTAGTTATTGTCGTGATTTAACCTGGCAGACAGCCAAATACCACGCAGCAGCTCACTCACTCCCCCCCCCCCCCCCGTGGGACAGGGAGAGAATCAGAAGGGTAAGAGTGAGAAAAACTCGTGGGTTCAGATAAATACAGTTTAATAGAACAAAGAAGGGAAAATAATAAGGATAAAATATACAAAATAAATGATGCACAATGCAATCGCTCACCATCCACGCTGACCGATAACCAAGTAACGATCACTACTTCCTGGATCATGCCTACCATTCATATACTGAGCATGACATCACATGGTATGGAATACCTCATTGGCCAGCTGGGCCAGCTGAACCGATTATGCTCCCTCCCATCCTCTGCTTGGTAACATGGAAGCCATCCTTGCAGGGTACTTAGCAACAACTGAAAACATCAGTGTGTTACCAACATTCTTCTCATACTAAATCCAAAACACAGCACTAGGAAGAGATTTAACTCTATCCCAGCCGAAACCAGGACAATTATGCGGTTAAGCTTTAATTCATTTAGTGTCTTTCTCCAGAAGTACATAGTTGTTGCTTGAGATGTAAGGATGTTTGACTTAGAGATTGGGTCTATGTCCCTGGCAATGTTAGGCCCTTCAAACTCTCCAGACAGCTGTGGATTTATTTTCCATAATCAGGTCTTCTTTAGTGTCCTTATCAAAACCATTTATAAAATAATTTCCTATCAATTCAGTGACTTCCAGGTAAATAAAATGTTCACTGGTGTTTTTGGAGATAAAGGGGCTTCATCCTATTTGTTACCATTTGTGCAGTGACATACTTCAGTAAATGACATTTCCTGGGAAAGGTTAATATTCACTTACTAGAAACATTTCAAATACCTGTGTTGATTTTTAGAGTAATCATGGAAGCCTACAATTTAGTCTAAAGCTATCTTAGTAAGCTAATTAGTGCTGGGCCCCGTGCTTGGGCCCTACTTGCTTTGGCAGGCTTGCACTGTGCAGCTGCATCTGTGTGGGGCTGTGCTACCTCCTGCACCATGCAAGATGGAGGCGTGGGGACAGCACTCATTGATCCAATGCAAAAGTTTGCCAGGGAGGGTTTCAACAATTCAGCTGCCAGTAAAATGTCTTTCTTTCCACCCCCCCAGCCCCCCCTTTTTTTTTTCTTCTGAAGGTATTTTGACTCACTTGGATTCTTCTGTCCACATGACCTGTTCTTATTTTTATAATCCATATATCCATATGATCTGGGTTGTTTTTTTTTTAATCATTATTTACCTTTGTTCTTCCTTTCCTTAAGGTATTTATGATTCAATAACTATGTTGTAGAAACATTACCATTTCATCATGGTTTTTATTGTTATTATTGTTTTTTTTTTTTCTCCTCTTTTTTTTCTCCTTGTGTGTGTCCTGCACTAGTAGTTCAAGCTCCTACCTTATATTGTCTAAGCTGCTGGTATAAACAACATTGTAGTTATTTCTCTTGATAGTATCTTTTTTCTTAGAGAGATTCACTTCAACACTTTTGTTAAGTGTACCAGTGACCTAAACCCTTCTTTCAGTATTAGTACTTTCTTCCTCAGTGCTGGCAGTTAATCCAGTTCTAGATCCATTCCCTTGCCCATTAAGCTTGTTAAACTGCCTTTTGACTTCTAGTGATTAAAACTAGATATTCAGATCATTTCAGACTCTGGCAAAATTTTTATCCTTATTTGTTGATTTAATGTTCTTATTACTCATACCTGTCTCAATCTCCAGTGGAATCTATGTCTGGAAAAGTCCTCTTTTGGTAATTGCTTTCTGTTGGTTGATGAATTTTAAGTATTCTTCCCTAAATGATATTTCACTTCTTTATTTATTATATTGTGTGCCTCATTTTTCTAGAAAGTACTGGAATTCCACCAAAGTTCACCTTTTATTTATTTTAGCCGCTTCTTTAGGTAAGCGTACTGATCTCTGATTTCTGTGTTTTGCTAGGAAAAGTGGGGGAATTTTCTCTGCTTCTTTAAGAATCCATTTTCTTATGACTCAGAACTGATTGTATCATTTGTTTTAACTGAATATATGTACATATATATGTGTATATGTATCATTTAGGTAAACAGATTGCTGTGCTAAGAGTGTTTAGAACACGGTTTAAAAATTTTAAAACAAAACTTTGCTAAATTCATTCAATGATGACTCTCTTTGTGCCAATGGTTAGTTCTTATGTATTATCAATCATTAATACTGCATGCACCAAATAATCTCTAGAAGTCATAACATAAATCAACTGTGAGTATAGAATAGCACAGAGCTAATGGCTACACTGCTTGATGGTGTTCGTCAAGGTGAGCAGACCTGTGAGGTTTTTGAGACGTCTCAACTCAAGCCAGCTTCTCGACTGTCTTCTTCTTTCTTCTTTACACTTGATGTTTTTATGCTACTTGTCCTGTCCCCCCTCCAAAGGAGTTCTCAGCTGCTCCTTGTGCTGCTTACCTTGGTTTTGGTTTTGCCCGTCGTTCCTCATAAGTGTTTCGCAAGATGTCTTGCCTATTTGTGCTCTTGTGCTTAGCTGCTTCTTAGTTCTTTATCTTGCAAATTCTGTCACTTGGCTGTCTCACATGCTTACCTCTGATTTCCCTTTGTTGGTCACTTTAGTCACTTATGCAAAATGCTTGTAATTTTGTGATTATGCTATCACAGTGTTACAAAATATTAATATATATATTGTTGGTTGTACCATTTTACTGTGCTTATATTCCAGTTTAAGGCACTCTTTTATTAATTTTTCCTTGCTTAATACACTTATAATTTATAGGAGTCCTAGACCTTTTTTTTTTTTTAAATATTATTTTTACACATTTCTAGTAGAGGACATGCTCTTCTGCTGTCTGCTGCTGTGTAGATTGTCCCATTGCTACTTTTTAAACAGGACTTGCTTTTTCTGGAGCTGCTGTGAATCTGAGGACATCTCCTTTCTGAGTGTGTCTAAATGATCATACAGGCTGTTCTTTTACAGTTTCTTGGATATCATCCTTGTCCTGCACTGGATTTTTTTTTTTACCACCTTTTTGGGACAATTCTTTCCTCTCTTTTCCTCAGTTCTCAGGTCCCCATCTGAAATACTCTCACGATAAGATTGATGTAATCATATCTGGTATGTAGGCTCAATCAGGTTCAATTCCATTCCTAAATAATTTTCATCAGGTATCCACTGAAGGAGAATGTATATATTGGAGATGTAGGCAGCTTCTGCTCCAACTTTTGCCATTTTTTCCATTTTTAGGGCCACTTTTTCTCTCCCTCAGTAATCTTTCTCTATTCTTATAAGTCTTTTAAAAAGAAAAAAAATCGATCCAGATATTCCAGCAAGCTTCCTGAGCACTCCTGCTTTGTCTTGTTCTGTTTGTTGAGCTGTCTAACGCTCTCCACTGCACCATTTCTGCGCTATTTAAGATGTCAAGCAGACAGTATTGCCCACAGAATTATTTTGAAGGAGAGTTAAAAGGTAATAAATGTAGAAACCTGTTACAGAGAGTTTTTGCTTTAGTAAACCTTTGATACTGAAGATTTGAAAGATGGCAGTAGGTGCTTTGTACAAAGTGTTAATGCTAGAAAGGTACTGAGAATTCCTTCATGGGCCCCACATATAGAGCAGCTTATATTCTGGCCTATTCAATTCTCAGCTAGGAAAGAAAGACCTCTAAATGAGATTTGAATTCTAATGTTGATTTAATAGATGACTCACTTTTGAGATGGTAGAAACGAAAGCCCTGGTAAAGCATTAGTAGCTGTAGCTGTCCATAACTGGTTTTTTGTCCTTGTTGACTTTTTCATAGTTTCACATGTGATTTAGAATTGAGACCAGAAGCATTTGAAATATTTTGTGATATTACTCACAAGGTGACACCTCTGCTTTCTAGTCAAATCCCCTAATATGAACCTATATTTAAACATTAAACTTCTGAATCATCTGCTGCTGAAACTAAGTTCACCCCATAGCTAATGCTGAGCATGTTAGCAGTCCTTCCTACGGCAGACACCCACATGCTTCAGTGTAGGCATAGGCTTAATGCATGCTTTAGTGCATATGGAAACGTTTGCTCAAAATCGCAGTGGCAGTCACATGAACACATGTGATCAAAGCTCAAGAGTCCTGACTTCCACTTGTGCTCGGTAACCACTAGACTTTGTCCAATACAGAAAGGATAAAAACTCTCCACATGGAAGTCACTGGGAGTTTTCCCATCCAGTCTCATGGAATCAAGAATTCAGCCATAATGTTTCATAAAACAAGAAAAAGGAGTATATTTATGTTGTTATTATTATTATCCCTAATAAGGAAATAAGGAAAAAGAAGAGACAATATGTGGTCTGGTGTACATTTTATTTGTATTAATATCAATGGAATTTGGAGGTCATGTAGTCCAACCTGTTTCTCAAAGCACTTGGTTGACAGCAGAGGACTGAGGGCTTTGTCTTTCAAGACATGGGTCTTGAAAACTTTTAGGGATGGAGACTGCACAGCCTCTATGGACAGGTTATGGCCCGTTAATAGCAATGGCAGCACTGCATTACAGGGCCACATGATTAGAGGTGAAACTCAGTAAAGGCAAATAAAGCTTTCGGACAGAAATGTGTGATTGGAATTTGCTGCCACAAATAGTTTCATTTGCTTCTGACGTTGGCTAACTAGCAATTTTGGAATACATCTCGTTGCATTGCTTGATGAGTAACTTTGCAAGAAGACAAGAGTTGCTTTGCTTGTGAGAGGTAAGATTGGAGGTATTTTTTCTTTGAAAGTCTGGTAGGTTTTTTGCAGAACAAAAAAATCTATTGTGTGTCCTGTACTATTTAATCTTAGTTACCTCATGAATAATGTTAAACAATCCTGGAACATGAGTTCTCTGTAACTAAGCTGTCTTCTCCAGAGTTAAGTATTCCCTTTAAGATTAAGAACTCCAGAAGCAAAAATATCTTCAAATACGTGTTACTTCAAAGCAAATGAAGAGGGAGTAGTTACAAAGTCTATGATTGCATACATCTTCTCAGGCCATCAGTTGTTTTGTATATTTTATTGAACTCTGATTTATCTAAGATAATCTTGTTTTGTGCCGCACTCTCTAAAGGGCAAGTGCAGCTCACCCTAAAGATGGAGACCTGCATTCTTTGCCAGGGTGGGAGGTTGGACAGACAGGGTGCAGAGCTGGCTGTAGGGCTGAGCATATTATTCAGTTAAGTGATCAAGGGGAGATCAATCTGGGAAAACAAGTTTGCTATGCTGATATCCCTTGGGGTTTTTTTCAGGAAGTTCTTCTGTTCAAGCATTTCACTGCCATTTCTGAATCCTCTCTGGACAGTCTGGTGATACTCCACCTTATAGAGGCATCCCTGAAGAGGACAGATTCTCTTCTAGTGATTTCATTTCACTATTCTTAGCATACTCGGGACTGATCTCAACTGATGCATGCTAATGAAAGGTTTTCATGTTTTAGCTGCGTGTACACAAATCTAGTTTGAAAACATCACAGCATAGTTCAGTGGGATTTAGCAGCCTTAATATCATGTTAGATGTCCTGTGATTTTTACCCGTGGCCAGAAGAGTGCTTCAGAAGTTCTACTGTAGAATCCAGTTTTATATCTGACTGTCCCATTTGGATGTCATTAGATACCTATATTTAGCCAATCGCACCCACAACATTTCCTGGCTCTGAATGTCTGTCTAAAAGAAGACAGTGGTTGACCACTAATGTCCATTTGCCCTTTCAACCAAAACTCTGTAATTTCTCATGTACGGACAGCTTTTCTCTATTATGATACTTGTCAGAATTTATTATCCATGTTGGGCTTATTTCTTATGCCATTGAGCTGAACACCTGCAAGCCCAGAAAAATTTGGGCTCTTACAGATCACAACCAGTCTAGTATCAGGTAATTAATTACACATAACATCAAGAAGAAAAGTTAGATCTTGGATTTCCAAGAAATAGTGTATAGGAGTAAGAAAAACTCCTGGGCAAATTTGAGATCTTAAGAAAATCCACCAACAGAAATAAATAATAAAAAAAATACAATGGCTTAATGTATTGATTTGTGTTCCACTGAATGTGAATCCTGTAGCTTAGAGGAAACAAGCTCTGAAACCAGAAGCAGAAAAGGTGACAAAATGAATTAACAATGACAACAGCAATTGAGGATTAGTATAATAATAATAATAAAGACTTCTACATATCTCAGTGTATAACCAGAACCTTAATAATAGGAAGAAACACATCAGGATCATGCATACAAAGAACAGCACTGCTATCATTCCTGCTGGAAGTATAATTCATAAAGCTATCAATGACAGTTTCTCTAAGACTAGCCAGAGACCAATTATCCCGGTGGGATACTGAAAGGAAATCTATCCTCTTGCTCTGTGACTGCAGGAGAATTGTTAAGGGCGAGATCAGTGAAAGTGATCCAGAAAAAGTTAGCAAAGGTGAAACCAGAAAATCTAGCAATGAAAAAATTTCCTGATTCTGAAGAATCATGTGAAAACAGAACAGATAGGACTGCGAACCTCATAATATTTTTAAAAGGTACACTCAACAAAACTATTTCTGTTGTATGGAAGTGTGTTACAGGCTTATGTGCAAAAAATTAGGTCATTGATGACACATCCCAGATGCTAACCAAGAATCAGCAGCCTGGTTCTAGGGCAGTTGATGCTTTATCTATAATTGGCTTACACTGTGCAGCATCTGTAGTGTTGGGTTTTTTGTTACTGTTTTCAGTAAAATCTAGCTGTTTGTGTTTGTAGTTCCTCTGGGGTGACGAGATCTCTGATACTTACCAGTTATATTACAAGGAAGTAAACGGGGAGCAGTAAGAATTATATAATTGTGGAGACATTTCTGCAACTCCCGCTAATGCCTTGACCCAAACACTTGTTCAAGGGCTTTGGGGTATATTTGCGGATTTTCCTGTCAAAAGCAAGAAGGCTTCTTGACTTGGGAGATGATAGCTTGTAAGGAAAAAGAAAATACCTGAGTGTGGAACAAAGGTCTAGTCTTGCTTGTGGTTTTCATATTTCTTATCATGAATGATTCATGAGTAGTTTAAAGTGAACAGTGCATTTAAGAAAGCTAACAACATTTCTTTGTAAATGAAGTTCAAATACAACTATATTTTACTGGTAGAATTTACAGTAGAGTGCATTTAGAGTGATGCTCTTTCTTTTAACTCATTAGTCGTCCATATATGGCATACTCTTCCAGTGTCATAGATTTATAGACACTAAAGCTGATCAAGTGAAAAGATAATATCAAATAGGTAAGTTTATTTGCAGTTTTCACATGGTATACCTAAATTCTGTTTATGGTTTCACATTAATTAGGAAACTGCATATGCGTCACTGGATTTTCTGATAGGGTGCTTACAGTAATAATGCAAAAAATATTTCTTAGTGGTCTAATACATCTTGATTGAACTTTTAATTGGTTGACTTATTCATGTTTGTTAGGATCAATAACTGTGAAATTAGGTGATGATAGCTATGAAAAGTCAAAACATTTCATGAGATTGTGTGAATATATTGCATATTTGAGAATGGCTGGTAAGTAATTAATGTATATAAATGAAGGATTCTTTAAAACAGATTGAGTTCTAAATTTGTGCAAGATCAGGACTAGATTATTTTTGTTGTTTGAGTATTTTTCATGTGTTCTTAACAGTTTCTTTCAGAATCAATACTTTCTTATTTCTCTATGGCAGTAATTCATCATTGTTCTAAAATCAAAAGATTTGCAAATTAGCTCATTTTCCTAAATTTAGCATGAGATATGAAATCACGAATTACTCCCAAGCTAGTTACAAGCCTTGAAAATACCATTGCTGTATATTTAATTATCCCAATTAGAGTTCCAATTTTGAACAGCCGCTTAAAAATAAAAAATCATAATTACTGGAATACTGACTTTATAGATTTGCCGGGATAAACATCTTAACGTCTTCATATCCCATTGCAAGGGACAGTCCAATGCCTATGCTGTTGTCTGTTTACTTAAGTATCATGTAAAGAAAAACATTCAAAAGTTTGTTGTTCTGTTTCAGTGAAAGCTGCTGAATTGTCAGGCTTCTGATATCTTCAGCGGAGACTTGCAAGACTGACAGAAAACATATTTCTAAGCTCTTGGTTAGGTCATCAGAAGTAAGTAGCTTCTCGTATTTTCATATTTTTCATTCACGTCCAATGAAGTGTTTAGGTTGTCTTAGGTAAATAAAAATTTTTAAAATTACTTCACCATTATTTTCCCTTCCTTTTCTATAAAAGCATTTTCCTCTAATGTCTGGTGCTCCTTTAAAGACTATAACACATTTAAGTTAGTGTTTATAAGTGCTTTAGCAAAAAAAGGAGCATTTTCTTAGTACATCTGTTCAGCATCTATCAGAGTGCTGTTCAGTGACCTGTATTACTCCCAGAGAGTGAAGCATAAGTAGAAATAAGAATTCAGTGGATGGTCTGTAACAAATATATTGCTCCATTAGCTTGATGGAGGTGGTCAAGAATGTTATTTGGCAATCAATTACTAGAGTTGGTAAATCCAGTTAAATGGTACCTGAACAGCTAGGTTCTATTATTAGCCACCTGTTTGATTTTCAGATTGTCTCATTTTTCTAACTATTTTACATACTTTGTTCTTCATCCCAATATTGTCTTTAGTTTTTTTAATTTCTTTAGGAAAACTGTAAGCCATGCATTCAAAGCAGATGTTCTGTGGTCTTGCTATACCCATTGTCTGGCATAATCATTTTTTTCATTCTTATTCTTTTGCTTTGTTTCTAAACCTAAAGAAGAAAACTGGGCTGATGGGAAAGCAAGAAGTTTAAGATTTGAAGTAGGGAAATATTAGGGGAAAAAACCCTGCAAAACTGTAAGATGAGGGGAAGCTAGCTAGAACATCTGAGTGGTACTTACAGATTCTGCTCAGAGAATAGACTTAACCTTTTAAAAATGATGGTGGTGGAGATTAGAGAATTGATGCAAGGTCTAGGTCACTTCTCATCAAAACATAGTGATTTCATTTTTTTCCCCAGAATATATAAATGTTATTTTAATTTTCAGTACAAAATAAAAAATAACTAGGTATTTGACAATTACCTGAGTCTGAGTTGCAATATTTGAACTGCCTCAAAAATATGTATTTGGATCTCTTTACAAAATATTCTTTGGTTCTTAAATTGTTTTACAGTCCGTGAAAACTAACAATGCTTATTTATTTATTTGCTATTTGGTGAAATAGAAATTATAATTTTTGTAATGGAAAACTTTTCTAATGACTCAGTCCAATAATATAATCTAAATTCAACACTCAGCAATATCAAAAATAAAGATATATTTCTCTGTAGGGAACAAGTGCCAACATTATTTATTTTAGAATTTGATAGCTCAACTTTATCATGTCATTCATTACTGTTTAACTTATAAAATAACAGAATGAGAATTATACCCTCATTTTTAATGCTGTTTTATTAATTTAAACCTAACAAAAATAGATCTTGATTGAACTTATTGAATTGGTGGGAAGGATGGTGAAATTAAAATATTTAATTCAGTGACCTCTCATAGAAGAAGGCAATATCTAACCTAAATTTGGAAAGCAAAATTAGGCTTAAACTCAATGAAAAATAAAACAGGTATCAAGTATCAGAAATCAAAGTAAAAAAAAAAAAGGATTTTTTTTTTCAGATGACCTATCTAACTCAGGGTGAGAGTAGCTGTAGAAATTTGCTAATTTGGGATGTTTGGGATTTTATATCCCTCTAAGCCTTTAAATGCAATCTGAATATATATATATTTATAAGTTAAAAATATTTTTTTCTGGTTTCATACCAAGTTAATGAAATTTACAAGTGCAGACATTACTACATGGGAGTGCACATCTGTGTCATTCAAAAGGTTAGGCGAAATGATTACATGTGCCCTGTCTTCAGACATATACAAGAAGGTAACATATTCAGTCATACACCTGCTCATAGCCTGAGAAAGTTAGCATAAACCATATGAGTGGTTTTTTGTTGGTACTACATCTAAGTAACTGCAGTATGCATTGTGTCAGGTATGTATGTACTACTGAGTTAGAGAAGGATATTTTAAGCAGGGGAATAATACAGGTGTTTTTTCAAAGTCATTGAATGTCATGAATTTTTTTCAGCACTTAACTGTTGAATAATTTTGGTTTGCTTCTGTATTTTCTTTTATCATATTAACATAAAAGCAAAAAAGCTCTTACGGGAACAAAGCCAGGTTTTTATCTGGTGTCCTAAAAAAGCGAGTGATTGATGTCAGTGAGCCACAGCTAAAGACATTGTTGCTTGAGTGGTGTGACACTGTGCTTGATATCACTGAGTAGGTGAAAGTGTAACATGGAGAGGTGGAATAAAGGCATTCATTTACAAAGGACTCATCAGATGACACACTCACAAATTCATGATCTTTTTGAGGACTATTACAATGGTGTACATTTGCAAAACCTTTGAACAGCTTTAGCTGTGCAGCTCCCTTTTATGTCAGCAGGAGACACGCTTTGCTGTGGTAAGATTTAGCTGACTTGCTTTCACATACTTTGTTACTGAACAAATCAGACCTTGATGACTTTTATTATGGCATGCTATGCATTCTGAAAGTATGTTTAAGCAATAATGAAGCAAATGATATGTAAGAAGTGTAAGTTTTTATATTATCTCAGCAGTTTCATTTTCATATATAGTTTTATGTAATATAATTCCCTGAACATTTAAAAACAGTTTTTCAGTATCATCTCATTAATACTACTGTTTTATTCTTTGTTCATGTTTTCTTTTTTTACTTAGAAGAAAAGAAGAAAAATTGATTTCAGGACCTTGGATTACTAGTTATGAAAGGAACAAAACTACTTCTATCTGAGTTGGTGTTAAAATTTCTATTGACATTATTAGATGTAGGACTGAATTCTATGGACCTGGTACTGTCCAGTAAACTGAGAGTGGGTTGCACATGCTCAGTAAATACCCATCATCTGTGCTTTTAGGAAAAAAAAAATCCATCCTTCACAAATATTTGCTGTTTCAGTGAAAACACTTTTGCAAATAAATAAAAGATTATACTGACAAATAGTAGTGTGTTGTTCTAAAATATGAGAGAATAAACGATCAGCTGTCCTACAGCAGGACTTGAAGCTCCTGAGCTTAAAGGAAAAGTAGCTGTTGGCCAGCATTTAGTTATTTTGGTCTGAAGCCAAACTGGCCTATGGAGGAAATGAAGACACGTTTCTATGGTGTTGGTTTCTAATAACATCAGAAGAGTTGTTACGGTTGTAAGAAATGTTCTATCACCTTTGTTTGAGGGACCTCCCCTGAACAGGAAGGATATGAGTTGGTCCAGGCTTTACGGTATAGGAAGACTTTTCTGTGGCAGGGAATGATCACCTCCTGATTCAGGACAGTTTAAGATTCCCTAAGATACACTGATATGAACTGGGGTGTAGCCCAGCAGCTCTGCTACATCCTGAAGAAAAGTAAAGTCTAAAATGCAAGATGCACTAACAAAAATACATGTGTGAATTGCGAATAGGTGGAAGAACTTGTAACAGGGGTTTTCAATTAAATTTCTTACAGGAGCATAACAGAGAGCTAGATTAGAAACTGGCACCTTGCTATATCTGAAAACAAATGAGGTGAAGAGGCATATGTCTAGAAATGAATAGCTATCTTTAAGAATGTAGGAGCTTTAAAGAAACATGATGTGCTGAGATTTAATTTACTAATTTGTGATTAAAGGTTAGGAAAGCATAAGTATACATCATTTAAATATAACAGTGATAGAAAACAATTAATTCCTACCCAGACTGGAAAACCAGTTAGTTTTAAAGTGGTGCAGGCAGAGGAGATTTTCTGTTACGTTACTTTCTGATGATACTCTGGAAGATCTGGATACATTTCAAACCTGATTTTACAAAATATATTCAGCAAATGAGCTTATGAAGAAAAGTAACTTGTAGAAATGTATTTCAACTTTGAAGAAATATACCCAGTTAACCTCTCCTTCAGTCTGTTAAAAAAAAAGTGGTCTTAACAGAGCATAGTTTCTGATCAGCATTTGGGCCAATGCTCTGCTTTTCGGATATCATCTCTTCTGCAGGAGTGGTAGATAGCATCTCTTATGCTTGCAGTCTGAGAAGTTTTACCACTTTCCTATGAATCATGCTGAGAAATAATTAAGTACAACTTTGGATTTTGCCAAATAACAACCATTTTATAAAAGGACTGAAAAAGATACTAATTTTTACCAGTTATAAACCTATAGAAATAAAAAATCACACAGTGACATTTTCTGTCACCACTTATAAATTACAAAAAAAAAAAGTAAATGCCGTTGCATTTCCCAGTTGTAAGGTGCACTATTCTGGTATTGCAAACTTCAGATTTGACCACTAAAGTCAAACTGTTTAGATTAAGGGTTGGTTTGTTTGTTTAGTGTTGTTTGCTTTTTTGAATTAAGCAGAAAAAATAAAAGCTCTGTATTTAGGAAGACGCTTTTACGCTTGGAGTTTAACTTTTCCTGCAGTAATCTAACAGGAAAGTAGTATTTGAATGGTACATTACAATGATAAATACTACAGTATACTCTCGCTGTTGGCATAACATTCCTTTTTCCTTTGGAATGATTCCTGTGTTTAGACTTAAACATCTTTATTCAGGTTATACAATTCAAAACAGATGTAAAAGGAAAGGGATTTGAGGTAAACATGCTACAAGAATTGGAGAAGATTTTGGTTGCAATATGAAGACAAACTGTGTGGGTGATTAATATTCAGTGAGGCCAATGAAAATTTAATTCAAGTAATTTAGGTAACAGATAATCTAATTTTCTTTTGCACTCCCAGTATAAATGCCATTTTCATCTCTATGGTGGTTCATATCAGCTAATTCCTGCACAATTACAGTTTCTGACAGAGGGAAAAATGTTGTCTTTACTCTTACAAGTACTCTTTGAGGCCTACAGAGCAGCATTGGCACAGACTTAGTAATAATTGAAATTACTTTTCTGAAAGTAACTTATCTCATCCTAACACACCTTATATTTTTGTCTGCTGTAACTTTCTTTCTTGTGGCCCTTTCTGGAAATACAAAGAAAGCCATAGGGAATAAGTATAGAGTGCAGGATTCATTAAAAGCTGTTTGAACACTGTGCAGAGGATGTGCCAGGAAAAACACACAGAATGAATATTGATTTGTAATGTGTGTTGGGAGTGGGAGAATGATGCATTTCAGATGAAGTTTGCCTTTGATTATTTAAAATATTCCTTCTGTTTTTACTGACAAAAAAATCTGTCTAGAACTCTGTATTCCTACAGGACTGTGAAGAATCCTTTATATTTTTAAACAATTGTTAGAAATGGATTAACAGGAATCTGTGTGCTTATTAAAGGATGATAACTATAGTGTCTTTTCAGTAAGAGGGCAGCAGGCAGATTTCTGTGGTTTTTTTTTTTGTGAGATTAAAAATCAAATAGTCCTGTTAGAATGCATATTCAAGAGCAAAGGAATATGAGGGGTTTTTCTGCATTTTTTGTGGTGTGTGGTGTTTTGGGTTTTGTGTGTGTATCTGTACAAATCTCAGGTAAGTGTGTCTGAAATCTGGTTAAAATAAGTCTATCCTTTTTGTGTGCCCCAGAAGTCCACACAAGGACTGTGCAAATTTTAACAATCAAAGAAATTACAGCAGTTAAAAAAAATAGAGCAGCAAAGTAGTTGAATAAGGTACAAAATCTGTTACTGTAGGTTTTTTAAGCTTCTAAGGAATGTCTGTCCCTTTTGCTCCTACTTTCCCCTAAGAACCTGGGAAACAAGTTTTTTGAAAAATTCACAGAAAGATGAGATTTGGTTTATTACCCCAGAGTATAAGTCAGTGTATTTTTCATTTCATCCTCACTCTTTCATGCTCTCTCTGGCCCTGTGAATCTTTGTGTTCTGGGCAGAATTTAACAGAATTTCAGACAAAGAGGGCCACGATTTTCCCTCCGGCACAAGGTGCAATTGCTGATCCAGAGCTGGGTCTCTTGGGACATCAGGAGGAGTCAGCCGAGAAGAATGGAACTGAGCCAGGTTGCCCTCATTTTAACTGACTGCTCAAATCATTGACCTACTATTGAATGGGGAGTATCCCATTACCACCATCATATCTTAAAAATATAAGGGGTGACTTCTACTCTTTTCTGTGCAACTTGGTCTGATGGATGTGCTTAGTTAATTGATTAAACCTTGCTTTGATCTTATTTTAATATTTTCCTACTTTTTTTGTCAAAGTTGAGCAGAAAGAGTGAGAGAGCAAGACTTTCCTGGATTTTTTTTGCAATGTTTATTGCTTCTAAAGGAGTACATAGCACAAGGAATCATTGTAAAATTCTGTACCTTTCTAAGATTTTCCAGGCCATTTTTGCATAACCAGACGATAAAGATGAGGACAGTGCAGACTAATGGGAGACAGCTGACTACTTGCAGATTTTGTTCATTATTAATTTTGTGCAGACTTTGATTAACTCATTATTTAAAAACAACTAAGTATCCCTTGATGGACCCCTAAATTTTACCTAGTTACGATAATGGCTGAAAATATTTTTGAGAGATTGTTTCAGAACACTTACTGTGATATATGCTTAACCTTGTCTAAACATTGTCAAAAGAAAATAACTAATATTTAGTCATATACATATTAAAGATGTTATGCTTTCATAAAGTAAATTGGCACCATCCAGTGTTTAAATACTGGCTGCAGATTTGAAGAAATAATCTTCCTTTGCTCTGTTGACCGTGATTAAAATATTTGTCTAGTGTACTTACTTTTCTGATTTTGAATATGAAGCGCTCTGGTTCTCAGAAAGTGAGGTTTTAGTTACGGGACAGAGAACAAAGGGACAGAAGTACCAGAATTATTTCATTATATTGATATGCTTTTTAGTTACAGATGTATACCTCATGCAAAATATTTTTAAACAGGATGAGATTTACTAAGAGAGATACTCAATCAAGGTTGTAGCCCTTGTGTGTGAAGATTTCCTAACCAGAGTCCTCTTGGACAACTCATTGGATATCTGCTTATCTTCAGAGTCCAGATTCTTTTTCTCTGCAGAGATTGCTTTTTGAAGGCAACATACAGCTTTAAGGCTGTGACCTAATTTCAAGCATAGTATATTTTCATTAGCCCTCTATACTTAGTTTCTCCCAAATGTATGTTAGAATTACTTTTTTTCCCTGTTCTTAGTAGTATGCTTTAAGAGATACTCTATGGTAATATGTTGACCCTGAGCAGTACGACTTGAGATAGTCACAAATGTGAGTACTTGGCTCTTTGACATTATTTATCATATATTATTTTAAAAAGATTACCATGTAAAGTCAGTGGTCCTTTTAGATTTCCTCTGTAAGCTGTGTAAGGCAAGCAGCCCACCCTGCTTGCATCTCCTTGCTCTGTATGAAATGCTTCTACATGCTTCCATTTTTGCTACTAGCCAAAATGCAAACATGAATTTTAAAGACTAGGATCTGTACTACCTTACTCTTGTTTGGACATTTATTCTAAAGCAAACCAGAGTAAAGTTGTACTAAATGAGAATTATAGCCTTTTGTTTTCCATTTGTATGGATGTAGTTCACTTCCTGAAGTGCTGTTTTGTGTGGTCATTTGGTAAATACCTTCATGCTCCAGCACTGACGAGCCCCTCTTTTGACTCCCAGAACCAGAAGGTGATTTATATAAGTTGTCACAGTATTAACATTAGTAATGCTTTCTTCCTCAGAGCTCTGAGAATTAAGTTGCTTGGCTTTTGAATATAAAATGCAACAAAGTAGGAAATGTATTGAATGGCAGTATGAATTTTTAGGTAATGAAAACGGTGTGTCAGCAGATAATCGCTGGAGAGCAGATTCCCCCGAAACCATTTTAGTGGGTTTATTCCTGTTTTTTCCTAGCCAGCATTATGCCCTTATAAGTTAGTTTTCCCGCAGTTATGTACACATTCATTATCAAGAGGTAGTTTAACCTATCATTTATTCTTTCCAAAAAGAGAAGACTCAGTTTTTTCCCCCTCATAAGTTAATCACAGTTACACTAATTCTGTTCATTGCCTGGTTTTGTCTGGAAGATGTCAAGACAGAGGCAGTGGAAATAGTTCAGGACTTTTGTCAACATCATACTCTTACAGAATCAAACTGTCCACATTGATTAAAATAGAAATTTTATATAAAAGGAAGAAAAGTACATTGCTCACCCCGCAAACTTCATTTTTTACCATATACTCACTGAAACTGTAACTTCCGTACATATAACTTCCGTGGTGAATTCAGACCTATTAATTCATGGACATTGTAACCAAAAAGGTCACAAGCAGATTTGTGCTTATTTGGGTTTACTTAGTTTTAGTTTACTCAGTTTATTTTGAGACCCTGCATTTCTAAAATGTTTGGGAATCTGTTTGCTGATCTCAGGTTGATTACACAGATATGAAGGAATGCAGAATAGCAAATTCATTTATGGAAACACAGATACTCAGGTGTTTTCTCTGGAGAATATCCCTAATCTCTAGAATAAAGTTTATTTTCTAATGCTATTTTCTGCCATAGGATTTTACTTGCAGGGTGTGCCCTATCATATTAATACTTTCTTATTTATATCTTTTCTCATCAAAAGTAGTTATTGTTATTCCCTACAGTGCTCACTACAACCAAACTTAGTGGTAGCAGGGCTTTTATTTCTCATTACATGTTTTTCTACTTTTCAGATATTGCTTTCTGAAACATACTTTCCCAGTGTGCTAACTGAAGTATTTGTGTCAGTGGTTTATAAACAGCAAAAACGGGATTCTGGTAGAAGGGGAAAACCTTGGCTTATTGTTCCTTTGCTTGCCATTAATAGTCTAAGGAAAATTTCCAATCAGCTTGTGAATGGGAACAGTGCCCACATAGCAGATGGCTATGAATGTAAGCATACAGAAGACCATGTCCATGCATTAAATGTGTTTACTGAGGGCAGACTTCCCAGGCTAAAATTTCATGTATCTGCAACTTTCGTGCCAATGATTGAGAGGATATGTTATTATTATTAATCTTCCAAAGAAGTCTAAATTTAAGAAATAACATTTTTCTTATCTACATAAAAAGTCTTCCATTAAGATAAAACAAAGTTTTTTGTTTTATTGCATATGGGATTAACAAGGATTTTTTAAATTTCTTTTAAAAATTCTTACGTGGGAATTTTAAATAAGACGAAAAAGAAGTGAATGTATTATCATCTAACAGAAGATGAATTATTACATAAAATTACCATAGGTGTTTGTGCCCAAATTGTCATAGAGTTAATAAATGAAACTGAGATTCATTGGTTCCCCAGATAATTTTTTTTTCTGTTGAAAGAGTGTTTTATAATCAGATCCTATTATGCTTCTCTGTATCGTTAGATTACTGCAGAGGAACTTGCTCGCATTGATACATTCACAGAATATCACCATTTGTTTGCTTCATTAGAGTCTATTCCTCTGTTGCTTCTTATGGGAGAGACTTTTATCATTCTCATTTAATTCACAATACTGTTGTGTCTGTTGATAAAATCAGCAAACAATTCCAAGGTAATCTGTTCTAGATGCTTGATCTTGAATCACATTTTTCTTATCACCTACGCCTGAATGTATAATTTGAAATAAATATAGATATTAAATCTACTTAGCAATCCTGGTCAAGTGAAATAATCAATAGGTGGTCTTAAAAACCTTAAAAGAAAACTCATGGCAACTGACTACAGTGTTTGCATGAGTACAGGATTTTTTTTTTTTTTTTAATATGAGTAGAACTAGTGTCCTTGTACTTTAAACTACATGAAAAGTATAGCTATGATGATTAACTGAAATTTATTATCGGATTATTACTGAGGTCAAAGCTATACTATTTGAATAACAGCATTATTGAAAACATTATTAAAAGATTTTTACTCTTAACATCAGTGTAATAAAAAGAAATAATACTTTACAACATGATTTTTGCTATTCAGCTCTTCTGTATTTTAGAACTTTTTCAACTTGGGGTGTTGCAATTTTTAAATAGATATATAAATATATATTTAAAATTTTTTTGTTATTCAAAAGATATTTAAGGTTGTAAAACTCTCTTTGATGGATTGAAGTCTCAAGAAAAAAACCTGAAAATATTATGCTCATTTATTCCTTTGGGAAGAGAAGGCAATGTCAGCTGTTTTCTTATATATTCAATATTATAGATCTTCACTCTTCTTTATGCCGGTGAGAAAGTCATCTTTTGGGAAAAAGGAAATCTCATTGCTTCTTCCAGTCTTGTATTCTTTGTATTGTTTGCAAAACAGTCAAGTAGCAATACTGAGACTCCAAAAAGGTTGGTTCCTGCCAGAAGGAGATTACTTTATTGTGTAAAAGAAAGGTAATCCGTGGGAGGCATTTTTTGAAAGCCACTTTCAAACCACAGCCTTGTTTTATTTTGGATTACAGAAACATCTGCAAATATTCCACTGGGCAGAGCATTTGATTAAAACTGTTATGTTTTTGGGTCTGTTACAGAGACTCAGCAGAGCTTGGTTGACTTCAGAAGGCAGGTCCCTAGGCATAAGGTACTACCATCTGAGTAAAAATGGTAAAATCTTGTACCTAGATAAGTTAGACTAACTTAGGGAATGCATTATTTGCTTTCAGACAGGACTTTCCATAACCTTATTTGAACTCCAGTATTGAAAAATTCAAATACCATTTGAATTTTGCAGAATAGTGTATGGTATCTCGAGAGGTAGGAGGGATGTGATTTCAGGTACATAACAATTCCATTTTAGGCAGGATATAGAACCAAAAATTTCTTTCTTACTTAATTTTCAAATTTCTTTTCTTCTCCTCCTTGTAGCATATATACATTGTGAACTGATTCTGTCCTCCTCTCCCCTACAGAAAATGCTTGTTCTGAAAGGGTCTTGCAAATGATTCTGTGTTCAGTTGCTCCATAGCAAGCATAGCATTTTTACATTTTATGGTTTTGAAACTAACAGGAACAATAGAAAGACTCTTCTTTTTTTATTTTTTTTTAAATTGCATGTTAATTATTAACATCTGATTACATTATACAATGGGTAGTCTAGACTACAACAGAATTATTTAGCTTCAAGTAAAATTCCTCAGTTTAGCCAGCTATGTATATTTTTGCTTGGTTTTAATAAATTAGCCATATCTTCTTGTTTATTTTGTTATATTTATTCACAAATCTTTGTCTAAGCAGTGAATTAAAAATCTCTATGTAAGATGTTAACAGCATTCAACATTAATTTAATAAAATGAACAATGCTTACTACAATTAATATAGCCTGAAGTAATTTAAATAATTGAATACCATTTTGTCTAGAGAAAACCATTTGTAGTAACACTTGCTTTCCTAAAGGAAGCAGAGTGAAAACTCCAAATGTTATGTTGATAAATGCTTTGTAAGACCTGCTGATCTCATTGCATATGTGTAGATAAAGCATCTAGACGCTGGCATTCTCTTAACGTTATTTATAGCTGCAGCAAAAAGCAAATGATAAGTGCACTCAAGTGCACAGAATGTTAAGTGTTTAAGATGGCAACTTAAAAAGAGATCTGTGTACTCAGAGGAGAAATAGCCTTTAGGGTGTTCACAGCAGAAAGAACCCCAGAGAGCAAATGAAAGCAGGTGTAGAAATGATAGAGTAATTCTTCTTTCCATTGAAGATGTTGAGACTTTAGTTCAAGGGATTGCATTTTCAATCTACTCATTTTTCAGTTTCCTTTCTTTGACTTCTGCTGTGATTAGAAAGGATTATAATAAAATATTTAGTTCGGAGAAGATGCAAATTAGGTCATCTGCCATAGTGACCTTGTAGATATGATGAAAACACAAGAAAATACCCAACAAAGGGAAAAAAACCAAAACACCAAAATTATAAACTGTGAGGGGAAAAAAAAAATTCAAACCAGACAGAAAACTAAAACGTCTGCCAAAATAACACAGTTAAACTAGACCATGACGCTTTGATGAAAGGTTAGTAAAATGTATACAATATATGGAAAAGGAAGACATTCATATACCATATACAGTGATAAGCAATAGCTATCACATTTATTTGCCTGAAGAAAACCAAGCTGAGTGAGACTAAGCTGAGTGGTGTGGTTGACACGCCTGAGGGACATCCAGAGGGACCTGGATAATCTCGAGAAGTGGGCCCGTGTGAACCTCATGAGGTTCAACAAGGCCAAGTGCAAGGTCCTGCACCGGGGGTCAGAGCAACCCCCAGTATCAATACACCCTGGGGGATGAGGGGATTGAGAGCAGCCCTGCCGAGAAGGACTTGGGGGTGCTGGTGGATGAAAAGCTGGACATGAGCTGGCAATGTGCATTCACAGCCCAGAAGGCCAGCCGTAGCCTGGGCTGCACCAAAAGCAGCGTGGCCAGCAGGTCGAGGGAGGTGATTCCATTCGTCTACTCTGCCCTGGTGAGACCCCACCTGGAGTATTGCGTCCAGCTCTGGAGTCCTCAGCACAAGAAAGGCATGGACCTGTTGGAGCGGGTCCAGAGGAGGCCACAAAAATGGTCAGAGGAATGGAACGCCTCTCCTGTGAAGAAAGGTTGAGGGAGTTGGGTGGGGTTATTCAGCCTGGAGAAGAGAAGGCTTCGGGCAGACCTTATTGCGGCCTTTCAGTACTTAAAGGGGGCCTACAAGAAAGATGGGGACAGACTTTAGCAGGGCCTGTTGCAACAGGACAAGGGGGAATGGTTTTAAACTAAAAGAGGGTAGATCTAGACTAGATATAAGGAAGAAGTTTTTTTACAATGAGGATGGTGAAACACTGGCAGAGGTTGCCCAGAGAGGTGGTAGATGTCCCATCCCAGGAAACATTCAAGGTCAGGTTGTACGGGGCTCTGAGCAACCTGATCTAGTTGAAGATGTCCCTGCCCATGGCAGGGGGGTTGGACTTGATGACCTTTAAAGGTCCCTTCCAACCCAAACCATTCCATGGTTCTATTCTATGATAAAAATAATCTCTCATACTCTATCAGCTTCTTTAACCACTTCATTTTAGTTGTGATGTGGCTTAGAAGTTCAGCTTTATTTAATCCATCATTTCAGCTGCTGTGATGTGTCACACTGAGAAAATAAATATATCAGCCCCTAGTCTATTATAGCTACTGTTTCGACTCATAAGACATCAGGGCTAGTTTGGGGGAATAAAGATAAGAAAACCTTCCATTACAGTTCTCTTCTAAATACTTAAATATATTTAAAGTAAACTTAACCTCATTTAAGTGAATTGTTCTGTGTGCACATGCAAATTTTAACATAGTACTTGAACTACCAGTAGTTACAGTAGTGTGCCAACAGAAATTGTCCCAGACATTCCTTTCAGAGATACCTTAAAACCATCGCATCCTTTGTCTCACATTGTGTTTGTTTTAAAAAATATATGTTTAAATAATATTACATATGTATTTTTTAGTAAGTTCACAATTAGTAGGAAACAGCACATACACAGAAAAGCTGTTTTTCATGTTTTGGGAGAGGTCCATGTTCCTTACAATGAAAAGAAACACTTAAGGCTAAAGCTTTTACTTCTCTTCTTCTGCTGACTAATGAAAATGTCATGGGAAATAACCTGGTTTTGCTGCTGCATTATCTTTCCAGGGTTGCTTGTGTGAACATGTGTGTAATAATGCCTTGTGGCCGTTGTAAAGAAAGAGTGAAGTTATTGGCCAGTGAATGAATGGCTCTTCCAATAGGGTGTAATAATCACATTTTTGAATCCCAAATCTATTTCCTCATGTGTTTGCTGTGAATTGGAATTTTTGTTATTGTTGGCATCTCAGAGATTTTCTACATCAGTCTTTTCAACACTGCCAAAATCCCATTTCTGTCTGTTTTCAGCCACACTAACAAATGCCATAAACTTTGTTGAAAAAGAAATTGCATTTCCTAAGATTTCTGTCAATGCTTCCCTACATTGTACATTACAATAGCAAACAGAGAATCATCATCTACACTGCAGGGACCAGGCAACTCAGCAGCAGGAGGAGGCTATAATTTACTGTAAGGCAAGGAACAACATTACCTAACAGTTGCCAGGCTTATATCTTAAACAAGTACAGCAAGAAGAGAAGAACATGGTTTGGTTGTTTATATTTTTGTATAATTTGTGTATAATGCAGAAAAAAGGGAGCTGTAAGAATAGATTGGTAGTGTTAGGTTAACGGTTGGACTTGATGATCTTAGGGAATCCAACCTAAATGATTCTATGATTCTTAAAGATTGCTGCAAATATAAGTAATCTTGTACCAGAGCTTAATAAAATCAGTAGAACTCTGATATTAAGTTGAGCTTTGGATTTCCCTGCTTACATTGAATCATGGAATCATTAAGATTGGAAAAGACCTCTAAGATCATCGAGTCAAACCGTCAACCCAACACTACCATGCCCACTAAAGCATGTCCCTAAGTGCCTCATCTAGACGTCTTTTAAATACCTCCAGGGATGGTGACTCAACCACTTCCCTGGGCAACCTGTTCTAAGGCTTGATCACTCTTTCAGTAAAGAAATTTCTCCTAATGTCCAATCTAAACCTCCCCTGGTGCAACTTGAGGCCATTTCCTCTCGTCCTATCGCTTGTTACTTGGCAGAAGAGACCAACACCCACCACACTACAACCTCCTTTTAGGTAGTTGTAGAGTGCGATGAGGTCTCCCCTCAGCCTCCTCTTCTCCAGGCTAAACAGTCCCAGTTCCCTCAGCCGTTCCTCATAAGACTTGTGCTCCAGGCCCTTCACCAGCTTCGTTGCCCTTCTCTGGACACACTCCAGCACCTCCATGTCCTTCTTGTAGTGAGGGGCCCAAAACTGAACACAGTATTCAAGGTGCGGCCTCACCAGTGTCGAGTACAGGGGCACGATCACCTCCTTACTCCTGCTGGCCACACTATTCCTAATACAGGCCAGGATGCCGTTGGCCTTCTTGGCCACCTGAGCACGCTGCCGGCTCATGTTCAGCCGGCTGTCAACCAACACCCCCAAGTCTTTTTCCTCTGTGCAGCTTTCCAGTCACTCTTCCCCAAGCCTGTAGCGTTGCATAGGGTTGTTGTGGCCGAAGTGCAGGACCCGGCACTTGGTCTTGTTGAACCTCATACAGTTGGCCTCAGCCCATCGATCCAGCCTGTCCAGGTCCCTCTGTGTAGAGTCTTCCTAACATCAAACAGCTTAACACTCCTGCCCAACTTGGTGTTGTCTGCAAACTTACTGAAGGTGCACTCGATCCCCTCATCCAGATCATTGATAAAGATATTGAACAAGACCGGCCGCAAAATTGAGCCCTGGGGAGCACTGCTCGTGACCGGCTGCCAACTGGATTTAACTCCATTGACCACAACTCTCTGGGCTCGGCCGTCCAGCTGGTTTTTTATCCAGCCAAAAGTATACATGTCTAAGCCACCAGCTTCTCTAGGAGAATGCCGTGGGAGATAGTGTCAAAGGCTTGACTAAAGTCCAGGTGGACCACATCCACAGCCATTCCCTCATCCACTAGGCGGGTCACCTGGTCATAGAAGGAGATCAGGTTGGTCAAGCAGGACCTGCCTTTCATGAACCCATATTGGCTGGGCCTGATCACCTGGTTGTCCCGCACATGCCTTGTGAGCTCCCTCAAGATGAACCGCTCCATAATCTTCCCTGGTACAGAGGTCAGGCTGTTAACCAGGCCTGCTGGTAAATGATGGAGAGTGGCTTGGCAAGCTGCTCCGCCAGCTCCCTCAGTACCCTCGGGTGGATCCCATCCAGCCCCATAGACTTGTGAGTGTCCAGGTGGCGTAGCAGGTCATTAACTGCTTCCTCTTGGATTATGGGGGTTTATCCTGCTCGTTGTCCCTATCTTCCAGCTTCCAGCCCCCCCTGTAGGGGGCTGAGTACCCTGAGGATAACTGCTCTGACTATTAAAGACTGAGGCAAAGAAGGCATTAAGTACCTCAGCCTTTTCCTCATCCTCAGTGGCAATGTTCCCCCCACATCCAATAAAGGGTGGAGATTGTCCTTGACTCTCTTTTTGTCATTAGTATATTTGTAAAAAATTTTTTGTTATCTCTTATGACAGTGGCTAGATTACAGAGCTGATCAGATCTGATAATAGAATACTAATATTCTATTTAGTATACACCCAGAGAACAAGGTTGGTCGGTAAAAAAATCCTCATCCAAGCTAGTGGAGGAAGAGTTATCTCTACTTCCCGTGTGGCTGCTATGAACGGCTTACAAGCCAGCATGCAGTGCTGTAAGTTTCTTGGGTGGGTTTTGGGGGGTTTTATTATTATTATTATTTTTATGTATTCTTACTGCCGAAACATTGGTGACCGTGCATTTGCAGATCGTCTTGATTAATTAGCCCAGTAATTTCTGAACTGCAGGGGTCAGGGCTTTGCCCTTGAGGAAGTAGCAGCAAGTCCTCTCTCTCCAGAAGTGACTTTGATCATGCTCAGTTTGGTTGTAGCTTAAAGTTTAGACACTGTATTACAGGGTTTCTGTGATATAAACAGTCAGAAGCATTATTGCTGAAGGCATGAGAAATATGAACTGATTTTGTTTACTACTGTCAGAAGTGTCAGCCCTGACCTAAGCAAAAGCCTTAAAAAGGCAAACAGTAACAGCTGGCAAATCCAAAGAAGAAAAGAGGAGAATTTGCATTTGAGCCTGTAAAATCATAGAATCATAGAATCATTAAGGTTGGAAAAGACCTCTACAATCATCCAGTCCAACCATCAAGGGCAAGAGAAACAAAGAGAGAGAGACCCCTTACTGTTTTTAGAGATAGAGAATAGGAAAATATATTAGTGGTAATTTACTGGAAACAATGAAAAGTTGAATGTAAATGGCTGCAGAAATTGCATTATTCCTTAGCATTACCCAAGAACCTATGTAGAAGAGGAGAACTGGAGGGGGGAAAGAAATAAAAGGATGATCACAACAGTAAGAGAAAGGGAAAGACAGAGCAACCTCTAACATGTAGAAATATAGCATATAGCAACAGTAAAAGACTGGTGAACTTCAGGCAAATGAAAGAAGTAGAGCACAGGACAAAACATTCATACCTACACGAAGAAAGGTATAAATTTATGTAACCGAAGTTTGGGTTTTTTTTTAAAGATGAATGGTAGCAGAGCATAGCCAGAAAACAGACGTATAGGTTATATTCGAGAAGTAGGATATGGGATACAAACCAGGTTGCTTCCTGCGTTCGGGTTGTTTTAGATAGTAGAAAAGGATAGCTCCACATTATCACTATATGTATATACCCTGTGTGTATATATATACGTATATACATACACACATGTGTGTATGCTTGTGTATGGAGAGTTAGCTATGGGTCCTAATCTGCTGCAAATGTTCATATTTTTTATGTATATGTTGATTTTTTTTTAATTGTACACATTTATTTGTTTGCCATGGTTGTATTTCATTCACTTATGTTGCTTCTCTCTTCTGCGTCCTCATATGATTATGTTTTTAGAATAATAAGGAAAACAAAACGTTTGTAGTTTAAGGTGAAATTTGATCAGTTTGTTGAAGAGACTATGTGGCACAATGCTAAAACAAAGAAAGGTGTATGCTGGAAGACAAAAGAACTCTTTCTAATATTAGATGTTTCTTAAATCCCATCATAAGATGCTACTGCTTCGCACAGCCTGTTTTCCTACATTAAACTGGCAGAAATGTAGGCATGATATTCTCACTCTCTTTAAAAATGTAAACCAACACCCTCAGAACATACACATGTGAAACTCCTGTGAGTTTATTGTTCTAAGATTTGTAATAGGCCTGATAGTGAATCTTTTACAAATAGACAATTACTCAAATGAATAACATGTCTAATGTCAACAACTATGCAATAGCTGTATGCTTGATGGAGCTCTACTGAGTCAGAAGGTAATTAGGTCTCCACTAATTTCAGTAGAACTTAAATAAAGCCCTTGTATACTTGGTCCGTATATTATTGTAGGTGGTAATTTCTCCCATCTTGTCAATTTTTAGGTCTTCAGATAGAAAGTTGCACTGAAAGAATACCTTTTGTTTTTCATGCTAAAGAGAATCAGAAAGGGAACACAATGATATTTACTGACCATGGGATGCTTCAAAAAAAATTATATCAGCAAAGATAGATTTTGAGACTAGTAGAATATTTATATTTTTATTCTGCCTCTTGGGCCCCTGTTATAAGTTGATACAAAGAAATAATTCTACCATGCAGATGTGTGCAACTTTCAAATATTATCTTATTTGCTGTACGTGGGTTTTTTATTGACTTGGGGAAGAATGGTAGAAAGCTGCCTGTCAGAAAAGGACCTGGGGTGCTGGTTGACAGCCGGCTGACCATGAGCCAACAGTGTGCCCAGGTGGCCAAGAAGGCCAATGGCATCCTGGCCTGTGTCACAAATAGTGTGGCCAGCAGGAGCAAGGAGGTGATCGTGCCCCTGTACTCGGCACTGGTGAGGCCGCACCTCGAATACTGTGTTCAGTTTTGGGCCCCTCACTACAAGAAAGACATGGAGGTGCTGGAGCGTGTCCAGAGAAGGGCAACGAAGCTGGTGAAGGGCCTGGAGCACAAGTCTTATGAGGAACGGCTGAGGGAACTGGGACTGTTTAGCCTGGAGAAGAGAAGGCTGGGGGGAGACCTCATCGCGCTCTACAACTACCTGAAAGGAGGTTGTAGCGAGGTGGGTGGTCTCTTCTCCCAAGTAACAAGTGATAGGATGAGAGGAAATGGCCTCAAGTTGCACCAAGGGAGGTTTAGATTGGACATTAGGAGAAATTTCTTTACTGAAAGAGTGATCAAGCCTTGGAACAGGTTGCCCAGGGAAGTGGTTGAGTCACCATCCCTGGAAGTATTTAAAAGACGTGTAGATGAGGCCCTTAGGGACATGGTTTAGTGGACATGGTGTGTTGGGTTGATGGTTGGACTCGATGATCTCAGAGGTCTTTTCCAACCTTAATGATTCTCTGATTCTGTGATTCTATATATTGATGCTGCTCACCTTCTCTGAAGCATCCATTGCAAATGTGCCATCTCAAAATAACTACTTTAATTAAAATATTCTCCTCCAACAAATAAACACGTGGACACTGTTATGCCTTTTCAGAACTTTGTACTGTCTGTCCTGTCTGCGTAACATCATAGTAATCTTTTACCTTTCGTCTAAAGTAGTATGCCCTGTTCTTGTCTTTTTCCCAGTTGCTTCTGCCTCTGTTTTTGAAGAATTCAGTGAGGACTGATAACCTTTTAACACAGATTTAAAAACAGCCTATACAATTATATTGTTGGAACAGAATGTTGTGGTTTTTTGTTTTCTGTAGAATGACTTTCAAATCTTGCATATAAAATACTACTATTTATTGGTGATTAGAAGCATTTATAAGGGTGTACAGTGTCTGCATAAGATGGTGGTAAGTGTTGTCCACAAGAAAATGACCTTTGGGTCCTATATAGCAGTCAGGATGATTTCTGGCAATCTTTTGTTTCTCCTTAGGGACTTCTCACTGACTAGGTGTAGTCTAGATGCATTCTCACCAGACTGTGTTTATGCATAACGGTGTTGGAAGTAATAAGCACTTGGTTTTGTCTAGCATACGAGTCAGTAAATACATAAACAGGTACAGATTTATGACTCTACACTTCAGAGTATCATCACGGTGTTTGATATACAGTGCAGTCAACTTTATCTGAATGTCACAGAGGATAGTGAATATATCTGTAATACCAAGGTCATTTTTGATGTAATTAATAGGTTGGGATTTCTTTTGTACCAGAGTTTCAAATAACTTTAGTTCTCCTAATCAGGATTATTGGATACAGAATGGGTGTCCTTGAAATATGTAAATTATCCTGTGAAATACACATACAGATATTAAGCGTAGGCTGATGTCTTCTTCCCAGTGTGAATATTTTAGTGGATAGCATTTCTCTTGGAGACATATTGACTCTTTAGCAAGTAACACAAATTCCAAAGTGTTTATTCACGTTACTAGTGTTAGTGAAGCCTTCTTTGGTGGGGTCAATGGAAAAACTCTCACTGTTATCAGTGGATTAAATATTTCAGTTTGGCAAAACTGCCAGCCATCACTGTTCACAAGGTAACTATATTTTATCTCACCTTTACTATTCTCCATCCGACAGCTTTGCTGAGCATACTTGAGCTACACTTCATTTTTTTTGTAGTGGTTTGTTTTGTGTCAAGGAAATATGCGATGACTGTAAAAGCTACAGTAGCAGACCAATACTTCTTTTTTCTTTCTAAATGGGAGTGATGAGCTTAGATAATATTCCAAGAACCTTCATCTACATATCTACATTTTTAAATGTAAAAGGATCAAAATAACTTTTCTTCTCAGTTACACCTTACTTCTAGAACTAGAAGAAAAAAGTGACTTATAGTATTTCCGAGCAGAAACAATGCCTTGCTCTGTTGCATGTGTGGGGCTAAGGCATTGGAAGAGATATCTTTAATAAGCATGCAATTTTTTTAGCATTCCATTTAAGCCAATGTGAAACTTAAATAGCAACTGTGGCTATATAACAATTGAAAAAGTAAAGGGAAGATCCATCCTGGGATAGCATGTGTTACATTCTGCACGGTTCTGTTAGTCGCAGAAGAAAAGCCTGATGTCTGCTAAAACAATCCTTGTGCTTCTGAATTTTACTCGGTGCTATTGCTCGTGATGAGTCTTCAGCTGTTCATGTGCCAGGTGAGCCGCTACAAGCTATTTTAATTACGGACTCTCACTATTTAATATGTGGATGTGATGGGGTAGTCTGAGCTTGGTTTGGGAATTTTACCAGAAAGAAATCTTACTGAAGGGAAGATTAATTCTATTTCATTTAAAAGTTAAGTAAACTTTGGATTGTGTATAGTTAACTAGATTTCAAGATTGTAGAACACAGACAAGGAAGCTTTTGTGAATACCATAAGCATAGATTATCATCTGCCCTGACCATCATGCCTGGATCTCCTGGGGAAAATTCCCTAATGCTTGGTAATTTGTAAATTAATTTAACTTCCAATGTCTTTTTTTATTTTTGGAGCAAATAATTCAAGTCAATCTAAGCAAATATATTACCATATCATTGTTTTTCTATTCACTGGAGGTTCTGTCTGAACACAAGGAAAAACTCCCTTACTGTGAGGGTGACCGAGCACTGGCACAGGTTGCCCAGAGAGGTTGGAGATTCTCCACCCTTGGAGATATCCAAAAGCTGACTGGACATGGTGCTGAGCAGGTTGAGCCAGCTTGAGTAGGGGGTTGGACCAGATGACCTATAGAGATTCTTTCAAACCTCAACTATTCTGTGATTCAGTGATATTGGAACTGTATAAAAAAAGGGAATTATTTTTAATATTTGGATTATTTTGATTTGTCAGTGGAAAATGTTTATGTTGTAACCATCTCTACACAAGAAATTTCCTGGTTCAGTTTTTTCAGTCCCTAGTAGAACTGCCTTTCACTATCAAGATCTTTATGTAACTAAGCCATATTAGCAATAGGTATTTGGCTAGATATTAGTAGAAGTAACAAAGTATGTACAGTGGCAGAGTTTGAATTGTCTAACAGCAAAATCTTTCCCCAGGGAATTTTTTACCGTATATTGTCTTTTTTTCTTCATCCTAAATAGTGAATACTCATCTTAGTGGAGAATGTCCTTTTCCAGCAGCCTGCTTGTTTGCAAACCTCACACCTTCAGCAGCTTTGTTTTTAGTAACTCTCCCACTCTTAAGCTGTAATGCCGGGTGCATTTTACTAGGGGGATTTGTAGTCACTGTTATTTCCGCAGGAACAGGAATAGTATCTCGTAGATGTGAATGGGACTGTAACTCCTGGTTATGAGGGTGTGGCAGAATACCGGTAACAGCATATGTCTATATATGGCAGGCAGTTTGGGTTACAAGAAACTAAAGAAACTTTCACTTTTGTATTTTGATTTACCTCAGTTTATCTATGCATCATGCTGAGCAATAGGAAAATTCGGACGTAGTTTGGCTTCCAGTCAGTCATAACAGAGGAAATATATAGAAAGAAACATGTATCTGTGTAAATTGGTTAGCAATATATGGGTGGTTCCAGCTAGGTGCTGCAGCATCAGAATAAGCCCTCAGCTGTGGAGGCATGAAAGGCACTGCCTGAACATGTATTGTCTTGCCACTTTGCCAGGGAGACTGAGAACTGATACTGTATCGAAGTAACAAGGTGCAGCAGAAGTACTGTGATGGCTTAGATTTGTGCCATTCTCATTTTAATTGAAGAGATTTCTTGAATTTTGAACACAGTTGTCGTGGTTTAACCCGACAGGCAGCCAAATACCACGCACCACTCACTCACTCCCCCTCTCCCCCCCCGTAGGACAGGGAGAGAATCAGAAGGGTAAGAGTGAGAAAAAATTGTGGGTTCAGATAAAGACAGTTTAATAGAACAGAAAAGGGAAAATAATAATAATAATGATAGAATATACAAAACGAGTGATGCACAATGCAATCGCTCACCATCCGCGCTGACCGATAACCAAGTAGTGATCGCTATTTCCTGGAACGCGCCTACCATTCATATCCTGAGCATGACGTCACATGGTATGGAATACCCCATTGACCAGCTGGGCTAGCTGTCCTATTATGTTCCCTCCCATCTTGTGCACCTAGCTCAGCCGGTAGAGCATGGGAGCTGTCCCTGACTAGGAGGGTACTTAGAAACAACTGAAAACATCAGTGTGTTACCAACATTCTTCTCATACTAAATCCAAAACACAGCATTAGGAAGAAATTTAACTCTATCCCAGCTGAAACCAGGACAACAGTGCTAATAAGAGTTGGAAGGTCAAATAATACTTGATTAAGTTGAAAGGCTCAGCAGTCAATAGTTGTAATGCCTATCACAAATCACGATTTCACAGACAGATTTGTATTTAACTAAACTATAACAAATGAGGCACTTAACCTACATAAGGCTATAGGTTCTGCTATGGGTAGTTACAGCAGTAACATCTAGTGCTTCCTGCCTTGTTGGAGTATCACTGGCCAATCATCTGCAGTAGGAATGTACCACTAGAATAAAACTTACTTGGGGGCAGAAGAAATCACACAGTTAGCAAGGCTGAATATTAGGATATGTAGTCATTAATTTGGATTATTTATGATCATGACATTCATTGTTCCTGAGAACAGCTGTGACCATGAAGTTGTTGATTTGACAAAGGCAGAAAATTGAGTCATTGCACAGAATAGATATTAGCATTTTGACCTAGCAACTGAAGACTGAGTATCTATCTATGGCATGGATCAAATTAAGGGGAATTTAGTTTTCTGAAAATTTGGTTTAGAAAAATTGCAACATCTTACTTGGGTCTCTTTCCACTTTTTCTTCTGCTAGCTTCCTTGACTCTTTTGCTCCCTCTTCCCTATTTTGCTATTACACTTTGTTTCAACAAAGTCACAACTTTAAATAGAGCATATTTGGAATTTCAGTGGTGTAACAGAAATATTCAACCAAATCTTTCCTCTTTTTTTTTTTTTTTTTTTTTTTTTTTTGTGTCATAGACTTTACTGAGGCTTTCTGGAAAGTTTCGTTAGTATATACATAACAATTACAGCACAGAATCTGAACTAAAACTGATAGTACTATGTTTATCTTCTTATAAGATATAAAAATGCAGAATACTCTTCTGTATGAACACTTTTGTGTTGTAGTAATTAAGGCAAAGCAAATATATGCATACATATGCAAAAGTAAAAAACCAAACCACCCAACAAGTAAATTTTTTATGAGTTGGCACCAAATGTCTTTTTTCCCTTGAATTGGGAGACATTGAGAACAGAACTTTCTTATCTGTCTTCTATACACCTTTCACTACTTTATCTAACTGTCAGTCTTATTTTTATTCACCTCTTTCCAAAGGGAAAAAAAAATATTTTTTCAGTGTCTCTTCAAATGAGCATTTTACTTTTTGGTAAGGGCACACCATTGTATTTTATTTTTATTTCCATTTTCTATGCATATCAGTTGCAAAACAAGCAAGACATTAAGTAACTACTCCCAAACTCACTGAAGTCAATATCCTTGGATCATGTTTCAAATTTTTTGTTTCAGTTATTCTGCTTATATGAAGTAGTTCTTAATTTCATACTTTTAAAGGCTTTTGATTAAATGTCATTAAGATTTAATGCAATATGTGTGTTGAAAAGGAACTAAATAAAATTCAGCATCTGTCAGTTAAATCTTGTGTACACAATAAGCAAAATAAAATTATTTAGTGATAAGAAAGTTTAGAGTGGAATTAAGATTACTAAATTTATGTCAGCTAATTCTTTTCAAAAAGTCTGGTAAATAAGTTCAGGGAAGGATTGTCTACCTGACATTTGTTTTGTGGGTCTTTTCTTTTTTTTCTTTTTTTTTTTTCCCCCTCAATGAGGAATCCTGTTTGGCATAGCTATTTCAAAATCTGTAAGATTTCAGTGGGGTGTATCGTTCTCTGAGATGCACAGCATGGATTTCTACTAACCTTTGTCTACTTGCATGCAGTTGATACTCATATATTTAAGTTCCTGTGTTCATATAGTCAAGTCCTGGTGATCCCATGTTTCAGCAAAGGATCAGTCTAAAAACCTAAGGTGTAAGTGGAAGTAAAGTAAAGTAAAACAGATTATTGCACTGGAATTATATTTTTCTCAGAAGTTCTTACTGTAAATGGAAACTAATGTTAAGATCTTTTCATTCTCTCTTTTCTTCAGTTGTTCCTCTCCACTTTTTTTTTTCTTGCTAGCTGGGCTGTTTCTCGCTCACAGTGAACAAGTAGTACTTGATTAAGTCAAAGAAGGTTAAACAAAGGCTTTGCTTAATTTAAAACTATGAATTTCTCAGATTAATTACTCTGCATTCCTACAAATAAGACCACATTCCCTCAAAAGTTCCTGTTGGAAGGACTGTTTCATTTGTAAGCTGCTTGGATCATCATCATGAGTGTGATGCACTTTGAGTTTCAGCTGAGAACAGTGATTTTCCAGATAAAATGTCCAGAAGCACATTTCAGGATTTGTGACTTTTAAATGTTTTAACTAAACAACTGTTGACTAATTGTGCACTCTGCAATGATCCAAGATTATTTTAACAAATGTGGAAGTAACATGCAGGGAAAAATAAATTTAATGACACCCCAACAGTAATGAGAAATAAAAGCTTTAATTATTACACTATTTTAATGAACAATGCGTGCAGCGCTAACTATAGTTTTGAAAGCCTCCTACTGGTTATTGTCACTGGATGAGGCAGAAGGCAGGATTCTCACAGTGTGATGAACCATTAGTTTAAGAAGTGTCAATTACACAGACAAAGATTGTAAAGTGGTGAATCCAAATCCTTTCCCCCTTGATTTGACATCAGCTTGATATTCAGATTCTCCAATACGACACAGAGGTGATGATGAATGAACTTCTTTTTCTGTGCTTTCGTGTTTGATTTATTATAGTTGGACAGTCTATGAAGTGCAGAGCTATATAGAGAAGTGAGCATTACGAATAGCAAACTCTCAAATACATGTTCTGTGCATGTTTATATGTGTTTTCCTCAATGATAACCTAAACTACATGTACATGTAGAATTCCCTCTAAGACTTTGAGGAATCTGGTAAGATTGTCTTTCTGTAATTCTGTTTATTTTACTAATCTATATAATAATCACAGTCCAATTACTATGCTTGTTTCTTTTGAAATTCATAGAATTGTCATCTGACCTATCCGCTGGTTTTGTTTGTTTGCTTGGTTTTTCTGGAAAGTGAGTTAATTGTGATTTAGTGGGACTCCTAGATATTTTCTGGATCTGTTCAGAATAAGAAATTTATGCTTCATGATTTTTCTTAGAGTATTTGCGGTTGCCTGGATGGTGTGGGGGTTTTTTGTTTGTTTGTTTTTAAACCTATGTTTAATAATAGTGGATTTGAGCATCCTGAGAGGTTAATGATGAGGTCTTTACTTTCTTTTCTTCCTAGTGGGAAACCCAGTGATAATGAGTGGGCTCAGAGTATAGAGGTGATAGATATGTATTGTGTGAGTGTTGGCAACTTTGTAATACTTTAATTTTTTTTTTTTTCTGAAAATGAAGAACAATGAATAGTTTCCTGTCTTTCCTGTGTAAAATATGTGCATTCTCATTCTTTATTCTTCACAGAAGAAAAGGTATCTCTTCCCAGGCCCTGTTACTTTCAAAAACGTGAAAATAGCTTGGAACTCCAACAGTACATAAACAGCCAGTGTCTTGGAAATTTGTTGAGTACTTTATTGAAGCTAGCACTGCAACATTACCTCTGCTATCTGATCTCTGTCTGCTGATAACCCAGAGCATTGCATGCTTCTCCAAGACAACCATCCAGAGAAGGGCTTTACCCGGGATTCAGAGGTTTCAGCGTTGAATTTTGAGATTGATTGGGAGCCTCTCTGTTCCATGTTTGTACTGTCCATGGAGCGGCTAAGGATCATTTAATTCTATCTTTTGTAGTCTTTCAAGCCTTTTCTGTTTTTACTATGCCACCATCGTGTCTTACCTAGTTCCACTGTTCTAGATTCAAAGGCACATACAGTTCTGTTTTCTCTACTTGTGTTACAGAAGATTAATCTTTGCAGCTGTACTCAGGTCTAGTCTCCTCCCAATAATTTTGGGATCCAATTCAAAACTTCCTTCTTTTCTTTCAAAAAAATTCTGTTGACTTTGTTGCAATTTGTCTTTTTGATTCAAGACAACTTCAGTATTAGCATAAGTAGATATCTTTTTACTAATTCTTTAATTTAGTGATAGTATAAGGTACAATAATGGTCTGGATATTTTCATACAAAATATAGGCTTCTAGAAATATTACAATTTAAAATGAAACTTAACTCAACTTACACCGAAATTGTTCTTTTTTCTTCTTTCCTGTTCTTACATTTAATATGGCAACTTATGTGGCTGAAATTCTTCCCTAAAAACTCATGGTTACCATTTCTGGATTCCCTATAGACAGAATGATCTTTCTTTATTCTCATTTTAAACTTATCATAAAATCATAGAATCATAGAATGATTAAGGTTGGAAAAGACGTCTAAGATCATTGAGTCCAACCGTCAACCCAACACTACCATGCCCACTAAAACATGTCCCTAAATGCCTCATCTAGACGTCTTTTAAATACCTCCAGGGATGGTGACTCAACCACTTCCCTGGGCAGCCTGCTCCAAGGCCTGACCACTCTTTCAGTAAAGAAATTTCTCCTAATGTCCAATCTAAACCTCCCTTGGCCCAGCTTGAGGCCATTTCCTTTTGTCCTATCGCTAGTTACTTGGGAGAAGAGACCAACATCCACCACACTACAACCTCCTTTCAGGTAGTTGAAGAACGTGATGAGGTCTCCCCTCAGCCTCCTCTTCTCCAGGCTAAACAGTCCCAGTTCCCTCAGCCATTCCTCATAAGACTTGTGCTCCAGGCCCTTCACCAGCTTCGTTGCCCTTCTCTGGACACACTCCAGCACCTCCATGTCTTTCTTGTAGTGAGGGGTCCAGAACTGAACACAGTATTCGAGGTGCAGCCTCACCAGTGCCGAGTACAGGGGCACGATCACCTCCCTACTCCTGCTGGCCACACTATTCCTGATACAGGCCAGGATGCCATTGGCCTTCTTGGCCACCTGGGCACACTGCTGGCTCATGGTCAGCCGGCTGTCAACCAGCACCCCCACGTCCTTTTTGTCTGGGCAGCTTTCCAGCCACTCTTCCCCAAGCCTGTAGCGTTGCCTGGGGTTGTTGTGGCCGAAGTGCAGGACCCAGCACTTGGCCTTGTTGAACCTCATACAGTTGGCCTCAGCCCATCGATCCAGCCTGTCCAGGTCCCTCTGCAGAGCCTTCCTACCCTCGAGCAGATCAACACTCCCACCCAACTTGGTGTCGTCTGCAAACTTACTGAGGGAGCACTCGATCCCCTCATCCACATCATTGATAAAGATATTGAACAGGACTGGCCCCAAAACTGAATGCTGGGGAACACCGCTCGTGACCGGCCGCCAACTGGATTTAACTCCATTCACCACAACTCTCTGGGCTCGGCCATCCAACCAGTATTTTACCCAGCGAAGAATGCACCTGTTTAAGCCGTGAGCTGCCAGCTTGTCTAGGAGAATGCCGTGGGAGACAGTGTCAAAGGCCTTACTGAAGTCCAGGTAGATCACATCCACAGCCTTTCCCTCATCCACGAGGCGGATCACCTTGTCATAGAAGGAGATCAGGTTGGTCAAGCAGGACCTGCCTTCCATGAACCCGTGCTGGCTGGGCCTGATCCCCTGGTTGTCCCGCACATGACTTGTGAGCGCCCTCAAGACGAACCACTCTATAATCTTCCCCGGCACCGAGGTCAGGCTGACCGGCCTGTAGTTCCCCAGATCTTCCTTCCGGCCCTTCTTGTAGATGGGCGTCACATTGGCAAGCCTCCAGTCGTCCGGCACCTCCCCAGTTAACCAGGACTGCTGGTAAATGATGGAGAGTGGCTTGGCAAGCTCCTCCGCGAGCTCTCTCAGTACCCTTCGGTGGATCCCATCCGGCCCCATAGACTTGTGAGTGTCCAGGTGGTGTAGCAGGTCGTTAACTTCTTCCTCTTGGATTATGGGGGGTTTATCCTGCTCGTCGTCCCTGTCTTCCAGCTCAGGGGGCTGAGTGGTCCGAGGATAACTGCTCTGACTATTAAAGACTGAGGCAAAGAAGGCGTTAAGTACCTCAGCCTTATCCTCGTCCTTGGTGGCAACGTTCCCCCGCATCCAATAGAGGATGGAGATTCTCCTTGGCTCTCCTTTTGTCATTAATATACTTGTAAAAGCATTTTTTGTTGTCTCTTATGACAGTGGCCAGGTTGAGTTCTAGCTGGGCTTTTGCCTTTCTAATTTCCACTCTGCATGACCTAACAAGATCCCTGTACTCTTCCTGAGTTGCCTTCCTCTTCTTCCACAAGTGATAAACTCTCCTTTTTTTCCTGAGTCCCAACCAGAGCTCCCTGTTCAGCCAGGCCGGTCGTCTTCCCCGCCCGTTCTTCTTGTGGCACATGGGGACAGCCTGCTCCTGCGCCTTTAAGACCTCCTTCTTGAATAACGTCCAGCCTTCCTGGATCCCTTTGTCCTTCAGGGCTGTCTCCCATTTCATCAGCTCTGAAGCTGATTTCATTCAGGTAAGAGGTGACATGCTTTTTTCTCTTGGACTACTTTCACAGCAACACGGAATAACTGGGCTTCAAGGGGACCTCAGGAGATTGCCTCAGGCAACCCTCCCTGCTCAGACAGGGTCAGTTATAGCAGGTTGCCCAGGACCATGACCAGTTGGGATTTGCCTATCTCCAAGGATGCAGACTCCACAGACTCCCTGGGGAACCTGTTCCAGTGTTTGACCCCCCTCGCAGCAAAAAAGTGTTTTCTTGTGTTTAAATGGAATTTCCTGTGTTTCCATTTGTGCCCATTGCCTCTTGTCCTGTCACTGGACACCACTGAGAAGAGTGCGTCTGTGCATGTGTATAGTGAGATGGTGTTGATGAAAGCACAAAGGTAATTTACTCGAGGAGAAATTTTGAACTCTTCTTTGGGACAAACAGAATTTTTCTTGACTGAGTCTGCTTATCTTTCTCTCTCATTAAACCATTCATTCTTTTTTTTTTTTTTTTTCCCTTCACTCCCCCTATAATGGACGGATTAATTGGTAAGATTTCTAATTACATACAAGAGAATTCTGGACACAAATTTATTTTAACTTTCAGTGCAGTAGTCATATTTTATAACTGTTTGAAAATTAAGCATTAGGGTGATTAAAGTGATGTCCCTGCTTCTTCAGCCTCACCATCTACTACAAAAGCTGCCCTTAAGGAGCAGTCTGCAAGAGCAGCTTGTGTGATTCTTTTTAATGTAATGCATACTTTCTTTTACTTTTCCTTTGACAGTGAAAGAATTATGATGTTGACATATCATAATTGGCATCTGATTTAGTGTCCATTAACATGAATGAGTCCTGTGTCTTTAAATTATTCACTCATTCATTCACTCTGCAAACCTAAGTAAATTACTGTATGATTAAATTAAGAATGTTCAGGTTTTCAGTGTTTCTTTATAGTCCTAATTTATACAGATTTCATGTACATCAGACACTAAAAATGATATCTTTCTATTTCAGATATCTGTCCACATTTACTTCCCAATAAATGTTTTTTCATGTATGCGATGATTCATACACTTAACAAAAATTACTGATACAAATTTTACCATTCTGGTTTCATAGGCGTAATTTTGTAAATTTTGTTTTGTTTTCTTTCTGAACTCTATAGTTGAGTCTCATTTTATGTAAACTTTCTAAAAATACTTATGTGGTTGCAACGATACTGATTTTTAGACTGTTCTCCCCACTCTTGCACTTTCCAGCAAGAACCCAAAAACCTTAACGTGACAGACAAACCCCACAAATAATATGAAGCCCGTTAGCCTATTTAGTTGCGTGCAGTCGGGGAATTCTTATTCTCTAATAAATGTTTTTGTGGTAATTCTATTATGAGATCAGAGGAGCGAGGGTGTGCAGCTGTTATCATTTCTGGTCAGCCTGATGCCGGATAGGCTTGTCATCAGCCAGCTGATTAGCCAGCATAGAGCCGCCGCCTTGCCCCAGCACGTGCAGTGCTTGCCTCCTCAGGGGAGCCATGGTCAGTGGAGAAAGGGGAGTCTGAAGGGAGCCGGGGGACCAGGCATGGGGGATGCAGGAGGAGAGCTGGGAAGGGGAGAGGACTGTGGAGATGTGGAACACAAATTTTTGTAGAAAATTAAGCTTTATTAATTCATAAAATAACCTATTTTTTCTTCTGAAGTACTTCGTGATATAATATTCAGCGTTAATTAAAACCTTGGGTGTCTAATTTAGTTTGAAATGGTTGTTATAAAGTGTGAAGTCTTACAAGGAGCAAAAGCTGTGTATTGAAATAGATGGGGTTTGAGTAGATTAGAACATTAGGTAAGTTTGTTTTGTTCATCCCTCTTGCATGAAATGTATCTGCCAAGGATGCACATTTTCCTCTATTTTAAAGTAACTAAATTTCATAAATAATTTACAGTAAAAAGACTTTGATTTCTATTCAGATTTTCAGACTAAATATATTTATCTAGCAAACATATATTTGCCTATGAAAACTAGCAAAACATTTCTCTGTGGCAAATAAAGTTTCTGTATGTAAATGGCTGTCGATTTCAAATTAAAATTTACTCTTATCTCCACAATGCAGACCGTGAAAATCAATGTTGTTTTACACAAATATATGTACTAATATCTCTCTCATAACTTTTTCTGACTTGTCATTTACTAAAATTTAAAAACGCTGTGTGACCATCCATTGTGACATTTTAGAGTTTCAGGTAAAGAAGGATTTAAGAAAAAAGGAAGGAACAGCAGTAAAATGCTTCATCTCTTTCAATGACTGTTGCTTTGCATAGAAGAGAGTTGTTTTAAATATTAAGGATGCAAAAGCATTTCTAAATTTGAGATTCATTTTATTTCATCAAATTGGTATGTTGCATTCCAGTTTCTCTGTACAAAAGGGAACACATTATGTTTTACAAACTCTTCAACCTTTAAGTCTTGGTTATGAAATAAAAGAGTATTATACCAGTTGTCTTTATGAAAAAGAGTTTAAGGTGTATAGTTCAGAAGATGCTTATTCGGAAAAAGGTATAATGAAAATCTTTAATGAAAATTTCTTAACATATCAACTGAGACAGGGGAAGGGGCAAACCAATATTGTTCAATCATCATCTTACACTTATGAAAACCTGAACAGACAAATTTTGTGTCAATAACTACCTGAAAATGGTTCATGTTACATAATACCTTGACAAGCAGTGAAAAGTGGGGATGACTAAGGAGTTTTAGAAAGTTGTACCTTAATGTTCCTGAACTGTGTGATTCCGACCTCTGATTTCTGTTCTCCCAGAGAAAGCTTCCCATGCATTGGCTCATGGGATAAAAGATGTGAAGAGCAGGTTATATGTTAGCAAGCAACTGGCATGACATGCTCCTAGAAACTCTCTTCTAGCTGTGCTGGGGCCACTGGGGGGGTGGGTGTGTGTCTGTACATGTATTCTAGAAAAAGGGGAAGGGGTCCTGCCAGATGATACAACCATCTCGGTCACAGCTTAATGCTGTATCCTTTGCCTGCCAGTTAGGAGTGGTTGGTGGAGATGCATCAACCTGCATATGGCTTGGTGGGAGGCACAGAACGGGACAGGCACCATTATATGGAAAAAGTGGCTCTTTCTGGGGACAACTTCAGTAAGTCTCTGCAGATGAGAAAAGTGCATATCGTTTACAAGCAAGCATGAAGGAAATAATTTTCCCTGATCGCACACAATGGAACAATATCTCTAAAGGTATCATTGCTTGTGCCGCGGTAACACAGGTATTTTATGTTTGACAGTCATCCTTAGCAGACTTCTATTCTACCTTACAACAGAATTTTGACTAGAACAGTAGGACAAAGTAGGAATCAGTTCTTTCATTGGAATGGCTCTGGTCAGAGCTGCAACACCACGCAGCCAGAATGCACAGGGTGCCAAGATGCTCTCTTGTGTTGGACTGAGGTCTCACACTGTATGAATGGGACTGGTTATTTGCTGTCACAGCTAACAGTGACAACACAACTACGGTTTTGAGTTCTCTTTTTTTACCTCCTCTACCAGTTAGTTGTTCTTTTACACTGTCCAGACCCTGTAATAATACATTCATGCAATATTTTTCAGCTCTGTGTGTCATATAGCTTAAGCACTATGGCAACTTGTTTCCATCTGAAACGGGATGTAAACAAACAGGTTGCCAACTGCCAACTGCAGACTTTCTGTACCTACCTTAACTTTTTTTCCATATATGATTATGTACTCCACTTTCAGTTTACAATTGACTTTGATGAAGTTCTCATATTTTAATGAAAAAAACCTCATAATAATACCATAGACATGTTTCATCTTATTAGTCTGGGAAATTACAGTTGTTGCCATATATACGATTATATTAGATTTATTAAAGTTCGTCATTAGATTAAACAGATTCAACAACAGTGTGTATACATATGCAGGTAGGCACATCCAATGGCAAAAAATTTGCTTTTCTGCTGCAAGGAGAGTGGGAAGAATAATTTACTGATATCCATTTGTCTAATACTTACTGGGTACAGCCAGTAAAGCACCAGGAAATATGCATCATTCCATCATTATTTTAAACCTTGGATGAATAGCAAAATGCATAGGCCTATTTGTTATGCTGCCGTATCTCTTATAGAACAAATTACAGTGATATAAGAAGTTCAGTGTATACCAGATATTTCACATATTAACAATAAATCATGAACATACAAAAGTGAGTGTTAATGTTTGTGCGTAAATGATGCCTCTTTCTACATGCAACCATAATGAAGTCAATAGAAAACATAATGAATTTAATAGACCATGGGTAGTCTTTTCACAATATCATTGTGTTATTGAAATTTTAGTAGCTGTATTGATGCATGTGTGCCGAAATGAATTACTCTTTATATATTTCAAGTACACAAAATCTTCCATGTAAATAGCAAAATCAAACTTCACATGCAAGATTCTACTTTCACTTAATAGCTTTAGAACAAGAAAATTAATACTTTTACGTGTTGTTATACACTTTGTTTTCAGAATACATGAGTACAGTTTTGTCATTTAGGGTGCAAGTAACAGAAAACAGAGGAAAATATAAAATAAAAACACAAAAATAAATATATAAACATAAATTAATATCTTTATCTCTGTTTTTTATTGTATGCTATGCATAAAGCCCAAATTTGTACTATAACACTTTTTTTATCCATATGGTAGAACTTCCAAGCCCAGGCTACAATAACTTTCATTTTAAATATTTAAAATGTCAATTCCTTAGAATTAGAGTTGAGTCAATTTGCTTCCCTCGTGTAATACGCATCATATACAAGAGGTCAAGTCAGAAATGAGGGAGGTTTAGCTGCAGTATCCTAACTATATCTCATCAGCCTTATGTGACTGTATGAATAGGCTTACTCCTGTTTGTTTTTTCAAAAGTGGGGGTGCATGGGCACCAGTTTCATTTGGGAAAAGTTGTGGAGTTGGGGTTGTAGCTGATAGGAGAGAACATGATAGAATAGCTCATGGAGCTGTACACTGAAATTTCATCGGGTAGATCCTAATGTAGAATTAAAGATATTAATTAAATTTAAAAAAAAATACTGTGTCAATATACACATTTAAAATTGCCACAAATCTAAAGGGTGTTTTGTTTGTTTGTTTTGTGTTTTTTTAAGAATGACATAAAACCAAGGTAGGTTTCATATCATGCCCAGTGGACTCTTAAACATTATATTCCCATTGTTCTTGATAGTGTTTATAATTTTTCCAGTAGAGGAGACTGTGTTGTTTCAAAGCCATTATGGTGTGTGTAGAGTCACTAGAAATGTTAAAATGTTATTTGTTTAAAATTTTAATAAATGGATAGTACTATGTGATTTGGTATTAATTTTTCCTCAAGTTTTCGTCAAATATTTCATCAAATATTCTTTCTTCCATATTGTTCCTTTCATGTCAAAACTGTATACTGCATGGTATGTGTAGTATATAGCGTAGGTATTCTATAGAAAGAACACAGACTAGCACCTTGTATTTAAAATTGTGATTATGAAGTATTTGACTTTTGCCCCACCTTTTAATGGCGTCTACACATTTACTTTATTGTGATTACCTCCTCCCTGATCTCATGTTATGTGTCAGTGGAAAGTCCCAAAGCCAGAACCTTTGATACAGCTTTCGTGTTGTTACCTGTTACTACTGTGAGAAGAAAACAACTTCCAAAGAGAAACAAAATTAAAATGTGTGACATTGTGAAGGTTAAAACTCATTTACATTTTAAATCATTTTGGTAATGAAAATATGGTACAACTATGAAAGTGTGAGCAGAATTTCAGGTCTAGGTGCCATCCCATAAAAGAAGTACAATTCCAGTGGAAATCAACTTTTCATCTGATACACATTCTTGTAGAAACTATTGCGAAACTATTAATTTTAGTGGTTTTTTTTAATACCTTTTATGTATTATTATTAGTTATTAATGTAATACTTACAGATATCAAGCCTTATTCTTCCAAAGTCAGTAGGTCCAAGCGTAAATGATGGAGATCTGTACTTTGACACAGAAGGCCTGGAATAACTTTCTACAGTGGAGAACCTCAAGAACTCTGATCTTAGCAAAGATTAAGTAACATTGTGTGTGCCTTTTTCTAATAGCATAAAGGCTTTCCATAGGCTGACCAGTGTGATGTACAAGAAGGTGAGAAGGAAGTAAGACTGGGCAAATATTCATTTTCAGTATTTACTTGACTTCTAAGTGATCATGTTAGCCTGTATTGTCTTTCAATAATTTAATTATGCACTGCAAAACTACTTATCCAGCCATACCAGGTAATAACCTGAGAAAGGCCAGGTAGAAAATTTCTGGCTATTTACAATGATGAATAGCTGATTCTACAAAGCTAAACTGTTCTGTGGAAATATATTGATTTCATCCATGTAAATTGATTTCATCGATATATTTCTACAGGATATTGGCTTAAGACCAGAAAATCCAGATACTCTGCTTAATAACATAAATAAAATAAAAAATAGGCTGAGAAATCAGTAATTTCTCACATGCCGTGAGTTAACAGAATTTGCAGGCATCATGCTCCTTGCTGCCTGAGCTGTTTGCACAGCTAATGAGTGAAAGTGCTTTGAAATAGTACAATTTAAGATCAAATTAGTTCACATTTTACAGCACTGTTGCAGACACATTTCTTGAAATTTCTCGTTTGTATCTGGTATTTTTTCTATCTGATATTTTTTACTCAAAAACCTTTAGGAAGATATTAGTGATTAATAAAGAGAACAGAGTGAAAGGGGAAGGTATTATCAGCATTGTAATATCATTTCTGAACTAGATGGACCCAAAGTAGAATGTCTTTTTTCCAAAGTCTAAGCTTTGACGTATAGCCAAAGATGATAATAATTGTAAGTATGCTTACAGTTCTTCAGATGCTATTAGTTTAGCCTGAAAAAAATGATGGTTCCTTGTGATTTTACATCTATACACGCCATAAGGTTCCAAGAGCTCAATATTCTGTGTCCAGTACTTGCCATAAGCAAATGCTTAGGGAAGAAATATATAAATAGGGCAGGTCTATATGAAACTTCTAATATTTTCTCAGCCTTTACCTATTGTCAGATACCAGATGTGTTACCTATGTACTTTGTAACCATCAGTGGATCTCTCTTCCATGATCTCGTCCATTTTCCCTTTTGAATCCATGTAAATTTTATCTATCTGTAATATTTTTTTTAGGCCAACTCCATGTAGCACCTACTTTTATTTGTTTGGAGCCCTGGTCTTAAATTGTTAATGAGCAGCTCAGGATCCACTATTTTATTTGTGCAGCTGGGATTGATTTCTTTTACTTGCATTTTACATGTATCTGCATTCATTTTCATGTGATGTTTTACTTCTAGTCACGGGGGTTTGCACTTCTCTGCAGTCAGTGCTTGTCCTAATTACCCTGGGTAACTAACTTAGCATTGTCAGCAGACTTTCTCACTTCTCTGGCTTGTTTATTAATTTATGGAATTTGGTGACATCATTTATATTTTCAATATCATAGAACAATACATTTTGGAAACGTTTCCGGAAACAACGTTATTAAAGAACGAAGTGCTCTTTTTAAGGTAAAATAAATCCCATACAGACCTTGCATTCCCAAATTCAGTACTAACATGATACACAATTACTGCCAATAACATATGTCAAAAAGTGTGTGAAGAAAAGTAAGTCCTTCCGCAAAGGAAAGAACACTTTTTTTCATGTTTTCCTTTGTCAAATCTATACTAGCAGGAATTTAAACACTATAGTGCCAAATACTTAAAATCCATTGCTGTGTGCAGATGTAAAAAAGTTAAGAAGGTGTAAAAATTGCTTTTGTTATCGCAAGTTGCTATTCCTTGTTCCAATCACGGAAGACTGGTTAAACATACTGTGTTTTGTGATTCTGGTTATGGGCTATACAACATGTAATTACTTTTCCTTTTTCAACTACTAAATCTATAATATGTGATATCATTTCTTTGTTACATCATTTGTCTTAATTGGCATTTTTTCCTCCATATTCCAGTTGTAACTATTGCACTGGAAAAAAAAAATTAAAAATCTTATGACAGTGTTCCAGTTCTAGGGGAAAATTTTTGAGATTTTATAAGTGTGCAAATATACAGTTTCATGAAATTTCCTTTGCTGGTTTTAAAATTGAATGATACATTGGTTAATTATATATTAATATTTATTATTTGGAAATATGATTTTCAGCCATGTAACTTCTGTAGAATTTCTTGTTTGTCTCATGAACATGCAATCAATATGGAATAGTGGATAAATTTTACTGGTTCTTGGTTTCCAGAGGAGAGGAAATAATTTTTGGTCTTGTTCTGTGCCATCTGCAGAGTGTCAGTGAACTTGGTAACAGTTGCTATATAGATGTTCATGTTCTTATACAATTAATTTTAAAGCATTTGCTTTGATTCTTCCCAAGGTGTTACATATAACTACAAGCCAGTTTTTGCTTATGAAATCATTTGGATATTATTTCTGCTGTTCGTGGCAAAGTAAATACATACCTTAGTACTGCAGTTCTGGCATTTCAGTCAACTTTCAAGATGTAAGCACGAGTCACTCAACACGATGTTTTCAAAATTTCAGATCCTAGGGTCATCTCACTTGTATTTAAAATAAAAGCTCTGGGTTTCTAGCTGCCTGAAAGTATGAACGAATACTAGTTAAGAAAAAACACAAAACACGGCTCAAGAGAAAGAAGACGCCTTTGTTTAAAATCTCATATTTTAAATTAAAGCTTGTGACTTGTCGTGTAATTTTTGAATGCTGCAGTTGTCAGTATTGAATGCTGAATTGAATTATGACTACAATTAAAAAATAACAAACAATAGTAGCAGGTTATTTGCAAGAAATATGATTTTTCTGTTATAAAATAATGACAGTTTCAAGAAATCAAAGTAACTGCTGAGGAACTACAAATGAATCGTGTATGTCCTGCAAAGGTAACTTCTAAAATCACTTTGAACCCTTGCTGAAATGCATGTTTCTCATTAATCAACCGGGATCAATGAAGAGTGTTGGTCTAAAATCTTCTTTAATTCAGTTCCCTGATCTCTGACAAATTTCTGCACAACACAACAGTTAATGCTAGTTAGCTGTTTCAAAAGCTGTTGAAATTAAGGTTTCCCATGTTGTTATTTCCCAGATAAGTGTAAAAATGATAGCAGTGAACAATCAGTAATGATGTCCTAGATAAAACAGAATTTTGAATACCTTTTAACTGCCTACAAATAAATTATCTTTAGTTAGTTTCTAAGTCTAGTTTCACTTTAAACCAAGATAAATACAGGCTGCTGCTAAAAGGGGATGTTCCCTGCTCTCAGCTGTTTTTCTACCTCCTTCCTGACCAGCATTGCTGCCACTGTACAGCTGAATAAGGGAACTGCCATTACTGAATGCTGATCTTTTAATTTGGCAGTTGTTAGGGAAGGAGGCAGAGAGGAGGCTAGTTCAACAGCATCCTGCACTTGACTCAGAGTAATTGTGCTGTTCACAGGAGCTGTGAAACAGCTAAACCTAAAACAACCTGCGAATAGCCAGGTGACAGTAAGTGCTCTAATTCTTATTACAGATATCCATGGGCTCTGCTGACTGAACCTTCTGTAATTATTTTTCTCCTGAGATTTCTGAGACAAAATTGCCAAGTGCAGGATTAGTTCCTGTATATCTAATATGTGAAAAGAAATATGTGTGGTGGAGAGACTGTGTGCTTGAGATCTTCATTACACTGTGCGTGTCAGTCTTCCCTAACAGATTTTCATAATCCAGTAGCAATTTTTAAGATCCCAAATCCTTTCAAGTATGTTTTCATTGTTGCTGTTCATCCCATTTAAACTTTCACACATTTTTGGTGTTCAGAAGCTTTTGTTTGTTTCTGCTGGCATAGTGTCCTCCGCATCGGGGACACTTCAGAACTAAAAAAGCAGAGATCTTGCTGGACCAGTGGATACAGGGGAGTAGTCAGATTCCCTCTAAGGATCTCACACCCAACTGGCAGTTTTTAAAAAAAACCCTTCATATAGGAAAGAGAGAAGAAAAAGGCAGTTTTCTTGGTGAAGTAAGTAGTTCTGCTCATGAGGCTGGAGAGGCACTGCTGTTTGACATGAATAGGACAGAGTTAAGTTTTCCTGCTGTTACTAATAGGGCAGAACTTCCTATTTTTTGTTTCCCATAAAAATAAAAGACTGATCGTGAAACTGTGCATTCATGTCCCTGTGGTATTCATTATATTGGCAGTCAGGAACTACCAGCCTCCAGCAGGCATTCCAGTTTTCTTTTGTGTTGAAGGAAATATTAGCAGACAACATTGCAATAAGTCCCAGGTTTTACTGCTGTCAGTTTAATAACCTTAAATACGAATCAGAGTCTGATTTCAGAAGCATTTTCATTAAGGCCATTAATACAGAAATGCAATCCACTCACCTATTGGTTCAAGAATTATGTAGGTTAGTAATGTCTAAAACTGTGCTTTGGTCTCAGCTACTTAAATTCAGATCCCCCACACTGTAATATTTTGTCACATATACAAATTCAGGTATACCCTATATAAGTTGCTCAAAAGTTGATTTGTATGTGTAAAAAAAATGTTTAGATGTTTTGGGTATTTTATGAAATTGGTTATAATAGTGTTTGACAAATGCATCATTTTTTATTTCCATTGCAAACAAATGTATTGTATTCTTTCTTCCCCCCTGCCCCCTCAGGAAGCTTCGGTTGTTTTTTTTTTTTTTTAATTATTATTATTTTTATTTAAAATACTGTCATCATCAACCCCTATACTTGATTTGCCTGGTATCATCATTTCCTTGAGGCAACTGTAGAGCATTCCAGGTTCTTTTCTTCTGTTTTGTTTCTACCCCTTCATGACCTTTTCTGATGCTTTTTAACGTATGTGTCTTCAATGCCTAAGGAATTGTCAAACTGCTGCCACTGCAGTAAAGGAATTATAACTTGTTTCAGCTAACTGCCCTGAGTTGAATAGAATCACAGAATTGTTGAGGTTGGAAGGGACCTCTGGCAACTGCCTAGTCCATCTTCCTCCCTTAAAGTAGATTCAACTACAACAGGGTGATCAGGACTGTGTCCCATCAGGCTTTGAATATCTCTTGTGTTTCAATCTGTGCTCATTGCCTCCTGGCCTGTCAGCGGGCATCACCGAGAAGAGTCTGGTTCCATCTTCTTTACTCCCCCTGCATCAAGTATTTATTGCTATTATTGTCCTGGTTTCGACTGGGTCAGAGTTAATTTTCTTCCTAGTAGCTGATACAGTGCTGTGTTTTGGATTTAGTATGAGAATAATGTTGATAACTGATGTTTTAGTTGTTGGTAAGTAGTGTTTACGCTAGTCAAAGACTTTTCAGCTTCCCATGCTCTGCCAGGTGCACAAGAAGCTGGGAGGGAGCATAGCCAGGACAGCTGACCCAAACTGGCCAACGGGGTATTCCATACCATATGGCATCATGCTCAGTATATAAGCTGGGGGGAGTTGGCCCGGGAGCAGTGACCGCTGCTCAGGAACTGGTTGGGTATTGGTCAGCGGGTGGTGAGCAATTGTATTGTGCATCACTTATTTTGTATATCCTATCATCATTATTATTGTTATTATTTTCCCTTCCTTTTCTGTTCTATAAAACTGTCTTTATCTCAATCCAGGAATTTTACTTTTTTTTTTCTGATTCTCTCCCCCCATCCCACTGGGGGTGGGGGAGTGAGCGAGCAGCTGTGTGGTGTTTAGCTGCCGGCTGGGGCTAAACTACAACAATTATATATGTTGCTATCATACACACACATATATATATATACATTTTTTTTAAGATGGGATGATTTGTGATTATCAGTTTGTATTTCAGAATGTTGTCTTCTATTTAATACAATCCAATTATCACGTCAGCAAACTTACTACCGTTTGGACAGAGCATATAGCTGCTGAACAACCAACTTGAAAGAATGGATATAGGCCAAACAAATTAGAAGAATCAAGGTAAGTTATTAAACACACAAAGTACTACTTATTTTGAGTTACTGGATAAGCACATTAACTGGAAATAACTATTCATGTTACTTTTCTTCAGAGCTCTTCTGATTCACTTGATAAAGAGTGAAAATCATTGAAGAAATAGGAGATGACCATTTTTCCCGTTTCTAAGAACTATAAAATACTGTAGCCCCATAGCTACTGTGAAATTCTGGAAGCAGAAATTCAAGGGGTAAAAAGCCTCTCTTGAGGAACACAATAAGAGTTGTGAACAAAAAGATTCTGATGTTTCAACATTACTGTGTAAAGCATTAAAGTGAAGCTGAATTCTGAGCAAATTCCAGAATGGTGATAACTACCCAGACAGATGTGGAAAGCAAAATTAAATTATGACAATCAGAATATTTTCAGATTTCAAAATATGTAAAAATACCCTCTCCTCGTCTAAAAGTAAAGATGACATAGAAGACCATCAGACATTTCATTCTTTTCCTCTAAGGACATTTATGAATGACGATTACTTATAATCTTCAACAGGGGCTTCTGATGTTTTAGTTTTAAATAACAGGATACCATGTAACTGCTTTGATAAATGCTCTATTTTCTTCATAACGTGACAGCAAATAGATGTATTTTCAATTATTCTCAGTATCTCACCACTTACATCGAGGCTTCAGTGTAATGGACAGCTGAGTAATAAAATAAAACTAATCAGAGTAATTTTTAATCAGTATTTAAGCATAGTAACATATGCTGATAAGATTATATGAGTAAAAGGCATGATTTATATGAAGTCAATTACGAACTGTATGTAAAATCTTTCTTGTAGAACTTTTCTATGTACACAATCTCCATATAGCTAACTGAATGATGCAACAGTAGTGGAAGTGCATGTGGAGGATAAATATTGAAGTGAGGAGCATGTGTAATGCTAATTAGAGTGGAGGGTTTTGTGTGTTAGAAAATATATTTTTATCGAAAATTACCATTGATTTGAACGTTTGGTCTGGCAACAGGGAATGTAGCTTTTAGTGAGGCTGTAAAACTGTTGTCTTTTCTTTGCCTAGTAGCAGAGACAACATCTAGGTTATTTTGTTTTGGTTTTCACAAAATAGAAATTCCATCTTTTTTGTTTTTCAGGGTGTGAATGGAACTAATTACTTTCATAATTACTGTGAAATCAGTTTACAAAGTTCTTGGCTATCACTGCCACAGTATTTTAGCAATACTTTAATGAGCAACCCAACTGCAGACCAGTCATTAGAGCAATGCAAACCAGTTCTCATTTTAATATGTCTGGCATCAGGCACCTGGATGTAAGAAATTGTTTTGTTTTGAATTAGGAGTCTTTTTGTTGTTATTTATTCTGACATATCTTTGTTAGCTTGACAAGTAACAAGTCTTAATTACAATGGGCAAGCTAAATTTCATTTTCTGGCAATATTGCTATCCCCCCTGTATCTCACGAACTCCTACAGATGAGTATGTATGTTCTTATTTTATTGATTTTTTTATGGCTAGTTTTCTCCAAGCATCCTAGCTTTACAGGACTAGTTACCACAGGATTGTGATATGTTTGGTTTCCTGGACAATACTTTGATGCATTCCTTTTAGTCTTTGGAAATGGTAAGACTGTTTAGTGGGTCTCTTCTTGCTTGTGCCTTTGTGAATACCCACAGCATTAAGGGGTCATCTTCAAGAGAAAATCAACATCCTTTCTGAGTCAGTTATTGTCTTTTATATTGTAACTGCCTTACTTAGCGTAGAAGAACCACTCCATCGTAATACTATTTTTGGAGTTGCAAATAATTTGCTAAAGAATAAAAATTCATTTTATGCTTCTTAATTTATATTTTTAAGAAACATTTGTTTGACCTTTTTCTTCCAACTAACAATTCCAGTCAGATCGTAGGTTATCATAAGTGCTGTCATGATCCTTATTATTGTCCACATTACAATAATAAAACTCTTCCTTTGGTCAATCCAATTCCTTGGTTTAAATTAATTTCCAATACACTGACTGTTAGGTTGAAAGAATTATGCCATTTTATGCTGCATGGACTAAAACCATTAGCTGTGGTTAAGGATCTACGTAGTATCTTTTGCCTTGGTTTTTTTTGAAGGCAAGAGGCTTTTGCATAAAGATTCTAATAGTGTTCTGGGGTCTGCTTTCAAACATTATTCTGAAAAAAAATAAAGAAAACTCTAAACCAAAATCAACTAAATGAAGATATGAAAGCAGAGATGAAGTGTGCTGTCATTCCAGGTATAATTTCTTTGGTCTCCAGGGAGTCACCAATGACTAATTCAGCCCTCTCTTTCTAATTGAAATAACACTGTTTAACCTCATAAGGCTCTTAATTTATTTGCTGCTTACAATATGAGTTTCTTCATATCCTTAGTATAATATAAAAAATCATATTATGAGAAAAGGACAAAATGAGTGCTATCTTCACCTCACACGGTATAAATAAATAGCAAAATTTAGGGCTTGAAAAAGCACAAACTGCAAATGGAAACAACCTAGCATTTTGTACAATTAACCCATAGGGAGACCCTGATCCACTGTGAAAGCAGATGAGAGTAGTCTTGTGAAGTGCGTAGCTATGAGCTATGTGATGTTAAAGTGTATATTCTCTCCTCACTGAAGTGTCTCCATCTACCTACCATGATGAGCACACCCTTCTTTGAAGTCTCGTGACAAAGACAGGGCAGTGATACAAGATTTTAAGCAAGAGACAAACAGTCACCAGCGGCGGAACGCTGTCTCCGCTTCTTTGGTAACTCGCATGCCAGGTACAATTCTGACAGAGTGACAAACTGCAGTCAGAGGCCATAAACGTGGTCAAGAATCTGGAAGGATTGTACAGCAATGTGCTGGCTACTCATGTGTTCATTGATGATAGTTTATTGGAGGAATCTCTGAAATTGGTGAGTAGAAAAAGTCACAGTACTGGCTATGCAATTAACAAATATGGTTTCATTACTGATTCCTGATCAGTTAATACTGTTGGTAGTATGATACAGAGCTACATACCTATACATAAAACCTTTCTTCATTTAAGCATCTTAGAAATTTTCTATGGTAATAATGATACTTTTGAAGATAAAATGGCTGTTATTTCAATACTCTTTTCAAGCTTTTGTTATAAAAACAACAGGGTGTGAAGAGGCCAGAGAGAAATAATGTATTAACTTTCTCTTCGGGTTTGTGATTTTTTGCACTGCCGTAATATTTGAGTGCCTTGTGTAGTATAATAATGTACATTGAAGGTGTGATGTTAACGCTGATTTGAATCACCTTCTGAAATAGGAGTGTGTAAATTGTCCTAAAAAAAAAAAGTAGCTTCTATGACTTATTAAGAACTAGGCTTTACTTATTCGTTAAAATAAATATTCTAAGAATATTCTGCTAAATACATTAACATTTAGTTGCTTTTAGATTAGCCTTTCTTCTCAATTTTTATTGTTCAGTTGAGTTTTGCATTGACAATTTGTAACTGGTTTGTAGGAGCTGCAAAGAAAGGGAAAATTAATGTCTGGCAGATGTAGAGTTTGAGTCTCCAGTGAAGTCTGGAAAAAAAATTAGTTCTACAGGAAGTGGCAAATGGGTATATTTATGCTCAAATCAGCACCAATTAGTATATTCAATAATGGAAATTACTTAAATCAATAAAGCAAATATTAGGATACATGGGACAGACCTCTGGTGACACCATTCTAGATCATCTGCAGAATGAGATAACTGGTTGTCTGGGTTTTGCTTCCATTTTCTAAAATGTCTTTTAAAATATGGCTGAATAATAACATTCACACAGTGAAACCTTTAAATGTAGAACACATTTCTGGTGATAAGGAGAAGTAGCTTTCTGCACAGCAGAGCTAATGCTCCAATAACTGGAGGGCAGGGGGTTGTTTTGTTTAGTGTTTGGTGGTGGTAGAGGAGATAGAGTTGTCAAGAGCTTGCTGCTGCTAGAAGACTGCATACGCCCACAAACTTTGCTGTGTTGAGCAGAAAGCAAGTTTCCTTTCCAAAACATGTGCACAGATGTGTGTGTGCACCTCCCTCTCTCAACAGAAAAGATGGAGGGCACAGAGGTGAGAACTTGCTGCTCTTTTTCTTTCATCTGGAAGGCCCCTGGTTGTGTTTAAACTGTAACTAACAGACTCTGTGTTCTTTTCAACTCGGTGAGAGATGTGCTTCTCCACTTACATTGTTCTCTTGGGCTCCTTTTATTCACTTAAGACTGAGGGATTTATCAGATACGAAGCTTTCCAAAGCTGTAAAATACGAAGAGAGTAAATATGCATTTCTCTTATAAATATCTTAAATAATTAATACTCAATTTAATAATTAAAATGTTCTTAATATCATTTCTGAATAGGTCTAAATCATAAATTCTAAATGGACTTTGTTTGGAATATCAGCTTGGCACTCATTTTATAAATCTTGTTTGAACTGCAGATAGAATTCATTTTAGAAAGTCTGAACATGAGCCCTGCTTACTCAAAGTGACTTTTTCTGACTTTATAGTTCATCAGAAATGGCCAATAAACAGTGCCACAAGGACCCTGATTGAATTTCCTAAGTCTGTCTCTCTGAGGTACACTTTCCAGTCCTTTAATAATTTTGTCTCTTGAGTCCTGATTGGTTTATTAGTATTTACATTCACATTTAGCCACTAGACCTTATTATCATAGCAGTTGCAGCAGCACCAATTACAGTGGTAGAACAATCATTCCTACAAAAACTCCCTTCTTCACAGATTGAGCACGATCACACTGTACCTCCTGGATAGTGCTTCATACCAGCCTGGAGCTGTTTTGAAAGGCAGTGCTTTTCAGATTTGTGTCCCAGTCTTCTGAATGTTTTTCGTGATATAACTTCTCACATTTGTGTACTGAGATGTAAACTGTGTGCTTGTATCCCGCAGGCCAGGTAGTCTGGAATATCCTGTTACTGCCATCAGTCTCCACTGTTTGCCAATTACAATTGTTTACTAGTGTGGTGGGTTGACCTTGGCTGGCTGTCAGATGCCCACCTAGCTGCCCTCTCAGTCCCCCTCCTCAACAGGATGAGGAGAAAAAAGAAGATGGAAAAGTTTGGGGGTTGAGATAAAGACAAGGAGATCCTTTACCAATTGTGGCAAAACAGACCTGACTTGAGGGAAAAATAATTTAATTTTGGATGTTGCAGCATTGACTGTATGGAAAAACAGTTCAGTGAAGACTGACATTACCTTCAAAAATGTGTGCTTTTAAAAATAAAACACAAAGCTACTGCTATCAAGAACATCTACATTACTGCAGCATACTGTGGTGAACAAACATATACATTTACAGAGTAATTAAATACATAATTCCTTTTTTTCTCAGGGAAGGAAGGAAGCAATCACTGGACTCATACCTCCTATGAATGGTTAAAGTCACCCTTTTTTATCCATGTGGGAAAAAGCAGATGAGTATTTACTTTCATCCCAGTAGCAAAATGAAAAAATTATTGAAGACCTTTTGTTAAAATTTGTAGCAACTAAAGGGAAGCATATTTTCAGAGTTTTAAATTCTGTAGGCTAACATCACAAAAATAAAGATAAAATATTTGATGTAATATGCTGTTCTAATTAAATGATTTATCAGGTCTGTTGTCATGTAGAACATAACACATTTTGGCCAAAACTGCTTCATATTGCATTTTCTAAATAACTTGAAGTACTGGAAAGAGAGAATATATCTAGAAGATTACTCTAACATCAAATAGGAATAAAGGAAACAAAATGTGGGGCATCATCTGGAAGTGTACAGGAGAGAAAGGAACGTGCTTGGGAGCAAGACAACTTCATTTTGCATCTATTTCAGATTTTGGTAGTTTGACGTCATAATTATGGTGTGCAGTTCTGGTCTGCATCTGAAGAATAAAGTAGTGGAGTTAAAGCACTAATGCTCTCCCCTGCCCACTCAGGTGGGGTGGAGGAGTCGGGAGTGAAGGAGTGAAGTTACATTTGGGAGAGGGGAGAGAAAAGATGTTGTTTTAATGTTTGATTTTTGCTCCTCACTACTCACATCTGTTTTAACCGGTAGTAAATTAAATTAATTTTACCCAAGTCAAGCCTTTTTTGCCTGTGACAGTAACTGGTTCTGATCTCTAATGATCAGATACAAGATAAGCTGAAACTCACATCTGTGTATATTTTGGCATGTAGGAGAAGATAGATAAGTGTGTAAACAGGTCTCCCTGTCTTTATCTCTACCCATGAGCTTTCTCATCCTATTTTCTCACCCTGTTCTTCTGAGGATGGGGAGCGTATGAGTGCCTGGGTGGGAGTTTGGCCCTTACCCAAGGTTAACCCACCACAACTGGAAACAAAGTCATAAGATAACCCTGAGCTACAGGAGTAGAAGATTAAGACAATCAAGAAACCTAGAAAATGGCTTTGGGCAGTAGGTCAAATTGTTTTTTTTTTTTCCTTGAGATAGGTTAGTGGATTTTTGTCCATTTTCCTACCCGAAAGAAAGATGAACATGTCTCTTACTTTCTGGAGATGAAATAAAATGTGATGAGAAGAGAATAGGAGGAGGAAGGTACAGTCCATCCTCTCTTTAAACTTGAAAAATGAGTGATTAATCTCTTTGCTGGAACAGGAAGTATCTCCCAAGTCTGAAAAAGTACTTTACTGCTAAAACCTGTAATACACTGTTGATACGTCTTCAGCGTATTGCAATACTAGAATCATCAAGGTGGGTAGGTTGATACAGCATTTATTTTCATGGTTAATTCTACACCAACCATAAATATTCATGTTTAAATTATATCGTTCACCATTCATGGTTTAATAATGTATATTCATGGTTACACATAAGAATAATTTGAGGATCTATTTGTAATCTGTTGGCTTCTAGCAGTGAAATTTGGAAACAGTAATGATTAATTTGTATGAGAAACACATAAAAACCATTATGAAAAATGATATATTGGTAGTCCAGAGTCTGATAGTTTTCTTCAAGTCATCTACTCAAAGTAAAACTTATTATTTTTTGCTACATTTTGCAAGTATTGGTCACTCATGATTTTTCTTAACATCATGGAGCTTGTGGAACTTTCTATAACAGTCAAAAAGTGTGGTGTGGAGGGTAATCTCAGATATAAATAATGAAACAGCCTTCCCTATCCTTTTCTCTTCTCCACCAACTATATTAAATGTCAAATTCCAATCAGTTTTTATATGCCTTTCTTCTTTTCAGACTTCATCACTAATATTGTGCCAGGCCAGGTTTAGATTGGATATTAGGAAAAATTTCTTCACAGAAAGGGTCATCAAGCATTGGAACAGGCTGTCCAGGGAAGTGGTTGAGTCACCATCCCTGAAGGTATTTAAAAGACTTGTAGATACAGTGCTTAGGGACATGGTTTATTGGTGGACTCCGCAGTGATAGGTTTACAGTTTGACTCAATGATTTTAAAGGTCTTTTCCAACGTAAATGATTCTATGATTATTTGAGGGTGGAGACAGATTTGATCTACAAATGTCCATTATGCCAGAGGATGAAGCTAAGGGCTCTTCATTTATTGTAGAGCTTTTTTAATTATCTGGACTAGGTTTGTCGAGAGCTGTCAAAGTAACACATTCGGAATGTGATTATGTTTAGCTGAGCATAACTAACATAAGATAATGTTGAGCTCTATGGTCTATGAGAAGCATAATGCACTCAAGAGTCTTAATTGTTTCTAGTTCTTAGTTGGCCTTTAAGATTTATTACTACTGTGATGTTTAAGTAGCAAGCACTACTGAACATTCAGAATCAAATAAGAATATTGAAGGAATCCAATAAAGGAAATAATTACCAAAATTAATGGAGCGCTTAAAGTAAAATATAACTTCATTTGGACATTTCATTCAGGAGGAAAAAGTAGATCTTCTTCTTGTAATGTTTTGCTAAGTAAAGTAATTATACTGTTGTATCACAAATATGCTACATTCATCATTTTGTATTTCCTGCATGTTTTGTCCCTGTTGAAAACAGTAATTATTTTCAGTGAAACAGATGCTGCAATTCAGTTCATTTTCTGAGAAGAAGGTAAACAGGTTACGTTGTCTACCCAGTAACATTAGACAATTTTAATTAACACCTTTTGTAATTCATTGAAAATTAACAACATTAATACAGAGGACAAAAAGTGCCATTCAGAGGTAGTCAGTTTACATGTAAAATATGAGTCAAGTATTGTAGTAGAAAAATAATGAAAATAACATAGCTCTAATAAAAGAAAATATCTTCTATATAGCTGAAAGTGTTCATTGAAAGTGTAGTATGCTTTCTTTAAATAAATTATTTGTTATTCATTTACACGGTTAAACATACAATACAGAAGCATAGATCATATTAGTATTAGTTTACATATTTTGCTTGTGGCTTCCCATTTAGATGATGTAGATGATGATTGCGGATTGCTTTAGAACTTTTATTCCTGTTACAAAAATTCTTGGCAGATAGCCAAGAGTTGTGAGATGGCTATAAAGATGGCAAGAAAATGCTACTATCTTCCAGAAATTTTTTTGACACTTTAATTTTAAATAAAGGATATACAAATGCTAAGTATTTTTGCCATTGATATATGTGCTGTCTTCATCTGCAGATGATGGGAAAAATTTTGCACACAGTGTGATTACAATTTCATCAGTTTGAAACAAGTTTGCTAGTATAATGTCATGAACAGTCACACGTAGCACCATCCCTTCTGAGCTGTAGTTCTGATCCTGCTTTCCAAAAGTGTTCATCCTATTGTTTCTGGACCTGTTTGACTCTTTAACAGCCCATGTTAAGTCTCAAAGACATGTATCTCTTGGAACTTGCACTGTACCCTGGACTATGCCTGGCTCCACAAAGCCTCCATTGCTTATGGAAGGATGACTCTTCTTCCCTTTAGCAATTAGTCAGTAGCCATTCCCAACCCCCCCTTCCCCCCCTCCCCCCGGTGGAAATTAGTTTTTTTCAGTACAGTTTTCTTCAGGGTGTTTGTTTTTGTTTTTATTTGGATGAGAATAACACTTTACCCATTACAGCTTTCCCTTTCAGTGAATCATTTTCATATTACCTTCTAAAGCTGCTCGTGAATTCAGACTCTGTTTCAGTAGACAGCAGTCCTGCTGGATGAGTTAGTCCATTTATGTATGAACTTCTCAAAGAGGAGTACCAAAGTGATATTAGTTTGTTGAATTTAAGCTTATATTTCAGCCTATCATATTGACATAGCCAGACCTCCTGTGTTATAATAGTAAAGAATCTAATATTTTGATGCAGCCTATGAAGTAGATTTGACCTGTAATGCCCCATTGTTTAAAAAGCAATTACAAATAAAATATATATTTACTTAAGGATAATATAATTAAAGTATACTTAACATGAAGCAATATGGTCTTAAGTATACGAAGTTACCTAGAACTCCTGTCAAAAAGATGAAGGAATAGCAGGTCTTGGAGGATGTTAAAGAAAATCAATTTTGCTGAGTGTGTAGAAAATGCTGCTGTGGAGAAGATAGAAGTTAGTCTGTGTCTGGAGATACAGATTATGCGTATAAGAACTTGCTATTCTGTACTAGTTGATGATAATTTGGCACTATTGGGTAAAACCTATATTAGCCTGCAAGAAAAACACAGTAGGTCTTTTATTTTTTTCCCTGTAATTAAAGTTAGCAAACTCTTTTCAGTAACGAAAATGGTTATTTTTATTTATTTGCCACTCTGGCTAAACATACTTGGTCTTTTGATTGCTCTTACTCAGCGGTGCACTTTGCTTTGAGTCTAGACTTTGCACAGCATTGAATAGCTTCTCTAAAGTGAAATGAACTTTAGTAGCATAAACATCTATAAATACTAAGAAGTACATAGATAATTCCCCTTTCAGTTGTTCTGAAATAATTTTTATTAATACTTTTACAGAACCTAAAAGGATTACATTTCATTTTTAAAGTATAGCTGGCTTCTATTTAATTTATGTATGTGTTACTTGTTTAGAGTTTTTTTTTGGGGGGGGTGGGGTTTTTTGGTTTTGATTGTGTTTGGTTTTTTTAAAGATAGCATTTAAATAAACATAAAAGAACATTTGCATTAAGACCACTTGTACTAATGTGGTAAGCATGTGGGCTTAAAATGGCATCTAAGTCACCTTAAGGATGCTGGCCGGTATGATGAAAAAAAATGTTCTGGAGTAAATAAAAATGAGGCACAAGGTAGCTGTAAATAATAATGAAAAGTTAATAACAAAATGGACTTCAGTGCAATTGTCGGCAGACTATTAAAGACTTAATTTAACAAAGTTGCTAGGTCACTCACACACCATCATAGAACATAAAATGCTCTCCAAAGATATTACTATAGAATTTCTTTAACGAACAAGTAAAAGAGCAAAAGTCATGGGTATTATGTGCTATAGAAAGGAAGCAGCAAGGGCTGAGGACATCGTGAATGTACCTGATGTGCTAAGATCTTGCACTGCCAGAAGGTTTGTTAAATACAAAGGAAGGAACAAATCATCCACATATCTCTACCAATTATTGCAACTGAAAGAGAAATTCTTTTCTAAGTTCTGCTTGTCAGACCTGACGTTCATTTTAATTTTAGGAGGAAAGAAACGTGGAAACCAAATACTGTTTGTTTGTTTTCTTGAAGTACCTTTAGGAGATTGGTTGACTCAATGGAGAGTAAAATTCATTCCAGATTAAAAAAAAAAACAAAGAAACAAAAAAACCAAGCACCAACAATGAAAGCCATGCATCCTTGTGTAACACAAATACAGGATATTTTGTTCAACACTGAATTCAGCAATTGAATGATATAGTAGAGTATTTACCCCTTAAGTTTTTGGTAAGTGGATAGTACAATTTGGACCTCAGTTAATGCAGTTAAATATTAAGTATCTTTGAAGAAATTGCACAGTGTTCATCTTTTTGTTTTCACCCTGATGATCAGACACAAGATAAACTGAAACTCATATCTGTGTATATTTTGGCATATAGGAAAAGATAGATAAGTGTGTAAACAGGTCTCAGTTGGGTTTTTTGCTTTTGGCAGGGGATGGGGAATGTTTGGGATTTTTTTACCATGATGAAGAATCCCTACTTAAAGGGGCTTTTTATGACAATTGTAAGAGTACTTGGCATGAAATTCTGGCTTTATTGAAAGCTGTGCCAGAATTTCATTGCATCTTTTTGCATGAAAGCATCACTGCAGTCAGAGTGTGATGCGATTTTTCCTAGCATAGATAAATCTTAAATGCTTAAATCTAACATCATTCCTTTCTAGAGAGGAGTTGTGTACTTTGGAGGGAATAATTTAAATCGTTACTGGTTAAAACACTCTTGGAGCTGTTAAAGAGTACAAACTGATTATTGACCAAGAATGTGTGGGTTTTAATTGTTTTTTTATAAGTGACAAATTGTATTTTTAAATGTGATAAGCATTGACTATAAGTAATACGTGATTGTATTCTTGAAGTAATAAGACAGACATCATATACAATATAGCTGACACTTCGTATTTCTGGTAATATTTCAGTTGGAGTATTACATAGACAGTAAGGATTACTATTGCTAATAGCAGATCAGAGGCTTTTATGTTAAGTCTGCAAGGTCTCCAGACTAGGACTTGCAGGTTTTCTTTGCCTGGACTTGTTTTAGGCTTGCCTGAAGCTTGGTTTAACTATGTTAGCAATTGTTTAACAATCAGATAGCTGTTACTTATCTGTTCAGTTTTAGTTTAGCATTACGTGATCATATGATGCAACATCTACTGTTAATAATTTGGTTGTATTTCTGTAGTTAATAAACAATAAAAACAAGTAGTTATTCCATGCAGAATGTCCTTTCTATGATCCATGAATAAAAATGCAGGATAAAGGAGTACAGGCATAAGATGATAATAGGAGCCCTTGGGTAAAGTTCCCAGGACTATGAAGAGCTCACCAGTGGGCCATTACTAATCATTAAAGGAATGCAGCCTTGACAAAACCAATTTTGGGAATCATAGAGGGAACATAGAACAAGTAATAAGTTTATGTAAAACATGCTTTATAGTGTACATTTGGATGTACACTATATGTGGATCAGTGAAGAAATCAAGGTGTGTAGCATGTTAGAATTCATACAAAAATAATGCCAAGAGGGTCCTAGAATGAGGAGGAAGAAGCCATTCACCCATTCACATAATCCCAAGAGGGCCAGGGGAAGGATGAGCTTCATATCAGAGACTAAGGGATAGAATACAAGGAACTGTCTGTATGTTAAGTTTAATTGTGTTATTATTTTGGGGACTTTTCTTCATAATAATAATTAAATCTGGGCTAGGAATAGTTAGTTGATCAGATTGTTAAGATTTCAATTCATCTGCTATTAAATTCATAGAATCATAGAATGCTTTGGGTTGGAAAGGACCTTTAAAGGTCATCTAGTTCAACTCCCCTGCAATAACCAGGGTCATCTTCAACTAGATCAGGTTGCTCAGAACCCCGTCTAACCTGACTTGAATGTTTCCAGGGATGGAGCATGAACCACCTCTCTGGGCAACGTGTTCCGATGTTTCACCACCCTCACCATAAAAAATTTCTTCCCTCCTTTAGTTTAAAACCATTACCCATTGTCCTATTGCAACAGGCCCTACTAAAATCTGTCCCTATCTTTCTTATAAGCCCCCTTTAAGTCTTGAAAGGCCACAATAAGGTCTCCCCAGAACCTTCTCTTCTCCAGGCTAAACAACCCGAATTTCTTGCCTTGCACAGAGAGGGGATTTATTTGGCCCACATACACTGCATAAGTTGGAATGCCACAAATTGGTGGACAATGCAGGCAACGTAGGCTATAAAATTTATATGAAACAGAGCATTATACTTAAAACAGTTGAAAGCAAATTGGAGAGCATACAGGGGAACACAGTGAGAATGATGTCTACAAACTATCAGCTGCTAAGAAAAAGTTGGAGGAACTGCATTTGTTTAGTCTGAAGCAAAAACTCTGAAAGTTGGACATCATAAGGAGGTTTTGAAATGTAAGTATGGAATCAGTATTTCCGCTGTTGGTGCGACTGGCTGTTTGTACGTGTGCTTGTAGTCACAGCATGTTCGTGCATAGCAACCCACTGTGAACTGCTGGTGTAGAAGAAATAATGATCAGTTGTTCTCCGTGTCTACTGGTAACAAAACAAGAAACAATGAACTCAAATTTCAAGAGAAAAAAATTAATTTGACATTAGGGAAAACTTTCTAAGTATGATAATAATGAACATTCATTCACGTTATCTAGAAGTTGGCTGGAATCCTCTTTGCTGGAGATCAAAGTCTACCAAGTAGGCTCACTTGTCCTGGTGTGCCTTACCCGGCAGCGTGTTGACTTCCAGTTCTATATTTTTTAGATTTAATGAATGCATCTCCTTTCTCTCTGTTTCACTGAATTTCGTAATTGATTATAAGTGGTGTTAGGGTTATATGGGCATTTTCTTTTCAAATAGCAGTTTAAATATTAGATTTTTTTTTCCCCTCAAGACATTACTTTTACAGATACTATCTTTGTTTCATAGGCAGAGAAATGTAAAGCTTTTCAAGTCAGATCTACATTTAGATAAGAATCAAAATTTTTATTTTTCTTCATATTATTTGATGATAGACTTCTGGTGTCAGAATCTCATATGTGGTACGGTTACCTTGCTTGTCTTTTGCAGATCTGTAAAACTTCAAAAACTAAATTCTATCCTTATCTTATAAACTTGTTTTACAATAAGGCAACCTGAAACCACAGGAAGTACTATCTTGAGACATACCCTTTTCAAAGCAGCCCAGTGTTCTAAGTTGAACTCTACTTAGCTGAGAAAATGGGCAGGAAAAGTTACTTCATCTTTTTTCTACTGTCTGTAATGTTGATTATAAATCACAGATTAAGTCACCCTGCTTTAAATAGCTCATTAAATTCAGAGTTTTCAAAATATCCTTCAGTCCACTCCCAAAGCTGGCAGTCTGTTCAATGATTTTCTGTTGGTATTTAAGCTTTTCAAAGCATCCATGCAGTTTATTACATGACTGTGTAATTCATCACATAATTTAGCACCTATCGGGTGACAAACTGCAGAGCCATGTGAGAAACTGTGATAATTATGCATGTTGGACCTCTTTCAATTTCATTCTGCCCACTAATATGTCTCCCCAGAACTTTTGTTGGCTTCTTAGTAAGCTTTTACCATTTCTACATCTGCCAGAGACATTTTTTTTCTGCTGATAAAATTCAATAGAACTTTATTTAATGTAGATGTTTTTGTTTAATTTCTGTTGGTCTAAAAGGTACATAAAAAATTGACTAGTAGCATCCAGTAGGTCTCATTTAATGACACAATAAAATTACAGTAGTAGTAGTCACGTGGACAGAATGAAGTTATTCTGATTCCTTCAAGCGTTTCTTTTTTGCATAAAAATGCCTAGTGACTCATCACACTGATTCATACTATCAGGGGGGTTTGTGCAGTTACCAGACAGACAGATTATAGAGAAACGCACTTACCATAAGTAGAATGGGTTGGTTCAACTGCGTGAAAAAACAGTGGTGAAATACACTGTAAAAAATATGTTAATATCTTCCTCTTTTAATACATACTACTTGTGTATCAGTGAAATCCAGTTTATGGGTTGCTTCCATCCTTGCTGTATATGATGGTTATGAATAAGCTATGAGAATAAATTTGTGATCTGAAAGTTGTCACTCATTCTTTTAGAAAAAGTCAAAAGATTTTTTTCAGAGCTACAGTGGCAGACACACTTACATACAGGTTGCATCAGGAGCTTGCATCAACACCCACAAGGTAGATTTTTAGTCTTGTTCATGCTACTTTAAAAAAAAAAAAATACACAGAAATGTCAAAATTCATGTCACATTGTTTAGTTTTTTATTAAGATTGTTTTCTAGGACAGGAAGCACTGTTGTGCAGTATGAAAAAATACTTCCCTTTTATTCCTTAAAAGGTCTCTCTTTTAATTATTTATCTAACCATTTGTTTCCCCTCATAAATTTTAATGTTATTCCTGACAGTGACACCTCTTGAGAAATGCTGTGGTGCAACCAAGGTTCTTTGATGCCAAGAAATCTTCTATGTGTATTTCTGAAATAGCCAAAAACCTTCCTATGGGGTGTGAGTGGGGGGAGATTTTATCCAAAGTAAAAGCTGATCATCCCTAGTTCTTAAGGTCCAATTGTGATAAATGCTAAGGATCTATTTCTACAAATAGGAGCAACAAGTTTAATTGAAAAATGATTGGTAGAAAATGAGAAATGTATGTATATGAATATATATATTATATGAAAGCATATTAAAATAATGTATTACTTTTATGCTTCTTCCTGAATAAATTACTATGAGACTGTTTCTTCATAAATCCTTTAAGATGCCAGTCAGAAGTAAAGCATAGATTGATCCCTGCCACATATTAACAATGTATCTGGCCCTTAAAAAAATGCATTTTGTTAAAAACAAAACAAAACCCACAAACCCCTCCGTCCCCCCTCCCCCCAAACCGAATCACAAGAGTATTTTAAAAATTTCTCTGTTTCTAAAAGTGAAGAAAGGATTTAGTCATAATTCAGTTTATTTGTTGTGTGTTATTAGCCAATAATACCAATGTGGTGTGGAGAGACAGTAGATGAAAATCAGGTAGATGGAATAGAAAAATCCCCAATCTACTAAATCTAGATAAAATATGAATGGGTGTGTATTCCAGAATTACACAGGACGACTGTAATTTTGTTAGGGGAGCTGTTTTATTATTTTTTTATTATTCAAAAGTTCTCTCTCTAAAAAATTGTAATGAGAAAAATGAAGAAAGTAAAAATAAAATGTGCTTTTGGTATACCTATACCTCTGCTTTCAGTGATTCTTTCCTCCTTTACCTTTTAGTTTTGTATTCTTCTGTGATTTCTGCTTTTAGTCCATTGCTAGATCTGTGTTATGCCCATTATTTATGGCAGGTGTGTATCTTTAAATATGATTCTGAAATGTCAGGCATATTAAAAAAAAAAGCTAAGTGTTCAGTGTGGTTTAAATTTATATACATGCATTCACTAGTAGTGAATATGTAGAGGTTGCAGGTGTATAACAAAAAAAAATCACTACTTTGTCTTTAAAACAAAGATTAACGATAATCCTATTTCATCAGTAGACACAGCCCCATCCGTATCAATTGACCTTTTTGTGAGTATTAAGACTGGTATGTAATCATAAGAAAAAAATGACTGAAAATTATGCTGTTCACACAGTGAATAAGAGGCAATGCTACTAGGTACGGTCATCTCCACACAATATTTCATTTTAATGTTGAGATTGCAACATACGGAAGAGAGTTGGCTGCAAGGGATCAGTTACTGTATAAAAGTTGTAAAATTGTTGTAACTGCCTGAGTCCTAAAATCAAACGTAGGCCTGATTTCACAAGTTTTTCAAACAGCTTAGAAAAGCTGTGGTTATATAGAAGCAGTAGTAGACTCCACGTATAGAAGAAAGTGACTGAGATCACTTATTTATTAAATGTACATTGGGAGTACTAAGGAAGATTTTCATGACCACTTGAAATAAATATTTGAAATAACAAGACCCTTTTCAATCACTGCAGTGATTCTAAGCAAGTATTTGGTGATAGACATTCAATTCCCTTTTAGGGGTGAGGCAGATGATGTGCCCAATTCTGGGAAGCTGCCTGAAATCCAAATATTTTCTTGATATACCAAGTCCATGACAGAAAAAAACCATGTCTTTAGAGTCTCTCCTGTAGTTAAATCTCTCCATCATGAAGGTGATATTTTGTAGAGTACAGGTAGTCAGTCAAGACAGATAAACTTTGTTGTATTATTGTAGTCTGCATTGCTTCAGCTTATGGAATTTCTGTGCACTACAGCTTTTTTTTGTTCACTGTTTCATGTATATGAACAAGCTTGTAATTATCTACTAGAAAGGTAATTTACTATGATAAAGAAATAATTACATACTTTCAAGCTGCACGCACTCAATGGTGGTGAATATTGTATTTCACTTTATTCAAGTCAAATATTTATTTGTCTTCACTTATTCAAAATTCATGCCTTTTGTGTTATTTTACAATGATTTGTGACTCCAAGTAATAATAACATTTGCGCTTGAATTATACACATGGAATTTATTTTGTTCTAGCCTTCACATCATTTTATAGTTTGGGCTTTTCATTGGCAGATAGAGGTTAGCTATACTTCCCTATTATTGATAAAAGTCATTTCAGTTTTTCCAAATCTTAGTTGATTGGATTTTGTTTTTGCAGAACTGAGGGTAAATTAGATCTTGTTCTTATTTTAAACATCTCCCAAAGGTGCAGATTCAGTACCTGTTTTTCTGGGTGTTTATTCATTAGGGGGTTTTGTTTGTTTTCATCTTGAATCCATTTTTGTATTGAAATATTTATAATGCTGTTCTGGGATCTCCTATATCAGTCCTGTCAATGCTACTTTCTCTGAGTGGCAATACTGTATGTCTGCTGGCTCTGGTGTCCTCCCATGATTTCTTCACTTCTTGACTTCCAAGCACTTGTGAGACCATGGGATGAAAACAAGCAAAAATATCTCGCCACCTAAACCCGTTGTGTTACCTTCAGTATACATTGCAAAAGAACAATTATGAAACTCAAAATGCTGGTTTACATGTTTTACGGGTTGTCTTTTGCTAAGTTTTATTTTAGTGCTTTTATTTTAGTGCTAAGATTATTTTAGTGCTTTGTGCTCTGGGCATTTTGCTAGGCCACTTTGCAATTGAGTACAGACATTTTGATTGTTAAGCTGAAATGTTTAAAATAAAAAACAAATGGGTAAGCCACTCCTCTGCAATCCAGTGAAATTTTGTTTTCCCTTTTTTCCTAATTTAAGGAGCTATCATTATTTTGTGGGCTTCTCTGGTAATAGTGTGGTCAGTGTTAAAAAAGTATTACTAACATACCTGTTCCTTGTTAATAACTTTCTTTTTTTAACAGAGCAATAACTTAATTTTTCTTGACTCAGTATTATAAGCCAAAGCTTATTCATGCCTTTGCCCAGAGTTGAGAAAAATCAGCAAAATTCATGCATATTTTAGAATGCAATTACTTTTGGATGCAAGTTAGTTTATCTTGTTTTGCTTTGTTTGAAAAGATTTATTTAGCTCTAATTCTAGTTGAAGGTATTTTAATGCTGTCTTTTACAAAAAATGAGAATACTTTTTGCTGTTCAGCAAGATCTGTAAAGTATAACAAGGATGAAAAGCAAAACTAACTGAAGACAACACTTCACTTTGATCCATCAGCTTATATTTGTTTACTTTCATCTTCCAATTTAAGTGGTGTTGTTTTTGAACTCAGTGGTTTGACCGTCAACTGGGAAACTTCTAAGGGAATTCAAATGGATACATATTCCTACAAATTACCTATTATCTCTGCAGAATTTTTACTCTTTCTGTGTCCCTTGTGGCTGTGCCAAGCTTTAATGCAATACTCAATTACTGTCTAATAATCACTATTGGATAGTCCCTAATCAAGCCAAATATGTTTTTATGTGACATTTATAAAGTTAACTTACAGATTGAAATAAATATATGCCATTAAGCATTTTACTTTTAAGTTGGACTTGAATTTGATTATTTCATTTATGTAACAACCACATTCATGAGGAAAAAAGATTTTTTTAAGGCCTTGTAAGATGTTTGTATCCAACTATGAAAGATCTGAAAGCAATTTTAGCTCTCTTCCAGAAATTTCTTATTGCAAATAGCAGATATTCAAGATGAAAAAATTTTCATTTATATTTAGTAGTGTTTAGTGTGTTTCTGTGACAAAAATTTTACAGAGCATGGGAACAAAATATCAGTTGCAAACTGTTGAGAAAGACTTCTTTCATACGTTTAAAATTTTAACAATTTCCCTAAATGTGAATATAAACAAAAATGTCAGATATAACTGGGAGCAAAAAAGTGAAGTCTTTGTGGGCAGCGTGGCATAAATCCTATTTCAGGTTAAATGTAGCAAGGATTTACACAAGGTTGACTTCTTTTCTATCTGAAAGGAAATTCTAGAGATCCATGTTTCTACTTTAGCAGTGGACTTGATACAATACACCATCCCCAATTAGTGGGGAAAAAAAAAAAGGATAATGGCATAATGAATAAAATGAAGCGGCTAAAGCTGAGGCAATATGTTATGCTTAAAGAAAAAATACTTTTCTGGAGAGAAGTTAATAGTGTTTTTCCTTATTTAGGAGTTAATTAATATTTTGTTTAATTACTTTGTCTCCAAAACAAGAAGTATGAACAAACACTGACACGAAATTTTGAGACATTTTCCTAGATATGTGGTTTGAGATATCATTTGAAAAGTGATGACCTTGCGGTTTGAAACAATTGAAGTGTAATGAAATAGGAAAAAAATTAAAGTCCTGCTTTTTGAAATAAGAAACTACCACATTTTTTAAAAGGCAGTTTTATCAGCAGATAAAGGTGGAGAAAGACAATGCTTACCTGTCTGTCCAAGTAAGGTATTACTGGCCCTATATTCAGGAGATCTGAGTGTAAGAGAAGAAATACAGTAAGCAAAAAGCCTGAATTGGACAAGAATAAACTAAGGTTTAAAATTAAGAGTAAGGTCCTAAAGCAGCTTAAATAGGAGAAATAAAGGAAAATAGCTCAAGTAGTTGGAAAACGTAGGTTTGTAATCAACAGAACAGACCAGGCTTCATGACCAAAGGAGTTCCTTTTCCTACCATTCTGCTAAGTAAATCCTGCTCTTCGTGTCTCTTGCTTAATGAATCAGTGTGATTTTGGTTTTATCCTATTTTATTCATACATTCAGTATTTGAGTTTGTTAATACATTTCTTCCAATATATTTAGGAAAATAACCTCTCACTTAAGTATCACTGTAGTAGAAATGGGCATTTATTATTATAGACTCAAAGAATTTCTAGTTGTCATTATGGATGCAGAATATCATTATACTGGCTGAAATTTAAAGATGATGTCTATTGTAAATCTCTTTAAGAGGTGAGTTATGTGCAATTTGCAGTGGCATAGATCCACTGCATTGAGTCCACTATGTATAGGGGATTTAATGTCTAAATCTCTAGAAAGGTACGTATGTCCCTGTATATAGATTTATGACTGCTGGTGCATGTATATAAATAATCCAAACCAAAGAATTCCAAAAGCTTAGAAGTTTTTCAGTGTCTCTGTGACCACTTTGTAATCTGAGTATTACAGAGGTGGGTAGAGTTTGGATTTCAGGAGGTAGCTTTAAGGACTACCTTTTTCTGAAGGTATCTACATATATAGACAGACACCAGAAATGCTCCAGCCGCTTTTGCTAACTTTCGTGTCTTGTTTGAGTTGGTCACTCAAACTGTTCTTCTGAAAAGATATTTCATTCCTATATTCATCTTAAGGCTCATAGACACGTTTAAAAATAAGGTCTTGAGGCACAGTAATTAGAATAATATATATATAGCTAGGAAGGTGTATAGATGTTGAACTTGCTTTCCTTTAGTATTTAAAAATATTTTCATAACTTTGGAAGTAAATGTTATTGATATCAAGAGCAGATGGAAGGCTTCTTGAAAGGAAAGTATTGATAAGAAATAGCTGGAGAAGAAAGAGGTGCTCTTGGAAGCTGCAGTGCTGCATTTTAGGTCACTAACCTGGGAGCCTTTGGGATGTTTTAAGATTGAGAGTGTCCTGCTGACTTCTGCTGTCTTGTGGCTTTATCTGAAAACAGGAAGAAACTGTGTCTAATTCACCATTCAAAATCTGAACCTTTTTTTATGAACCACAGAACTACTTGACTTTGCTTCTCTCTCAAACAAAATAACTTCCATCCTAATGCAATTTCATGCATCAACATATACTTAACGCCAAAAAAAACCACCCCATATAAAGTAGTTCATTTGACTTTAAAAGATCTCGCCTTAACAGAATAAACCTAAATCATTTTCATAGATGTTCGTACAATTGGCGCGGCCGGGGCTGCCCCGGGCCGGGCACAGCCGGTTCCAGCCGGCCCCAACGGTCCCAGCGCAGGGCACAGCTGAGCCCCGCAGCCGCAGGCGGGCGCCTCGGGGAGAGCCCGGGTAAGGAAGGGCAAAACGCTGCCCGGCAGCCAGGGCTGAGGAACCCGTGTGAGAACCAGCCCTGCGAGCCCCGCGGGGAGAGCAGGAGGAGGGGCTCCGGGCGCCCCAGCAGAGACGCCCCTGCGGCCCCGGGAGAGACCCCGCTGGGGCAGGGGTTTCCCTGCAGCCCGTGGGAAGGCCCCAGGCTGGAGCAGGGAAACGCGTGAGGAGGAAGGAGCGGCAGGGAGGGGCTGTTGTGGACTGACCGCAGTCCCCGTCCCCCTGCACCCCTCGCGGGGAGTAAAGGTGAGCCTGGGGAAAAAAAGGGGAGCGTTGGAAGATGTATTAGCTTTTGTCTTTGTTTCTTACCATCCCACTCTATTTTAACTGGCAATACTTTAAATTACTTTTCCCCAAGTCGAGTCTCTTTTGCTTATCACAGTAACTGGTGTTTATCTCAACCCACAAACTTTTTTTCAGCTTATTTTCTCCCCCTCTCCTGTTGAGAAGGGGGAGTGAGAGAGTGACTGGGTGGGGGTCTAACAGCCGGCAAAAGTCAACCCATCACAGGTCATCAAGGTAGAAAAATATCTGATTGAATTTTCTAGCTTTGGCAATGCTTTGAAATACAATTAGACTCAGCATATACTCATATAGTATATATGGCATAAAGCTAAGTATACAGGAGAAACAGAAATTATAGGCATTGTGATATCTTTAATGGCCATCAAGGTCAGAGTTTGGTTTCCCTTGTTTATTAAATATCTGAAGAAAGCGCAATGAATTTCTGCCCACGTTTCTTTCACTGAAAGCTCAGCCGCTTAAATCCTTATCACTACTAATGATGGCAGAGTAGAATAACTCTTCCAGTCTTTACAGTGCAGCTGCCTGGGAGTAGCAAGTGAAGTCAGAAGTCGCTTTTTCAAAAGGAAATATAGTGAATAATCCCTTGAGTGCCACAGGAAAGTCTGCTGAGTGAAGCAGTGCGCTTCCTACGGACAGCTGCCACTTTGTGGCCTCTGCAGGCTTTCCTAATTTATCTGAATGAATTATGCAGCCTTTCACTTGAGAAAGAAAGTAGATGGGAATCTACTATTAGAAACGTCTTTTATACAAAACAAAGGACTGTTCACATAAGAAGCAACAGGTATCTATTACAAAATATGATCTGAAATATGGCTAAACTAATACTTCTTGAGTAGAAATGAATTCAAACTAACTTTCACGGAGGGCAGAAGTAAGCCTTGAAGGTGATGAGTTTATCACTGGTGACAACAGAGAATAGAGATACTTTTCCCTACTTTTTAAGTAAGCAGAAGGAATACAATAGTAATAATGACTTGCTTTGTGTTTTTATTCCTGTTTGTTGAAAAGACTTTAGTCAAGACTGAAAGAAGTTTGCAAACAAGATGTCCACATTGACTGAGATCTATCATAACCTTCCATTACTTTAAATGGTATTTAATGAATATTTTAACATGGAAAGTCCATTTTTTAATTTCTGTTGCTTTAAATGTTAATGTGAATAGTATAAGGATATTTACTGTTACCAAGTAATCTGATCTCATTACCTAATCATCTGTTACAGAACATTAATTTTCTTAATGTGACAAATGTTATACTGTACTGTACTTGAAGAGTCACTTTGCATACAAAGTCCTAACAGACTTGTCCATACACACACTATGTACTAATGCTATGTACAACCCTATCAGTACCCATATAATGTAATAAAGCTGTCTTTGAAACATTTTTCACATTGTAATGAATGTAAACACTTAAAAAAAAACCAGGGGCACCTTTTTCCTTTTGTATTCACGTTTCTTCAGATTGTAGCAAGCAGAATAAAATAACCTCTTGCCATAATTTCAGCCCTGTAAGAGTTACATTTCGTTTAGCTGTCAGTTCTTGTTGTGAGGTGCAAGGACATTCTGAAAGAAGCTGTTACAATCCCAGCTGGCACAGGAGAATACAAAATCAATAGCAAGAAAATCTGGACATGAATGAGACGGGGCATAGTGAGGTGAGAATATCTGGTCTGTTGGCCTTTGGAAAGGAAGAAATCATTTGTATTGGACAAGACTGACAGCAGAAAAGGACTTGTGAGTATCAGATATAGCTGGGAAATGATACGGAACGCTTTTAATACTGGCGATTTAGGAAGAAGGAGAAGTAGGGACTGGTTAACTAGAATTTTTTTTAATGAGAACATCAGTGTAAGATTTCATATATAAGAAGATTGAAGTGCTGGGTGATTTTTTTATTTCCTTCTATTAGTGAATTGAGGAATGCATTCTGGCATTTTCCTTTCATCCCAGACCGAAGATCTGCTGAGAATATACTTTTCTCTGTGGTACCCAAGATAGTCGTTAAACCCTTCAGTTCTATTAGGTGTCCTTTATTTTTGGAGACAATCCTTATTTAATTCATCCATTACACAAATAAGGGAAAGCTGTACTGATTAATCAAATCTTTGAAGAGTGACAGTGAACACTGTAATTGCTGATTGAGAATTGTTGATTTTCTGCATATAATTACATCTGAAGTAACTTATTTTTAAGAAAACATGCAATTCACAAAGTACAAAGGAAAAAAAAAAGAATGTTCTCATGTATCATTTCCAAAAGCAAACAGTTTTTACATCTGAAATAAAATTGTGGCAGTGGCTTCATGTTTTACTCTTTGTCTCCTAAAATGCATTTTTTCCTCTGAGTGCCTCTTTTTGTGCTTTTTACCTCAGAAGGACATGGCATGCCAGGAAAATAACTTCTAGAAGATTAATACATATGTAACCAACAAATACTTTCTTATATAAGGACACCAAGCTCAGCGAGTAGTGTGTGTGTGAAAGGAATTTTAAATGTGGGTAGCAAGTCAGCTCTTCCTACCAGACCCTAGAAGTTTCTAGGTGAAGGTCTTACCAGAGTTGTTTGCAAATTTTCTTTCAGGCTCAGCAACATATCAATGAAGAAACATGCTACACTGTATCAGTTATGTGATCTGAATGTTTTCCAGGTACCGAGGAGAATGTAGGAGGGGGTTAAAGTCATGCAGTAGAATTGGGAAAAGAAGTGAGCTTCATTTGAGTTTAAGACATGGACTTGGTGAAAATATCAAAGAGTGAGGTGAAAGACTCCCTCCGGAATTGGTGGAGATTGATGCATACCCTAAACTGCACACGTTGCTTGTAAACTGAAAAAGCTAGCTCGTGATGCAAAGAACTAGGAATAATGGAGGACGGTACTGTAAGTTTTCATCTGTTCTGAAGGACTTCTGAAAAAACGAATCTGAGCTACTTTGCTGTTTCTCAGGAATAACTTGCTGATGTTTAGATCACTGTGTGTCCTAGACCTCAAATTCTGCTTACAAAGTACCTGTAAAACCAAAGATTCCTTTGTGTCATCAGAAACTTCAAGGATAAGTGTTTTCAAGCCTTAAATGAAATGAAAAATTCGTTTGAGTGTATTTTTCCATATATTTATTCCATCTAGAAGAATAGTAATTAGGATTGCTTTTTATGATCAAGCTTTTTATTTTATACTGCATGTTTTGCACAGCTAAGTATTTGTGTGATGGAATACAGATACGCAATACACTTTATTTTACCATACCACATAAAAGATGTCAGCACTGTGATCCTAAGCTAAAGCTGAGTCCAAAGCTTACTCAATTTTAGTTGGTTAAGTTGCATTTCCAGTGAACCATTTCTTCCTCATCTTCTTTTCCATCTGGTTTCCCTCTCTTCCCTCTACTTTTATCCCCTAAAATGTAACAATAAGAAACTTTGCTTTTTTTTTTTTTTAATTCGTGGAAAAAAGACTTTGCATGGATCAGTTAAGAAAACAATTACTTCTGTAAGGCTTTTTCTGTGCAGAAGTCGTCTGCATTGTGGTCTCTAAGATGGAACTAGGTAGTAAAAATAATTCTGGTGTATCTTTTAAGATGCAAAATGGTGAAAGCTGTAATTGTTTCTAAGAAACGTGAAAATACAGAAAATAGGGTATCTTCTGCAAGCACAGTAAAACCATTCAGTGATCAGTCACTGAAACAGATTGTTTGATTAAGGTGGCAAAACAACTAGTTTTGTTTTCTGACATTCATCTATGAAAAAAATACCTTCTGGTGTTGGTGGATGTGGGAGGAACTGTTTCATGTATTAACAGTAGCATGTTAGCTCCTCCTTTAGTTACAAAAATTATGATAGATTTGGCTGAAAAAGAGCATACTTTTCTTTCACATCACTGATGCTTCCAACAAAAATATCAAAGTATTAGAGACTATTTTATGTTGGAATACAGCTGAAAATTTTCAAGACAGCAATGAAATCACAGAGAATATTTGAAAATATAAAAAAGATTTATGATCAAAGTACCTAACTGATATGTTTGACTTTGTGAGAAATTGCTCCATATATAAATTACTGGAGAATTGTAATGAATATTTGCTTACAGTTAATTGCTCAATTTCTGTACTGCATGATACAGTGAAGTACAATAGAGATAACTCATCATTTGATCTTGAAGGTTGTGAAAACTAAAGTTTTCAATCATTTTTCCCCACCTGCCAAAACAGTTTCAGAATTGCAGGAGATACTTCATTTTGTCAGCATTGAATGTCAGGAAATAATGAGGCATGCCCCCAGAAGATGATTATACTTTGCAGTTGAAAGGATCCTAAAATATATTCCACATATTAGAAGTTATATTTCTTCATTAAAAGGTACTTGCTCAGAGACTGTTCTGGCAATGGAGTAATCGTCTTCTCAATTTTTTTATGCTGACTTTTAAAATTAGGAAAATTTTACCTTTGTATTTATTACTGAAATGTTAAATACTGTGAGTTTCAGTAGAGGTGGTAGCCATGTTTCAAAAGTTCATGTATTACCAAAAAAGCCCACAAAACAACCCTCCTGTTTACACTTTTCAGATAGGGTACTTTCCAATAAATATATCACATCTCAAGTGAATGAAAATATTTCTTTAGGCAGCATGTAAAATAGTCTGTGGGAGTCACTGTCACAGGTAGTAACACCTAGTAAATTTCTAAGTAGATGAGTTATTTATATGAGAACACGTACATAAGTTAAGACAAAAAAGCTCTGCTAGTCTTTGTGTAGAGAGTGAGAAATTCATGCATCGCTGGTATTTGGAAGAGATTTCAGCTGTAGAACTATGTGTGGTTGTTGGATGTGTTATGGGCTCCTCCCAACCATTACGTTCTGAAACCATCCCGTATTACTCATTTTCACAGTACTATATGTGTTATTGATCTTTCCTGTATGGCACATCTCACATCCCAGCCTTTATGGAAATTATGGAAATAAGTGTTAGAATTGGTGTTACTACTGAGTGAAGTAGATAGTATCTTACATGAAATGGGTTGTTGCTCTATTGGTTTATTAATAGATCAAAGTTCTTATAAACAGAATAAAAAATGCCCCCTAAAACAGACCCTTCACATCTGACAGTAGTTATTCCTTACTATAGTCTTATACAGATGCAAAGGATGTTGATAGTTTTAAGAGAATTAACAGTTTTTTGCTCTGTAACTGACAATTTGATGGTCACAACAGAAAACCTAAGAATGAGATTTTAACACAATATGTTTAAAGATGGAAAATCATAGAACAAATATTGGAAGATGTATTTTCTATTTTAAGAATACCACATCATATTATCCGTCTTTGTTCTTGTTACGTAGTTTGTCAGATACCTAAATTCAAAAAGATCCAGCATTTACATTGTGCCATAAGGTTGTAAATTACCAAAATGGATGACTTTGTGAACATTAAATTGAAATTTAGTGAATTTGACATTTACACTTGATTAAAAGCTCAACAGATAAATTTACCAAACATTCTCTGTAATTAATTAGTTTTGGAAAGATTTCCTCCCTGCCCATCATTAATTTATCTAACTTAAAGATGTAAAAGGCATCTGATTAGTTAGTCTTGTTTAATGGTAGAGGTTGCACTGAAAAGGACATAAAGAATGTAATAGGTATAATTTTACACTCTCCAACTTTTGAGGCATCCCTCTTTCTTTGTGGCCCTGCTGACTGAGTTTGAAGTTTAAGTGCTTCCTGCTTCAAAAAAACCAAACCGTAACACACTAGTAAATGCAGACTATACACCTTCTTCTGCGTTAATGGCCACATGAGAGACGAGCACCTGACCCATGGGGCAGCAAGACCTATGGATCACTGTGCGTTCATATGTTGCATTTGCATGACCTCCGGAGACATGTAAGAAGCCAGAGCGTAAGTGTACAGTTGAGAAATACTCCTTTTATGGGACACGCTGACAGCTGCAGCGCAGCGCTGGGGTCACCTGCCTGTGCCTTGCCCTGGCACAGTGGGTTTGCAGGCTGCAGTCGGTTCAGCCAGCACTATCCAACATGCTGGGTCGCGGGACAGGAGGGTGCAGCAGTGCGAGTATGTGAAGCGTAGGGACTATCTGGTAGAAATGAGTACAAAAGGCTTGATTGCAGTTCCCTTTATAGCAGGAAATAGAATTCTCAAATTTCCTTTTAAGAGTCATAGAATGGAGTTTTTGAGAGATACTATCAGTTTATGGATGAAAATGTGGTATGTTTCAGTACCTAGTAATATTTCAGTTGAAAAACTGAAGAATCTCATTTTTTCCAGCTTTGCCACTGTGTTTGACATCATTTCGTGTATAGCTTCATCTTTTTGTCTCTTGTCCTTCTCTTTCATTAAGTAATAGAGTGATAGACAAATAAGAAACTACTTTTAAAAAAAATGGAAGAAAGGTAACCTCTGGGGGTTTGTCTTTCATGTTCAATATGTACCTGACTGTCTTCCAGTGGAGCAGCTCTATCAACAGCTTAATTTCCACTGCTGTGAGATTTGTATTCTCCTCCAAAGTGCTAGATATGCTGGCCTTTAGTGTCTCTTGATGAACTTGTCCATTTGCTCTTTCCTTCACCAGCACTGCCCTGCCCAACTGTCTGCACTTGGACTTAGTTTTGCTTACTTCCTCAGTTAACTGCTCTCACTTTACAAAAGACTACTTTGTCTCTGTGGACCATGAACTGCTTGCACCAGGCATACATGCATGCCATTTGCCCATGGAAAAGTGTTCATACATATGATCATTGGTTAAATAAACAGGTAAGCCCCTACTTACCTGCATTTCTTCTGCATAAGGGGCTGGCTGGTTGCCTAAGTATCCTATCTTTGTAGCTTGAGAGGAAAAGTGTAGCATTTTTGCATTTCTTAAGGTAATTTTTTTTAATTCTCTGTAAGAATGATTTCATTTGTGTGAGCAAACATTGTGTGAGTATGTAACTGGCTTTTGTGATAAAAATGTCCATGCAACATTAGAGGCTTTCCTTTGGAAAAGTTACCTTTACTATTTTATCATATATCTCTGAGAGTGTGCTATATTCTGAATTAATTTTCCAAATGTAAGTTGAATAATGTATGTGCTTCACAAAATAGCAATGCAATATTATTCCAGTATCTTCTTTGCGTTTTATTAAATTAAAAAATAAATGTAAAATATCTATTTATCTGTGCTTTTGTTCAATAAAAGTAACACCAGGAGAGTTTACTTCGTTAGACTTCAAAGGATTTTATTCAGAGCCTCAAATAATTTAAAAGATTAAAACAAGCCTTTAAAACCATTTTGTGATGTTAGTATTTAAGTACAATTATGAAAAGATTTTGCTGGCCATTCTTATAGTATAGAAATAAAGAGAGCAGTATATTCACAGTGAAAATGTCAAGCCTGGATAAAGTGATTGTAAAGCTTTCAATAGATGGCAAGAGCAATTTCTTTTTTTAATTAGAGGGTTGGAATTGGTGTCATAATTGTATATTGTTCTGACTGATTATTGACATTTTTCCTGCCTCCTGAAAATATAATAATAATAGGTTTAAAAGGAGAACCTCTCAAGTGATTGAGAGGAGGACCAAGGGAATACCACCTTCAAATAAGAAGTACTGAAACATAAATTCAGTTGATTTCATCTTCAGCTAAAATCGGGAGCTAACTCTAGGCTTGATAGAAAGTCCTGTGAAGAATTAATGATCAAACTGAATTCAGGGACAGAATTCTAATTTACTTCATCTGTGTCCAGGTTCCTTTTTCTTTCCTATATATCAATTGGAAGAAAATGTAATATAGTCATCTTTATCCTGTTGTTCCTAAACACTTAGCACTTTGAGAGACCTAATAGAAATCTGTAGTAAGTACATCAACAGCTTTTATTGACTAAAAAGTTTTATTTTTTAGTCCATTGTTCATGTCAGGTTTAATTAAATGTATAATAATATATTCTTAAGGGAGTGCTGGGGAGTAACAAGAGCAGGGCTGCTCCACAAGGGAGGATGAGCTGGGCACCGAGGGCGCCCACAAGCACTGGCAGTGCCATCATGGACAGGGTGCAGTCCTGCAGCACCCAAGCAGGGCTGGGCTGGAGATGGTGATGGGACCACTACGGCCAGGATCTGGTCAGGAATAGCAGGAGGCAAGGCCAGAGGCAGGGCTGGAGACAAAGCTGTCCTCAGTGGAGGTCCAGGGTCTTTGCAGGAAATCCAGTCTGTGAGCCAGCACCGCAGGAGACAGGACCAGGACCAGGCACTCCTGCAGCGTCATTGGGGCAGGGACTGACAGCCGCGGGGGCTAAAATGGTGTCCTGGGTTGTGGGCAGGGTGAGGGGAGGCTCAGGAGAATGGGCAGGGACTGCCACAGGAGAATGGTCAGGGCTGGCAGTGCCCTCAGGGCCATGGCACTAAGCCTGAATTTCTCTGCCAGCTCCATTATTGCATGTGAGGCTAAGTAGAGTAGTTTTATAAAGGTGCATTAAATACTTCTCTTTCATGAAAAGAATACTGGGAATAACATATGTCCACTGAATCATTTATACGACAAACTATTGAAGAAACAGAACAGTTTAATTAAGGTTTCATATTGCATATACGGTTTCATGTGTTATTTTTGATAAAATATTTCTGTCATCTTTTGCAATGGAAAATATATAGTCTCAAATTCAGTCAGATACTTTCCCATGGTCACTAACATTTAAAAATGGCATTTTATGAGAGTAATAGCTGCAACAACATTTGTTTCTAGATTAGTATTTCTGTAATACAGATATTGCTCTTTCAATTCAGTGCAATGTAAAAGTCAGTAATTTGAAACTTAGTTGTTTGGGGTTTTTTTGTTTTTCAGACGGATGCTTGAATATTTGGAATTAACACTTGTATTTTAATACAAGAAGTCTTGTTTAAATTTTGTCTGTAAAAAAAACCAAAAACTTTGGTTGTTTTAGGTTATGCCTAACTGTTTTTTTTCTTTATCCTCCTTTTCCCCTGTATTCAGTGGGCAAATTAGGGCGCAAAATGCAGATAAAATAAGTAGTTGGAAAAAGGTATTCAGAATTATTAAAAAGGAGAGAGGCAGAATTTGGTTTTGTTGGCAAGGGTTTTTTAGGTTGTAGATGGAAAGTCCCCCCACATTAAAACAGTGAGTAATCAAGGCAGGAATCTCGAAGACAGTTTCAAGTTTTCTCCTCTGACTCAGAGAGAATGAGGATTCAAACCTGGTTTTTTTCAGCATTTCATCAATTTCATTTTTCATATTCTTCTTTTCATATTGTGTGCCCTTTCCGTCAGACTGTTCTTTTTTCTGGCTTTTTCATTTTTTATAGCATTTACAATAATTATACTAAGCAAGAATGAGGAAAAAGAAGTAACTTAATGTTCCACTGATTAAGAAATTCCCATAGGTAGGGAAATGTCTGTTCAAATTGGCATACCAAAACAGGCAGACAGCTGTTCGAGATTAGAGTCTCTAGCAGGACAATTTACTGTCTCAACCCCTGTTAGTTTGTGGAGTTGTTTTATTTTTGTGCTTATTACAAATACAAAGTTCAGAATCTCAAATATTTTTTCTTTGTTTTCGCTTTCTTCTCCCTTTTGAAACAGAATTCTTGGATTTTGCAGCTACTTCAGGAGATGGCCAATGGGTTTCTTAGTCTGAGATGTACTAGTTGTTTCCTGTTGTCATGATCTGCTTTATGTTACAACATACTGTACTTTAAACGAAACAAACCAAAAAAACCTGTAATGTGCCTACTTAAAGTAGTCTTCCTGTTCTGGCAAAACTGCTGTTTCTACATAGAAGTTTTTCCATTGTGTAACGGAAATAAGTCTAAAATTATAATCTGAATAACTAGGAACCCTTCCTCCTCAATATTTTTACCTTTTCATACTTTTCTTTAAAAGCAACAGCTCTCTGCCTTGCGCAGTCTACCTGACAAAGGCTATGAAATCAAAACCAGTTTAGGAACAATCACTGCTTACCTGTGCTACTGCTGTTCATTAGATAGTTTGCTATACTTACCCATCTACACATTTGTAACTACTGAATTCTTTTATTTATCCCCAGAGAGCAACAGCTGAAAAGAATATCAAATTAGCTACTTTACTAATTATGGCAGCAAGTTGTGAATGGGGCCACAGTGAATTAAAAGTCATTGGTAATAAACAGCTCATCTTGAGTTGTTAAATATTTTGAATTTTTTTCATGATGACACTTCAATAATGAGGACAATTAGCTTCTGATGGAGCTAATCTGTTAAAAGGGGCAGTGCGATCTGTTCTTCATAAGCTCTCTAGGAAAATGTATAATCCAGAAGCCTTATTTTGAAGCTTTTCTTTTTGGAAAAATATTAATGTTCTTTTTACCTTCATCTTCAGTAAGTTACGTCATTGTTCCTGTCTTCCAGTGCAGCAAGAAAACGAACATATGAGGACCATGAAAACCAGCTTTCAGCATGGCAGCCAATAAAAAGAAAATGGTTTATGCTGCCAGAGGCAGGTGTTTGGATTGCTTGGTTCTTCACTGTGAGGAGTCTGGAGGTTTTTTGCTTGGTTTTTTTCTAAAGAAAAGTACTTGCTCTTAAGAATGAACCAGTTGAATTAATATAGCACCTGCTGGCAAGTCGACAATGGGTAGTAGCTCTACAGGCAGAGTACAGTTAAGCAGATAAACTGAAATAAGGCTTTGTGTTGAGATGTTTTTGTTTGCTTGGAATTCTGTGCATGTCTGGTTTTGTTTCAGTTTCTAGGAGACTTATTTTATATAACAGAACTTCTGCCTGAGGAATCAAAGATCATAGAGTAATGAAACTTATAGATCATTTGTGATAGGAAGAAAAATCACTGAGTTCAGAGTCTGAAATTGCCTTGTTTTCCAAGCTGTGGGTGGAAAACAATAGGCACTTCTAACCTTTCTTTATCAGCAAAATGAAGAGATGAAAATCAGCTTCTGACAACATTGAGGAAAGCCAATTTAGTATTTCGGCTCTCCAATTCCTGTAGGGTATTTCATCTTGCTGTTGCTGCAAAACCCCAGTCTTTCTGAAAAATTAAAAATAGTTTGGTGGTTGTTGTTTTTAAGCTACTTAATTTAAGGTTTTTATTTTAATTTTTGCTTTCTGGAATGCATGATCAGACTGGAGTTACTAAAACTAATTGTCTGTCAGCTATCAACAATTTTATGCTATCCTGCCTCACCTGAACTGTTCCTTGCCTTTTTAATTCATGTAGTTCAAAGTAGCTTTAAGTGCTCTTTTCTTACCTGTTCACTCAGACCAGCAATACATTTCATCTCTGAATGAAACTTACCATCAGAACAGAGAGTCAGGAGGGATCCTTGGCCAGTTAAACTCGTCATCGCCAATATGTGGAACTAGCCAGGCACACAGAAAGGGTTTCTGCACTGAGTGGAACAGGTTAGTAGCATGGAGGGCTGTGATAAGGAATGGCTGTTGCAAGGAAATTAAAATTCATCTGTAAGTTGCTCAGGTACAGCCTCCAGCAAAGTGTGGGCTCTTGCTGCATGTAACGAGGACAAATTGTGTATGATGCTGGGGACTGAGTGATCAGTTTCTGTGAGGGGCACCAGGGGACAGGCTGGCTGTGGGGACAGCATCACTCAAAAATGCAGAGCTGTGAGAAGGTAACTGCTTGTATAACCAATTTCAGTTTCCTGTTCATAGCAATAGAATTTGAAGCCAGTGAAGGCCATCTAGAAGGCCCATGCAGAGCAATGGTATGCTGTAGTAGTATGCAGAATTATGTCTAGAAAGAGAAGTATTGTGAATTCATGGCTTCATGAAGTTAATACTATCCTATTTTAAAATGTCAAGTGTTCTCTTGAGTCAGTGTTGACACAGTTTGGTACCTATTTAGACTCTCAAACCCACATGTACACTTCCAAAGCAACACAAATCTCTGAATTTCTAAAAAAATCCATGTGTAATCCAGGTTGAAGATACTCTTACTTTCCATAGTGCACTTCGATTTGGAATAAGAACTTCTTATTCTCTGAAAGTTAATGAACAATCCCTAGAGTGTTCATAGCTCCAGGTCAAGAAAGGTATTTATGTATTTATTGGATTTGATTTGCTGGCTTTTTGCTAACATCTTCTATGTTTTCTACACCATCCAACGTAACTGAAGAAAAGGAAAGGGGGAGGAACAAAAGGCAACTTTTTTGACATAAATATTGCTTTTTATCCATGCTTTGTAAAAGGATTTATGCTTTTCAGGAACTACTGAAACACCAATACTGGAGACTGTTCTTTCAGGAGAAAAACTTTCCATTCTGTTTTACAGTTTTCCTTTTTTTTGATAAGTAAAATATAAGGAGCAGCAAAGGAGTTTTTTTGGTTGGTTGTTTTTTGTAGTTTCCCCTGTCACCCCAGTCATTTATTTGAAGTCCTAACCTTGATAGTTATCAAAGGACTCTAAGCACAACTTCTGGAATTGTTCATGGGTTAGAGATACGTACTGTTAAGAGTTGATAAGGACTACACGTGTCAATGTGCCAACAGACTTATAAAAAAAATGGCACTTCGATGGAGTTTGAATTTCTGACAGACTGCCAACTCTTGTGCATAACCTGTGCCTAGCAAAAAGCTCTATCTTAGTCAGAACTAATTAATTGCATTTGGTCATCTTGTCTCCTGGCCCCCTCTCATGATAAAATCCTGGGTCTCCAGAGATACCTCCTTTAGTTTGAATCGTAGAGGTGTAGTGCTTTGTGGCAGTGACTAACTTATTCCCTAGGATCATTTGTGGAGCAAATGTTACTGTGATTGCAAACACAGTATTTTGAAAGTCATTTGCTAAAGACCCTTGTGGAAGCAAATCTTACTTATGTTCTTCATATGATTTAGGCAGCACTTCATATTGTTCCTTTCTTGAGGAAACAGAACAATGTGTTATGGAGATACGGAATTTTTTTGTAGACATTCCATTAAATTTGTAAGTTAGCACACTGCTGACACGGAGTTGGTGCTGACTAGCAATGGGATGGCAACAACTTTCAGTCTGTCTTTGTAATCAGGCTTATACAAGTGTATTAGATTTCTGCTTTCGTTTTTCTGAATCATAAGTGCTGTTGAAATAACTTTTCTCTTAGAAAATGTTCTTTCTCCAACAGGATGGTTAGCCTTGCCAATTCTGTGAAGTTTTACTTTTTACAAGTAGGCTGGTGGCAATATTCTGTGTATGTTGCATGTTGTTTGGCAGCAGTAATCAAGCTTTGGTATTTCCATGTTGAAGTAGGAGTCTTTTCGATATAGATGCTCAACATTTTTATATAGCTCTTCACATTACTGAGCAGGGAGTTTTTATAACTGTTAATTAAACTTTTGTCCTTAAAAAAAGATGACAGTAATTTAGCCAATTTTTTTCCTCTATCTACTCTATCAGTAACATGACATGGTAATTGTAATGTATCTGAAGCAAAAGTCACATCAATTAAACAACAATGTGAAAATTATTCATCTGAGCAAACGATATGTTCATAGTGCTAAGTACATTGTTCTCTGTGTTTCAGACTGTTAATTACATTAATTACCAAAGATCAGTTTGCAGTTGAAATCCTGATTGTCAAATCTAATTTGATTTTAACTGCAGACAGCTCTGACAGTATAGTCTGGTAACTGCAAATAATATTGGTATTTTCTGTCTATAATGGGACATTTTAGCAGCATCATTGAATGTCTGTTGTAAAGTATATAGATTGAGTATTTCAGCAATAATATTAACTGTTCTGTGTTGCTTGCAAAACCTGTGGATTTCTTCCAGAAACTTTGGGTACTTTAATAATGAGAACACTTACCGATCACAGAACATCTGAGGTTGACAATTTTTATGGACTAGTAATCCTGTTTTTATAGAGCTGGATTATGATTAACTTTTCAACATTGTTGAAAAACATTGAAAAACCTTTTTCAGGGAAAAAAACCATATCCCTTGACTGACTCATAATCTGATTCCCTGTGCATGTGTCCCTCTCTGCAAAGTTACAATATAGTTTCGGGATGTCTAACTTGTGTCACGGGTTTGCCTCAGAGATCTCTGAAACACTGGAGACACTGGAGAAGACTTAAACTGATTTACATACATGTAAGTGTCCCTGTGCTGGGCACCCATTTGTGGGGTTAAAATGATGCAGGGCTGTCTCTCTTCCTTTGGCATGGAAATACCCTTTGAAACTCAAATTAAAATGTATTCCTGCAGTGTCACTATGGACTGAGTGCACAGAACAAAGATTTTTCTGAATAATGTCTGTAAGAAAGCAACATGACATAAACACAGGAGAAGGATTGCAACGTAAGACCTGCCAGCCACTGTCAAACTAAGATTATGTGTAGGGAACTACTGTATCTCTAGCAGTGACAAGTAGCTAGTGATTATGGAAGAATATTAAAAAAGAGCATGGACAAAGGGATCTTCCTTATACGTCGTCACAACTTCTGTACTCCATATACTGTTGGATTTCTATGAAAAAGGTACGTCATATTAGTAGTCACTGACAGTGGTGTCCTTGTGAATTTGAACCCATTTATACTTTTGGCCTCCATAACATCTTGTGGCAATGAAACCTATATTAGCAATCTCAAGTTTAATCTGTGTCTGCTGGAGTAACTTCATTGTTTCAGTGATTTCAGTTGCTGCTTCGTAAAACTAGGATAAACCCAGTATGACACTGATCTGTTCTTGTGAGATTGTCAAATCCATTTTATAGATTCCATTATTTGATATATATGGTTTAGCATATGTGTTATAACAGCACAATTATTTAGGATGATCTAATATTAATAAAACAGAGGCATAAATAAATAATTTTCTGAAGTTGAAAAATCTTTAAAACAGTAAGGGGATAGCTTTATAGCAGGCATAGTAGTTAGGACCTTAGATTCTCATAAAATGCAGTTTCTAGTTGTTGACATAAATGTGTGTTGTATGAGTACCTTACAAAATTTGTATATACTTTCTTCTTTTGCTTTTAGATAAATATTTCTAAGGAATGAACATTTAATAAGTATAAAACAAGGGAGGAAGATCTGTAGAGTTTTGCAGAACTCCCACGCAGTATACTTGGAAAGGTGTTACAGAATGAAAATAAATGTGCTGGAAAGGAGGTCTTGCATCTCAAAATGAGCTTTGGCAAAAAGAGAGGCAAGTAACCCAGAAGAAAGTTAATCCATCTATTTTCTTTCATTCAAGGTTTTATATTGAAGAGAAAAAGCAAGAGAATTTTTCGTTATCTCATAACTGAGAACTTGTACAATTGCATTACCTTAGCTATGAATAGTTGCTTTTCCTCTTGTATGCTGTATACTTGCTATTGCAGGAAGTAAGTAAACCCAGAATACGTGGACACATCCCTAAGGGTCTGGCACATGCATTTAAGGTTAAATTCTTTCTGCTGATGAATGAGGATAGTTTTATTTCACAGTGAGTTTCACTAGGCAGCAGGGCACCTACCCCAATTCTTGAAATGTCTGCCACCAGTGTTACCAGCAGAAGTGCAGTTCAGCCTGTCCAATGTGGTATGTGGGCTCTGCACAAGGGAACATTTTCATGAAAGATCAATATGTGTGTGTGTGTAACAATATCCTCCTGTGAATTTCAAGCAAAGCATATAAAATTGTCTCAGCTGTAGTACCTAGCCTTTCTGTTATAATTTGTGGGTTTTCTCCCAAACATCTTTCTTGAATACTAAATCATAATAGATGAATAAAAAAGAGTTTTGAGAGCTTCTTGTAAAGTGCCTAAACTCACACAAAGAAAGCATAAAAAATCATCTAGTCAGTTGGGGAAGAATTTATCAAAAGAATATTTAGGACCTCTGGCTCATGCCTGAGTTAATCTAACTTCTCTGAGTGTTTCACAGACCAAGGCTGGGTTTTGTGTTCCTGGAATGTATCTTCATAATTTTTATTCTAGTTAGATTGTGATTCTAGTTAGAGATTGCAACAAAAGCAGAAAGGCATTGGAATCAATTCCTGATTTTATTGCTTTGAGGACAGATTATTGCATTTTTTAATGGAAAGCCACTTAGATGAGTAAGTGTTCAAATAAACATGAAAGTTTAATTTTACCACAGTACGGTTTAGGGGTTTTCCCAGTCAAGACAAGATCTTTTTTAGTTAATAATCAACTTCAAATAACTTTCGAAATCTATTGAAAAGATTCCGTCAAATACAGCAGATAATTGCTGTCATAGAGTAATAGTTGATAAGTAGCAAAATGAAAATATTTTGTCCACCTCTTATCAGGTTCTTTGGCTTGCTGTCAATTTAGGATGAAAACCATCTTGGCGCAGGTTCAAAAGAAAGCTTAAGCTCAGTGAAGTGTAAGTATGAGTTGTAATTTCATGTAATATGTACTGGCAGTGCGTGTTGAATTGGAATTCTTGTTGAACATGAGTCAGCATGTAGGAAAAAGGAGCTTCTTCCAAACACAGCAGCACAACGGAGCTGTCCTTCACCTTCCATTTCATTAAAACATCATACACGTGCCATTGAATGGCTGGAATGCCAATTCTGCGGATGCTATTTTCATCAATTAGGTTTGATTTTTCTTCCTTTCATGTTTTTGTATCTTTCACTTTTTACTCCTGCAGTTATATTTCAGCATGAAAAAGAGTTGTTGATTGAACATTCTTCAATAAAAATAATAATTCTAATACTAAATTATCCTAAAGTCAAGCCACTATAAAGAAAAGAACTTTCATGTGAACTAACTCATATCAGAGAAGGGCTATTCACTGGAGCAGAGAAAATGTGATAAGCACTATTGTTTCCATTATAGAAAAAAATGAAGATGACTATTTCAATGGAACCATAAATGAAGAATAATGAGAATACTGTTAGCCATAAAAGTGTTTTATTACTGATGACATTTCAGGCAGGATAGGAAATTTTAAAGATGAACTTGCAAAACTGCAAGCTTTCCTTTCTAACTACCTCCATTAGCACATTCACATATATTCCTGAGAGTTCCGAACAAGGAGTTAAAACTAAAATTCTTATGGCATGCTGCAGCTAAAAACTATTGCAAAGTTTTTTCATTTATAACATCTAAAAATAATATGTCTAAATAAATAAAGTTTGCACATATTTTCTAAAAGCTGCATTTGGTTGTAGAAGTAACTGTTTTGTACCAAAATTGAAAACAAGTAAAGTACTTATTTTAAATGTATCTGTGGATAATTTAGTGCAAACCTTATAACATCATATTTTTATTAATAAATTTATTGTTATTTTCCACTAGAATTTGTTAATTTCTGTGCCTGAATGTCGTGGTTCAGCCCCAGCAAGCGACTAAACACCACACAGCTGCTCGCTCACTCCCCTCTGGTGGGATGGGGGAGGGAATTGGAAGGGTAAAAGTGAGAAAAGTCGTGGTTTCAGATAAAGACAGTTTAATAGGTAAAGCAAAAGCTGCGCGCGCAAGCAAAGCAAAACAAGGAATTAATTCACTACTTCCCATCGGCAGGCAGGTGGTCAGCCAGCTCCAGGAAAGCAGGGCTCCATCACGCGTAACAATTACTTGGGAAGACAAACAACATCACTCCAAATGTCCCCCCCTTCCTTCTTCTTCGCCCAACCTTATATGCTGAGCATGATGTCATATGGTATGGAATACCCCATTGGCCAGATGACCTGTTCCCATTGCAAGAGTTCCTGAAAGTGTCTTCATTTACAATTGTAATAAAAATGTTAATACATTAAAAAGGCAAGATAAACTGCCATCTGCTTCAGTCAATAATACAATCTCTCTTTCTATAATATATATTTCAAAAGTAGAAACGAAAGAGAATTTGTCTGGACTTGAGCATGCTCAATTTAGCTTTGTACATTGCAAACACAAACTAAAAAAGGCAGAGGAAAAATCTAAACTTTAAAACCCAACTATTTAAAGAGGTAAAAGGAATAGCTCAGGATGGAAAGAAATATCTCCATGAAGGAAAGAAATCATATGCCATTTAAAAGGAGAAATATATTTCTATTTGGACAGGGGAAAAAAATCAAAATTGCAACCCGAACTGCTTTTGAATCTCCTGCCTACATGTGAATATAATAAAATAAACCGCCTAGTTCAACAGATGTGAAAGAGCCGTAACTTCTCAGAGGCACTGGAACATTCCTTTAGTTGCAAATTTATTGAAGTTTCTAACGAGAGGCCAATCTCGAAGGAAAAAAAGAAGCATTCAGATTACGAGACAGCAATTTTGAAGATGTTTGGAGATACAGAGTTTCATTGAGTAGACTGTATAAGCAGAATGTTAGTTGGTTTTCACTTCCTTTTTTGTTTTTTAAATCCATCAGAGGAAACCAGTAATTTTCATTCTACAATGAAAAAGTCTGATTTTCTGAGTTAATGGCAGCCAAAGAAAATTCCTTATCATGTTATGATTTCAAGGGATTGCAGTGTTGATCTGCCACAAAGAGTAGGTTGCAGCTACTTCATTATGTCCCTGTTCCTATGGTGCATGATCATTCTAAATTCTATTTGAAGAAGATAACGTGTAATACTGCCTTGCAAACCTAAAGCACAGTGTTGGCTTGGCATGATGATTTTCTGTTGCTTAAATATTTTCCCTCTTTAACTGTAAATGCAGTTTTAGAGCAATGTGGATAAACACCCGCCTAACACCTGGGTTTCTCTCCACAAACATGGGGAGTGAGGCTGGAAAACCTGTATTCCCAGTAAGGCCTTGCAATAATTGCCGTTACTGAAGGATTAAATAGTGACATGACACATCCTTTGGCTTCAACCACTTTTGTCAGAGACCTCAAAGGGGTACCGTCCTGTAATTTGAACAGCACAGTTCTCACATTAAAACTCTTTACTTTGCAGCATGGAATTAATCTCTTGTGTTTTAGTAAAGGGGAACTATTTCTAAAAGTTAATCACGTCTTCAGGCTGTGAAATTTTATGAATTTTTTTTCCCTTGACACTGAAATTTGCCTGGAATATTCATGAGCATTTTCATAATTTCATTTGAGCAGTGCGTTTGGTGTTTTTGCTGTTAGACATTACTGAAATGGTTTTGTTTTTTTTTAATTAGTGTGAAGATACAGGAATCTCCCCCAGTGAAAAATGCTGGCATTTACTGAGATAAATTGTCTTTTTTATAGTAGTCTGATTGTTTCTGAAAGCAAAAGAGAAAGGATTTTGTACTTACATGTCGTATCCTTCCCCTGTGTAAGTCAAGAGTTCCTGCCAGTTTTGAAACCAAATCCTGTCTTTCCCCACCTCCCAGTATAAGCACATATTTAGTTCCCCAAGCAGTTGGAGCAGCTTTGGAACAAATTTGTAAGAGTGCCTGTATGATAAGACAATTAGTAATGATCAACATTTTAAAAGTGTTTAAATTCATTTGCTTATTTCAAGCTATCACAAATCAACTATGTCCTTACCTTATCAGAAGGAAAGGGTCTTCATTAGAATAGCATTGATATAGGAAAGTAACGTAAGACAAAAGGAGGAGTTATCAGATATAGATAAAGCATTTTGGTATTGTCGTGTTATTACTTAGTTTAATTATTTTTTTATCTCTGAAAGAAGACAGTAGAGTGGGAAGTGAAAATGATAAGTATAAAATTGTTACCAGTTTCTTGCATCCAAGTTTCAGATTAGCTTGCTTGAATTCCCATCAATTTGAGAGAGACAATCCTGTTGAGCGCTATAGTCTAATTTTTAGTCTAGCAAGCATATTATTATTAATCCAGTTACAATAACGCTAACACTTGTAGTTCAGTTCAGTATATTCAGTTAAAATGAGATAAATACAAAATTTCCAAGGATCTACCCCTTTTTCTGATCTTCTCCTCACCCTTTCCCTGCCCTTTGGGCTCCTAAGGCTCCATGTGGAGGGTTGAAGAAGGGCTGCAGACCAAGAGGGCTTGCTTTGTGATTTTTCCCAGGGACGAAATTGAGGTTCATCAGCCTGTAGGTTTCACGGACTGTTCTTCTGGCCCTTTTTGAAGATGGTCAACAGCTTTACTTAAGTGGATTTCAGTAGATTGCTTGTAGATCTCAAGAGACACTTTGTAGTATATCAGAATAATATATATCAGCTTGAGATAAGATTAATCATTTCAGCAAGATGTTGAACATATTCTTTACTTTCCACAGTCAGAGCACAACGCTACTTTATACACATTCTTAAATATTTAGCGGTGACTGAATAATTATGTCTGAAACTCCTGTTGGCTGCATATAGGAGGAAGTAGAAAGCTTTTAGTTCTGTTTTCTTTAGTCTTGCTCTTTGCTCAGGAATTCCCTGACAATTTGAGCTGACTGTACGTGGACTGTAAAAGGCTATATTTGGTTAATGAGAGTCATGCAAGGCAATGTTTGGGTTTTTTTACATAACTGAATGATAACCTTATTCAAAGTCTCGGTCCTCTCTCTATTAGGTATCTTTTGTTTCAATTCTATTCGTTGAATAAAATGTGGACCTTTCCTTCTCTGTGAGTAGTGGCTTTTCCTTTGCAAAAAGAAATCAGGAGCTTTTGAAATCCATGTAATTCTGTTCTATGAACATAGTCAGGAACATTAAAATACAGCATCTCTTATTTGTTAATACTTGGCTGCTTTTTGTAATTAGACAGATAAAAATGGAATGCTAGTTACTTTAGAAACCTGTGTTGTACAATGCTGTTGATTTAAAAGAACTTCAGAATCACCGCCTTCAGAAAATGAAGGAACTGCAGTAAGCAAATATCTATTAGAAGAGAAATTGGGACCAATGAACTGAACAGATTGCTTAGGACATGTTCAAAAAATCTACAAGTGGTGAACTTAGAAGTAATGAAGTCTTGAAGTAATATGTAAAGAAATTTTTTTTAATTTCTCTCAATCAAGAGATAACAACTCTAATCCTGTTTTGGTTCACAAGTTGCTCACCTTTTACAGAAAGTGAAAATTTCTGTCCTTGGAATACTTAGGAAAAGAGCTTTCGGTGTGGTAAACTGTCAAGTGAGAGTCATTTGAAAAGTGGAAGAAAGTAAGTCACAGTCATTTTGACTATGGAAAGAAAATTTATTTCATACTCATATTTTCTTCAAATATCTATGAATATGCAAGACAGATTTTTATTCATGTATTTGTCAGGGAGTGAATTGAGGTTAGGAAGGTGGGGCAGGTTTTTTTTCCTTGTTTTTTTTCCACTTTTTTTCCCTCCCTTTTTTAATGATTAAGTCCAGATTGATTTCAAAGATCGTTTAACAGCCATATAAATTAACCCGTTAATGAAAACCCATGTGACAGCAACAGCAGCTGGTGCAACACCCCCTCCCCCTTGTCCTACATAAAGGGTATCACAGAGGGTAGTCTCTTTCTTTGGAGTTGCCCTACTGTGGCCGCAAGCTTCTGGGAGAATTCTGTCATTAGCTTTCAGCTTGCTGGATGGGGTTTTGGATGTTTATTAAAATAGCTATTGGTATCGATGATGAACAGGTAAAAATATATTGGTCTTCAGATTAACCTCTTGCAGATGTAGATTCCTGGTATCTTTGAATATATGTAAGAAATCATAACGTGCAAAAAGACAGTTATATGAATGCAGTGTTTCTTAAAATATCCAATTTTTATAACTAGAAAATAATTAATGATACTAAAGATATAAAATTGTGACCAAGTAACAGTGTCAAGCACATGTTATTTCTTCCAGCCTTGAGATTTTAGCTGGAAAGGTAAGAAACTTCTTAGGTAAGTAGAGGACACACTAAACAAAGCTTCAATTAAAAAGATTGCAATAGGTATTAAAAAATGCAGGTACTAGTTCCAAAAATTGGTTTGAGGTTATATTTTAAAAAAAATAAACCTATCTTAGGTATTAAGAATTTCAGTAAGCTACAAGTGATTTTTTTTCCTAAAAGAATAAATAAATTAGTCAAAGCTAAAAATAGCAATTAATTTAATTGTTCAATAGCCAATATTTGTTACACAAGACTCTATGAAGAATTTTTACACATCTGAATCTTGTGTCTAAGGGGCTTTGGTGTAATGATACTCAGCTGTGTGTAGAAACTAAACTTGTGGCTAGTTAAGCAGCTGAAGAGCTGAGAACTGCCAATGAAACCTGTTAATTGGAAATTAACAATAGTCACACTTATCAAAACTTGGCTTTACTTTTTTTTCCCTTTGTCTCAAAATTGGGAATAAAATGTTAAAATAAGTGTTAATTACTGATTTTTCAACAAATGTTCTTCAGTGTTAGGTCACAAAATTTAAAAGTGATCAGAACTGTGAAAAGCAGCAGCAATAAATGCAACAGCAATTTTTGCTGTTATTTGAGTAATATTCCAGATTTGTGCTGTTGGGGAGAAAGGGGGATTTTGCTGCTACCCACAAAAAATAATGACAGTCCATTAAAAATTTTTTACAGGTTTTTTGTTTTGTTTTCTTTTTTTTTTTTAAGTGGTGTTTTCTAGTGAAGAATATTTCTAAAAAAAATATCTTGCCCAGCAGACTACACTTCTACTGAGTAATGATCCAGGGAAAGTAATCCATCAGTTCTGCTCTGACTCAGCCTTACATACAACCAGATGAATCATAGGTATTACTGAGAATGTCTTGCATATCTTTTTCAAAGGCCATGCTGTTATTTGAGTTCCAGTCCTTCGCAAATTGCAGGCATTGAAATTTCCTTCATGAGACTTCAGAATGTAGAATGCAAGCTATTGGGGTTAATACTCTAGCTTCATTCACTTAGTTAATTATTATTTGTATTTTACGCTCAGAAATGTCAGTCAAGCATACAGGAACACACACTCTTTGCTGAAAACTGAAACTCAGATTTAAGTTGTGTGTAGTACAGAGTAAAGACTCTGCTGGCAAAGCTCAACAACCGTTGCAGCTGGTTAGATTGTAAGCATGATTCATCTGGAAGACAAAGTAGAATCATGTTCTGTACCAGTTTAGTTGCAGCTGTTGCTAATTCTTTTGCCAGCTATGTGACATTTGTAGCATAATTGAGGGTATACTTTCCGCACCTTGTATGCTGTTACTTACCTGAGCCACAGATTTGAAGTTCAGACTACCCTTGAATATGCACAACTGTGTATCACATCTTAGAAAATGGAGTACTTGGGTGGATAATAAGATGGTTTAATTGCATTCATTATCCTTATCGTAGTTTGTCTCTGGGGAAAAATCTACTCTAAATTTTCTGGACTGGTTTCAAGATACAAGTGTACGTGGGGTTTTTTGGATTTGTGTTTGGTGGTTTGTTTTGGTTTGGTTTTTTTAAACTTCAGTCATTCTTAATAGTTGTGCTCCTTGTTTTACTTATTTTTCATTTCACCACTGAAATTCACTTTTTTTTTTTCACAACACTGCTAAGTTTGCCTCTCCATGGTTAATGGTAATGCATAAAAATAAGAGTGCTTGCTAGGTACTTCTTGAGTTAAGACTGCCAAAAGTGTTGACCTTCCATCCAACTTGACTCTGTTGTGCATTTATTTGAGCATAAGCTACCTGAAGAATCCAATTTTAGTGTCAAATGTTAATGCATATTATTTTTTATGAGTTATTTGTTTCTTTAAGTTGTGAGATAATGGCATAGGAAATATTCCTTGCAACAGAAAAGACAATTATTAGCTTTGATTAACTGAGAAGCAGCTGAAGATAGCCGTAGTGTGAGGGATGCTGCAATATTGACACTTAACAAGTTGATATTGATGTGTTTGGAACTGGAATAGAAAATTTGCTTAACTGATAAAGTCAAGCATATCAAGATTGTTTGACAAACTCTATTTATTTATGATAGCATCAGAATGCTACCTAGGATGTTTTGTTTGTTCTCAGTGAATCGACTAATTAATCCAGGGAGGGAAACAGCTTTGAGTATCTTTTGGAAGAGCTGTGAACTGGAAGGAGAAGAAAATGAGCCAGTATTTCACCTTTGGTTCAAAGACAAGAAGTTGGAAAGGGTTTAGAGAGCAGATTTCCTTTTACAAGAAAAGAGCAAGAACAAGAAAATGCAGAGCTGCTTTATTCTTCCAGGGTAGGACTGCTGTCATCACATAAAAATGAAATCTAGTAGATCTTACCAGTTTCTGAAATAAGCTGGTTATTCAGTGGTTGTGAAGAGTAATTTTCATTATTTATTATTAATAGGATAAACTCTTTAAGGAAATAGACCAGTACATTGATAATTGTGTGCAACTTTTTAAACAATTGAGTGGGATGTTCTTTGCACACAGTCTACAAATGATATTGATAATTAATTATCATTTATTTCATTACTGTAAACTAAAAGATTTGTCTTGATCTCAAAAGTAGTATTTTTATTTAAAAAAACAAAAGAAAGTTTTTTTTTTAAAATTTTGTAATATGTCTTGAGAATTTATTTTTACATTTATACATTTCATTCTGATGTGCTTTTCATTAATCAAGATTTTTCCTCCTAGATTTCTATTTTGATTCAGTCATAGATTCAGCTCAGTCAACTCTTTAGTTTCACTTTTATTGTTCTAAGCAAGGTTGTGATGATAATGATCTTCTCCAGATAAATCACCATACTATTGCATAATATTAACATATTTTTGTTCTTTGATAATTTTTAATGAAAAACTTAACTTTCCAATTCCATTTTTATATTTGATCCATCTTTCTCCAAACTGCTAGAGAAGAAAATCAATAAAAACTGATATATTTATTGTTAAAGAATTCAGACCAGGTAAAGCTGCAGTCTTTTAAGACTGTGCACTTGATATTGGCTTAAATAAAGACAATCAATTGGAAAATATGCAAGTGAAAGAACCATTCCATCTTTCCTTTTCAGTTTCTAATGAATATATCTTTCTTACCATGTACATTGAAGTATAAAATGAGAAAGCTGTTCTACAAAATTCATCTTCCATTATTTGAAAGAATTCATTTTACTTAAAATGTTTATGAAGGAATAAAATTCAGCTAAAGTTGGTGATGGGGAAAAATAAATTTTAAATTGATGCCTTAAGAAATAACAGGAATAATCATGATGAGTTCCAAATTAGAAAAGTAGGTTTTATTTTTTCTTTTAAACTTTTGCTGTTCATTACATTTTTTTTGGAAGACAGATTTGTACTTGTTCTGTTAGGTTTTGTTCTGTTACTTAGGACATTGTATTGATTTATTGTATTATGCCCGTGCCATTTCATAAAAATAATACTGACTGATTAAAATTCAAGCGATAGATGATTAAGTTTATTTTTCAAGCTAATGCTAGAGTTCTGGAAAAATTTTGGACTACCTATTACATTTACTCCCTATATATTCCACTGTTATGACCATATGGTCATATGGATGCAATCATAGGCTTTGAATTTGCATTCTGTTTTCAAGCATGCTAAAATTGTATTGACACCTCATATAGCTTATTTAAGCAAAAGGCCTGCACATATGGCAAGTATAGTGTAAAGAACAATTTTGTAGCTAGTTCTCAAGCACAGTGCTGTACTCAGCCCAGTCAATCAACACCGACTTGGCAGAGCGGCAGAACAGAATCTGCATAGCTATTATAGTCCATGAGTGGGTATTGTCCTATAATTTAATTTATGATGACTTTTTTACTACTTTTACATAAAATGGGTTCTTCATCTGTATTTTCATTATGTGCTTAGGTTGTTCTTGGCCTGTTTTCCTTTTTAAATGTTGTTTAATGAGGCTGCTTTCTTCTATCTACCAGTCCCTCCTTCCTGACTTCTGAATTGGTTTGCCAGTTTCTATTGAAGGTGAAAGTAAGGAAGAAGTCTCAAAGGTCATTATGTTTGTACGTTATTTGTGAGAAAACTGGTTAACAATTTGAATGGGAGAGCAGCATTAGTGTTCCCTTGAGGGGAGGACAGGCAGGACAGGACTTGGGCATCACACATGCTATTTGTAGCAGCTAATCAGCCAGGCATGGTATTTGTTCTAACTATCCTTTCAGTATGCAAATAGCTGCAGGCACAGCATGTGCAATCTTTTGTTTATCAGGGGTGTAATAGGGATGTTGGGGAGCTGATGTCATTGTCATAAAAATAGGAACAAACACAAATCTGTAGGAATAATAACTGAGATATTTTTCTCTGTTTGTGGAACAACTTGTTCATACTGTATTTTTAGTGATAACAGGTACAGGTATCAAAAATCCTGCTGTGCTTTCATCACGCACGCCAACTAATTTTTGAAGAAAACTAGCCTTAGAATTGGTTTGCCTTAGCAGATTTGTATGCCCATTTAAAGTAACGGACAGATGAGCTACTTTTTCTTTTGAAAGACTTTCTAAATATGCATGCAAGATTTTTAGAATGACATATGTTTTACATTGTTTTAATTATACTTTGAATATCACCAAAAAAGTAGATAACAGAACATAATGCTAGAGAGAGGCAGATTAGAGGGGGGATCAGCACTCATGAAAACCTCTAAGAATTTTTGTCACTTAGAGGCAGGGCAAGGTGGAATAATTTGTCTATGTATGGTTTGCCTTCCAAGACTGACTTCGGCTGCAATAAAGCACATGTGAGAGAATATGCCTCAGCTATTCAGTTCTGGAAACTTTTAATCTGTTGTGAGGCAATACAGAATACCAGAACTGTAGGCTTAACACTGTTTTGAAGTTCTGGGAGGCAGAGCTAGAACTTAAGCTTTATATGTTAAAAAGGTCTCCAGGGTCTAGCATGAGGATCAGAATGTTTACCTAAAAATAATTTTTGCTGGTGAGGCTGGTCATAGCTTTTATAATTGATGGGAAGAAGCAAGCAACTTGTCTGACCTGTTACAGATGGCTAGATTAGGATGAGTTGCACAGATATCTGTTTCCCTCCACTGACCCTAAAGAGAGTCTAAATGACTAGCTGATGAAGACATTTTAAAGGTCTAAATTTTGGCAGATTAATCCACCTGCAATCTGTTAAGATACTTCATGGAGACTGAAAGTGTGTGTGTAAACATAACCCTTATCAGCTTCTATTTTCAAAATCCTTTGAATGTGCTAATGCTAATAATGTTATGAGTAAATTCAGATACTTAATATGATTATATTAAAAAAGTGCCTTACTAAGCTAAACACACTATAAAATATAGGAGCTGTAATGACAAGGAAATGAATTATTAGAAGAACCTGATAAATTCACTCCAATTTATTTTCGGTTAAGATTTGTATGGAACTTTTCTGTCGCTTCAATACCAATGAGAACTTTGAGATAACTCAGCTGCCATTGACTGTAACAAGTCTTTATCATGCTGAGTATGTGAAGGGCAGAGTTAACGCACAAGCAGGAGGGACTGTCGTGTAGCCTGGGAGATCTACACCCTTAGTAAAACTAGAATGAATGTGGAGTTTCGTCTTACTTTTTTAACAGGTGCACAATATTTTACTGAGATTTCATATATTTTGTTTACATTCTCTACATATTTGCAATTTTACTTTTTGTTCCCTTTCAGGTTCTTGGAGGGAGAGGGGGATTTCTAATATTTTACTGTTTTTCATATGTTGTTCACTATCTTTTCAGTCCTTAAGATGAAAAACATCCTCTTTCCCCTGCAGGTAGAAATTACTCCGTATTGCTGTATTCTTCCATGATAAGTTCTTAATCCATTATGAAAAATGAAAAAGCAAAACAGTAGCAACCTCTCAGCCGATAATTTCTGTTTTCTTCCATAGAAAATGAAGAAGTACTTCAGCAAGAAAGTTGTGCTTAATACCTAACCTAATTTGTGTTCCTATCAGCTAGTGGTATTTCAGGAGCACAGGAGGAGAAAGACAGGAGCTATCCTAAGCAGCAAACTCTTACAACAACTCAGACTGCTAATTGTAAGGGAAAACCAAATATGTTATCTCTCTACAGTGATCATCCCTGCAGAATTATTTGGAATTATTTTGAGTGGAAGTTGTGTGCTCTTATTTCAGAGAAGATAGGACCGACTTTCAGGGTGCACAAAGATTTTATGGAGACTATGCAAAAACGGAATTTTGGATGTCAGCAATGGCAGATAAATTTGGAACTAGTAAGAGAATGTGTAAATTACTTAACTAATCTAAATATTAATTTAAATACCTGTTTCAAGCCATCACTTTTTAAAATGGGGGAGAGAGTCTGTCCAGTGCAGCAGGTGGTGGTGATGATGACTTTTTGCCATGCTTTTCCCCAAGATTTTATACTTTTCATTTTATGTAAGATTTTTAGTAAAATTGGCTGCTAAACCCATGTTACCTACCTAAATGAACAAACTAAGTTTTCTTCTTATGCTAAGAGCACAACAGTTTCATTCAAAATTATCAAGATGCTGTCTATGTAAGTGTGGGAGTACATGTGCGTGGATGTGTTTACACAGATAACAGTTTGTTTTGCTTACTTATGTTTGTCATGTGATTTCACATGGGCACCAAGAAAGGAAATCTTAAAATGGAAAAAATGCTCTCTGTTAGAGGACAGTCACTGGCTGTATTCTGTGCTTCTCTTGTGCGTGTATTTTCTCCTTCACAAAACGGACTTGGTAGTCTGGCTGAGGTGCTAATTCATTACTTTACTGTAATATTGCAGTCAATATGTGAGCGGTCACGTAATCAGCTCACAACAGAACAAGCCGGGTAACTGCAATTGTTGCAATTACAGTACTTAACGAGTACTAAAGGCTTGATGCAGTTCTTGCACTTTTGCAAAATGTGTGTAAAACATCACAGTAGTTGAGAAGTGTCAGTAACTAGCTGGGTACAGAACAAGTTCTTTGTTTTGAAGTTCCCTTGGTGCTGGTGCAGCTACTTTGAAAAATTTCTTAATGACTGAGTAGCAGTTCTTAAACTAGTGATTTGGGAGTCCCCTGCTAGCACACTAATGATCCAGACAGCAGCATTAAATCAGGTGCTTTAGTTTAAGTACTTCTTGAATGTACATAGAGCCTTACTTTATTGGGAATTGAACTAACTACCTGCAGTCTGAAAAGCAATAAGTTGGGCACTTAAGCAGAGGTGAATTACTAATAAAGAGCAAAAGTTTTCTCCTGTATATGCTCTCTGAAAGCTGTTAGCTGTTTGGGTAGAAGCGTGGTACAGCAGTTTTGAAGCTTAACATGTTGAAGCTTACCAGTCCTTGGTGAGATCTCTTTTAAAACTCCTTGGAAATAAGTGACTCACAGAAATACCATAATAAAGACTTTTGGAAGGTGGAAGAGGCAACACTTCAACACCATTTCACAGATTCATTATATTCCTTTAATCTGTTTAGCAGCTACACTGTTTATTCTCTGACAGTGATTTTGGAATAAAATGAGAACAGTACTATCAGTGTAGAGTCTACCTCCTGCCTATGTTGATTTTCTACAAGTTTTACTTAAATATTATTAAATGCACTCTTTGTATGCATAGATTCTTGAATTTGTTTCCCATGGGTTACACTGCTGAGAAAACCATTTGATAAATAACTGATAACAGTTTTATATTTTATTGCTATCAGTCCATCCCTACAAGCAGAAGGTCAGGCAAAAATACCAGGAGCACTGCATGGATGAACAAGGAGCTCCTGGGCAAACTCAAACATAAAAAGGAAGCATACGGAAGGTGGAAGCAGGGACAGGTGATGTGGGAGGAATATTAGAGGCACTGCCTGAGCCTGCAGAGATGCTGTTAGGAGGGACAAAGCCCAAATGGAATTGAATCTAGCCAGGGATTTCAAAAGACAAGAAGAAGGGCTTCTATATATACATAGGTGACAAAAGGAAGACTAGGGAAAATGCAGGCCCACTGCTGAATGAGGCAGGGGACCTGGTGACATGAGACATGGAAAAGACTGAGGTTCTGAATGCCACCTTCTTAGTCTTTACTGGCAAGACCAGCCTTCAGGAATCTCAGGCCCGAAAGACAGGGGAAAGACTGGAACAAGGAAGGTGTACCCATGGTGGAGGAGGATCAGGTCAGGGAATAGTTAAACAAACGGGACATAAGTCCATGGACCATGATGGGAAGTCATGTTTGACCAAACTGATAACCTTCTATGAGAAAATTACTTTCTTGGTAGATGAGGGTAGAGCAGTGGACATCAGCAAGGCTTTTGACACTGTCTCCCATAAGATCCTCATAGAGGAGCTGATAAAGTATGGATTAGATGAACAGACAGTGAGGTGGACTGAAAACTGGCTGAATGGCTAGGCCCAGAGCGTGGTGGTCAGTGGCATGAAGTCTAGTTGGAGGCCAGTAACTAGCAGTGGTCAACACCAGGTCCAGTCCTGCTTAATATCTTTATTAATTATGTGGATGATAGGACAGAGTGCAGCCTCCGCAAGTTTGCAGATGACACAAAAACTGGAAGGAGTGGCTGACAGGCCAGAGGGTCGTGCTGCTTTCCAGGGGGATCTGGACAGGGTGGAGAAATGAAGTTCAACAAGGGGAAGTGTAAAGTCCTGTACCTGGGGAGGAACAAACCCAGGCAGCAGCATATGATGGGGGCTGACCAGCTGGAAAGCATCTTGGCAGAAAAGGTCCTGGTGGACACAAAGTGAAACAGAAAGAAGGTTGATGGTGTCCTGGGCTGTATTAGGAGTGTTATTACAGCTGAATTGTGTACCCTGCACAACAGATTTGGACAACCCAAATAAGCAGATTAATATAAAGAAGTATGTGTACAGACAGATACAAACCAATATAAAGCCAACAGATAAAAGGATGCAGGGCTAACAGGTAAAGCTTATCTGGGAGAAAGGAACACACAGAAGATTCCATTGGTCACAGAAACAGACTGGGTTTATCTGGCATGGAATAATGGAATGTTTCTCGAGGAGTAAAACCAAAACTATCTTAAATTTAAAGATGAATAACATTTTCTCTCTTAAAAAAAAATCCAATTTAGTGGGGTTTTTTTATTATTTATGATGTTTTAAATAACTGTTTTAATGTTTTAGGTATATGGGCACATTTTTTTCTTTTAGTATAAAACTAGTAGCCTCCTAAAATTTAAATATTTCTTCTCACCTCCCTTAGTCTGTTCTAAAATGTTCATAGTGGTACTGAGAATGTTTCCTTGACAATTATTTTGATTTTCTTGAAAAGCAAACCAGAATAAAGACTGACTTAATGTCTGCAGACTCTGATGTATACTGTCCCAAACTGAAAAGAGAAAAGGTAGGCTAGAAGACGTAGAGTCTCAGTTTCTTTTCCTTTTCTTTGGTCAGCTGGAGAAATAACAGAGTGTACATCTGTCCTATATTATTAGGGGAAAATGGAGAAATCTTTCTTCCCAGAAGTCTGTTTTCTTTAGTAAGTGCTGTGTTCCAGGTTTATTGAAGGAGACATTTGTAAACTTCAGAAACCCAAAACCAGGTCTTTTAGATCTTCTGAATAGTGTGCCACTCGCTTGCTATAAAGATGAGAACGAAAATTCCAAACAAAACAAGTGAAACAAGTGGATTTGTGCTTTCTTAGAGGAGTTTTGTCCATCTTTCACCTTAATTTCTTCCAAACAAGACAAGAGCACTTCCCAATACAGGCGGGATGGCATGCTCACTATATAATACAAAAATCTCACGGGTTCTGATTCCCTTTCTCCCATTTTTAGGCATTATGTGATGTCCCTAATGGAACATTGTACCACTTCAGGCTTGCAGTTTCTTGAATGGGAAACAGTTGACAGCAGTACTGTGTTGTTTTCTAGTCACAAATCTTTTCTGTGTTTGTGCTCTTATCTTAAAAAAAACCCAAACAAACAAACAAAAAACCCCGAGTGTTTGAATATATCAGATTGAAGGAGAATATTATTTTTAATCAACTTTTTTAAACATTCAGATTTGACTTAATAAACATTTAAACTTTGAATACAGTCTTTTTATCTGCCACAGGAGACAGTCATCCTTTGTTCGTAATATATTTCTGATTGTGGTATGCTGAAACTCCAAGGATAGTTCTTTAGTATCGCCCTACACAGGCCCCAGCAATTGTCTGACACAGTCATGAGCCGAAGAAAGGGAATAAAAGGCAAGAAAAAAAAATGCTGCTGTGCACATTTGATAGGTTATAAAACTGAAGCAAAATCTGCCTAAACTGCTCACAATCGTACAGCAGTAAGTGATTTATCAGACTATTAATTGGTAAGTTCTCTCACCTCAAAACTGTGTTCCAGTTGACAGCGGCATCTTTTCATTTCTTCTTTATATTTATACTTACTGTATTTTTGGAATTTAAAGAACATTGTAGTCACGGCTAAAACTCAGCTGAGGAAAACAAAGCATTTCTCTGATGTTCTGCTACTGCACGTGCTGTTGTATCCCCCTCTCTTCCTTTTTGCTCCTAAGTCAGACAAGCCAGCAGCTCTGCTCTCCTGATGCACAGACAACTGCAGTCAGCACTGTACACTCAATAAAGCCTTCAGTCATTTCAAGTCCTTTCCTTTCCCTCAACTCACGGATTGGTTTCAACATAGAGTCAATTTGTGGGAAATAGAAAATTGTTTTGTAACCTCACTGAAGAGCCTGAGACCCGATTATACTTTATGAAGAAAAGATTGTATGCTAGTGTGCGATTTAGAATATGCTGTGGGACCTTCTGTGAGCTCAGAAATTATCTTCTAAGTGGTGGCTTAAAAATATTGTTTGCTTCCTTTATCTTGAGATGTCTCTTTTTATGTGAAGAACATCATCAGACTTCAAGCAGTCTGAAGGAAAGCAGAGCCTTTACTTCTATATATCCAATGGGAACTATCTCCTATCACTCTTGATTTTTTGACAGGAAAATAAGCTCATAGCAGTTTTTTGCTTTCACTATCATTCTCTGAAGAAAATTTATGGTACTGCTATGGTGAATCTAAAGCTGATACACTGCTTTCTATTTCATCCTGTTTCTGCTTAATACAACTGTATTCTTCTTTCTTGTGTATTTGCTTTTTAGTAAGTCTGTTTTTTCCCTTGGTGCTAGACATTTAGTTTTGTCCTTCTGGTAATATAAATTAAAATGTCACTGCAGCCAGAAGTCTGAGACTGTTGTTTGAATTGAGAGTAAGTCATGGTTAGACTCGTCTGGAATTTTAACAACAGTATATTTGTGTCAGAAAATGCAACTTTGCTAAAGCAAGCTACATTGAATTTGATCAGATTTTGTTGTGGGAAGATGTGCAATGTTCTGATAATAGCAGTATTGAATTTTCTTTTCTTTTTTTTCCTGACTTTGTTATTAAACACATAAGGTATGTAAAAATCTGTAGTAGTTATTAGGCATGTATGTGTGCTTTTATCTATAACATACACAAGGTGTAAATAGAAATTAAGCATTCCAATAAACTTCCCATTTATTCAGAAGTTTGTATTGCTAATAGTTTGATTATCCCCTCCCACCAACAGTATTTTTTACTGGGAACTCCTACTTTAGTTAATTCGATAAGAGTAAATAATAGAAATGAAATTCTATTTAAAATATTAAACTACATTTTCATTTTTCTCTTTTCCATCTCTTTTTATGAAGAAGTTTTTTTTAATGAATTCAGTGGTTGAGTTTTACTGCATGAATGAGAACACTTTCCATTTACAATGAGTTGGAAACAAAATCCCTAGAAACCATTTGGGGTTTGTGCATTTAAAGGTTAATTGGTAAGACACAGCTATGTTCTATTTCAGCCAGAGATTTAGCTAACTAATTTATTATGGCTTCCTCGTAAATTAGATATAATGCTTTACTAAGGGAAACATCACTTTTCCCAATGGAATTCTAATATGATCTCTCAATGTTGTTTGCTGATGTATATACATGAGTAAGTACTGGTGCAAATGACCTTAGGACTGTTCTAGTAAATTGTGTCATCGTTACAGATACCTGAACACTGTTGCCTATGCCCACATTATGCTTCCAGTTTTTCACTCCCAAGGGATGTTTCGATAGACCATTAAGAATTATTTTGATAGTATGGACTTAAGTGGTTGTGGAATTTCTTTTAAACAAAGCATTTAAGTGAGAATGAGATTTAGCATTCTTCATTCTGGTCTTGAAATCATAAACAATTTAAATGATGAATAAAGTAAAGTATAGGTATCTGTAAAACTAGAGAACATTTTTAATTCACTGTTTAGAGTTCATCTATAAACAGTAAAATGCTATAAAGCACTTGAAAGTGTAAGTTTCTAGAGACTTCTGTCAAGTTTTGCCTGCTTTTGTTGAGAAGAAAAAAGCAGTATAACAGTTATGTTTAATCGCTATTTTATTAAAGATTTATTTGCATTTCCTTCCTTCACTCTCCAATTCCTTTCTCCTTTGCATACCTCTGAATATAAATTTGAGCTTGTGTATGGGAACAAAGCAGAAAAATCAATACAGCTTCCCTCTCCACAAATAGGAGTGGTAGCAGAGACAGAATTGTGGCCCAAATTTGAAACAGAATTCTGGCTGGGGTTTGTTCTTCTGTCTGTGAATAATTGCATTGCTGTTTACTCAGGGAAGATTGCCTGGTGATACACTGGTTCCTAATAATTCAGATCTTATTTTAATCCAGTATAAGGAAAAAAAAAGTATAACAGAAATTGTAAGGAAGTAAGGCTATGTGTTTAGCAACAAAAAACCTGGATTCTAACAGATCTAATTCATGTAAAGACAACATCCTAGAAAAAGTGTAGCACTTTCCTAATTAATTTCTATGAAACAAGAGTCATGTCTTAAATATGTGAGGCTGTAGAGTATAAATAATGTTTTTAATACTTTCATAGATTTGATTTCTACTCAAAATATTTTTTACCCTGTTGGTCCACTTGATTGCTTTTCTCTTGACCTGCTGTATACATGGTTTTCAAGAACGTCTTGTACTCGTTTGAATCATGTATACACTTCAGTGATGTAGTGGCACTTATATTCACCAACATTTTGGCCCTGACCTCGTATACTTAAAGCTTAATTTGTGTAGTGGTATAGTTCATTTTCATATTTTCTGAGTAGTTCTATGGATCTTTACAGAAGCAGGTATACCAGAAAAAACTTTGCTCTCTCTGGCATTAATTAAAAAAATTAATAAACAGTTCAAGTAGAAGTCTATCTATTTAAGAAATGTAAAGGAAAAAGGTGGGAAAAGTGGGCAACTAAGAAAAAGAGCATATGTAGTCAACCAGTGTTTTCTTCACACCACTTCAGCTTAAAATCCTCCACAGATCTGTGAGGCTAGTGTTCTGAACGTAGGGTATAGTTTGGGAGATAATCCCATAAATTCATTTAGACTGAGTAATTATGCCCAATAACTTTACATGTCCTTGCCTTGGTTAGCACATGGCTTTGATCAACAGGTGTTTGAGGGGACTTTCATTCCCTCTTATTATTTTGTCTTCTCTTTAATGACACCAGACTTTTTTGGTTTTAAGATCCATTATTTTTTTTCTTTGTTATATAGACGATTAAGTGATGCTAATGCCACCTATACAAACACAGTTCCTCTGTGTCAATGCTTAAGCTCTTTTTCCTTTGTCAGGTGGTTGAAAATCGAGTATATAGGAGCAAAATTATTTAGTTCCTTGTCTCCAGAAAGCAAATTATTTCTAAATGTAGCTTGAATTGTTTGAGACCAAGTAATTGATTTTAAATTATAAGTAAGCCATAGCTGAAGACTTCAGCTGTAAGCTGAAGACTTTAGTCATTGTCACTATTGTCTGCAAATTTATTTTTTCTGTAGATAAAGATATGCCAAAATGTTTATGAGGTAAAAAAATTAGTATTGATCTCTCTGGGAAAACCAAGAGAAAATCCAGGTTTTAAAGCTGTCTTCTCTTTTCTAGCTGTTGTTAGCTTAGGGAAATCCTTTTCATCTGGATACTATGACACAAACACAAATAGTAGCTAATAGTCCATATTCACATTGTTTTAAACAAACTGAGCTTTAATGAAAAAGTGGATGACACGAGTAACTGGTGACACTAGTAAGTCCTCACAATATCAAAATAATAAAAAAGTGGTTAATTGTACTCCCGTAGTCTGATTAACTTTGTTATCTTCTGTTTTTTTTTTTTTATTTTGTAGAGATAAATACATTTATTACGAATTTAATCAGCCTGTCTTTATTCATAATAGTGTTTCTAATTTAGGAGCCATAACTTGGCATTTCACATGACACAAGACAGTGGAAAACCTATAAGGAAAGTTTTATTTTGTTTTTGTTTTTTTACTGTTTTTCCTGAAACCTGCAAATTATGATTTCCAAGAATACAGTCACTACCACAACGACAAGAGTTGAACTTCTATGTGTCCATACTTCATAACACAACTACCCAGTTCTGTGTTTCATGAATAAACTGTTTTGTTGGTGGTTTTTGGGTTTTGTTTTTTTTTTTTTTTTAAATCATTTTTCTTAGTACGGGTTTTGTGGCAGGGATTTCCCTTAAAGAAGCTAGAGCTCTAGATGCCACTAAAATTCAAGTTCTCTGAATATTAGGGTATAAATTGTTCAGTGATTCTTTACAGCCTTGCACACTATAGTGCACTATAGAAGTAAAATGCTTGGAGAAAGCAAACCTAAGACTGTCAGTGTGCAAGAGCAAAGCCTTTCTAATAGTAAATATGGACCTTCAAATGTCTAGAGGGATTAGACTAAATCCATGGGTTTCTTTCAATCTGATAACATTAAGAATAAATTATATATTTCTTAAAATGTTTGACAAATACAGATATATAGAGTACTGAAATTGTGGATCTTAAAGCACAATAGAGAAGAAAACATCAGATTTCAAAGTTGTGAACAAATACATAAACAACAAAGATGCCAACTTAGTAGGAGCCTTTAAAATACCAAAACAAACAAACAACAAACCCCAACCAACTAAAGTCAGGAAAAAAAGAAACAAAAAAATTAGCAGACTGAAAGAATTGGGTATTTTCTCAAGTCTCAGCAAAAACCATAAAATCAATAAATCTGATTAAATACTCCACCTAATCTATCAATACAAAGGTGTAATGATTTGTGTGAGAGACTACAAACAACTTTTAAATGTGTGCTCTTGCTCCATGAAACAACACATTTGAAGACTTCTGCTTACTTAATGTATCTAAATAAGAAAAAGAAAGATGTCAGTATGAAAGAAAGGATCTGTTTTGTTGCCACTTTTCACCTAAACATTGATTAAGATACATCATTCAAGCAAGAGTTATTTTTCCACTGTCACTCCATTATCTCATTTTCAATGTACCAGGAAAATGTTATAGCACTCAGAGTGAAAATAGCCCTTAGATGAAGAGACATCGGTTCAGCTTGAACCTTGCAAGTCTCAAAAATTGTTATCAAAAGGAGCAATATGAAAAATTGTATGAGACTCCATTATATTATCATTTGAAAAAGTAATACAAAACCCCCAAGTCAAGTCCACTTTGACTTATAAATGTTTATAAATCAAGATTTGGCCTTGATAGTAGCAGTGTGATTATTTTAATTTTGTGAACCTGAAATACACAGTCTCCTAGCTCTTAAACAATCTTACATGATAATGTAATATATGCCACTTCTTGCATCTTATTGTGAATGCTGGATGCCTGGTTTTAGTTTCTGTAGCACGCATTGGCTTTCATGTGTTCAAACTCGTGTGTGTATGATTATATACCTTTTTTTGAGAAATACTGAAGTAAAGGACTTAGAACCAGCCACTGTTGGAAATTAGTTTCCTGACTTCTTTCCCACTTGCTACATTGCTGGCTTGTGGGTATGAACAAAGCTCTGATTAACACTTTTTAGTTGTTTTTCATTTCTGTTTTGGCTTTGTCTGCCTTTTATTACTTTCATTTGAATACTGTCTTCATTAGTTTTTTCCACATTGTATTAAGGTTTCATATAACACAATCATCTTCCAGAGCTGGGTTCACTTAGTTTTGTTATCCTTGCATACCCTTCAAGCAAGCTGTGTTTTGTGTTGTTTTCTTTTAGAATAATTTGATTGTGTTGGTACAGATCCACAAAGTAATTTGAAGTAAGGAATAACTCACGGGACGATTAAGATAAGAAGAGTATTTTAAAGTGAAGCTGAGAAGTTCAATACTAATGAAGCTAAAAATGCAAAGGGCAGATTTGTTTCACAGATATCTGTTATTTTCTTTTAAGTTAATAATAAAGTTGTCACTTCTTAATAAAAAAAAATCTTTGTTGTAATAGTATTGATATTTTTGTTTTTTACAAGGGTCTGATAACCTATGTTTTCTATTTCTAACTAATATATGCTTACAATTGGTAAACATTTTCTGAGAAAACTTATAATGTTCTAACAATAATAGTGACTGCAGTAGTTTGATTACTCTTTATAGCATGCACTACTTCTTCACTGCTTATACATGCCATGTGCACTTCTAAAAATTTGTAATGACTGTTAAGATGCACCTAGGGGCTATGCATTCTGAATTTTACATGGTTATAGAAATGAAATCAAAACATAATAACCTTTTTTTTTTTTAAAATCTCCTTGGTAAATCAAACATTATGATGATATGCAAGAGTGGGAGGTATGACAATTCAATAGCCACTCTTGCTACATTTTACATATCTTTATAATATTGTTCTTTCTGTAGAATCTAAATGAGTACTTTTTTTAGACTCTTGAAAGTTTGTGGTAAACAATGTTGACACATTTTATTTTAGGAATTTGTGAAATCATAGTTGCATACACATCTGTTGAAAATCTGCTAAGGATTGCCTGGTAGGAACATTTTTATATAGTACCCTATTTATGAGTTTCCTTGCTGATTGCATTTTAAGAGAATGTCTCCCTGCACAGATGACATTCAGTTTTCTAATTCGCTTTTAATAAGGCAATCCTTTTCAGAGATTTATTTGCTTAAGATAATGAGGTAGGATTACAGAGGAATTAACTGCAATGCTATTAAGTTTTTTTTTCCTTGGGTCTAGCCTTATGCTTTCAGTTTGAAAGTAAGCTGAGATTTATTTTTCCTAGGCTACACAAGAAGTTCAAGACCAGAAGACAAAAAGTCAGCTGAGGTAGTAATTCTTCGGAAGAATTAAGACACCTATGTCTTGGAGGTATGTTTGTTTTGGAAATGCTGTTAATTATTTATTAATCTTGCTGCTATGGATAAGTAAGTGAGTGAGTGCTTTTGGTGAGTGCTTTTGAACATTAGTGACTTTTTCACATCTTCAGATGTAGCTCGATTTGAAAGGAAACTCCAAAATATACTTTTTTCTGTCTCTTTTTTGATAAGCATAGGGAATTAGTTATAAATTTGCTTCTCTTTCATCTGGCACCATCTTTCTGTCTAGAAAATTAGATATAGCCGGATGCAAAGCTAAAAAACCTAGAGGTTCTATGTTCTTTCTCACTTCACAGTTACAGTTTTCTTCATGTGCCATAGTTACGGTGAAAAATTTCCAAATAAGAATGTTCTGGAAAAAGCTGTAAATACTTTCCATTTTGTATGCAATATAGATTGCTATGTTTTAAATAGGTACAAGAAACATTTCTATCAGCTAGATGAAAAGAAAAGCGTGATATAGAAATAAATTAGAAATAACTCAATAGGGGAGACAATAGAAAGTCATCAGTAGGTAGACTGAGTAATGGAGGATACACTGAGGAAGTTCATCACTACCTTTCCACAGGTTTTAAAATAGCCTATTTAACACTGTTTCTCTGTTACAAAAATTGTTTAAACTCAGTAAGTCGTATTCCACTCTTGGAAATGTACCAGCAAAGCTTGTGGGATACTAAGTAAATGGAGTTGATGTTAGTTTCATTTTAGGTCTAGTTATCACTTAGCATGTTCAGGAGCTTTAACTGAGCAAATTGTGGTCTTCATACAGTCAAAAATGCTGGGGCCCAGAAAGCATTATTTCTATTACACTTGTGAAATATTTGTGGTTAGGTTAACTTTTCTGGAACTCCTTCCAACCCTAGGTTTCTCTTTCCTTCAATATATTGAGTTTCAAAGGACAAGGTTTTTTCCTTTTAGAGGAGGCATTTTCTCACAACAGCAATACTCAAATTCAGCTATCTTTGATTATTTCAATCCTCACCTGAAGCTCCCTTGTTTTTTCAGGAGGTGTATCGCACCAGCATAGACTGTCATCTTTTCTACATTCCCATCATATCTATGCAACTTTGTTCATGTTTGACTTGATAGAAAGACCATGTAGAGGTTTTGGCTAGTGACACAGCCATCTCATGGCTTGTTAAGTAATGCAAGCCTATAGTGCGATACATAAGTTTTGGCTAAAAATATATTTTCTGCTTTAAAAAAAAAATCTGTTAGTTTCCTCCTCCCTCAAAGACTATATTTATTTCAGCTTTCTTTAAAAACTGCCTACCTACCCAAGACTGTTGACCTCTAGGATTCTTTCCTTTTTCTTTGCTTTAGATGTTTAATAACAGATTTGCAGCTTTTGGGGTTAAGAAGTTGAGTTTTGTAAACAATCTTTGTATAATGTTATTCACAATGAATACATTCAGAGCACCTTTTTTGCCTCCTAGTATTTGTAACCACAAATACCTCTTTTTAATGTCAATCTTGTTTCCTTGGAGAAGCAGTATTTAAAATACTGTAATAAATGACAAGAGAGAAATCAGCAAATATATTTTCATATATATATATTTCAAATATATTATTACCTGACAGCATACCTAAATTTTATATTGGAAAAAGGAATTTAAAACTGTTGTTGAACTTTTGATGAGGGTCTATGTATGTGCCTGGGACATTTGAGAACAAATGCTTTTTGATAAATGAACAATCTCTATTGCCTTTTCATGACTCCCATTGAAATACATCCTTGTTCCTCAGAGCACAATTTGTCTCACAGATTGTATTTGATTTGTAGTCTACGGATAGAAGTTCATAGTATCAGTGTTAAATACATGTAGCTTTCAGAAGCATGGTAAGGCAATATTTTTATATTCACCCATTAGAAAAAATGATTAAAGAAAAAATGATCTCATTTTACTGGGTCTGCTGAAGCAAGACATTAAGTAAAATATTTAATAATATTTAATCAGAATGCTTTAGCTTCATAAGTATTTGTGAAGTTGATATATTTTTGCCTAACCTGATCCCTCAATGTTCCCATGCAGTTTTTGTTATTATATAATTTTTTAAGCCTTTATAAAATCGTCAATTTCTCTCAGTTGTGGAGACATAATTGTAAAACACCAAGCAAAATGTAATATATTATGAGGAAAAGCAAAAGAAGCAAAATATGTGTGTCCTTTCTCATTCAATCTGCCAGATTATTTAATCTTGTTGAGTTTAGTATTTCTGTCATTTCATAGAGTTATGTGATGACCAGGTTACCATGTGATTTTGAGTGGATTATTTAATCTGCAGTTCAACATTTCTGACACTTTACAGAATGGTGGTATGATCAGGTTACCCAAGTGACTTCAAATTACTCGGTAATCGTAGTTTCCATGGTAAACATAGTCCTTGGTGGCAGAGAGGACTCTGACTTTCCCATGTGAAAGCCTTTATGTTATATATCAGAGCAAGGGAGAGAGAATTTTTGTAGCCAAGAATTGTTATTTCTTTTTATATTTTTTTATATATATATATATGTTCTTCATCTCTCTCTCTCTCTCTTCTTCCTTCGAGTCTTCACATTAGACTTTATAAAATGATTTTATGGTTATCTGAAGTTGTACTTTAATATCTCCTCCTGGTGATATAGGCCTTCTTTAGCAAACAGTACAAGGAACTACTAAAAAAGTTCATGCTGATGCTTTTGGAATAGTCTGCCTTACTGATTTCATAAACCTTAATAAAATAAATAAATGGAAACTTTCAATTGCATTTAAACCATTCTTGTTCCTAATTAACCTGAAGTATGTGTTACTGTTCGTTTACAGAGGCTCTGAACCAGATGTTGAGTGAAACTTCTGTATGTAGCTTATATATCTATGTTAGTTTATTCCATGTGTAATACTTCAACTTATATTTGGCTGTTCCAGGTGCTCAGAGAACATAAGGCGTTCTCTGAAATGTAGAGCTCAGAGACACTCTGAACCCTTAGGCTCCTCTTTGTGTGATGATTTTTGATATCCTGACAACTGTTAGAGCAGAACTTGTGGAGAATGGAAGAAAATAGCACACCCAGAGATGTAATTTTGCTTCTCTGATTTAGAATGAAGCTACCTGATCTTCCCAGTGGTCCTGTGCATATATTGCCTTTATGTATGCTTTTACACACATAAAGCATGTGTACAGTTTTGCTATAGTACCAAATGTGTAGTGCATTCTTTTGTTGTATCTACCTTATAAAAATTAATACATGAAATACATGTATCCTGTATCAAAAAGGATACATGGAGCATCCTTTTTGATAACCTTCTGTATGTCTGTGTGAAAACATGACTTGATAAATGCAAATGGAAATTTCAGAGCTACCTTATCATAGATATATATTTATGATGGGGCTAAAGAAACTTTTACCCTTCTTGCAAGGTTGAAATACAGAACTGAGATTCATTGTTGCTGGATGCTGGCCTCACTTTTCAAGATATAAATCGAGAAATGATTTGCCTAAAGAAATGGACTCTTAGTCAACATTGGATTTTAGCCTCCCTTAGTACCATGAAAATAATTGGCATTTTACTTCCCTGAAAATTCAGAAACATTGCAGAATGTTTTGAGTGTTTTGTCAAATTAAGTTGAAAAATATTTTAAAGCAGGAAGTTGATTGAAGCTTACAAAAAAAGCCAACTTAAATTTTGAATATATGAAAATTTTATATTCTGAGCTTTTCAAGGTTTTCTACTCTGAAAGTCATTTTAAAAACTGAAATAATATTGAAAAAATATTTCACAAATTCACATTTCTGGCTTCAAAATCAGTATAAACAGATCAACATTTTACTCAGCTTTAAGAGGATTTGATTACATTTGAGCTAATGATGTAAAAGAGAAACAGTTGATCAGGAATTTATTACCCTGTATGTCTTCAAAAAAGAAAAATTATTTTAGGACCATTTCAGATTGTTTATGCGGGTCAGAAATTCTTTTTTAGTTTGATTGCATAACAACCAGAATATACAACTCTTCTTGGAAGTCATGAAAACAGTAGATATTCAACCATCTAATCCAAATATGTTAGGAGGCTTTCAAGGTAAATTTCTAAACATAAGATCAAAACTTAAGAGTAAAAAGTCAGTCATTATTGTGATCAGTCTGGACTAGAAGCTGGTTTAGTTGAAACCTGTCTGTAGTTTTCTTTTGTGCAACCATTCTTGTTTAAAAGTACAAAACCTGGGTATTTTGTATGTCTTTTGCTAAATCAGTCTCAGCTTCACATAGCCTGTGTGCTCCCTTTTGGGGTCATAAACAAAATTGTTGGATACTCATCAGATTGCTTTCCTACGTGAATTCAGTGGCACGTACTTTCTACTCTAGGACTAAAGCAGTGGAACTACAGCTGCGGATTGCACGTGAAATGTAACAGCATGAGGAATCAGGAAGAAGGGGAAGAATTAATTGTGTTTATCACTTCAGTTGAAGGAAGCGACTTAAGATTCCTAATCGAAATGGCCAAGCTGCCAACCTGCCTGTGCAGGGGAGGTGTATCTGCATGCCAGGGCAGAGGGGCACCGGGTGCCCAGAGGCCGGCGGGGCCGTGCCCTCCCCTTCCCAGCGGGCACAGTCCCACCGCGCCGAAGCTGAGGCAGCTCCCGAGGGCAGGGGGAGGTGAACCAGGGCCCTGGCACTTGCGGTGGTGCACTGGCTGCAATGTGGGCTCTGCTGCAGAAGCCATCCCCTTTGAAGCAGCTTCAGAGTGAAAGGTGGGTTTTGTTTCTTGCATGCAAAGCATGCATTAGGTGCAATCTAATCAGCAGGGGATCAGTCATTTCGTATACCGGAGTTTGATTACAATTGGCTAGTTCCGGCGCTGGTTAACCTGCTATTTGTATTTGCACAGTGCTTGATTTTATTTATAAGAATTTATTTAAAATCTAACAGATCCAAAAAGACACTGAAATTCAGACTTCTATTGCCAGTTTTCCCTGGATCTATATAACTCAAAATGGTTGGTTTTTTTAACCTCTCCAGTGAAATTCCAGGAAGTGAACAAAAATACATATATGTATTTTTTTTCTTTCAGAACACATGGGAACACAGCTTAACACATTTTACTAACAGCACGTGAAAACTAGGACTTACAAATGCACAAGTGTCAGTTTTTACTCAAAATTTTATTATTTCTGTGGGTTTGCTAGCAATATGAGTTTTTTTTCCCAATGAATATTTGATTATCCTTGTGATATTTGATTCCTGCTCCTTCCAGTTATGGTTTTTTTTTACACAGAATCTTTATGAAACAGCTAAACAGTGCAGTATAACTCTTTCAAAATATGCATTAAGAAAGAACACCTCTTCAGCAGGAAAGAGTAATTGGTATTTCTGTTTCTTACAGTGAAATGAGTTTAGTTTTAAAAGACAGTCAAGTTCAAACAAAATAGTGCTTAAATTAACCTGTAAGGCTGCCTGAACAGGAATATGGACTAGCTTTATTTCTTCCAAATACTCTAAAATTACAGTGTCCACATCTGGCCCACACTCACTGGACTTTTTTCTGCTTATTTTTAACAGATCAGTTTTTGAATGCTGAAGCTGATCAATCCCTGCTCTTGAGATAATGTTCCAGCCATCTATAGATAGCACACAATTAACCTGAGGGGAAAAAGGGGGAAAACCAGGAAGGAAATATGTGCAATACACAGAGCATCTCTCTACGTTCTGTATTCTGTGTCAATTTTAATGGGTCTGTAATTAGGTCACAGGACTGATTGATATCAGCACTTAGCTTCCTGGGTGACATCACCCTCTCCTTCATTCCCTAACAGGAATTAAGATGTTGACACATAGAAAATTCTACTTCCTGGACAGAGAGAAATAACTAATTAAACCAGTCGTAGACTTGACACTGGCTGAATTATTTACCAATATAACAATGAAATGGAGACTAACAGGAAGGAATAGCACAGGGAGCATGTGGAAAGAGCACAGATATGCTTGCAGCCCTTGTACGTGAAGGAGTTTAGTTTAAAGAAACAATGACAGGACTAGTCTGGGACAGGAACAATTCTGAGTAAAATGATGGTGCGTTTCAAATCCTTAGGCGGAAAAACTAAGGCAAAATACTGGCAAAATCTTTGAGATGAAGCAAGAAGACGACTATTATAATGCATGGCCAAATGCACAGAGATCTTGACATGAGAGGAGAGCAGTGAGTGCCCAAAGAGCATGCTATTCAAAGAGAGATTATCAGATATAAAGGAAAAAATAGATGGGTGCATTATACATATTTCTATACATAGAAAGCTCATAAATGCAGCAAGAGACACAGCTTAGAATGATGTTTCTTAATTCAAAACTAGCTGCCACATTTCAGACTGAACATACGAGGTTGTTTCTGTGTAAAACTGTACAACCCAGCAGTAACCTTTAACTCATCTTTATAAAATGTATTACAATTGAGTTGCTGTACGGTGCAGCTGAAAGAGCTTGATGCCATCATTAGTACTTTTTATTATTTTGTTGTCAGGGATCCTATCCCTTTTTTCAGACTTTCTTTTACTTTTTGGAGATACTATTTGCCTAACACTGATTTTAATTTATAAGATGGAATACTTAAAAACATGTCTTTTGAGATTTTAGGATTTTTGCTGTTAAAAGAATGAAAAACTGAGGAAGTCTATTTTTCTGATCTTGCATGTTAAGATATATTTGTGCTCGAGAGAGACTGCTGGCTGGTATAAGATGATCTTTACTTGAGAGAGGACTATGAGGAACCAGGTCAGACATGGCTGTAGGAACTCACACCTGGTCGTAGGAGCAGGCTGCAACAGCACAATAAATGCCTGGCTTTGAGAACAGAAGAAAAGAAATTTGTTAAGTTTTGTGATGGATGGTACTGGTGCAAGAGTTGAGCCTCAGAGATTTCTGTTACAATTGTAAGTTGGAACTTAGTTCATGTGTGCTACATGTAAAAGGTTTGTCATCTTTTTGATGTTCTTTACTGCAGATAGAGAGAATCCTCATGCATACATCTGCAGTAAGTAACAGTTGACTATTGCATATATGCTTTCAAATAAATTAGGAAAGGTGGTGGAAATAACATTTTGATGCTGTTTCACACAGGCTTTCATCTCATGTATCTATTTGCCATTTGTAATTTCTGAGCTTCATGAAATGCACTGACATTTTGTTTTAACAGCTGTGTTAGTTTTCAAGTTGTTTCTGTTGAGAGGTCTTAGTGTCAGGTTTGTTGTAGGAAATAGTAGAGATGTCCTATGAAATCCTGCTACAGTTCTGCTCCTGACAAAATGAAAATCAAATACATAGGTTTGATTTAGAGGCTCTAAGAATAGGCTTAATCCAAGTCTGCAAGCTCTAATCCAAAGTGATACAGAAGCTGTAATGAACAAAATGAATGGCTTACTGGCACCTGATCTGACAGGGAAAGAAGCAGAAATTAGATACAAAGTGTATATCAGAGATTTAAACAAGTGGCTGTATCCATTTGATTCTTAAGGCGGAAGTCATCAGAATATTTTTTTTCTCAAGTCTCTCCTTTCATGCTCACCTTTAAAATAAGACTGAATTCTGTGTTAGCCAGTGGCTCAATAACAGATCTGAATGTATCCATGTATCCTGAATGTATCGTGAGTTATAGTTTTCCTCAAGCAGAGGGAGGGAAAGCAGAAATGAATTTAAGTATACCCATGCTTCACAAAATAGTATCTTCTAAAATTGCATGTGTTTCTGAGCAATATGTTTGTCAAGAAACCGTTGGTATTATTAAAAAAAAAAAAACAAAAACGTAGTGGATACTAACAGCCCTTGGCAAATGATCTTATTGGTCATTACCAGAGGTTTTATCTTACTTGCTTCCAGAGTTAAAATTGTGAGCAGAAATTGAGTTGTGAGAAGACAGCTGCTGCCCAGAGTTTCCAGCCATACAGTAGTTTGAATGGATAAAGCAGAGATAAGCTTCAAACTTCATACAGTCTAATGAGATGAATATAAATATTTTGACATTTCTATTTTACATTATCTGTGAAGAGTTTGACTAATATGTCATCTTCACAAGAAGAGCTAGATAAGTGTCACCATTAGTTCAATTCCCATGGCTTTCAGTATACCGGATCACTTTACAAAAAAAAAAAAAAAAAACAACAAACAAAAAAAAAACAAAAACAAAAAAAACCCAAAAACAAACCCAAAAAACTCCCTGATGTTTTTCTCACATGTTTAAAACTTGTGGACGGGGAGATATCTCACTCTCCCTTCTCACCTTCCTTCACTCTTAAAGCACATGTGTGGGCTAATGGAGAAATCATTGATCTTTGACAACCACCAGTAAATATCTGCTGGTCTGCTCAGGCAAGGTTTTACTCTTCTGTTACAAACCTTTTTATTCAGGAGACCTGGTACCAGTATTTCAGAAATAAATGAGGCAATCTCTTATTTTCAGGTTCGTTGCAGACTCAGTGCAGGTGTTTCTTTGTCTATACGTGCTTCTCACTTTTTTAACCACCTTCTACAGCAGTGATTCCCAACCTTTCTTTAAAGGGATCTTCATTACCCTCTTCCTGAACTCCAGACTCCTCATCAGCCCCTCTTCCTTCCCCCTCTGTGAGGTCTCTTTCTGATACCCCATCCTCACTCACTTCTACTGACATTTCTTCACCGTGTCCTTGTTGCTGACTTTGGCCAATATTAGTGCAGCTCTCCAAAGTGCAAGTCCCAGCACAGAGTTTTAGCTCCTTAGCAGCTCTTAGCTTTTCTGGACTCACCTTGACTGACAGCACACTTTGCAATGGTTGGGACTGTTTCTTCATATTGATTTTTCTTTTTTTTTTCATGTAAGGGTAGGTTCTGAAGTAATCATATGGTCCCACAAGCTGTACTTCCATTAAGGTCTTGGACTACCTATATCTTAATTCGTCTCTCCTTGTTGCAAAGAAGATTTTCAAGTTAAAAAAAGTGCATGCCAAAATATTCACTGAATATTTAATCCCTTTTTTTAATTGAATGAAACCAGTGATCTATTCATGAACAGTTTGGTTTACATTTTTTGCAGATAGTTGCAGTGAGGAGCTTCTTATTTTCATTCATGTCAAACTTTTTCAGAATAAGTAGGGAATTTTAGTTCTTCATGTTTTAGTTCCTAAAATTCCTCGAGGAACCTGAATTGGGAGACTCTGTGTTCAGCCCTGCAATATTCTATGTGGCACCAGTGAAATAGTTCTTGGTATTTGGAAGGTAGAAACCAGTGACTCAATTGCATAAATTCTTGCCTCTCTTCTTAGTCCCACTGAATTCAACTGGACGTCGTTTCCAGAGGAGCAAGTGGATATACCAAAGTAATTGTTTTCAAAAGCAGGCTCATACATCATCCAAAATTTGAAAAAAAATGCATTATGCATAAAGGGTTTAATATTCTGTTCTGCCATTGATAGACGTGTAATTCCTATTAAAAAGATTTATGCTGAACATTTGCAGCTGATATGATCCTGTAGTATAAATCTGAATTGCTAAATTTCACAATAAATAATTATTCTTGAGATCTTTCCTAATGTGATGCAAAATTGTTTTTACCCTGGCTCTTTAGAGTAAATTAAAAAAAAAAAAAATTAATATAACTTACCAGTGGGTAAAGCACATGTGTTTTACACATCATCCAAGATGATTTATACATCATCTTACAATTGTGACTCTGTTTTAGGGGAAAGGTTCAGTGACAATATTTTTGGGGAGACAAACTAGTCTTAATTTTCAAAGGTAATAAGGGAGTGGGTTTATAAAGCAAAAAGCATGGATAATAACAACACATTACTAAAGGCTTTAAGAATAGACATACAGGATTTAATTGAGAAACAGAAGGTCACTGATGCAGATGAGGGTAGAATGTAAATATCCCCAAGCGAGCACCCACTCAGTGCTTTGTATGCATATAATTTTGCTGTAGAAACCTACCTATGTTGCTTCTGTAACCAAGCTAGCTTCTGTTTTTAACATAATTGACAGCTGCTAATTGACAGGTGACTGAACATTGCAGTTGAAACGTTTGAAGGAAAAAAAAAAAATCCATCCATCTCAGAAATCTTTCAGTAATATATTTATTACTGTTTACAAGTAACGTTCAAATAATGTTTTTAAAGTGACTATACATTATAGGTAAGGTTCTTGCCAGCAAGTGATGGTTGAGAAAGGAGGGTCATTTACATCCCCATTTGTTTTTGTTGTTCTTTTTTTTTCCTTAGTTTGAGAACTTGCAGCTTGTTAGTATTCCAGGCACAATGCAAAGTCCTTCTAGTTTCCACTCTCCCCACCCTGCAAATTGCAGAATGGTTTTTGGTTTAGAAGGGAACAGAGTTTCAAGGAAATATATTGTGATAAGTTTGTTTATATTAAATTAACTGTTTATGGAATGTTATTTATATAGGTAACTTCTAAGTGAAAAAAACAACAGGTTTATTGTACTGAAAACTTTTTGTTAGTATTTGTGTATTTCAGGAAGTTTTTCTTTATAAGGTCATTGATTTTGGAATTTGACATTAACTACGATGTTCCATGCAACTAGATTTGGCTTTTTTCTTTGTGTAAAATGCCAGGAGTGTCTGTTTTCATCTTTTTTTTTTTTTTTTTTTTTTTTTTAAAAAAAAGACAGGAACATCTATAAATTGTAATAAGAAAGTGATACGGAGTTAAATAATTACCTTACAGAGCACAAAACAAGTCAAATGAATTGAAGACCCTGCACTCAGCAGCACTGTTTCATTCTATCTCATCTGAGGTACTTTGGATTGCTTAAATTCTGGTATTTTGCTGTATTTACTGCAAAGTCAAGAAAAAGGGAAAATATACACGTACTAAGGAAAACGTCTGAAAGTTAAATCAGCTTAGTGAAATCACTTCTTAAAAATTCTGTATTACTCTATTATTGGAGTGCTTTCTGATTAACATGTAATGTCCAGGCTTCCATTTTCATGGTATATTTTGGAACAAAGTAACATTATCCTTCAACAAGGTATTCCTCAAGTGACCTGAAAATTCTGTGACATGATACTTTTTAATTGCCTACCTATTTTAAATTTTGATAGGTTACATGGTCAATGATCTACCTCTCAGAGAAGAACAAGTAATAATTTGGTCACAGTTGCGTAGTCTTCCAAATACTAACAGTGTTTCATTGTGTTTCTACTTAATAGAGGGACTTTAGCAGTTCGAGAGGAAGAAGGTTGAAGCTTTGAACGCTTATTATTCATCTTTGACATCTATGGTTTTCAAGCGGTGTTAAGGTTAAATGGGAGTTCATTTACACTCTATTTCATTTAGTAAGTGCTCTCATAATTAAATGCAGATCCATGTAATTTAGTGGTAGAAAGAGAAATTCATTAAGATTCCTGATTAGGAAAAAGTGTTAACAGAACTGCAAAGGTTATAGAAATTTAGCTCCTGCTTAAGGTAAATTAAGCACAAACCACATTCCTATAACATGAAGGAGATTGCTTAAACTATAACTGACAAGAAATTTAAAAATTTATTTTCATCATCTGTGTACACCAAAAGCAAAAGTAAACATACATTTATTAAATCAATATAGTTGATAAAATTCATACAGATTTCATGCCTTTTGTAATGTTTTGTTGTTGTTGTTGTTGTATTAGGCATAATGGTTAATATTATTGCAAATACTGATGAAACTGTCATGGACTTCAGGCTATTACAAATTTTATTTTTTAAAATAAAATTCCTACAGTGAACTGAATTAAAAGACATTTGCTTAGTATCTCTGGAAAAAACAGGTATCCTTTGGTTGGTTCTAGTGCCCAAATTGGTATTTCATCTAAACTATCACTTTCAGGAAGTTATAAAAAGCAAAGGGCCAGCAAGCTTTACCTTTGACTTCAGTGGAGCTAGAAGTTCACCATCATTTTTAGTAATATATGGATAGTATAATGATCTGATGATAAGGAAACATAGAGTCTCTGTTTACTCTCTTAAAGTTAAAAATGCTCATATTTAGTTTTGGTTTTTTTCTGTACTTTATGTACTTAAATACAGCTTCGTGAGAGCAACATGCTTTTCTCCTAACCCTTGAAAATATTTTCTTACCATTCCCATAGCATTTCTCTCATGATCACTTTCAAACATATTTTGAGAAACAATTAATTCCTAAAAGTATCTGATGCTTCCCCTGTAAGATGGAAAAGGATGTTGAAAATCTGTAATAGGATTCCACTTGAACTGCTATAAACTTACTCTGTTCAGTGATGTCAGTTTAAATCTAGGACACTTTTTTATGCTGTCCTTACATCTCAATTACTCTAAGCCTTCAGTTAACCGTTTTTCTTGGTCATTTTTACATTAGTTCAGTTTATAAGTTTTTCTTTCATACAAAACTGCTGTCAAGTATATGTGGTACTAATAGGTGTAGACTTTGAGCTCGGCTGAACAGTCTCAAATGACCTGTTCTGCAACACTGCGCCTGTGCCCATGAGTCTATGCATAGGTGCTTTTTGCCCTTTGTCTACTATGATGCAGATTTGGGGGGCAGGGAGGGGAAGAGGGAAGAGGGCAGTGGAGGTTAGACTAAGTGGACCTCTGGAGGTCCCTTCCAGTCTAAATGGTTCTGTGATTCTGTGGAGGTTGACCTCTGCACAGTAGCACTCTCTTAGGGTGTGCACGGTCTCAATTACATGGTGCTGGAGCACCTGACCAGCAGCGGAATATTTCCTCCTCCCTCTGCTGTGGGCTGGGCTGTGTCCAGGCCTGAACGTAATGGCACTGAAAAAATCTTGTCTAACTTTCTGTTCACCACTACTGTCTCCAAGATACCTTTCATTAGAACAGCCTTCCATTTCTTATTAAAACAAACAAACAAAACCCCCAAGCAAACCGCAGGTGAGGTCCAATTTGATTTCTGCACTTGATTTTTTTTTAGAAACCCACCAGATAATGGACAATCTTCCAAATCAAGGGCAGGAGATTTACCTCCCCCACATTCCAAACTTCTCTGTGTTGTTTGGGCTGTAAGGCACCTTCCAATTTAGATATGTGAATCTCATTAACATGCTCTTTATACTCTTTTTCAGATCACTAATGAGGAATTTAATTAAAACATGACCTAGCACTCATCCCAGCAGCATTCACCAGACACCTCCTTTTGACATGATACATTGCTGCTTTTCACTGATCCACGTTTTAAATACTATCCAGTTTTCAAAGCAGTGGTGAGCAGAGGTGGAATACCACTTTATTAGGGATAAGTCATTGAATCCTAAAAAAAAATGAAAAATAAAAAGATCTTCGCTGAAAGAAAATGAACAGAATTACATTCTGCCTCTCTTTGTGCAATAACCGTGTTAAATAAGCTACCAGAACCTATTACCTCGTAACTCAGGTTCAAAACAATAACATTCTATTTTTTGTATTAAGGAGATAAGAAATATTAAAGGCAAATATTAACTGACAAGGTCTTGTCATATTTTTCAAAGAATTATGTCATCAAGGCCTAAATTTACAGCTCTTCAGTCTGAAGAATATTATGTGGTAGCAGTGCTGGGGAAATTTGTATTGAAGAAGCAATGAAACATTGTTTCACTGGTTTGACCAGCTCCTCTAGTATTGTAATTAAGCTGCCTACTGTTCACATGTTGCTTCAGGAGTTCTCACTATGCAAGGAATTCCCTTCCTATATATATTTTTTTTTCACATCTGCTAGTGCCCAAATCTCCTTACTAGTCACAATAAAACTGTTCACATGTTGCTTCAGTTCAGGCTACTGTTCACATGTTGCTTCAGGAGTTCTCACTATGCAAGGAATTCCCTTCCTATAGATTTTTTTTTTTTTCACATCTGCTAGTGCCCAAATCTCCTTACTAGTCACAATAAAACATAAAGAGGATAAGGAGAAAGTGTAGTAGAAAGTGTAGAGTAGGGTCAACTAGGCAGGTTGCCCAGAGCTGTGTCCACTCAGGTTCTCCAAGGATGTCGATATTTCCACAACTTGTAACAGTGTTCAATCACACCTACAGTGAAACATTTTTTTTTTCTTACATTTAAATGTAACTTCTTGTATTTCAATTTGTGCTCATTGCCTGTTGGCCTGTCACTGGGCACTGCGGAGAAGAGCTAGGCTCTGTCTTCTTGATTGCCCTCCCCACCAGGATTTAGGTGCATTGACTACGTGAGTCTCCATTCAGCTATTGATGGGTGTCATTCAGGGCACCCTCAGTTGTCCACCTCCACACAGGGAGGATCTGTGTGTGACCGTGCCTCTGTTGGAGCAGCCACTCTAGGACACACTGGATAGTTCAAGCCTGCATTTTGGGAATTTAATTGATCCTGAAGTATCAGTATGAAAGATTTAATGAAATATTCAGAAACATAGTGCATAAAATTGATCAGAGTGTGCTTATCCTCTAATTACTATAGCTAACCATATATAATGAAGCATGAGGTATTTTTACCACTGCTGTGCATCATTAGAACATTTCTGATAAGTTTATTTTTTAACCTTCTGCAGTAGCCATGTTGATCATGTATTTTTTCTTTTGTATTCTGTCACATGCCAATGTCAGGGAATTTTAAAATTGGCTTTCAACAATCCTAATGAATGGGTGGACCTGTTGTACCATATCTCACTAGAGCTGTTCCTACTATGTGATCATAGAATCATAGAATCATTAAGATTGGAAAAGACCTCTAAGATCATCGAGTCCAACCGTCAACCCAACACCACCATGACCACTAAACCATGTCCCTAAGCGCCTCATCTACACGTCTTTTAAATACTTCCAGGGATGGTGACTCAACCACTTCCCTGGGCAGCCTGTTCCAAGGCCTGACCACTCTTTCCTAATGTCCAATCTAAACCTCCCTTGGTGCAACTTGAGGCCATTTCCTCTCGTCCTATCCTAAATCTCCCTTGAGGCCATTTCCTCTCGTCCTATCGTTAGTTACTTTGCAGAAGAGACCGACCCCTACCTCGCTACAACCTCCTTCCAGTAGAGCACAATGAGGTCTCCCCTCAGCTTCCTCTTCTCCAGGCTAAACAGTCCCAGTTCCCTCAGCCGCTCCTGATAAAATGTGTGATCCAGACCTTTCACCAGGTTCGTTGCCCTCCTCTGGACACGCTCCAACACCTCCATGTCCTTCTTGTAGTGAGGGGCCCAAAACTGAACACAGTATTCGAGGTGTGGCCTCACCAGTGCCGAGTACAGGGGCACGATCACCTCCCTGCTCCTGCTGGCCACACTATTTCTGATACAGGCCAGGATGCCGTTGGCCTTCTTCGCCACCTGAGCACACTGTCGGCTCATGTTCAGCCGGCTGTCAACCAGCACCCCCAGGTCCTTTTCCTCTGGGCAGCTTTCCAGCCACTTTTCCTCAAGCCTGTAGCGTTGCCTGGGGTTGTTGTGGCCGAAGTGCAGGACCCAGCACTTGGCCATGTTGAACCTCATACTGTTGGCCTCAGCCCATCGATCCAGCCTGTCCAGGTCCCTCTGCAGAGCCTTCCTACCCTCGAGCAGATCAACACTCCCACCCAACTTGGTGTCATCTGCAAACTTACTGAGGGAGCGCTCAATCCCCTCATCCAGATCATTGATAAAGATATTGAACAGGACTGACCCCAATACTGAGCCCTGGGGAACACCGCTCGTGACCGGCCGCCAACTGGATTTAACTCCATTGACCATAACTCTCTGGGCTTGGCCATCCAGCCAGTTTTTTACCCAGCGAAGAATGCACCTGTTTAAGCCGTGAGCCGCCAGCTTCTCTAGGAGAATGCTGTGGGAGACAGTGTCAAAGGCTTTGCTGAAGTCCAGGTAGACCACATCCACAGCCTTTCCCTCATCCACTAGGTGGGTCACCTTGTCATAGAAGGAGATCAGGTTGGTCAAGCAGGACCTGCCTTCCATGAACCCATGCTGGCTGGGCCTGATCACCTAGTTGCCCCAGAAATGCCTTGTGAGCACCCTCAAGACGAACCGCTCCATAATCTTCCCCGGCACCAAGGTCAGCCTGGCCGGCCTGTAGTTCCCCGGATCCTCCTTCCAGCCCTTCTTGTAGATAGGCGTCACATTGGCAAGCCTCTCATCATCCAGGACCTCCCCTGTTAACCAGGACTGCTGGTAAATGATGGAGAGTGGCTTGGCAAGCTCCTCTGCCAACTCCCTCAGTACCCTCGGATGGATCCCATCCAATCCCATAGACTTGTGAGTGTCCAGGTGGCATAGCAGGTCGTTAACTTTTTCCTCTTGGATTATAGGGGGTTTATCCTGCTCAGCAATCCTGTCTCCCAGCTCAGAGGGCTGAGTACCCTGAGGATAACTGCTCTGACTACTAAAGACTGAGGCAAAGAAGGCATTAAGTACCTCAGCCTTATCCTCATCCTTGGTGGCAACGTTCCCCCCCTCGCATCCAATAGAGGGTGGAGATTCTCCTTGGCTCTCTTTTTGTCATTAATATACTTGTAAAAACATTTTTTGTTGTCTCTCACGACAGTGGCCAGGTTGAGTTCAAGCTGGGCTTTTGTCTTTCTAATTTCCACTCTGCATGATCTAACGAGATCCCTGTACTCCTCTTGAGTTGCCTTCCCCTTCTTCCACAAGTGATAAACTCTCCTTTTCTTCCTGAGTCCCAGCAAGAGCTCCCCATTCAGCCAGGCCAGTCATCTTCCCCGCCCGTTCTTCTCATGGCACGTGGGGATAGCCTGCTCTTGCACCTTTAAGGCTTCCTTCTTGAAGAACGTCCAACCTTCCTGGACCCCTTTGCCCTTCAGGACTGTCTCCCAAGGGACCCTCTCAACCAGTGTCCTGAGCAGGCCAAAGTCCACCCTCCAGAAGTCCATGGTAGCGGTTTTGCTGGCCCCCTTCCTTACTTCACTAAGTATTGAGAATTCTATCATTTCATGGTTGGTAAGCCCAAGCCGGCCTCCGACCACCACATCTCCCACCAGTCCTTCTCTGTTTGTGAACAGCAGGTGAAGCAAGGCACCTCCTCTGGTAGGCTTGCTTACCAGCTGCATCAGGAAGTTATCTTCCACACAAAGTTATCTTCAACACACACCAGGAACCTCCTCTCTGCTGTGCTGTATTTCCAGCAGGCGTCCGGAAAGTTGAAGTCCCCCACGAGAACAAGGGCTAGTGACTGTGAGACTTCTGGCAGCCTCTTGTAGAATGCTTCGTCTGCCTCCTCATCCTGGTTAGGTGGTCTATAACAGACTCCCAGCAGGATATCTGCCTTGTTGGCCTTCCCCCTCATCCTTATCCACAAGCACTCGACCTCATCATCACTATCATTGAGCTCTAGACAGTCAAAGCACCCCCTGACATACAGGGCTACCCCACTGCCTCTCCTTCCTCACCTGTCCCTTCTGAAGAGCTTATAGCCATCCATTGCAGCACTCCAATCGTGAGACTCATCCCACCATGTTTCCATGATGGCGACTAAGTCATAGCTACCCCACTGCACAATGGCTTCCAGCTCCTCCTGTTTGCCGCCCATGCTGCGTGCATTGGTGTAGATGCACTTGAGCTGGGCTGCCGATTTCTCTCCCGACACTGGCGTGCCGCCCCTAGGCTCTTCTCTAGTGAGCCTGGTTTTATCCCCTTCCCCCTTTGAACCTAGTTTAAAGCCCTCTCGATGAGCCCCGCCAACTCATACGCGAGAATCCTTTTCCCCCTGTGAGACAGCTGAACTCCGTCCATCACCAGCAGGCCTGGTGCCGTGTAAACCTCCCCGTGGTCAAAGAAGCCAAAATTTCACCGATGGCACCAGCCCCTGAGCCACATGTTGATCCGAAGAGTTTTCCTATTCCCTTCAATATTCTTCCCTGCCACTGAAAGGATTGAGGAAAACACTACCTGTGCTTCTGATCCTTCCATCAATTGCCCCAGTGCCCTTGACTTAAGCAGGAATTATATAATTAAGGGTGAGTTTAGGCAGTTATATTTGGATAACAGGTTGTTAACAAACAGTCATTTGGACTACTGGAATGATAAGGTTGGCATTGACTACTGAGGCACACTGCAGAAATAGGAGATACAAAGCTGAATATCAAGACATACTTCCCCAAAACAAGGGCTGCTATAGTATGTTTAAGGGAAATAGTTGAAGCCCTTCTACTTGGGAGGTAGAACAAGTGGACAGACAACCTGTTTTATGGTACTTTTCAAGCTCTTCAATTACATTTTCAGAACTTGAATTTTATGGTGTATTAGAAGCCTGTTTTATTAACATTATCACCTAAAATACACAAAAATTCCTATGCAAAGATGATAAAGTGGCATGATAAAGCATCCTTTTAGGAGCAAGACATATTTGGAACATTTACAGGAACATGAATGATAACATTTCATGAATGCTATTTAAGAGATGCACTTGAACATCAGCTAGAGCACCAGCTTGCTCTCCTTTAATGAATAAAATTGTATAGTAGAAAAGTAATTGAAATGCGTCAATGTGAAAACTATTTAGCTCTTTACATGTCTCATCCCATTTCAGTTTCCTTCAGCTATTCTTTCCAGCTGCAGTCTGTATTTTGGAGCTGTTAGTCCCTTTCATTCTAATACAAAAGTTGAATCATTTTACTTTTTTCTTTTTTTTTCTTTTTTTTTTTTTTACCTTTAACATCTCACTTAAGGTTTTGAGATTCATCTTTCCATCCTTCTGTTAAATAAAACTTTTTTAGAAGATACTCTTCTGGCATCATTCTTCAGGAAACCTGTTGTGATGTGTGATGAGACTAGAATTAAATCTGGATTCTCCACTTGTGGGGAAGCAAATTTCCTGAGATTATAGAAGTTTGGCCAGCTTCGTAGCTGCAGAAGATCAAGGTCAGTCTTTGAGTCCAAGGAATAATACTCCAAAATCTTTAAAATGCTTGAATTAATTAATCCCTCCTCAAAAAATCTTGTATTGTGTATTAGTATTATTTTACAATTCACCTGAGGTTAAGGCCTCTGTTTAAAAATAACGATCTCAGTTTGAAATATCAGAGGAATGACTTTTCCTTTTTGCTAAGCACCCCAAAAGCTACGTACTTTGAGAGTGATTATGAATGTCAGTTTTAAAAACTAGGTGGATCTTCCTCAAATTAGGCAGTAAGAGTAGAAATTCTTTGGTTTTAGTTCAAGTAATTTATTTGAGACAAAAAAGTTTTTGTGTTAACAAATGTATTTAGAAATTTTGTGATTTTTGCTTCTTCATCCTGGGTCTAAAATAAGTAGGTCACTGTCTCCACTATAATGTCATAATAAGACAAATAATAAGACAAAGTTAGCGTAATATATTCTTTAGTGACATAACCCACCAACCTGGGTTGAGGCACAAGATATTTATTTCAAGTCAACAGCAGTACTGGTGTCGGGCTTACTGTATTTATGTTTTTGATTTCCTCTGCCAAAAATGTTTGAAATACATAATTACCCAGAGTTTTATTTCACGGGTTTTTTTCTAGATGCGCTTCAAATAATCAGCATATTTGTTCTAATTGTATGTGTGCTTGTTCTAAGAACTAATTTTATCTTTAGTATTTCACTTATGTGTGTAATACTGTGCCATATTTGCATCACATGATACTTAGTGAATGGTAGATGAGGAGATGGGAAACACTGGCTCAGTTATGTTTATCGTCTGCAGTGTATAAGCTCTATTGCATCTCATGAAAATCTCCTTAAAATGTCAGTTCAAATGTACCATAACATTGGCTGATAATTGTGTTAGCAAAAACACAGATAAAAAGAGAAAATGAGGTTCACGTACAGATTCTTCATAATTTTGAGATATATTTATGTGGAAAAGTATCTAATAGAAACAAGAGGACTTTGCCATCTATCATAAACACAGTGTTGTGCTCTTCACCAAATACGTAGTGGACTAACCGAGGTGAACTTTCTTTAGGAAGGCTGAGAAGGTCAGGTCACATTCCTGCACAAGCAAAGTGCTGCAACTGCTACCAATCTTTTCCCTCTCACACTCTAATAGACACAATGATAACTCTTGAAGTGGGTCTTCCCAGTGGTCATTTGTGATGTTCGCTGGGCTTTCACACACTTCATCTTTATTGATAAGTAATATAGTAAAGATCTATAGCTTATTATATATTTTGGTTTTGATAAAAAAGATTATGCTGGGGTTAAGATGGCAACTTGATCATTTTTCTTTCAGGAAAATATTAAATGAGAGATTAGTAAATTTCAGTGCTGAACTTCCATTCAAACTAGGCTATATCTGTTGACAACAGGTTTCTTGGTTTTGGTTTTGTTTTTTTTTTTTAAAGTAACTCTACAGGTGAATTATTACTGTCTGTACAACTTTTCCCACCTCAGGCACAGTTCCTGTTCTACTGCTCTTACAGCAATAAATGTTGCAAACCATTGCTGAGGACAGAACTACCTGATTCGAAAAACATTCCATTCTGGATGAATAAGCTAAATTTAAAGGAGTTATGTGCTGATTTTGTGTAACATCTAAGATGGTGGCACATTTTAAGGCTGGGTAATGAAATGGGGCCAAATGGTATAAACTGGTGTGGCAGAATCATTACTGAGTCAACAGTATTAGTTTGTATAAGGATTTCATGCCTGATTTTCTTTCTTTCTTGGTGCTTTATGATCTGTAAGATGGAACAAAAGTAAATATTGAAGAAACATATATGAGAAGCTGGATATCATTCCTACTGTAATTTTAGGAGTCATCTCAATGGATATTGTATCTGACAAAACATTACAGCAATTAATCAGCAAATTCCTTAGGCATGTGCATTAATAAAAGTATGTGATTTGTCCTGTTTATTTCATATCTTCACATGTCACAGGTTTCAAAATAATTTTAGGACTTGGTTTATAAACAATATAGGTAAATAATAGAATTAGTAATGCTGTTAGTAAATAGTTAACCAAATCTAAAAGTTAAAACTGAATCTTATTAATCAGTAACCCTAAGATATGGCCCACTTCTCTTTCTGTTGCTAGGTGGGGTTATAGGCAATATTTTTCTCTTCCAAATCTAGTGGTTTTCAATGTTACTATACGTTTTCATCTGAAATGTGTGGCTCATTGACAGTCTGCACTGAAATCTGTTTTCACCATATCTGCAGTACTATTTTGTTAACCCAGCTTTTACATGCTGTGGCTAAAAGAAGGTTACATTTCCATTAAATAGAAAAAATATTTTACCATTCCCTCCTGCTAACCGCCTGCCCAAACCTCTCTTTTTAAAAATTTGTTTTTACTGGAGATTAGACCTAGAAAATGTGTGAAAGAGTAACTGTCTGCCTTAGCAATGAGCACAGTGAATGTGTGTAGGTAGTAAATTAGTTGGAGGTAAAGAATTTCTCTTGATCATTCAGATACTGAAATTGTATTGAAAAGTCATTCACCAATAATTTGCCACTCAAATTAAGACAAAGGATGTATTCTGTTAGCTGGTATAGCCTCATTTACTTCTCTACTATCACACCTTTTCAGCTTGTGTCAACTCTTCACGTACGATGTATGAGATGGCACAAAGAGCTATAGTAGCTAAGATAGAGAAGAGTCAGATGGCACACCCTTATTTTGAAATGGGTGCAGTTTGCCTTACATTACCTTGGTATGATACCAGTTATTTCCAAGTGGCCTGAATTTTCAGCGTGGATGTTCTTCATCACGTTTTGAAAGATGTAAAAAAACCTAAAGAAATAATCAGCAATGTTTTGAGAATTATTTTAAAATCAACTTTGACATCCTAGAGAAGATTGATTTTTTGTGACTATTAGATTGATATGTGAATGATTTACCTAGGAATTACTAACAAATGATCCTTGGTTACCTAAGTATATACAAAATCCTCTTACAGCAAAATTAAGTTAAACTGTCAGAAGGCTTTACTACATTATTTGGTCTACTTAGACAAACAAAAAAGAAAATAATAAAATTATAAAGGTACAACCAGCTCTTGAGCATCCTAGTAGGCCTTGTACATCCATTTTAATATTTTGACCTATTTCAAGAGGTTGGATGATACTGTTTCAGGTAATATATATGTAACAATTTAAGTAACAAATATCCCAGATACAGGACCACTAGGTTGAATATGAGCTGTGCAAATATTTGGATGTCATGTTTTGAGATCCCGGTTTCATTTGCACACTTCTTTGTGCTTAAAATATTGTCTTCTGCTTATTATTGTGATGGGGTCTTATTTTGCAGCTGATAGAGAAAACATTGTGTGTCATAATCATAATGTGGAGCTCTCACTTTCGTGTTAGCTTGACTGAAATCTGAATACAGTCACGACATGCTCGCGGAGTAGCGCCTATTTTCTTCCTAATGTATGCCTGATGTTTGTCAAATTAATCATCACAGATAATCAGATAATTGAATTACTCTTATTTCTGTGACTTCCAAACAGTAGTGTGCAAACTAAGCAAGCATATTTTAATGATGTATTTTAAATGCAATTTAATATTGAACTTATTTACATAAGCAAAGTATTTGATAATATTGGGAGACTGTAAGAAATTTAGAAATATTTTTTTTTTATTTTATGTAAACAAGCTTGGCTGGATTAGCATGGAGTGGACTGTACTACATGCAATACAGCCAGAACGATCTGCATTGTTCACCTACTTGGCCTTTAGTCCTTAATGATTTATTTTTGTATCTTAACAATGATGACCTTTTCCACATGACCTCTGTGGAAGCTGTTGGAATGTGATTTAAAAATAAAATCAAACTTCTCTAGGTGTGCTGTTTGCTTTCTTTCAATGGGTAAGTTCTTTAGTGACCACTTTTTTATTTGGTCTAGTGCTGTGCGAGACAACTTTTTAAAACTTGTTCTTTCCTTTTTAAAGTATAAACTTTGTGTGGACTTGCTTGCCTTTTCATTATGATTGTAGTTCATTTTTATCATCAAACTTGTATACGATTACTGCGACAGTAATGTTTGAGTCACACACATACCAATAATAATTAACTAATAATTAACTAAATCTCACAAATATGAGCTGGAGTAAGGAAGCCTATTAAACCCTTTCTGCATTTGCAAAATAGAGGCACAGGTAGGACAGGGGTGTGGTAAAATACCAGACAAGTTGTCCAAACCACTTTGGACCCTGAGATCAGTGGCTTTCTGCCCAAGTGAATGGTCTCTACTTGAAAACACTGTGTCTAAGTTGTAACATTTTTATGCTGTGACTTAATATGCATACGTGTTGTAAATATACACAGAAGATAGATGTATATGTATGTATGTCCATGTATACACATATGTAGAAATATATAGTGGGTATGTCAAATGTAGTGATAAAAATTTAGCAGAACTGAGAACTAAGTTCAGGTCTGTTAAGTCCTCACCTAGAGACACTTGTTCTCATTATCCCCAAGCCCATGATCTCCTCCATACAAAGTAATTTTATTTACCTAGAGCAAGTACCCTACCCCATTAACTGCAACTGCTATTAATTTCAGTGTTACTCTGCTTCAGTATCTTTTTGCCCTAGTGCCAACCTATGCCCAGAGCACATTAATTTAATTGGTGTAATACTTGAAATTCCGTCTCAGTGTTGGGGCTCTTCTGTGCTTCTGAGGCTGGGGACTCCCACCACCAGGAGTGGTTCTAGCAGCTGAGTGACATATTTAATATTTTGAAGTTTGTTAACTATCAATTTGAACCTTTTGAGAGCTTACTCTCCTTAGTGAGATGATAGGTTTATTCTCTGAAAATTTTAGAACACCTTAAGAGTTGTGATTGAAAAACAAAGTATGAGTGGAAAATGAGTCTTGCTTGCCTTAGTATCATTGTTATCATGGAATCATAGAATCGTTAAGGTTGGAAAAGACCTCTAAGATCATCGAGTCCAACCGTCAACCCAACACACCATGCCCACTACACCATGTCCCTAAGCGCCTCATCTACACGTCTTTTGAATACTTCCAGGGATGGTGACTCCACCACTTCCCTGGGCAGCTTGTTCCAAGGCCTGATCACTCTTTCAGTAAAGAAATTTCTCCTAATGTCTCCTAATGTCTCCTAATGTTGGTTTGGAATTGTTTATGAAAATTATATTTGACCCTGAAATACAGATTTTTGTAAGAATTCATATAATCTTACAGTTATGTTTCCATCAGTTTCAGCACAGCAAGTTAAAAGAGTGACATGGAGTACTCCTGAGATTATGCCTGTGATATGTAGTTTTTATTTCCTCATGTAGACATCATTCAGTTCATAATTACCTTTCTGGGACATACCAACTCTTGACAGTCAGTCTTGCCACTTGTCTAATGTTTTATTCCCCAGAAATCTTCCTCGCAGCTGATAGGTTTTTTTTTTTAAAGTATGGGGCTGCATAATTCAGTGTGTTTATCTATGATTTCAAAAATTGTCTATTTGTGTTTTAAAAGTTTTGTAATATTTATGCCAACTTACAAAAAGGCTGGGATATACTGAATTTTTTAAAATTATAGAAATAAATGACATTACTTAAAAAATGGACCAGGAATATTCATTTGATCACTGCTGCTGAGTTTCTTGTACTATAAGCAGCTATGTCCTTCAGTCTGCTTTTCTGAGCAAGGTTAGAGATAATCAGCAGGAATGAATAATTTTATGGATATAAAAAGTATTGAATTATCAGCTGATAAAACAACTGCATTTTGTGCATGTGTCTACCCAAATTATAGGCAGTACATGTCACCACATAATTTTAAAATTATGAAAGCATTCCTCAAGAGCTGCTCTAGAGTTATTAATTACTCTGTATCCATATTAGTGTTTGTTAAACAGAGTTTTCTTGGTTTGGTTTTTTTTTTTTAGTATTCAAAAGAATGCAAATATGAACTGTTAATTAAAATTGTTACTTTCTCATTATTATATGATATTAGAATGCTATAGTACCAATCAATTATTTCTGGTTGTCTAAAACAATAATAGTTTAGAGTAGTATCTATAAACTGAAAATAAAATTTTGTAAGCTATGTTGTTCATTTTAATGATGGTCATCAATACTTTCAAAACTGTATGATGAGGACTTACATAGGTACTCAGGGACATTAAACAGATGAAGACTCGGTGTATATAAATTAAATTTTAAAGCTGTTAATTAAAACTGAACCTAAACCATTATACAGAGAGACTGCAGTCTAAGATATTATATGAGTAAAATGTATTTGTGGAGAACTGAATCTAACTTTCCTGTGGTGTTTCATTTGAAAACTGGTTTTCGTTTTGCTTGCTTCAATGGAAGATACTAAGTTATTTTAACAGGGTTTTGTGAATGACTTGAACAACTATTTTCATCAGTAAATTGCAAACTTTTTCTATGGCATTTCGTATCATTCTTGGGGGAAACTATGAGCATCCCTAGGGAAGAATATTCCTACTTTGGCAAGAGAAAAAGTCCATAATACACAAGATGGCACTGTTTCACTTGTGACAGTGTCTCATTTTCACAGGTAACTGAAAAATGTGATATGAGAGTGCAGAAGGTTTTATATTTTTGTATAATTGAAAATAAGATATTTGCATAGTTGAATAGTTTTGTTTATTACAGACAAACCAAAGCATAACTATACAGATGCAAGACTACATAACTGTGCCTCCAAAGTCACTGTTGACAAAATTGAATGGATCAGAAACTGGAAACTAGATCTGAGCTAAAATTCAGTGTGACTTACTCTTTTGCTTCTAAGAATTCGAGAGAATTTGGAATTTAGCTTTCAAATGTAGTTTTTCCTTGAATCTTCTCAGAGCTCCTCTGACATACATAATAAGCATACCTTCTAGGTTTCCATGCTTTGCTTTTAAGGGCAGCTTGTTAAGAGCAAAAGGTATGTGCTGAAAGTGCATGGGAATTTCCTGTAGTGTAGACGACTTCATTTTTTAATTAGCTCTTAAAGTCTAATGTAGATTTTAACTTGTCATTGAAAAAAATTTCATCATAAAAAGTATGCAGAATATTTTCAAAGATTGTTTTCTACCACAGATATTTCCAGCCTTAGGAAATATTCATATGTTCAGCATTTGTGAAAACCCAGCTACATCTATTAATGTGCCAAACTATGATATAGGAAGATAATTTTAAATATTTCTTAATATTTCACCAGGATTTGTTAAATAAATTGTCAGTGTTTATATATTATATTATTCTTCTCAGCGACTGAGTAGAAAATCTGCAAGCCATTGACCAAATTAGATGCAGTCATTGCAGTAACCTTTCAGCATTTTCAGTTTCAGATGTCTAAATTTGAGTACATATGTACTGATAATTTGGTAGTCCTTGATCTGCTCTTTGAGATGATAAAATTCCTTAGCTGGAATTGACATAGGAAGGTGTGATTAACTCTTGCATCCTTGTTTTAAAATTCTAAAGTTTAAAACCATATATATATAAAAAAAATATTGTATAGGAAAACATATTCAGAGGAAGGACCATAGAAAAGGAAGGCTTGGGGTTCCATTTGTTGTTTATTGTAATAGTAACTGTTACTTCTAGCTTAAGGATGAAATTTTTTGTTCTGAAGAAAATGTCAGAATTCAGTCTCTCCAATCTTAGATAAATTTTGTCAAGGTAGATGTCAGCTTACTTTTCACAGATTTGAGCTCCATTTAAAGACATACAGAAGTTAGTCAATGAAGGCACCATTCTTATAGATTTTATATGGCTTAAATATGTTCCCTCTGAAATTTACAAGTTCAAATATGTTCACTCTGAAATTCCACCTGTTAGTCATTTGCAAAGTATTGGTGACAGTGTGTTTGAAGCAGGTCTGTCTTTAACAACTGTCACTCTTTGTTTTGCATCACTGAGCGATTTCAACGTTGTTTGCTCTTAGAGAAGAATAAACTGGAAGATGTGTTCTGGAAGCACATGTCCCCATGTTTTCCAGCTGTTATATGGTACTTCATTGGACCAGATTAGAAGTAGGTCCCATGAAATGCATATATTGTGGTTATAGGAACCATAGTGCTTATAGTTTCACTCTGTGATCTGCTTCTATTCCACTTTCTAATGTAGCCAGTATCTGTAGCTATTGCTATTGTATCCTCCAAGCAGGGAAGCTTAGAATTTAATTAAGAATCTAGCATGCAGTCTGAAAAATGAAGTCGCCTGACTATGGAAAGCTGACTGTTTATTTCCCTTTTATAACGTTTGTGAATTTTCATTGGCCTGAACATTCACATTTTTTTCCTGCCATAACCATGTTATTGCTGAATTGCTATAGAAAATGGTTCTGGTTTACAGACTTCAAAGGACTTTATAATCATAATGTACATGTAATTTGTAATAGTTTTATTCCTGTTTCCTGGATACAGGTGTTCGAGTATGAAAAGACATTGTGCTTTGACCAAAAAGCCAGTTACTGGTTTTGGTAAAAGGCCCACTTGTGGTAACTACATTTTATAGACCTTGACCATGTACTGATGATAGGGGACATTCTGCAAATGTATTGTAATAAAAAGGACCAAGTTTTTCTGGGTTTTGGTTATGTATTTATCCATTTCATATTAATATCTAAAAGGCTTATGTTCTTCTTCATGCTGACCTCTTTGCAGTGATTAATTTTATTTTGATACTACTGCTTGATAACAAAAGCAGTTGAGATCTTCAACTAGAGATGCATATGTCTGTGCTACAGTAGAAGTGACCCTCTTTGATGTTATCACTCAGTGAAGGTTTTTATCAAGAACAGCAACAAATAACTCCAGGTAATCTTCTGCATTAAGTAAAATGGTAAACAAATCTTAGATACGTTGTCTAGATCCTAATTTCAAATAAAAAGATTACAATATTTGTTAATTTTATTTTGTTTGTAAATATTGGTTGTATTTTGCTGACTTCAGAGCATAATTTTGGTATAATTTTGAAACTAGTAAGTTCATACTGTAAGTGATAATCATTCATTTGCTAGAGAATATTAACATCTTTTACATTTTTTATTTTGAATTTCTGCTGTCACTACCACACAATGAAAATTTCAAGGGGTCTTTGGGTGGATTTTTTTTGGTTGGTTGGTTTGGCATTTTTACCTTTTAGTGGACACTAGGACTAGAATGGTCACTGTAAAATAAACAGTGATTCTAATTTTGCTGTGATGTTGCATCCAGTTGGGATTCGACATATTTTAAAGAACCAAATCTCTGAAATGTTTCTGTCTTCACATTATCATTATTGTGAGGAACGCAAATAGTGCTTGATAAATGTTTACAATCTTATACTTTTTTCCTAAAACACCTTAAGTTTTTTTCCTGAACTTGTTCAAGAGTTTGTATAAAAAATTGGAATTTACATTTACTTTTGATCTTGCTTTAAAGTGCATTATCAAGTAACAAAAGGCAATTCTTCAATAAATGAAATAAGCTTGGAAGGATACCAGCAGTAGAGCCAGTGTATTAGCACTTGCCATTTTCAGAACTCGTGTGAATAGAAACATAATGAAGAAACTGAAGCATTAGCTGCCTTAAAACATCCACGTAAGACTGGAGTGCATTTTAAGTGCTGGTAGTCACATAACAACATAACATTGCCTATTAGTGAGGAATTTATGCTTTTGTTTTTAAAAATAAACTATCTATTAATCATTATAATGTTTTCAATTAATTTCAGTTAACCAACAATAGATACTAGACCAGAAATCAGAAGCAGTATGAGCTGGGAATCATGCATAAATACCAACAAGACAACAGGAACCTCATTTCCAGTGGGATTATCTTTCTTTGTTTAGATAGCTCTGATACTCCAAGGAAGAGTCAGATCCACTCTCCATGTTCAGTTCTGCTGAAGATGCACAGTGCAGTGCACTCTCTGCTTTTACACTCAGGATTAACCAGTTAATGAGATAAAGATAGGAGTTTTATTTCCTGATTCAATTAGCAAGATGAATTTCACATTTCTATTATTATTTTACTTTTGTGGAATAGAGCATTTTCACCATGCAAGTCTAAATGTTGTGTTTTCCCCATTTCTATTACTAATTGTGGTCATTTTATGTTGCTTTGAGCTGGGGGGTTGGACTTGATGAGGTTCCTTCCAACCTGCATTGTTTTATGATTTTCTGCATCTAGCGATTGTATGAAAATCATGTCCTGCTTTCCAGACTGATAGAAGTGTGAAACTGATAGAAGTGACTTATTTTGTAATTTTTCCATTAATGGGTTGTTGAGGATACTATTTATGGTAATGACTGACAAGTTATTTCCTGACAGTTACTGGCCAGCTTGACTTTGGAACATCAGGTACTCTTGCTGATCACGCACTGCTGTGGTACAGTGTCATTTTGGTGTGTTTAAAGCCACGGAGCCTATAAATTGAAACAATCTCCTAGGCCTTATGGTGCTATGACTAAGTTAATTTCTTATCAAATTCAGGACAACTTTGCAGGACAAAGCATGCTTTGCTTGTCAATTTTTTCTTGGAGGTGGTATTGGAAAGATCTTGCAGAAATTCTGCAACAATTCTAAAGATGAAAGGAAAGTATGGATTTAAAGGAAGAAAAGATTGAAGTTCAAAGGAAAGGGTTACTAAGAGGACTTTTTTTCCACTTTCTTTTGCTTCCTCCCAGTCATACTGACAGTTCTTGCAATTCCTTAACTTCTTTCTTCCAACTGAATACTACCAATACCAAAGTAGAAGGAAAGAGTAAAAGGGACTGATGCTTCTCTCCGTAAGTGCAGGATTCCAAACACTCCTGCTGTTTCAGAGCTACAAGACTCAGTTCCCATCAGATTAATCCATTCAGTGATGGCTTCACACAGAATCATGGTTCGGGGTTTTGAGGAACAAACATGAAATTATTGCATGACCTGAGAAAGGATATTCTTTTTATTCAGGCACTTTTGACCACCTCCATTTCTCTCACTTTTGATGAGATTCCAACAGAATTATTACTAAAATTCTGATTGAAGAGGGATAAAGCTCCCAGAGTTTGATAGGACAGTAATGGATATCACTTAATTGGAGTTTTGCAGCCTAGCAGGGTGATGTTCTTTCTCTAGTCCTCTAGAACATTCTTTATAACTACAAAGACAATAAATAGGAACTAGGTATCTAATTGCTGTGCTTTCACAAGTGTCCCTTACCATTACCACAAAATTTGATTCAAATGACTGATCAAGATGTTTTTAAGTGCCCATCGAATTTTACTGAAATTTTACAATCCCTGGCATGCTAGGCATGTCTGTTTATGAAGAAAGCCCAAAGGTATTTAGAACATCTGTGAAAACATAAGTAGATCGTAAAACATCATCTTTTTCTAGAGTCTTATATTTATTCTTTTATTAGTGGGTAGAGACGGGGAAGATGCTTCACTTCTGTCCTCCCAAAAAATGTAAGCATCACAGCGCATACATCTCTTGTATGGTGTATCCTTTGCCTACTTAGCCCATGCTCTTTTCCTGCAGATATGAAAGTTTTACTTTTACTATGAGGTATTGTCTGTCTGTCCAAAGTCACTGCTATAGGTTCTTCACTTGGGTTTTGATTGCACTGAGAAATTGTCTTGGGAAGCTGGAGGTGGTGTCTTCAGAAGATTGATTCCAGCCTTCTCCCTTCCACGAAGGTGCCCAGAGAACCACACAGGGGTGTTGGAAGTATTTGTACAGAGTACAGGGACATCAAACTTGAAATCTTGTATCCATGTTTTCCCTTCTCCTTCAATTCCTGGTAAATTGTATGAAATTAGTGGTTTTTGTTAAATTTGTTTCATTCTGTAAGAAATATACTTACACAGACTGTATTGTCTTTATTAGCCTCGGCTGTAAGGAGATATTAAATACTTGCAATATGTGAAAGTAGGACATGAAGAGTTTTCAAGTTTGGCAAATCTTAATAGCGTTTTCTTTCTTTCACTATAACTCTATTCATCATCATAGAAGTAGTTTAGGTGCTAGAATAGAGATGTTCTTAAACTATCTATTAACATACATTTATAAAAAATTCTAAGTGATGGTAAAATCTTTTGTAACTTCTCTGCAGTTTGCATGAAAACCTTTTAATGCACATTTGCACAAGGTCACCAATAACTTAGAATACCTTTTAGTATTGGATTTATGTGAAAATAACTGAAAATCTTTTTGCAATTTCAAAGGTCTTAAATATGATGCTTTACTGTCACGTACTTCATCAATATTTTATGTAAAGTGAGGATGAAAAGCACATTTTAACAAATCAAAGACTTCAAAAATATTGTATAGCTTCCTTTCTTTTTCTGAAAGGATTTTTTTACACAGAAAGGTGAATAAGGAAGGAGCTCAATATAAAGAAAAGTCACATTGATACTGTGATGCACAGTAAGATCCTATTAGCAAAGGTAAAATACCTTGTGAGGCAGTTGCCAAACAGACTATCTATACTTGAAAGGCTGGCTAGCTCCATGTCGCTCCAACATGGGCTTTGGGGCTGGTCCACGAGGGTGGGGAAGCTGGGGTCGACCCCCACCCAGGCTGGGCAGGGCCATCACCAGTTGGGCACCATCCCACAGCACCTGAGCTGGCTGAGCAGAGCAGGGTTAGTGGCAGGTCCCACTGACAGTCAAGCAGTCAGCAATCCAGCAAAAGGTGAGGTAACAAGTCAGGTCTGAGGTTAGTCTGGGAAGTCCCAATGACAGTGCAGGAACAGCCAGGAGCAGGACTGGGAAGATGTGTACCTCCAGCATAGCTCAGGCCAGGTCTGGGTGTCCCTGGACCTATGTGCATGGGTGGGGGTCCCAGGTGAGGCTGGTCGGGGCAATTCAGGCGTATTGGTGCCTGCAGGGCTCTGGAAATAGGTAGCTGCCCCGATTGTGATGCAAAGTTTTAGTCCTCTGATGGAGACTGCAGTTTCACTCAGATCTCCATGGCAAGTGGATGATGGGGAAATGTAAGCCAATCACACAGATCAGGTTGGCATATTCAGCTTTAGATTTACAGGTATAATTTAATCACAGGATGTGAACTGACATAGCTTTATGGATCACAAGACGGCAATGAAGGCACAGGTTACTGCTGGCATCAGACTGTTCTACGTTCAGCAGGATACTGCTTTCTGACATTATTCATATAATTTCATGGGAGAAAGCCTATCATCGCAGGAGATCCCATTTCAGCAATCATCTTTTAAAAATCAGATTTGTGATTTGGACAGGAGAGGTGGAAGAAAATGGACAGTAAAATACACTTCAGTCCTCTCAGATGGTGTTGGATTCATGCTTATTACATTGTGTAGGATTTTTTTTTGCCAAAGATAGCTGAGGTGATCATATCCCCTAGGATCACAATCTAATCCTGTTATGTCAATACAAGTTTAAAGAAATGCCATTGATGAAAGTTTTCCTGATCTCAGTTAGATTGGCATAAATTTCTTTGATAATCAGAATCCCTATATTGATGGAAATTGAATAGCTTGCCTTTAGACCTCAGCAAGAACAGACTTTGACTGGTACATCAGAAGTCAGTGCTCTTGCTTTTATTGAAATATTCAGCAAAATGTTATAAAGCTTTTGAAAATGTTTATTTTTATGCCAGTTAACTGTGTCAGATCACTAACATGCATTCTGTTAATGATTTAGAAGGAACCAGAAGTCTGAAGTGGTTTGAAGTAATTTTGTGGGTAATTTGTTGATAAAAAGCCCTTCTTTATTTTGATGTTTGAACTTTAATCTTTTTGGACATCTTTGACCATAATTACTAAACACAGTGAGAGTGGGGAAAGTGTACTTCTGGTTTCTGGAATTATAATTTAGTATCTTTTGGTCATTCTTTTTTTAATTTTGTTGAAAACCAGTGCAACTGAATCAACACATCTCCTGAATAGGCAGTCATGTTGCTAAATTTGTTAGTAAAATTTTATTTTCATTGCTTTTTCCTTATATTGCCCCCTGCAGACTAATGGAGGTGCAAGATAGATATGAATTCCTCTATTTCTACTATGCAGTTATTGATGTTGTTGTTGTCTTGGGACATACAGCAATGGAGACAGATTTTTCTATATGGGTTAACCTTATGAAGAAGAATATAGCCTGCTTCAGTTATATCTTCTAGGCTTTATCTTTTGGGCTTCATGGCTTCCCAGCGTATTTTCTTGAGCACCACAATTCACTGCAGCACAGTGACAGGGGAGAACAAAATATATACGGAAAGAAGGTTCAGCTGTTCAACTATTATTTATGGTGATGACTTCCATCTCATGAGTACTATTTATGACACAGTTTGATTGTCATAGTTTCTATGGTTTCATAGAAATTTACATGTTGCAACTCATGCAAGAAGTGTACTCTATAAAACAGTGCCAAGGATTAGCTACAGAAATAATTCTTAACCTATGGCAGAGTCCTTGAGGTATGCAGATTTGGAGATAGATAGTCTCTATAAATATCACTGGGGAAGAAGGAATGGAGGAAATCCGACTTTCAGTGGGCGTATTCAATAGATACTTCAGAAAACATAGAAACAACATTCTTGGAGTTCCTGCTTTTCTATGGGTTATTCTGTCTGGGCTAAATTCATATTGCTGAGCTAAGTGCTCCTAATAGTTATGAAATTCCATTAAAGATTTCATTATTATCAAAGGAGTCAATTATGGCAAAAAAATATAATTTAGCATTCTACAGTTGTACTGAATATAAATCATGTTTCAGGATTTTTACTTTTGTAATATATTGTAAATTGAAAAGCATACAGACAATTAATGTGTGATACTCCTTTTAAGAAACAAAAATTTAGGTGTATTTTCTTGTGCCAGGTATTTTAGGCATTAGGGCTTATAAGAAAAACACGATTAATCAAATGGATAGTAACACTTTCATCTTTCCTTGTTATTTTTGTCAGAATAGAATGTCATTTATTGGTGTGACTTCTGCAGTGCAGACCCCTGTTTCAATCGCTATATTCAGGTCCTGTAGTTGTTATTGAGAATTCAATAGATAAACTAAGCAGAAAAAAATGTATCAGAATCCTTCTAAGTGGATTTCAGAGCGTTTTTTGTAATGCTTAATCTTTTCATATTCTGTTTACCTTTGGTAAATAACTGGCCTTTAAAAAAAAAGATAAATCATTCATTCTAACTGAAAGAACAATAATAAACGCACCTTAGAAAAACGATGTCTGAATTTTGTTGTTTCTTGTAATTCTTTCTGACTCTCTTAATATAACAGTGACTGATGGTCAAATTTGCAAGAGTTTATTTAAACGTGATTAAACCAGCTAAACTAGTCCATTGAATGGAGATTCAGTTGCTCTGCAATTTTATCATTTAACATGCCAAATTCTTTGTGTTTATTTAATATGATTTTTCAGGTTGTCAGTGTACATCTAATGGTAATGCCATATGAAGTTTAGGGGATCATTTGTGGGAGACTACATTAATTGTTTTTGTTAATAATTCCTTCACTTCCAATTGCTGATGGCTAATTTGTTGGAGTTTCTGCTATTTGACAATTGAGTTGGCTAATTATTTTTTTATCCATCATATAAATTGTGTGGTAAATTACTATTCCTTGTTTGGAGAGCTTCTTGAGCAGATTTCTTAGGACAATGCTTGGGATTTCAAATTTCATTTTCTACGAATGTCTGCCATGATTAATACTAAATTTTCTTGTCTATATAAACATTGTTAATGATGCACAGTTTTGCAATGTAATAGCAACATGAGTTGTAAGATGATATCTGGGAAATTATACTAGCAGACCATTTTTTTAAAGGCTGTGATTGGTACAGGGCTTTGTCAAATTCTCAAAACTTTCAGAATAAGGGTTGCTGCATGCAACCACAATTTTGCAGCCTTCTGTAGATATCTTCTGAGCCATGAGCGTATGCTTTTTGATCCATCCCCTCACATTCTTAATCAGTGTCTTTGGCGTGGAAAAGATCCACAAGACAACTATTGCTAGTCAATATTATGAATAAACTGGAAGATAATAGGAAGAATCAGATGTTCTTTATGGGGAGGAGCATTATTAGTCCATTCTAATACATACAAGAATTTTCATTCTGGCAAAAGAAAGATCTTTCTTCCGGCATTTCCTCAAACTCATGCAGGGGCCACTGATACACGTGACTTGTACAGGGCTTCAGTGGGGTGGCTTCTTGTTTCCAACTGTTTATTTGCACTAAGGGAAACTAAACATAGATATCTTTTCTAGGTGAAGAATTATAGTTGCCACAGCAAGGCTATGTAAGTGGAGAGTGAAAGTAATCCTGTGGATGGGCAGGGAGCTAGCAATAACAAAATCTTTCCATTAAGAAAAGGCTCAAAATATTTAAAAATTCAAAAAGTCGTAGTCAAAGGCAACTGCAGTGGTGTTTCCTTTTTTTCAGGAAAGGAAAGCACTGCACTAGATCTGTGACTCAACACAAGCCAGTGATTGGAAGCATCCTTAGAGTTTGGCTTTCATAATTGGGCAATGCAGGGCTATGTATCTAAAGTGGAGAGGGCAGGCACGTGCCTAACATGTGGTAATAAATGGACTGATAGTCCATTCCCTCACATCTGGAATTACCAAAGAATCAGTAAATGTAGTTGAATTATTTTGTACTTTATCAAGTTATTTGATGGAGCTCATATCAGAGCATGGTGTGGTGTGCTGGGGACAATCTTACTGAAGTGGTATTATTCAGGATATGTAAGGATATCTGCTAATAGTGAAATTAAGCAAAACAACTGTGGTCTGCTCTGGAGTGGAGAACAAAGTCAGCAAGCATGATAGAACCCTGGTAGACAGGGTTCATTTTTAATTTGATATTCTTATCCATCTTGGAAGTAGACTGCTAATGTCTAAAGCCTATTGTGAATCAGCGTTCCTTTTTCAAACTGGAAAATACCTGTAAAGTTACTCTATTTCAGGAAGAAGCTCTTAGTAGCAATGAATAATACCATTTGAATTTTCATAATAGTGATATCAGAAGAATATCATAGCTCCACTAAGTGTCAAAAGATTGTTAAACTTATTTGAAAAACATTATGATAGGTTTAGTGTTTTAGAAACTTAAACTACACTTACAGGTGTGAAGGGGGTTCTGGTGATGCATTCCCCTGCTTCTCCTGGGCCGCTCGTTGATCTCAGAAATCCCCATGAAACCTCATTCTTGGTGTACTGAGTCTGATGGTTGAACACTCCTTGACCATATCAGAAACTCTGCATGGCTGAGGCTGGGAACGTACTCCTGCTGCCTGGCCCAGGCACCATCTTATCTGAGTTGTAGCTTGATTGCAACAACACTGAAACCTTCAGAATTTTGGTCATTACTGCCTTGGACTGTGGCCAAGATGGAAATTTACAGATGACTAAAGTCCATCATCTTGAGCACCTATAAATGGTGGTCCTAAGTGAGACCCTTTGAGCTCTCCTGGACCACAGCAGGTTGCATCCAGCATCTCCCTCTGAGTGAAACACTCTTCAGAGTTTGCAAACTCTCGAGTTTGCAATATTTGGAGGACCGTCACCGGCTGGCACAGGACCTGGGCTGCAATACTCTTCGAGGCTCAACCCTTTGCCTGTTGAGAAATGCCATTTTATGTGAGTATTTCACTGAGCTCGAGGGGGATTTTTAACAGGTATATCTTTGTATATTTATCCATCTTCGCATCCATGTGCGTGTGTGTGTGTTTATTGATGGAAGTACCTGCTAGCAAATATAGTCTGCTAAAATCTTATGATTTTTCTTAAGGTTATGAATGAACCTTAGACTGCTGCTAAACACATAATCTTTAGACATATACCGTTGCCCAAGTCTGAGACTAAGATTAGATCCAGCTGGGTCTTCTCTGAACCTCATGACTCAACGGGAGGATGTCCCTTAACATTTTCGTTCTCAGACTCTGTATAAATCATCCCAACTCAATTCTAACATGATAACCTGGTTTCAGCTGGGATAGAGTTAATTTTCTTGCTAATAGCTGGTAGTGCTGTGTTTTGGATTTAGTATGAGAATAATGTTGATAACATGCTGATGTTTTAGTTGTTGCTAAGTAGTGTTTACACCAGTCAAGGACTCCTCGGCTTCCCATGCTCTTTTCCTTTGTATGCTTCATCCGTGTAGTAAGTGACAGAGTAAACCTTGCCATCGAGCTCTGCTAAGTCGTGCTTTTATAGATTTCTATTAAAATCACTTTCTGCTAATAACTTTGACAGTGATTCTTTGAGCGGCCTCTAAACCATTTATTCACAACAGGGGTAGAAGAGAGGAACAGTGGAATAGCATGAATGAGCAGAAGAGAGATGCAAAGATGTGATTCCTGCTGCAGTCAGTTTCTCACAAAGAAATGCAGAATAAGGGTAGTTAGAAGCTTTGTTAAAAGCTACAGTGGCTGGATGCAAATTTTATGGAGTTTAGTAGCCCCCGGATGTAAAAGTAATAGTACTTTTGGATACTCCACTCCTTTACAACTGTGGTTCTAATTAAACACTGTAACAGCATTTGCCTACATCTAGAGCATAAATGTGAAAATAGTGGTAGAGTCGTATGCCTAACAACATAAAATTGCTTAGCAGAAAAAAAGAAAAAAAAAAGAAGCGTCTGGCTCTTTTTGAGATTGGATTGGGCCTTCTGTAAATGTTACATTTTGTGGGAGAAAGGGAAGGCATTTGATTTTGTATGTATGGCTGTTTATAGGTAGGAGCTAATACATGTACTTTGTTGGTCAAGTGTTATTTATTCCAGCCATTAAAAAAAAATTGTTTGAATTTGATCTACAGGAGTCAGAGGATATGGTGTTGTCCTCTTTAAAGGAATTGAACAGGAGATAAATAGTTACAATTTGCCTAAATGAAAAACCACTTCATAACAATTTTTTTTTTGTTTTATGTACTTAAAGACACACACACATATGTACACACACAAAAAAATTCTTGATTAGATGTTAGCCAACTGAATATAACCTGGTGATACTGTTTTGCTCTTTCTATGTAATTGACAAGGTGTAATAAAACCAAGATGCTTTCATCTTCAGATGTAAAGGTTGTTGTTTTTTTTCTAAATGCCTTTTTAAAGTCTTGTATATTTCCCTTTTTAACAACATAAAGACAAATCCCACAGCCCTGTTTTCCTACCATCCTCAGAAGAAAGAAAATCTCCCTCCCAGCAAAATGCCAGATAATATCTTGGTGTTTATAAGGTGTAGGAGTGGAGGAGAAAAGAGTTATATTGTGGTTACAGAAGTTAGTTTTGTCTTATTTGGTGCATAATGAGAACATTGTCATCATTCTGCTTGACTAGCACATTTTTAGTGCTGCCTTGGGCTGTCAGTGGGTAAATGTGACCTTCTAGTTTTTCTTTTTGACCTTAAAATACATTGTTGAATCCAATATAAACTTCAGTGTCTTTGCACCTCTTTGGGGAAAAAAAAAAAAGGAAATTCTTTCGCCTCCTCTTAATCATTTATTTTTGTAGAACTTTTTTGAATATGATAACAATGTGGTAAGAAATTTTGAATTTTATTCTCATCATATTAGGAAGAACAAAACATTAAAGGTAGGCTTTTTGTAAGGGGGGCAGAATATTTGGCTCTTCCAAACAGCAAAGCAAGTTAATGTGGCCTCAGTCATAAGAACCGCTCACACTCAAGCTTCACTCCTTCATCTGTGAAGTTGGGGGGTTTGCCTGAGAGGGATTTATAGAGCTTCAGAGGAGTGTGCAGATGTTGCAAGCAGCAGTACTTTCCACAGTTTTTGACCAAGTCTGCAGAGCTGACACTGTCCCAGTAATAAGCATAGTTAGGAGTGTTGCCAGGCAATGGAAGAAGGCCGTATATAAGCCCAAAGAAAGAAAGGAAGACCACCTGAAGGCAGCTTCCTCAGCCCGTGGTCCCCCTTCCTCCGCTCTGGGTTTCCTTAAACCTTTAAGTCCTTTTCTTTAAAAAGCGCTGAGGAAAACTGAGCTCTGTAATCTGTCAGCTCTACATCCAATATTAAGTTTGCATTTGAGATTCCTCTTCACATATATTTTTCTTATATAGAATAGTTTTATCTTGAAATGTGAATGGGATTCTCTTATTCTTCAGAAAGAATAGTGTATGGATGTGTGCATATCCTTTAAAGCTAGAGCTTGCACTAAGAAACATAAGAGTTAAGTTCAAACCAGGTGCCTGTTTTCACCATCTGTATTAAACATCAAAAATCTATTGCCTTCTTTGAGACATTAGAAAACAGATCAGTGATCTGAGCTCATCATTTTGCTTACTAACAGATAAGGTGGCAAAAGGCCAACAGCAGAAAGACTGGGATTTCAGCAAGGGAAGGCAATGTCAGCCCTCCTGGAAGGCCCCCAGAGGGAGACCAGGGAGTGTATCGAATTAGTGTGTTTCCCTTCTCTTCCTCTTGCCAGCTGCTGACCCCAGTGTGCCGGCTCTGCAGGGAGTCCTCTCTGGGAAAGCAGGTGCTTCCACAAGGGCAAGCATCAGAAAGGGTCTACCTAAGTGACAGCAAGACCAAAGGAGTCTCACAGAAGTTAAAAACCAGTAGTAAACATTTGTCTTTATTTTCTTGCCAACAGTGAGAGCAGTATTTGTCTCCTGTAAGAGTTGTTTAATCAAAACTATTTGCGGCTCTGTGCGTTGTATTGTCTTTACATTTATTTGAATGTAACTGCTGTCAGTGTCAGTAGGGCTTAGTGTGAAACCTATTGCTTGCAAGAGTTGTTCTATTAAAGTTACCTTCTTTGACTTGTCAGAGTAAGGACTATCATTTGCTTTTCAGAATCAAATAGAGTAAGAATTTGGGATAAGTTCTGAATCTCAGTCTTCAATACATAGCCACTTATCAATGAGACAATCAATATGTGGTGCCCACAAAATGTTTTGGAAACTCTTTCCTTGATCACTTCTGAGGTAGGACTTGCAAAACCTGGATCAGGTCTTGGGAATAAAACACACTTCAGTTTCGCTTATAAAAGAGCAGCTGAACAATGGCTGTAAAAATGATCCTGTAGACAGTGTTGAACAGAAAAAGGAAGAAAATAATTAAAATTAACCTCTGTAATCTCCTTCCAAAATAATGATGGCAAACTGAACCTGTTTATATTCTGACAGATTTCAGTGCTTAGAGAGACCATTTAATAAATTATGCATTTAATTCACTTAACATTCACTTAACACCTGGTCATGCAGGAAGAAAAAGATTGTTGCTTCTAGTTTGATTCAGACATTTTGCATATTAAAACGTATTTGATGTTCACTGTTAAATAAACTAAAGTAGCCTTCTCCAGTATTTCGCACAGGTTAAGTTTCAGCTCTCCCCAAAGATAGCAGAAACAGGCTTAGTCCAGTGAAGAAGTGTCTGTGCAAGCAGAAGCATCACAGCTTCCACATGCTGTTTTTTATGGTCCGATACTTATCTTCTGGCAGTGGTACTTCTGTGTATTAGTTGTGTCTAAGTGTACTGGGTATTTTCCTCACAATTAATACATCAAATGGGGCATTTCTAACAACCTCAGGACTAGAAAAATCAGAAGAAAATAGCAAGAGGATGGAAGAATATTTTTGTAATTTTTCAGACTCGGATACTTAGAAAATTCTATTAATTTCTTTGAACTCTTTCCAAAATCACATTATTCAGGCATAATCTGTGGTTTTCAGTACCTTTGAGAAAAAAATTGTGGTAAGGGAACAGAGATTTAAATTGTACATGGTAGATTTGCTGAACTCTGCTACCCTCTTGAGAAAGAATGTGGCAGTTGTCTGGTGTTGATCTCAGGAGTGTTTGGGAGCAAAAAATGATATAAATTTATTCTTCATTTTCTCATGTTTGAGGTTTTGTATGCAGATGTACATTTACTGGACAAGATAATTTAGGAAGGAGCTATAGGGATTTTAGCCTCCAACTTCTATCTCAGAGCTGAACACTGGCAGCCCATTTATTCCCAACACAGTTCAGCAGCCTTCTCTAAATCCTCAATCCCAGCTGTCATATGTAGTTGGTCTCCTCAGCTGCACCATGACTGTCTTAAAGCATAGGGGATGCATCTTTATCATGTGAAGGGGAGAATTTTTTGCTCAACATTTTACATCACTGAGTGGCACAGATCAGTGTGCTTTGCTATTTCATTTACTGAATGTGCATGTAGCAACTTAGATAGGCATCCTTGTATTTTTATACAATAAATTCATAAGGATTAAAAGCCACTTCCTAATTTAGTGACATGAAATAACCTGCAAGGCTATCAGCTACGTTTTGTTTGACTTTTGGTTGTTTTTTTTTTTTTTACTCAGCTAAAAATCAAAAGTTATCAGACAGAGATAGCAAGAAAAGCTTAAGTTAAATTGATTCTGGATAGTACCCGAGGAACACTAAAGCCCCAGCTTTCCTCCAGGAGGGGAAAAACATTTGCCTGCAGAATTCTGTTCTTTAACAGGAGCCTGGCACTGTTGAAATACAGAGGACATTTACCCAAAATAACAGAAAGTTAGTGCTTGGTTATACTTTAAGAAAACTGTAAAGTCTAAGTCAACATTTCTGCAGCCGTTTGTCTTGGGAGGTTCTGAGCAGTCTCTGCTAAAAACCAGACAGCTGGCAGCTAGTGAGCTAGCCAAGGGATTGACAGGACAGGCTTTCTTTAGGTTTGCTTTTTGACCTTTGGGCATTTGCTTCACCTTCCTGTGCTCCTCTGTCTTCTTGTTCCCTATGTACCAAATAGAACAGGCGAAGCTTCATAGGCTGGAGGAGTCTTGTTCAAATGCAGGTACACAGAGGACTGTAAAGATGATACCTTGTGGAACTTGGGATCGTGTACATATCACAACAGATGTGTTCAATGTCAGTGGGTATTTGGCACCTCTGCAAATTGCGAGATTTGTGTAAATATCTAATTGTGTTAATCAGTTTTGGCCATGATAGCCAGGAATGGAATATCAATTCCACTGGAGTTTGTGTCAGAAATAACATTGACTTAAATAATGCTATAATTTTGGCTGTAATTCCTTGGCATCCTCCTGCTTTCCTAAACTCTCTCATTTGCTCTCCTCTTCAAATTCCTAATCTTCAGGATGTTAAGAAGCTGTAGGAAGCAGATCTGCTCTTCATGGCTTACTCCAGAACGTAAGGCTGGACTAGTCAGACATGAGCATAGAGAAGTTTATGTGCTCAAGTCATTACATCTGAATTTGATCCTTCTTTCAAGGCATGCACTCCGCAACTGAATGCAACTCCTTTCATTGAGCCTTGGCAACCTAGCAGAAGGAGAGGCTGTTAGCAAGTGTGAACTCTGTGTTTGGGATCAGGGGACTTAAAGGCCTGCCAGCTGGCTTCTCCAATTATCTGAAGTTTTCTTATGTCCCTCTAGACCTCTGGATAATTGGGATTATATGCTGTATTGTTTTCTTTAACTTTGAATTAGTGCTGTTTAGCTGAGCTTCTGTGCTTTGATAGTCATTGGTCTTTTGTTTTTATTTTTTGATGTCTCCACCAGTGCAATATTTAGCCACAACTTAGGCAGATTTTACAGTTTCTATAAGTAAGCCTATAAGTAGTATGAGCATTAGATAATGCATTGGTTTTTGATGAAATTAATGCATAAAAGATGGACATTATTCTGTTTGGATTTATTTCTAAAATCATATTTACTTTGGCTGCACTTTACTTTTGGTTGTTTCCAAGGGAGTATCTGCTAGGCTGTTAGAAATTGCTTCATAAGACGAAAGTGGGAATAGCAATTACATTGTGCTATCAAAATCCTTTTCAAACAAAACCCTTCCTTTGTCATGTTATTAACTAACTGATCAAACCCGAAGATCCTGTGCACTGTTATTTAGCAGTTTTTTTGACATAGAACACAATCCGAATCAATCCAGTGTAGTATAATTAAAAACAGCACACTCAAGTCTTTTTCCAAACTACCATGTGTTTACTGCTGTTACATTAGCAGCAGTTTTTGCTTTGAGATGATGTATTTATTATACTTTTTCCTCACCACTTCCTACATTTCCAAGATAGCAGAAGAGAGAGTGTACAGGAATTTGGGAGAGGAAGAGAAGGAATAAACTTACATTAGGAATGTTAGGAAGCAAACTGGGCTTGTTCGGTAGAGATTGACATCTGATATATGACGGAGGCCCATTGGTTTTATCACACCTCTGCAATGTGTGCAATATTACGACATTTGGACCCTCATCCTTTTACAATGTATTTCTCTTTGGCACATTTCAGAAAAATGAGAAAGTAGTGGCCGCCATAATTTTTAAACAGGGAAGTACAGCATTAGAAGGACTGTGTTACTTTGGCAAGAACTTAATTTTTCTATTTTTCTTTTTTTTTTCTTTTTTTCTTCATCCTGAAATCACTGTCCAGCAAGATTTCCCTTTCTGCTTGGGTCAGAACAGTTTAGTTAAAGCACTCTGCAGGGTTTATGGAGATTTTATCATATCTTTTCTCTTTTCCACCTAAATGGGAAAGTTTGAATCCTACTGTCATTGCTTGTATGAAGCTAGACACTGCAGTGATAGACAGCCCTTGTGCTGTCTAGGGAACCAGGGCTGCTAATAACTTCTCACTTGTCTACAAACATAAAAGCCAGCTACCATCTGGTACTTAGGAATATATAACAACCACCTTTATATGTGCTGAGAGGTAATTAGCCTGCCCTCTATTGCTTTTTCACATTAATAATAATAATAAATGTTCAGCCACTAGATTGGTACAATGAAAAACTATAGGGTTTAAAGGGCCCTAAAAAGTCATCTAGTATCGCTGTGTTTTCTGTTCTTAAAAAAAAGGCTGGCACAGAACAGTTATGAAAGGTAAAGACATTTCATATCATAAAAATCAAAGTTGAATCTATCAAAAGAAATCTCACAAGCCACTGAACAGTTAGTATTAGAAACCCACACCATTCTCCCAACTGATGGTGTAAATCTCAACATATAGAATAAACCGAATACAACAAAATGGGCCTGAAAGTATTTATTCCTGCAAGACACAGACAATCAAGAAGTTAAGAAATCTGAAGCTAAAATGTGAAAGAGTATCAAGAAAATAAATTACAGGAAGGGACTAATGTGTCTTAAGAAGTGCTGGAATAAAATAGAACTGTGGCTAAAATCCAAGTACGTATTGTACTTTTTTTTTAAGGTTTGAGTTTCTCTAACAACTGAGCCTGTACGTAGGAATATGTAAGCCAGCACTCTTCTTGAGATGTCCGCCATGTATCACCATTTGGATTTGGCTGCTTTGTGTTTTGCAGGCAGAAATTGGCCTATAGGATTTGAATAGGGAGAAGAGAAACCCTGATAGTTCAGTCAGTAGTGCTTTTGTAGCTATAGTCCATATTTTCATACATAATTTCTTTCAAAATTGGTACATACAATCTTTATTATGTGGAACAATTATAATTTTAAAATTACTGCGTATCCTACCTTTAAATATCATTTAATTGACTGAAGATTGAATTGAATTCTACTGCAAAAATGACAGAACTCTTTGTATTAAAAATATTTTTCTTTCTGTTACTACACAGAGTATAGTTTCTTGACTTCAGTAAATTTCATTTCAGCTTCTTACATCTTTTCTTACACCATTTGCATTAACTTCAGGAGCCTAGGGAAGAAAGACTCTATAAAGTGAATTCTGGATCAAAATATGTTTTACCTAAATGTAGCATTTATACATATGGAGATTTCAATTTTGCAATTTCTACATTCAAAGTGTGAACATATTTTGAAAACAGATGTGCAATTCATAAAATTTATCCTAACTGTATATGTTAATTGCATTGTTTGGTTGCCTACTTAAATTTGTATAAAACTGTGTTCTCAACTTCATATGATGGCTCTTTTTAAAAATTGTGCCATGTATTCTTGGAACAAAAATATGTTGGACTAGGATATTTTTATAGCAGTTTTCTTCAAACAGGAGAAGACAAACTGACTCCCACTTAGAAATGCTTATTTCATCTCTGTACTGACAGTTGGTCTTTTTCCCTGCCTTAAGGCTAAGATTAAATTTTGCCTTACTACACTGACACAGGACAAACCAAGGGAAACCCAGAGTCTGCTCTGATTCTGTAATTGTTATGTAGACTGAGTAGTCAGATGTAGACTATTCCCCTTGCTCATGCTTTTAGGCAGAAACATATGTAAAAAGAAGCACAGGCCTCCTCTTTCTCATATGACTGAAAAATTTCATCTGTAATGAAGCAGAACATGAAGTAACACCAGCTAAAATTAAAGGTATTCAGAACAGGAGCCCATGAGAAACTTGAGATGACATGTCTCTCAAGAGTGTTTTGAAAGTTGTTAAACTGCTAGTATTAATTTTTTGAACAAAGCTGAATACTTAAAAGATAGGAGAATATAAAAAGGGATAAAGCTTTAGGATCTGTAAAGACAAGTTAGCCTGATGTAGATCCCAGGAAATAATTTATGTGTCATACTACAGTTTAGAAAATGCTGTATGCAATTGGTGTGAACCCACCATAGTTGTATAGAATTAAGTCTTCACAAACAAGACTTTCTGCTAACTGTGTCAAACATCTGATTAATACATGTGTGTGAGTTGATACTCAAATTCTCTAAATTATTTGTTTTACCAGCAATATTGTGGTTCAAGCAACCTTGTTTTATATAGAGTTATTGTCTCATATTAGGCAGATTCAAAAATGAAATAGTAAAAGCTTTTCATTAAAGGCGTGCCTTCAGGACTACCTGAGGGAAAGAAAAAAATTTACCTAGGAATCAAGGCAACTTTATAACTTTTATTAGAAGTTTAAATAATTAAGGTTTGTCCATAATCTTTTATTGGTAGTTTGCAGGTCGAACAAATACTGGGACAGTATGCAGGTGAAATATATATTGGTTATATAGTAAATTATGAGGAAGGCAAGACACAGCTTATAGAGTGAGCCTCTAATCTATCTTCTAATGAAAGTAGAGCAATTCAACAGAAGGAATTTTAATACTGCAAAATTAAGTTCTTTCACGATCCAGTTTTCCCTTATGATGGCAGACCTTTTTCTGAAAATACTCTCTCAGGAAACTGCTAATGAATCATCACAGAAAATTGCCTCAAAAAGAATTTTCACTACTCCACTATGGCAAAAAAGACTGAATTGACCCTTGAATGTGTAGGAATGGGACCAAAGAAAAGAAAAGAGAAAGTGATCTTATGTCTATGCATGCCTAGAAAGGCCACTATTAAAATACTGTGTATAGCTCAGATGGTTTTGTTGCCAAAAAGATGTGAAGAGAGCTACGCAGCACTTCTAAAAAGAAAGCAAAAGAATTATCCACGATGAGAAAAGTAAGTCTTCTGAAAAGAGAGTTGAAGAGTTCAATTTATTTTAGCATGATCTTTAGATATAGGTACAATATTGATAGAAAAGATAGCTGAAAATTAGGGTTTTTTCAGCCTTGGTGACATAAGTTTAATAATATGCTTAATTTAAAGTTGTCAATTTTACTAACATACGCATTCTAGCTGTCAGGATAATTAATGAAGCTCAATTAATAAAGGTAGGAAAAATAGAAAGCATATTACTACTGTAAAGATGAAATATGTCTCAAAAAGAGAAGTTTTAATCCAGTTTTTTTGTGTTTTGTTGGTTTGGGTTTTTTTCCCCTGTTTTGTTTGTTTGTTTGTTTGTTTTTCTTTTTTGGTTGTGGTTTTTTTTCCTGTGTTTTTCCTTTTTATTTCTGAAAAGGCTTGTCAGATTGAATGGTGCAGATGGTTAGATTGGGTAGTGCTGGTTATCCTTCTAGCCTTAGAACTTCCCAATATCTGAGTTACCCTAATCATTCTTCAAAAGCCCAGGTGAAAACAGGATCACTCCATTCTGCCTCCACATGCTCATCAAAACACTTCCAACTCTCATTAGGTAAGAACACCATAATCACATGTCAAGACTCCAGGGCTTTAGCCAGTTATTTGCTGGGTTCAGGGAGGATTAGTTTCCAAAGCACAACCAATGAAAGACACTTTTTCTGATCATGGATACATATTTTCCCCAAGACTTTCTCTGGTTTATCTTGGACTGAATAGCAGACGTGGAATAGGATTGGTCCACTACTCTGAAGTGGCACAGAAAATCCTCTATTTATGTATCTGACAGATGTATCTTTCTTATACAGCCAGGATCACACTAATAAGCAGATTTACAGCCAGAAAGTGAAAATAATTTTATTTCATCTCATCTTGTGTAAGAAGCCTTGAGGGAGTGATAAATAGTTGTGTTCTTCAGCCCAGGATACGGATTGCCCTTGTGGGTCGCCCGAGCATATCTAATCAATTGCCTCTGCCATGAACTTCTCAAGATCCTGGTAGAGCCCAGGGCTCTCTCCTTTTCTGCTCTCTTTTACAGGAGTTCAGTCTCATGTGCTTCGTCCTACACTCACTGGCCTGCAGTTTACAGCAGGTCAGATTAGGAGATCTAATGCTTCCTATTGGATTGTGACAATGCAGATCTACAAAGCAGCCATAGCGTGCTCAGAGTATGCAATTCAAGGTGCATTTCATTGTCTGTTTGCACTAGTTATAATTTGTTTATTTTTCCTATTGTTCTTTTGTTTACTAGCTTGTGCCCATGGGTTTCAGCTTTTCCACCTATAGTCATTACAGCACCATCACTAAAATACGGAATATGGCTGACTTCTTTAGTGCCTGAAATCCCTGTGTTCTTTGCTTTTCTGTGCTTTCTTCACTGTAAGGGCTTTTCCCTTGTCAAAGTATTTTAACCACCTGTTAGAAGACAGGGTAGCTTTCCTAAAGAACCAGTGCTGTATTTCAGGTTTCCTTTCAGATCGTGTGAAATTCACACCCCATGAATTGTTCAAGAGCTGGATGAGAGGGAATGTTTACAATTGGAGATTTTGTGAATAAGCAATCCCTTTTTAACATTCCACCCTATGTCTTGTTTAAGTTTATTGCTTGTATACTGTCCTTGTTCTATCACAGTGTAGTAGCCATAGAACTATATTTAAAATATTTAAAATCAATCAAATTGTATACAGAAAGTATGAAAAAGATTGTGGCTTATATTTAAAGATTCAAAGGTAATTGACAACTTCACTGGCAGTTAGGTACAAGGGAGTCAGTAGCAGTCCTGAGAAGAGACGCTGGGAAATATCTGCACCTTGAAACTGAAACTGAAACTGAGAGCATCTCTCTTTCTCAGAACTTTTTGCTGGAGTTTCTTAATATCAGTTCAGTAGGGCAGAGAGGAGATTATGGAGAATAAGCTCACAATTAGGGTTTCACCTCTAATGTTCATGTTCAAGCTCATGCTTCACTTAGCCAGGCTTTAAGCAAGTGCCTTGTTTGACTGTGCCCTCCTTGCCCCAGTGCAGTAAATATTGCATTACTTAATAGTGCATGCAAGAAATGTTGACAAATGCCCACTGTAAAATAACTTCTGTATTGGCATTTCGCCTAGAGTATGGGAACTGGTGCACTAATTTGATTAAATTTCAGGTTTTCCTATTATATGCAAGTGACCTGAGATGAAAGAGAGAAGGGAGTAGCATTTTACAGGGAAACTGATGGGTAAGCACTGCTGGAAATGGAGGAAGAAAGAAAAGGAATAAAGACTGGATAGAAGTAGTCATGTGCAAATGCGGTGGAAAAAAAAGAGTTGAGGAGCGGCAGGAAGTGGTAGCGGTTACCAGTACTCGGTGGAATACTTGCTGAAGTTTTTGCCTCACATATTTGGGAAAGAGGGAAGATCGTATCAGAACAAGTTGTGGAAACAGACACAGACCACACCACAGCTGCTGGAACTATCCCAGAAGAGTATAGTCTTTAATGTGTTGATGACTGAAATTCATTAAATAAATAGAACTTTAAGACTGATTAGCATGGATCATTTTTGTGACAAACAGAAATAATGTGTTGTAGATGAAAGGAACAGAATCTCAGGATCACAGAAGGGTTGAGGTTGGCAGGGACCTCTGGAGGTCACCTGGTCCAACCCCACTGCTCAAGCAGGGCCACCTGGAGCTGGGCCACCAAGACCATGTCCAGACAGCTTTTGAATATCTGCAAGGATGGAGACTCCACCACCTTTCTGGGTAACCTGTGCCAGTGCTTGGTCACCCTCACAGTAACAAAGTGTTTCCTGATGTTCAGAGGGAACCTCCTGTGTTTCAGTTTATGCCCATTGCCTCTGGTCCTGTCACTGGGCACCACTGCAAAGAGCCTGGCTCTGTCCCCTTTACACCTACCCTTCAGGTATTTGTATACATTGATAAGATAACCTTCGGCTCCAGTGCTTTGGAAGCATGGAAAAGGGGATCTACTTATAAAAATACAATTGAATCATCTTACTGATTACTGTATCATTTAGCTGTTTCATCTCTCTCCTATTGTGTATAACTAGTTGTGAATTAACACTCATTTTGATAAAGAAACTTCTTGTAGATGCCTTTTCCTTTTCTTTTTTCCCTTGTATGTTTAAAAAAAAAGAATATATAATTGCATGTTCAACAAAGAACTTAAAGAAATACTTAAATCCCATTTATATCAAGCAGAGAGAAGAATAAGTACCCCAAACCATCTGATTTGCATGCTATCATCTTAAAAACAGGGTAAGCCACAGTATCGAAAGTCACACTCCTCAGTTATTCCATTTAAATTGGAATGGTTTGTTATATTGTAAACCTTTTTGTTATATCTGTGTAAAGTGGGCAGCAGATACTCAAGCCTGATTGATCAGTCAGGTTTAGTTGCAATGGAAACAATAAAACAATGTTTGAGGGGGCTGGGATCTTTGTTTTTTGTATTTTTTAGAGAATGTTTCATATGGGATGACTTAATGACTTAATTTAAATGACTGTTTCTATCTCCTTAGATCATCCTAAACAAATTTTCTTCTCTTCCTGTAAAACAAATATATATAATTCCTGCCTCATCAGTCAATTATTTCCCTTGAAAAATTTTATTTAATGTTTTTTGAATTCATGGAAATTTTTCTGTGTCTTTCTAATAGGGAAACAGTCAGAACATTTTTCAAAGACCAATAGCCCTAAACCAATTTCACAAGCATTTACGTTTGTATTAGCCTGCACTTATGCCAAAAAGAGTAGTCTTGACTTGCTGTTTTGTCACTAGTTATCTTGCAAGCATGTGTGTGATGTACTACTTTGTGTAGAAATGCACAAGTAAATTTAGGTTTATGTTTATATTAGAGAAGATGCGGCTGAAGAAATATATCTTGCATTTGAAGTGCAATGTAATGAAAGTAGTAGTTCACTTTACGGTCCCCATCAGTTCTCAAGAAAGCTCTGCACAGACCACAGAGAATCTGCTCTTCTGTGGCAGTAGAAAGGGCCATTGTGTTTGAGGAATAAAGTTGTCAATCACATTCTTCTCCTCTTCAGTACAGGCAACTTTAAAGAACCTTGGTATTCAGCAATAATTTTTTGAAGCCAAAATTACAAAGAGGGAAAAGGAACAGAACCTTTTTCTTTTAACTTTTTAATCTACCCATTCCTTTGAAAAGGAAGAGCATATGTAAGAAGCTCAAAATACGAATTTTATTCCAAGACAGCTCTTATAGCAAAAAGAGGTCTTTTCTTGATCTCCAAGGAATAAGATAATGTCGTAGCAGTCTTACTCAGGCAGGAAAAAAATGGGTAAAAAATGCAAATACGTTGTAAGAAATTATGTGAATTTAAACATGTGAGAGCAAACAAAAGAAATCGCCACAACCAAAACCAGTAAATATTTTGAAATTTGCATTTCCCATCCTGAGAACAAAGGGAAAAAATGCAAACAGGAAAGAATGAAAAATAAAGATATAGAAAAAAAATCAAATCATTTTAAAGTGACACTGAAAACAGACAAAAAGGGTATAGTATGAATAAAAATAATACCTGAAAACTCTGAACCTAACTTTATTTAACACCTATTAAAAGCATCAAAACGGAAAGATATAGATGAAATTCTAATGGTAAGGGCATATGGAGTACGGTAAGGGCATATGGAGTACACTACTATTCTGCAAGAGCTAGTGACAGACAAAAAGGCTTAAAAATAAGGTTTTACTATTTCTGTCAAAAAGAAGCCATTATAAGAAAGGCTAGAGAATTGAATGAGATAATTTTTCAAGGGAATAAAATACAAATATATCACAGGATCTCTCTTTCAACCCTAGAAATGAGACAGGAATAATAAAAAAAAGCAAATCCTGAGAGATTGTGTTTTCCCCAACAGGCGCTTTTTTGTATATCATGGACAATCTCACAATATGAGGGACTTGAAAGACAGAGAAATTGCAGAGGGGGAATTCTAAAAATATTTTCCCTTGTTATATGAAAGAAAACCAGAGAAGGTAGTAAGTAGCTCAAACCAGCAGTCTGAGCTTAAATTTTAGGATGGAAAAAACCCAAATATTTTATATTGCATAAGGTCCTTTGACAGAGATACAGAAAATTTACCTTAAATTCTTTCAGTTAATCACTTGTGTGAGTGTATCTACATATCTTCTTTTTAGCATGGTGTGGTCCCCAGGTGTCTTTTTCTTGATTCGGCAGCCAGGTATATATCCTTGCATATATATCCTTGCAGAGCTATATTGACTGATGCTTGTTTACTCCTAGAACTTGCAGAACATTGTAATACTTTTCATGCACAGAAAATAAATCTCCACAGTAGGAGCATTTTACATCCAAATTGTATGCTGAAGACGTAAGTGTTGTTTCGTCTATCTTTAATCTGCTAACAAATTGCTAGCTATATTTCTGTAGTGATCCAACTGCTAGATGGCCATCGACTGTAATGCAAATTTGTAAATGGTATGTGGAAACAACAGTGAAATTTGTTAACAGTAGCAGAATTTAATTCCCAATTCTCATTCCATTTATCTCTGTATTTTTAAAAGGTCCCACTAATGAGTTCTTTATGTAATTAATCATGTTGACACAATTCAACGCAGATGACTTAAATCTTGGTTGTGAAGTAAAAGTTGGTGAACTCTTACTTACTGTAGCTTCAGTGAAGTTAATGAAGAATGCTATGGGGCTCCTCAGTGTAACACCTTGCAGGACTTGATCTTGAGTTTGTAAAACATTTAACATAAATTATTTTAGTATATCTCTAGTGTTCACTGCTAAATGATCTCAAGATCACTGCTGGAGAGTGTATTAATTATTCTTTTAACATTGTAGGAAATACACATATTCCAACAAAAACATTTATTTTTGTCACAATTACTACTAAATATGAAAATGGTATTTTAATTAATTAAGGAATATTGGCATATTTCTGAAAGTTGAAGTATGTGATAACATTTGTAAAATCTAACCTATATAAATGTCCTAAAAGAGTACTATTGCAAGCAGATTAGCGGTAACATTTTAAAGATCCTACAAGCACATGGAGATCCAATTTTGCCTACTGTAATCATGGAAACTGCTCACTGTAGAATAATTAGGCCATACATATGAATCTTTGCAGAATCTGGGGACTAATCTAGTATTATGATCACAAAAACTAAAACTGTATAAAGCATCAGTCTTGTAAAAGTACGTGTCTCTCTTCTGGTGCATGATGGCATTGGAATCAATGGAATGTAAAGAAAACTGTTTTACTGAAAAAAAAAAAAACTCTAAAAAGTCATAAAAATCATTACCTTGTGCTCCAATAAACAATTTGATATTGAAGCTCACATTTGCTATTAAGCAACAGAGTACAGAAGATACCAAAGATATTCTGATACCCTGAGAAACCAAAGAATTCCACCAAGGGTGGAAGAGGGAAAAAAGGAAAGAGCAATAACGAAGCTACAGATACTATAGAAATAAGAATTCCATAATTGGAGTTTTTACAGTGTGTTTTGCCTTCTTCCTTAATCAGAGGAAAGAAAGAAACTGATTTCAGAGAGTTTATCTGCAGACTGCGTCTATAAGAAAGAGCAAAAGGGTATATGTTGATGTTCGTGCATCTTTCAGCTGGCAGCTATGAAACATGGGGGAGGGTGTCTTAAATCTTGAGGATGATGTCTTTGACACTGACTAAACTTTTTTATTTTTCAACTTCTATATTGGCAGTTATAGTCAACTTATCAGACAAGCCAGGAGTGTAATCTCTGTAATCATTCCAGTATGTTTTTGTTCTTTTAAATATTGTCAATTAAGAGCATTTTGATCGCTCTGTCTCTAGAGCCTCTCAGTCAAAACATTAGTTCAACATGTTACTCTTCACAGAAAATGTGCTAGCTGAAAAGACAGACTAGTGTTTAAAATGTATTGAAACCTGCAACATGTTATAAAGACATTTTCTCTATTTTAAGGTAAGCCAGAAATTTCTCTCAAGAAATGTTTTGGGTTTACCTAAGAGCCACATGGGATGTCACTTCAATGTCCACAAAAAATGATGGTATCTCTGAGGAATTAACGAGATTTCAATTTCTAAAAATAATCAGTCATGACTGCTGCTTATTTATTGATATTTCTCTGGCATTATGAAATACTGTCCATTTCACAAGTCAGCCAACAATTTTTAATCACAGTAGACTGACATGAGTCATCAATTTAATAGTCCTAAAGTTTGGCATATTATGCATCAATAAACATCTTTTCTCACCCCTTTTTTTCATAGTTTGGTCTATTCTATAAAGTTTTTAGATAACTTACAAGATAGTATCAGCAATGAAGACATGGGGTACTGTTTTGATAAGCCATGTAACATACGAGAGATTATAACAATACAACACTAAAGATAGAAGGACATTGCAAATTCAAAACCAGAACCAGTTGCAATATACAGATGATTGGCTTTCTTTTCATTATGGAATAAAACTATAATTTGTCTTGAGCATAACTAAGAAGGAAACCTGTTTTTCAGGTATTACTGTGATTTTTTTTTTTGAAAAACAAATACAATTTTAAAAACTATTCAGTGTTTTTTCCATTCCATTTTTCCATTTGTCTGTGTGTGATTACTGTACAGTTACTACTATGCTTTAGTTGCATTTAGGATGCTCTAAATGCTTAAATGATGGTAACTTTAATAATAAAATAGTTCTCTTATCTGTGTTAGGCACTAGCGTTTGGCTTTACAAATTTATTGCATTATATATCACTGGTTTTGTTTGAGGGAAGAGCGTAGTGAAAGAAATGAGACATTTTTTTAAAAAAATATTCAAATTCCCTCTCCTAACTCTTGTTGAAGTTCTACCAAGGCTTTTTAAGTTGACTGTAGACTTTTGCAGTACTTTGAAATTCATCCATTTATATGAATGCTTATCAGTACTATCAGCAGCTTAAAGCCAAGCTGTCTGTCAGTTCTGAAGCTGGCCTTTGCTGGTCTGAAAATCAGACGGCTTTGCCTTCTGTTATGTTCCCCTCCTCACCCTTCGGAGGTGCCAAGAGCTGTGTGTTTCGCTGTCCTGTTGTGCTGCTGGGCTCACTGAGTAAATCTAACCCAGCAAGGGTTTCTTAAGAGTTTTTGCACGTGGTAACAAACGAATCTTGAAGCAAACCCTACCCACAGGAGGTGGAGGTGTGACCAGGAAAAGAAAAAAAAAAAAGAGAAAAAAAGAATAAGAAAAGTTCTATGTGTCAGATGATTGTGTTGCAAGTATAAGGCCCTGACACAGGTTATAGGTCTTCAAGCTTCTTTCATATCTACTCCTGGGTTAGACTGTGGTAGCTGGTGTAACGCGTGCAGTGCTAGCAGCTGTCTGATCCCTGGGTAGCCTGCTGCCCTCAGGCTTGCAGTGCCCCTTGGAATCACCCCAGCACAGCTGGGTGCTGCACCTAGCACACCCTCCAGCTTCCCCCTCTAGGCTTGGGAGAGAGTTTGGACAGCCTTGGAAGGCAGCTGCCCTCAAGCAGTGTTTCTGCTTCTGGATCCTTCTTCCTTCTCCGTAGCAGTGTGAGGATTTTAGAGAAATCTTTCTGCTGTTTCCAGACAGAAAAGTCTGAGTTGTCCCTTAACTATTTTTGAAAATGTATATTCTATAACAGGCTCTTTGGACTTATATTTCCATAAAAGTAACAGAAGCATGTTAATAATTTTAACATTAGCTAAAAAGTGGTTTATCTTCCAACTGTGGTGTTACTCATGAACCTTTTACAATGGATAGGGTTAAAAAACATGCACTACAGTACAAGCAATGAAATTAGAAAATACATTATTAATTAAAAGACATATTAAAGGACTTAGGTCTTGGCCGTGGAAATAAACCCCTAAATTTAATAATGTCTGTGTTGGAATTTAATAATGTCTGTTTATGAATACTGATATTGCATTGGGACAGAACAGGACAATGCTGGAGATCAATTTTTGACTATTCATTTAGGTTATGATGATGTACTGATTCCATTAAATGCCACTGATAAAAATATTTTTAGATGTGGTACAATGTAGCATGCAAGTAAGGTCAAAATCAAATGGATATTAAATGAAATTGATATTAACTAGTATTAACTTGAATCATCTGAACATAAAATAATCCACATACCGCAAGTGTTAAAATACAAGCAGTGAAATGCTAGATGCATAAATATATGCATATTATACACAGAGTTTTCATTTACAGCAATGAACTTCCACTCTTATTGAAACATTTAGAAGAATGAAAAAGGATCAGTAATTTATAACCCCATATTATAAAGGACTGGGAGGAAATACTAAACAAACTTTTAGCTTTGAAAAACTTGCTATTAAACATTTCTATTTTAAAATTCTTTCAATATCAACAGGTTAATTCTTCCTTACCAATCATAATTCTTCCTTATCAATCATAATTTTAAATATTATTATGGGTTTAGATCATGCTTTTCTGCTACACCAAAAATGAATATTGTAAAACCAGTACTTTTCTTAGCACTTAGATCTGTTCTCTACATGCATATAGCTATGTCTGGCCCTTTTAGTAATACATGCAAGCTTCTGCTATTTTTTTCCTTTTCTCATTGCTGATCCTATAGAGCCAAGAATTTGACTTCATAGTCATCAGCACAGCCAATTAAGAATAGAATTTCTTACCACATGAGAAATAAGAGATTGGCTGGTTCATTGTGTGACTCTTGAATGCAGAGCTATTGCAGGTGCCTAACTTGGAGAATATTTTTATTAACATAGGAAACGAAAAAGAAAGGACTGGTCTGTTTTTAAGATATCTAGCTTAGTTTTGCTGTTTCAAAGAAAAATTTAGATTGAAAGCCCTCAAGGCATGTTTTACTCCAAAATTAAATTTGATTGCTTAGGACTTTGGCCAGTTGAGTTTTTAAAATCTTCAAGGCTTTTGAAAATCATACTGTAGTATGTCTCTGAGCAACCTGTCCCAGTGCTTAACCTTGCTCCCTGTGAAAAGATGCCTCCTTATGTCCAATGGGAGTTTCCTTTATTGCCACTTGTGACAACTGTCCCATCTTGTTGCCATGCATCTCCCAGAAGAGCCTGGCTCTGTCTCTTCTACTGTTCCCTTTCTGGTACTGGCAGACTGAGATTAGATGCCTTCTGCGTCTTCTCTCTCTTCTCCATGCAAAACAGACCCAGCCCATGCAGCCTCTCCGTATATATCAGATCTTCCAGCATCCAAACCACCTCAGTGGCCATGCCCCAGCTTGTTGGAGTTCCTCTGAATGTCATCCCATCCCTACAGTGCATTAACCACTCCCTCCAATGTGGTATCACCTGTCAACTTGCATACCGTCCTACTGTTCGTATTGTTGCTGAAGATGCTACATAGTGTCTGGACCAATATCGACTCTTGAGAAATGTGGAGTCTTAGAGTCCAGTCAGACTTCCACTACCTTGTGGTCCATCCAACCCATAAGTCCTTAGTTTGGCTATGAGAATAATGTGTGAGACTGTGTCGAAAGCCTTGCTAAAGTCAAGGAAAGATATTGGCACTGCTCTGTTGGCCTACGTCTGATCATTTCACCATAGAAGACAAGTTGGTCAGGCAGCATTTGCTCTTGGTAAATCCATACTTGCTATTGAAAGTCAGCTAATTGCTGTCCATGAGCCTGGAAATCTTTTCTAGGAGGTTTTGCTCTATAAATTTGGTAGGGATTGAGGTAAGGCTGACCAGCCTTATAGTTCTGTGAATCTTCTTTCTTACTTTTTTTGGAAGATGGACACGGTTTGCCATTTTTCAGTTGCTGGGAAATTCCTCTCCTTGTTTAATAGATAGCAGGGAGTATTTCCCAAGTGATGGCAGTCACTGCACTCCACTGGTGGATGCATCCTGTCCCATTTTGTATTTCTCCAGTTTACCTACATATCTGTAACAAGTTTGAAAGAATGAGAGATGGGAAAGATGGGACATCTTATCAGTAGATTGAACAGATTTTCTTAAAAACTACTGTAAGATAGTAAATGAAGATTACCAAACACACGAGCCATTAACCACTGGAATAAACTACCAGGGGAAGTGGCTGATTATCCATTTCTTGAACTCCTTAAAGCAAAACTATTACCTTCCTGGACCATATGCATTAACCAAACCTCAGTAGTTAGGCTTACTACCAGAGAAGGTGAGTGGAGTCTTTTGTCTTGTCTTGCACATGACTGTTATTTAATTGTTCCTTCTTGGTTAGAATCTATGGAGTTGCCATTGCGATTGTTTCCTCAGAGGGAGCCACTCTTCAGTAGTTTTGATTTAATGGTAGAAAGAATTGGAAGCGTAAAATAGTAACAATAGTTTATGTAATGTTGTATCAAAAGAGAACTGACAGATTCTACTTTGTGAAAAACTTCTTTCATTTTGGGAGATATAGGATCAAAAGCGAAGTACTTTAGCAAGCCTTTTTATGGGAATAAAGCTTTATATGATGTGTCTTTCTTACACCTTTAGTGAACAGATGGGTAGTAATCGATTATGTGTACAATTTGGGCACTAAAGAAAATGTTGTCATTTTTTCCCCTGCTAGCCATTTATCTATTTAATTCTTTGACAGAACAGAGGAAATGTAGCTAAATGTTCTATTTTAATTAAAATGAAAGTAAATTTATTAGTCAGGGAAACTGTGTTCTGTTTATGCTTGGGGAACAGAACAAACATATGTCTCTGCTTCATTGTTTGTCACCATCTAGCATGAGGTTATTTCTTGTTGCTTATTTGGCCTATAGAACAGATCACACTAGTGAAATTCTTCATTTTTATTAATCCTAAACAATTCTAGTGAGCAGTAATAAGTAAATGGCAGAAGAAAAGCACATCCTGAGAAACATTCCGGTAGGTGTTCTTTTCAAAAAAATCTAAATAAATGGCAGTCATGACATTTCCTAAATGGACGCGTGTAGTTGGCTGGTGGAACTGGAGTATTTCTTCAAGTAAAAACAAGGATAATAAGAATCAGCTTGTTTCTTGACTATTGTTTCCATTTCTTCAGTTGTCTCATTGCCTGGCTAGAGGATTACAAGGGGCGGGGTGGTGCGGCTTTTACCTTGGTGATATCAGAGATTTATCTCCACTGGAATTTTAAAACCTTCAGTAAAATCTTATGATTTCCCACTTGTGCTAAGCACACTGGAGGGGGACATACTAGCACCAGGCCTGGCACTGTGGAATCAGAAAAACGCTGTGCCTATACAGTAGCCCTTAGTGGGGGAGATTCCCCATCGGCTACAATGCATTAAGGCTGCCCCTGTGGACTACGCTATATGTTCTTTAACACTCATTTAGTGTCTCATTTGACACTTCTAAATTAAAATGCTGTCAATCTAAACTTTCCGAATTTGGAAGTGACCAAGAAGTTTATCCTTTGTTTCACTTCCCCTCAGTTTCTTCCTCTTTCAGAAATCTTTTCAGATTTATCCTTTTTCCTGCTCTAATTGGAAACTAGGTTAATCCAGTTAATAGAAGCACCAGCATCAGACATTAATTGACTCTACAACCCTGTTTTAAATACAGATGTCCCACAAGCTGTGGGTGATTCAGCAGCTAAGAGCTCTGCTCAATAGTTCAGTAATTTTCAAAATTCAACTTTGGTCCTATGATAGTGTTCAATATGATTACAAAATAGAACTACTACAAGTATAGTGCAAATTTATCCCCTTGCAGCAAAGAAGGCCAACTGAATCCTGGGCTGCATTAGGAAGAGCACCACCAGCAGGGCAAGGGAGGTCATCCATTGCCTCAGCCCTGATGAGACTCATCTGGAGTGCTGAGTCCAGTCCTCGGCTCCCCAGTACAAGACAGACATGTAGGTACTGGAGCAAGTCCAGCAAAGGGCCACGCAGATCATTAACGGATCGGAACATCCATCATACCAGGTGAAGCAGAGAGCTGGCACTCTTTGGCCTGGGGAAGTCTTACCAATATGTGTAAATACCTAATGAATGAGTGGGAGTAAAGAAGAGGAAGCCAGACTCTTCTCAGCAGCACCCACTGGCAGGGCATGAAGCAATAAGCACATATTGTTCTATTTAAACATGTTGTTGATCCTGTACATTTTTGCAAGGAGCAAAACAATATCTGGGCGCATCCTCATATTGGCAAGAAGTGGTAAAAAAGAACAGCCGGTACAACATGCAGATATAGTACAGTGGAGGCATGGAGGACTCCTAAGTTCCAGTGAAAATTCTGTATCAAAAATTACCTAGTTTTTCCTTAACATAGCTTCAGCATATTTCAGCATTATGGTTTCAATGGAAAGGATATTCTCACTTCAATAGAAATCTCATCATCATCTTGTAACATTTGAGTTCTCTTTTTTGATCTGCTATTAGCCTACTGAATGCTGAGTCTAAGAGAAGCAATTTCTTTATCTTAGTAAAGATAAAAAGTACATAATATGCCCCAGAAATAATGTCCGTTAGCATGTTATTACGAAAATCTGTCTTTAGTATGTCCCAGGAGCTTTTGCCTGTTGGTATTTACCTACCTCTAAGCAAAAATTTATTAAAGCTCCTGTTACAGTGGGGAAGAAGGTTGTATCTCATTACCAGCTGTAAAAGCCATCACATTCCACCAAACATAATGTTCATAATTTGGAATCAGACATCTTTGTAATCAGCTGATATATTATATAAAAGAGTATCTAAATAACCACTTGCAACAACCCAGAGAGAACCTTGACCTGTGAGGATTTAATATCGGCCTGTGATTGAAAAAAAGATTATTTTTGCCTGTATTAGTTTCAGAAACATGAGGATAGTTTCCTTACCAGGTTTAAACTTTTACAAAAATGCCTCCTTTTGCATGTAAACCTTATATAGTTACCAGGAAGCATCCCATTTTACAGCGGTCACTGCTTTATATACAGTTACAGGGTTATATTGGTTTCCTAGGAAACATCCCAATTAAGCAAGTTTCTTGATTGAATGGTGTCTATTATATATGCTAGTGTGAATTTCCACAGGATAGGCAGAAAGATCTACTGATGTCTGAGTCAATCACTTCATTGCCTTTAGCTGAGTCTTCTTTCTTGTCTTTCCCTTGGTGTTGTGATGCAGAGACTGAGAGATTGAAACGCCACGCTATTCTTTTGTTGCCCTTTATGTATGTTCTGTGCTTTCCTGCATTTGGAGAGGGACTGATTAGCTCAGAGTTTTATGGTAACAGGTAGCAAAGTGCCAGGTATTATGTTGTTTTCTCCAAGTCCTGTCAGTATGTTTTACCTGTCATTTCATGCAATACTAAAGGCAAATGACTATATTATCACAAGTTTTCTGTGACTGGCAACTGTTATTGGCATCATATCTCTAGGAACAGCTGTTGTTGTTTTATTAGAAAATACTCCAGTGATGCTTAGTGTAGAAGGAGCCAAGGCAGTATCAGCAGCATTGCCATTCCCTCTGCGATTAATATTGTGTAGAATTTGCTAACCTGTATTAAAAATTTTTTTTTTCTAATCGACTATTTCAATTTTTTAGAGGAAAAACATGGCTTAAAGAATATTCAGAGAGACCATATGCAAAATGAATTGTCTTAATCCTATTCCCTCTGAATATTTGTGCACATTATCAGATTTTAAAAAAATACAATATACAGTAGGCATGATCTGGGAACCCTGCAGAGAGTCTTCATCAGGAACATGAAGATGGCTCAGTTGCGTCTTCATCCACTAGACAGTTAAAAATTTCTGTCCCACCATTTTGCATCAGAAAATGTTGTTTGGATAAAAATGAAAATTTTGACTGCTATGATCAATTTTGGTTTTATTTTCTATTAGGAATCTAAAGATAGAAAAGCAACAATATTTTGAATGCATTTGATTTTAAAATATTTTTGCATTTTTGTGTTTTATTACTTTTAGGTCCTCTTCTACATAGAAATAGCAGTGATATCGTGAGTGAGTTATGTCCAATTGCAATGCATCGTCAAACGATATACATTATTTTTATATCCTACTTGACATATTTTACTTTTAATGTCTTTACAACCAATTTTTAATAGCACTTATTGAAATATTTTTAGGCAATAGTTTCTAAAGAACTGTCATTAGTAGATCACATACAAACTTTTAAGAAAATTAATTTCTGCATATATTAGTAGTTGTAAAAATATTTATTAATAACTGTGTAAACAAAAAATGATTCTCAAATAAGAGAAATAGCGATTGGAGGGAGTGTCATTGTTCTCAGGCATATTGCTGGGACTGGTTCTTATGCACTGCAGCTGAGAACAAAAATAATGATTTAATCTAATTAAAAAAAAAAAGGAAAGAAAACAAAGCAGTTACACAGCCAGTGTTAACTGCTATTTGTTTTCAGAGGTGGTGTTATTCCTCTTCATGCATTGTGAAATTGGTGGCACACAATGGTAGAAAACGTTTTTTTACCGTTTCATCCTAGGAAAAAGGGAAGCGGTTTGTAATTTGTTTATAAGACTGGAAAGTTGCTTCTGGGGGTGGGGGTAACTGGGCTATTCCCTGGTGCTTTTGAACAAGAACGTGAAAAATCCCAGTACAATTGTTCTCAGTGTGCGAGCAGAGGTTCTTGGCAGCGACTGTGCTCATTTTCTTCGACTGCAGCTATGAGAGTGCACATGCCTAAGCACAAGGAAGAGTCGGACTGAACTTGGCAACATCCTTATCCCAATATGATCTTAGCCATTCCTAACGTATCTAGGGTACAGGAAATTTGTAATCTATAAATGACCTGGATTTTTCATTACTTTATGTATTAATGAACCACTTAGTCTTTTTTTACAACTGGTTGAATGTTAGCTGAATGATCAGTTCTCTAGCAGTTACCTGCAAAATGATCAAAACATATTTAGCATATTAAGCACCAACAAAGAGCCACTGGTTTTGCGGGAATATCCTATAAATGATTAACTGGAGCTGATATCTAACAAAGAGAAATTCAACAGCAGCAAAAGAATAACTTTTTTTTTTTTTTTGTAAATCTGTAGAAACTTGGTTACTTTTTGGTACAGCTATATATGCTCCTTCGTAACTAGTCCACCTGCTTTTCAGTATTGCTCTTAAACATACAACAAGTCCACAAGTTAGAAGGTACAAAAAAGCCCCTTCTTTTTTCCACCCCCTGTAATCATTGTCACAAGCTCTCAAGTCTAGGAAGGGAACTTTCTGAATGTGACCTGCAAAGTTCTGTGTTTTGACATACCGCTAGAACTGTGTAAGTCTACTGGACACCCGAGGTAAACCCTATGCACACAATGACTTCATGGGTTATACCCAAATTTCCCTGAAATTCCTCTGGCAATGCTACTGCACTCCCAGACAATAATTTCATTTTGAGGTTCTTTTCATGAGGATTTTTTTCCCCATGACAAATTTAGGTTCTTCTAACATTCAAACTGATGAAAGGATCGGTCTAACATCAATAACACCAAATCTCAGTAATTAGTCTTGAAACATGGGCTTAAAAGAAATGTCAGAGTTCATTGAGGCTGATTTTTTCAAACTGTCAGCTTCTTCCTTGAAATGGCATAATTTTAAATTGTTAAGAAAATCTTTGACCATTTTATACCAAATTAGCCTGCAATACTGGTTATAATCTCTTTACACTGATATTATTTGCTCCTGCCTGAGAGAATTCTCTGAAATATGTAGATATGAATGTAGTATATGCATGTCTTTATTATAGATATATAAAAGAAGAAAGAACTCTGTAGATTTTCACATTTTAAATGCTTTTCTGGAGCATCAAGACTTCCCTTTGCTTGTCATACTTCTTATTGCAGAACCAAATGAATTGATGACTTATGCTCTGAGTATCTGGTGAATATTCATAATTCTGCCTTATTCACTGGAAATTGCTGGAAAAGACCTTAAAATAAAATGTTTTGTTTTCAGCTATATCCTCGGGTTGTTATACCTAAGCAGCATTTCGTCAAATGGTTGGTAGGCTGAAAGGTAACCCTATGTTTTGCACTTTAAGCAGTGAGGAGGGCATCTTTGGAGGGTGGCTTGGCGTGAATTCTTTTTCACGTGAAATTGCGTGGACCTTCAGAGAATGAAAGGGAAGGGGTGTCTTTTCATTTCTTTTTTCCCTCCTTTTTTTTCCTCCATGTTACTAATGTAACTACCTTCCTGACAAGGAGATTTGAACATTGCTTCTCCCATAGTGCAGTTAAATAGTGAAAGCATCTGGATAAAAGCAGCCCATCCCCCAGATCACGAGATCTGAATCTGGAGCTATGCAAAACCTAACAGAAGGTGCATGAGAGAGAACATTCCGAAGACTGTATATTAAAGCATTGATTCATATGTGCTGCAGTTGCAAGCCAGAGGACATATAAATAGCAAATGGAAACAGCTTCCATTTCATTCCCTCCAAGAGCTTACATCTCCCAAATTCAAACAACTAGCTGCCTCTTGCCTTCCGTTCCCTACCCTGCTTGCAAAATCATTTTTCATGTATATATCACTGACCAGCTCAGAGTGATTTTGTTTGAAAAGTTCTCAAAATCCAGCACTGGATTTTATCCCGACTTTGATTTAAAGGGTCTCAGTGAGCAGTGTTGTTCTTTCCATCTAATCTGGTGTAACAGCTTCCCTTCCAGTTATGTTAAATTGTAGAAGTACTCTTTTCAGCTCTCCTTTTCCAATTTAGATCATTTATACATGGGGTGCCTATCACTTATACTTTGGATGCTGCTTCTGACCCGTAATACTGGTATCCAGTGGCTTTTTCTTCTTCTGTCCTGCCATTTGCTGCCTGGGCTTTGGTAGTCGAGCAGGCTGTGGGTTCATGGCTCACTCCAGGCACGCGTCCTGCTGGCTAGAAGCAAGGTTCCTCTGTGCCAGTAGGATATGTGCCAGGGCTTTCACTTATATTTTAATTACATTTTTAATACACTGCCTTAGCAGGTTGGATAAGCAGAGTCTGACATGTTTGCTCCATTACTGAAACTCTGAATCAGTCATTAATCTTAATTCCAAGTAAGGTGTATTTGGAGTAAAGGTGTTATATGAGGTCCAGATTTTGGAATGACTTTTGCATCAGCCAGCCTGCCTTGATCCAGACCAGCCTGAAAGGACGTAAATTATCCACCAACTTACAGTTTATGGTGTCATAATATGAATATAGGGGTGTTAAAGGGCAGGAAATCTCTAAAGGAGTGAGGCTGATCTGGAAGGGGACAGGTGGCCAGTATGAAAGCTCCAGTGCCCCAGCAAGATTGGAAGGAGGCATTAAAGGGCATCATTTACTCTGAATCTTGCAGCCACCGTCGGACTATGTGGACGGCTGATGAACGAGCCAGCAGCTGAATGTTTAGCAGGCTGTGACGACTTTGCACAGAAATAGGAAAATTTATCGCCGGCTTGCCGCACCACCGCCGTACTGCCCGCTTTGGCGGTGCGCCCCTTCCCTGCACTCCCATCCCACCCGGCAGCCCAGCCCTCGCGTCCCCCGGCCCCCCTTCCCGGCACCGAATTTAGGGGCTTGCTCTCGCCAAGCCGGAGCCGTCCTTCTTCAGCAGCTCTAGCACGAAGCGGGGCGGGGGGGGGGGGGGGCGGTTCGCAGCCGCGCAGTTGCCGGACGAAGATGTGCCCGTCTCCGTACGCACCGGTGACATCGGTATGTATGGAGGGAGGGAGGGATGGATGGATGGATGCATGGATGGATGCATGGATGGATGGGTGGATGGATGAAGCGCGCGTCCTTCTGAGTGCCGGGGCTGGCCGGGGCTGCCATTGCGCGCAGGAGGCTGCGCGCAGCCCCGAAGTGCTGGAGAAGGGGAAAACAAGGCGGGGAGGGGAGAAGGACGGGGGCGGGCGGGGAGGCGAGGCGAGGCGGGCGGGGAGCGGGGGCGGGCGGGGGCGCAGCCAATCTCCCGGGCTGCCGGCGCTGCAGGAGCGGCGGCGCGGGGCTGAGGGCTCCGGGGGACGCAGAGCCGGGGCCGGGTGCCTCTCTGAGGACGGCGAGCAGCTGTGCCGCCAGCACTGCGAAAAGTCCCCATTTGCTTCTTATAAATTAAAGTGCCTTGTCACCAGTTAGGGCAAGTCAGCCAAGGTAAGGCTTGAATAAAATGACACTTTAATGTGTGGCAACATGGATATTTCTGGACAGTGGTGCTGCTAACACAGCCTTCTCAGCAGTGCAAAATGTTTGGTGCAATAGTGCTATCGCAGTGGGTCCACAACCTGTAATTTGTCTGTCTTAAAGTTACCGCTGGTCCGTAAGCCTTACCCTTGCGGTGCTATAGAATCGCGTTTGCTTATCCGATGCAGTGGCAAAGGGACCCGCAAAATACAGACATAGAAAGGTAGCGGCGCTCTCTGTGTGTGTATGTGTTTCTGTGTGACCGTGTTTGTAATACCTACAGTTCTGCTGCTTAACTTACGGGAATAATGTGCAGATGCATTTTAATACTGATGGCAGGCAGGTTCTTTAGCTCAACTCACATATGTGAGCCTTTCTATACAAAAAGCACGCCATGTGAAACTGTATGTGAAGAACATTAAGCTTGATATTTGAATAGCAATTTCAGTTTTGTGGTTTTTTTTTTCCTCCATGTCTGTAGTATTATGTGATAACTGAAGGATTGAAATAGCAGCAAAAAAAAAGACCTTTCGCAGATTTACCTTTAGCTGCTTATTAAAGCTTAAGCAGTGACCCAACTCTACTTTGTGTAAAGGACACGGTAAATAATGCATAACCAGAAATGAATCCTCTCTTCCTTTCCTCCTAGCCCACCCCCATGGTATCCTTCTTAATGAACAAAAACTACTATGTGCCTTTAGTTCACACCACATTTTCAGCAATTGCACTGCCAGTGGTCTGGAACTGAGTGTTTTTCCAAGCAAGGAGTTCCTCAGGATGACTTCACTAATGTGTGTCTTTGAAAACAAGGTAGTCCTGAACCTCTCTCTGTGTGTGTCTGTCTGCATGTGCCTGTGAAAGAGAGAGTCTGGTTTGTGTACACGAGTGACAAGATACAAGGAGGACAGGGTATGGAAGCCAATGAAACGTGGCAAATGTACACCCCTGCATGTATTTCTCTGAGTGGGTGTCTGTAAAGCAGTATGAACATTTCTTGTATCTTAATGTAGTTCATCATTCAGGTTAGGGTTTGGGATAAATCCAATTTCATGAGCATCAATGCCCCATTAGTTTTTCATGATCAGAAGAAATATGATGGAAAACATATTGTAAAATTGTTACTTCAGTTAGCACAGGTGATAAAATCACTGCCTCTATTCAAGGTACAGATTTTATTTTTCATTCCAAGACACTAAGCATATCTCCTACATTTCCAAAGCTTTACTTCTGTGTTGCAGTCAATCATATACAATTATGTGAAACCACTGAAGCCTTCCTTCTGCAATAATTGTCCTTCTCCTGGATGATAGTAAATGTTTGTCTTCAGGGGAAATATTAAATTCATTTAAAAGTTTGGCATGTGTTTGGCATTTTACCTAACTGTAAAAGTAAGAAGACTGATTCAGAGAAATAACCCAAAGGCTTCCCTAACCTACTCCACTGCCTTTGACAGAAATTTAATTTCAGACTTTTCTGAAGAAGACGTGGTTATAGTCACCTAATGCAAATTTAGGTGTGGCTTTTTTTTTTTTTTTAATGTGGACCTATGGAAACAATGTAATAGTTTTCTTTTGTAGTTAGTTAAAATTACTAATCATCCTACTTAAGGACTCCAATAGATAACTTTGTTTCATTTCTACTTAGACAAAACAGGCAAGCAAACAGAATAAAAAAAAAAACAAACCCCAAAACAAACCAAACCATTTACTGTTACCCTCTAAAAAATGACAAGAGAAATAGTGTGTCAGACAGCACTTTCCTTTAAATAGGAGTGCATAAGCATGGCTTAGGGGGCACCGTGTTGCTGACTGAACCATTTACAGATGAGATTCAAAACTAAATTCCTTCCATTTGCAGGTGCTGAGGATCCTATAAGGCTTCACCAGGATAGGAGTGCTGACCCTGTTATTAGGACAAAATGCCAGTTGAAGTTTTTATACTTTGACCGGTTTAATTCCCCAGGTAGTTTAATTTGAGAACATCATTCTTTACTACATTAGAATTGTTGTCTAGTGTTTTTGTCCTGCAGTGCAGAGACTCTAACGCAACCACTTTGTTGGTGCAAGCTGTGCTAGCTCGTGGTAATGGTGCTGGTGAACATATGCAATGTTATAAAACAACTGGGGACAAATGTCTTCAACAACCAAAGTAAGTGTGTGTGAGTGCATGCTAGAGAGGTACAGTTGTTACTGTACCAGTGCTGACATTCCTGTGGTGTGTAACATTTATGTAATACCCTTCAGGGAACAATCTGTATTTAAAAGTGATTATAAAAAAAAAAAAAATTAAAAAATCATTTTGTCTCTGAACTCAGTTTAACTTTAATCACTGGTTTTAATAAGGACTGGTTATTTATCAACAACAAGAAATAAACACATTTAAAATGTGTGTAATTGAGTTGTTAGTTCTCAAGATGGTTATATGGAAGATTTCAATCTATATCTCAGGCTGACCAATGAAATTTGAAGGGTATGAAAAATCCTGTTCCACGTCTGGAAGCTCCTGCTCTGGTTAAGAACTACATTTCTGTTATTACAAGTAGTGCTGAAATTTACCAGTGTTATCAGATTGAATCAAACCAGCTAAACACCAGTGAGTCATCTGTTCCATGTAGAAGAACATGATTTTGGACAGTTAACAGCTTAGTTAGCTCTGGCAGACCCGTCCTGCAAAAGAGCCTAAGCTAAATCAGCCGTCATGACATGTTGGGGCACAGTAAGCAATGCAAAATAAAGGTGGCAACTGACATGACAGGAAGGGGAGGAAATAGGTAGCAAAAAAAAAATCAATATAAAGAGATTCTATTCATAGAAGAGATTCTATTCATCTTCTCCTAGAGGAAGGAAATGCATATACGGTGATCATAAGCGGAAATAATATGAAAACCCCAAAACTGCCTACAAGGGTTTATATAATCCAGCACATAAATCTCACTAGCATTAATATAGTAGAAAACTTATTTTCCTTGGTCAACAGTGTTCTAGTTTAAAGAGAGGATAGTCCAGTGATAAATCAGGGTGAAGTGCTTTAATTTCACCATTTACTTGATGGGTAATCTTAGACAAGTCCCTGAAGCACTCTATAATTTCATGTATGACATGAACATTGCACGATAATTACAGAATTAATATTGTACAATATTTTTTTAAAGAAATATTGCAGAACCTAATACTGAAGTGTTAGTATCTCCATTACTCTGTAAGTTGGTTTTGATTATAAACACAATTTTGCTCTCCATTTCCAGCAAATGAAGCTACATGGAATTTGACAATTCAATCCAAGAACTGAAGTAGAATTTTTAAGAAGCCTGCTCTGAACTGGGAGCCAAAAAAATCGCGTGTCCCGTAAGGGATAAGGAAGACTGGCAGAATGAGATTTTTTTCCCTCCAAAACCAGGCTTTATCAGAAAAACTACTCATACTGAGATGCTTTAAATAATGTACCATTACTTTTTTGGACTGGTCTTAATATGCAGATGGAGAATCAACAGGAATTTAAATGAAACCAGTTGGGGATTTGAAGGGAGTGAGGTAACGCTACACTTATCATAGAATCATAGAATCATTAAGGTTGGAAAAGACCTCTAAGATCATCGAGTCCAACCGTTAACCCAACACACCATGCCCACTATACCATGTCCCTAAGCGCCTCATCTACACGTCTTTTAAATACTTCCAGGGATGGTGACTCAACCACTTCCCTGGGCAGCCTGTTCCAAGGCCTGACCACTCTTTCAGTAAAGACATTTCTCCTAATGTCCAGTCTAAACCTCCCTTGGCGCAACTTGCTACAGTTACTACATTCCCTTCAAATCCCCCAAGTATCATGCAGAAATCTAATCTCCTATTTGGGGGTTGTTTTGTTTGGGGGGGGATGGAGTTGTTGTTTTGGGTTTGGTTTTTTTTTTTTTGAATAATGTCTTTGTGCATTGAGCACAACTAGAACAAAATAGTCATGTAGCTCTATAAGTAACTGATAAGCAACTTGGTGGCGGTTGCACATCTGTGGTTCTTGTTTACTGAAAATACATTTAACAAGTGCCTGAGGCCTGTAAGAATCGTGATTTTGTGTGGTGGCAATTGCCATTTATATTTTTGTGGAATTACTTCAAAGCTGAGCAGAGTTAAGGCTGGTTTTGTTATCATAGAAAAGGCAGAGCATTATTTTACAATTACAAACTTGACTCCCCACTCTTTATGAAACTGTTTGCTTCTTTTAAGCACATATTCTTGCAAGAGGGAATATATTTAGGTCACGGACATATTTTTCCATCCTCACTCCACCTTGTGTAGGTTTCAGTATAATTTATCCAGTGCGTACATGGACAAATTTTAAAGGGTGTTTGTGAAGTGTCGTGTAAAAATACCCAAGCTAGCTCAGATACTGGCTGCATTTTTACTATAGGACTGTAGCGACCTGTGAGATTTTTTTGGTCTGCGTAGTACTGCACAGTCTGTAATGTTGAACCCTGAAAGTACTTTACAAGAGGGATCAGTCACATTGTCTTGACTTAGCAGATGGGAGAAGAGAGGCAGTAGGACAGGTATGCTTTTCCTTAGGACAGTCTGCTGGAGGTGGAACTGGGGACTGCCTTGTCCTCGTCTGGTTCCCCCATCAGCTGGGGGCGGTGGACCAGGCATTACAAATCAGTCAGCTTCAGATTCTTCATGTGCTGTGGGGTCTTGCACTTGAATTGTTTTGAACTCTTCTATGGAGAAACCTGCCTCTCCCTGCTTGTGACATAGGTAGCTTGAACTGAAGTATGTGCCTAAATGTAGGTGTTCTAAATACTGCCCATCATGTCTTCTCCCTGTGCAGTATTCCTGTTGAAAACAACCAACTCTGTATTTGGTTAACTCCCTTTTTTGATATTTCCAGGGCTATCATAGAATCACAGAATGGTTTGGGTGGGAAGGGACCTTTAAAGATCATCTAATCCACCCCCCTTGCCATGGGCAGGGACATCTTTCACCAGATCAGGTTGCTCAAAGCTCCATCCAGTCTGACCTTGAACATTTCCAATGATGGGGCATCCACAACTTCTCTGGGCAACCTCTTCCAGTGTCTCCATCATGCACTGTATTGTTTCATAATTAATTGCCATTAAGACCTTATAGCCACAGTTATGGATGCATATATAGTTACACATGCACACGTATATTCTTTGGGAAGGTACAAAGAAATGGAAATCAGCTTTTTTAAAAAAGACTTATGCTTGGTACTGTTAAAAGCATGTGAAAGTTACTGATCACATTGTGGGGCAGTACAATGAGCTATTCATTGACCCAAGTCTGCTTATTTTCACAGATGGGAATGTGCATTTCCATAATTAATATTAAATGATTTATTTTGAATAATATTCTATGATTAGACCACTTAACTGAATGAGTAATATACTGATATACCAAAGGTATATATTCAGATTGGAATTCTGTTTAATTCACATCTTACTTTTATTGAGTGGTGGGAGAGCTGTGAGTGAAAATCTTTTGGTCCAAGAGACTATGAAATGCCTTTTATTATCAATAATTATGCCTTGCCCACAGGAAATAATTTTGTTCTGTCTCTTCTTTGTAAACACCGTTTCTGTATAGAGCAATTGTTAGAATGAGGCTTAAGCTGACACTTGGAATTGCGGCAGGGCGTGAAATTTCTCGGGCTTGGATTTCTGGCTAGGATTTGGTCGAACTTTCTGTCATGTTCTGCTGTTGATGGTACTCAAAATAACAGAATAAATAATTTAAAAAAAATTAGCTACATAGGCACCATCTGTGTAGTAGTAGGACAAGCATTTGAGATATTCAGAACAAGGTTTGAGACCCTGTCTCAGTGAATCCTGTACTATTTGTAAAGTACAAGTGCTCCTTCAGTACAGAACCTTCCTATAACGAGTAAAAATTTTAATAGTTTAGTAATAGTGGCAGGACAGGAAAAGTGTTGCTATTAATTTTGAGGGTGTTGGAGTGCCTATGCATATGTTTGTACGTATTTGAAGGAAAAAGTAGTTGCTAAAAGGGAGGTAGCTCCTTTAGTTTGTTCAATAGTGAGAAAGATTTCATTTGACTGTAAGAAGGTATTTTTAACACTGACATATTGTATTAACACCTGGGAACTGCTGACTCTTCTAAGTGTAAAATCTTGGCTTTCAGGAGAGGTGAAATAAAACTAGGGCATATGAGCAGCAATGTAGTGTGGCAGCTATTAAGCACCCATGGAAACTGCCAATATTTAAGAATAAAAAGGAAGCTAATTTATGTCTGGATTACAGTCTTCAATCACTATTTCTTTTATGTTTTACATTTTGTTCTTTCTGGTAAATAATAAGCCTTCTTACTGGAGTCATAAAAAAAAAGCTACACATCATTTATTACATGCAATTTCCACACACTTTGCTGATGAAGAAATTTTGTTATATATTTGCTATTCATTAAAGCACAAATTCTTGCATTCATATTAGGGAATTTGAGCTCAGAGTTATTATCTTGCCTATTCAGCCTAGAGACATCTTAAATATTTTTTTTGGCAGAAGGTGTAAAATAATCAGTTCATTTAACATTGTATGTTAAGTTGGGTTTTTTTCTGTTTTTTTTTATTTAAATTGTGAACCATCTAAGACTTCTTTTAGAAAACAGCTAAGAAATGTAATGTTCGTTCTTATACTCATTCATTTTCAATGAATGCACTAGTGCTTTGAAATCCAACGTGTCTTTGTATTAGAAACCCTTCTAAGTGGTTTTGGAAAGTGGTAAGACAATCTCCAAGCAAACATATGCTTTCAAGTGGTGCTCAACATTTCTAGCTGCTTGAGCTTCTTTCAGTGTCAGGTAAAGACTGCAAAGTATTCATGGTACAATTGAGTCATACAAGGCCTAGCGTTTCCTAAATAAACTGGATTTATTTGTTATTCTGTATATTCTCAGGACAGCTCTCCTAGGCATAAGGTTCACAGTGCATTAACATGGTGGGTGCCCCAGGGAGCAGCATGATGGGAAGGTGGTTACTGTTGCTAGAGCAGATGATGTGACCTGCTGCCAAAAGTGCCTTCAAGCAGTGGCAACCTCTTCCCAGGTGTTTACCAGGCACGTTACGGGCATGCAGGCTGTGCGTGGGTTATAGGTAGGGAACGGGCCCATGGTGCCGGCAAAGTACTGTGGATCAGTCCCCGGCTTGCTGCTGGGACATAAACACGTTGGCCTGCTGGTGTGTGTGGCTTGTGTGCTATAAATTGGACGCTCTAGATTTAGAGGAGGTGGTCCTGTTACATGAATTTTGTCCTGGAGGAGGCTTTTCTGTTTTCAGATCCAGTTCAAACAACTGCATAGTGCTAATACCAACCATGTTTTATACTGTAAGTGAAAAACATAATGTCGGAAACCTCTTGACCTCTTAATCAGGAGTTAGTAGATGGATGTGTGTTACTGGAGAAGTGAGCCCCTGAGAGCATAGAGGAGCTTATGGAGAATTTATGCAAGATGACTCAACCAAAAAGTTGCTGGTTTTTTTTGTAGGGTTTTTGTGTTGTTTTTTTTTTTTTCCTTGAGTTATTTTTCTGCCAGATTAGAGAGCTATGTCATTTTATATGAAGATTTCACAAGTTCCAGATCTAATGCAGTGAAAACGGCGGGAGCAAGAGACTGGATGTGGGGAAAGAAAAATAGGGCATCTTTATTTCGATAATCTTTCTTTAGCCATAAGGCAGACGAATGAAAAAGATGATCAGAGGGATGTTTCTTTGTACATGCCTTTGAAAAGTAGCCTCCTAGACAGAAACCTATTCAGGAGGTTTGTAAATACCTCTCAAGCAAAGCCAGCAGGAATAGCTTTGTTGACTATATAGCCTTGCATTGTGACTTGAAGGCTAATGAACTTGAGCTGTTTCAGACTATATAAGGTCGGGTGAGGACTGATTTCCTCAGGCTATTAATGCCCACTGTGCTACTGAGGCCAGTTTGGCTTGTGTTGTTACATTATGGTAGTGTGTTTGGTCAAATATACTATGTCATGTCAGCACGCCTATATGTTTCCTAGTTCTGAACGGATATGGGAGGAGCTCCCATTTATGCTTTTTTTTTTTTAAGAAAAAAGGTATAACATTCTTGGAATGCAATGAGTTTACTCCACAGGACCATTGTGTGATAATTATTGCTCATTACATTATAATGAGCACTTGCTCTATTCATTGTGGAGCTTATTATATTTTAATGAGTGTTGTGACTCCCCTGCAGAGCAAAACTCAAGAATGTCCCTGTGCACGTGGCTCATTTAAATGGATGTGTTACATGTTTTGGGACTTGTGTGCATGTACTTATGTGCAACATATAGCTGTAATTTTGCTTTTAAAAACAGGGTATTACTTTTCTTAACTTTGCAGAAATCCAAAAACATGGATTCTTCTATACTTAGCATTCATATTTCATACCAGGTGAAAGATGAGTGGTTTTATTAAAAGACTCTTGTATTAAAAGACAGCTTGTAAATATTTTGTTCAGGACTTCAATGTATTTGTTAAAATGAAAGCTCGTGAATTAATGTGATTTGGTATGTGACCCCCCTCCACATCTACAGCTTTTAGATTAAGGTTAATGTTTTTTTGAAAAATATTAATAAACACTTAAGTAAGTTTATGGCATCTGTAAACTAAATAGAGGAACCTTAAAATAGAATTGGCTTTTGTGTTCTAAGGATCATTGACATTCTGGCATCACTGTATTCAGGAAAAGGAGAACTAGAGACTGAATGCCATACAAATTGATTTGTAGACGAGGTCTTAAGCCTGTCACTCTGTCTAGTCAATCTTTGTAGATTGCTGGTGATCTTGCTGTGACATCAAAGCTTTTGATAATGACATCCCTGTAATGTCCACATACAGTGTTATCCCTAAAGGGAAAGGCTTTGCTCTTCTTTATCACCTCCTGATGTTGCCACACAAGGAGCTTCAAAATGAGGTAGACTGTTTGAAAAATACATTTATCAACATTCAGACTTAAAACTATGAACTGATTTTCTGATGTGGCAAAGTTGTTTATCCTGTGTGAAACCTGAAGGCCACTTTCATTTTCTTGTTTTAAAAACTGCAGTATTATTCAAACTGAAAGATAGCTCTTTAATCAAACCATACTTTTACTTTCTGTAACCCCCTACTGTGTCACTTTTATTTGAACATCTTTTACCATCCACAGAGTCTTACAAGCAGGAAATTACTGAATTTATGAGTACACAGCAATTATTTATTGGCTGATACAAACAGTAGATAGGTAAGGCTAACCTGCTCCTAGGCAGAACATTATAATACCTACTAACTCGGATGTGGGTTCCTGCTGAGTCCCTGCACACGAGGCAGTTACCACTCAGGTGAGGAAGAGTGAACCTCCATTGCTGCCAAGGATGGGGCAGTCATTGTTCTTGCTGAGTTTTTGCCTTCCCAACTCCCTGCTTTTTTCCTTGTATCTTTATGCTTTTTCATGACTTTTTCCACTTTCTCATGACTTTTTCATTACTGCCTGCTCTATATTTTCCCTTCTGTCTACATTCAAGGTCCAAGTTCTTTGCTCCATTTTGGTGGAGTCCATCAGGGAACATTATATTTGGAACAATATAATTGACTTTGATTAGTTGCAGAAACAAAGAACTTTAAATGGATAGTTTAAATCCAGTTTGGCCCCATCCCTGCTATAACTGTGAACATATTTTGTCTGCAGGAAATGTTATCTTATGGACTGCACATAGTGACTGCCTTTTAAGCTCCTGTCTCCCATATATCTCATGCCAATGAAAGGAAGTGTTGCATACCTCATGTGCAATTCTGCTGAGTAATTTTAGCAATGGATTAAAAAAAGCAGAAAGGAAAGGATAAAAGAGATTAAATAAAGAATTCAATAAAGAAGTAAAAGTATGTCATTTAAGAAAGAGATTGAAATCTTTTTTTGGATATGATACAAGAAAAGAAGGGCATGACTAAACTTGTTTTTTGCTCCTCTTGAAGTATTGTTCCAGATTATTGTAGTAAAGGTGTCAGTTAGAGTCAGCTCCTTTATGCTTCCTTATCTTTTTCTTTTCACAAGAAGATGTAGTTAGTTTTACAGTTTGCCACATAATGAAGTTGATTTTTTTTTTCTCAAGAAGCTATTTATGCAGTAGGTATCTTACTCCTGAAGAGGATTACAGACTTAGACCAAATAATCAGTGTTTATAAATTATTTTTAGGGTATTATGAGTAATGTACTAGATATTGAAAATTATACCTATCTTCTGCTTAAATTTGGCTCACTAGGGCAAAATATATTTGGATACTGAGTTGAATCCCAACCTTGAGATGTGTTGAGATCCTCAGCCAAGGGCCTCAGCTTTTTATTGGCACTCCTGCTCAACAGCACAGAAAGAACTTTTTCAAAGGAGATGGCTTCTGTTGGTATTAACCTTCTCATCATACCAACCAAGGGACTTCTCCACAGCTACCATTATTATTGTAGTCTGAATAAAATGCACAAAAAACTTGTATTCAGGAAGCAGGTCTTTGCAGCAGGGTTGACACCAGGACTTCCTCAAGAAGCTTTCATCAGACATATAAATCTCATTTTTGGATGTTGGATACCACCCTTGTCCCATATGCAACAGCTGTAACAGTAGTGCTGGAATCATCTTTACAGATTTGGGAAACTGTTTCTCCATCCAATTGCTTGCCTCTGCCTTTTTATTAAGAAGGTTTCTTCTTGCTATGAGGACTAAATGAATTCTGCACTTCAAGTCTTTACATAAATTGAGGGAAAGAGCCCTACTAACCAGACTAATTTTTCAACACTTGAAAGATGCTAAGTGGAAAACATTAATCTTTTTTATAGTATGGTCCAGTTGAAAGTTATCAGTTTGTGTTTTTTTTTTTTTTCCTTTTCTTTTCCCTTTTCAGTTTACCCTAAAATGACTGGTCTGTTTATACCTGTTATGTATTCTCATGCAGATATTTCCTTTGTCTTTGTCTCTGTTCCTTAATGCATAAACACATCCTTTCATTTTTATTAGCTTACTCTGCAAGGTGTAAATAACTATAACAAATACACCATTCTTGTGTGAGACATCTCAAAAATATTGTTTTTGAGTAGATTCCCAAAGGCCCTGTGAGACTGGCATCTTAACATGTATTCAGTCTGATCCTCTACAGTTTGCACTTTTTTAGTTTGAAAGACCACATAATTGTTTACTGCCTAAAGGCATGAGAGATTCTTTTTTCTCACAAGCAAAATGAATAGGTATTTTCAACTACCTCCATTTAGTTTAAAGTTTGTCTTTGAAAGCTTAGCATGATGAATTTGAGATTTCCTTTCAGGCACATACCTATTTCTTTCCATTACTTATATTTTAAGGTTATACTTCTCACTCCTCATTGCTCAAGTGCAGTACAGGATTATTGAACTCTTCTTTGTCAGGTAGCTCCGACAGACTGCAGTACTACTTTTCCTTTTGAAGACCTTTTTTTACCTGAAGTGGCTTGTGGTATCTTTGATGTTGCCTAATTGGAATCTCAGAAGTGAAAAAATAAATAACTGAATGAAGAGGTGAGCTGCGTGCCTAAGGTTGTACATAATCTTATTTTGCTTTCAATCATTCTTCTATTCTTACACCTTACAGCCAGGTAACCCTCTAATACTATTGCTTTATTTATCCCTATCACCCATTCCTGGATTTCCCAACCAATTATCTGTCTCCCACAACTTGAACTGAAGCTCCAGAATTTGCATTTGTCTTTATGCTCCCTCTGAATCCTGCTCAAAACTTTTTTAATGGCTTGCCTTTCTTGAACAGTTATTTTTCATCTTGTCTCACCTACTTGTCTCACCTATTTTAGGCTTAAGTTTCTTAGGACAGGACTGTCTGTCTTAAAACTCCGTATAAATACTGTTCACACAGACAGCTCAGCAGAAGTCCTGCACCTGGTTTGGCATTACCCAGCGCAACGCTATGGCCTGGCTGCCAACGGTCCCGCGGAAAAGGACATGGGGATGTGGTGGGCAGCGAATTACAGGCAAGGTAGCCGGGCGCCCTTGCAGCAAGGAAGGCTTCCCGATGGCTGGGCACAGCCATCAGGACAGGGGATTCTCCTCTTCCATTGCAGCGGGACAGCTGCGCCCAGTTTGCAGTGGTCCAAAACAAGAGGGAGGTCAAGAAAATGCAGAGTGTTGAGTGGGAGGCCACTGACGTGCTGGAGGATCTGTTTTGCCAGGAGACGAGAGAGAAGGCCCCACAAGGAGCTGGTTGCAGGAGCAGTAAAGGAGCCAGAGCCAGACTCTCCTGGGAGGTGCACAGCAACAGGGCAGGGGATAGTGGCCACAAGTGGCAATGAAGGAAACTCCCATTGGATGTGAGGAGGCAGCTTTTCACAGGGAGCGAGGTTAAGCACTGGGACAGGTTGCTTAGAGAGGGACCTCCATCTATGGAGGTTTTTCAAATTCGTCTGGACAAGGCCCTAAAGCTACCCAACCTAACTTGGAAGTTAGCCCTGCCTTGAGGAGGAGTCTGGACTAGATGATCTCCAAAAGCCCATTTCAACACAAATTTTTGCTTTTATTCCCTGGTCTGCAGTCTTATTTGCAGTAAATATTTTCTTTATCATTTGCTATTTTTCAAAAATAACAACGTGTTGAATTCTGTGGAGTTATGTGGCAATTTCACAGAGACCAAATCCAATTCTAAGTCTTTAGTAATATAATTCTTTAATAGTCTTGACATGGGAACGTATTGCATCTATTAAGTATTCTTTTTTCTTATTTGAGGGCTGTCTATGTACAGTAAAGCCATTTTTGCAGGAATATTTCTGTAATAGGAACAGTAAGTTACAATATGTAGTTCTGTTCATATTGAAAAAAAGAAAGCACGGATTTTATTCTGAAATAGAAATAATGAGGTATAAAGAGAATTAGAACAAGAACAATCTTGAAAGAAATGTAAGTAAATTGGACAATAAGATTGTAATGTGATTGGTGTGTAAAATGCTGAAAGTAGTTTTAGACCATTCAATCATTTGTCACATCACAAAACAAAAAGTGCCTGGTGTGACAATATAACACAGGTTGTGCTCATTTCTAGTCACCTTGGATGTGAATGTCCACTCCAAACTTCAGTAATTGGAGAACAAGATTAGAGAATTAGATAAACTCACTTCTGGAGGATACTTTTTTACCTGCACTGGTTATGAAGCCAAGTCCCCTTCTTCCAGGAATGTATATTTTTGTAGAGAGTTAAGACTATTTGTGGAGAGGTAAGAGCATTAGTGAACAGAAGAATTCAAGACTTGGAGCCACAAGGAGGATAAGTAGGGCTTGCTTTTCATAATGGCAAGAGCAGAATTGATTTATAGCATTTGACATCTTTAAGGCCAAAGGAGAAGATGAACCTGTGAAGGTGAAACAAAATGTTTATGACATCTTGGGCTAAGATACACAAAATAGAGTCTGATTACCAGGACGACTAAAGATTTGTTCGGCACTGGAGTAGTATCTGAAGGAAAAAGGAAGAAAAATGACTCAGATGGACAACAGAATGTTCTAGAAAATAATGAGAAAAAGCTTCTTTGTGTGCTGAAAACACATATCTTAATTTCTAAGATAAACCTCTTATTTAGTAGGGCAGAATTTAAAGTCCTTCTTCTGATTTCTCTGAGTTTAGAATTATTTTTTTCCCCTTGAGCTGCATGCCACTACAATTAAGAACATTAATTTACAGTGTGGTCTGGCAGAAAATACTAATCTGTACTGCTTTTCTCAGTGGTTTGGGGTCTAGCTGGTATTAAGCAAAAGGAAGCACCAAACGCCCTGAAGGGCTGAGTCTACTGCTTCACTTCTGTGTATGTTTCATATTTTCCTAATTTCCAATGCAGCTGCATTTGATAATCCTAAGTAAATGCTATGTGTGTAGTGCATTGTGCAATCTTTGGAGACATCTCAAACAACCTTATTATTATCTCCCCCCAGCTTATGCTAAATAACGTGGAGAAAATAGGTCTCTTGCAGATGGACACAGAAAACAATGTGGACGTTGCATCACCCAGGATACCATCTTTTTAATTATTTGTGATCTTTTTCAAGAAGAATAATACCATGTTATATGTTTGTCTGCTTTAAGTTCTGTGGGAGTGAGTTTTTAAAACAAAAGGATCTTTAAATTATTTTGCTAAGTTGATTCCATCCTTTAGTTTTAATGTTTTAAATTTTCTTTATCTGGAGTGTGGGATCCATTCTTAGGCAAGGAACAACAGCTCGGTACCAGCTTAGTGAGATTACTTTCTATTATTATTTGCATGGCCTACTGTATTTCATCTTCTCTCAAACACTATTGAATGTATCAGCTGGCACCTGATAGAATCGTAATTGAGTTCAACTGCCAGCTCTGGCCAGCTACTTCAAAATAATCAAATGTTTCTATTTCTTAGAAGCGGCAAGAATACTGTATCATTTTTGCAGTTGCAATGTCTCCTAGAAACCCCTAATTTTTTTTCTACTTTTTTGAATGAGAAAGGGTAATTTAGATTTCTTTTTTTTCATTCCAGCATAGAAATCAAATTAGAGTGTGTTCTGTCCAGACAGAAATTATGAAAGTAACTACTTCATTTTTACCTTTTCTTTCCTTTCCATGGAAACAGTGTGTCATCTGTTTGAATTTATTACAGATTGCTGACCATGGAGAAAGAAAACATGGCATATCTCTGGTGTTTATTAGTGACTACCTGTCTTTTTTATAATTTGAAGGGTTAAAGATGCAGACTTAGCATCACAGTAACATTGTTTTGCAAATGCCTTTGATATTCCCTTCTGAAATTTATGATCTCCTGTATAGAAGCAGGCCTACAGATACCTCTTAATCCAGTTACTGAAAAGGAACTAAATTAAATGAATACTTCCCATGCTATTTCAGTAAGATCCTCTTTTTCATTTCTAGGTGTTGTGGAATGAGCAGAGAACGAATTTTATTTGAAGTAAGCGGAGAGGAGAAGCACAGCCTTCTGACTAGAGCACTGCTCTGGAGCCCAAGAAGAAGGTTAATTCACTGTTTATTTACTCGTTGCGATAGAGCATTTTTTAGCTTGTGTAGCAGGCAACATTTACTTGAATTTAATGATTGGTCTTGGTTAAATACATATCTAAAGGGGCTAAACTACTGCCTGATTTTTACCACTGGATCTGTGGGACTTGGCAACAAATGGGCTCTTAGAGACAGGCTTTACATGTACGCAACTCATAAGCGTTGGAGCTGGCTGTTGTGGCCATAAGACGACCAAGGAAGGGGAAGAATCAGGAATCCCGAAGGTAAAAGTATCTGGACTGCCTCCTTAAGGGACCCTACTCACAACACTTTCTCTCAGTTGCATAGTAAGTTTTAAATGCTGCTGGGTTCAGAAAGTGCTTCACATCAGCTACTTCCTTGTATGAATGTGGCCAGTACTGGAATAAGTCTTATCTTGTAAGGATATAATTTTATTAAATGCCCCCACCTGCTCTGTGAGAATCTTCCTGGTTTCATAGTTTTATTATTTTTGCCTATTCCATAAATGTAAGATAGCATAGAAAACTGAGGAGTTTTGTTCTTGTTTTTAGTTTCGTAAGACAGTTTTTTCTTAAAGCCATAGCCGATCTCTAATAGAGTTTACTGTTGTATCTGTGGTATTCTGCCACTTCTTCCTCTCATTTATCCTTCAAAACTTTAAGGCTGTGGTCTGAAATACTATCTTGTCTGCCACTGAGCTTGGTGGAAACATTACAGCTCCAAGCCTACCTCAGCTGCTCTTCACCACATCCTCCCAGAAATTATTATATCCTCCTGTCTGACAGTAGAATTGCATCCTTAACAGTAGAATTGCCTCTTCTTAACATGTCTCTGTCAAATAACCTGCATTTAAAAACAAAGTTTAATCTGATACTAAACGTTTTGGCTGGCACCAGGACTGGCTATGCGTGCAGTTAAGCTGATGGATCTGAGGAGGCAGCAACATATGGAGAAGAAAGATGTTAATGAGCAACTGGGGCAGGTCGTGGATGGTAACTTTTTCACTTAACTCACTGTCAGCCAAAAAGATATCTAGTAACAACTGTGTAGTTTTAGAAGTGTGAAAAGGTGGGTGGAAAACTAGCAAAATATGTCATAGATTTGACGATAAAAATGATTTTTTCTAGACTTTGTTTTTTGTTTCTTGTCTTGCTGTGATTGGCCCCAAATGCAGATTTTCCTCCTCATAACAATATATTTTTATCCTGTGAGCAAGTGGGCAGTGGCACCTCAGTATGAGATTAGTTTTTATTTTAAATGCTCAATTTCAACTTAGAGAATTGGGGAATAAACCCTGCTTAATGAGCAGGGCTTACTAAAATTAACTCTGAAGATAATGAGCCAGAAATTTTGCTGATTAATGCCTGATGCAGCATCAGTGAAGTCAAAACTATTGCATAGAGTGTAACTCAGAAATAGCTTGTGAACATGTGCAGAAATCTTTCTTTGGCAATTATTTGAATTCTTTCAAGTATTTCCTAGCACCTGAAGGTCTGCATCATTGCTGTCAAAGGTCATGATTGGGCCTACAGATAGTGCAGTTGATGTAATGTCCATTAAGTCTAAAGATTTATTTTTTCTCTCCTCAAAAAACTTCTGGCCAAATGTTACCTTGGAAATTTTGAGGCATTGGTCATGGTTGTTTCCAATACTGTTGTAGTCGCAATATGGTTAAACGTTCTTTGGCATATCTCTCAGAAATGCAGACTTACTCGGGAAGATAAAAAGAGTATAAATCTAGGTGGATATATGTTTGTATGTGTCTGTGTGGTTATCTGTGCCCATATGAAGGTTTACTTTCTGGTAAACATCCACAAAAATGTACATGTGGAAAGACACAGGCTCTGCAATGTCTATATCTCATCTTTTTTTTTTTTTAATAATAATAATAATAGCTCTTTTAAGAACCATTATTCATTTATTTAGTGATTTTCTGTAGATCTGTACAGGAGTGCTAAGTTCATATACGTAGTTCCCATGTTCTAATGGCCCTTGAGCTGACTCATTAAACAATGAAATAGAGGTGGTTTCATAGCTGGATGTACCAGTCTAGTTATTAAGGAAAAAAAAAGGCTATGGCCTACATAGTGCACTTTTGAGAGACTGTTCCACTTTCATTTATTTTATCAGTAGATTTTGTCAGTAACTGGGTGGAGCTGATAAAATCACAGGAGATTTCTTTCTTGGATCAGACCAGTTTTGTGCCTTAGTTAGCTACAACACTGCTTATTTTTTCTCTTAGTTTACAGTTCTTCACAATACAAATATTTTGCAGTCACTCTAATCACAAAAAGTTTGATATGCTGATCAAGTTAAGTTTCCTAACAGAGAACTTTTGTAAAGAAAATCTCAAAGTGGTCACTGAGCGTGCTTGTCTGGTGTTACAGCCTTATTGAAAATTGTAGAGGGCGGAAGATCTAGGCATTGATCTCTACTTTCACAGATACTTAACTTCATGTAGTGTGACTAATTCTGTTCCGGTGGTGGTACAACTTGGTCTGTAATGCTGGGCATCCAGATAAACCTGTAGAGAATCAGAATTGGGTAACCTGCTGGCGAGTAGGTGACAAAAGCTGAAAAAGCATCTAAGAGTCGATGTTGTAGCTTCTTTTCTTACAATGTGTGTGACACATTTGATATGATACGGGAAGGTTTAGTTGTCAGATCTATAAAAGTATCCACAAAGCATGATCAAGATAAAAGGCATATGGAATGGAAGGTCATATTTTCTTTTCAGATGGATGGTTCTTGGGCTGTAGGTGGTTTAGCAACTAAAACTAATGGAAAAATATTTTTTTGAAAATCTTTAATTTTTTTTTTTTTTCCCCAGGGAGATCTTTTTGTTGTTACATCTTTAGAAGAAACATTTTTTTCCTTTTCTATTATCACAGATCCTGAAGTGGCTGATTACTATTGTAGGTTAACCTGATCTAACAAAGTAACCTCTTCATCTGAAGAGGTGAAACAATACTTAAAGTAACACCAAAGAGTGAAAAATGTCAAGATGTCAAAAATGTCTTCTGGATAGTTTAAAAGTTATTTTCAAGAGTGCATAAGTGAAAGGGAAAGAAACTAGGTCTGTTGGGCCTAACTCCAAAATGCAGTTTGGCAGTGAAAACTAGCAGTGCTCCACAATGACAGGATTTTGTCTGAGAAACACAACCAATGATATAGCAAGAGCCTAAAGCAAGTCAGCTGGCTCTAGTTCAGATTTGGCCTTGTCATAAACAGGCTAACATTTTTTCTTTTACAAATGCATTGTTTATGATTACTTTTAATGTTACTGGGTTTTTTGTGGTTGTTTTTTTGTTTGGTTTTTATTTAAAAAAAAAAAAACAAAAAAAAAAGAAACTGGATTTGCTGAGTATGTTGCCCTGGCTCAGGATTACAGGTTACCACAAGCAGGTAACCTAGAGTTTTCAAAGGTAAAAGACTTCATGTAGACTGGTTTCGGAGCTTGTATGAAAACATTAGCAGAGGAAAAAAAGTCTTCCAGTGATAAGAGGATGCTTACATATGTGCAAAACACTCAACAACATGCGGGAATATTCAGGACATAGAAAAAGGTTTTTACATTTCTGTAGAAGCTTTGAATGCTTAAACAAATACAAAATTCCTCGGTTATCATTTTTTGGTCAAAGTGGGCAAGAAGGAGGAATGTAACTCATTATACTAGGATTAGGTTGTACTGGGTGCATCTCAATATTCCCAGATGCAGGATATTTTGAAGAAAAACAAATGTCTTGACTAAGGTTACCACTGAAGGAAATTCAAACTACCCAAATTCCTGAAATCTGATACTGTGTGAGGAGCAAAAAAGGGAAGTATGTCTCAAAATCTGAAAGTAACTAATAACCTAGAAAGTGTTTACAGTTTAGGTCTATGTATTATACTGTATCAGAAACAGCAACTAAGTAATCAAAGAAAGACAAGGAGGAAAATGAACCTCAGTGTATACTCTCACCACTGCAAAAAAGCAATTTAATACATAGAAGAATTCTTTTGGTAGCACTTTAATTATCTCAGGATTTGGCTGCAGTATATACATATTTTTCATTTGTTTTGTTTTAATCATAACTGCAAAAATAACTGATGTCTTAAGGAATAAACTTTTGGCATGACATTGTAGTATTTTAGTTAAAATTTTAGGGTAGGCCTTAAGACCTGCTATGCAAAGCTTTTCCAGGGGAAAGACCAATGCACAACTTACTTCACGGTAAGTCTATGAAACACTTGTTATGTTTAAAAAAACAAAAGTAAAAAAAAAGAAAAAAAGAACCAAAACCAAAAGCACCTCTTGATGGTTTCAGAATAAATTGAAAGGTATTAATATTTTATATTAATGAAAAATTATCTGATTACATATTTAACTGTTACAAGGATAATTCTTCAATTACAAATCTCTTCCTTTATTGTGCTAGTTAGTGAAAGACCAATGCACAGTTACAAATCTTGTAGAGAGAATCTAGAACTGGGAAATTTAGCCCAGCTGTGTGATTATTTTTTTCAAAGGTCTTCAAGTTATATTTTCAAGTAATTAGAACCCACCATTGTTTTTAAGATTTACAAAGTTTCTCATTAAGATAGTAAATAAGGGTAATTTTAATTCTAAAATGGGTTAGATATTTCTAAATAAAGGATTTCACCTAATGTTGTAGAATGCAATGTCTTGATTTACAAATCAGAGGTGTATTTTATTTCATAGTTATATAGCTAAATAGATCTTAGCTTATGGTTTTATAAGGTTCACTTACGGATGATGTTGGCTGTGGACATTCTTATCGATTATTTCCATTTTATGACAGGAAGGAAAAAACTGATAGGTATAAAGATGACTGTATTTCAGATGAGCCTGAGTTATAGGCAGCAGGCACCTAGCTCAACACTCTCAGCTGTTGGTGTCACGCTGCTGTGATGCAATTCAGTAGCATATGTCAACACTTCTGTAATCTTATGTGGTGTTTGTTCATTGTATGGATTTACTCTGTCACGTAAAGGAACAAAATATGGAAAGAAAAGCAGTCAACGTTTATATAATGAAGTTATTCAGATGTTTGATACGTTATTCCGAATTGCCATGGTTTATGATGTTTCCTACTTCTCTACTTGAATGTAAATCATAAATACGGTTCTTTTGGATTACATACAGCCAAAGAAAGACATTTCAAATTGCACTTTGCCCTCAGTTTTGAAGGGTGAGACGTATTTTATATTATGAGATGATTTACTTGTTGACGTTTATTAAGGATGTCTACCTAAATTCAATCTGTTGCCTTTTAACCACTTATGTGGTTTGCTAATACATATTTACCTAACCTGTAAAACACATACCGGATTCACAGTTGACGTCTTCTCAAAAGTGCAATGATGTGTTCGTATATCTAAAACCTGTGCTTCTTAAAAGATGCAAATAATATATTTTTTGTTTTAGATTTCACGTATACTTGAACTGCTAGATGTTTTTACATTTTTAGTTCATATTACAATAAAAAGTATATTTTAATGTACAAACTAAGATTTTAATTTTGTGCTTTGAGGCCAATTTGTGCAAAATGATGCAGTCATGTATCCAACATTCAGAGTCATCTCTGTTAGCCACATTTGTTTATATGTTTTGGCTTCTGAAGCTCATTTTAGTATGCCTTAAATCTTTTCTTTTTTAATACAATTTGTATTCTCCTCATTGCCTGATTATCTTACATGTTGTCAGCAAGGTCTTTTACTGATTAGGATGGCAGACCTGTAAAGTGCATAGATTTCCTCAGCCCCATTGATTGCTGGTGCTGAAGAACAACCTAGTCTGTGTATATGTGATCTATTTTCCATATATATAGAAGCATATCTTTTCTTGGCATATACCATATGGAAAGGTGTTGACATTCTATGTCATCCTTTATCTGTTTTTACCACAAAATGGTGTCTGAGATATAGTGTTTCTGTACACATAAAAGGACAGAAAATAAGCACATAACTTGCACTACTCTGATAATTCAGCAAGTGTCAATTTGTGCAAGTATGCCTATAAGTGGTAACTTAAGCAAGTTATATGTTTTACTTGATTATTTTTTTTTTCCCCTAAGAGGGAAAACTGGTCAGCTTTGAAGTGGTTTTATAATAAAACTGCAGCAACGTAAAGCTTTTACTATAGATTCACATGCTTAAAAATGTTACTCATGGCAATGGTGTGGAATTTTCTTGTCCCTCCTGTCTAGTAAAACTGTGATTGAAAATGAGTATGTTCATGATCAGAAATGTCTGGGATGTGTGGATTTATCCAGTTCAACAGTATAACATGGAATCTTGAATTAACTTCTGAACCTCTTGGCTGTTTTTTCCTGGTACAGTAATAAGAGAGAGTGTTAGATTATGTCAACAACTGCATGGAATTTCATATATGGAAATGTTGATTTACAGAGAAATACTTATGCTAAAAAGAATGTTTGTTTAGCCATAAAAAATCTCAGACATATCCAGCCACAATTCTCACCGTCTTCATTGCTCATCCACTTTATTTGACATATTGTCTTCTTTTGTTGTATCACTTACCCTTACTGCCCAAACTATAAATAAGACTTTATATTCACCTCATAAAAATGCAATCTAGGTCTTCCTCTAGAGAAGTAGGAGAAGAGCTGCGAATGTAAGCCTGAAATCTAGGAGCTGGGATAATACACAGGGAGAATTTGTAACTCATATTCTCAAATGTACAAGTTCCTTGAGGCTGTAGGCTTTAGGCTTCCTCAGGAACGTTTTTCCTCTGAAGAGTCAGGCTGATCAGATTGATTATTCCTTTCCTGTTCGGCTGGGATAGTATTCATCAGTCTCAGTGTAACTGCTCCATAATGTCTAACAGGCTAATTATACCAACAGCACAAGCTAATTAATTACGTAGAGCTCACTGTGAGGAGCTGTTGTTCATGTTTTCTTTATCTTTATTAAGTATTGTGCAGAAGTACACTTCTAAAACCTTATCTGACGCTTGAAAGACTTCTGACATGTGCCGACAAAGCTCAGAGAAATCTCACCTGGATTCTGATAACACTGAAAAAATCTTATGGTCTTCTTTTCTCTTTTACAGTATTGTATATTCCTAAACACTGGATCATTATTGCTTAGAGCCCTCTAGAGGTGTGGTACAGAAAGAAGAAATCTCAGATACGGCGTAAAAACTTGCATTCATACACTTTTGCATCTGTACTCTCACAGGCAGATGGTAAATTGATCAAAAAATGAATATTTTTTTTAGATCTTTTGCTTTATGGCCATTAATATTATCATCTTTCATATATTATTTGCATTATGATACCACCTATAGGCTGTTGTTAGGATAATGCATGGGGCTGGATATTGCACTGATAGAATTAAAAATAAAAAGTCTTTGCTGGAATTGCTGTGTCTCATAGTTCTTTATAGTCTCATGTTACCGCATTTGTTATTTAAATATAATTACTTGTGTGGTGGTGTGTGTGTGGCTGCCTAGAAATACCTTTATGTATATTTGATAGAAGACCTTTTAAAAATTACAGAGTCACAGAATCATGTGGGTTGGAAAGGACCTCTTGAGATTACCTAGTCTGACCCCCCTGCTCAAGCATGGTCAGCTACAGCAGGTTGCCCAGAACCATATCCAGTTGGACGTTGAGTATTTCCACAGATGGAGAGACTTTACAACCTCACTGGGCAACCTGACTACCTACAGTAAAGACGTATTTTTTTGTGTTCATTTGGAATTTCCTGTGTTTCTATTTGTGCCTGTTGCCTCTTGTCCTGTGACTGAGCACCACTGAGAATAGTCTGGTTCCCTGTTATTCATTCTCTCCCTTCAGGTATTTATACACATTGATAAGATCCCCTCTGAGCCTTCTTTTCTGCAGGCTGAACAGTTCCAGCTCTCTCAGTCTTTCCTCATAAGAGATACGCTCCAGTCCCTTAGTCATCTTCCTGGCCCTTCGTTGGACTCTCTCCAGTATGTCCATGTCTCTCTTGTGCTGGGGAGCCCAGAACGGGATCCAGCACTCCAGGTGTGGCCTCACCAGTCCTGCGTAGAGAGGAAGGATCACCTCCCTCGAAATTGCTGGCAACACAGTGACATAGCACTGACAGGGATGTGACAATTTGGGCGTTTATCTTTCCTTTTCCAGTAGGGCTACTTTAAACACTACAAAGCTGGAAATGTCTGCACAACTTAACTCAATCAGTTAAGTTTTTCATGCTATGGAGCCCATCACTCAGTAAATATGCTTTAATGGAGTTAAGAAAGAAGATCATTTCTTTTATAAAGCTGTGAAAAACACCGCTTAGAATGAATTCATACAAAATTGCTAGTAGAATTTTGCAGTCTGACTAAGTTTATAGCTAATTTGATCTCACACCCTCTTAGTATTGAAACTAATGAATGGCTTACAATGTCACTATTCATAAACAGCCACATTACTGCTAATAAGATCTCTGAAAACTTGCAACATATCCTTTGTAAAATGACTTGTGGAAAGCCATGCAGTGGCTTCTTGATACTTTAATTTGTGTGTGCTACATTGCATCATTCATTAGCTTTTCTTTTGCAATGATGATAAAATACAATCTAAAACTTAAAATTTCATTAGTTTCCTCTTGTGAATGCTTTCATTTGGTTTTGATATTATTGTCATAATTCCAACACACAGCTCAAAAGAGTTAAAATTCTAATTCTTCTGGGTTTGAAAGAAAATTTATAAGTGAGGCCAAATCACCAGCAAAGCTGGTGTGGACAACAAATGATTGCTGATGGAATCAGGAGTAACAGAAAATAAAACGTGTTTGTCAGCATGATACATAAGGGCTCCATTTTTAGCATGGCGGTAAAGGAGAGATCTAAACTGGAGAATGAAGTAATGTTTATGGAGAAATTGTGAGTGTGAAGTATGACACGAGAGAAAGTTCAGAGAGATTTATTTGGAAATTCAGCAAATAGATGATGGATGTTGGATCTAGATAGATACTAAGATGAAAGTTGAATGTAGTGCTGCTCAATGGAAGAGAAAGAGTAGTGAGGAGAGAAATTTTAAGCGAAAAGAAAGGAAAAAGCTACCTTTCTCTGATCTAGCAAGGGTTAGGAGTGTGAGAGAAGTGTCCTCTGAAAGGGATGGCCACTTCAGACAGATCTTACAGATCTTTGTAATACTGGGAAGGGAGAATTAGCTGAGATGATGGTGCAAAGTTATTTGTATTTTTGTTTTTAATTAATAGAAAATGTTTCCTCATTTTGTTGCCTGTGGTCAGGGATGGTACATATATAACATTTGAGGGACAGGCTTGAAAGGTCAGAGAATCATAGAATCATTTAGGTTGAAAAAGACCTTTAAGATCATCAAGTCAAACCGTAAACCTAACACTGCCAAGTCCACCACGAAACCATGTCCCTAAGCGCCACATCTACACATCTTTTAAATACCTCCAGGGATGGTGACTCAACCATTTCCCCAGGCAGCCTGTTTCAATGCTTGATAACCTCTTCAGTGAAGAAATTTTTCCTAACATCCAATCTAAACCTCCCCTACCGCAACCCGAGGCCGTTTCCTCTCGTCCTATCACTTCTTACTTGGGAAAAGAGAAGGGTGAGTTATGAAAAGATACTGAGTTTGTATTGGATGGTATGCAGAGGGTATACTACCGTCTAGTACTGCACTACTACTGAGGAACAGATAGCGGAGTGTATCTTAATGAAAACACTTAATTTATACCTTTTCAAAGTTGCTTTTCTCCATTCTCTCTGTCCATTATGCTTGGGGAAAGGGTTTTGTGTTGTGTCCTGTGAATCATCAGATCTAGGAAGGAAGTGATTTGCAAAAGATTTTTCACATGAAAGATACTGTTATTTGTCACACAGACTGGAGGTTTTTTTCGGCTGAAAAGCTTGTGATCATGACAAATACCGTTGTATGAAAAGAGATGCAGAGAGGCTCTCTGGCAGATGAGGTTTGCAAATGATGTCAGTTTTCAGAGGTGGAAAATGAAAGCGTAAACTTGAAATCATTTACAGTGTGAGGAGTATCCTATTTATTAAGGGAACTCTGCAGTAGTTGCTATTTCTGCAAGTTTTTTAGATATGACTCTGTACAGAGTTTATTCCAAAGAACATTATCTCACTGAGAGCAGATAGATAGAAAATATGGTTGAAATGGCATTTGAAAGGGAAAGGTTTAATCTCCTTTCCAAATACTAATTAAAAACCAGTATTCCTGACAAATAGTGCTACCTAAACTCCTACAGAATCTGGGGGTCCAATATATCTTTATGTTGAGAAATTTTAAAAGCTAGGCATATCCTGACACCTTTTAAAACCATTTTATTTTATAACACTGCTTTCCTTTTTCCATAGCTCATAAAAATGTTATTAGACTAAAGCAGTTTGTGAAAAGGCTGTATTGTGGTTATGCACCTGAACTGTGAGCATCTTACATACTTCAAATCCTTTATTCCTTCATAACTTTTAAATGATTCCATTTATATTATTATGTTTGCTCTTTCAGTATAAAAAGGTGCTGTCAGTAATATGGTGCCATGTACATACAATATGTTTCTATACGTTACTCCCAAGAAACAGGAAAATGGTAATCCCTTTACACTATGATCTTACATTTGTCTTGAAAGTTGAAGAACAATAGAGTTTGTATTAGTGTATTATGATTAATTTTTTGTGAGTCCTCACTATGAAAGGAGACAACATTATTCAACCAATTAAATTGCCTGGAATGGAGAAACTTCTAATATCTAGTGGATAATTATAACTTGAAAAGGTGTGTTCTGTTTGTTCACATAGCTGTATAAAATTTATGGGGTCTGTACTGGCTAATGAACAAAGTGAAGCACATAATAATATCAGTTGTTTGTCTTTTTTGCAGTATTGAAATACAATTTAAGATAGTGTTTCTTCTGCCAGTGGAACCTGTTTCTTGGCAAGGACTTGAATATGTATTTCCTAGATATCCCAGTTCCAAATGTCGCTTATTAGAAGCAGCTTGTGCATAATAAAGATCATGATCAGGTCTTTTACTGGATAGGTAACAGGCTGTTTTAGGTACTAGTCATCCTTGGTCCTCATTGCGTATTGCTGTGGTTGGTGAAACTCTGATCACTTTGCACATATAATGATCAGATAGTATTTAGCTGTACACAGGAGGGTGTTTTATCAGTAAAGGGAATGAGTCCAAAAGACCTGATCTTAATTCTGATTCAGCCAGTGTGGTTATGGATATCTCATTGGCAGTAATTTCTTCTGTAGAAATCTTGTATCAATGTTTGGTTGACACCTGAGCTGAGATAAATTAATACAGTTAGATTCCTTTTATGGCCTTTATTTTGAGCTTCTTCCATAAAGAGGGGACAACACCTCTGAATTAGACCTTCTGTGTTAGCAGTGGTTTTATTTCTTGAAACTTTTGCATGTCTATTAAGGTTTATCTCCATATGCCAATAAAAAGTAATTTTAGCTAAAATACAGATTGTACCTCTTGCATCTTCCTAGTGTCATTGTGTGTATGTTTCTAGTCTCTTTTTAGAAAGAGCGGATGCATCTTCAGGTTGAATCTGGACACGTTGCCATTTAGAACAAACAGATACAAAATTCTTGGCATATTATACACCGTGGAAACTCTGAGTATGGACTGACATCATATATCTCTTCAGAAATCTAACTTTGTGTTTGTGTTTGAATAGTGAAGGAATTGCATAGATTTTCTTTCATTAAGTTCCAAAATAGAAAAAGTCATCTCGTATGTAGATGCTTCCTTTACAGATTGTAACCAGGAGGACACTTTTCTTGTGTTTTAGATTTAATATTCTAAATTTGAATTATGTGTTCAACATTCATACATCATGTATGCCGTATTCTGAATTCCATATCAATTAGCTAAATCTTAAATTTTAGACAGAATGAAGACAATCTGTGGTGTATATTTAAATATCTTTTATATTAGTACACTGCTGCAGCATGTAAAGGAAAAGGAACTCAATCTAATAATACATACTGTCTGTGTATGTATGTGTATCTGTTATGCTGCCCTCCTCCACTGCTAACAACTTTTTAAACCATTGGCCAGTTCTTGCCAAATTCCACAGATGGTTAGAAGTCTCAAAGATGTAAAGTTTCCTATAAATTTTACAAAAATAAGTACTGTTTCTAGGGGGAAAGACTGCTGTGTGATAACACCTTCTACTAAATATCTCACAATCAGGAAACTACTTGAGTTATTTTGATTTTGTTTTTATGATATAGCTATGTATTTCTGAGCTTGTAGTGTTATGAAGTGTGTTTCTTTCTAGGACTGTTGCGAAAGAGGGTGCTCATAGTATCACAAAGGGACACTCTTCAAATTTAAAATGGTTTGCAATTAAAAGGACTTCAACTGATGCATTTTTGTCATTTCTCCGGTAAATATATGATTGGATAAAAATCTTGTATAGTTAATAATTTCATTTTTGCAAACTTTCTAATATACCAGTGGAAAATCGTGCAAGGAAATATTTTTCTGATTCATTCGTGGACTACACCAGAGTGCCCCACCAAAATGGTGAAGTTGTTCCTTAATTACGCTAGTACATCTGAAAGGAGATTTTGTTGTTTGCTTTATTGGACTTTATTGAAACTTCAGGGTGATTATTATGATTATTTGCTTGTTCTCTTACAGTATGCTTATATATGAGAAATAGCTGAAACTGCTATGTAGCAACTTTTAAAAATGCAATTTGCAAAGCAGAATTAGAAAATATCATCAAGAAGCCGAAGTAAAAATCTATTCTGAATGAAATGCTGATAATTGAAAAAAAATTCTAGGTATCTAAAGTATTTAGAACATCCCAATATGAGAACACAGTAAGAACATATGCTTTAACTGCAGAAGAAAATCTCAAAATTGAGCGAGAGTAGAATTGCTTTAATCTTTGACTATCAGGTGAAGGGAGTGATACTCAGGAATGTGGGTACAGGAGACAGAAACTGTCAGAAGGATAGCAATTTATGGACTGTTTAAATAAGAATTTTAGAAGTTTATGGAAAATAATGTTAGGAAAATAAAACTTTCATCATGTGGTACACCAGTTTACTGTCAAATATGTATTTATAATACATTCTTTTTGGAGGTATTACTAAAACAATTTTAATGTGTGGTTTTTTTCTTAGATACAAACAAAACGTGATGCTTCTGCAGTTGTTTTTCAGTGTGGTGAACTATAAATATTCTGTCTTTATATAGGCAAGAGTCACTTCACAATGTCTCGATAACATGCATAACACAGCACTATCACCAAAATGCACTAATGAAAGACTTTGTCTGATAGTCACTTACTGAAGACCAAACGTGGGTGACCCAAAACTAGTTGGTTTGAATAATAGTTTGTTCAACACTGGAGTCATAGATGGTGTTTGAGCAGAAAGTGGAGGACTGTGCACACTAGGGAACTGTGGTTCACAGACTGACTACCAAGTAAAGAAAGACTCAGTTACCAGAATCAAGCTCTGACAACAAACTCATTCTGGATATAGGATGAAAAATGAATAGATTTTGTGTATGTACGTGTAGGGAGTGGATTTATATATTTTTTAATGCCCGAACACAAGTATTGGTGAAAATAGAAGAAATCCTGACTCAAAGAGCTGGAATTTTGTCCTATAAAGGACATTGATTTAAGATTATTTCAGTGAATAAATATTGTCAAGGCAATAAATATTGGCAAGGCAATAATCTGAATTTGTTCTTACAGTGAAGAATATCAGACCTTGAAGTTGTCAAATGACAATTTAAAGTGATAAAGCTCTTACTACTTGTCTTTTGAAAATATGACTTAAGGACCTAGATCATTTATACATTGTTAAAAAACTTTCCACCACTCTTGTCACGCCATTTCATTTACATGACCTAACCAAGATTAACACTGGGATTTTTTTCTTTATCCTTCTCACCAGTGGAGGAGTTTGAAAGTTTCCTGTTTGATGTAAACTTTCCTGATTATTTATTAATTCTGTACTTAAATTACATAACCAGGAAACTCTCTATGATGAAAATTTAAACTTTTCAGTGAATGGCCCATTGGTGATGATTCTGCTGTAACTACTTTCAGTTATCTAGTACTTGCTGTAAGCCAGAAGGCGAGCATGATGCTTATTCTGTATGTAAGTACCTGAAAACTTTTCCATTTTGGATTTCACTGTAGCTGACAACAATTACTTCTTTCTTTGGTCATAAGTGGTCTGTGTTTTCAAGGGAACAGAAACCTTCAATAAAAAATTTCCTTGTGACCATATATTTTATTTCTACATTTTGGGAGTTGTTTCTCATTAGAATGTTAATGGACTATCTCCAACTAGACCTCTGCAAAATAATGTCACTTCTGTTTCAATGGAAATGGAACAGTTGTCTGCTTTCTTTTCTAACCCTGAACTGTATTTGTTAGTAAATAAACAATTTAAACCCTATAAATCAACTGGTAAAACATTTTAGCATTGGACAATATTGCTTAGGAGCTATTGTTGGATGATCCATTCTAACCAAACATATCAACCTTAGTTATTCAGGAGGTTCACATAAAAAATAAGATTATTTCTGCAGTCAACTGCATAAGAGATGCCTTTGACTGATCAGCTGCACTCTTTATCACCAATGTAAACCAGCAAATGAATAAAGCCATAATGAACTGTGTATTTATCAAGGAGCCACTGTAATAGCATTGATTTCAATACCTTGTTTAGCTGATGAACTGATTTTTCTCCATTCTCTCTGGAGTGCAATTTATATAAACCAATAAGCTTCTTTGCAGGCACTCTGCTAAATGCATTGCTTGTATGCATTTCAGTATTGCGATGTTTCTTAACACCCAAAATGGCAACAAATTATGCATCTCAACACTGAAATATTTTGTTTTGCCAGACTTCTGATAACAAAGCTACTGCTTTGTTATAGATGGATGCAACTTGAACAAACGTAGACAAAAAGTAATAAACTTTTTGAGATTTATTTTGACCTGTTGTGTTCCATGTACTGTCTGAGTGCCTAAACAAAATAAAAACTACAGACTCTTATTTTCAGCCCTGGATTGTAGAATGGGCTTCAAGTATGTTAAAAGCTAAAGACCTCTTTTTTCAGCCTCAATTTTGGGTATGCTATTTGCCATCATTTAACGAATATATATTTCTTAATAACCTCTTTAACCTTCTTTGCACACCTACTGTTTGGTATGAAAAAGCTTCTACTACATGAAAGTACTTTTGTATTTCTTTGTAATGGAAAGTTATTGCCACATGAAAATATCTTGCTTCCTATTCATGTGAAATAATACCCTTTTCAAAAGTATTTAGTAAAAATATATCTGGAAAAAAACCAACCTAAGGTCTTGAGAACATGTTTTTTTATCAACTACATGATGCATTTTAGAAAAGGAAGTATAAGTTTTTGAAGCCATCATATTTCACAGAATCATACAATATTCTGAGTTGGAAGGGACCCATGAGGATCATCAAGTCCAACTCTTGACTCCACACAGGGCAACCTAAAAGTTAAACCAAGTATGTAAGAGCTTTGTCCAAATGCTTCTTGAACACCGAGAGCCCTGGGGCCATGACCACTTCCCCGGGGAACTTGTTCCAGTGCTTGACCACTCTCTCAGTGAAGAACGTTTTCTTAATATCCGATCTGAATTTCTCTTCATGCAGCTTTAAGCCATTCCCTCGCAATCTGTCACCAGACTCCAGAAAGAAGAGATCACCTCCCTCTCTGTTCCCTCTCATGAGGAAGTTGTTGGCAGCAGTGAGGGCACCCCTGTTTCCTCTTCTCTAAGCTGGACAAACCTGGTATCCTCAGCTGCTCCTCATAAGTCATGCCCTCCAGGCCTCTCACCATCTTTGTTGCCCTCCTTTGGACACACTCTCATATTTTTATATCCTTCTTATATCGTGGAGCCCAAAACTGCACACAGTACTTGAGGTGAGGCCGCACCAATGCTGAGCACAGTGCGACAATCCCTGCTTTCAGCTGGTTAGCTGTACTGTGTTTAATGCACCCCAGGATACGGTTGGCCTTTCTGGCTGCCAGCGCACATTGTTGATCTTACCATCAACCAAAACCCCCAGATCCCTTGCCCAAACATTGTGCAAGCAGAATATTTTTTTCAGAATATATCAGCGAAATTTTTCAGTTTTTTCTTTGAGATAAATGGTTGGATAAAGACACCGTAGTTCATTGCCTATTGTTAATGCTACTCATTATGCGTTAAGAGCTTACTGCACTGTACAAGATGGAATAGTCTCTGCAATTGGAATCATCTGCTATAGAGGGAACAATGAGTTTTATGTAGAAAGCGCTGGGCAGAATATATTTGTTTTCTATCAGGCTTACCTTAGTAACTTGGTTTTCCACGGGTTTATTTATTCAGCAAATCTCTGTATGCTCCACATTTTTCTTCTTGCTAAAGAAGTAGCAACAGCAGTATGTTCAAATCCTATTTTAAGCCTTTTATTATGACTTTGATATACAAATACTGAGCTGGTAGCTGTGTAACTCTGTTGCTGCCCATATAGTTATAGATTTTTTGCTGGTTCTGGTTCTGGTTCCTGAAGAGTTGATTTAAATTAAATAGCCTTGACAAACATGATACAAGTATTTGGAGAATATAAGATAAAAAGAATTGTTGGTAGTAGGTACATTACAACAGATATCTTCAACCTGTCTCAGTAGAGTCCGATTGACTTATTAAGCTGGCACCAGAGCACACTGCTCTGCTCTAAAAAGAGCAGCTGCCCTTCTTTTGCAATATGGAGCAAGTAGTTTATTCCAGCTCAGATAATAATTCAACTTACTTTCTCTGCTGTTCTCTGTACTGTTACTTGCTGATATACTGAGTGGAGAAGGAAGCATGCGGTTTTTCACTCTATATTTTTTTTTGCCTGCTTAATGAGGGGAAGGGTGCTCTCATAAGTTGAGGCCCTATGAATTTCATATTCAATTCCCTGATCCAAAAGGTACTCTGGGGTTGCGAAATTTGAGACCACATAAACAAATAAGGTAAAATTTATTCTGCAATAAAAAGGGTTTGAACTCAGTAGCCAAATCATTCACTCTTGTCTTATACTTCTGCTCCTAGGGCAGCAACTGCACTGCAGGGACAAGGGACAGGCTTCTCAGAGTTGTCCTCTGTAGGGATGGTCCCCGCTTAGCCACAGAAAGTTAGTCCAAATCTCAGCTTGAAGCACAACTGAAGGCTTATGCTGTACTTCTGCAGTTCAGGTTTCCTCAGGTTTCTCCACAAGAAGGGAGATCCCATTCTTACTGGACTGAATTGTGCCCAAGGGTGAAACATGATCGTGAATGTTGTATTATCACTTTTATGATAATGCATTTAAGGCATTTGAAAATAATTTCGGTATAATATACTTGCCACGCTTTCAATCTCCATATTCTGTGACTCAGGAAAGAACATGGGTTTATGTAAAACGTATCTTAGGTTTGCTTTGTTAAGGCCCCTGCCACAATATTTTTGATGACTGTGCTTTCCATATATATATTTATTTATTTATTTATTTATTTTATATATATCTCTATATAAAATAGCATTACAGCCTGTTTGGGATTTTTGTGTGTGTGTGATTTCCCAATATTTCAGTATGATATCCAGCTCTCATTAATCAAAATATTTTTTCATTTGAATCGGCTTGTGAAATACTTTATTGAGCTTACAGTGTTGAACTTAATGCCTCACAACATTTTAGCTTCTGTTATTTAAACTACTGTCTTGTGTACCCTGTACATTTGCAATGGACTACAAGGTGTTACAGGAAAGGAGTTTTAAGCAAGTTCTTCCCTTGCTCAGGAAATCATTTATGTGTCTGTAGCCATCTTAGCTCTTATGAGGTTGTACCTTGTTTGTCAGAAAACGAAATCATTTATGCAATTTTGGGCTGTTTTTTTCTCTCCATCTTTTGAAAGCATTATAAAGCTCTCAGTTTTTTCTTTTTGCCGTTATTAAAAAATCCATAGATATACTCAAACAGATTGACTAGTAGTTGTTGGTTCCTTTACAGGAAGTAAGAAATGGATGTTGGATTTGTACTTGCACACTATGTTAAAGGCAGATTGGTGAGAGCTACTTTGAGGTTTCAATGGGTAAGAAAAAGGGGGTAAATAGAAGCTTCTGATTTAGCAAGTGAACATTATCGGCGGATGTGTGTGAGTATTAGGCTGGTTTGATATTTATATCTGGGACATGAGAATAATAGTATTCTGACAAATAGGTTTAAGAATAGTCCTGGATATGCCATCTGTATTGTCCCAGATAAGTAGGTGAGACATATTGAAACAAAGAAATAGGAAAGCTCTCTCTGTCAGTCACTTGCTGTAGCCATCTGAAAGAAAAATAGCTTGCAGAATGATTGTGATAACAAATTTTCTTATTAAAATAGAAACAAGAGAACGAACAGAAAGGACTATGGAATGAACCTTCCACTTAATTTCCATAGCAACCAATCAAAACAAATGTTTGACTGCAGTATGTCATCTTCAAGATAGGCAATTGCAACTCGTGAGGTTTAATTTGAAAGAAACATCAAATTCAATACTTTCCACTTAGAATAAAAAGCAAGAGAAATCCTGGTATTCTAAATACTAGTTATGAACACCTTATCCTATACAATGCATAAATATGAAAATATGTAAAATATTATGTTTGTGTTCCAAAATAGATACTTTTTGTTCATTTCCACAACACTTCTTGTAGTACTATTAGCATTGTAGAAAGAGAAAATTATTCTCATTTGTATGAGAAGTTATTGTTCTTGATTCTGAAGGTAAAAGAAAAGAAGATTCAAGTGAAAGTTTATGGTACTGGCCTTGGATTACATGAAACATTGTACCAAACATTACAAAACAAGGAGAATGAAGTAAAAGGAGTGTTTTAGCTACATTTTTAAGATCATGAGCTACTCTGCCTGAGTATGTAACACTTCCACCAAGTTTTGAAAAGCTCCTGTCACCAATTTACTGGTATTCTACTGAAAGACAGAGCAGCCAAGTTAACATTAAGGCAAAAATGGAATCTGCAGGATGTATCTTGTAGCGACAGGGGAAACTTTTAAGTGAAGAATAGATCTCAGGAAGGTGATTTTTTTTGTGTGGAATTTTTTTTTTTTAATGTTATATATTACACCTTCTCATAAATATGGAGGGATAGCTTTTAGTTATCACATTTACCACATTCTCTCAGGCTTTTATCAGGACTGCTCATCCACACAGTCTTCAGCAAATACACAACAGTTCATATCCTCCAAAATTCCCGAAGTTTTGCTGTTTGTTTTTTTTTTTAATTCATATATTTATTTGGGAAGAGTTATGCTAGCCTCTAGCTTTGTATTTTTTCTCAATTTTAGACAAAGTTACAGTTTGGGATATCTATTTAGTACTGTAAGTGAACTTTTGATAGTGTAACACATTTTTGTCCGTAGCTGATTGGATTATTTACTATGATTTTTATTATGTCATAGGAAGCGCAAGGTTTTGTACAAACATGTTTCCTTTCAGACCAGAATGGTGAGTGGGAACAGAGGTATAATGCCATATGTAATTATTATTTTAGAAAATGTGAAATATATCACAGTAGTAAAATTAATCTACCTCCTGCACTAAAGAATCGTTCTATTTTGGGGAGTGTTTTTTCTGCAATTAACTGAGTACTTTGAACAAATGGCTTGTTCTTTTCTGCATCCTATGCATAAAATAATTCACCATGACATTGACACGCTTTATCTTCAGAGCCATCACAGAATATTATAATTCCATTCCTATAACATTGTGGGAGTTAATGCATTCGTTTAGGCTGAGCTGGAGCTATACCTTGTGCCAGATCGCACATTTCACAATGCCAGCCAAGAAGATAATTTAGTAGGATGATTTTTACATACTGAGAATCAGTCTAAGAAGATTTTCACTCCTTTAAGTATTCAATTCATGCCTTTTCACTAATTATGAAGATAGAAAACAGATACCTTAAGCTCCTGGCATTTATCCAGCTCAGCCATTCATTTTGGAGCACGGAGCAGTGTGGGTTCTGGTAGGGTGCTCTGATTGTTATGAAAATCCCAAGCTATAAAAGAGGTGCTTAACATTAATGTTAGGGTCATGCATAGAAAAAGCAGGTGTTTTCTTATTATCTGCCTGAAAACTACAGAGGCATCAAATTTTTGCAGCCAATTTTATCTCTTAGCAGAGCAGTAATATGATTCTTACAACATTACGTCTCAATTTTGATAGGAAAAAATCATAAAATCATAGAATAGCTTGGGTTGGAAGGGACCTATAAAGGTCATCTAGTCCAACGCCCCTGCTGTGGGCAGGGACATCTTCAACTAGATCAGGTTGATCAGAGCCCCGTCCAACCTGACCTTGAATGTTTCCAGGGATGGGGCATCTACCACCTCTCTGGGCAACCTGTTCCAGCGTTTCACCACTCTCATCGTAAAAAATTTCTTCCTTAGATCTAGTCTGAATCTACCCTCTTTTAGTTTAAAACCATTCCCCCTTGTCCTGTCGCAACAGGCCCTGCTAAAAAGTTTGCCACCATCTTCCTTATAAGCCCCCTTTCAGTACTGAAAGGCTGCAATAAGGTCTGCCTGAAGCCTTCTCTTCTCCACGCTGAATAACCCCAACTCTCTCAGCCTTTCTTCATAGGAGAGGTGTTCCACCCCCCTGATCATTTTTGTGGCCCTCCTCTGGACCCGTTCCAACAGATCCATGTCCTTCCTGTGCCAAGGGCTCCAGAGCTCAGATGCAGTACTCCAGGTGGGGTCTCATCAGAGCAGAGTAGAGGGGCAGAATCACCTCCCTCGACCTGCTGGCCATGCTTCTTTTAATGTAGCCCATGAATTTGAACATGATTTCTTTCTCTAAGTTTATATACGTCAGTATAATGTTTGCCCCACAAACACCTAAGTGTGGGGCAAACACTCTTTCATTTTCCTTTAATACTTCGTCTCTTAATAATGACAGCTTTACTTTGCAGCAATAACTTTTTCTACAATGGAGTATGTGTTTCCCACCATGTATTATTATATTGCCTTTGTTTACTTCTCTGACTTTCAGTGGTCTAACCGAATGCAACTATTTATTTTGAAAAATAACGCATGTTCTCATGCATTACTGAATAAATAAATATAACCTTGCTGCTAGTCTGTGACAGAAGTACTACTAGGTATTATAAGACTTCAATGAGGAAGAGAATTCCTACCGTAAGAGGCTTGAGCCTTGTAGACTATTAGATATTTGTTATTTAATATTGCTGATTTCTTCTTTTTATTATATTTTGTCAATGTTATACTCTGCATTTTCAAGTGTGGTATTAAAGCCTGTATGTTTTTTTCTTTTTTCTAACTTCTGATAGTCAAAACTTGGGAAAAGATTGTTTTAGAACAAAATGAAAACTTCTGGAAAAAGTCGTTTCAAATCATTGAAACACCAAACATAGATTTTTTTTTTTTTAAGAATATGACTAATAAAATATATTTTAAAATATTTTGAAACAATAATTTAAAAATAATAAGATAACATGTTTGTTTTTCTGATATAGATGTAGTCAACAGCAATTTCCTATGGAATTTAAGCACTCTACAACAAAAACATTCTAACTTGATTCAGCTGTAGCAATATATATATTTATGCCAATGGCTATGTGAGTAGAAAACAGAGTTTTGTGAACTGAGACCAGTGTTCTGGAGTAATTTTCTTTTGAGGATGGTGGGAGTTACTCTTATCCTTGGCAAAATGCATAGGGTCCTGCTCATGAATTTACTCTTTGGCAATGACTCTTCATGACTATTTGATCTGTTTCTCCTCAACATCCTGAATTACAGAATGGAACAAAAGTTATTTCATATTAGTATAATAACCTTAAAAATTACTAGCTTATTTAAATAAAAAACTTTTCAGGTTGGTGGTATTCCATGTGAATGCAAATAATTACAAAAAAACCCCCAATGTTACGCTGACAAAATTCAGAATCCAGGCCAAATTAAGAGGAAAGTAAAATCTTTTAATTACACAGAGCTTCACAGGTGTGGAAGCCAAATTGTCTTAAACTCTGCCTCCATGACTCAATGCTAAAATATTTTTTTTAATATTAGAGAAACTTGTAAGCATCAACATACTGGAAAGATACCAGATCATACTGGCAGATTCAAGCCAATGATATAAGCATGTGCATTCCTAACCATTGGGGGTTTTTGTTCCTTTTAAGAAACCATATTCTTTAATTTCAGAATAGTCTTAATGTACAAGTGAGGAGTGAGAGAGTTGAAGGGGTCGTTATGAGAATTGAAACAGTTTATTGTCTTGTAAGGTACGTATGTTCTCTGTTTTATAGTTGAAACATAGTAGTGCTTTGGGCTGCTTTTCTGGATTTTGTACGACCTTGTAATTAAAATTGAATCAGAAATATTGCAAGGCAAATAAGGGTGAAAGAGAAGGTACAATACAATAAAAAAATCTCTGAAGTTATTGCTATATAACATCTGTATGTGTGTGTATGTAAAAATTGTATGTATACTGGAGAGTTATGTTTTAAGTTATATGCTTTCTAATTCAGGGGACCAAAAGAGTAAATATTATGGACTAACATTTGCAGATCACAGGACAGTGATCAAGTGTCGTCTTCAGCCAAGAACTGAAATTCCATCTGCTCAGCTCAGTTTCATGCAAGTGCTCTGAGCTCATTCGAGTTAGCTTGATTGAATATTTTTTCTTTTTTAAAACCAGACATAGTGTGATAAAGCAGTTGCAGGACCTATTTTAGAAGAGAAACAGCTAGGCAGGAGGTCTTTTTAGTTAGTAGGCAGAGAACATTTAGTTATAATGGGTTTTGAGTTCTATTTGTAGAATGGTTCCCTTTTACCTGTCCACTAAGAGTAATTTCCAAAATTGCTGGGACCACTGGGCAGTCAGTCATGATTCCTGGCATCACAGGCACAGCTGCCTTTAATCTAGAAGCTCAAGGGACCATATATCGCATGAAAATCTTTGTAGATAACAAGTTTTACCTTTGTTTTCCCTCCCTCCCGTCCCTACACCCTCCTCAGTCCCCTTGGGGGTAGGGGCATGGCCGAAAGAGAAAGTAGAGATTTTGCCTGTGCAGAAGCTCAAAAATTGTCACCATTATAGCCAACAAATGTGTAGGACTTCAATGGCTATTTGCAGTTATAGTATATTTTCTGAGTTTCTGACACTAGGCTAAGAGTCCTCCTTAACTGCATGCCTTTTTTCTCTGATGAATCAAAGAGTTTATGAACTAAGTCACATATTTCGTTCTGATGTGTGTTTTCTGCTCCATTTATTAAAAAGCTGTGAGCTATTTTTTCAGAACTTGTTTGAGGGGGGAAAAACCCAACAAAACCAACAAACCTTGCAGGAATCAGGGATGTAAACCTAATGTTATTGAAGTCAATCACACAAATCAAACTGATTACAATGTGACAAGCATTTACTCTTGGTTTTCTCCACCAACTCATAAAATTCAAATTAATTCATTTTTTCTCTTTTTATAACATGTTCTTGTTTATTATCATATTCATAGAAACATCTTAAGTGCCTTGGAATTCTCAGGGTATATAAAAAAAGATGACAGAAGGTGCTTCCTAAATCATACTAATCATGATGCTTAGGCATACACATACCCTTTAAACTAACTCTCCCAAAAGAATTTTTTTCCCCTGTATTACAGCCATCAAAACTCCAGCTGTTACCTCAGTGTGTCTGTGATTGCTCTTCCCCTTCAGTAAAGGGAGGCTGTCTCTTTTGGCAGGACCATCACAGGAATTATATCTATCCTATTTTGACTTAATTGATTGTCCAGAGTTTGCGGTTCCACACTTGCATCCAAGACACTGTGGAAATGATGATATTGAGGCATGAAGAGGGTTATTGATGTTGTGTAGGAACCTGAGCCTCACAGACCCTTATTTATTACCATTTTTTCCCTTTTTCCTATGCTACTATTTACATGACTGTAGACAAACTCTACCGTGTGTATTTGTATACAGTGAAAACCAAAGGATGAGCTAAAAGAAAACTGCTTCCTGTGTGATTATCTTATTTTATTTTAGATCAGGTAGTTAAAGAAGCAAACAAGAAAACCCCTTCAGCACAGAAAGTCAGCAGAGGTGTTTTTATAGGATGTGGTTAATACTGATCTTTTTGTAGTAAGGAGAGTGTCAGATACTGACTGATCCTCCGCTTGAATTTGTTTACTTCATTTACATTTCACAAATCCTTCATGAAAGGTTTGTTTGAATGGCCTGAGGAGAAGGAAGATCTTTTGTGCTGGACTTTGATTTATACTTGTATGAAAAGGATCCTAAGGTTTTAATTCTTTTAAGATGTTAAGTCATTAAAAAAAAAAAAAAAGAGAACTTGTAGTAATAAGCCTTTACATTTTCAAACTAATGTGAAAACAGCTGGAATTGTTTTATGTTAATGGAGAGGAAAGAAGGAGCATAGGAAAAGACTTTCCTGCACTAGGTATGAACTCTGTTTCCTGTGCCTCAGTCTGTGTTGCACCATGCTGCCTTTATATTAACAACTCGTACGTCCTGATAGGAAGGGTCACTGCTGAAGCTGTTTAAGGCTTTGTGTTGCTCATTCAGCTTCCTGAAATAAGTAACGAAGGACAGGTTTTTAATGGCATAAGGTGGATCCCAGTGAAAGGAACCACTTCTGATCCAGGATCCTGATTTTAAGACCCATCCCCTGGAAGAAGTAGGAGGAACCTTCCCTGACTTGAACCTTCTGTTGTGAAAACTGCAGCAGGGTGTCTTCTGAGCCAAATGTTATTCACTGCACATCAAACACACTGCTGCAGTCCCAACTGAACCACTTTAGGATTTATCAGAATTAGCTGGAAAAAGTGTATTTTGTAATGTAATTTCATTTTGTTATAAAATCTAACTGGCTTTCTTATCCAGTGAGCAAGCCATCCAACCCAGACACAGAGTGCCCTTGCATGAGCTTTTCTATCTGAATGGAAGAGGTAGGAGAGAACCACTGAGGACAATATTCTATGGCACAGAAAAGCATGCTATATGCAGAAATATAAATACAGTCTGAAGCCAAAACCTGATTAGAATTGATATAGAATATAGCATGTATACATACAGATAGATAGAAACTCGTGCATATTTACACGTAAATAAATGGCTTATTAAAAAATGTATGCTCTTTCCTTCTCTTGTGACCTTTTCCCAGTTCCATGTCTTCCACAGTTGTGTGTTTATACAACAGGGAGACAGGTGCTGTTGTTTGTAGAGAGATTCCAATTTTAGTTTGACCTAATGTTCTCTCGTCTATACAGCCAAATCTGAAGGACTCTTTCAGCCCATTCAAGTAATAGACATTGTCAGATAAATGCAGTTGTTTATATTTATGTGTTGTAAATTTGGTGAAATATTATTATACTCACAAGATACATTGTTTTGTACAAATGAGCCAAAAACCCAAACTCTTTTCCATCAGTAGCATCACTTTTGAAGATATTTCTGTAATAACCTTATTTCACAGCAGCTGTCAAACAAATTAAAGGCATATATGCTGAATGTATGTAAGAAAAGTTATAGAGAGGCGATGGGTTATCTGATGGAGGTCTTGAGCTCAGTTTTGTGAGCTAGGTTTAATAGATGAACAGAAATTTTTTGTGCTGTTGTATTCTCAGGTGTTGTCTTGGAGCATGATTATTTGCTTTGCTGTTATGTAGACTTAGACGATAAAGATATCTTCATGACAAAGTAAATATTTATTTCTGGTACAGGGAACAGTCTGGGCTAAAAAAGAAAGTTAAAGCAAAAAAAAGGGAATATTTACCTCTTGAAAGAATTTTCTTATTTTACAGACATATATCTTATTTCTGGAATTATGACAACAGCAGATTATAAGCTTTAGTTGTTCTTAAAGAAGTCTTGAATACTGTTGTTCCTAAACTTTCCCTTAGTGGTGAGCCCTAAGAACAAGAGAAAATTTTCTTTACTGATACAGCTGTGATTATGCCCAAGTCTTTCCACTGTGAAGCTTATCTAACTAGGGAAAACATGATTAGCATTACTCTTCTTTATTTACTGTTGAGTGTTTCAGTGAGTACGTAAGAGACCTAAAAATAAAATGAGTATTTTTAAATTTTCTTTTGATGCTTTCATTAATATTTTAAAAACCTCTTCAAAATAAAGTAAACCACAAAGAAGTGCATACTAGCTTATGAATGAGAACTTGTATTCTTATATAGGTACAATAAAATATTCATTTCTATTTCTGTAATTGACTGTAAATCCAAAGAAGTAAAGAAACAGATGTTTAAGCCTACATAATTTGATCTCTTTGCATACTTGTTAGACACTACATCTCACATTTGGGGAGCTTCCTTATTATTTGAAAAATAAATATGTTTCATCAAGGAATGTATATGTGAGATAATTTTATATCCAGCTGTGAGTTTACTATTGCACACTGCTTTCTACTGCATATGTAAGTTATACAAGTTATAATGTGCATTATAAATGGACAGGATGATCTGTGGACTCTTAATAAAGTGACTGAGATGTTTTGCTTAGGGCTATGTCTTTAGTAGATACAGTAAAAAAGGGCACTGATGAGCACGCAAAATCATTTTTCTTTTATTCTTAGCTACAGTGCCAGCTTTATTTGAGCTAACTTGTAGTGATCCTTCTCTCCCTAGCTCACACTTTCCACTGAAACAATCCAGCTCCCTCAGCTATGATCTTCATCCTTCTCATCCACTAACGATGCACCTGAAGGTATGGGAGATGCCCAGAGAGGATCTCTATGCAGTTCACCTGTTAAGTATTTAGAATTCAGAATAGACTTGTCTGTTCTAAACATGTATTGTGGGTGCAGTTAAAACTGTGGCCACACTCACTGTCTTCCCTCCAGTTGTAAAGTCCAGTCCACAGACCAATAGTTTGTTTGGCAGTAAGTTGCAGATCCATATACAGGGGGTCTTGGTTGTCCAAGGCAGAATACAAACGAATAGCAAAGACAGAGACTATATGTTCCAGCCTGACAGATGAATGAACAGCAAATTGTGGGCCAATTGCGAGAAGAAAGAGGAGGAACTGATGTGTTTATACACTTCATATGAACTTTTTTTCTCTTTGACAACCTTTTTCCATACTGTCACTCAGTTCCTCTTGCTATTATTTTAAAAGAACTTTTTTGGAAGAATCATTTGGCCTGTAGGCTAGTCAGCTCCTCCTGAAAGTATGTGAGAGAGCAGTGTTTCATCAATGCCTTTTTCTCCTTTTATATGTGCTTTCTTAAGCTGCGGCTTCTGGAACCAAGCAATTTATTTTAGAACTCCAGCTTTAATTTAAAAAGAAAATCAGCAGGATTCTGCTTCCTTCGGCATGTAAGAAAGATTTAAAACATTATCTCCCTGTCCCCTCCAAGCTCGGAAAGCAAATTGAAAGAAGTCAAAATTCATTATGTTAATTTTTTTTTTTCTTTTTCCCCCCAAACTGACCTCTGGTAATTTAGTGCTTGGGGTTATCAGTATTAAGCCTCTGTAAGAATTACTAAAATTTGGGACACCAAACCAAAAGTTACTGTCTTGATAAGCCATTCTGTTATGAAAGACATCAGTATTTTTTAGTTAATGTGCAGAATGAAATAAAAGAGAAGTTGCAAAGAAACATATCTATATACACTTCTCACAGAAGAATATTATCTACACATTAAGTGTGTGAGACATTATAAAGATACAGTGGTGCATTTATTTATTACTCATCAGATTCTCCTTTATTTCTTTCCTTACTGTATAGTAATCCAAAACTGTCATCCTAATTATACATAAATTCAAAAATACTTCCTTTAAAAACAAAACAAAACCAAACAAAAACCCACTATATTTTTCCATTTCCATAGAGGACCATCTGCATGCCACTCAAAGGGAGTGAGTGAATAAATGAAAATAAAGTGGTATAATAAATTTTTAAAAGCCAGTTCATTCAGATGAGTGATGTACCTGGTAGGATTTAGTAAACCAGTTCAGATGAGATGAAAGATTATTCAAAACACAGATCTTTTAGTTATACATAGAAACAGACATAAATGTGTCACTTGTGTGCAACTCTCTATTACATCTGTGAATAAAATGTTAGCTGTCCCATTATATGTGGAATATGCTTTAAATGGTTTTTTTTTGGTCCACTGAAAGAGAAAAGAAATTAATAATATGTGATTACATGGTGTATTTAATCTGTGGATCTCAAAGTACTGGGGAAAACAACCCCTGAGATTATTGTTCCCATAGAGTTGTAGGATTAAAATCAATCACTTGAATTGCAAAAATGCATTGGAAGCCCAAACAGTCTTTGAAGTGCAGGCAAGTTAATTAGTGCAGAAATAGTTCTATCCATAAAGAATGAGCACTGTGCCATTTTATATTAGCAGTCACATATAAAAGAGACTGTAACATTCTGGGCAAAGGAGTGGCTTGAATGCACAGAGCTTTGCCTTGGTACAGGGGACATTACCTTGGTGGGTAATGATCATGGGACAGACCAGCCTGGGTAACATAGTAGTAGACATCTGCTACAAATTGCATGACCAAAAGGAGGAAGTAGATGAAGACTCTGACCAGCTTAAGGAAGTCTCATAACTGGTAAAATCATGGAAGATTTTAACAAATTTAGTATCTACTGGAAGTGCAACGTAACATGGCAGAGTGCAAGCAAACCAAGAGATGTCTGTCGTGTGTTGAAGACAATTTCCTGACACAGGTGATCAATGAGCCAATAAGGGCAGGTGCTCTGCAGACCTGTTATTCACAAACAAGGAAGAACTGGCTGAAGATGTGAAGGTCACTGGCAGACTTAATTGCAGTGACCATGAGACTGTAAAGTTTAAAATTCTGGAAAAAGTGAAGCAGACAAATAGAATCACAAACCTGGACTTGAGGAGAACAAACTTTGGCTTGTTCAGGAATCTTCTTGGCAGGATCCCGTAGGAGTCTGCGCTGGAGAACAAAAGGGTCCAGGGCAGCTGGCTGACCTTCAAAAACAGCCTCATCAGAGTTAGAGTGGGCTACACTAGTGTGCAGAAAGCTGCACTGGTGTCTTCTGCCATATGGCAGAAGACCAGCATGGATGAACAGGAGAATCTTGACTGAAGATAAGAAAAACCAGAAAGTACACAGAAGGTGGAAGCTGGGATGGGCTTCCTGGTTACTTCCTACAGAGGCATTGCCCAAGTGTGTAGAGATGAAGTTAGGAAAGCTGGAGCTCAGTTGAATCAAGGTTTGTAAAAGAAACAAGATAGGCTTTTGTAAGTACATTGACATCAAAAGGCAGCCTAGGGAAACTGTGCCCACTGCTCAATGGGGCAGAGGATGTAATGACAAAGGACATGGAAAAGGCCAAGGTCCTCAGTGCCTTGTTTTGCCTTGTTTTTTACTACTCAGGTCTGTTCTTTTAGACCTCCCAGGCTCCTGAGCCTACCAGCAGAGACTGGGGTGTCAGGTATTACCCTCCACAGGGATGGATAGAGCTAGGTAATTCTTAAGCCAATTGAACATACCCAAGTCCATGGGACCAAGTAGGCTGTATCTGATTGAGAGTGCTGAGGGAGTTACACAGTGTTGCAATGAGGCTGATCTCTCTTGTCTTTGAAATGTTGTGGTCACCAGGGAAGATTCCTGATGACTGGAGAAAGGCACACACCCATCTTCAAGAAGGATCCAGGTAACACGGGGTTGGTCAGCCTAACCTCAGTTCCTAGGAAAATTATGGAGTTTAGAAGCCGTGTGTAAACACATGAAGGACAAGACAGTGATTGGGAGCAATTGGCATAGATTTACCAAGGGCAAACCATGGCTGATCAACTTAACTGTTATCTGTGATGGCTGGCTCTTAAGACAATGGGAATAGATCTTTACGTTGATTTTAGCAACACTTACAATGCTTTCTCCCATATTATTCCTATAGCCAGATTTGTTGAGATACCGAAAACTGGCTGTACCACCAAGATCAGAGGGTTGTGATTAGTGGTGCAAAATTCAGTTGTGGGCCAGTGACTAGTGATGTCCCTCAAGGATTGCAGCTAGAGGAAGGACTCTTTTCATATCTATATTGATGATCTGGAAAATGAGGTGGGCTTCACTTACAGGAAGACTGCAGAAGAACCTTGACAGAACAAATTAGCTGACAGAAACTTCATGAAATTCAACAAAGGCAAATGCTAAGTCGGGCATCTAGGTTGGAATAATTTACCATGCAGCAGTACAGGCTTGATGTCAGCAGGACAGAAAGCATCTTTGCAGAAAAGACCATGTGTGTGTCCTGATAAAGAAAGCCATGTGAAGAAAGCCAACTGCATTCTGCAGTGTATTAGCAAGAAAGTAGCCAGCAGGTTGAGGGAAGTAATTTTTCCCCTCTATTAAGCACTTTTGAGACTGCGTATGGAGTATTGTCCAGTTTGAGCACCCCATGACAGGAAAGACTTTGATGTACTGGAGCGAACTCAAGGAGGAACTACTGAGATCGTCATGGGACTGGAGTACATGATGTACGAGGAGAGGTTGAGAGAGCTGGGTTGGTTTAGCCCTAAGAAGATAAGGCTACGGGTAGGTCTTACTGCTGTCTTCAGCTACTTAAAGAGAGAGTACAGAGAAGATGGAGATGGATTCTTAGTGGTGCATGACAGTAAAGCAAAATGCAATGGGCACAAGCTGAAGCATGAGAAATTTTGGTCAGAAAAAAATAAATATAATGAGAGCAATCAAATACTGGAATAGGTTTCCCGGTGTGGTGTGGAATCTTCACCTTGAAGATATACTAAACTTGACTGGACAAGTCCCTGAATAACCTGATCTCATTGTCCCTGCTTTGAGCAGAGATCCCATCCAGCCTAAGTAATTCTACCGTTCTATAATCACTGCTTAAAATAAGTTAAATGATTTAAAAAAAAAAAAAGTGCCATGAGTATAAAATAAATATTTAAAGTACTTAACTTTTAATCTTAAAGTTTCCTTTATTGCTTGAACGTATAACTTTGTTGTATTTCTGAACAACTACATAGGAACTCTGAAATGCAACATTGCCAGTTTATTTCTGGCAGAAATGACGAAAGGTATATGGGAAAGCTCTTCTTAGGAGCTCCTGAGTTTTCCCTTCTGACTTCCAGAAATGGGCTGTATTCAGGAGTCATGGATAAGCATTGCAGATTCTTCTGGCTTTGTCTGAATTAACTCTACTGTCAAAAAAATCGAGATTTGTTCATTATTTATGACGAGTACACAAATAAATGGAAGCAAGACCAATCACACAGTGCTGGGTTTGTGAGCGTTTTTGGTTTTTCATACGGTTGCTAAAAGATTAGTAGAGCTTTTTGTATGACAAATATTTTTTTTACATAAGAACATTGCTCAGTGAAAACCATTTTCTGCATTTTTTTTTAAAGAATTCATGCCTTTATTGGAAGTAGAGCCAGGACCTTAATATTGCTTTGTTATTTCACTGCGCTATTTAAACAGAATGAAAAAACCTCACAAAAACATCCCTGGTTAACCTGAAAGCGAGCCTGCAGTAAGCATTCCTAGTCATTAATATTTCTAGCAGTAGAAATATATTCTGCTCCTAGTAGAAATATCTGAATATCTGAGGATATAAATAAATAAACTCCCAGTGGTAATTAAGGCTGACTTGGATTTTAAAGGAGGGGTTGCATTTTTTGCTTGGTTTGTTTTGTTTTGTTTGTTTTTTTTTTTAAATCCATTGAACTGAGAAATGTGGTTTCATCTGGACAAAATATTCCAATTCTGTTTATTTGCCAAGAATTCTGGGCTCTAAGGAAATGGATAAATACAAACCAGAAGCTTATATCACTGTGAAGAGCAAAATGCTTACTGTAAGTTTTGTGAACATCTCTGTTTAACTGTAGTGATTATACTGTACTTAGTCTCCAGCCATCACAGTTATGCAAATTAAACTTATTTTCTTTTAATGTGCCTGAAGTACATGAGCAGTGATACATACTTACACTGTGTCACTAAAGGAGTATAAATGTTATTTATGCCAACCAAGAGAAAGAAGTATTTATAGAACTTTATTGATAATTCTTGATACTAAAGTACTTGACACATAAATTTTTATACATTCTTAACTGCAACATCAACAACATCCTGGTAAACCTTATGGGGCTTGACTGTCAAAACTGTCAAAATTATAGCCAGGGACATGTTGATAGCTGTGTTTTGTTGTTTTCTACCTAGAGATGAACTGAAGGAGGTGACCCTTCTGTGGGATTTATTGTAAGACTTTGCTGCAGGACAGAGGATCAGACTGTAGTTATAATTTTACTTCCCATTAGCTGTCAGTTGGAAATCTGTTGGGAAGATGTCCTATTCACAGATTTCTTTATAAAAGGGCCTAAAATTATATATTTGAGCATATTCAGTTGACAGTTACATGAAAGTAATGACACGGTGGAAAGGAAATAAATACTTTGAAGCCCATGAAACTTAGTTCCATGAGTGAATGGAATTTTTCTTAGAACATACCCTCCGTGGGATGAATATAATCTAAACATAGATGAAACAAGAAATAGTCTTGTAATTATACATATTAAAGGGCTAGTCTAACATTAAGCAGCATGTGATAATTTTTTTTTATGATTTTATTCTTCCATATTCTGCAATTTTCAGTGTGCGCTATTTTGCTTAAAGCATTTGCAAGCGAATGACTTTCAGACATGACAGTCAGGGTGTGGTGTACCTGAGAATCCTCTAATAACTTATATAGAGTGGTTATTTCACAAATACTAAACTTGATTGATTGACTCAACTACTTAGCAGTAATCATCAGGGGCGGGAGGGGGTTAGTTGATTGTTCAGCTTGGCAGGTGATTTTCTTACTGTTCTAAGTCGGTTACATCCTGTGTGAACCGGTAGCCCCTCCGACTTTTGCAAGAAGAATGTGAAATTCTTTTGCTCAGCAATTTTGATCACAGATGGAAAAATCCAGCTGTATGAATCCAGGACAATTATCTTTGAGTTATATCTTTGAGAGGTGAACATTTGACATGGATGTAAGCTGGGGGAAAGGAATGTTTTTTGGGATCAGAGGGAATTACGTTTCTGGTGGAAACAGAGACTGCCTTTAGAATCTGCCCTGTGTGGGAAATTTAGATTAAAGTTTGTTTATTCTGTTAAGTTATAAGGCTAAACCCTGAGACTTGACATAGCATATATGATGATTTTCAGTGATCTTTATGGAAAGACTCACCCAGACTGTGAGAGAAGCTGGATCAAGCTCTGTGTGTTTCATTTTGTTCAGGCTTGGGGATAAACTGTTGGTAGAGTTTAAAGACTCTGAAGAGAAGTAACAGTTCCTGCCTGTAACTTACAAATCAACAAACCAATTGTGCATTGCTACATAATATAAAGGATTAGAAAATGAGTACATTTTGCAGGGTAGATTTTATGTTTTTTCTTTTTTTTTTTGTTTCCTTTTTTTTTTTTTTAACAATATACATTAATTATTAGGAGTACCTATGTAGTTATCTCTCTTCTAAGCACCACAAAAGTTGCATTGAGAAAAGTAACTATTTTATTTTTTTGTATATTTTTTCCAACACATCTCCTTACTGGCTATTCTGGTCTTTGGTCAACATTTTGTCCCTTCCTCTTGGTCATAAATTATTTATGTAATAAATCAAGACCATTATTCAGGAAACCTCTTAACATGGCCTTTCCCATGGCTGCAATCTCTCCAGGGGTGTACCTCCCCTGTCATGGGCTTATCCATGGCCACATGCTTTGAGGAGCTCCAGCATGGCCTCATGCACAGCACTGACGCTTCAAGGTGTACCTGCTGCAGCATGGACTTAACCACGGCCACAGATGCTTCGAGGTGTACCTTCTCCAGCGTGGACTTATCCTTAGGCCACAATCTCTTCAGAGGTATACCTGCTGCGGCACGGACATAATCACAGCCACAGACGCTTCGAGATGTACTGGCTTGGGCATGGGCTTATCCATGGGCACAGACGCCTCGGGGTGTCCTGCTCCCACGTGGACTGAGCCACAGGTCACAGTCCCTTTGACTCGAGTTCACGCTGCAGTTCCAGCCTGTCCAGCACAGCAGCACAGAAACAGCAGCGATGCCCTGGCCATCTGCCAGCCCAGGCGCATCCCCATTGCTGTTATCAAAGTGTTCCCAGGCACAGCACAGTAAGATGATCAGCAGTGCAGCAGTACAGCAAGCAGCGAGAGCAAAAAGCAGTCACTAACGAGCACTAGACTGTAATACACAGTAAGGCAAGCAAGCCCCATGGCAAGCACAGGAGCCTGCCAATTAATAGCTAAACAGTAATAACAGCTATAAATTTGATCTAGCACATTCCAATCAAACCTGTCGTTATCTCGAACCCTTTGAGCCCCACGTTGGGCGCCAAGAAAGGACTGTCGTGGTTTAACCCCAGCTGGCCACGGAGCACCACACAGCTGCTCGCTCACTCCCCCCACAATGGGATGGGGGAGAGAATCAGAAGGGTAAAGTGAGAAAACTCGTGGGTTGAGATAAAGACAGTTTAACAGGGAAAGCAAAAGCCGCGCACGCAAGCAAAGCAAAAACAAGGAATTCATTCACTACTTCCCATTGGCAGGCAGGTGTTCAGCCATCTCCAGGAAAGCAGGGCTCCATCACACGGGACGGTTACTTGGGAAGACACACGCCATCACTTCGAATGCCCCCTCTTCTTCTTCTTCGCCCAGCTTTATATGCTGAGCATGGCGTCATATGGTATGGAATAGCCCATTGGCCAGCTGGGCCAGCCGTCCTGGCCACACTCCCTCCCAGCCCCCTGCACATCTGGCAGGGCATGGGAAGATGAAAAGTCCTTGACTAGAGTAAACATTACTTAGCAACAACTAAAACATCAGTGTGTTACCAACATTATTCTCACACTACATCCAAAACACAGCACTATACCAGTTAATAGGAAGAAAATCAACTCCATCCCAGCCGAAACCAGGACAACTTCAGACAGTTGAAGAACCTTTTTTAAAAAGATTTTTTTCCTGCTATATAGACAAAAGTGATCATATTTCATTTTCAAGTGTCAGATCAACATTTTCATACAAAATACTTCTCTCAAACAAAACAATTGTGCATTTGAGATTAGAAGTTTAGAAAGCCATCTTTGACTGTGTCTGTTAATAAGTCTTTGCTCACCTTTTTCTGAATTCTTTGAAGTAAAGCTGATCTTGTTTTAAGGAAAGTAGAGATTAAAGTAAAAAAATAATCTATACAGCTTAGGCAAATCTCTGCTGCCATTTAAACAAGTTACCTTATGAATACCTTATTTAGGCCATGTATTTTTATATTTGCAAATTGTTTGTAAATGACTCTTGGATTAGTATTGGAGATGAGCAATTCCAAGCATATTTTGGTGTGAATCCTTAGATTTTTATAACTTTTACTTGAAAATGGTATTCTGTTGGTAACGGCTGTGCTGTTGGTAATAATTTTCTTATTTATATCGATTATACCCTTTTAGTATCAACTTACCTCTCAGTCTTTTATGGATATCATATTCATAGCTCTTTGAGGTAGGAGAGGGCTATTACAGATGGAAAAAAACCCACAAGTCTGTTATTGAGTTGGGAAGTAAACAGGAATTTTCAAAATCCCAGCATAGTTTCTCTAATTTCTGAGACACCCATTTTTTTTTATTTATCCACCCCTATTCAAATGTTGTTCAAAATCATGGGAGGGAGAAGGGAGAAGAAAGACTTTATAGTTTGTAATGAGAGAGCAAAGTTCTCTTAAGAGAAGGCCAGGAGTGTTTATGGTTAAATCCTTATGCATTTTTTGAGTGTCTCCTGATATTTCACTGGGAACTGCTGTGGGCATAACACCTGAAAGTCAAACCAGGGGTTTAGTTATCAAAATACAGACTTGAGAAGCTACAGTTTGACATAAATAAAATCTTGGCAAAATGTTCTCAAGGGGTTTAGGTTCCTCCAATAAGTGGCCTCACCACCCTTGAAAATTCCAGTTTATCCACTGTCTACCTACAGTTATTGACCTTTCTGAGTTTAATGAAAAATTGAATGATCACTGTATCGATGAGCATGATCTATACAGGAGAGAACCAAACCAAATCAAAAAAATAAGTTTTTCTAGAAGTTCAGAAAATATCTTGCCACCTTCCACTAGTCCAAAGGCAAAACACACTTGCCTGACTTTGTGCTGACACTTAGGTGGCCATAGAATATAATTCTTCCAACTCAATTTCCCTCTCTAACAAAACCAAAATACTGCCCTGGAGCTAGTTTTCCAGTTGGGGAGTGATTAATTAAAAAAAAAACCAGCAAGTGACTGATAGATGGAGTTTTGAAAGAAGCTCCATTTATGAATTTCTATTCATAAATAAGATATTTATTATTATAAATACAATATTATTATTATTGTATTCTTCTTTTTTTTTTTCTTTCCTCCATCTTCCAGTTCAATTGTCTTGGATGTTTCTTGCTGTGCAGGAGAATCTCAAATTTTTCAGAAAAACTGAAAAGTCCAAACTGTCTGATAATGCTGAATGTTCCATTAAAAGAAAAGTGTCTTTCATGCCTCAGCAAATATCCCCGTAAAGTGAATAAATTGATTTCAAAATAAGAGCGCTATTTAAAACCATTATGCTTAACTCTGTTCCCTGATAATTTTGTCTGCAGTAGAGACTTGCACCTTTGCAAAGATTATTTTTGGAAAGGTAGCATTTGCCACCTCAGGTGTATTTGTGAACACGAAAATATTCTTGAAAGTTATTAACTAATGGCACATCAGTTAGCACATCCTTCTCAACATAAGAGGAAAAAGTAGAAGGGAACAATTAAACATTTCTGTCAAAATTGCTTCAACTGTTTTCTTTAAATCTTCAGAAATTTTTGCAGAGAGGAATTTTAATTTTCATCTTAACATTTTAAAACATAGCCTTCTCCTTTTCCTGATGTTGATTACCCCTCACTTCTGGATGTTTTATTAAAGCTCTGGTCAGAACAACAGTGGCAACTTCATGCTTCTAGGTTACATGTATATGCGAGTCCCTCATAACCTTACGTGATTGTTAGGCTGTCACTTTGTTTCTAGATCTGCCCCACTTGTGCCATTCTTTGGGCTTATTCAGACTTTATGAATACCCGGGAAGCTGAGTGGAGGAGAAGAATGGAAAGGATTTAGCTGTATTTTCCACATACATGGTGACCCTGGAGAAAGAGGGAAATAGGTCTTAGATGGTCTTTTTGAGCTAGCATGTCTCCGTGCCACTGTAAGCGGAGTCATTCCTTGTTCAGAATAGTGACCAAAGGCATGATACATCCCTAAACCTTGTTGGCAGCAGATTTTTTTAGAATATGTATTAAAGAAGCCTTGCTGACGTGATGATTCCATTTTTTTCCCACTAGGATTTCAAAATTATTGATGAAAGATGCTTTCTAAGGAATATAAAAGGGAAAATGTTTTGATCCACTTAATAATCTGCAGCACTACCTTTTACCCCAAATTACATATATATACAGGAATAAATTGGTTTTATTTGGAAAGAATAAGTAGGAATCAGCATCAGAAAAATCCTTTTGCCATGCAAATAGAAGATTAGCGAAGATACTTAAATTTGGATTTTCTGAAGTAATTATTATTGTTGCTATAAATCACATTCTTCAAAGACACTTATAAGCAAGACAAAAAACATAGCTTAGAAAAAATCTCATATTGTTAGGAATAGGTATTTGTCAACTCCTTACATTATTGCATCGTAGGCGTTCATATTGCAAGAAAATATATATATTTTTAAAAGTTTTAATGCTATGGGCGCTTTCACTCCTTACTTGCAAAAGCAGGTGGGTTAGGTAGTCATAAACTTATCTGCTGGGATTGTTTCAGGATGTAACCTTGTTCAGTTATCTTTGTTATCATTGAAGTTAACATGTTCCGTTTCAAGTGAAGACCTATGTTTTCACTTTGAGTTTTCAATTTAGATGTGTTCAGAACCAAACAAAATATTTGTATGTATGGGAAACAAAACCAAAAATTTATAAAGGTTCTAAGGGTTGTTTGTGTTTAGTGTGTGGATCTGATGATAGCAACTCTGGCTGTGAAAGCACACTGAATAACTCCAGGAGAAGCATGTTGGAGCTCTGAAAGAATATTTACACCCTGAAAGAAACAGCCAAACATCCTTGAATTACATAACAGTAGAAATTCCAAGAAACAGTAGTTTGTGCTTGGTCCAACTGCTGTGAAGTTGTATAGTTTCATTCTATTGTATACTATAAAACATCCAAATGTCAAACCTCAATGCAAAATCCATCACAGTTATACTTCTATAAAGCTAGGCGTTTAAGTGTGTACCTGAAAATCTTACTGTGTCCCAGAGATCCTTCAAGATCACCAGCAGTCACCAGGTCCTGCTTCCATTGACCCTCTAGTATCAACTTTCCATGTCCATCCTCCACGGAGGAAGGGGAGAGAAGAGAGAGAAAGAAGAAGCTAGAGGAAGTTTGGGTTCTTGTTAGGCTGTTCCAGGATCCAGTTTATAGATTTTAGACACACTTAGGTAAGGAATACTTTGTTATCCAGTTGTCACTAATCAAACTCAACTAAAGCAAAGTTAAGATAAAATTCAACTACTAGCATTTGTCTATAGTATTCAAAAGAGACCACACAGTTTAAAATATTTTTAGGCTAAATAGATGAAGTGAAAGATGTTGCAGTTAACCTTGCTGCACAAGCCTTGTGTCAAATTATCTGTTCCTCCCTCATCGAGTTGACTTTATGTCCATGCTGTCAAGACAGCCGTCAGGGTTGTACTCTTTCTGCATGCCTTAAACCTCAAATTACACTTGCTCAGAAGCTTTTGTAAGATAATTTACAAAGCACCCTTGGTGACCTCTTACATTTCATTGTGTAAGGTCTTTCATTAGATGGTAACATTCTATAGCAACTTGTACTTTAAAATTGTATGTGATGCAAAGATCTCTGTAGGATAACTGAATGATAACTTATAACATTTGACTGAGACCAGATGTACAGCATGCTGAGGTCACCCATTTATAATTTTTTCCCCGCCCTAGACATAATGTGAAAGTATACTAACAGGAACACAGGAAACGGCAGCAAGTGTTCATGATATATGAAAATTTGTAAAAAAGTTGGTAAAGAAATTACCAGTTTGTGTATCTTTATTGGCATTACTGCTGAGGAACTTCTTCCTGAACAGTGTTAAGATGTTTAATTCTGAAGAATTTACACAGACAGTTTGAAATATTTTGGTTGGATTACTAACTGTACTATTAAGTGTCAAATGTGTTCACCTATCCTTTTGTTGGTGCAAGATGTTCTTGAAGCTCTAACATCTGTAATATGGGGAAATCATTCAGTTCAGCCATATAGTCCATTTTTCACTAAGGATCTGCATCATCAGAGCTGTATAGAAGATTTTCCCTGTGGAGGTAGGCTGCACATTTAGTTTACAATTTCTGTATGAAGAGAGTGCATACGCTTAGTCCGCAGATTGAGCAGCGCTGGCTCTTGAAAGGAGTGATGGGGTTACATGAATCATTATATCCGTTAGCATTCGTTGCCAGAGAGATTCTGGTCACTTGAAAGCTTTCAATATGTGACAGAAAGCCAAAGAACAGCAGGAACCGAGATTATCTACCTTCAAGCAACATAACAGTTGACTATATAAGGGACCAGCTAGGAGAGTTAGTTGCAATGCATACTTCTCTGCACCTGCCTCAGTGAATTAGGCCCTATATATTTATTTATGTGAATGATCTGTCATTAGTGTGGACGTATTCATCCCCAGATACAGGACTTGGTGTTTCTTCATGTTGAACTTCCTGAGATTCCTCTCTGCCCATTTCTCCAGCCTCCTGAGGTCCCCCTGAGTGGCAGCACACCCATCTGGTGCATCAGTCTCTCCCCCCGCTCCCCAGTTTTGTATCAGCTACAAACTTCCTGAGAGTGCACTCTGTCCCGTTTTCGAGATCATTAATGAAGATGTAAATAGTATTGGCCTCAATATCGATGCCTGGGGTACAGCACTGGCCTCCAGCTGGACTTTGTACTTCTTACCACAACCCTCTTTGCCTGGCCATTCAGCCAGTTTTCAGTCCACCTCCCTGCACTTACCTAACCCATACTTCATCAGCTCGTCTATGAGGATGTTACAGGAGACAGTGTCAAAAGCCTCCCTAGAGCTGAGGTAAACAACATCCACTGACGAATATATAAGTGGCCTCACAATGACATCAGCAGATCCCTCAGTACTCGTGGGTGCTTCCTGTCAGGCTTCATAGACTTACGTATGTCCAGATTATTTAAAAGTTCCCTAACCTGATTCTCCTCCACCAAGGGTGTCTTCCTTACTCCAGACTTTGCCACTGGCCTAAGGGGCCTGTGATTCCTGAAGGCCAGTCTTTCTAATAAAGACTGAGGTGAAGAAGGCATTGAGTACCCCAAGTCAACACACTTAATCAGAAACATGTTTGACTTGATTCATTTGGTAGACAGTTTTTGTAGACCTTTGCCTGAATTCATGTTAGGGTGTTGTAGATCAGAGTTTTTCCAGACCCTGTGGACTTTATATCCATGGAGTCGGGAGTCTGCCTACACCATGTACTGTAGCAGGAGGCACCAAAGTACCAAACCTGAGTTTCAGGATTCCTGAGCTGCTGTATGTGGAATGCAAACACAGCTTGGAGGTAATGAGGCACTTTCCCTGGATCTGCTGTTTATTTCCTGGATCCGAGAGTTTAGAAATACTGATGTCAGGTGGGAGCTAGTTCACATTATTGAGCTAATTTTGTTTGCTCTGTTTTCATGGTGACTAAACACTGCCAAAAAGAGAGTTAAGTGGCTTGTCAACTAATTTATTTTCCCTACTTCTTGAACTTTACCGATTATATGTTGTGGCGTAAGTATTTAGTTAATGTTGATTATATGTAAACCTCAGTTATGGTTTTCTAAAAACTGTTACACATTTGCTTAGTAAATAGATTCTCTGAAATGATTTCTATTTATTCTTTTATACTTTAACTCGTTAACAAACTTTAGTTCGTTCTTTCTCCCTAGCTAGTGTAGGGAGAAAAGTTGTCATACTAAAAGCCTGATCTCGTTCTGCTCTTGCACATGCAATCCATTTGCTCAGCAGGATTCCAGCTAAGTATAGAAACAAGAACAGCACACTGGGGAATGCATGCACCTGACAGAGACCTGAAAGCTTCCAACCTTAAGCTTTGCTAATGGCAAATTATCTTAGTGATCTTATGCTGCTGCGTCTCAGGCAAGAATTAGAGAAACGCAAAAAACTGGCCTTGCTCACTTCAGAATTAATTGATAGTATTTGTCCTATTATTTTAAATTGCTATCTGTATGTTGTATTTGCTTGAAGACATAAAAGGCAGTGCTGAACTTTACTTCTTTTCTTAATCAGCCAGGAGCTTTTCTGTTGTCACAGCTGGAATATGAGTTAAAATATAACTGCTTGCTCTGATCAGAAATGTGTAGCAGTTTACAAAAGGTAGTGCTGTGTGTTCTGCTCTGTTCAATGAGCGTTAGTCTGTTCCTGCTGTAAGCTCACTGCCATTACTGGACCTACACAAGGGATGAAGCCTCACACAGCTTGAGTAAAGGTATTGATTACACACTCTCCGTTTTGTCTAATGCTTGGTCAAAAGATGTACTAAATTGTTTAGGTTTTCTTTAATCACAAGTGAAAGGAATAACCACATACAATGTTTGTTCCTCCCTGGTAATAAAAGCTACTGTACAGTGGCAGAGGTGACTTCAGAAATAATTTAAATAACCATTTCAGAACCAGCATTTCAGCACTTTAATTTGATTCCCAGAAGTTTTTTCCTAAAGGTTTCTTCTGTCAGTCACTGTCAGGACCGATGAATATATAAGTAGCCTTTCCTTAGCAAGTAGAGAAAATACTTCTGTTAATTGAAATGTATTCTTTTTTACTGTGCCCACATTTTATAAATATTTTAGATTTATCAGAGAGTATCATTATGTGTATTGTAATTGGATTTGTGATGCTGCACTGTAATTTTCTACAGAACAATTGAGAAAATATTAATAATGATACAAAGCAGATGGTTAGTTCATACTAACCATATTCTTCATTAAGAATTACATGAAGTTGTAACGTGAAGGACATCTGCAGGAATCCAGGGCACAAGAACATAAATATGTTCTTTCTATTTATTTTTTTTTTCAATTCTAAATCAGTTGTTAAAAAATAAATTTCCAAATGTACCTTATGGTATGTTGTACTGAACTGCTGAAGTAAGAGCAGGTTACTTAGTGTAAAAACTGTTTTAAAATACTCATTCAGGCCTTTTTAATACAAAAGATAAGATACACAATACTATTTGGAATATAGAAGATAGCAGACATGTAGGTGGCTGAGGTCCAGCCATTGCAGATTGAGTGTAAGAGCCTGGAACTATTAGGTAGATTGTTTAGCCCACTCTGTTTTCATTATTTAGTGATAAAAAGCGAGCAGAAAATACCAAAATGCTGAAGAGAGACTTTTCAGATTGTCCTTTTACAGTTTAGTATTCAAGCAATTCGTCTTGGGCTCCTAAATCCATTGAGCTGACCTAACATCTTACTGCTCCAGGTGTTACTGATCTCCTTGATAATTCATTTTTTTCATTTCCTGAGCAGTTCCTTAGCTAAACATTTCCTTATGCTAAGCTGTTGCTCCCACAGTGATCACACTGAACAGTCAACAATACTTCTTGCAGCCCATCATTTTTCTGTAGAAAGATTTTTATTCAATATGATTCAAACTCAGTTTGTTGAATATGTATCTATGAGCAAGTTCACTGCTTTAGTTGCTGTAACAGTGTTGCTTCAAACTATAGGTTTTGGGAGGTTTAGAAACCTTTACTATAAAATTTGCGTAGCAAAACATCAGTTGTGTTCTAGTTCCACTAGAATCTTATTGGAATATCAGTAAGAAATAGGTCTGTATAATATTGATCCCACCTATAATTTCAAGAAGAAATAACAGGACTGAAAATAAGAACGGTGTTAATAAACTGGTTTTTACTGTTTTGAAAACAGTGTCTGATTTCTATATATGACTATGGTTTTCGTCTGGTGATTATATTGCAACTGAGAAAGGAGAAAATAATTTCTTATTTATTAAAAGTTATTTAAATTTTGTATTTTATTAAGTATTGACAAATGCACTCATTTCCTTTTTCCATTCATCTTTAGATGAAAATTCACTGGTGCAGTTGGTTTTGTGGGATGCAAAGGAGAACTAAATAAAAAGCAACAACTTTTTCCTCTCCAAAAGATATTCCATTGTAAACCTTTGCAAAGGGATAGGGGAAATCAAAAGCTGCAGGAGCAATTTATGTTTTTTAATATAGAAATTAAAATCTGGTTAGCTTTGAATTCTCTAGTAAATAAAATGCAGAGTTTTGACATTCCTTCTGTCTAGAAAAAGAGGTTTGGAATTTCTCTTTTCCAATTAATGCACTTATCAGTTGGAATGCTGCAAAAGCACTGGGACTGTAGGGCTCGGGATGCTAACAGCATGGTACTTCAAACTATAAGTTTCTAATTTTATTGCCGAGATTTTTTTCTCTTTATTATCCTGTTTCGCAGAGTAATCAGTTCTGAGTATTTTTTCCAGCTTCATATGTAATCATTCAAATATTCTTCAAAAGACATTATTAACATATTTTGAAAATATTTTTAAATGAATAGCACTTAATATACAAGTTTAACTCACTGCAGCCTTTTTACCTCACCTTGCATATTTCCATACTGTACTTTTCCTGTAAAAAAAAGGTAAATACATCCTGTATTTAAGAGTTGACATGAAGTCATTTGGATTGAACCAGCAGGGGAAAGTGAGCAAAGGAAGAATTTGAGACAGGCAGCCGTTCAGGCAGGTACTGCTTGATGTTTCTGTGGAAGAAAGGGGTCTCATAGCAGCTCTCACTTGTGCTGTTCCCTGTGATCTAATGGCAAAACCAGTTGGTAGTCCCATGGCCTTGCTTTGCCTCTTCTGCTTTTCTGTTGGTGGTTTGCAATCTCCTTCCCCTTTATCTCTCCATGACTCATAAAAAAAAGGATAGAAAAGTGTTTTGCCCTTTCTATTGCTTGACCTTTCTTCCCAGGTCTCTTCTGTAAAGTTTGTAGTGGTAATATTTTATGTTTCATGGATTAGCCTTGGGAACCAGAGCAGTGGAACCACCACACCGGTGTCCTGGTTTGTGCCCGCCAACATTGTCTCCTGACTCCTGCTACGTTTTCATTCTGCAGGACTTGAGCACACAGAGAAATGCCTAGCAGAGCAGCTGCACCGGCAGTTGTCATTCTGGAGATGAGAAAGATTAAATTAATTTGAAATAGGTGAGGAAGGGAAATTAGTTAAGCATTTGATACAGTACTCCATCTTCAGAAAAGAAACATTATTTCTTGTTACAGAACCTCTTATTTCTAACTGGAGGTTTCCTGCAGTGCAAGAATATAAATGATAATAACACAAATGTAAAAAAAAAATTACTCCCTAAGAAAAATAAATAAAAACATATTCTCTGATAAAAATTTAACTGTAGCATTGGTAAGTTTAAAAATAATAGTAAGGGTTTTTTTTCTGTGAAAATAAAGAAAAACCTTTGGGAAGGAAGTTGGTGGCTAAGGTACTCGGAATGCATTGGATATTAGAAAAACCTGTTTCACATTCTGCTACAGCTGTCTCACCGTACTTGTGCAGGTTGGTTGGTGTCATGGGGAACCTGGGGGTGAGGCAGCACAAGAGAACTGCTCCACTCATTGACATAGGTTTTCATTTCTGTGTTGGCTCGGTACAGCCAGAGGACAGCTGGGGCAGGGTGTGGGGGGGGGGGGCATGATACACTTGCATTTTTGGTACAGTGTGCATGTTCACACCTGCCGAAGCCACAGCACCCCTGCTCGTGGTCATGCAGGGGCCATCACCGCAGGCTTGGGAGAGAGTCCATTGGGTGCCCCAGGCCTGTTGGGCAGACCTGCTCCCCCACAGCAGTTCACCCCCAGGTTCCTCCTGCTGAGAGGTTGCTGTCCCCTTGATCATGGTTTTACACCCGGATGGTTAGCAGGGGCCTCACCAATCCCATCACCCCCAGCCAGTCTCTTTGATTCCTCCACACCTAAAGCCAATAAGCAGTTGTTAACCAGCTTGCTACTGCCTTCTAGTCTCCTGCCCTGAAGGTGTTGCAAGGGTGTGAAGTCGGTAGCAGTTCACCCGTGCTTCTTCCCTGTGTGTACCTACCCTAGCGGAGTGGGCAGATGTTGTTCAGACCTCATTTTATCCGAGCACTTCTTTCAAGTAGGTTTTACCCCATGACATTTGACATGTGTCATTTTTCTCTCCATTTGTAAGATGGAGATAATGGCTGTTTTCATTCAGAGGTTGTTTCTCTTCAAAAATGCCTTTTTAATGCATTTTCACCTATGCGATACAGGGGCTGTCTCCTAGCAGTGTGTAAGGAGTGGGCGTGCGTGGCACAACAGGGCTCTGCACGAAGTCTCTCGGCATCGCCACCCACTGCTATGAATAGACAGAAATTTTGTAACTGGCAGTGGTCACTTAAAAGCTGTGTCTAGTGTTGACAAGAGGTATGCCGCTGACTTTCCTTTTAGAAAGCAAACTGTTCTTATTTGACATTTTAGTCGTGATGAGTTTTACATACTTTGTGAAACAGAACTGTGTTTAAAGTGGTGACGTATCTAACATACATTGGGTCTGAAATGACTGTTTAAACTTTAATTTTCTAAGATGCTATCTGGTCTCTTGTAAATGAGGCTTACTGTGAATTGTAAATGCTTCATCATGCTAGTTTTATAGGAATAATTCCAGCACATTTGATTTGTGCTAGATTTGCAATTATTAATAACTTTGTTGAATGGCCAGTGTTAGCACCGCATTGCTTGCTGATACTGATACTTTGGGGAATGTTAAGTAATCAGCAGCTGTCATGTACTTCAGAAAATATAAGTTTCTTACAGCTGCCATTTTTTTCAGTTGCATTTTCTCCAATGGAAATTTGCAGCTTCTGTATTAAAAAAATAATAAATCAAAAGCTTCTTCAAAGAAGTTTAATTCCATATTGAGGGGGCAAAATATTTGGACTTGCAAATCAAAAAAAAAAAAAAAAAAAAGAATGTGATACTAATATGGTAGTAGGCACAAATCCTGGCCAATCCTTTAATAGAGTAGACCAATGGAGAAGGCATTAGAAACAAATAACTCAATGTTGAAATATTCATGGTTCACAGTATGGTAAAAAAATAGAAAATTGAGCTAATGCAAAGGCAATGGATGTGCTTTTTTTATATTTATTTATGTATTTGTAATATCATTGCTTCTGATGGTTTTTTCCTTTCTTGTTATCTAAAAATGTTAACGGTATGCCCCACCACAGTATTCTTGTTAAGGGCTTTCACATTCAGAGATTCTTATTAACTGTTATGAGAAAAAGTTTAAGTGTTAATACCACTGTTACACTGCTTTTTACTTCTGCTGAAAGAGATGTTTTTAGTAAAATACCATCTCCCTCAGTTCCTTGAATCTGACATGTGTGGGGTTTTTTTGTTTTTGCTTCCCAGCAGCTAAAGAGGCGGTAGGTTGATTTGGCAAGTCATTTGGAAAAGGAGGAGTGGAGAAGTGCCCTGCAACTGCTGAACAGTAAGTGCCTGTTTTACCTGCTATTTTAGCTGCAGAAGTAAGTAGGATACGCAGATGGATTGGTATGAAACTTTTATAATACTGAGAAGCATATAAAAATGTGCACACATGTAAGTCTAACTATTCTGAATCTGAAATACTTTAAAAAAAAAGGCCAAGAAATCTGTTTGGATGTAATTATGGATCAGGTCACAAGCAGTGTTGAGGTATACAGAGTAAATTATTGAAAGCTGAAACTGAGAAGTACATTAAGTGACATTCTGTTAAATTGATTTGGATACTAAGTAGTTGTAAATATTCAATATAGAAAGTCTCTAAAATTAGAGGGCGCAGTTTGGATGTGTGCACACAACTCTGGCCTTGGAAACTAGGAACTAATTGAATAAAGACATGCCTGTCAGCTGTATTTGCATGCTACTAAAAATGCCACTCTGTTTTACATTATAAATGACTGTCAGCTTTATTTGCAGCATGCTTGTCTGTTAATTCAAACGCTTTTTTGAATCACGCCAGATTAAAATTTCTTTTTAAAAATGCAGGTGTTAACTGCATTCTATTTCTCCCCGGGAGAAAATATCTCTGCAGCAGAAAGCAATATATAATAATGAATCTTACAGGATAGATTTGGATGTGAGAAGCTAAACTGGAACACTAGTGTATGAAGTTCGGACTTAGAAATGTTTAGACATATTTGCAAGTGTATTAAGCACTTAAGCTGCTGTTTGAAGACAGTCACACAAGAAAAATATTCAAACTCTGCACCTAATATACCATATCTTTAAAACCTTCACTACTTCAGCAAATTAGGTTAAAAATAAAATTTTTCCTTTTCTTAAAATTGAAAATATAAAAGCAGCTGAGGCAGAAGTTCATAATACTAACTTGTAGTTTTATTAGCTTAGGAATTATAAACATTGCTTTAATATATTGTAGTGTCTTTTGTTTATACACACGTGCAGGGAAGGAGAATGCCATAAGATCTCCCTGACTCTGGGACAAGCTGCTCTCTGCAGCTTTTTGAATACACAGAATCTTGATCCTTTTAGAGCAACAAACAGCAGGCTTGGGAAGCAAAGGAACAGTGTTGTGTTTTAGTGGAATAGGACTAGCTGGAAGGAGCATGGAGGATTTTTTTGTGTGGATGTAACCGGGATGCAGATTGGACCTGGTCAAACCAATCTGCTTGCTCATTGCTACCAGATGCACAGCTCCCAGCTGTGTTCCTCTTTCCTTTGTGGTACCATGCTCATTCATTCCCTTGGGAAGCCAGTTGCAGCACAATAACCAGAGAAAGACTGACTCAGCCAAAAAACTAAAGAGTTTTCTGTCCATTAAGTGGGCTAGATTGAAGTGAGATGGCAGGGAATGACAAGAAAACCAGAAGTAGTAAACTGCGTATTTTGGTAGCTCTGGAGCGTTGGAGGAAATAATCTGTCTTGCCTAGCCACAACCTTCCTCCATCCATGAAATTTAGATTCAATACCTCTGTCTCTGAGGGACTGCACACTTCCTCCTGCCATCGCCTTGGGCTTTGGGTGGAAGCTGACTTCAGCTGCTGAATAATGAATACTGGTTTTTTAGAAAGCAAGGAAGGAACTGAGACAGTCAGAGAATTGATAAATTACACAAACTATTATTCCTTATAATGGGAGATTAGGGTTATTTTTAATAAATATTACATGTTTCAGGAATGACTGTAATAATATAGGCTACCTCCTGTGGTTGGTAGATGTATGGCTTGAGAAGTTATCTGAAAACAAGTTGCCATGGGGATATAGTTACATTACTGTATTAGAGATCAATGCCAAGGCTGTGTGGTAGACAGCAGTCATTGAATTGTAAGAAAGACAGAAGTAAAAATAAAAGCTGTCAATAAAATATTGGAAAGAATGATGAAGATGATAAGACTTCTAAACTCTTTGCCTGAATTTTGGGGGCAATAAGATAGCTGATGACCTTATTGTCAGAAAAAGAGATTCTGATCTTAGGCTACTGGTACAAATCCTGCCAGGATGAGAAGAGTTGCTACCTAATGATTTTTCTACACCTTTGGCACTAATTATTCTCTTGTTAAAGATTTTAATGGAAGAGATGGGAGGAAGTACTTGTGTTGTGGGTCTGTAGGATGTTTTCTCCTGTATTTCCAGAAAGGCTGTTTTTCAGGACAGAAGCACAACACGTTTGAGCGAGCTTGTGTCAGGGATAAAGAAAGATTACTTTGGCATTAGCTGTCTGGGGCCTTGCCTATGCATATGAGAAGGTTCATGTTTTCTCAGAGTGTTAAATCAGTGATGAACACTTGTTCTGATGGTCTGTAATTGTGCAGAGTGGGCATATATTGAAACCACTAGTACATAACTGTCACTGTGTTTATTTAAGAAGTACTGATAAATGAAGATGAGCTGTTGTTATTGTGTGTTGATGTTATGTTGGTGGTTGACGTTATTCTGGCATGCACATTTTTGACGCATTGGATTTTATGGTTAAGTGTTGAAATAGAAGTACAACTGTCTCATAAATTGTTCGCTTTCAGTCATTTATTTTGGTATGTATCAAAGGATTGATGCCTTGTGGGCTGTGTCTTACTACTAGCGTGTGTAGTCAGCTCCCCTGGAGCCCCATTTCCTCGCTCCCTGGTGAAAGTGCAGTAAAAAATGACTAAGAAAAAAGTGTGGTCTCTGGTGCGTTACTTTCATAAAGCTATTACTAAAGCAGCTGTAGTAGATGAGATGGAGCTCCATCTGTCTATGACTTCCTTATTCTAAATTATTGGATCTGACCTTGGTTATGAAGAAGTGATCTTTATCTTTGCTATCAACGGAGGATAGATATCCGGTAAAAAGTGGATTTTAGAAATGCAGAAATAGAGAGATTTCCCTGTATTTAGAATGCTTGTGTTTAGAATAAGATAGTGTATGTATATAACCTAATTGCATAAAAACAATATGATTTTGATTAGTTACAGTCCACATAATAAAAATAGTGAAGGGTAAAGGATGAAAGGGAAAAAAAAACCCACAAGATTTTTCTGTTTAGCTACATAATTGTTTTTGGCAAAATTTACTTATTGGCAGCAGTGGATTAGTTTTTTCTCATGTGTGTAAGGCAAAAGACCTAAAGGGCATTGCAAAAATGAATAGGATGTATGCTAGAAGAAAGTATGGCTAGGCAGTGTTAGGGACCTAATATTATCGAGATGGATCAGTGCTTTGCATCTGTTTTTATGTATTAGCTAAAGTAAATTAATTGCTGCTTTTGGTAGGATATGGAGATTGCATATTTGAATGATTTACTATCCAAGGTATCTTAAGTTTATCTTATAATGTCTATATAGTATGTATTTATCCTTTAATAATTGAATTTTAAATAGGAAAATTACGTAGCAAATGCCCGTGTTCATGCATTAAAACTCTTGTATCCTCATAGCAGGGCAGATTTCTCAGACATTTGTTGGAATACATGCTGAAATAAGTAGGGTTGAACTCTGTCACTTCATAATGCGTTTCTCTGTTCCTGACCTTTTTTACCGAGGTAATTGTCACTGATTGGCAATATCTCCAGTATACTGCAGATACACTTCAATGAGCTCTAAGAAAATTAGCTTACACGTGTATCAGTGTACATGTAGTGTCTGAGCACAGTGCAGGCAGCCATTTGCATTTTCACGCAGATGCCTGGTCATGTTGGGCAGCCCAAGCTGAGTCCTTTGCTGTCAGAGCTGGAGAGCTGCTCTTTACAAAAAGTAACTGCTCTGATATGTGTTACCCATTTACAGACAGAAGAACTGGAAATGTAAGCATCAAGGAAGCAGCTATGTTAGAAGCATTTTGGGTTCCTGTTTATGTTTTTCCTCTTTTTTTCCTTTTTCTTTTTTATTATATATTCAACTGTTTCTTGTATGTTTTTAAAATAAATATAAATTCAGATTTTGAAAGATAAGATCTAAAAAATAACCAAGTGACACACTTTTTATTAGTTTAAAGCTTGGATTCCAAACTGACCAACACAATTAATTATGAAAACCCTTGTAGAAGGTAACACTGCAGTTGAATGAATAATTCTCCTTTAAATCCTTTGCCCAGTGTTTTCCAAGAGTAATGCTTATAGTGTAATCTAATATTGAACTTCTTTTTATTATTTTATCTCTAATGATTTAATTAACTGAGGTGAAGAATATCTGTTTTCATAAAATGTTGGGGAAAGTATTAGGTAAATTGTTACAAAAGCTAATATAATGCTATAAAACTTAGAACTTACTATTTTCTAAACTTCATTCCTTATATTGGAAGGCTCTCTAGAGGGGAAAAAAGAGTGTTTAACTCGTTGGAAAATAGAACAGATGAGTGTCATTTTTTACTCTGTTATTTAGGGAAAATACCATAAAATATTATTACTCTATTAAGTCATCAGTATTGATTCAGAACTGTGTTAATTCTACAAGAATCTTACTTATTTTCATTACCTTTGGATAAATACTGAATGTGACATTCTTTACTTACATCTGCGTGCATATATGTATCTTTTTATGTGTCTGTTTACCTTTTCATGCATTTGAAATCTGCATTATTACAATAATCACGTAAGAGCCCTTCATCTTCATGCAATGGCCATGCACAAGCATTAAACACCAGTCAGTATTGCTTAAATCTGGCATAAGTATCTTTTACAGACTCTGTTCAGTCTTGAGCCACGTATAACTCCAGCAATGTCAGCATCTCACAATTTAGAGTTTTAGAAAGAAAACTAATATTTAAGTTTTAAAATTACAGCAAGCTGCATGATGTGTAGGAGGTGACTTCATAGTCCTGGAAAAAAACCAGCTTTGTTCTGCCCCTTTAAGAGAGAGATCCCCTCAGAAAACAAACAAACAAACAAACAAAACATTTCACTGCTATTTCTTTAGTCTAGGGTGGGGTTTGGGATGGAGCATCATTGCTATACCGACTCTTATTCCATCAGCCATTACCTGGGGATTAAAAATGCTCGTGACAGACTTGTCGGAGTAGCCCCTTAATCTCCTGTTTGCTTAGTTGCTTTAGCTTCCTGTGCAAACAATTTCTCTATCAAGAAGGAATAGGCCTGAAGCTTCCTTAATGCTATTATATCTGCATCAGATCAGGATCATGAACTTTTATTAGCTTTTTAAGCTTTTCTAATCACTGTGGGTAATTTATTTTCTTGACACTGCTGTTCTGTTGTGAAGCTTGTGGCAGTTCATTTTGATAACTGCATACTTCTTTTAATTCTCAAAGCGTGCGGAGGGTTTGCCAGTAGCCTCATCAACAGCCCAATCCCTCTCTAGTAATAGTAGACCTATGCTAGAATATATGGAAATTTATGTATTCTTATCAGTGAAATACCAATTTACTTTCATCAAAAGTAGCAGATAGCCAGTGAGGAAACACGAAACACAGAAATGCGAGAGAACCACCACCAGTGAAAAGCTTGAATCTCACTTTGATTGGTTGGCTAGAATGAAATTATAGATACACTTTTTGGAGTTATTATTTCTCGATTGTTTTCATAACAGATATTCCAGGCCTCATTAAAAAAATCTGGAAGCTGTTACACTTTTAAATTTCTTTTTCATTGTTCTATTACTCATTAAATAATACTCTCTCTACTAACTCCATTGAATGACTCCTTTCATAAATAGGTTATAACTTATTACAACTTCTCCACAGATAGTTTATATGTTGCATTTAGGGACCTTAGTCTACCACTTTTCTCAACTTGCTTGAATAGATTACTTTGGAAACAGTGTAGTTGTAAGCACTGTCGAATAAGGCTCAAAATGAGCTTGAGATATGAGGTTTTGCTCAGAAACTGATCTTTCCTGTGAAATGCTTTCCCTTTTAAAGTGAGAGTGTAATTTTTCTGGCTGTTCAGTCCTGACTGTGGTGCTCTTTTAATAATGCTGGATGAGTGCAAAACCCTCATCCTGCTCACTTACAGAAACAAAGCTAAGCTCCAGAAAACATGTAAATTACAGTTTGAGTCACCCTCTGGGTGCAAAGAATCCAATTTTTTTTTTTCTATTAAGCGTACTGTGAATGATTTCTTGAAGACCTTCAACCAGGACTAGAAAGCCTAGTATCGCATATCATGCCTCTTATTTATGAACAATATGATAACAGTCTTACAATGTTTGACTTGCCATTAGCCTATTATTAATGTGTTAATGGAAGACAAACACATTTTGAAACTGAATGCTGGACTCTTAAATTTTCCTCGTGTGTTTAAGTATATAATGTTATTTGTTTACAGAAGCTGTTCTTCCAGCTTCTCCATTAAAACACCAATGACCCGATCTTTAAAAAGTTCAGTCTTAAGCTTAGTTATAAGCAGACAATCCCATTAATGTGAATGAGCTTTTCATTAATAGGCCTAAAGTTAAATAAGTCTCTTTTTGTTTGCACAATCAGAACCTAAGATGTGATCCTAGAGATTAACCTTGATTCTCCTTCCCCTTCTGTTTCTGAGGATTTGCTGGTCTTATGGCTTGAACATTAAATCACAACTTATCTATCTCTTTATCTGTTCCTGAGAAGTTGCTTGGACAAGAATGGAAGCTAAAATTTTCACAAGAATGCAATAAAGTTGCGTATACAAAGTCTATGGCAATTCAGTGGGATTAGTGTATTTAACACATTTCACTATTTAAACCTTAATACAAACTAGTACATGAAAATTGTCAGCTGTATAAAACCTGAATTTATCTTAAGAGCATTAGTAAGGTTTTCACGATGTATTTAACTTCAGTTCAAATTTAAAATCATATACACTCACATTTCCAGAATAATGGAGAACTATTCAAAGAAGAACACTGAAGTGATTTATATCTAGACAAAAATAATGGAGGAATAACATAAAAGTTACAAAAGACTACCTTGACTGAAATGAAGGACAGGATCTCTTCCTCAGAAAAACAGCTTAGGAAGAATAATAAAGAACAATCTGAAATAAAAGCGTGGAAATATGTCTTCCTGTTCTGAAAAGATGAGTGAGAATGAAGATGTCTGTGTGTGTTTTAGTATTAGAACACGATTCATTTTTTAAAAATTCTTTTTATGTGCTCACATTCATGAATGAATTTAATGAAATACTATGTGTTCAAAGATACCAATACATGCATCAGGATTAAAAGAGTTGGATCTTTTCTTTTGTTTTAGTGTCCTTGTGTGACAAACTACTGTTTTGCATTCCTGAGAAAGAAAGTGGTGATAATATGTGTAGCTGTTGGAAAAAACAAGGTATCAAATAGTCTCAACAACAAAAGAACATGTCCCCATCTTCTTCATGTCACTGTTGACTTCCACTGGTAGTTGGACATTGTTATTTACCAAAGTGCACAAGTTACCTGTTTTTCAAATACCGTGCTATGTAACACAAACTTTCTCGAGACAGAAAAACATTCTACTCTTTCTTTGTACCCATTCCCTTCCCCTAAAGAAAGGAAAGGGAAAAAATACATATACATATAGAATGCAAATAAACATGCATATAAGGGTATTTTTATTTTCTGTTAGAAAAAATGCAAGATTAAAGAAGGTCTCTGTTATAATGAGTACAGTTGTTGAACTGAAATTTATCATGCCTATGAAGAGTTTTTAATGATTGGGGTTTTTTTTTCATAACTTAGAGCAATGGAAATGGAAAAGTAAGTAAAAATGAATTTACCAGGGAACCTTTACCTAGAAATTGTAACAGTCCAGTGGAACTACTGAGAAATGGGAACTTGTAGAGATTTTGTTCACATAGGTACACACATACATATACATATCTATGTGGAGGGTGTTTGTGTATTTGTGTGTTTACACAGCCTTCAAAAATCAGAGTATTTTTAAATGGAAAAAATATTTCTTTGATCTTCTTCTAGCTATAGGTTTTAGTGTTTAATTAGAAAAAATGAGCTTTAGAAATATAGTAATATTAGTGGCAAAGAACTAAATTATTTGCCTTTTCTTTAAAGTCACTGTTTTCCTGTTGATTTCAGTGGATTTGTAGAATTTTTTACTTAGAGATTATTTGGTCCTGGATTATGCTTGAGTGTAAATTTGTGAAAAATATGGGATGGATTTACTACATGAATAAAGAAAGAGTGATCACAGGCAGGAGTACTCAAAGTATCTAAGCAGATGTTAAAGATGTTTTGCTATTATAATAGCAGCAAGGATAATTCTGATAATAAATATTAATTGGAAGACTGCAATGCACTTCTAATGCAGCCATGCATAACTATTTAAATTCACTCTCCTAAGAAATCATGTAAAATACCACAGTCATTTCAATGTCTTTTCAAAACTCACTTTGAGATCTTTTTCATTTAACTATTCTGTTTGGATTTCACCTGAATTTAGTACATCATTCCGTTCTGAATTTGCAATACAGAAAGCTAGAAAACTTACGAAAATGTTTTCTTGGGATATTTTGGAAATTTTCAGTATCTATAGTGACTGCACTGATGGAAGATACAGAAGTTGTTTCTTATATAGTACAAATCATTGCATTTTCATGTTAATGTCCCATGATAGAAAACCTAGTTATCTGATTTGGGGATCCTCCAACGTAAGAAAGATCTGAAAGAATAAGATATTCAGAAAAAATCCATTCCGCTAATCTAGCTTGCCCCTAGGGTAAAAAGTACAAGTAAATGCCTGATGCTTGTGTTCTTTTCTACTACAAAGTGACAATAAAAATACTTATTGCTACAAACAAAGCTGTGATTTCTTTCAAAGTAAAAGAACATTTAAAATCTGACTTGCAAAATTTTATTTACTCAGTCTGTTCAGACAGCCTTCTGTAAGACATTTGGTATTTTTCTAATTATTAGAGATTTCTGTCTTTCCAAGGTAACAAAAGTAAGTGTGTCAGATATTTCTGTATTTGCAACAGTAATTATTTATAGAAAATTCCAACACCAAATTACACTAATTTTCTTTTTTATTTGTTTGTTGCTTATAGGCAGACACTTCCGCTTTACGTACCCACAAACGCATGCACATTTATCTGGATCCCCTTCATTCATCCATCTGGGCAAAACAGTTATGTGACTGTTTTGTGTATTAATTCTGACTTGTGAATACTTTGCAAAATGAGTTGCTAAGTTATGCTGTTTTCATTTAACGGATAACATACTTTCCTATAGATATCTATTAGGAAGCTGTGACATTCCATTTGAAGAATTATGAATAACTCAGTCTAAAATGGAACCAAATACATTTATTGATGGAAGTGATAAATTGAGAAGCCTGATGGTGTAATACTGGCTGAGCTGGAAGAGTGAGAAAGACAGGAAGACAGGAAGATAAGATTTTTCAAAAAAAAAAAAAAGTTATGCTCAGTATGTACATTTCAAGAAAGAAGAGAAAGCTAAACATAATGAAAGCATGAGTGCCGCCAAAGACAAATCTAGTTGGTATTATGTAGAAGAAAAACATTTTTAGGGAAACGGTAAGAAAAAAACATACTAGCAATGCTGTGTGGTTGACAGTGATTATAGTGTGTTTGACAGAAGTAATGTCACAGGAGAAATCAAAGACTTAAGGAGATCTCAGTTAAAGTGTGATGTGAAAAGTCATGTTTTTAAACACAGACTTCAAACTTAGGCTCAAGATATATGGATGTCTCCTTTTCTCTTTACTTATGATATTTATTTCTGTAGCTGCATAAGAGAAATCTTGAAACTGCCAATGACTGTTGAACAGAGCTCTTATTCACCTTTGTGTCGTTTAAAATTATTCCTTTTCTTCAGTGTTGGGTTCCTGGGTGATAGTTTTACTTCTGAAGAGGATTTTCTTTTATTGGGCTTTTTGTGACTTCCATGATTCCTTTTTTATTTGAACTGAAGGGTATAGATCCAAGCAACGACCGGATTCAGCACTTGCAGGAGTTGATTCACTTCGTACACCTGTGAAACTTTAAGTAGGGATTAACTGAACTGGTACCACTTAATTACAGGCATCATGAAATATATTTGTAATAAAAAATTAATCTAGGCCTGCAGAAACTGTAACGGAATCTATGGAGGTCTAAAATGAAGAGAGGGCCCCTGGTGTGTGTTACAGGAGACCTGAGAGAGAAAAGTTGTTAGGCGGTACCCTCAAGGGGTTCCTCCATCATTCCAAGGAGAAGAGCTGCCAGGCCTCCCTCAGCAGCTCCAGGGAAGATGTGCCCTGTCCCTCTGACTGCAAAAGCAAGTCAGACACTAATACAGTGCAAAACCCATGGTTATTGCCCCGCTCCAAATGGCAGAGGTCAGACACTGGGCTGCTCTACAGACATCTCCAAATAACATTGATTCCATGATTTGCTGCCATTTATATTTCCTGGCCCCCCATTTCCTCTTTCAGGTTCTTCCATTTTACCATCTTCTTGTCCCCTCCCATAAAAATAACTTGCTTATAATTACCTTTCCCTTATTTGTCTTAGTTTTCTACAAGTGCACCCAAACTCGTTATTTCTGGTAGTGTTTCCTAGGTACTCTCAGCTTTAAAAAGTATTACTGAGATAGTTACCTAGGCAGTCTGGACCCTGGAAGACTTGACTCTCCAAAAGAGTCCCTGTATTCTTCTGGAATGGTCTGCTTCTCACATAGGTCTCTGTGAAATCCAGCCATTCCTCATGGCTCTGTCTGTAACTTCTTACATTGTTATCTGTTGCATCCAGCAAGTTTTGTCATATCTGGTGGTTTCTGACCTCCTGTTCACTTAGCTTAACCCCAGGCCAGTGCATGCGTCCTCTTTCCCACAAGCTGCCCTGCAGCTAAACAGTCATGTCCAGCTAAACAGTCATGTCCTGATTTGAGCAGGGCGCTGAACTAGGTGACGCCCAAAGGTCCTTCCCAACCTGTTTTATAGGATTCTGTGACGTTACACATGTGGTGTCAGGATGTTGTAAAATAGGTAGACAAAGTCTTCACGCCACTTTGAAGCCAGGAGCAATTTCCTTTGGTTTCATGTAGTGCTCAAAACAAATTCAAACTCAAAATACAATTCAGGTTACTGTTTCTTCTTTGCAAAGAACAAGAAAAAAGATCCTTGCATTTTTTATTTTTTGCCAGTAACTGACCCAAAGAGATGGTCTTACCTGTCAAAAGTTGAACACTATTTGACCTCTTAATGCTGATTTCTCAAAAACTGAAGTCCATAAAAGGCATTCTGAACACTGAAATATTTTTTCATAAATTCCCCTTTTTTTATACTGCTGTAACTAAGGATTTGTTCATATTTTTACTGTGGGTTTTTGCTCCTAGAACATTCATAACTCAAAACCCTAGATTAAAAAAATTAAAAGATACACAAGATGCTCTCTTATTGAGGAAAGCAGTTGATGCTGAGTGCCACTGAACTTTAAGTAAAAGCTTATCTTTGCTGAATTTGGAATTTTGCAATTTGCATAGTGGGAATTGGAGTTTTGTCATTTGAATCCAGCATACAGAAAATGGGCTAAGTCAGTCATAATTGTGATGGACAGTGATAAATAAAAGTTCAACATGATTGCTATTTGAGGAAAAAAATCTTTAAGTTACATGCATTCATTGAAAAGCTTATTGAGAATTTTCAGTTAGGAACTTATTTAACTCTAGTGTTTCAATTTGTGAAAAGCAAAACTTTATAGGAGGGATGTTTCAATGGGAAAAAAGGCTCAAAGTTTTTTACTTATGCCATTTAAATATTTTTAAATGAAAATTACCTTTGCTTTGAAACCTAGCTAATATTAAATGTTAAAACATTCTATTTAAAAAAAAAAAAAGTTTTTATTAAATGGAAGTGGCTTATTTACCTTGATTCAGTTTTATTTTCCTTAATTTTTTCAGTAATGTTGCTACATTAAAAATGGAACAAAAGATCTGCTTTTCTTCCTGTCTTGTGAAGTACCTCAAAAAATGCAGATTATCTCAGAAACGATGGTGACAATTTGTATTTTGATTCAAAGGGAAGAGAAAAATTGGTCAATAAAAATGTATTTTAGTTATTTTCTATATTGAAATACATCACATTTTAGGCATACTTTCTCACTGCTCTTGACACACTGGAAGAGGAATGTTTTCAAATTTCAAGCATACACAGTAAGATTTGTTTAAAAGGTTTGGTCATTTCATATTTTTCTCTAAAACACTGAGATTTAAGTTTATGGAAACAATAACATATTTATCACCCTTCTAACCTAAGAAACATATATATACTGTATATTATGTATTGCCAAAATTTCTATAACAAGAATATAAAAAATAATTTACATTATTTTAAGGAGTTTCAAGTATACAGTGCTGAACGGGTAGCAAACTATGGGAGGTAAATGCCTTTGACTCTTTCTTAAGCATCTAATATCTACATTGGATTTCTTTCCCTTTCTTTATTTTTTACCAGTCATGTGGGATGCCACCATACCGCTCAGAGGAGCTCTTGCTATTCATTTTTGAGAAATAATTTGTTAGGACAAACAGTACCTGTGGATTATACACAAGTGGGCTGTTGCAAGTTCTTCCTATTTAAACTGGGTAATTGCTCATCAGAGTCTCATGTATTTGCTTTGTTTCCTGATTGGGTGATCTGACCTTTATAAATGGGAGGAATTACTCAAAAAATCACTGAAATCTTTATTCTGCTAGAAAGTTCGTCAGGAAGACAAACAGCACAGAAGAAAACCCTCTGCTGCTTTGGGAATATAAAACGACCTTTGCACCGTCTTGCATATCTGTATTATGCTTGACTAACTACATGGACTCCAGATATAAATGTAGATGGATTGGTCTCTGGTTGAGGAAAAGAGGAAGATGTGAGTCAGATTCATGAATCATATCTCTGTATTTCATGGTTGTTCCTTTCACAGCACATAATGGCTAGCATGACTGCATGTGCAATTATAGTTATAGAAGCCGTGGCTGGATTTTATCTGACTAACTGTGTGGTTACTGTGTCATGGTTATGACAGTCACTCTCTATGCGTATAGTTGCAAAAAAATATTTCTTCAGTCGTTGATTGTGGCAGAGCACTTCTGTTATCCTGAAGTTGCTATGTGCCTGTTTATCATATATGAAATTGTTTTATATGCCAACTGAGGACAGGCATTGAATCCCTTAATCTTGTTTTAATGTCATATTTTCACTAACTGTTCGTAGCAGTTGTTAATTGCCTATCTATATGCGGTGCTATTGGCAAATTAAGTACTTTTTCTGTTTTGTTTGCAAACTTTGCATATCTTCCTTTGTTCAAGGAAGATCATATGTTTCTTTACTCATTTGCTCCCTCTTTCATAAAATGTATTTGCTCAACAGGGTAACTAATCCATTGGTTTGTAGTGTTTAATAGTTTCCTGTACCCATTCATGAATTTAAGAATGCCTTCTAATAACCCTCTTCAATGTATTTTCGAAAATCTATGAGTCTTTTAAATCATCTCTACAGTTAACCACTCATTGGAGCCATTTATTGCTAAAGGCAGCATAACAAATCACAGCTCATCTTGCACACCATCTAACCAAAGCATCAGTTAGATACACTTTTAAAAATCCTGTTATGACAATAAGACTTGAATTCCATAGTGGTTCTAATGTATTTCCAGCATAACAGTGCAGGTGAGGATCTAATGTGACCTGCCTGTTTGTATGCTGGCTATGAAAACCTCTTTTCTTATAGGAATTTCAAAGGCTGATAGGGTTTTGTTACGGGGCATGGGTGGTTTGTTTGTAAAAATTGAATTTTTTTATATATAAAGGACAGGACACCACCACTCCACCACCCCCAATTTTTTTAAATTTTGTTATTGTTGTTAAAAACCAAACCATTCCTCTTTGAAAAACATGTTTTTAAGATATTTAAAGAGTTTATCTTTATTTTTGTACCATGTTGGTTGTCAGTGTGCCTAGAATCCTTTATTTGGGCCATGTGGTATCAATCTGCTTTGCCATATAATGTGCTGCATTAGTTACCTAGCTGTAATGTGGCTGATTTTTACTCTTTGTGAGTGGTGCCTCAGTTAATGCTATCCATTAAGAAATCCATTAAAGCTTGTGTTTAGTGATTGCTACACATAGGATCAGGAGAGAGTACCTTGCTTACTAGCCCACATTGCTTTTTATAAATTCCTTAAACTCATATTAAAGCTGCTATTTAAAGACCTTGGTACAAGACAGTCTTGACAATCTTGTTCATTAAAAAAAAGGACTGATAAAGCCAGCCCAGTAACTATTCAGGAGTTGCTTTTGGCACAAACAACATTAAAACCTTTTGAATATTTCTTCTGACTATTGATGTCCTAAGGCTGTTTCAGCTTTTCACACTCTGTTCATCCTCATGGTGCTGTTAGGTAGGGTTCCAGTGGGGTTTTGTCCTTTGAGGAAGCCCATCTAGATATAAGACAGGACTAATCTACTTTAACCTAGGTGGTATCAGGAAGCAGTTCTGCCCAGGGCTGCTTGCACTAGCTCAGCATTTCTGTTCTCTTTTAATTGCAGGTGCTGCTAGGCTTTCCTCTCAACTTTCTTCATAACAAAATCTGAATTCCAGTTCACATGCCTCCTTCTTTAAGGAATGTGGGGCCTCTTCTATAAATAATCTCAAAAGCTTTTATTCATACCACGTCGATTCTGTTTTATGACTCCAGCTAGTTTAAATGATGCAACCTATTCTAGCCAGCGAGGTAACTTTTTAAGGCCTGTTAAGCTAACAGGGAGTCTGGATTCTGAACTGCTTTAATATTAGAGATAAAAGTCAAGGAAAAATGAAAATGAACTTTTATCTAGAACTTGAATCAAACCAATGCTGGCTAATTGTTAGGGCTGCGGCCAGGATTTTAAAGGAAAGTGTTGACATTTTTTATTCCATCTTGACAAAATAGTCAGAACTAAAAAAGAAAACTAGAAATGTCTGTGTTTATGCTGGGTGAAAAGTCACCTCTGGCCTTATCTTCTTCCTTTTTCAGTCTCAAGATATTATTAACATAATATAATATGTTTACAAAGGAAAAGATCAGACTAATCTGTTGTGCTAGAAATAAAGAAGAGTCCATACTTGTGCTGTGTTGAAGTTTTAGGTACGAGCTGTCTAAAATCAAACCTATAATGCGAATAAGAACAAAACCACAAACTGTTTCAGTTAAGCCTCTGAAATCTAAATTAGTTTAAAATTAAGAACATATTCAGCAGCTGTTAACCCAAAGGGATGGCTAAGCTGTATTTTTTATGATTTTCACAGAACAATAATAGTATATTGGTTTCTATGACTTAGAAGCTACTGAAATTTTACGGAGTTGAGTCAGTAAAACAAAAAATATTAATTAATAAAAATCTAGCAATAAACCTCATGAAGTATATCAGTGAGAGTAAAAGGAATATTTGGAAATAATATCTGCCTTGAATGGAGGAAGAATTAGAGAGAGAAAAAGAGACATTTTTAGATTTAAAAAGTAGCCTGGATTATGAGTACTTAGGAAGAAATATTATGTGATACAAACTGTAGATTTAATGGAGGCTTCTGACATGTGGATGTCCGAGCCAGTAAGAAGAACGGAGCTTCATCAGTATGGACTGTTTGTCATGTCTGTCAGTCAGTATACTATTGAAAAATTAATCACACATTCCTATCTGAAATAATTTGATTAATTTAAAATGATTTAATGCTAACTCTGCAGCTAAACGCTACTGTTCACTTTAAAAAAAATCAGGTGGGGAGAGTAATTGGTTAATTCCTGGGCAATGACTAATTTTGGGTGTCTAACTACAACATTAGGACATGTAAAACCCACATCTGTGCTGTCAATTTGTCTTTCTGTTATGTAGTATAATAATTTACTTTCCAGAGGACCAGCTTGCTTTTCCAAATGAAGGATTTATGTCTGGAGTTTTGCTTTTGTTGTTTTAGAATGCCCAAAAATGTGTGATTTTCCCTTTCCTTAATAATATCCCAGGATACAGCTGCTGGTTTTTATGTCTTCCTTGGCTTTTGGTATGACTGTTCCTTTCTCTGAGGGGTAGAAGGTGAATGCAGAGAAGAAACAAAAAAGGAAGGTGTTTCTTTTCCTTTTCTTTATTTTTATTTGGGCAATGTCAGCAAGAGTCATGTACTCATCTAAAAAATTAATTTTACATAATGTGTTTCTCTGATTGTAAATTGAACCTAAGAATATCACGGCTTATCACACATACTTCATAGCAACCTGTAATCATTAAGCCTATGCAGTTGTCCTTATATATAACTTTATATTGTATATATTTTTTTCTGTTCTGAATTGAATGTATCATCAGTTGACTTGACCTGTGGGTTATATGTGAAAATGTGGAATTTAGAAGAAGAGCTTTTTGGGTATGGAAGGTAAAAAGCATAGGGAAATAAATACCGGGTTTGCACTTCCCTTGGCAATTTCAGCATACCAATTCACAGATATATATATTTGATGTGGAATTTTGTATTATGATTTTTGTTTTCAGTTAATGTTTTATTTATGTTAACAGTCATTCTTTTGAACTGTATTAACTGGATTTCTTACATTTCACACAAATTGTACTGCTGGTTTTTTTACATACATATGCTTGCAGGTCTGAGAGAAAAATAATCTCTCATACCTTCACATACCAGCTTTCACAGCTTCAGCTGTTTCCACTTGAAATTTCCATTTTGCTTCTCTACCTTGATTTCTTTTTAGTGATTTTTCAGTCTTTGTTGTTATTCTAAATTTTCTTCTGTTATTTATCTTTTTATAATGTCTGATTGCTTGTCCGTTTTGGATCTCTTTTTATTTTCTCACTTTTTTCCCCCCATACCTTTCTCCCCACAACAGAATTTCTGTTGCCTTATATGAAAGAACAATCTTTATTTTTCATGGAGGCTTTCTTTCGTGGTTATTTCTATTTATTTTGTAAAAGGAAGTTTATGTAAAGTGATTTTTTAGGTGAAATAACAGTTCTATATTAGCATAGACACTTTTGGGGTTTTGGTGATTAGAAGTGGTCTTTACCAAAAGACTGTGTGTAAGTGTAAGAGAGGTACAAAAAATAACACCCCTTGACACTATACAGCCATCAGCTGGGTTTGTTGGCTTAAAAGGGTGAGGAGTGAGATATCCAACGCTCTTTTCTCTCTGTTTCTTTAGGAAATTGATTGAGTTCCAGGATGATAAAGATTAGTTTTCCAGGATGATAAAATGTATTACTATTCAGAATAATAATATATTTACACATAAATTTAGCAATAATTTGGGAGTTCAATATCTCGTGCAGTTATCTCACAAAATAAAGAAAATTTCCTTATGCTATTGAAGTAAAAAAGTAGTTCAGTTTCCCATTTCTAGAAGATCTGTCAATATAGAACTATAGTGTTAAAAATTTTTAATTACTGACGTTACTATTAAACTATTTTAAGAACATTTTATTGAATTACTTTTTTTCCTAGTTTTTAGTGCCATACACATAGGTACAACATAACTACAACAAAGGGGCAAGACAACAACATGTGATACAGTTTTTAAATGCTTTCCAAAACAGTTTTGACACTACTTCTGTCAGATTGACTAGCATGCGCAGAAGACACTGTTTGTTAGAAAGCACTGATGATTATATATTTTGTCTATATCGCATAGGCTGAGAAAAACTTTTTTCGTGTAAAGTTCCATAGCTCAGCTCTACCACCCTTGGGAAAAGAGAATAGACATCAACCATAGTGAACTACTTCCCTTCATCTACCTAGAAATTTCACTTTTTTTCTGCCAATTACCAGATGTCCACAGGAGTACTGTATATTCTCTTGGCAATCTATCAACCTCTTCTTCAGAAGGATAAAACAAAAAATGACATCCAATTTTTCTTTCTGATACTAGCACCAGGTCAATACACCGTTATTTCTGCAGTGCTGAAGGATATAATATTGGCAATAGACTAAGCACAGGCAACACAGGAAGAAGGAAATATTCTCCTGCCTGATTATTTAGATCTAAATAATGATGTTGATTTGAAGCTGGTCGGATTTTGATAACGGAAGAATTTGTTCTGACAGGGAGGAATTCTAGAGGGCAGAGTGCAGAGGGAGAAGTCAGAAAGCGTACAAGAAATGCAATTCGTACAAGTTCCATAACTAATTGTCACTCTGTCACCGTAGGACTGAAAAGGGTCCCTGAGGGATGTGACAAAAGATGTGTAGAGCTGTGCTGAATGTGCATCTGCAAAACTAAATCATTCAGATGAATTCAAATATGTGGTCAATTTGATTATGGGAGATGGGGGACACTGAGATTCAGGACAAGTCTCCGCTGCTAAGAATGCATCTCCTCGTGATAGTGAAGCATACACATTTTGCATCACAGTGCTCATACTGGTTTCCTGGGAATTCATTATAGTGACTTGCTGCCACACTAAGCAGTAACTACTCTGCTGTAATGACTTCCAGCAATGCTGGTGGAACTTTCCCACCTCATCTTATTTAATTATTTATTTTAATTTTAACTCGCTCTGACAGTCTCTTGAGATACACAACTCATTTTCATAAGGGCTCCCGGGAGACTGCAATAACACAAGTCTACTCTGCAGTTGCATACATCATTATAACAAAAACCATAAAGCAGGGCACTTAATCTGAAGCCGCAGACGAGCACTGAGCAGTCAGCATCTCAGTACGTTAACTTAAGGCAACAATTTAAGGTTTTCCAGAAAGTTCAATCCTTTTTTTCCATCACTCACAGTTCAAGTTTCTCTATTCTTTGCTTTACTGTCTCTTCTGTGTTCACCATTCAAGGTCTTTCCAGCTGTACTTCCCCCTGTAGACAAACTTTGCTGTCTTCATGGCAGAGTTGAGGTTTCTTTTGGGGAGGTGGGGCAGGTATTTAATGAATGTTTATGCGAGACCTTTAGTAGGAGGGTGCTGAGTAAGTAAGAATGAGGACCTTTGTATTGAGCATTAGTTAGGCTTTGGTTTTAAAAGATGTTTACCGGAACGAAAACACTTAAAAGAATCTTCACTAAAAATCCTTCCTCTTTTAATTGTTGAATTTGTCGTAGTGGAAATGATTCTCCAGGCTTCACACACAATTCAGCAACAGATGAGGCCTGAATTTCTAAGCATGATTATAACAGGAAGTAGATGTCGTTGTAATCTTTCTTTTTATTATTATTATTATTTTGGACAATAATTGTTCAGAATAAAGAATTTTAAAACTTTAATTTTTGGGGCAGGTGTTTAACAGTTAATCTCTGAATTGAGTTAAATAACATAATGGTTTTGACAAAATGTAAATTTAATGCCTCTTAGTTAATGTTAAAGCTAAAAAGAACAGATTTTTTTGAGATGAAGAAGCCTTTCATAGTTCGCCACTTTTTTCTCTTATTTGTTCTAAGTCATATATGAGCCAGACTGTAAAATAACATATTTTACAGGCTCCATCTTGGTATTTTTTTTTATTTTTTTCTGTGGATAACTTCTGAGAGGGGGAAGAAACAAAGTTCTGTATAGTAAATCTTGATTTGTTGGTGTCTTCTGCACTCATTTATATTTACTCTTTCATAAGGCAAGAATTTTCCACCACCACCATCACACCGTTTTTATAAAGGAAAGTTCAGTAGTAATGATTTCAAATACATTTTAAATGTGCCATTCTGAGAAATCTCAATGCACTTTATATACCATTTTTAACTTATTATGCACTGCTTATAGTCTTATGAACTGCTCCCAGGCATTTTCCAAGATGGAAACAAAGGGAAGAAAAATAATACTTGAATGGATAAAACTGCAGCCTTATCATTTTGTGAGGTACTGTTTAATTTTAATGTACATCTGAAGTATAACAATGACTAATCTATTTAAATAGCTCATCTGTAAATATAAAAATCTTTAGAAGGAATTTGCATGCCTTAAGGCAAAAACTGATCTCTAGCAAGAATCAGGAAAGAACGCAGAAAGGCAAGGAAACCAAGAAAGAAGAGTATATAGTTAGAAACAAATGTGAGACTCAGAATGTCTGGATTCTGTCCCTAATATAACTTAGACTTCGTACAACATTTAGCTGTGAAAAATTCCTATTAAATCACATTTGTACCTAAAGAAGGTAATAATACATCATGTTGTATGAATCTGTTCTGAGATGGGATGTGAGGCTTTTAAAAGACCAGGAGCTTGGTCTTTGTAGGGGTTGAGGGGAGACTACTTTGATATGGAAATAAGAAGCAGGGTAATACTAAATGTCTAACAACTTCTTTCCTCAGTGGAAAATACCCTATAGAGCTTCTTTTTGAACTCCTGTCCAGCCTCAAGGGACTGGAGTTCTTCCTTTACTTCAGCATAACCCACTGTCCTGAACTCAGTAACAGCAATGGAAAATATGTTCTTTCTGAGTATTTCTAATGTACAGCAGTCTTGAAGTCTTCTTCCATTATTCTGGTGAGAAATTGTACTTAGATGAATACAGAAGAAAGTATGGTTGGGCTTCCAATATTATTATGGATTTGAAAGAAGCATAAGGGAAAAAAATCTGCAGCCAAATGACAGTTGATGAGCTTCCTCCCACTGCAGTATTTTTCCATCTGATTTCTGATTTCTTGTTTGGTTCTTCTTTAGAGATTTTGAATTTGTTCTGTTGGGTTCCCATGAAACTTAGAAACAAAATTAGTTTCGTTGTGTTTCTGTTTACATAATTTGTAATGGCTTTATGATACTCAAACAAAGCCAATATTGGAAGGCAGTTCTAATTTTTGTAGTCTTAGTTGCATGTTTTGAGACTTCTGCTTGACTGATCTTTGATATCTTCAGATAACTGAACAAACAGTTACCTTAGGATAACTATTTCTCTGAGGTTGAAGTGTTATTTTATTTCTTACAAGGTACTTCACTTTTAGAGCTACCTTAACTTCCATGCACATTTTCACATTTTACTATTGTAGTATAAAAGGATACATTTTCCTTTTTGAAGCAGAGAAAATATTAGATGCTTTTATTAAAATAATACTGATCATCTAAACAACAGTACCTGAACTTTCGGTCAGTATGAAATAATGTTGTGAGGTTTCAGTATGCTATTGGTTGGAATTTATGTAAAGCACAGGGCGTAAAAGTGCACATTTTGACTGAAAGTTCCTGTCAGTATGCTCTAATACTGACTCAGAAACCTCAAAGCCCATTTTGGAGGCTTTCTTTTGAAACCCATCATAGCCTTGGTATTTTTTACCATGTTGGATCTCTGCGTGGTGTACAAAAGATCAAGAACTCATGTGAAATTAATTACCAGTCACTATCTATCTAATGACACTGTAGCAGTGGTTTTATTTTACTGCCAGACGAGGTCAGTGATTTGCAGGTAAAGGCCAAAGGACCTGTCCTGAATCATCTAGTTTTTAATAATGTGTATGTTTTCATAGCTTGGAAGAGCCATGCTAATTCTTAAGGTATTTTAATAAAAACAAGCTGAAAACACTTTTACAGGAAGGATTGAAAAGAAATTTTATTTACAATGAGAGTTTTGAGAGACTGGTTAGTACAGCTGTGAGTATAATGTAAGGTCAGAAACCTGAAAATTGATGGTTTTAGTGATGAGTAAGTGACTTTCTTTTCTTTCCCTATTAGAAAATGGTCGGCTGTGGAACTCTATTGTGAAGACCTCAGAAGAAATACCAATCTTTCCAGTCAGCTTTTCATAATGTAAATATAATTTGAGCTTTCCCAAATGGGCAGCTAAACCATGAACAAGCAGAAAAACCCATTTTGGACTGTATTTCTGAATCAAGCTTCACCTTCTGTCTTGGGAACTTATTAAAGGATTACAGCTGAAAAAGACAAGAGAAAGAAAACCTTCAACAGGAAGCTTATCCTACAATGAGAATTACAAGTACATCTTGTATCTGCCCAGTCCTAGTTTGTCTCTGTTTTGTACAGAGGTGTTATGGAGCTGCTCACCATGGCTCCATCAAGGTGACTAGAAATCAAACCAAACACGTAGAGGGCGAAACAGAAGTGCATCATCGTCCCAAGCGTGGATGGGTGTGGAACCAGTTCTTTGTTTTAGAAGAACACATGGGACCAGATCCTCAGTATGTAGGAAAGGTAAGGTCATTGTCTTCTTTTTGGTTTTGGTGTTGGTTTTCCCATCCCCTGAAATGTGGCATTGATAGAGGAAAACCACGTATATTCTAAGATAGCACCTCCTTTTTTAAAGGAGGACACCTCTTGGATTGCCACATACATGCATAGTGAACTTGCCAGTTGTCTATGTATAGTTTCTGTGTTTATTATAAAGAAAAAAGATAAATAAACATAAATAGGATGAAGATATTAAATATGATAAAACAGCATTTGTTCTGAGCTCAGCTAAACACGGAGTGAGTGCAGGTGATCCTCTTAACATCAGATTCTGTAGAACCCCAAATGCATGGGGCTTAAACATGTCACTGCTAAAGACTTTTCCAGACTGTTTCAGAATAAGATTCAGTTCTACTTCAGGCAATAGTATAAATACAGTGTAGGCTCCACAGGGTATTCATTCCACTCTAAGAGTAGGGTGCAAGGGGACTCCTCCAAAGGGAAATCCTCTATGACTTTCTTCATAAAAAGAGGCAGGAGGTGTGTTACTTGTTACAGTTTCTCAGAAGCCTGTGAGAACAAGAAGCCCTGCATTCATGTTTTGACACATATAGTGAGCTTCAGGCATAAAGTTCATGCTGATGCAGTTGTAGGATGGCCAGCTGAAGTCTGGTTTATCATGTGTAATGTTTTCTGTATAGCTTGGGTTTTAAATTTGCATTAGAATAACACAAAACTGTATATATAGCTTTAATGTAAGATTTATGACAGATAGAGCTTTTCTCCCCCTGAACACTGTCTTTCAGCATTATGATAGAATTTTTTATTATGTAATCTAGATGAATCTTAACTTCCTTAATGAAAATAGAGACAGACGTTGAATATGATGGGTGTAGAAAGATGGTTAATGGGCATGAGGGCATGGAAAAGGAATTATTTCATTTTAGTTTGCCTTCAAGTTGGGAAACCTGAAAATTATATCTTAGAGTATGAAAAATATCCAAGGAAACCAGTAGCTTCTGAAATGACAGATGTCTGATAGCAAGGGCTTTCAAATTTGAACAGTATCATCTGAACTAAAAATAGCAAGTGGAGCATCTGTATTTAAGATACTGTTAACACAAAGACCAAAAAAAAATTATTTAGTTATGCCAACCTTAGTAAAATACCAAGTATTTCAGCATACTGAAAAATGTTGAGATTTGTGCAAGAAATGCAAACTGGGGAAGGACCTTTCTAAATGGAGGTAGTGGGTTGTATTGAAAGAGAAACTTTTAAAATGGGTAAGGGGATGAGGATATATGCTTCCAGACCCATCTTAGACTGATTAACATTTTCATGAATGATTTTGGAATAGAAGAAACATTTTACAAACCTGTTGCTGATGCAAAGCTATGCAGGAGAATCAAAACATTGTCTGGAAAGAGCTAGATACCATGAATAAGATTTGAATATGAAGATACAGAGTAAACCTCAGGACCACGATGTGATAAGGGTCTTACAGAACAATATAATGAATTTCTGTTATACACTACTGGTTTGTCAGGTGTAAGAGACAGAGGAAGAGAAAGATCTGGTCACCAGATCAATTATTGCCTCTGCTGTCATACCTTAAAGAAGGTAAATATGATACTAAGCTGCAAAAGCTGAGATAATCAAAACAGAGATAAAGTGGTATTGAAGTCATTGTGAAAAATAATGTTAACCTGTTTACTGCTGTGATGGCTTTTGGCTAAGAAAAATAATTTGCATATGAAGCTATACAGAGAAAATCGAATGCTATCGTTGGGGTGGTGGTGGAGAATAAAATATGTTTGTTTAATTACTCCCACAAATAATAGTGGAGAGCACATATTATTCTATAAATACACTTCAGAAGAAGCCACAAGGGAAAAAGAAGAGCTATTTAAGTTGATTCAGCTTTTATTTGAAAAAATGAGGTTTTGCTGGCCATGAGTTAATTTAGAATGGAAATAAGAAAATAAGTGAGATTCTAAAAGTGTCTACTAATAGGAAGAGTGGAAACAAAAATCTGAAGGGGTTGCAAAGTACAGCATGCTCGTCTTTGTGAAAGCATTTATAGACATGATTGCACACAAGAACAGAGCCCTGGATTCAGTGAGCTAAAGGATGGTCCCTTTCAATTTTACATTCCTATGATAGCATTATATATTTGCTTTCATCCTCTGACCACTCTATTAATGCTACATTTATGGAGATCAATGAATACAATTTCTTTTAATCCTTCGTGGTCAGAATGTGACTACATGCCTTGTTTGAGGACATTTCTTCCTCTGTACTTACCAATTTTTATCCCCTTTTCCTCAAAGAATTCCCTGTGGTGTCCACCATTCTCTGAGTACTTCACAACATTAGTAAGCTCATCTTTGCAGAAGCTTTGTGGGACTTAGAAGCATCTGCAGTCTTATTTTCCATTTGTTGTGATGGTTCTGATGACCTGATTTACTGCAAAGATCAATCATTTTAGCTCAGGTATATATTTTTAATTCAGAAAAAATGAAAGCCTGGCTGAGACTGACATAATATTAGTAATTAGGAAAATTTTAGTAGTGGTCATTGTGCATGAGTTCCTTCTCATTTTGAAAAATGGATGTTTTACTGATGCTGTGTTTAATTGTACACACCTCATCAAGGTCTCTACGTGCCTTTAATTTGACAAGAGGTTTTTATGCAGAGACCCTCAGTTTATGAAAGAAGGCTATGTGAGCAGTACCTTTTAATTCCAGGCTTCTGTTTGGTGGCAGCACGCTATCAATTCTGTCAATTATTAATAACGTAGGCTACTCTGCTTCACTGGTGAGAGTTTTGCCATTTGATATTTGTCCTTTCACATTTTTCACACCCAATTTGGGAGTAACATCACAGAAAACAGAGTGATTATGTACAATGCTGTTATAATGATTACAGTCATTGTCATGGAAATCCACACTGAGGACAAGAATAAGGTAGGCCTGCAATGAAACTGGTAATGTTTCTCATTCTTATTGTGAAATGACTGTCAAGAGGATGGATTAATTTACTGCCATCATCTATTATACAGCAAGTGTTAGGACAACAAGTCACCATTATGTTTTAATATCAAGCTTATCCCCATTCTTCAGTCATTATTTTTTTTCTCTAAGAAATTTGGAGACTGGAAATCTGTATAAAATTAATCCATATTAGCCATACTCAGAAGGTTTTTATAGGAACATGGCAAAACACAGATCCTGGAAAAATGAGGTTATGGTAGAAATAAGAAATTACCTTTTTGTAGATGTTAAGTATTTTCTGTGGTTCTGGGATTATTGAACTGGTTCCCTGCTGTTGCACTTGGGTTAAATCTTCAATGTTTCAGGGTATGTTTTCCTGAACAACTCCAAAACTGGTTTTGTATTAAAAAAGGTATCTTTAAAGAATTTAAAACCACAGTGACTTATTTTTCTAAAATGATGAATTATTTGGGGAGGGTTTCTTGAAAACTTCCTAATGATCAATAGTATCTAACAATGTTAGTTCTGACAGACTGCTCATCTGTGGATCGAGCACGAGTATGTGTGCGTGCAGTGGAAAAACTGTGGAAATTTGATTAAGCGGGAACAAATATCCTTGTCTCAAACAAGCAGCTTGAATCCACAGAACTGAGCTTTCAGCTACATGAGACTTCTTGTCTTTTGCATCTCTCTGATGAAAACTATTCTAATGAAAACATAGCTGAGAGCACTGAAAGGGGCAGGGCTAGTGAATGCACCGTGGCCTGGTGAGGAGTCGGGTACCAACTGCACCAGCTCAGAGGAATGAAGATTATCCTGAGGAAATCTAGAAAAACTTGTGCTGTAGGGCTGCAAGCTTTAACATTTCTCAGTTGCCATGGCCGATACAGTTTGCATTTCTCTTGCATTTTCTGCATGCTTCCAGGTTAGATAATTCACGTGTCAGAATATAGAAAACAAATAACAAATGAAGAATTTTAGGAAAGAAGAGAAACTGAGTACATGTTTCAGTCCATAGCTTTCTTCATTTTGAACCTTCATGCCTCTTTGTCTCCAGAAAGTCTGCTCCTTCTGATATTTCTTAAAAGTGAGTTGCACTGGAAGCAGTCATAACTACACATTCACTGTCCTTTTTACTTTGGAGAGAGAAGTAAATGTGCAATGGTAAAGGGAAGATCAGTGTTGGTTTGAGACTGAGTGAGTCATGCTTTTAGAGGGAATAGCAGAGGAATATAATGAACAAGACTGATCTTGATTTCTCTGTGGACCCTTTGGATCTCTAAATACTGAACAGATACCTCTTAATCCACTTCAGATGTCCTCTGAAGGGTAAATAGGAATGGTTTTTCAGGTGTTCAAATCAGTGTTGTTTTTCAACTGCATTTTTCTCCCCAAATTTAGAGGGTAAGGGGAGTGACACTTTACTTAATTCTTACATTTTTTTACCTGTAATCCAAAAACACTTCAAGATTTGATGGGGGAGATAAGGAGGTATGGAACAGCTGGAAATGAGTGTGAATACAGGAAAGGGAAGAGGAAAGTAACAGCTTTTAAAATGTCCTGAAATGACTGTACTGAAAGTTAGATTAGGAAAGAAATCCCAGGTGTTATATTGGATTTTCAAGGTAGTGATTGTATTAATTTGTTATTTTACTCTTGAAAACAGAAATACAGCATAACAGACTTGTCATTCAAAATTCTTTTTCAAAGTAATACAGTGATATGTCATTGGAATAAATTAGTTCTAATACAGGAGAATGAATCTAATCTTCCCTGATCATATCAAGACAATTTCACATCTCAGATTTAATGACAGCAAGGGGAAAATATGTATACTTCAGAATAAGTGCTAAGGAAGAAACAAAAATGGAGTTTTACAATTAAAATGCCTTTATTCAATGTTAGAGGTTTACATAAAATAAAGCATATCAGATGTTTCAGCATTTTAAACACAAGCAAACAGTTCCAAAATTTATTCTTATAAAAAAGTGTTTTTCTTTATGATAAAGAAAATGAAAAGGAAAGTGTACATGTTACAGTCTAAAGATTTTGCACATGGCTTGTTAGCCATTTTCATGCCTTTGTAAAAAGGCGTGCAAGTGGCATAATCAGCATCTAGAATAATGTGCATCTCATTTTCTACCTTTTAGGTTGCTAGTTTCACAAATAATGTATTTAGATAAAATAATTTTCCTCTATAGCTAGAGAAAACGTGGTAGCAATAACAATCTAAATATGCAAGCAGTTTTTTCTGTTCTTTTATGGACATCGGTTGCTTCTTTGAAATTTTATACTAGAATAGACAGATGTAGAAAATAAAGTAAAAAGAAAAGGAGAGGGCTTTTGGCTCAGCAAAGCTTTAAAATCACGTATTTCATGTGTTTAGTGTAAAAGAGAGTAACTTTTTAATTCTTCCAGGGCTCTTAGAAAGGGGGAAGTCCAACATTGAATGAATACACTTAATATTTGAGCAAAGATTTTAGCTTCACAATTTTTAATTCAATTTAACACTGAGATGTCTCCAATTTCTTCCAAAGGACCTCTCAGCAAATCTGTGAAAGATTGAGATTATAGATATTTGCACTGAAAAAGTAGAGGTTGGTATTTTTAATAGATCCCTTTTAATTAAAAAAAAAATCTTCCCTGTTACAGTTTCTCCATAGGTCACTAACCTCAGATTTTACAGTACTTTCTATTCATTTCGGTCTTTATGGTTTTCTGCTCTCTGATTACTCAAAATCATCTCCTTCCCTGTTACAGTATTTTCATTGCATTAGGTCACTAACCTCAGATTTTACAGTACTTTTTATCTGTTTTGATGTTTATGCTTTTCTGCTCTCTGATTACTCAGGTCCTAATTCTTGTCACCCTTACTGTTGCTAAATAACGTTTTGATTCAGTGCCATTGAAGTTGATGGAAAGCCAACACTGGTCATATAGGACAGTGTCTATTTCTTTATTCTCCTACCTGTCTCCCATTGTTGCTCAGGGAGCAGCCTTACCAAGAAACAGAGGAAATGTGCCCTCTCCATCTTAACTGCTGTCACCAAATCTGAGGTCAGTATTATGCAACATTATATGGTCCTATATCATGTTAGCCATCTCATTTTCTAATTTATTTTTACAAAAAGCAAATTCAAGACTGTTGCCAACCCAAAAGCTTTTCAAAATAAAAATGTGCACATGTGTACTTGCTTTTTTTTGAGTTCTGTTGGCACAGACAACCCCCTTTGCTGCCTCTATGCTGATAGCAACCCTACCTTTATTTAACAACTGTTGGTTTCTTTTTGAGAGGTTGAGGGCACATTACTCAAATTCCACAAGTCATAGAATGCTGTGGACCTTTAGGTTTTATTTATTATTTTTAAAGTGAAATCTCTAAACATTCAAAGGTTATTTGGGGGAAAATCAAACTCAAGGGATGAGAGTGCTTTCGTCTGCCTGATCAATCTGACTTTCTTCCAGCGTGTCCGGCCGTATCTGAGGTTTCCTGAAGCGTAGTACTTGCATTGCAGTCCTTTGACAGAAAATGGTTATATACAGACTGAGAAGGGCATTTTGACTTGACAGACTGTCCCGATCCGATGTCGGGAATGTCCCGATCCGAAGTCGGGGGAGGTTTCGATATGATCCCAAGAGCGAGATTAAGACACAAAACGAGATCAAATGCCGTATACCCAAAACAGCAACTTTTAGTATCAAAAGTAGAAAATTAGTAGCGATAGGATAGAATAGAGTAAAAAGACAGAAGTCAAGCAGGCATTCAGGATAGATTTGCAAGAATAGTCCCCACCATGGATCCGTGGCGTCCTGGGGGTCCAAGTCTCTCGGTGTTCCGGCGGTGGGCGGTCGCTCCGGGGTCCGCGGTGTTTCGGCGGGGTCGGGCACTGGGGTCCTCTTGGCAGTCCCTGTTATTCTCGTTCGAGGGCTGCAGTTTCCATGGCAACGACATGTCTCCGCATTCCTGAGTCTTGACTGTCCAAGCACGTGCCAGCCGGAGATCTTTCACACCTTGCTAGCCGGAGATCTCTGTGACCTTGCAGCCATTCTTATCATGTTCAGCAGCCAAAGGAATCCTCGCCCAGATCTTTCACGCCTTGCAGCTGATCTTATCATATTCAGCAGCCAAAGGAACCCTCGCCCAGATAAGCAGTCTTTGAGACAAAAGTTCTATAATTCAGTCTTTCACACAGACCAACTAAACAAACAGAAAAGCGTGAACACATTGAAGTTCAGTCTGAGTCCAAAGACATGGGATAAAGTGTGTACCTGGTTTAACTTCATTTAAGTCAATGTGGAATTGCACCAGGAAGAAACTTGGTCTTTCATGTCAAAACAGCAACATCGAAGCTAATATGTCAAAGTAATAACTGTTTTTTGTGAGTAAGCTTTATACAGTCTGTCAGTTCTATATTGCAAAACATCAGTTTGCTATGTGGAGACTGTTATTTCAATTAATGGTTCAAAATAATTTTGTCAAGGTGATCTAATCTTCCCCAAGATTCTTGTGGACTGAAAAAGTCTGTACAAAACTTGGCCTCTTTTTTTTTTATTCTTTACTTCTTACCCTTTCATGATTTTGACACACCAGCAGCTGAAGTTCTGTGGCTTTTACATGTTCTTTACACTGAACGACTATATTGATGAAACCAACGTCTTTTAGGTGGAACTGCCATTCATTTCTCACTCAAACGTTTTAGCAGTATTTTTTTGTGGGGAAAGATAGCCTTGTTCCTGCCTACACTATTTAAATTTTTCATTTATTAAATGGTATTGCCTTCAGAAACTAGGGTAGAAGCTGTACATTGCTGAAGTTGTCTGTTGTTTTTTAGGGTGGGTGCTTCTTTGTATGTTAGTACTATGTTAGTAGTTTTTTTGTTGTTGACCAAGTGCAAACTACACTTTTGCATAACGAACAGGTTTTTTTGAGTAGAACATCAGTGAAAACAATAAGAAAAGCTATGCCACTGGCAAAATTAAAATCACCTAGCTTAGTGGTGGTGAGGAATATAATGCTTATATTTTAAATATCTACATTTTTCTGTTAATTAAATGACTGGAAAGGTTCAAGGGAAGAGAACTGAGAGAATCTTATTGATTTGTCATGTCTGTGTAAAATGACCATGCTAATCTTTACCACTAGTAATTCTGGTTCTTGATACAGAGCCTCAGTGATGTTAATTCCTGTATTGACATTCTGTAACATTTCAAGAATTTCTACAATTACCAAGTGCTTTCTTCACATTAGGTTTTTGAAATGTCAAAAATTAGGAAATACCTGCAATGTGGACAGTCTTAATATTGTGGCACACACAGACTTTGTGTATGTCAAAAATCATAAAGGGATACAGGTGTGGGATAGTATGAGTTTAAATTCACCTTATGAAGAAATTAATCCATTACACTGTGGTGTATCCTCGAGATTTTTTACAGACCTTTTTGCTTTTAAAATGAGATAAGTGTTACATGCAGTCAAAGGAAGATGAGTTCCTTTGGGTTAGAAGATGAAGTAATTGAGTTTGTGTCTGAAGTGAATACTAGAAATATATTTTAAATTGTGCTTCTTTACAATATTTAGGTTAATTTGCAATGTGTACTATGTAAAGTATCTAATACTTGTTTGTGTTAAAGAATAAATGAGTAATGTCTGAAAGCAGGAAGTACCATGATTACCCAAAACCACAGGTACATGTAGTGTGGTCACTGGTGAACTGCGGTGAATGCTTCCCTTGCTGTTGTTGGGTTTCCCTTGCAAATTTTCTGGTCTTCAGTAATATGCTGTTTCCTTCAGTCAGAACACTTACAATGAGGTTAGATTATAACAGATTTCTCTCCCTCATCTAGCCTTTTTTCTCACATCGCTTATAGGTAATGATGATCCCCTGTGGCCCTCAAACATCTGTCAGATTTGGCTGGTATTGTCCAAGGCTCCAAAAGCCACGGGCCCCAGGGGCACCAACACGGGGGTGTGTGCACAAAGACACGTGCGTGTTGATACACAAGTGGAGGCTTGATTGCATAAGGCATTGCTTCTAATACAGTTCATGTTTCCTTAGAGAAATAGTTTGGTGTCAAACTCAAAATTAATGTATTGATTCCCCCAGCTGAGTGACTGCCATGAAGTTTTTGGAAGCCAGACATTTTATTGGTTTATTACTACTTTTCCTGGCTGTCATAGTGACCTTTACAAAACATACCGAGTTGTGGCCCTTTCATGGAGCTGTTTTGAAGTGAGGGCAGCTTCTCTCACTGAGGGGCTTCTTCCTGTTCATGGAACATTAATGACTGAGGACTTATTCTCTAGGTAGTCTTACATGGAATTTGACTAAGTATTATAACATGTCCTCACCTCCCTACTATGAATCACGTGTACAGCAGGAAGATAACTGCACCAGGGTGCAGGTGCCCAGGTGCCAGCAGCAGCAGCGGGGGGGGGCTGCAGGGCGGCCCCCGTGAGGCGCGGCCGGGGCTGCCCCGGGCCGGACGCAGCCGGTTCCAGCCGGCTCCGACGGCCCCAGCGCAGGGCACAGCTGAGCCCCTCAGCCGCGGGCGGGCGCCTCGGGGAGAGCCCGGGTAAGGAAGGGCAAAACGCTGCCCGGCAGCCAGGGCTGAGGAACCCGTGTGAGAACCAGCCCTGCGAGCCCCGCGGGGAGAGCAGGAGGAGGGGCGGAGGGGCTCCGGGCGCCCCAGCAGAGACGCCCCTGCGGCCCCGGGAGAGACCCCGCTGGGGCAGGGGTTTCCCTGCAGCCCGTGGGAAGGCCCCAGGCTGGAGCAGGGAAACGCGTGAGGAGGAAGGAGCGGCAGGGAGGGGCTGTTGTGGACTGACCGCAGCCCCCAGTCCCCATCCCCCTGCGCTGCTCAGGGGGAGGAGGTGGAGGAGTCGGGAGTGAAGGGGTGAAGCTGAGCCTGGGAAGAGGGAGGGTGTGGAGGGAAGGTGTTTTAGTTTTTTGTCTTTTTTTCTCACCATCCAACTCTATTTTAGTGGGTAATAAATTAAATTAATTTTCTCCAAGTTGAGTCTGTTTTGTCAGTGATGGTAATTGGTCAGTGATCTCCCTGTCTTTATCTCAACCCATGAACTTTTTTTGAGCTTATTTTCTCCCACATCCTGTTGAGGAGGGGGAGTGAGAGAGCGGCTGGGTGGGCATTCGGCAGCCAGCCAAAGTTGACTGACCACAAAGTTGGTGTGGTACAACTTGCCTTCTCTGTAATTGCATTTTTAACTTATGCCATACTCTGTATGCATAGCTTCTGTCAATCATTGTGTTAAAATTATGTAAAATGCCAAAATACTTAGTTTCTGTATTTAAAAAAAATACAAAACATGAAAAAGGTGGTCCGTCAATTACATCCATAAGATGTGGCAGTGAAGAAATAAAGATAATTCTGCATCCTTTTATATTCATCTTGAACTTGGTAACTTCATTTTTAAGGATATTTATCAGCTAATCTTAAATCAATAGGTGATGAAACTGAAGATACCTTGACAAACTCAAGTGTGAATTAGCATGTCAATTACTACTTAAGTACCTTCTCAACATTATTTTAAGAGAGGTGCTCATTCATGTTCATTGCCTGTATAACTTTTCACGCCCACGTGCCTTGTTGTCTTTTTAAAGATACTGCTGCATCATTTGGCTATTCAGTATATTTTATCAACTCATTCAAGATGTATTTATAAAAGGAAATGTTAGCTGGACTTTTACACAATGACAGGAACACTTCCATTGAATGATTGAAACTCTAGATTAAATAATCCTATTTACTGTATATCAGGCTACAAAGATTAAAAAGAAGTGCAGGAAGTCAAACATGATAATTAGGCAAATAGAATGCACATCACCACAGTTAGGTATTTTCTCCTTTTTTCATCTAGAAGGATGTGACAAGTGAAGCCATGCAGAACATGCTTTGCAGGAAGATATCATCTTTTTTAAGGTGAAGATGGCTGTAAAAGAATAGGGATTTCAGGTCTAGCAGCTTATTAATTAATCTCAAAATGTCTGAAAAAACAGGTGAGTATGAGACTGCAATATTCCTAGACTTATAGTGGAGTTTGCAAAGGGTTATTTGCGTGGTGTATTCTGTACGGCATTAAGGGTAATGACTCATATTGGTTGATTGTGAATGTATTGCCTTCTACAGCAATGGCTTCTTTGCTTTATTAGGTACTTTGCCTACATGTCATCTTTCAGTTGTTGTTCCAAAATTATGTGTAATGCTCAAATTATATTTCTTTGTGTTCTAGAACACATGCACATTTTTAATGACAATAAAAAATTGTCAGACAATAAGAAGTAAAGCAGGAGATCTAAGATTTGAATTTAAAACTTCTCCATTGTTTCTAATCATATAACACTTACACAGTCTATGACACTAAAATGACAGTGGCGAATTTTCAGATTAATCACATTTGTGAATATCTAATTTCTAGAATACACAGGGGTTTTTTTAATTGTAGTGGAAAACACCAGCCTGTAAAAACATGAAAGCACTATTTCAGTTTTTCTTCATATTTTTTTCTGCTTATCGGGATTAGCTCTGGTTGGTTCTTGACAAGCCGTTAGTTTTTATTTAAATAGTTGTTCCCACAAGTTTTTCAGCTACAACTTCAACAACATATTTTAAATAACAATGAAAAGAACACAAACGCCTTTGTTTGGAAAGAAAGTGCAGAGGTGATATCTGCATTCAGATTGTGCTTAACGACTTAACAGCCAAGAACCTGAGCAGAGATAAATCTGTATGTCTGGGGTTGGAACAGAATACCTTTAAAGTCGTCTTTGTATTCCTGTGAGCTTGGGTCCATTTGCTAAAGAGTCTATTCCCTGCAGAATTTAGATGAAGTTTTCCAAAATACAGGTTGCCTGTATGGAGCTCTTCAAGACAGGAGATAGGACTGTTGCAAAGACATCTCTCTGCAGAAAGGTATTAGTAAAGGACTTGGGGAATAAGCTCACCAGAAGAGCTTGTTCTAAGTCTATTACTCAAGAGTAGTAGTGTAGCTGTCCTATATGTTGAACATGTGTACCAAATCTTCATTTTTCCTTTTAAAATATTTTTTTCCAAAATAGAAATTTTCCATTAGGTTACAAACAAACAAAAATCCCAGTTATCAGGGATAATAGTTTGTATTCATAAATTTACACTTAGGATTTACCCTGGATTTAGTGTATATCTAATTTGTGTGGCATGGGGTATTGTCTATTGTCTATTTTGTTGTCAGATATATGTAACCTTAACTGTTGCCAAAACGTATTTGTTTGTTTTGTTATCTTCCAGTGAATTAGCATACTCAATACTTTAGGTATCAGTATAAATAATACAGCTTTTCAAAGTCTCGTACAAAAGACATGCCAATAATTACAGTTCTACTGAAGAGATTTTTCATATTAGTCAAAGGACCTACTTGAGCCATTTTTGTATTAATAAAAGAGGTACTACCCACAAACAGAACCCTTCCTTTAAATTAGGAAAGCCTGTTTAGGAAGATATTTCTGTATATATTTACAAAACAAATAGAAAATATAGTATCTTTTGGAATGCATGGTCCATTTTTATTTTTTAAATAATTTTTAAATATGTTTATATTGCTATATTTATTTTACTACTTAATATTGATTATCAATTTTTATTGTAAAATTCAGTAGTGTCCTAAAGAGGTGTAATTTTGGACCTGGTAAACTATTACAGAAGCAATGTTTACACACCCTTGATGTACGAATACTTTCTATCTGACAGCCTTAAGTCAAATCGTGACAACATAACCATTTCAACAACTAAAAAGCATCTGTATGGATGTTTCAGATGTAATATTAAAACTACAAGAACATTGTCATTACCCTGCTGACTGGAATAGTAATGTTGCTGATGATGTGTTGAGAATGTTCAGATAGCTTCTAAGGCAGGAAAAATGCAGCAGTAATGGGGGACTTCACTTACTCCCTGGAAGGCAGGATAAATTTTACATTGAGGTTTAACTCTAGTATCAAGAGGCTCTAGCCATAATAAATGACTGCTTCATAAACTACCTAGTAATCAAATCTCCAAAAGAAGAACTACAGCTAAACTTGGTCTTAAGTAATGCTTAAAGCAAATGCAAAGGCAGTTGGAATGACTAAATGGCACAGTAGAGAGGGCAAATAAAGGCAGAGTCTTTTAAAAGGTGTGGTTGTTTCCATATGAAAGAAATAGAAAGGACTGAGAAATCTTGCATGTTAATTGTAAAGCACAGTAACCCATCAAAAAAAGTTTGAGGAAAAGCTTGCAATAAAAAAAATAATTTTTTTCTTTGGAAACATCAGGATGATGAAGCCTACCAAACACTGTTGTGCCAAAAGAGAGTTGGGGTATAAAAGATGTAAAGAGAGCAAAACAAGGCTGTTGAAGAAAAGCTAAAATAATTTTTAAAAATCTCTTTACCATGGGAGACCTTGGGGAGCACGGCACAGTCATTTTATAAGAAATGCGTCAAAGAAAGAGTCTCAAACTGAGGCACTGTGGAAGAGGCTATGGAACAAATCAACAAATGAACAGTAATTAATCACATGTACCTGATGCAGTAATCCAAGAAGAAATACCTAACCCAGTGACTTTGGTATATTAATACTTATCTAAAACTACTTTGGTATCTGACCAAAGTGTGCGGTGATACCAGTATAACAAACAAACAAACAAAAAAACCAACCTCAAAAAACCCCTGAAAACTGGCATGTGGGGAAAACCAATGCCACTTAGCATTTAAAACTATTTGTGGAAAGCAGGGTGAATAGCCAGGTGACAAATTTCATTAATTATACTAAGCTATTGAGAAGAAAAAATGGGAAAGACCAACCATAAAGAAATGCAGCAGAAGGATCATCCAAGACTGAGTGAAATTCAATACAGATAAATGTAGAATGAAGCACATGAGCAGCAGCTGAGTTGAGCAGTTTTAACTGAGTTGACAGTTACCACTCATTAACAAGACGGTAAGGTTATATTAGCTCTAAGTGCTTAGAAACAATCCAGTGAACAAATTGAATATTAGAAATCATTAAGAAAGGAAAAAAAAAAACACCACCAAATATCTTACCGTATTAATCCACAGTGCACCTGTGTCTCAAATGCAAAGCATACATCTCATTTTCTTACCCTTTTCCCCAGTCTTGCAAAAGAAACATTTCTGAGAAGGGCTACAAGGCTGATCTAATGTATAGAACAGTTTCTGCATGAGGAGTGACTAATTAGACCATTAAGCAGTCACCTTTATTTGAGAAACGCCACATTTTCAATTAACAACTTTAATTCTGGAATTACAGTGTTTATTTACAGCTGTTGTCTTTCTGAGTACAGGATTTTTTATGGGAAGGGATTGCTTTACTTTCTTGGAAGTAGTATAAGGAACACCTGAGTAGGGGAGGGCTTTTCTGACTGAAAAGAGATGAAGTAAAGTGGGTTGGATAGTGGCCTAGACAGTCATAAGTAGTGTGAGGAATGTGAATCAGGAACGATTTTTCATTTTCCTTTCCTTCCCTCCTACAAGCAGTAGGAGTAATCAAAAAAAAAAAACCATGACAGACATAAAGGAAACAATGCAGTTCTTCATGTATGACATTGGTAAAACTGCTTAGTATAGGATGCTTTGATGTTTAATGCCACATCAGTGTTCCTAATTAGTCTCTCAATAATGAATTGAGGTAATTCAGCAGGTAAAAAACATGGCACATTGTGATTAAGAGCAAGCCACAGTTTAACAGAAAATCCATGCATTCAAGAAGTCAGAGCTGCCTGTCTGTAAAAATAGATAGCTGAGCTTTAGCTCAAATAAATGTTAAAAATCACTTTTGCCCATCACACACCTATATCACAACGATTTGTTGTCATACTACATATTATTCCAAGCTTGATTATGTCAGAGGCTATTACTGACGAACTCAGCATTTCCAGTCCATCCTCCCTTCTTAGATAACTTTTCCTCTACTTGTCTGTAATAGCATGAGCAAATCTTGTTTTACATTTTATTTGGAGGAAGTAGTTTCTCCATTTTTTCTCTGTATTGTATGTAATCATTGTGACATGTTTCTTTCAGAGTACAAGGAATACATTCATTATAGATAGTGTTCATACTTAAAGCAAACTGGCAGTTTACAGTGACTTATTCAAGTTTTGTTTTTATTTAAATCATTAATCATAAGAATCATGTAAAATCAGATGTAGATTCCAGGTAAAAGCTGAAACATATGCATGGTAGTATTGCTTACAACATTACCTACAGTTTGTGGGGGAAAAAAACCAACCCAAACCAAAAAACCCCTTCCATCTTACAAGCGACTAGGGAAACTCAGTGGCTCCAATTTAGTGCACTGTTTAGGAATTGAATCATGTTGGCTTGTTTGATTTGTTTCTTTCCAGTTTTGACTTCAGGGAGTAGATATTTGGTACTTCTGGAAAATCAGATCCTACTGAGAAGCCTCCATGTAGGAATGCCAAATCAGCGATACCCAGAGTTCTCTTCCTTCCCCATCTTCGTTTTAAAAAAGTGTTGCCATATGTGAAAATTCTGTAATTGTTCTTAGCTGTGGCCACTTTCTTACTAATACAGCTATTAACCTTTGCCTTGAACTATGCTGTCTTTCATCTATTATGTATCATTTTCCCCTTGGTGAATCCACTGCAGAAAGCAATCGTTTTTATTAAAGAGATACTTCTGTGTCCCTCAAATATAATGACTTCACTGACTTCACTGTGGATGTTGATAGCTAGTACAGTGGTTAACAGTAGCAGAAAGAATGCATATCACGTAATTAGGCAGCATATATTAATATACTTGACTGGAAATCAAAAAGTTAGAGTAATGTTCCTGGTTCTTTCACAAAAGAGACCTACTATTAACTAGCAATACACAATGCCAGTAGTAATACACAGTAAACTTACTATGGCTACTTTTTCTTTTTATCTACTTAGACGTAGCTTTTGGAGAAGAGACATGATCTTACTGTGTATTGTATACATCATCTGAGAAAATGGGACCAATGAGGTCCTACGGTAATATAAGTAATCCTTATCTCTGAAGCTGCTATTTCAGCATAACTTAAGTAGTTCACAAGGCTTGTACTGACCATTTATACAGTAAACAGACATTTTTCTACATGTCTCGGAAGTGTTCTAACCTACAGAATATTAACATTTATTTGTGTTGATTTTATTTTCTATGGGAGAACAATGTTTTTCTCTGGCAGCCATTTATAGCAAACCATAATGAAAAAAATCCCCAGGTAGAAATGCGATACAAGTATCAAACCACACAGCTACCCTAGGGAGAACGTAAAAGTTTCCCTTCTTTCTCAATTGACGCTTTTGTAACTAAGTTTTCTTCAGAATTGCTAGAACCATTTCTGATCTCTAAAATCAATATTCTTCCCCCCCCCCCCAAAAAAAAAAAAACAAAACAACAAACCAAACCTGAGATTTAAAACTCACTGCTATTCAGGAGCTGTCTTCATCAATATAAGCCCCTAAGTACATCTGTAGGTGCAATATTGGGTTATTGAATTGGAAACATTTAAATGACAATACTCTTCCTCCAAGAAAAATTATCTGAAATGTTTCAGTCTATTGAAAACCAAGTAAGTGCAGAAAAGGAATCTTCTCAGTGTGTCAGTTTACACATGGGAGAGCAAGAGTGCTCCAGTTTGTCAGCCGTTCTGTTTCACCTTGAATAATCTTCATTTGAAATGCTCCTCGTTCCTCATGGTATTCCCTTCTGCTGAATTGTTTCCAGTCAACAGTTACTGTATTTTCTAACACTGCATCCCCCCCTCCACCGGCCCCGTCAGCAGTGCTGTTAAAGAAGTGGAGACAAACTTTTTAAAGTCTGTTGAGATTCTGCAGAAATACTTTCTCCTCTTCATTATTCAGCTTCCCTTCAGGATTCCCTTCACATGTTGAAATTGCACTCTAGGACTGCAGTTCCAAGTTTTCAGCAATTCGTGATTGTATTTGGTACTTCTAATCTTTCTTTGTGGTGTTGTACCTGTGATTCTAAAAGAGCACCTTCCTCTCTGACCTCATGTGGTTCCTTTGGAGGTTAAAAGATGATTTGATCTTCATAATACCTCAGCTCCATGTGGTAACTGACGAAAGATCATATTAATGTTTGAACAGAATAATGTATGTATGTGGGCACTAGAAGCTGAATGAAAGTTGATCGATGCACTTTTCTTCAAACCTTTCTCATTCTGAAACATACTAAATAGGAAGAGAATATGTGTTTCAAGACTGCATATTACATTAATATATTACAGCTACATGAACTGCTAATGGGAAGCAAGATGGAAAAAATGTGAATGGTTTTGGTTTGTATTGCCTACAATCCAGAGTCCCAAGATTCTTGAGAGACATTTGTTAATTCACCTTCACAGCATGCTTCTGAAACTTAGTTTTATGAAGCGTACAACTGAGGCATTGGGAAGTAAACTGGGTTCCCAGAGATCACATAACAAGAAGCCTTTTCTTCCCATCCCAGCATTTATTTAAAAAAAAAAAAAAAGAAAAAAGAAAAAAAAAAGTAATTAATGTCAAAGTTTATTCCTCAATTTTGACTCACTTGAGTTGCATCTTTCCAGATCTCTTGCTCTAACATATACCCCCTGAGTACACATGGAGTGGCAGTCAGTTTTCCTGGCTCTTGGTACCACACAGGCAAATGCTTTTTAAGTCAGACAGATGCAGACTTGTTACCAGTATCTACTCAAATATGGCTGAAGGCATAATCCAAGAACACAAAACAAGGGAATTAACAAGCAGTGTTGTACTCTGAAATGTTCATCACTCCACTGAAGCCTATAATTAACATGTAGTCATGCAGTGTAAAAGAAGGCTCTGCACCTACCATTTGCTTGTTTTCTTCTTCTGTGTGCAGATATTGTGCGAAGAGAAATCTGTTTCTACTGTCTTGATTTAACAGAACATAAGCACTAAAGTGTTGGAGATCTGCAGCCTACTAGACAGTAGGTGTAGCATCTCTTATGGTAATTATATGGTAAATAGATGGTAAATCATATTAACATATTAAAGAGTTTTATGTGGTTTCTGAACAACTCTACCAAACCATGCTAATGTGTCAATAATCTGAATTTCACAGACTGGCTTCTCAGCTAATATAAATGGCAAATCATTGGATTTGTTCTCTAAATTGTATTTGAAGATCTTGCCACATCTGTAGAGAATCAAGGAGAATTGTATACAGCATAATTGTATGTTGAGGTCTGTGTCCTAGTTGCTGTTTATTTAGTGTACCCTCTGAAGAATTTCTGACCAACCAGTTACGATTTTAGTCTGTGAAGCTCTCCCAGAGGAGAGATCATGAATCAGCTTTGTATAGTAAGATGTTCTGGGAAGCACATGTGGTTATAAGATGACCTGTGAAGAACTTGGTTTCTCTTTTGTTAGTCATTGGAAAAATATCACATATGGAGCAAAAGTGTGTGGCAAATACAGAACACAGGTTATAGTAGCAAGAGAAAGTGCACGTATTGAAAGAACTTACCCAAGTTGCCACTATGCAGTGTCTGTACAGATTAATCTCAGATCAACCAGAGTTCAGGCATAAAATTACTTGTTCAGTCACCCTTCAGGATATTTCATCACTTTTTGAAAGCCTTCTGATTTGGGTCAGCTTTTTCAGTTCTGTCCCTTTTGCAAGAATATACATATTTTTAGGCTTTTACATTAGTTATGAGACGTGTCTGAATTTTGAAACAAATTAAAATGCTCACCTATGAGAATAAAATGGATGATTTGTCTTTGATGGCTATGCAGAACACTTTTTGTAATTCCTGTGAAGTTCCCATATCTGCAGATCACTAAGATTTGCCTAGATTTTTTTTGTTGTTGTTGTTGCCTTTCAAATTAAAATAAAGCAGTTGCAAATATGAAGTATTAGATGTAGTTCTGAAAAATGAAATTAAACTACAGAAGCTTTGGGCTTCAACACAATCAGTATTTCTACTTTCCGGAAATTTTGCAGAACCCTGACTGACCTCAGAAAGGTTCCTGAGCATTGCAGCAATGTTTTATGTTTTTTATTAACATTCATCTGACAAGCAGAAACTAAATTTGTAATTGACTTTTGTTTGATAGCTTTTTGTTATGTGGAGGCAGCAGGACCTGGGTGATGTAATGGGTAAAACAATCTGTGTATTCATCTGCTGGGCGTTTCAAAGGGTGAAAAGGGACAATTCTCGACCATCCTCCAGAGCAAAGCATACACTGAGAAGCTATGTGGCTGGATTAATCACGCATGTGAGATGTACAACAAATACAACTTGATTAATTAATTGAATAATTAATTAACCATCATGTTTGTTGATTAGGTGAGTTGCGAGTGTCTTGATTTATGACCTTTAATAGTGAATTTAGTTTTCTGACAATAAGGGAAATTGAACACCAAAGACATTTGTTTGTACATATGTATGAACCTACAGATGAGGGAGAAGAAATGATTCCCAGTTCAACTCAAAATTTAACTATATGACTGGAAAATAAAATGTGCATAGTAAGAGAATAGTTTTTCTTTTCCGTCTTAAACTAGTTAGAAATGTGCAACAAGAAGACCAGTGTTATATTTTGTATATATTTCACTGTTCCTTTTTATTTCCTGTGTTGTCAAAGATGTCAAGAATATTTTTATGGGTCAGATTCTCACATGATTTTTTTTTTACATTGGACCTGAATATTATCTTCTGTAGAGCTACTTTATTCTGTGTGTAATGTCTTTAAATTGGGGGTGCTTGCTAATTTTTTTCCTGTTTTGCTTTCACAAATGCTTGTCATGTTAAAATAGGTTAAACTGGCTATTAATGTTTTTCTTGAAAAGTGGGGGAGGGGATGCTCCGCCTTGAGAAACTGGATAGTTCTGAGGGCAGGGTGGCAACAGGGGGAAGCAGCATCTGGAGTCAGGAGGTGGAACAGCAGAGAGCACTGCTGAAGGGTGCTCCCTTCACTGACAACAGTGATTTTTTTGCCTGCTCCAGGATACTGTTAGGTCTAAGTCTCCTGTGAGGAGCAGTGCAAGCGGTGCCTTCTCTCATAGCTCAGGACAGCAGGAACAACCACGCATGGAGCAGTGGTGAGTCATTAGCCAAAACAGGGAGAAAGGACAAGGCACAAGTATGCGCAAGAGAACTTGATGAGATGGGATTGACAGCCAGAGCTGGAAGCATGAGGACTGTGAAAGAAGGGTAAAGCTTCAAATCAGTTTTGGCTTCACCATTTATTTGCCTTTAAATTACCAGCTACAGTTATGAACCAGAATGAATGATCCAAATTTAAATTACACTGTAACCTTTCTGAGATCTTCTGAGATTGCCGGAACAGTGGAAAGAAGAATTAGTTAAATAAGAGTCAGTACAGTTACATTTTCAATAGTATCTATAAGTTGAGTAATCCTACTGACTGACACTATCTTTCAGTTTTAACATTGCCCTTTTAAAAATAATTTTTAAAAAAATTACTGCTTTTAGGGTATCCATCGGTGTACAGATGCCTAAGAGCATTGGCATTGTGCCTTTCTGTCCTGCCAGATAACTGCAAAAGGGAAAGAAGAAGCTTTTGTCATGCTTGGCTTAAAAATGAGAAGAGATAGAACCCCTCTGAATTGGAGGATCCCCAAGCATTTGGGAAGGTCTCACCACTCTGTTGGAATGGTGGGCAAGAGACAAAAGGCCACATATAACAAATAAGTATGTATCCTTTTGAGTTCAAAATATGTTCTTTTCTTTAAATGTTCCTCCATAATTAAGCCTCACCTCAGTAAAAACTTCTGTTGTTGTTTTCAAAAGTGATGAAGTTCTTTTGATGAGCTTGTGTTGTGCATAAAGTGTGTGTGCAGAATATAGCAGAATATTGCCCTGTTATGTGTATATATAGGTTATTAAGAAAGAAGAGTAATTAACACATGATAAATGCTCTAAATACTAGCATTAGTGATATGATCACACATTGTTTTTGTAAATAAGGATATTCTTATGGGGGCTAATCCTAAACGTAAATAGCTATTTTAAGAATCATAAGAAAATGGATAGATCTGTTATTTGTCAAACCTTACACCTCTTAAGAAATTTAAGCTCAAACAACCTTTCTTACAAGGTGCTTGTTTTTTTGTTTGGCTCAAGAAAAATGTGTTGTGAAATAGCTAAAATGCTTTTTAAAAAGGCCACAGAATTGTAGTTCAGGAAGAAACCTCAAGAGACCATCCATTCCATAACCATAGCCCACTATGGGACCAGCTATGACTAAACCTTTCCTAACACACTTTTGTCTACTCTGTCTCATTTAATCAGTACTTTTTTGCATCATCTCATTCATTCATTCATTCATTCATTTATTTCTCTCCCGCTTTCATTTTTTTCCTTTTTTTTTTGGTCTAAGCTGGTTGTCCATATGTCAGAGTTACTTGTGTATTAACTACTGAAACTACATGCACATGTTGGGGATGTTGGAGGGAAATAGCTATAATTATCACAAACTAAAATGAAGTCATATCCAGATCTAATTAGCTAGAAATGTTCATCTAGCTTAGCATGATTGTTAAGTGCATAGTTATTAAGTGCATAGGACCTTACACCTCGGGACATCAGAAGATGTCCCAAGAGTCCCTGGTGTCGTATGGACCATGCTGGACATTCCAGGGCTCAGCTGGTCGTTTTCTGGAGCCCCTGAGCCAATGTAGCTTTTGCAGAGAAACGTACCTCTTCCATGCAGAGGCTCCTTGGAGAACACATATATAGGCTATTAGAAAAAAGGTATTTTGAATCTTGGGTTAGTAGGTAGTATTACTGATAACCAAGTCCAGTTACCTCACCAGCTAAGGTTTTGAAATACCACCTCTCTCTTCTTCTTTTGCATGAGGCAGGGGAGCACAGCCATGAAAATAATTTGTTCTTCCACCATAAAGAACAAGTTTTTAATTGTCTAAAGAAGTGAACAACTAGAGGAAGCACTTCAGATTGGGGGGGGAGGAGGAAGTTGTATAAGGTACCTTTACAGATTATTGCAATAACAACTTGATTTTTTAACAAGCTTTTTTTAACAGTGGAACAGAAAAGTTTTTCCACTCCCTGCTGTTGGCAGTTGGGTAATATCAACAAAAATGTTAATACCATTATTATCATTGGAGACCATTGTCCAGAATAGGAGTGGGAAGAATATTTTTCATGACCAGACTAGTTTGGCAAAAATCTTCCACTGGTTACTGAATATATACTGGAATTGAAATTGAAAGCTAGCTGAAAATCTTTTTTTGGATATATTCATGTACAGTAAGCCATGCTTACTACTTGACAGGGGAAGGTGTGAAAAATCCATAATCACTAGAAAGAAATTTGCTGGTTTATTGTTAGGTAGTAGTTTGTTTCTATTTCACAGGCTTTCATTTTTCCCAAGGGCATTTTTAAAACCAACTGAAACTAGTAAAAATAATTATTTTAAATGAGGAGAAAAAAATTACAGAACTCACAAAACATAGCATGAGGTGTGTGTGTAATGTAAGAAGTAAAATTACACAGACAGAGGTAAAGCTATAACATTACTACTGTAAGACACGAATGGAATTAATCTGTAACTAGGTGTGCTAATCCCAATGTACTGTGGGCTATGAAACTATTTTCTGGATTTTTATAATAAATTAAATTCTGCTTTCATAAGGCTTCACTTGTCCTTGAGCATTTTGAGACTTTCACAAGCAAGTATTCCCTTCAAATGCTAATTTTCTGAATAACAGTATGATACTGAAAGCACCACTTCCAGGGAGGAAATAAATAGCATGCAAACTCATGCTTTACTGAATGTCTGTATCCTCGGCGTTTTTCTGCAAAGCTGTTATCACAGCCTTATCATGTGCTTTAAGCTGACTGCCAGATGCTTTCTTCTTTATATTAGAAATACATGTAGAATTGTGAAAATTGCCTTAATTCTTTGTTCAAAAGAAAAGGCAAAATGGGAGTTCAGTATTCTAAAACATTTGTATTTCAAGATTGCATGTGTGCTGTACATGTAAATAGGTGTGCATCTGCCATCACAGAATTAAATATGGATATTTTGGTGGGGAGGGGCAGGGCATGTTTTTAAACTGAAAATGCATTTGTTGCCTGCCCATGGAGCCTTTGGATGTGTTTAGGAAAGGCTGAAACACAGATGGTCCTAAGACAGAGAGCTCCTTAACTTTGAATTATTTACTTTAACACAAATTCCACATTGGCTACCTTAATTCTAAAACCAAACAGTTTTGGTTTTGTTTTTTTCTGTTAGAAAATTTCCTGTTTAATCATACGGGAGTGATAAGTGCATAAATTCCTATTGTTATTAATGAATACTTATCTATATATTGCTGCAAATGTACACTTTTTTTGCTATATGTTTCTATAACCACGTATTCACTGCACAGTTTTGCACCCAATCATCCTCTCAAAATTCTCCATCTCATTCAGCAAAAATTTTAAATGCTAGAGGCTGATGTTTAAATTTTCATGTGTCCTTGGCATCACGGTATATCAGCGTATTCAATGTGAATGCATTTGGAGGTGGGCTTTTAGCAACTGTAGTACATGTGGAGCATAGAAACAGGTGAGTGTTACAGGCTAGGGCGCATAGGAGAATACAGGGTAAAAGAGGGAAAATCAAAAGAAAGTGGACAGGCATGATAGCAGTTTTTGAAACATAGAGGGATGTAAGATAAGACTGAAGGACTTGAAGGGAGAGTTGGATCAGATGGGGATGTGATATCCTGAGCTGAGGAGTGGGGCTTCTGTCTTTTTGGAGTAAAAGTTCAACACAACAAACCACCTGCAGTTTCTGAAAAAAAAAAAAACCAAAAAAGGGTAATTCCACTCTGAAAACTCTGTCTGAATCTTCACTTGAGAAAACTTCTCCCTTTGATCTCCCATACCACCAAGTACTCTGCAGCTCAGAATTCAGTTTGGTTGAGAGGTCACTGCTACCACCCTGACCTTGCTTACACAGACAGCTGGGCCTGAGCAAGCAATTAATAAGAATCATAGAATCATAGAATCATAGAATCATACAGGTTGGAAAAGACCTCTAAGATCATCGTGTCCAACCGTCAACCCAACACACCATGCCCACTACACCATGTCCCTAAGGGCCTCATCTACACGTCTTTTAAATACCTCCAGGGATGGTGACTCCACCACTTCAGGTGGAGCAGGTGGAACAAGGCAGCCTGTTCCAAGGCCTGACCACTCTTTCAGTAAAGAAGTTTCTCCTAATGTTCAATCTAAACCTCCCTTGGTGCAACTTGAGGCCATTTCCTCTTGTCCTATTGCTAGTTACTTGGCAGAAGAGAACAACACCCACCTCGCTACAACCTCCTTTCAGGTAGTTGTAGAGCGCTATGAGGTCTCCCCTCAGCCTCCTCTTCTCCAGGCTAAACAACCCCAGTTCCCTCAGCCGCTCCTCATAAGACTTGTGCTCCAGGCCCTTCACCAGCTTCGTTGCCCTCCTCTGGACACGCTCCAGCACCTCCATGTCCTTCTTGTAGTGAGGGGCCCAAAACTGAACACAGTATTCGAGGTGTGGCCTCACCAGTGCCGAGTACAGGGGCACGATAACCTCCCTACTCCTGCTGGCCACACTATTCCTGATACAGGCCAGGATGCCGTTGGCCTTCTTGGCCACCTGGGCACACTGCCGGCTCATGTTCAGCCGGCTGTCAATCAGCACCCCCAGGTCCTTTTCCTCTGGGCAGCTTTCCAGCCACTCTTCCCCAAGCCTGTAGCGTTGCCTGGGGTTGTTGTGGCCGAAGTGCAGGACCCGGCACTTGGCCTTGTTGAACCTCATACAGTTGGCCTCGGCCCATCGATCCAGCCTGTCCAGGTCCCTCTGCAGAGCCTTCCTACCCTCGAGCAGATCAACACTCCCACCCAACTTGGTGTCATCTGCAAACTTACTGAGGGAGCACTCGATCCCCCGTCGTCCAGATCGTTGATAAAGATATTGAACAAGATCGGCCCCAGTACTGAGCCCTGGGGAACACCGCTCGTGACCGGCCACCAACTGGATTTAACTCCGTTCACCACAACTCTCTGGGCTCGGCCGTCCAGCCAGTTTTTTACCCAGCGAAGAGTGTACCTGTCTAGGCCGTGAGCCGCCAGCTTCTCTAGGAGAATGCTGTGGGAGACAGTGTCAAAGGCCTTACTGAAGTCCAAGTAGACCACATCCACAGCCTTTCCCTCATCCACTAGGCGGGTCACCTGGTCATAGAAGGAGATCAGGTTGGTCAAGCAGGACCTGCCTTCCATGAACCCGTGCTGGCTGGGCCTGATCCCCTGGTTGTCCCAGACATGGCTCGTGAGCACCCTCAAAACCAACCGCTCCATGATCTTCCCTGGCACCGAGGTCAGGCTGACTGGCCTGTAGTTCCCCGGATCCTCCCTCCGGCCCTTCTTGTAGATGGGCGTCACATTGGCGAGCCTCCAGTCGTCCGGGACCTCCCCAGTTAACCAGGACTGCTGGTAAATGATGGAGAGCGGCTCGGCAAGCTCCTCCGCCAGCTCCCTCAGTACCCTCGGGTGGATCCCATCCGGCCCCATAGACTTGTGAACGTCCAGGTGGCATAGCAGGTCATTAACTTCATCCTCTTGAATTATGGGGGGTTTATCCTTCTCGTCGTCCTTGTCTTCCAGCTCAGGGGGCTGAGTACCCTGAGGATAACCACTCTGACTACTAAAGACTGAGGCAAAGAAGGCGTTGAGTACCTCAGCCTTTTCCTCGTCCTTGGTGGCAACGTTCCCCCCCCGCATCTAATAGAGGATGGAGATTCTCCTTGGCTCTCCTTTTGTCATTAACATACTTATAAAAGCATTTTTTGTTGTCTCTCACGACAGTGGCCAGGTTGAGTTCTAGCCGGGCTTTTGCCTTTCTAATTTCCTCTCTGCACGACCTAACGCGATCCCTGTACTCTTCCTGAGTTGCCTGCCCCTTCTTCCACAAGTGATAAACTCTCCTTTTTTCCCTGAGTCCCAGCCAGAGCTCCCCGTTCAGCCAGGCCGGTCGCCTTCCCCGCCCGTTCTTCTTGCGGCACATGGGGACAGCCTGCTCCTGCGCCTTTAAGACCTCCTTCTTGAAGAACGTCCAGCCTTCCTGGACCCCTTTGCCCTTCAGGACTGTCTCCCAAGGGACCCTCTCAACCAGTGTCCTGAGCAGGCCAAAGTCCGCCCGCCGGAAGTCCATGGTAGCGGTTTTGCTGGCCCCCCTCTTTACTTCACCAAGTATCGAAAATTCTACCATTTCATGGTCGCTAAGCCCAAGCCGGCCTCCGACCACCACATCTCCCACCAGCCCTTCTCTGTTCGTGAACAGCAGGTCAAGCGAGGCATCTCCCCTGGTGGGCTCACTTACCAGCTGCGTCAGGAAGTTATCCTCCACACACTCCAGGAACCTCCTCGACTGTTTCCTCTCTGCCGTGTGGTATTTCCAGCAGACATCCGGAAAGTTGAAGTCCCCCACGAGAACAAGGGCTAACGACTGGGAGACTCCTGCCAGCCTCTGGTAGAATATTTCATCTGCCTCCTCGTCCTGGCTGGGTGGTAATAGCCATCTAATGTTTTGAGAACCATCTTATCCTGCCATTCATGACCTAGTGTGAATTAACACTACGGAGACTTGTACTACTTAGTGCCTAAGTAGTATTTTAGCTACGTGATGTCTGCAGATGTTGCTGACAGCTGAAGGATTATCATTTGTTAGCTCAATAGGCCTTCATCCTCACAATAGGACACATTATCTCCTTTTGTTCCTTTTTCATTCAGTTTGAATTTAGTCTTGCATCTGAAGAGAGAGCAACTCTATTTTTTTAATATCTGTATCCAGATAGCTTGCCATTACTTTAATGGTATCCGAGTAGTGCTATTCTGACATGGCAAAATATTGTATACCCATGTCAATGTGACTGGTTCCCAGAAATGCCAAATACTTCAGAGGCAGTAAAATGATCATATTCTTGAAAATATAATCAAAGAATGAAATAATTTAGTGCTCTTTTCCAGGTCATCTAACTGCAGATATAGGAGATTATTCCACCACACACACACCCCTTCCTCCCCCCCCCCCCCCTTCAGTTCTGAAAATCTGAGGTCTGAAATCAAATTTTTCTCCCTTTATGATGTTACCTAGGTTTATTCTAAGATTTATATCTTGTCATGCATTATAAATATTTATAAAATATGTAATATGTGCATTGTAAATCAAAGCAAACATCTTTGAAATTAATGTTTATTATTGAAACAATAACTATTTTCCTTAGTTTTATCTACCAGCATTAATGGCCTGATCCAAAGTCCACTGGCATCAGTGGGATTTCCTTCATGTTCTGCATTTTATAATTCAAAAGAAAGGAAAAGTGTCAATGAAAGTGATAAGCAACAATTCTGAACCCATTCCAAAGAAACAAATACTTCTCTCTTATGTAAAGCATAAGGATCTGTGGAATTCAGACCACAGGATATTTGTAAGGATAAGTACTTAGTATGATTTTTTTTTTTAAAAAAAGAGCAACTATTTTATTGATTAAATAAAAATAAACATATTTAAAATACACTAATTTTTCCCTTTTTCTAATTTTATGCATCTGTATGAAAAGTCGGGCATCAAATAATAACAGTTAGAAAATTTAGTTTTGAAGCGTATGTCCCACAAGTTACAACGAGTGATATAAGACATCTGCAACATTTTTAAGATTACTTCTTCTGGAAGTAGTTGTGAGCCAGATAAAAAGTTACTCTAAAATAAAACAAAACTGGTTCAGTGCTAGTGTTACCAAACTCTAATGGAAATGATTAGTGCTTGTTCTTCAGAATGTAGATTTTTTTTCCTACACGTTAGATCAACTCAGGAATTTATCCTTCTTATGAAAGACAAAATGTGTCTCACTGGCATTTACAGAGTAATAGCTTTGATACAATCTTTCTTGTTTAACTTCTTCCATCAGCATCTGTTGTGATGCTGAATACTTATTCTGTAGGTTTGCTCCTCAGGCACACACAGGAAATTCTCCACAGTGTGGATTTGTGCCTGAACAAAGATTTTATTTATAGTAACAACAGGGGTGGGAGGTGGGAGGTATTTCCGTTTTTCTCCAGGGTTTTCTTGAGCGCACCTTTAGTGAATGTGATATTTACAACATTTCCAACATTTGTGTCAGTTTTCTTTCGTTCTGATTATACAGAACTGTTAGAGTCGGAAGGAACATATTTCCAGCTGATTGAGTAACGTTAAAAATTATCACTTGAGAAAAAAAAAATAGTTGAGCTCTTATCAAAATAAAATTTGTATTTCTGCTGCCTAGCCAGCAGTCTGCTTTGCTGCCGTGATTTCTGGTGTTAGGGATGTACTGCACTAGTCAACATAGTAACCTACTAGATTATTCCTTATGTAGAATAAATCTGATTTTAGTAATATGAATAATATTTATTCTCTTTAGGATGAAAGCTTCACTTTCTTTGAGTGAAAGCTTGTATTCAGTGGGTGTTTGAAGTAATAAGCTGTATGTTTTTATTTTTTCCTGAAAAAGAATAAATATTTTTGAACTTCCTAGTATTGGTGAAATTAGGTTACAAATAAGACACTGGGAGATCAGAATCAGACCCCTGGGTCTTCTGCATGGCCATATGGGCACTTCATCCTGGGCTTCTTAAATGTGAAGGAGACAGTCTGTTATGGAAAATGTGTTAATGAATTAACTGTACATCCAAAGGAGACTATAGGTACTCCGCATTGACACCTCCTTGTACTGCTAGCAAGAATATCTAGTAATAGATATATTAACAGTCATTTTAATTACTTCTTGTAATGAACTATTTTTATATTCAATTCCCTATCATTTTACACATACTGTTTTAAAGCATGATTTGCGCCTAACCATTTCTTGGCAGCCAGTAGCTTTAGAGATTCTAATCCTATTCTGCCTGAACATTTTTTGGGAGGGAAGGAGGTGTCAGAGAGTCTCTGGGAAGAAAAATCACTGAAATGTTCATGGTAAATGACACCTGTATTGATATGTCAGCATATACATAACAAACACTAAGGAGAGGAATATATTGCCTTAAAGTGTGAACAGTTTGTTTATGGCATTTAATGTACTTGGCACACTGGTCCTGGAGAAAGGTCAAATTTTAACACACTTTTTTTTATCACTTATTTTAATAGCAGTGAATGGAACAGCGTGTCTGAGGTTCCTTTCATGTACAGAAAGAGAACATTAGTGTTCCTTATTGGAATTAGATGAAGATTAATATAGGACAGTGCTTAATGAGAAACATAAATTTTGTGTTAAATGTAACATGCAGAATATATTACTGTTGATTTTAGTAAATTGATGAGGCTCTGACTTGCTTTGTTGAAATACTTTCTGTTAAACACCATCAAAGGGTGACTGTAGAAGAAAGTAGTTCTCAGCTAGCTTTTTCTTGTGCTAAATTCAAGATAATTCCGTGGTCAGGATATGTCTGTCCTGCAGACAAATGAAAACAAGATCAATTATCAAACATATGTGACTTTACAATGGACGGCAAAGAACATAAATATTTTTTCACTGAGAAATTTAGAACTTTGAGGAGAAGGTTTTATTTAATTTTTAAAAATCCATATATCTAAAGCTACGTAGGATAAATTCTTCAGCACACTTTCCATGTTTTTTAACATACGGGAGAATTATAATGTAAAAAATATTGGTCAAAAATATTAGAATATAAAATGTTAGACAATTTTACATCACAATTTCATCTGTAGATACCTGATTCATGGGCATAGATTCTTCTTTTATATCCCATTATACATAAATATACCACAGCTGCTTTTAGAAACAGACATTTCATGGATTCAATGCAGGAACAATTAAGCATATTTGGAATCCAAATGTGGTTTCTGGAAATTTGGAGAGCTTGGTCTTTTTGGTTGCTATTTCAAAAGTCTAGCATCATTTCTTTTCCTCATTATTAGAATGTATTGTCAGTCACAATGAAGAATGGTTGTCATCCATGAAAGGATGGAAATGTTCTGTACTGTGCTGAAAAGATATGCAGGACTTGCAATTACATTGTCAGGTGGAAAAAGTAGCAAAAGGTTACATGTTACACAAGGCCTCTATAGGAATGCTGTTAACTCAAAAGGCCAGTCAGTCATAAATTGTGATATAAAATTGGTTTGTAAACATTTTCAGAACTTGTTTTTTACTTGTCCAGAAGTTGCACTGAACCAAATGTAAATAATAAGGGGTTTACTCTGTCTTACAATCAAAGCCTTGCAGTGGTGGCAGTACAGATATTTATGGACAGATGGGGGTCATGATGACTCTGGGAAGAATACAGAAGCAGTAGCATGCTACCCCTTTGAAAAAACTGTGCTCATTGGTAAGCATTACCTGATTAAAACCCCTTGATCTCAGAAACTGTACTACTTCTTGATAATCCATGTGTTAAGTATGGAAATACACAAAAAAGATTCTTGAAATCCCTCAGTTTACATCCATAGGAGATCCAGAAAGCTTTTGTAACTGTTCATAAACACCATGTTAAAGTTAAGGACAGTTGTTTACATTCCCATTCACTGGGGTTTATATGTTCCCATTTCTTTATTTCTACTTGTAGAAGCATAGTCATCACTGTAACATTTGTGACCACTTTGTCACTTTTTGATTGCAATCATTACATGACTTACAGCTGTGGAGAGGGCTAGTGATAAGCTTCTGCTGTGAACATGGATCTTCTGACTTACCCAACAAAGAAGTCGAAAGTAGCATAGTGGCATTCTCCATTGTCAATGGATTTTGAGGCACTACTGATCTTTTAAAGAAATTTGTGGAGACATTTCCTCATCATGATGATGCGGGGCTCTTTTCCTATGTCATGTAGTACTTTTTGCTTCTAGCAAACAGCAAGAGTACTCACCTTATAGGAAGAAGAAAGGTGTCTGTGACAGGAAAAAAATCATATTCTCTTCTAAGGGAGATATAGAAGAAGAGTGATCACTTGTGAGATGTGTAATGGAAACTCTATACAGAAATAATTTTTTTACAAATCTAAATTTCACTGAACGAGAAGACAAGCTGCAGGCCACATCGAAGAGATTAAATGGCATTCCAGATGCAAAACCAAAAACATGCCTTTAAATACTAAATACTGTAGAAACAGTGAATCAATACTCCAGTAAATCAATATTCTGATATTCAATATTGTCATACCACTTTCTAATATTTATAAACTATATAACAAAGAACTCTTAAGAAATAAAATCATCAAAAAAAACCTCAATAATGAAAACATGCATTTGTTTTACCTGGAAAAGTGCATTAACATGAGTTGATAAGGAGCTCACAAAAATACGGAGATGAAATCCTTTTGAAACAATGATCTCTGCAGTCCTTGGTAATGTGTGGTAGTGCGTTCTTTTCAGTTTCTTCAGAATGAAACAACTTTTTCACCTGAAATAGAAGCCATTGGACAGTAGCTAACCTGTTTTCTTTCCACAGTCTTATAAATTTCTCAGCAAATTAGCTTCAAAGACATCAAAACAAAAAATGTGTGAAAGATTTTTGGAAGGATGGGATAAAAGGAAGCTGGCAAATTAGTTATCTCTCCTTGAACTTTTCCACATAATATTTTTTCGTAATCAAACTCTGAAATTGAGTAAGTAATCGAGTCCCTGACATAAAATTTTCTCTTGTTGATTTTACATGGTTCAGAAATACTCAGAAAATCACACATTTATTTTTATCTTCGCAATATTATTTAGGAAGAGCAAAAGAGAAAGAAGTAATTTAGAATATCACATGGGTACACTGCAGAGTTGTTTTTCCAGAGCTTAAAAATGAATATGCTCTCTTATGATCTTTCATAGAGTAAACAGTATTTGCTGTAGCACTGTCAGACAAACAAGCAAACAAACAAATAAATCATACTTTCCATAAGAGTTTGAGTGCTATTATACTTACAGCTCTGTGCTCCAGTGAGCTATTTTTATCACTCCCGTTAATATCAGGAGAAGCTATATACATGGAGATCACATGTAACGTGGGATTCATTGATCAGGGTTTTAGAGAACTAATAGTTCTTTCTCATTTGGAAAAATCTGAAATAATCTTTAGGTTGACATGTTCAATAAAGGCAGATATGTATTTTCTTTTTGGAAGACCCTGTTACAATTGATGTGTTCCCTTTTTTCCCTCTGTACTGCAAATAGAAAGGAAAACCAGAGTTTGATTCTCTCTTTGTGCATATAAAAAAAAGAAAAAAATACTGCAGTAAGAGTAACTTGACTGAGCAAGCACCAGAAATGAAGGTCAAGAGCATCTGTAGAAAGTCTGCAGAAACAATGTATGGAAACAGAAACTGTGTTTTTACTCCATTGCTGTCTCAAATATGCAATGTTTTCCAGTGAAGAATAGCTTTTCACTGTTTCAATGAAGTTCCAAGCCCGAAACTCTTGCATCTCTTGGTGTTTTCAAGGAGTATATGCACTGACCATTTTTCTGACCTTGACTTTTTCAATGTCGTAAGCAAACATTCTTTCATATGAAAGCGGGCTTATTTCTCCAGGTAATGCAAGTTATGATATCAGTACCTAGGACTACTTTTTGCATCTTTGAGGTTTAATGCATCTGTGACTATGTAGCTGAACAGTAAGGCATTACAAACATAGCACTGCTTTAGTGATCTAGGTAAATTAGCTGTTTGCAAGGCCTGCGCCAGAGACTAGTGAACCACAGCACTTTTATTGTATGCTTGTGCCCATTTATAGGAAAGGCAAGATTTTAAAAAGTGCTTTATACTGGCATAGCACCTCTTTATTGTAATTTAGTAACAACACAAACTGAAACAAAACATTTTTCTTCCAGTGGTCATGTAATGTGGCCAGAGCTTCTTTTAATAACAGTGCATCATCAAGGCATTTGGATTCAAACTTAGTCAAATTTATGGTCCTTCTACATGGATCTAGGAATTTACGTTATTGCCACAATTCCAGATTTATTGATTCTAAAGTGAGTTTTTGGTGACAGTGATTGTGAGGAGATGCTGAAAACTGAAGACCACTTAATTTTATAAATTTGTATAAAGAGCATGAAATAGTTTTCTGCATGGCTTAGTGACATATGACAACAGAAGGGAGAAAGGAGTCATGTATTGCCAGAGCAGAACGCTATGAAGTAATATAACATCGACCCACGCATTAATTACTTGTTCATACCCATTGAAACCAGACTTTTGGCTACCATACAAACAAACCTATCAGAAATCTGGCCTAGATCTTGAGAATTTGGCTGAATGTAACAATGAAGCATTCATTTAAAGTTTAACTTTAATCTCTCATAATTTAATGTACCTTTTTTTTCTTTTTTTTTTTCTATTGATGATGTTTTTTCTGATGGCATGGAAAAGATGAGTTTCTAAATGTTCTTAAATTCTATAGCCCTCCAGGAATAATTTTTTTATGGCTTCAGGAATTCATCCCCTTCCACTTTCTCTGGGAATTGCAGAGTTCAGCATTGTCTAATGATATCACAACTGGATAGACTGGAGTCTGGTTTGGGCTTTTAAAATCTGAATTGTTTTCTTATTTCTGGGTAAATTTGGTAGTTCAAGTCTGTGAAACTCAGATTACTTCTCTTTGAAAGAGAGATAATGATACTTGCCCTTTAAGGAGACTGCGAGATCTAAAAAAATAGAAACTCTGTAACTAAGACCTTTTATGATTTTCCTTACTTAACTAGAGGTAAAGGCGATATGACATGACAGAGTCAAGCACTTATCTTATGCTATCTCGGGGCCATTCTGCATAAGCATCACTGCAGATGAGCATTTCATGGGTTAAAGGCAGTGTGCTTCCCCTCTGAAACAACTCTCCTGGCTACAGAGCAGTACTGGGGAATAAGGAGTCTTGTTTTGTTTTCTTTTTAAAAATAATCTTTTTTCAAATAAGATCCAAACAAAAAGACCAACTTAATTTTAGACATGTTTTAGAGTAATGGTCAATGAGCTGTAGTCACTTAGCCCTGGGACCTGCAAACAAATATATTTACATAATTATACTTTTATAAGACTTTGGTTAGCATGTTCTGCAACAGGATGGCTGTCCAGCTCTTTAAAACCTGTAAAACAAACATGTTGTGTAAATCCTACTTTCTTGAAAAAAAAATAGTTTCTATGCTCCTCTTAGCATTTGCCCAAGTAAAAGATGTCTGAAATGAAAGCTTACTGCTGTGAACAGAGTTCAGATTAAAACTTCAGCAGAGTGGAAGTATTTTTCTTCTCTACTGATTTAGACACATAGTACACTGAAAGTACAATTTTAGATTCTATTTTTCTTAAAAATATATAGTGTTCTTTGAAAACAAAACAACAGTTTTACACATAAATGTTTATTGTGTTTTTTTAGGATTCCATTTTCTATTTTTCTTGTCATTCACTGGAGTCCTCCTTTTGTACAGAGACAAAATAGAAGGTAATGTTGACCACTTGTGTCAGCTTTATGCATCTGATGTTATTTCAGATGTGATTTCTTATGCACCTGCATACTTCTGCCATTACCCAGTCTCTCCAAAAACAGCAGCAAAGGAACAGACTTCAGATAAGCACATCTTGCAAGAACAGATGTTTGTATACTGTAGTGTTATACTTTGAAGTTAATACTGTTTCTGTTGTGTTTGTCCTGGATGATTGCAATCCAATTATTTTTTTCTATCTCAGAAAACCCATTCAGCAGATGGGGGCAATTGTAATCCTGTATTTTCTTCCTCTGTTTGACAAGGGTGTGGAATAGCTTCTTCTCGATTTGTGGACACTGCTATGGATAAAACAGTTATCTCCTGGGCTAATGGTTCCCTCTGAGAATTCCATCAAAAGGTGTGACATTGCCCAGAGCGGTATATTTCATTAAAACGTATTTTATATCTCAGACCAAAGGAAGCAAGTCTGCGGCAAATCTGAGGATGCTTTTACTGCATAGGCACAATGAACATTTCAGTAGTATCTGCTAGACTCTGATTTTGCAGTGTGCATCATTCAGAATAATTTTATATGCAGTTTTTACTACTACTAAGTTATTGTATCATTTCTTTTAAATTACATGTTGTGTCTACATAAACATCAAAGGAAGATTGCAGCTCTTATTAGAGAGAAGATTAAAATATTTTTTACTCAGTGTTTTAGTGTTGTACCATTAATTCTTTATACATATCTACATTTTGATGTTTTTAGTGAAGCATTACACAGTTCTGCGTAACAAAAGTAAGGTAACATGCGTAGATTCTTTTTTAATGTATTCTCCTACGCTTTGCTAAAGCTCACAGCTCATATTATTGGGAATAATTTTTTCATTCCTCTAGGTTGGGCACTCATTGGTAGACTTTGCTGTGGTAGTGTTGTGCTGGGGCCCTCTTGTTTGGTTAAACTGATTGGCAATGACAACAGAATTGAGAAGGCGAGGTCCTGCTGCTCTCCTTGAAAGAACATACTGCTCCCCAAACAGAAGACATTAGTTTATTCAAAAGACATAATGGTAGTGTCACAACCAGAACTTAGGGTTTGCTTTTGGAATTCTGTACATATTATTTTTATTGTTTATTATTTGTCAACAATACATTTTAAGTTAATTCTCTGTAGTTATTTCAAAGTAATTTAAGTTTGTATACATAACCACTTCTACTCTGATTAGGTTCATTAGGTTAGTGCAACAGTTCTTGATTTTTTTCAAATCAGCCTCCGATTTGAATTTAGCACATGTATGGGAATCTCTTTGTAAATTGTTTTTTCAACAGAACAGCGCATATCTTATATCCAGATCCAAGAATTTATTGGTAGTCCAATTAAAATATTGTAAAAGTCATTACGAGTCCACTTGAAATGCCACCCACACAACACACCAAGAATCCAAATTGTTCAATAAAAGCAAATGGGGGGAAGCAGTCGCACAATTAAATCACTAATAGACAACTCTTCTACTTTACAAAGACCCCTCTTATCCAGGCTTCTTTCATGTTCTTCTGGTCATGCACGGTTTCCTGGTCACGACTTGTCTTCCTTCCAAGCACAGGGGAGCATGGTGATTACTGTGAGTTGTTAGCATCCCACATTCCCAGCAGGAGCAGGATGTTGGCTTCCTCCTCAATTTTTTTATTGGTTTTATAGTACTTATTGGTGTGCTTCTTTCTTGTTGGCCCCTGCTTCTATACTGTCCAGTAGTTTCTGCTATTTGTGGTCATTTGCTTGACAAATAGGTATGCTTAAATGTTTGGATGTATGATGTGGCTAATCATTAGCTAAAACAATTAAGTTAAAGATGTATGAAGATGAAGGTAGTGAATAAGGCCAGTAGCTAAACAGTAGCCATCGACCATTTGGTTTTGCAATTAGGCTTTAGCCAGCTGATTGCTTTGCAGTTACTAGCAGTAATGATACTGTATTAGCCGGGCAATAAGCCTACAATCTGTGCATTCATTTTACAGCAGTTAATATGCTGGTGCGTCAAATTATACGTGTTTAAAGACTCGTAGTATCAAAATTAATATAAGACTATAAAGAAAACTCATTAATTGAAATGTTTGGTATACCTCTTCAAATCAGGCCTTTGGAAAATGTAGCCCTTCCACAGTTTCTGCAGGAATACTAAAGGAAGTTAAACATTTAAATGGACTAACGGAAGACGAATGTTTAAGTCTTAGCAAAACAAGGACACCTTGGTTGCTATTCTGCAAAATCAGTCATACACTGCTGATATAGGCTAGTTAAAGATTGAGGAACTGTCATAAATCATCCTGAATCCAACCTGTTATTAAATATGTCAAGAAGTGGAGTCAACTGGGTTGATAAAGGTGACATTCCAGATATGCTCTTCAGCTATTATTTTCAGTTTCTTCTTTCCCTAAAAATTCAGAGAAATAAAGACAGGAATGATGCCCAACAGGGGGTGAAAATTAAATACTTTCTGGCAGCTTCTGGTTGTGGACAGATTCAGAATATTTAATAGATATGCAGTGATAAGTAATGTTTTCAGAAGCCAGCCCATCGCTTAGGATAGAAACTGCCTGATCACAAGGAATTCAGAAGCCTGCATTGGCTGCAAGTTGGGGGATTGGAGACCTTGCTGTCAGGGAGCAGCAGAGTGAGGTAGCTCCCTGGGGTGCAGCACTGGGGGCTCCCCCAGGTGGGTCATGGCAGGGCCAGCCAGGAGCAGGGCAGCCAGGGGCCACTGGGGCAGCGCCAGCCCTGGGTGTCAGGCACCTCCCTGGGGACAGGGCCAGGCCAAGGCTGGGCGGGATGTGGGCCCGTGGGTGGGCCCAGCTCGGCGGGGCCCATGGTCAGGCAGGGCAGGGCTGTGGGGAGCAGGAGACCGGCCCTGCTGCGGCATCGCTGGGGCAGGGGCTGGTGGTTCCGGGGGACTGCAATGAGGTCCTGAGCCATGGGCAGGGTGGGGGGAGCCCCAGCGGGCTAGGGAGGACTAAGTGACTAGCGCAAGCTGTGTTAGTCTCTAGCGGTTAAATAGGCAAACTGCTGGTCTGCAAAGTCGTTTTTAAAATAGGGTTTGGAGTCTAAGGTGAAATTACTTAGGGAAGCAAGCTGAAACAATTTAAGAAGGGGAAAAAAAGTTTCTTTAAGTAGCAATTAAAATGTTAATATCACAGATCAATATATAATCATCAGATGAAGTGGACTATCATAGAAACTAAGACCTACTGAAAGATATTTTCAGTAATGTTTTCATAGTCATAGTTAAAACCTCTGATACAGAAATCAGAGAGCTGTGTTCTAATGTTTGGCATATTTCCCTTCTATTTCTTTTTAATGCTTGTTACTCATCTCAACATTATGAGTAATCATGTTTCAGTTTGCGATGTGTTTGTATTTTTTTTTAAATAAGAGACTCCCGCAATGTTCCAACTTTCTGTCTCTCACTGTCACAGCAGGGGAAAAAATAATACCACATTTTGTGTTTATCTAAGCTATTTTTTCACGTTACTACAGCGTGTGAGTGTCTCATCCTCTAGTGTATATATGTTCTTGCAGTAGTCATTGGCAGAGATGGTGGCATCTCATTGAAATGAAATGTCCACACCCTTTGTAGGGATCTGGGTTGAGATGACTTCCCCAGGTCACACAAGTTAGGTCTGAACTGGTGAACAGAACATGGGTTGGCTTGAGTCTGCATTGCTTAGCGGCATCCCCCTCTCTGTCAAATTAATCTGAAAGAGAAATAGTTACAGCAGTCCCAAGTAGAGAGAGAGAGAGTCCACTATTGTCCAGCTAGATTTTGCTCCCTTGCTGTCTTTTATAAATCATTATAGACACAGCTGTGGAAATACAGTCTTCCAAACTATGTATTTGTAACCTAAAGTGGTGAATGGCATTTATTCTAATTAGAAATGCTTTTGTGGAATAAACCACCTGTTGTGGAGATGATTTCATAGTACACAGGGAAAAGAAATAAGTGTGCCATGCTCAGGTACATGAATCTTTCATTAATCTGGTAGGCATTGTCTTAAGGAGGGATTCCCAGGGGCTCTCTTCAGCACAACACATATTGCAAATAAGCATTTGAGAGAAGCCTTGATATTTTTCTACTTGGGCCAATTTGTACGGAGATGGAAGTATTAAAGAAGACAAACAGTTGTTTAATCTTTACTTTACAGAAAAACTGAAATATAAACCAACTGACAGAGGAAAGGCCCTTTATTTATGCAGTAGAAGTGCTATGTAAAATTCTCCTATGTGAATTTAAAATTCAGCATTAGAAATTAAAAGGCGTAAATAAAAGTGTTATATTTCAAACAATGTAAGAAATATCAGGAAGTAGGGAAGCAGGAACTTTTCTTAGCTTTTTTTGTTTTCAGTTGTTGCCTTACAACCGCAGTGTAGAAGACCCAGGTGCAAGTTGAAGGCTTTCAGTGTTTATTAACACCCAGATAATTTTCTTCTAATGACATTCCTGCTTGTATTTTTCAATTGAAGTTTGTTGGGTAACATCATGTTTAGCAGGAATAACATATAATTGGTTGGCCGTGCAATCAGCTGAGAATCTTTTGTATTTCTTAACTTTTATTACTTGTTAGGTGTAAAAGCCCTCTTTCTTCACTGATGACAAGTACAAATAGTTGTTTCTTCACAACAAAAAATATCTAATGTTATTAATTTTTCCAAATGTTCCATGCATTTTGTGCTATCACAGTGTATTTCTGAATGTGCTTTTCTGCGGTAGGGTATTGGAACGCCATGTCTATGTTGATATTTGGGTTTTTTGAAGAAAGCTTACTTTTTAAATTCTACAGCAGCTCCTTATTCTGTTGATTTCTTACCTATCTATGTAACCAATTTCTTAATTGGTTCATAATTTCATAATTCCAGTTACGAATATAGTGATTTTTGCTGGGATCTCTATATGGTATACCTGAGTATGCCTTTACATATATTCATGCAGAGTTAAAAGGAGAGAATGAGGATGGAGATTCTTCTGATCTTTTTCAGTTTGGGATAGTTTTAACTCGAGTTCCTTATAGTGTCATAAATTCAGCAAATTTGTGATTTTCCTGGGCATACAAATTTTCTCCTGGGTTTCTTGAGGCTTTTTTCCCATAAATTAGAGACAATTTTTTGGAGGCAAATGTTAACTTTTGCAAACACTAACACTTAGGAATCATCTTATCAAAAAAAGAACCTGCAGCAAGAGAAAACAATTCTGATTGTTTTTGAAAACTTAGAATGTCAGCTAACCAGGATTAGAATACCAGAATACCTACTCTTCTTGGTTTTAGGAATAAATCACTTCACATTTGAACTTTGAAGGAAGTTTGGATCCCTGACATTTTATATTGAGTGAATTATTCCTTTGTTAATAGAATACAGTATTATTCTGAGGATAAGAAAAGATGTAACCAGAATTTTGCCCATCACTACTCTAAAGGAAAGGTGTCCTATAAAGGCAAAGACAAGCAAACAGACCCTTTTCTCTGCTTCTTTTTTTCTTCCATTTTCAAAATTAAAAACATGGGTCCACAGTGGTGACCCAGTTTTGTTTTGGTTATTCCGTCAGGTATTCTTGTGGCTCAGATAAGTATATGGTGCATTGACTGAAGTTACGCTGAAGTTTTTATGAGCTGACAATTTTATTAGACTTCCCTCTCCCACGCCCCCCTACAGGACAAGATAGAAATTATATGTGACACCATCATTTCATAGATTTAATACACAAAATGAAAAATGTCATCAAGCCCCATATGCTTACTCCTTTTACGAATAACAAGCTAGATAATTTTAAAGGCAAGACAAAGACCTGGCAAAAAAGGTACAAGGAGAGAGTGAGAAAATAACAGCACCTCTATGTATTATGATTTAAGTCAGAAAAAAGATTATTTGTACCTTCAAAAGTCTTATTTTCTCTCCATCCAACCCTAAATGATTTCTGAACTGAGAATGGAAAGGAGACTGGAAACTGACACCTTGTGTTCCATTAAGTAAAAATAATATCTGGCATTCTGCTTCTGCTTTGTTCAGATTCTGTATAGAAACTTAGTAATGCCACACTGCAGGTACTGAGAGATAGTCAGGGCAGTGAGATAAGAATAAGAATGAGTTCTTAAAATTAGAAAGTTTCCTTTCTGATTTAACATGACAATATAACTGCACAATACCTGAGGCTGTTCATTTCTGCATTATCACTTTGTTCTCATTGTGCACCTCAATAAATACATTCTGTTCTCGAAGTCGTTTTAAAGAAAAAAACCACAAAACCTCTCAATCTATCAAAAAATCACCCCTCCTTCTCAGAGAACACATGTTCATTTTTAATCTAAACAGGCAGTTCTTTATAGTTAAGTTAGAAGCAGAGAGTCTTAATGGGTAGCTGTTTCATGTTATCTCTTAATATACCAGAGTACTTAGCAACATTTCGTTCCTCCCCCCCCCCCGCCCCAATAAATATAAGCTTTATTCAACTCAAGGAGGGGTATAATATATTTAACATGTATTTTATAGCAGAAATGCTATAATGTGTGTTAGGAAGAATGAAAATGCTGGAATTATCAGTCAAAGTTTATTACTTCATTATAAATAATTGAAATACAAACAAATTAGGTGACTTTCTAATTAAGAACAAACAAACAAAAACCAGAGAAAATGTCTGTGTTGTGTTGAGGGGTAGGGTAATCCTGGACAGACATTTGTCACTGCCACACTATGCTTTTTCCTTTTGCAGTAAATGATGCTGTCCTTGGGGGACTGAACTACAATCATTGAAGCAAACCTCAGTGTGACTGCTTCAGGCTTAGTTCTTAAGGCAGAGTTTCTAGCAATAAGTGCTCTAAGATAATTACTAGAAGGACTAAAACCAAACCAAAATAAAATAAAAAACACCCCAGTTACTAGAATATTGTTGACTTAGGGGAGTTTTCTAGAATGGACATAGAACCCAAGAAATCCCAGCTTAAAAAATGAACAATGCTGGGTGGAAATGACCCTGAACAAAATTATTGAATTGCCAGAAATAACACATGAGGAATTACGGCAAGAGGTGGGAAGGTTAAAAACTAAGTAGAATGGTGCTAACAGTAATATTACAGTTTTTATATCTTATGTGCAATAACATTTTATGAAATTTAATTTGTCATTTTATATGATTTTATGTGTATATATTCTACAGCTGCACTCCAATTCTGACAAAGGTGATGGATCAGTCAAATACATTCTTACTGGAGAAGGGGCGGGGACTATATTTATTATTGATGACACGACTGGAGACATCCATTCAACCAAAAGCCTAGATCGAGAGCAGAAGACACACTATGTGCTTCATGCCCAAGCTATTGATAGACGGACAAACAAGCCACTCGAGCCTGAATCTGAATTTATTATCAAAGTGCAGGATATCAACGACAATGCACCAAAATTTACAGATGGACCATACATTGTTACTGTGCCAGAGATGTCTGAAATGGGTAAGGAAAATAAATTGTTCTATTCAACAATCTTTTAACAAGTGAAAACGCCACATATTGTTTGACAAAATTATGACACATTATTGTATTGTTGATTTTATGTAAAAGATGTTACAGTTGAGAAGAGATGATAAGAAGACATCAAATGTAACCTTGTATGTTACTTGGGACATTCATATTAAGAAAACAGCACACACGCACATGCATATGCTGACTGTAGAGGAGAGTCACTCTTATTCTTGAATGCTTTAAGAGACATTCCTGGGTAAATGGTACTTTGCACTCTAGAAACAAGATGTATTCATATACCCTATCCAACTACACACTTTATGGCACTTTTATGTCTACATGAGTAGTCTATGCAATTCACAGAATTAAACAAATACAAAGGAATGGTAGTTTTCTAGATTATTTTAGACCATGGTATCATATTTACCTTTTACCAGGTTTATTTACCTTTATTAAGTTTCTTATAAAGTCAACTGAAGTTCAAAAAAGTACTGATCTTTGGTTTTTCCTGTTAGAAATGTAGTTCAGATATTCTTATTCTTTGGGGTTCTACATTATGCAATCGGTTTTCTTTATTTATTGCTTCTCTGGTGTTGAAATTAATTTATAACTTTCCTCTAATATCACAACATCACGTCTAGGATAGACAGATGGAAATAAGACTTTTTTTTAAGAAATGCTAGACATTTTTTTAAGAAAACTTAACTGTCATGACTGGTCTTTGTGAAATGTCTGCTGTCTTTTATTACTGAATGGACGGTACAGATAGTTACCTCATGAACACACACTTTTCCCTTTCCCCCCTACACACCCCATCTAAGAAACAACCTTCAAGTCCAAGATATGTCTAACTTTCCCAAGTGAAAAGTAGATAATTTTTCTCTCCTTCCTGTTTGTCTAATAAGCAGGTGATAGACTTTAACTTCTGCAGAGTAAGATTTTAAAAATTAAAAGGGAAAAATATTAAAATACATGTAGTTACTCAACTCTCCTAACAATATTGATCATACATGTAAGAACAAATGAATATTGTCATTGAATCTTAATAGTTTGTCATCATTTGATCGCTTTGAATGGTAATTATAACTCAAATGAATAGATCAGAAAATAACAAAAGTGTTTTGTTCCATACTTGAAAGTCAGATACGATATTTTGTTACTGTAATTATTTTGCATGGGAGGGTACCTTGTACAACTTTCCTAGTGTAGATAGGTGAAATTCATTTTAAACTGGGAATCTGCATTTGGTTCAACATCTATGGTACCACCTGACATTATTATGCTGAGTTCAGACATCGTGGTTGTGTAATGAGGGAGGTTTAATCTGTTTGTGGAAATCTGCATGCTGTTTGAACCGCATACAGTGTCACAATCTAATGCAAAGAAATATTTCATGTGGAGAAGCTAAACAGGCCAAGCCCACAGCTTCCATTACAGATATGCATAGTAAAAATAGTGCTTTCCAAACACATTTACAATTCTTTTCTTGCATATACAAATGAAGTGTGGCATATGAAATATTTGCAAACATCTAGTAATCATACCAGTCCTGGAAAGACCGAAATATATTAAATCTTATTCCTGAACCATGGAGTTCAGAACCGTGACAGTTTGGAAGCAGAGGCTGATTTTTACATCAGTGGCTTCTTCATTGACCTAAGTGGTGGTAAAGTAGAGAATAAGTATTTTTTCCTATCTACTGTGCAAAATCGGATTGGATTAAATGGACTGTTAAGCTTACCAAATATCACGTTTTAAAAGGATATAAAAAATTTCCCCCATTCTCTTTCTTTTCCCCTGACTTTATTATTGCCTTTTCATTCTTTCTCTCACTGCCACTGCTACTACACTGAAACATAGGAATAGTTCCTTGATTTTCTTCTCAAAAATGTCCTCCATACGTGATGTTCTGAAAAATAATCTACCTGTCTGCATCATAATTGTCTTGTTCTAATACTTTGTTCTTTGTAGATACTTGTAGTACCTTTCTCCCTCTCCAGTCCTCTCCTCTCATCCAAGTCCCCCCACAGTGTGCTATTTCAGATGTCTCTTCCCAGCTGCGGAGAACTCTAAGCCTTTTTTTCCTGTGGTCCCCCTTGCAACAAGAATGCGTGAAGGGAGAAACATCTTTCTTTGGTCTCTTTTTATTTCCTTCTCTCTTCTTTCATAGGTCATTGTTCCTATATTACCCTTCAACTTTCTTTTTATGAATTTTCTTGTTTCCACAGTCTGTTTCCCTCTAACTGGGAATTGCTACCTCATCTTTGCTTCTAATTTCTATTTCCCCCTCCTCCCAAGTTTTTTTATCATTATTTATTAACATTATTATTTCTAATTGCCTCTTCTGGGTCTCTACCAGAAGAACAATCTTTATTAGCCATTCTTGTTTGTTCAATATCTAGCTAACAAAGATTTTCAGATTATAGATCAAATGTATTTTCATTCCTTAAAATCATTTGCAAATTGTTTATTGTTCTCTTAAACCATAGCTTCCTTTCAAAAACTGACTTCCTTGATCTCGTGTTACTTCTCAGAGCTACAAACATGTAGGTCTCCATTCGATCTACACAGTGATGCTAGTGCATATAACAGGACATGTTTTTAATGTAGAATTCCCTATTTTAATCATCTAAGCATACTATATCATTCCCACGAGAAATTTATGGAAGTACAGAAGGGCAGTATTTCTGTGAGTAACGTCATAACACCAGGACTATTTAAGCAATGCACCTTTGTGGGAAGTGCTACAGTGAGAGGGTGGAGCTCCCAGTAAGAATATTGTGGGCCTGTATGAAACCTCTTCAGTTGTCTTTGATAATTCACTGTGGCACAAGGCTTTACTGGTAGAGTTGCAGTTCATTTCAGTAACATCTAAGCTCTTATCTCAGTTGTCTCTCTTTACACCACACGTCTTGATGTGAAATTCGTTTCCTTTATCAACTGTCTCCAAAAATGCATAACTCTGTCTTCCTCTTTCTTTAGTTTCCTTTGTCTTTAACGGAGACCATTTTAATGAATTGATTTTTTTTTCCCCTGTGGAAGCCTTTTATTTTCTGCATGGGAGGAAAGACAGTGGAAAGGAAATCAATGTTATCCTCAAAGTCAAAAGCAGCTAATATAATTATTTTTTATTTGTTCATTCTATTTATAAAATTTCTGGGTTTTTTTTCATGCTTTCAAAATGTAGTATTCTTACATAGATGTTAGTCAGAATTCTGTAGTAGTCTGAATCTTGGTATTACTGTACAACTACATTATACAAGTTACTGTTTTCCAAAGAACAATTTGAATAGTTAGTCTGGGATGGCATTTTGGGTTATAAAACAGAGTGGTTATGGTAAACCAAGGAAGTTTTAGTGATGAAATAAAGCATTAATGCATATATTTTATAAATGAAATACTTTACTGGTTGTAAAGGTAAATCATTAAAATATCTATTCTACAAAGCTTTCCTGTTGTGTGAATAAAACTGAATTTTCATATCCCGCCATACAGGCAATCTGCTATAGGCATACATTATATTTTCATTGCAAATTTATGATCATTACTTTCTTTTTCCCTTATTGATTTGTTTGTGTTTGTTGCATACTGAAAGCATTTTATTGTCTGCAGTCTCAGGAAGACTAATTCTATTATTGCTTCCACAGGATGCATTCTTTCTGTCAAATAATGGAGATCCCTATGCCATTTTTATTAGTTCTGTAATTAGCACAGGTTTTGACATGTAGCTGTGGAGTCTATACATAACTGAACTTCTTGTTAGTATTTTATGAATTCCTAAGGATGCTTCACTACTTTAAAAATTTCTGCCACTTTTTTTACATGGTCATTTAAAGAACTTTCAATGTTACTGTCTCTCTGTAACAGCCCTCATGCTGAGTGGCAGGTGGTATTTTTGATCTCTGTTATGCTGTTTAGTTTCAGCAGCAGGTTTTTGTCTGTCTCCTCAAGAAGTCAGCTGGTATTTTTCCCACAAGTTGACCCTTTCTTGATCTACTTGTAAAAGCTGTAGGACCTTTATGGCTTTTCTTTTTTTAGGTCATTGACAAGAAAGTACAGGTAAGTTTTGTTAAATTATTTGCCAAATATTAGATCACAGTGTTCACTGTGGCACAAAATGAACATATTATTTACGCTTTATGTACTATGCTGAAAGAGCTGAAAGAAAACATGTATTCTCGCCTTCATTGAATCTTTTTCCTAAAAGTTGGCTCAGGAACCAAGGGTTTTTGTCTGAAATTATTTCTTCTGCAGTGTAAAAACCTCAGTCTCATTGAGAGCTATAGCTATACTCTGTTTTAAGGTTTATGAAAGAGTCATCATTATCTAAATGCAAAAGGAAATAAAAACATTTTTCAATCAGTAAAAGCCTTCCATATCTGCTCATTTTCAGATAGCTTCAAAATGAGTAAAATATTGCATATTAAATTTTCTAGTGTTGAGGTCATGCATAAGAAGAGTATTCCCAATAAATTCTACTTAGGAAATTAATAGACACACTGGACTTTTCTGAACTTCTTTCCAGGGTTTTATAATGTGAGGTAGTTATAATTTCAGATAATTTGGAAGACAATATTCATGGTGTTCATAAATATGTTTTGTATGAGAAGTGCCTATTTATCTTCCTGTGTTGTTTGATTTTTATCTTCTAATGAAGATAGCTGACAAAAAAATATTGAGATTTTCTACAGTGAGGACTTGGATCAGTAATATAGTCACTGGACTAGAAGTGTTGATTTGCTGGTGAAATCACTATTTTCTAATGTAGAATGAAACTGAAACATGTTGTGTTGACTTGTTAGTGTTTTAAGGCAATTTTAAGAATTGGTTTAGTTAGGCAGGAAATCCCTGTGTTCATTAAACTTCACCTTTTTTTCACTTTTACTTTTTGTTCAATATTGATCCATTTGAGATTTTAACAGTGCAGCAAAATATGGGAAGTCATGCATACAGATTTGCATTCTCAACAGACATGTTTTATTGAACTGCCTCATTAAACATTAAAAATTTGTCTTCAGAGAGACAGATTGAAGTATTTCCCTTCAGCTTTTCTTTGATATATAACTTTAGAAAATTTGTATTCTGAACATATTTAAAAAAAGAGAAAAACAAAAGAAGAAATTTGGAAATAAAACTACAATTTGATTTCCCAAATGAAATTATCCTTATTTTTGATAACAGAAAAAAGGCAAAGCTTACAGAGTGGTGTTCAGAGCATACAGACATATTTTACAGCTCTGTATAAAGCATTAGCCAAGAAAACAGAATTCCCAATATGTAATCTCTAAACTGTAGTGGGAAATCATGTGGAATTGTAGTTGTATTCTGATTAAGCAGAGCCTCCACTTTGGGGAAAAAAAGCCTTTTTTATTGCCTAACTGGAGTGTCAAAATGCTTTCATAGCAAAATTTTGAGTTTTTCTTGACAGGTACTTTCACAGTAGGTTAGTGAAGAAAGTATGGAAGGTATGCCTCTGGGTCTGATGTTCATATCTGTTCTGAGGTCTCCAGGGAAATTAGATCCTTATTTTTTGTATTAGATTATTTTTTTCAGAATTGTTAGCATTAAAAATAACAAGGCAGCTGTACTGTGTACTTTTCCATCTAAGTCCTTCATTATACATAGCTCAACAGCAAAAACTGATGCTGCATCTGAATGGTACAAATATATTTGGAATCGTGATTTGTCTGTCACGTTGATGAGCTGAATGATGCTAACTTTGAAAGGAGTAATTGGAAGGTAAAGGTACCATCTTTACCTTTTTTCTTGCAAGGCATTCTAACGCACAGGTTTCACAAGCTGCCTTTCCTCTGTGCTGAGCAAATCAGGCAAGAGTTAGGCAAAAGGCCGGTATGGGTATATCTTATAAGATGCTGAGCGTGCTTCTGTAATACAGTGAAAAAGTTAAGCATCTAATGAGCTACATTGCACTGAATGAGGGTTTGAGAGGTGGGGTGGGGGGTTAAGTTAAAACTTGTGATTCTAAGTGTTCTTTTAGATGGAAAGAGAACACTTGGCCACTATTCAATACCAAATACCATAATTACTATTATCAGGTGTTTCTTAGGAGAGAGTTATAGATGTATTAGAAAATCACTGTGGCGGATTTTAAGGTATAATAGTATTCCATTCACGCTAAAATGACTTGTCAGCTGCTTAGGTGAGATACCACCTTTCACTAGCCCTGTTTCTTTGTCCCACATCAATGAGCAATACAAGCACTCAGATTCTATCCCCTACCTTTTAAAATAAGGAGAGGAGAGAAGAAAGTCCCTGAAGAATGAGAGAACCATGAAATCTCAGTATTTCTGGTATTTTCTTCTTCTAAAATAGCCAAAATCAAGGTAGGTTTTGGAATGGATGAACAGAACTCTGGGAAGAAGTGCAAATGGAAACTCAACCTGTTAGATGACTGTTGGTAACTTTTCCTGGAAGCAGGAAAATGTATAGATAAAAAGATACAGAAGTTGCCCAGCATTCTGGGTAGCAAACTCTGGTAGGTGATTGACTATACCTGGAAGTATACTTCCACCCCTGGAAGTATTTAAAAGACGTGTGGATGAGGCGCTTAGGGACATGGTGTAGTGGGCATGGTGTGTTGGGTTGATGGTTGGACTCGATGATCTTAGAGGTCTTTTCCAACCTTAATGATTCTATGATTCTATGATTCTATTGGATGGGTATGGTGTTTTGTATGCAATTAAAAAAAATAAAATCATTGTCTATCAGTAACCTATTAATCTTTAATGATTCCACAAGATTCCAACATAACATAAAATAATGAAGCCATGAATAAAGGTAGAACAACAAATTAGTGTGGACAGGCCTTCACCCTTGAATACAACAAGCTTAACTAGAAGACAAAAAGGTCACAGCTTTTCCACCTCAAGTTAGAAATTATTGCCAAACTGGGCTACAGAAATATATCATTACAGTATTTAGATAAGCTATAGAATAGGGGAAAAAATGCATTTTCTGTTCTTTGAAGTGACCTGATGTGGTTTGCAGGGACTCTTATTCTAAGTTTAGATAGCAAATAAATATGATTGAATAAATTCCTAGAACGTTTTAAGAAAATTACACTAACTTTAATTCATATTTGTTTACCTTGCCACATAAACCCAAATACAGTAATTTAGTCAGTTTTACCATTAACTTCTGAATAACTATGAACTGACTACTAGCTCCAGCTTGATTTTATTACAGTATTCGACTTCAAATTCATCAAGGTATCCTTATATCTGCTGTGTGAATATATTTATCTATGAGACTGTATGCATTTGGGCTATTCAGAGATAAGAAGACACTATATCGAAGTATGCAGACACGTTTGCTGTACCTTTTACTAAATCTCCAGTAGAGATACAAAAAGCAAGTTTTGGCATCCAAGTTAGTGTCGCACAAATTAATGGTTTCTCAAACAGTGAAGAATCCAAATCTGCGGAGGTTTGCATGCTTGCTTTGCTGTACTCGAAGTCAGACTCCATGATTTTAGGTATTTCTATTCCCAGGGTACACTGAGGGCGTGTACATTAACAAACAGTTCTGTGCAATGGAAACTGATCTATGAAGTTAAACAGTTGGAACTGAGGATCTGATGTCCACAGCATATGTTTTTGGGAAGTCTTATTTCAGACTAGCTCTTGTCTGGTCTCTGAGACTAAATGCCCATTAGCAGTCAGAATAAATCAGATGTGCTGCTAAAGCACATCTTCTGGTTTAGTTTCATGCAAAAGAATCTAGTTAGCATGCTCTGAAACTGTTCAATGAGGCAAATCAAAGTATGACAAGTGAGGGAGATTAAGGGATTCGATTCAAAAGCATACTTGTCCTCACAACTAGGATGTGAAATTGAACACCCCAGAGTGGAGGTGATGCCTCCATGGTTAATTTCACTGAGAAGCAACTTTCAGATGCAGAATTACATGAGCACAGCCTGTTGTTACTGTTATTCCTGTATTTTAATGGTGGGCCAAAGGAGTCTGTAGAAAGCAGTGTCTGTAGAAGGATAAACAAGTGGGATGAAGACTGAACCTTTATTAATTTGCCAATTTTTCATTTACTGATTTCTTATGTGAAGTGTTGGGCAGTGATAACAAAAAAGATTCATCATTAAATGTTTTGAAAAATACAGTAAAATGTAAAATCACTTGTCTCTATTCTATCTGTGCAGTACTTATGCATTTTATTTTCTACAAAGTGTTACTCATAAGTTATCCCACTTAGTGACATGCTAGAAACTGTGATTTTATTTTTTCTAATGGTATTTATTAACAGCATACAAATATTTGTCTTTTGAACTCCTTATCTTTCTAATTTGGATCCATCATTGGAATTCCAACAATGTTCTAGTATTTGTTTCATTTTCAGATCTTTGATGCCTTCTGATAGCTAGATTTTTCGATTCCTTTATAATCTTTTATTGATTTGGGGGTGTTTATGCAAATTATTTTAAATAATCACTTCAACATTAATTTGTTTTGTGAAGATAATCCTGAAGTCCATAAATATGAGTTGTCCAGAAGTCTAAGCAATATCCAAGTTTGTGGTCTGTATGTGTGAACATGCATAAATATGCATGCTATGTAGTTGCTATTTATGTTTATATATATGTAATTAAGTTACATATACATGCACAGAAAGAAAGAGAAAAAGGTTTTTTCAAATGAGTATAAATAGTTTTCCTTAAAATATGATAGGATAATAACATATGGAGAAAATGTTATTAATCTCTCACTTGTAGAATGTGAGGACTGTAGAGATTTCAAAAATGCATCTGCAAATATTTATATTTGTCAGAAAATTATATTTATTATCAATTAACTTTTATTTTCCTGTATATACAGGTACATCTGTTCTACAGGTGACAGCCACAGACGCAGATGACCCTACATATGGAAACAGCGCCAGAGTAGTGTACAGTATTCTTCAGGGACAGCCATATTTCTCTGTTGACCCTAAAACAGGTGGGTATTTTATATTTCTGTCAGTGTGATTTGGCTAATATGTTGTAGTTAACTAAGTCTGGTAGATGAAATCCAATGTACGAAACACAGGTAGGTGGGATTTTTTTTTTTTAATTCCTATTATATTCTACTTCTTGCTTTAACACTATGAAATTTAGGAGTTGCTATGTTTTGCTGAGTACTGAAATGAGCCTACTGTGTACAGAATTAATTCTGCATCATGCCATGATGTGAGCCATTCAGCCAAACTGGAATAGCACTTTTTCATCTTTTCAAGCTTTTGTTTGGGAAGTGACTCAAGTGTGCCTAATACATTATGATTTTAAATGCTTTATTTTGCCTGAAGGGTAGACTTGGGAAGATTATTTAATGTGTGCTTCAACACATATACCGTAATAAATTAATATCATTCTTGTATTTATAAAACTGCAGTATTGCCATTTCACTGATACTTTATTCTATGATTCAAGAAGCAGAATGAGCTGAAATATTTATGCTTAAACTCTATGCATCACCTTCTCCTTTTTTGCACAGTGTAAGTTATATATAATGAATCCAAATCGGTTTCTTTAAAGAGAGAAGAAATCTCTTTTGGGGATGGAGGTTGTTACTCGTTTTGGATTTTCTGAAGAGCATTATCTTAAATATTAATATGATGGTATATTTTTAGTGTGCATTTATAGTCCTTAATAATGAGGAAATATAATTTAAGAAAGTACTTTTTTCATCTGAGTTTTGTAACTATTTTTCCCTATCTATATCAAAACTTTAATACTGAGGGGAAAGAACGAAATATAGTGATCCCTACACTTAACTGTAGGGAAGAATAATGATTTTTAAAATGTACTGAAGTGTAGTAAGTATAGTGTAAATAGTTTTCATTGTAATGTTTTTACATTTAAGTGTCTTATGTTTTTACACTTGGGTGTCTTTGCTTGTGTACGTTAGTCTCTGTGGAACTTGGAGGTATACGCTTGCTTCATTACCAAGAGAAGTGTATCTGTGCCATCTCAGCTGGCTTTGAGGTTAGGCCTCCTTTGAGTAGGAGGCTGGACTCGATGACCCCCAGAGGTCTCTCTCAACCTAAATTATTCTATAAATCTGTGAACTCATGTTAGAAAGGCCTAGGAGTGCAAAGCCTGACAGGATCATGTCGGAGGACTGTGTAAGGTGCTAGGAGGCAAACCTGATGCAGGCCTATTCACACATACTGTGTTTTGGGGACAACTGCTGGCACACACCTTACCCAGCTGTGTGTGAGTACAGTCTGGCAGCGTACTAGCTGGCACAGGCTAAAACCGCTCTGAGGTACACGTTAACAACTAAGAGGTGTGGAAAATCAGTGGTACAGTGCTCAGGCTCTCTCTGCCCTTGTTTTACTTAGAAATACAACGCTGGTCTACATTTCCGCTTCTGTTTTGTCACTCTGAGGCAATGGCCTATACTCTTTATTTTGATAATGGTGTGGAACTTGTAATCTGGAGCTGCTATTCAGTCAGCGAAGAATCATAATGGATGTTCTCAGTATCAGGTCTGTATCATAAAAGAAAATAGTATTGTTATATCACTGTTTTTATGTTATAAAGAAAGCAGATGAGAGTGTATTTTCACTCCCCAACCCTTAGGCTTTGATAGGGATTTAATAACATTTTATGAATTTAAACTGTTTTTAATATGAGTATAGAATATGAAAATGTTTCTGATATCTTAGTCTATTAAAATGGCAAAAGAATAAATACCTTATGAGGTAAGTAGACAATGAAACAGTGAAAAAAACTGGAGAAGGCTTTTTGATTTGATAAGTTGTCTTTTTATAATTCCAGAATAACAGTTAATTTAATTTGGCATGATATAATGGGAAGAAGTAGAATACTGGAAATGATTGGAAAGTCTTGAAGAATAGAGTGTTTCACTATGAAATTTAACTTTGAATTTCTGGGGTTTAAGACACTCATTTTTGAAAAACATCACTCTTCTGAATTTGCAAGCATTTCTGTGACCTGTTTTTCCTAAGGCTTGAATTGTTCGATTCCATCTTAGTTATATTTTATCTGGAAGTTTTCTGAATTTACTGTGATATGCACAAACTTCCTTTACAAGAAAGAGGTAGAAGGCCCAAAACAGGAGAAAAGACAGAGAAAGGTCCCAGCATTCATGACTGAATGTAATGTTTGTGAAGTCTAAGGATCTCTTATGGCTATCAGTAAAGCTTCTTGGAGCTATCAGATGCAGACATCAAGCTGTTCATAGCTCTAGTGTGAATATTCATCTTAAGAAGTCTTCTGCTTCTAGCTTAGTGCTGCCGAAACTTGGTTGTAAACAACCTACTATCTAAAGACTTTAAAATTATGGATTTTTAGGAGCTTAGCTTAGAATAGTTTAAATAGGATTTTAGAATTCATACATCTAAAATGTAATAGTGGGCCAGCACCAAATTACAAATTTTGAAGTAAAAAAATCTGTGTTCTCAGCAGAAGAACATCTTTGTTAGCTTACTTGACAAAAGGCTCATCTCTACATACCCAAAGAGGAGGCAGAGGTGTGGCGCTCGGAGAGTAACCCCCCTGCCCTAATTAGAGACTTGAGCCTGGGTTTGTCCCAAGGCTGTCCCTGGAGAGCCTCAGCCCCATGGGCTACGTCTGAAACCCATCGTGAGGAGTGAACAGGAGATACTGTCCTGATCACCCTTCAGGCTGAGGCAGCTTCTGCCTACAGGGATATGGGACACATTATGGGATGCAGGGAAGAGCACTATGGTATTGTACTAGATCTGCTCTGGGATGTTTAGAGGAAGAACCACAGGCAGGGAAAGGGAAGGACTGAGGTGGATTAGGGAGGAAAAAGCAAGCAAAAATACAGGGATAAGGGGATAAAAGGGGCTAGTCATGTATAAACAGGCTTTTGCTCAGCACTATAGTCATGCCCTGTGCTTAGTCAGCACAGTCTGTCCTGTATCTTCTTACGTTCCACTTCTAACTTTTTTCCTGAGTAAAGGGACTCTCTGTATGCATGTGTGTCTGGAGGTTTAAGTGCCACTGACTGGAGCTGGACTACAGGTCAGAGGGTCCCATGTGTCTGTGGTGCCAGCGAACTGGAGAGTACAGAGCGTGTGCGTATTGCGTGGGTGTGAATGTCAGTGTGGGATCACTACTGAGTATCAGGCTGGAGTAGCCAGCGAGTTGGATGAGCGGCTTGGGTGCCAGGTATCCACGTGGCCAAAAGTCTGGACCAGGTACTGGAGAGACCAGAGGGTTCATGTGTCAGCTATCGTAGGGGCTCAGAAGTCCCGACTGACTATGGGAGCGACTGTGTGGTCTGTGGGTTGACTGAGAGGCCTGTTTGCATCTGTGTGTCTCTGTGCATGAGGCAAGGGGAGACCAGGGAGCCAGGAGCCAGATCCTGGGTAGCCTGGGTGTCAAAGCCAGCTACTGAGAGCCTGTAATGTATATGTAAGGGTGTCAGTGGGCATGCAAGGTAAGGCCGGAGGGTCCAGAGCCAGTTACTGGATACATTTAGTGTCTAAGGCCCATTACTGGGGGATACATGGTGTGCTGGGGCAGCTGGGGATGTGTGAGTATGTCCGGGATTAAAAGGGGATCTGTACCAGCAGCTGGAGGGGAGCTGCAGGCCTCAGACTTGTACATCCAGGTGCCAGCAAGTGGGGAGACTGGGGATCCAGATGCCAGCTACTGGTTAGACCAAGTGTCTAAGGCAAGTTACAGGAGGGATCCATGTTGAGTACATGTGTGTATTTCCAACTAAACTGTCCTTCCTCCTGATCAGCCAGCAGAGGATGAGGCTGTCTGTGCCATTTGTGTTTCAGTGCCGAGTGTTTCTATCTGTGCATCACTCGCTTGCATGTATGTGTTGCATCTGTGTGCGTGCCTCTTGGAAACACTCAGCGTCACTATTGCTTCTAAATCACAGATTAAAAACAGGGAGCTGCAGCAACCTCACCTCCATCAGGCTACCAGATTTGGCAACTCCTAACAATCTTTAGTTTTTCAGGTGACTGGCTCTAGGACCTGTGTTTTGCTTTATTTTTTTTTTCCCCGTGGAAATGAAGAATTGTAAACTCTGTCTGCGTGTAGAAGTTTGCTGCAACTATGTTGTTATGACTGTGAATGTCAGAACTACTGTCCATGCATAACATAAAGTGTAAGATTTTCAAAATCTTTTGAATTTGAATGGCTTTCTAGGAAGTGTTTTGTATTTGTGTTTATTAATGACCTTTAGTAATTAGCTATGGGATGTAATAGTAATTAGCTATGTAATTAGTAATTAACTGTGATAGCCTGTGTTGGTTCCCTGTGTTGCTTTCCTCCCCAGTTGCAGCAAAATATTCTGCTGAATTTTTATAAATAAGTATAAGAAGTCATGTCTAATCCTAGGTATATTTGCAAAGATTATATGTATAAGATTATATGATTTTTTAAATCAAAATATTCAGGGAACCCCACAAAACGTGAGTGGCTTATCCTTTTAGAGTACCATTAACCTCACTGTAAAACCAAAATAAAATAAAATAAAAAAGTTAGCAGTGAAAAGTAGAGCAAATAATCTATTAATATACTTAATATTTTAATATGATTCTCCCTCCCCGTAGAACTCTGAACATCTTTTGAAATGACCAAAAATATATGAAAATTTCTGGGAGTTTGAGTTACAAATTTAATACCCCACCTTTCCCAAAACATGAGGTCTTTTGATCCATGAACTTTTAGGATGTAGGATCTATCCCTGCTTGTTCTTTATTTATGTCAAGTGTGGCTCATCAAACAGCAACAGTCAACATTTGGCTGGTAACCCAACCCCAGAAGTTCATTTTTTCCTGGGGAAATCTCATATTAGGCTGTGGTTTTTTTCTAACAGCTATAGCAGCCCACTTTCAGTTGCCACATGCTTCGGGAATGAAAGTGAAACCTGTAGTCCAGTTCTACTGCTTACATAGTAAACTCATATCCGGAGGATGTTAACTACACACAGCTCTTCCCAGATACATCAATCTTTCTGAAAAGAACATACAGAGTGAATTAATCTTTGAGGCATTTGTCCTTTCAAATCAGCAGTTCTGGTTGTAACTGTGATGAAATAAGAGATAAAAACCTCATTCATTGCATTTTGAATTGAAATGTAGACACTGGTGGGGTGGGAGAGAAACACATTTATCATTGAATTGAATGACTGTGAAAAAAGATTACACATTTGTATTTATTTGTATTTATAATAATCTGCTGTTACAGCAGTAGTATTACAAAGTTCTTAATCATGTATCAGCTTGTTTGGGTTTTTTTTTACTTGAAGATATTAAATAGTAAAGAAATATGTATGCCTATTTATGAAAGAACATCACTGCAAATTAGTACAGACTAATTATGAAGCATGAGAAAAATGTCAACCTCCCTCTGCTCTCTGTCTTCACAATAATATGAACAATGGCTTCAAGCATCCCTATAAGAAATGACCTATTCGCTAGTTATCTAATTTGATTCCTGACTCAGAGCACAATACAAACAATAAACATAGTTAATGGCTGAATAGCTGCTTCCAGATATAGAGATGTGCCTCATGAACACCAAATGAGCAATCCCTGAAGTTCAAGACTTTTGTCCTCATCTGTAACTATTATTCTTATCCTTTCCTGGAAGTTCTTGGCCATAGTTCATACAGAAATGGCAGATTTTGTCGCATTATAATACGTAGAGTATAATTTTAAGGTTGCATGTGTATTCCTCTGGGAAACAGGAAAAAAAAAATTGGTTGTTTATAAAGTTATTCACAGATTTGATACTGCTAAATACTAATGCTTAAAAAAAATTAATTAATGAAATCTGTTAAAATTAACTTCTTTTAATACTGAGGTAATAATTATGGATTTAATGGATTAATGTCTACCTCATTTCATAGAATCATAGAATCATAGAATCATACAGGTTGGAAAAGACCTCTAAGATCATCGTGTCCAACCGTCAACCCAACACCACCATGCCCACTACACCATGTCCCTAAGGGCCTCATCTACACGTCTTTTAAATACCTCCAGGGATGGTGACTCCACCACTTCCCTGGGCAGCCTGTTCCAAGGCCTGACCACTCTTTCAGTAAAGAAGTTTCTCCTAATGTTCAATCTAAACCTCCCTTGGCGCAACTTGAGGCCATTTCCTCTTGTCCTATCGCTAGTTACGTGGCAGAAGAGACCAACACCCACCTCGCCACAACCTCCTTTCAGGTAGTTGTAGAGCGCGATGAGGTCTCCCCTCAGCCTCCTCTTCTCCAGGCTAAACAACCCCAGTTGCCTCAGCCGCTCCTCAGAAGACTTGTGCTCCAGGCCCTTCACCAGCTTCGTTGCCCTCCTAAATTTCCTTATTTTAGAGAAAATATCTTAAATTGGCGTAAAGATGAATTACCGGAATAGACTTTCCAGTACAAAAAGCAAGAGCACCCTTTGCATGCAGTCTGTTGTGGTATCCCAGATAAGAATCTACTGCGCTAACTGGAGTAATGCTAAGGCATTTCATGACCATACTAGTTAGTAAAATCAATTCAGAAATCAAATTCTGCCACTTACTTGAATGAACATCCTTATCTTTGATATTAAGGATTCTTAATTTTTTTGGTTGAAATATCTTTCTTAGTGACATCTGTTTAAATAAGCATGTTTACGGGGGTTAATGACCCCCTGTTGATACACAGCTTGGTTCCTATTGGAATGCTAACTGAAATTGGAGAGTCCTGTGTTTAACTATCTCTTTGTTTTATGCTGAGAGGCTCCAATATCATTTTAATGACCTACGGGGCTATAGAAGTATCTTGCATAAATTGAATGCTTCTACTCTAAAGGAATACTTTATGATGTCCCCCAAACTCCCCAACTAAGACACCACAGCTGATGCTCAGGTTCCTGCAGTGGTCTTAAAGTAAACTTAACCTCCTCTATCACAGTTTTTACACATGGGCTCTTAAACTGTTGTTGATCAATAATTAAATTTTATAAAAACCAGTAAGGGCGATTGCATTAATCATAAAATTTTGCTAATGACACAGTCTGTTTGAGTTAGATAAGGAAATATTTATGACAAACCTTCAAAATCTCACTTGTGCTTATGTTGCAGACCACTTATTTATAGGTATTAGTAAAAAATCCGACTTAATCATATGTGATTGGTGTCTACTTAGTATAAAGATGAGGTCACAGTGAAGAATCAATCTGAAAATTGAGTTATTTTTATTACTGATACATCTTGTTAACAGTGTAAAATAAATTTGTTTTGTGCATCGGTACTGTAATTTTATCTTGAAGTTGTAAGAACTGTATTCCACATCAGGTTTTCACATGTTTATTTTCCCTCAAGGAATTTCTGAAATGTTGCAATAGAAATTACATCTCTAATATAATATATTAGAGATCTTGGTATATAGTTGCCAAAGTCTGCAGTATGTTGTTAAGAGAATCACTAGAAATTCAAACTCAAAATTTGAAAGAGTCTTACCTCATTCTTCTAATTCTACCAGGTACTGTACAATGCACTCCTTCATTCCTGAAGGAACAGAAATACGTGTTCCATCTAAAAATATTGTCATGAACACTTTTTTGAGAATGTCATCTGCCAGCTCTCAGCTAAGAGTAGTGTAAATATTGTAATGTCCTTTGCTTTGAATTTTAAGTAAATATTGGATTTTCTACACCTACAGTTTTCATACTTTTAAGATAAACTCTGAACAATGGACTCAATTCTCACAGTTTTCTTGTGTGTTCAAAATATTTATATACTATTATAGTGTTCCCTAGAGTTATTCAAAGGATAACTTAGGCCATCAGATGAATGGGCAGAGGCATGAGCAGCTGAACAATCCACTGCTTCTTTTAGTTTTCCAAGAGCTCTATTTTGGTACAGTTGAAGATTTTATGAGGGCATTGGTACAAATGAAACCTTGTTGTTTAGGCCTTGTTTTCCACTAGCATGGAAACTGCACAGAAGAGTCCTTGCTAATCAAAGGTGTACAAAGAGGACGGGCAAAATGGTGTGCTGAAGATGTGTAATAAGGATAATACCAAAGCAGCAGCACTGCTTTGGAGCAAAGGTCTCTACAGCCTAGTGCAGTGTTTCTTATAGTGACTGATATTTGCTGAGCCATCCTCTTACCTGTATATCCTGCTGCAATTTTTGCCATCCACCCCCAGGAGATTTTGTGGTCTGCCTGTTGGAGTAGGACTTTGAGGAGCAGAAGGTGGATCGATCACTCATCAGGACCAGTGTTCTGGCACTGTACTTTCTTTGATACCTACTGCCACTATCTCTTCCAGCATCAATCATATAGTTAAAAAGAACAAGCATAGGAGGCAGAAAAGGAAGGGCAAAAAGATTGCCTGATGTTCTAACCTTGTTTTCCCTCTTTTATGAGATGGACTATGTGTATTGGTGATTGATTTCAGAAATAGAGAAGAAACTATTCCTTGGTTGTTCCTCTCTTGTTTGTTTCTGTTTGTAATTCTTTCACAATCTGGTGTTATGAACAACTACTATGGACAATATGTGTTGTCCAGCCACAAGTTATCCTCCCCGCCCAAAAAAAGAAAATGGCACATGCTTCTGTAACCGCTAATTGGCAATTGGCATGTTCCCAGATCATGTTATCATCTTGGCTTCCTAACCACGACTACTGCAATATGGTAACTGCATTCCTTTTGTTGGTAGACACCCTTTTTCTTTTTTTTTAACCTTTCAGCTGTAAATACACAGATATATTTTTACACTTACAACATAATGCCTGGTTATTGTGGGCTAACCCCAGTAGGTAGGTAAGTCCCACACAGCCGCTCGCTCACTCCCCCCACAATAGGATGAGAGAGAGAATGGGAAGGATAAAAGTGAAAAAACTCGTGGGTTGAGATAGACAGTTTAATTGGGAAAGCAAAAACCGTGCACGCAAACAAAGCAAAACAAGGAATTAATTCACAACTTCCCATTGGCAGGCAGGTGTTCAGCCATCTCCAGGAAAGCAGGGCTCTATCACATGTAATGGCTGCTTGGGAAGACAAGTCCTGTAACTCCAAATGCCCCCTTCCTCCTTCTTCCCCCAGCTTTTATTGCTGAGTGTAACACATTGTATGATGTGGGATGTCCCTTTGGTCAGCCGGGGTCAGCTGTCCCAGCTGTGTCCCCTCCCAGCTTCTTGTGTACCCCAAGCCTACTCGCTGACAGGGCAATGTGAGAAGCAGAAAAGGCCTTGATGCTGTGTAAACACTGCTCAGCAAGGCTAAAACACCCCTGTGTTATCAACACTGTTTTGGTCACAAATCCAAAACATAGCCCGATACTAGCTACTATGAAGAAAATTAACCCTATCCCAGCCAAGACCAGTACACTGGTGAAGCACTATGTTTATTTGTTCAACCAGATTTAAAGTCCTGATGTGAAAACAATGAGACATATGATCATATAATCTGGATTCTGTTGCCGCATCCTTTACAGTCTTCTTCTTAGGTGTAAAATTGCTATCTGCTCACCATTGCCAGGTTTTGCTTTTACTTTCTATGGGACATTGGAAAAAGTTCCTAATATTAATGTTTATTAAGCTTGGTTTTATACACTTCTAGACATTCACATCTTTTCAGATGTACTGAGGATAGTAAAGAGCCTGCTGTTTTCTGAAGGTGTAAAATACTCTGCTATGTCTATTACAAAAGTTAAAGATTTTGGTGTGAGAAAAGCATTCCATTGCAAGTGTCTGTGAGATGTCCATTTTTCCAAAATAGGATTACTTTAATGAACAGGTGTTTCTCTCTGTGTCTTTGAACTTTTCACAAGGGATATATGAACCATTAATTGTAAGTTCTTTGTTTTTAAACAAGGAAGGCTAATGTTGCATCCAAACAAAGTGTGGAAATTGCATGTGTGATAAAATGTGTTTAACTTCAGGGAAAGGGAATGAATAAGATTTCACCCTAGAGCCACAAATACATTACTGTAATTTTTAGCTCAACTGGGATGAGAGCCAGGACACTGACTCAGAAGATTAATGCACTAGAATCTTTAAAGATTCTGCCCCTAAGGACCAGTCCACATGTTAGCAATACTTTTACAGATCAGTCTTTATTGTTGTGGAATTAAGCAGTGACTTTATTACCTTTAACTGTGCTAACAGGTGTCATTTTTCTAGACAATAGGTTACTATTGGCATCTCTAGTTCTACAAGAAAGAATTACTGGGACATTGAATCTTCTTTCCCCGCTCCCCCCCCCCCCCCCTTAAATTATTGACTGGCGGACTGAAATGACGATATAGAGCAAAGCATTAAGTTGAACTTTGTAGAGGTGCCCTAACTCATATACAGCTCTGCTTCTTGATCCACATTCCCTTTTCCAATTTAATTTTCCCTTTCACAAGCTGTTGTGGGTATTGGTATTATTGAGGGTAATAATTTCAGAAATGCAGTTAAAGGGTCGCAATGAAACTTTGCAGTGGCAATGAAATGAGAGGGACCCATACTGAGGTACTATTCCAGGAGCTGTGTTATCTGCCAGTTTGGTAATGCCAAGATGCCTGCTTATGGTTGGAGACACACTGGTTATATATTTATTAAATGATTTAACTTCTTGTGTCTCTATTTTATGAGTTTTTTACAAATATATTGTGTTAATAATGCTATTGCTTTAATAATAAGTTTGAGTAAGTTCACATTTTTGCCTTTAACGTTTTGAGAAATTACATTTAATTCACACTAGAGGCGGGGAAAAGACCAGTAGTGGTAACTTGTGAAAAGGAAATTAGGCATATAGAATTGACTGAGGATACTGTTTCCTTTAGTAGTTGCATATAAACACAGATTTTTATAATGCACACAAACCCTGTGACTTAAAAACATAGCTACTCTCAGAATTATAATGCACAATCTACATTAGATCAATAAATATGCATGCATCTGGTTTCCTATCAGTCTTCATCTTTTAGAACAATGCATACATTTTCAGTTACAACCTGAATAAAACTGGCTGATAACATCTTGTCTTGTAATAAACCATACAGAACAACAAACCTAGTATGGTGATGATGCTTTTCCAAAGATTGTGTATAAAGACAATGCTTCTCAAGAAATATTGTCCAGCAGAAATGATTCAACTGCAGTTGAGATACCTCCTAAGAAAAATTGAACAATAGCTTTATAAAATTAACACAAGCTCCTTATCTATTGACCATCTACTTAAAAACAAACAAGCACAAGGTATTTATGAACCAATTTTACAGCGTTTTTAAAATGTGATAACAACAAAGATGACATTTGGGGAACCTCTATAAGTCAGTTCTTACCTGAATAGGAAGGGAAAAAGAAACTACCTTCAGAAACCACTGACAAAACAGTGATCTCTCCAGGAAATTTGACCTTTACCAGCTGTATGTCAGCATTTGTCCTCCCTTCGATATTCAACTTTGCAGCCTTCACAACGTCAGTGCCTGTGTGAACGGGGAACACAAAGCCTGACAATAAGGTTTCCCGGTTCCCCTTAGGTGGTGTCCATCTTTTCTGAACTTGCCCCAGAGTGGTTTCCTTTCCCTTGCCGACTTTGTCAAGCCCAAGAGCAGCAGCAGGAGCAGTGCAGTGGGCTTTGTCTGGTCTTTAAGACTGCAGATAGGCTCTGATCAAACACAATGACCAGCAAATTTACCTCATTTTGTCTTTGTAACTGCCTCTGTGATTTGCTAGCATATTTGTAAATTTAAAATTTAGGAGAGACTATAACCAGACTTCATGAGATGCTGTAACTTCACTTCCAGGAGAGGATACTGTTCAGTACTAGTTTCTTCTTACTTATTTTTGCTTACACATGTATTATGTGACTTAATTAGTGAATGATAGTAGGAGTTAGGTCTTTTTTTCTGAGGGTCAGATTAATCAGCATTTGTCCACCACCATATCTGGAACGAGAATGTTTACATGACAAAAGCACACAGGTACGTTATGAAATCAAAGGCTCTGTCTTTATTTACTCTTTCCAAATTTCCATATAGACTTGCCATTCTGCTTGTCAGGTCTGGAGTCCACTAACAGGACCCCCCACCCTGCCCCGGGCCCAGGGCCCCACATCAGCCCCCCGCGGCCACCAGCCCCTGCCCCAGCAATGCTGCAGCAGGAGCCTCCAGCTCCCCACAGCCCTGCCCTGCCCGGCCATGGGCCCCACAGAGCCGGGCCCCTGTCCCCAGGGAGGTGCCTGATGCCCGGGGCTGGGGCTGCCCTGGTGCCTCCCCAGCTGCCCTGCTCTTGGCTGGGGGTGGGACAGGCCCTGGCTGCCGGGCCCTGCCATCACCCAGCCAGGGAGCCCCCGGCACCTGGCCCCAGGGAGCTGCCAGCCCCTGCGGTGCCCTGACACTGTTTCAAGTGTTGCTGTCAACAAAGGTCTGTAAGATGGATGTTTTTTTCACATTTTTAAACCCATGAGCAAAACCCATCCCTCAGGCCAAAAAAGGTTTTCAAATTCCCAGCCAGTACATACCTCATGCAATATTTTAAACATTAGATAAAGCCTCTGTCATTGAAAATTGTCACGCCAGAAGAGGCAGAAGCAGAAGTCTGTTTGCTACCCATTGCAGGGGAGTGCAGCCCAGTCTGCAGTTTTTAATTTAGGTTCCCAAGGAAGTCTTTTGTTTTCTTTGTCTTGTCTTGTCTTTCTCTTGGTACACATTTCAGGATTAAAGCATGACATTTTTGATAATATTTGTGGTCATGATTACAATATTAAAATATTCTAAAGATGCTGTTCCTCTTCCTTTTTCCTTAGCTGGTCTATAAAATTCTCAGTATTTCTGTTATGTAGTATTTTGAGAGCATGTTTACGATTATTGCAAGGAAAAATTCACTTCTATCTGTAACATTAGGGAAGGTGTAAGAGTAGAAGCCTTCCTGGAATTTAGTAAAGCACTTGCAGTCCCAGAAGCAGATACAGCAGTGCTAAGGGAAGAGAGTAGATTAAGTGAGGTTTTGCTCTCTCACAAACTGTTCTTTCAAGAAATACATTTTAGATCAATAGATTGCATTTAAAAGTGTTCAGGCAGAAAATGCAACAATTCCCTATATCTGACCACCATGCGAGTTAGGCTTCACTTTACTTGAATGGAAAATGAAAATAAAATGAGGGACTTATCAGCTAAGGCTGTTTCTTCCTGAGAAATCTCTCCATGTGATGAGATTTTCTCTAGGTTTTTGTCTTCAACATGAAATGGCAAGGACTTGTAACACAATGCAGGTCCTTTCACTTGAACATATTTCCCAAGCCTTGGCTTTAATCCATTTGTAATCAGTTCTGATAAAATGTTAATATCATAGTGAAATGGATTAATCATCTGAGCCATAATATTCTGTAAAAGTAACTGAATCACTGAAAGAACATATGAATATGTTTACTTGTCTAATCCTTTGCATTTACATAAATACAGTACCCTTCTGTGCTGCAGAGAGGAAGCCACCATTTTCAAAGTGGACATCTTTATGGTAAATACCTAGCTTACTTTGTACTTTGGAAGAAAAGAAAAAAACACCTGCTTTAAATTAGGAAAAGCAGACAAAACTCATCCTGTTGGTTCTTTACAGAACTTTGTACTCACATATAATGGCCTTTCCGGATATTTTTTATAAGCCTCTGTTTTATTAAATAGATTAGATTTGGTTCAGGTGTGATACTATGGCCAAGGGATTCTCAATAGTGTTGACAATATATGTCAACAATTGCATCTTCTGATTCTGAAAAAATTGACATAAAGTACTTTTTTTTTATAAATTACTCAAACAATTTTGCTTCTAATCTCAAATTTGTGTAGTGTAGCACGTTCTGCAAGAGTACCAGAATGCTCTGGCAAAACAACCGTTGCAAGGTATGCTAAGGTAATAAAAATAATACAATGCATTACGCAATGCTATAAGGTGTATCTGCAAATTATTTTGTGTAATCGCTGCCATGACAAATGATTAATTATAGATATATAAATTGCTAATGTAAAAATCTTATCTGTAAACTATCATAGAAGATGAAAGAGGGTAAAAAAAGTTATTTGAAAAATAACTTTTTTCTGAATGTGGTAGACTACTATTACACTACACTATTGTTAGTAATTTTAACATAGTTATACATTAAAGTACAGAAAACATTCATTTCATATTCAACATGTAGATTTGTTTATTTTGAGACACCATCTCCTTGTTCAGCTAATACCCTATTAAGTCAGGAAACTAAGAGCGAGTGCAATGTAATATGAAGTACATGTGTAGTACAATTGAATTTGGCTTGTGTAATTGTTTTTAAAATACTGTTTCTTGACATAACTTCTGGATATTCATCATTCTTGTAAATTCTGTCTTTCCACTTATCTTCAGGTAGAACTTTCTTTTTCCCTGTTAGTATTTTCATGATAAAGATCCTGCAAGTGGATTTTCTTTTTAATCTGGACTGCTGAAACAAGTGAAGAAAATGTACATAAAATCAACATCTTTTTTAAAAAGTTTTAAAAACTTTGGAAACATCCTTTTCTGGAGTTGCTTCTTTTCAGAGAAGAACAGATGCAAAATGAAATCTTAAAAAAATGCAAATTTAAATGTAGATCATAGAATCATAGAATCATACAGGTTGGAAAAGACCTCTAAGATCATCGTGTCCAACCGTCAACCCAACACACCGTGCCCACTACACCATGTCCCTAGGCTGTGACTTTTGATTAGCCATGATTAGGCTGTGAATTTTTGGTGTGGCTTGAAGAGAGGGTGAATCATATTTACCATCCATGTGCTTCTCTCAGGACGTATTGTTCTTTAAAGATACAAGGAGCAATTAATTTCTTGTTTCTCATAGAAGTGGCCTCCAGGGAGAGTAATTTTTCACGGGCTTGTATGTTAGATACCCATTACCACCTATCTTCTGTTGAAATGAACACTGAAATAAATGGAATTGATTGTATTTGTCTTGATCAGCTAACCATACAAGAGGTCAAAGACCCACAGATATCTTTCATTTGAATGTGGTTTAATCTGATTTGGCAGGAATTCTGTCCTCCTTTGAATAGAGACTCCCTGGCAAGACTTTAGGAATGTTCTAACTTCCACAAACCTTGGTTGAGGGGTATCTACTGCATTCACCAAGCACTGCATTAGGCTGCTTGTCAAAATCTAATAAGATTTTTTTCTTCTTGATTCATTTTCGATTAATAATACAACTAACAGCTGTTGCCAGATGACAGCCACAACATTGCTGTGTCTTTAATATTTTCTTCCTTTGAGTCTGAAGATCCTTTCTTTCTGACAGGAGTCCTCAGGGTGAATTTCAAGGCCTTGAAATTAAAAATGATTCATGTAGCTGCTGACACATATTTCTAGGCAGAAGCAGAATAACAAATCAAAACCAAATGTCCTTTATATTTTCTCTCAAGTCAGCTATTTTACTTAAAAGATCCTAAATTATTAGTAAAATTTCATTTTTACTAGGGCTGTACCACACGGGAAGAGTGTAAGAAGGAATAGACAAAAAAGGAGCTGTGCTTTTAAACTCCTGTTAGGTGCTAGGATTTTTTAATCTACCTCATCTTTTCTCTGCATTATGATTTTTATCTATAGTTAAGAATTTTGCACCGTTTGTTGCATGACAGATAACTCCTCCCTGTAGAACATATGAATTGAAGTACTCACTGGTGCAAACACATAGGGGAAAATATTTTTTTATTACAGGAGTTAGGGCTCGGAAGAATATCCAGCCAGATATTTTTTCGGTACTTGCAGCTTTTGTGGTACTTGTAAAAGCCAGCCCATGGTGCTGGCTGTGCTGCAAGCTGCCTTGGCTCGAGAGGGTGTCGGAGCACCTGCCTCTGTAGTGCCATAGTTAGCTCAATTCACTTTATATCCGGGGCCTTCTCCAGGGCTTGCTCAATTTACTTGTACAGAAAGACACTCCAGCATATTCCAACCTGCCGGTGTCCCCTGCCCGCATACCTGCTTCCTGTCCGCAGGAGCAAGCAGGGGCTGAGGGCAGCTGTGCCATTGCTGGGACGTTGCTGGGACTCGTGAAGGGAGCAGCCAGCCCTGCAGCTGGTGTTCCTGCAGCTGTGGGATGCTGTGGACATGCTCTGCTCACAGACCCTGCCTAGTACATAGTGAACAGAAGAACAGAAAAAGGCTTTGTTGGCATTTTTCTTTTTGATTAGTCAAAATGGGAAGAGACAGACGTGTTCAATGATCTTAAAGGTCTTTTCCAACCTAAATGATTCTATGATTCTATGTTAGCATTTCCTTATGCTGGCCAGTTTCTTATAGCATGGAGACTGAAACACCCATATGTCAAATGGCAGGGAAATCTGTCTGAGGATCACCAGTCCTCATATTCATGGCAAAAAGGCTCTCCTGTCTGGTGGCAACCATGGTGGTGCCTGTGCAACATTGTAATGTCATTTGGTTTCATAAGAAGTGCTTCTGATCTTCCACTCCAAATCAGTTTCATACAGATTTAATTGTACAAGCACAGCGATATATATATAATTGTGTTACTGTTCTGAGAGAATGGCTTAGTGGACTATAGTAGACCATAGTGCAATCCAGAATATAATATGATGGCATTGTTACTTTTTCATTGCTCAGTGACGGGCTACTTCAGTGACTTAGAGATAATACAAGTCAGTTTTAGAAAATCTGATTAAACTCTGTTAATTTCAAAGATATTTTCTTTTACTATTCAGTGAAATTTGTATTAAACTTTTGAAGGCTAATCTTTCAGTACTGAATCAGAAATTATTAAGACAACAGCACAGGATCTAACTGTGCTTTATTGTCTTTATGTGAAGATTTGTTTTCTCTGTTTCAGGGTGTCTTCTTTTTCCCATTCGAAAGACCAACAGATAGAAAAAAAAAATCAAGACTATCTCAAATAGAAAAGAATTAAAAAGAAAAATCTGTATTTTTTTTTTCCAACTTCTTTTAAAATATCACGATAACATATTTAAAGGGTCATTATGGAATGTTGTTTATAATCCTTATCGTTTTAACTGAAAATAACTGATTAATGCTGAGGATACTTTGAATAACTGTCTTACAAGAAATGGTGAAAAATGATATTTTTATTGTATTTCTGAATCAAGATGAAATTGTCAGTAATGTGTTTAGTAGGTATAAAGTTAGGAAATAACGAAATGAGGCACCTCTGATTCAACATCAAACCTGTGATTTGCAAGAATCCTGTGATTTGTTCAAATTGGTAGTCACAATGTTTTTTACATAATTTAGGGTAAGTTAAGGGATTCCTGTCTAGTAGAAAAGTGAGGAGGAAGAACTTTTCTCACTGAACCGCCTGCCTCACCCACCTCCAACAAAAAACACACAAACCCCCTTGTATATGAGGACACTGCATTTATATTTGAAAAAACAATTTCTACTGAAAATTTTCAACCAGACTCTAATTTTGCCTTTTGAATATATTGTTTTTGCTACTTGTCAGTTTAGACAATCCATTTCCATGTATATTGATAGTTTATGTTCCATGATTCAGTAACTATTTAAGAAATAGTACGTAATAATCCTATTTTCCTATTCTGCTTGTTGGAAATGTGGGTGTAGTACTGAGAACACAACACAGAAAGTAACATGTTAAAAGTTAGAAATTGCAATTGGCAGGTGGTAGTTTAGACTGTGGCTAACTCTCTGAATTAACTACGTAGAGCAAAAATTCTGCTAACTGGAAGAAAATATTAGCTTTCAGAAGTTTGGATTTTTTTAATATATTCTGGGCAGAGCTGATAGCAATGCCTATAGTTAAGGTTGAGTAACAGTTTCCATTAGAAGGCATATAGACTTTGCTAGATTTTCTTATTTATGAGCTGAAATGATCTATTATGTACATGTATTATGTATGTATGTAGATCTATTATGTATGACATAACTGTTGTTATGTCTGGTGATTATGTTAGTTCAGCAAAAGCAGTTTGTAAGAATGTAACCAGTGAAGGAAATTTTTTTTTTTAGTATTATTTTTTGCATTTTGTAACCATTTCTGGTTTGAAGTTAGAGTGTGGCAATTGGAGGAAGATATTTCTGGAGCTAAAAAGACAGATTTTGTTTTCATAGTAAGGTTACATGAAGGTTTGACAGAGTTCTGAGCCTCTGAAGAACCACCATTTGCACATGCCCATAAGCACTTTTAAAAAGATTGTCACCAGATTTCCTGAGTGGGCTCCAGCCATGTTAAACAGGACTAAATATATGTGCTAAGCCATTGTGCTGAAGCTGTATAAGGGACTTAGAACAGTACAGCAATTGTTGTCACTTATGTGACCAGGACGGAGGAAATGCTGAGTCCCAGTTTTAGTTTTTTACAGACATTTAGTAATTTTGAGCTCTAAATCTAAGCAATTGACAAACCCTGCCCAGTGTGAACTTGCTCAAAGCCTAAGATGCTCAAAGGATCTCTCCTGCCACTGTCAAAGAGAAAAAAAAAAAAAAAAACCTCTCCTGCCACTGTCAAAGAGAAAAAAAAAAAAAAAAACAGGAAGGACACTAGTTTAGACCACTTCTTTTTATTTTTCTTAAATAACATCAAAATCTGAACTATTACTTAACTAGCTTTTGCTAGTGTCTTCTATAATAATAGAATAGATAGATCAAAAGTGGATGTCTGTGGAAAAACTAGCTGTTTCCATGTAATACTTTATAAATCTATAGACTTATGTCTACAAGTCTGTATTACGTGCTTTTCATCGGCACATGATGAACTTTTGAATCACATTACACACTGCTTCCCCTGTCTCCGCGTTCCTGGAAAGATGAGGCGCAGTTGTCATTGCATGCCAGCAAAACAAGCTAAATGATGCTGATGCTGAAATAGAAACTGTTCTTTCTGCAGAATCTTGATTTTGTAGGTATTTCTACCATGTAAAAGAGTGCTTTGTTTGTCTGCAGTTAAATGAAAATAATAGTTACCTATGTGTATCTGAATTGGAGCTGCATTTAGGCATTCAAGAAAATTACTCTCTTTTTCAGTGTCAAAAAGAATGCTGCACTTATGAAGGCACACAGGACAATCTCATATAGAGATTTAAGATCCTTTATACTAGGATCTTAAAAATTCTAAAGAAATGTTTTGGTTTATAAAAAGAAATTTGCACTATATATGAAGAATAAATGCTTCAATTACTGGTATATTGTAATGTCTCAAGGATCCCAGTTTCAGTTAACTTTCCTGTTTATATCTCCAGTCATTCTGTGCAATACAATATAAGGCGATTATAATATCTGATATGAAATCTCTATCTGGAGCTTGAATGAGATTGTGTGTTTACAGTTATACTCAGCATGATAGAACAAATCAACAAATATGTTCAACAATAGTTCTGATTACATCTGATAGATGTAGTTTTTTCCGTTTTGTTATTGTTTGTGTATATTAATTTCTGCAACGCCAAGATAAAGCCCTGACCTTGTAAACAATTGTACGGGTGCTTAGTTTTAATACTAGCCTGTGTCTACATTGGCTAATGCCCTAACTTATATGAAATGGATTAAGATAATGCAACAAGATTATTTTAACTGTTACAATCTGGAGCGTAACACATGTGAATTCCTGCACTTCATACATATACACAGTCCTGATGGCTTTCCAAGAAAAGGAGAAAAATATTTTCTTGTACATTAGGCTTAGAATTTTCTGCCTTCTTCATTACAAATAGGAGAAGAAACACTATGCATAAGTTTATAAAATTAAGAAGCCATGAGGTACAGAAGCATGCAAAAGCTATTTCAAAAGGACAGAACATCAGATATTACCAGTAACAGGATGAGTATATTAAAGAATAAAAAGGGGTTTGGGCAAATAGGACAGTAGAAAAAACAACTAATGTACTTTTTGAGAAAGTTAGGAAGCTGTTATTTTCAGGATTGCAAGAACAAAAACTATTTTCAATGTGACATTGAAGAAGCATAAGAATTATCTTGGGGATGGATAGGAACCGTGTATATTTCAGGTGTCTGCATTAAAAAAATGGGATTTTAAGAAACCGTGAAAGAAATTACTGCATTAGTCTAGGCAAGACAAAATGAAATCATAAATTAAGATCTTAGCTGAAGTAGAATTGAAGTATTTCATTATAATAGCTGTAATTTGTCGGTCTGTGAGGCTAGAGACACATTCCCTTAGGACTGTATTTACGTAAGCAATACCTTTCTTTGAAATTTATATTCTCTTTTTTTTTTTTTTTTAAAAAAAAAAAACATGTACCCTTACAAAAATCTTGCCTGTCAGATCTGGTACAAAAGAAAAAAGTCACTGGAACCAAAAATGTTGTTGTCCCTGTTTCTGGGTTTCCTCACTTAGGGTCAGGAAGTGGACTGTGGGTCATACCAAATATTCTGGTATCTTATTTTCTGACATACTCTTATTCTCTGATGACTGGAAGTACATTTAATACACAGCCAAAATCCAGGCACTCCCTTTTCATTACTACTGTGTGAGTGGACACTGTTGTGTTGGTTGTGTAACATGGGTTGGCCCATGAAATCATCCATCATTTTAATGCAGACACTTACCTTATGCATTATTGTTGACAATTCCAGTACATTTTTTGTTGAGCAAGTTATATCAATTGTCCCCTTTTCTGTTATTAATAATTCAAATGTTATATCTCCAGAATTGATCTTAGTTGGACATGACATTCATTTGTCTATAATGTCTCTTTGGTGATGAACACTTACATACGTTTTCACATCTCAGAAGTTCATAAAATGTTTCAGTATGGTTGGGTGATACAGTAGATTACATAAATGATATCTTAACCAGGTAGAGACTTCGTCTGACATTTTAAAAACACACTGATTATTGATTTCTCAGAAAATGTGTTTGCACATCATCATTCTCACTTACTATCAATTTTGTGGTTTTCTGTGTCAAGTACAAAATGGCTTTATTATTCTTGCACTAAAAATAGTTGACTTGGTTTTCCTTTTCACAAGGACAAATAGGAAAAAACCCCACACCACTAATAAAGCCAATGGAGTCATGCTAATATATCATAAGCAGAGTCTGACTATTCTGATTTTACAATATTTGCTCTTAATTATTAGTGGTACATATGTTCCAGTAAATCCTTGTGTCAGCTCTCACCTTTATCATTCACGTTTTATGTTAATAGTAGGTCGTTTCACCTTAGGACTCCTCTTCTTAATGAGGCTGGTGAATGTCTGGTAGTCTTATAAATCTAATGAAACCAATGAAAAACAATTAACAACTTGGATTTTCAGGGTTTTTTTGTAGTTTAGTATGGAGATACATGTACCTTTAGTTTGCCACTTCGTTAATTCTTATTTCACTAATGTAAAGATGTAAATATTGTTGTGTTTGAACTTTTGCCAAGTTATCTTTACATAATAGAGGATACATTTGGTATTGATACCTGAAACATGATGAAAATCTTCCCCCCTGCTGTGGAGCACTTTGATCCTCAGTGATTTTGCCTGCTATCACTGCATGTTGATGAAGAAACCTCATTATTTTGGGATGTGCATACAGGGCAGGGGCGGGGAGGGGGATGTCATGCTGACAAAACCCTAGCTTATGTGTTAAATATTAAGTATTGCATCAGTACAAACCAGACCTGAATCAAATCTTTTCTCTCAGCCATGAACTCACCTCACTTTTGAAGTCTTGTGCAAATACCAAATACAGAATTGTGGCTACAGGTGTTTTCCAGAGAACTGCTCTTTCTCCTGCTGTTGAAGAGTGGAATAGGACTTTTCTTTTTTATTTTTTATTTTCCTCTTTAGTGTAGCAGATTCAGGTGTTTGTGTATATAGATGAATCTGAGTACAGGAGGTGTACTCAATGATTCCTTCAGTGCCTCTGTGGCTTTTTGCTATTCCAGATGACATTACTGCAGTAGAACAGCTTGGAAAATCCGCAGATCTTCTGAAAAATGCAGGTGCTCTCCTGTATGACCCTTTCTTGGTCATAATCTGTAAACCACTCAAAGGCAGGGTTTTGTTTGCTTGCTTAGAATGTGGTATTTATATATCAAAAATGAAGTTATCTTCAAGTGTTCTGTAGAAACGTATGGAAAAAAATAAAAAGCTTAAAATGTTACTTAAGTAGACATTGCTGACAATTTAGTACTTAAGATTTACTTGGGAATTGCCATTTGAAGTTGTCATGGTTTAACCCCAGCCAGCAAATAAACCCCACGCAGCCACTTGCTCACCACCACCACCACCCCCCCCCGTGGGATGGGGGAGAGAATCGGCAAGGCACAAATAGGAAAACTCCTGGGTTGAGATAAAAACAGTTTAATAATTGAAATAAAATGAAGTAGAACAGTAATAATAACAATAAGAACAACAACAATAACAGAATATACAAAACAGGCGATGCACAATGCAACTGCTCGCCGACCGTGTGTCACGAACGGGGGGCAAGTCTCCCCACACCCCTGTTTTTTATACTGAGCATGACGTCACATGGTATAGAATACCCCATTGGCCAGCTGGGTCACCCACCCTGGCTGTGCTCCCCCCTCCCGCCCCAGCTTGCCCTACACGTGGCAGGGCATGGGAGGCCGAAAAGAGAAACCAAAAGTCTCCCCGGTGCAAGCACCACCCAGCAACAACCACAGCATCAATGGGCCATCAACGCTCCTCTCATACCAAACCCAAAACACAGCACACCCCCCAAGCTACTGGGAAGAAAGTTAACTCTGTCCCAGACGGAACCAGGACAGAAGTGAAATTAGAGTTGAGAATAAAATGTCACTGCTTTTTTGGGGGAAGAGATTTGTGGTTTTGTTTTTGTTGTCCCCCCGCCACCACCAAAAAAAAAAAAAGTTAATGCTTAATGATTTGGAGGCAATATTACTTCCTTTTAAAGTACTATCCTTTTATATATTTCTATGGATGCCGTCTGACCAGCAGACTGTAGTGGTTCAGAATATCAGTTCAGGTTCCCATAGGTGTGTTAGGATACTCCGCCGCCTCCTGAGTAATTAGATGAATGGATGCATGCATGGTTTAGATTATTCTTTCCTTAACTAAGGTTTTTCTACCCTTTTTTTCCTGCCACATTAGTGGGAAATGTATTTATGTAGCTTTAAATGAAGTTTACACTTTATTCTTAAATAGATAATAAAGTGTATATTCTGAAATATATAAAATATATAAATATATACATAGGCAGAGAGTAAAGCTAGGATGGAAAGATAATATTAATTTTAAGAAATAATTTCTGAGGTAAAACTTTATTTTTGACATAGGATATTTGCGTTTTCAGTTCTCTTAAGGTCAGTTTTGGCTCCCAGCCTCACGGTGGAGAAAATAACATTAATATCAAGAAAAATGAGTTACATATGCATACACAGTTGTTTAAATTCTCCTTCCATTGAAATCAGTGGATATCTTGAATTATTTAAAGTAAAATTTTTGTAGTTTAACTATTAAGTGATGAAGAAAACGATGTAGAAAGAAGCTTACAGAATGTTTTTGTGCTGTTATACTTGTTGGCCTAACTGCTTTGTCAATAGCAATCAAATATTATTTGTTCTATGTTTGATTTAGCTACATTAGCTACATTTTTGCTTAATTTTGAAAAATATCACTTGCAATTAATTCTAAAGGAATTAAATACTTTTTTCACTTGAATATGTTGTGCATCTCTGTTTAGCTCCTAAGAATTATATCAGCAGAGAGTGTAGGCATCAGTGAAACCACAAGACATTACAGCTGATCTTGAAAAAGATTAGTCCTTTCAATGTTGATAATTTAGGCTTAAGAGAATAATTTGTTTATTTTGTTTGATTGCCAGATTAGATAGAAAAAACATGGAAGAAATTCATGTCAAACTGATTTTTTTTTTTCAATAACATCCTTCAGTGAAGACCAAACTGGAAAAAGAAAAGAAATCTAATATTTTTGTTCAATTTTTTGTTCAGAGCCAGTGAAAGCAAAGTATGTAATTTTACTGCATTCATAATGAAAAAGTTGAGAAATTGAAGACTAGATTTACAAAGCTGCCAATAGAAAGATGCTGATTTCATCATCTGTTTTATCTAACAGGCAAATGTGTAGGAGGTGGAGTTTGATATTTTTGATTGGTTGGGATGTGGAGTCTATAATTCCTACATGAAGAATGCCATAGGTATACCTAATTATTATTGTTTAACTGCACTTTCTGTTTAAAAAAATGGAAGCCAGAATGATTATATTGGCCAGAAAGGCAGTAAAATTTTCTGCAGTGTAATATTTTGGTTTAGATATTATAAAATATTTTATTTTATTTTGATACGTTCAGAAAGTAAATATTAAACTCCATTTTGAAATTAATTTATCTAAATGCTGGTTTATTAAAGTTTGTTTGCTGTTTAAATTGATTTACCAGAAGCATGGCATTTTGCAGTTTATCCATTTATAAGTCTTTATTTTAAGTTTTTTTTTTAAATCTAAACAATTTCCTTTTCCTTTGCACCAGGTTTTGGCTGCATTTCTTACAGTCAATTTGTTCATTTCTTACAGTATTTGTTCAAACACTTCATGAATACTGTTGCTTATTATTGTGAAAGCTTTGGTATATTTCCATGCTAAAAACTAAGAAATTGTGATTATCTTTGATATATTAATCATGTTTTCACTTTATATGGCCATTTTGAATGTGCAGGTTCCAATATTATTAGTGTTCTTTTAAGATCCTTTTATATTGCCATATATAGGGCTTGCTTTCATATTTTTATACCTTCCTTATCTCAGGCTGCACCAGTGTGGAGTGTCATGTGCCAAAAAAGGAAGGTGAGACACACAATAGCTGAGCAGGAAACCTGTCCTCATTCTATAAATTTTTATTATTATTATAGTGGGTATGTGCCATATTTTTTATATTCAGAAAGAGTAGCCGATCTTTTAATATTAATTAAATTGATAATATTTGCATATAAAATGAACAGTTTGTTGGAAACGTTTTAAATTACTGAAAACAACACTGAAACAAGTGGCGAGGTATTAATAATTTATTTGACACTTACTACAATAATGATACAGCAAATTGGAAAACATTTTTTTTAAAAACAGAAATTAAAAAAGAAAAAAATACCATGACATGGAACTGCAAATTTACTTATTTTTAAAGCCTTCCATCTGAAAACATTCTTTTCTTTATTTGGGAACTACATTTTCTTTGTATCCTTAATGGAATTGTTTTCCAATGGATAACACTTGTCATTTTTCAGAGTATTGTACCTTGAAAATATATCTGCAGCTAAAACATTCCTTCTGAAAAGTTACCCTCCTCAGGTAGACCACATAAAGCAAAAACAGACATTTGGGGAAGTGGGGGCGTGAAATCTACTGAAGGAAAAGGAGTAAACTGTGGGCAGTCAAAGGAAGGAGGCAGGGTGCAGGCTATAAAGATGAATACTGTGGAAGAGCAGGGACTCCAAGGTTATTTCCATTCACATTACCTTCATAATGCTTTTAACATACACCACTGCAGAACTACAGTTTGTTTGCTCATTTGAATTAAATAGAGAACTCAAAGGCAAGGTACAAGAAAACAGTAATTCACATACAGCTTTGTGAAAGCAAGTATTTCTGAGCTTGTGAAAAGGTTAAACTCACAAGTTAGGTAAGGTGTGTAGTTTAATAAAGGAATGTGGAGCTTTGCATTTATAATGATTTCATACCTGCAATATGGAGTCAATATTTTTTATGGTTTATTGGTAGTTAAATGGCTAGTTCCACAGGTACACAAATACTCTGTAATTGTGTGTTGGGGTTGTGTTATAGGATGAAGGAAAACAGAGCCCAGGCTCTAAAACAAATGCATAATAACATAAACTTGTTTAAAAAAAAAAGGAAAGGGAAAAGGAAGAGGAAAAGGAAAAAAAAACAACAAATACATACAGAGAGAACACGTTGGGTGTTTTCCCTGGGAAAAGAAAATTCTTGTTAATGGTAATGCCCAGATACTCAGCTGTTGTGAATCAGATTAGCCACACCGATGTCTGAATAAGCAGCTGTCTCCCAATCTGATATATCTGCTTGTGAGAACCAGTGAGGTAAAAGAAAGAAAGGAGAGCTGCAATTTTGGAGTAAAACAACCCTTTTGTAGCATTTTTAAGAAGTACTGACAATATTTTAAAAGCATAATAGAGGCTGCTATCTTTTACCCTGATGAAGAACTACAACACGTGAAATCATGATAAACTAGTGTTTATTCTTTATAATACAATCATAAGCTGACATACTCAATTTGGAGTATTTCTTAACTTTTGTCATTAATCCATTTTCTGGACTGCAGAATGAGAGGAATCCTAAGATTTTGCTGCATGAAAAGATGGAATACTGCTTCAAGTTATGCTTTTAGTTGTCTCTAGTATCAAAGGGAAATGACTTTAAGAAACCACAATTTTGAAAATCCAGTCCTTAATAATAGGATTTTACTGTACTAATTCATGTAAACAGAAAAAAAGTGGATAGGAGGGAGTACAATTTATTTATTTTTCTCCAATTTAGTATCCTTTCACACTCTTTCACCTCCAGCAAAATTAATTTCTTTCTGACTAAACTGGTTGCTATCTTTTGAGTTGATTATTGGCAGAGTGAAGACTTAAATACAAGTGAACAAAATGACCTAATCCATTTAACAGAATTCATACCTCTTTGCTGTGTTTAAGTCCTGTAAAATAACCCTGCTGTGTTTATTGTGATTTTTTGCTCTGTTTTTATTCTCAATGACTTCTGTACCAGCTGCTGCTGCTTCTGGAGAACAATGTTTCTAGTTTATCATTTCACGAGTAATAGCTGCCCAAGGGAAATTGTTAGATCAAATCGGGCCTACAGATTGTCCTCTGTTTCTAGTATTCTGTCCTTTGTTTCCCTGCATGTGACATATAAATCTTCAGTTGTTGTCTCTGTGTGTGTGTGTGTTCCTTAATCTCATAGCCTATTAGTATTATTTACATTACTCTAAAACATCACAGTATTTTGGATTCCTGAGTAAATGCAATTCAAAATCTATGCATCTTGCCTTTGGAACAAGTTGCCATCTTCTCTTAGAACTGAACTTTCCTTTAAGACTTAAGCCTGTATTTTATTAGATCTATTTTATTTGTTTTTACTTGAAAGAAGACATGAATAATTCAGTCTTGATTGAAAAGATGGAAAATAGAAAATCCACGACTTCTAATACACACTATTGAACAAAGAAATCTTAAGAGATCAGGGTATGATAAAAGGCTTCTGGGTCAGAGTAGTGATCCATCTAGCTCAGTATCCTGCCTCCTACGACATCAGTGGGGAGATGCTGTTTAGGGAGAACATGTTAGCCTAGGTACTTTCTGCAGTCTGCTCTCCTAATACTTTCCCAGCATCCACAACCATTGCATTAGGGATGTAAGGGGGTGGCACCTTGCCTAGTCCTTACACTATCCATTTACGAATCCGTTGTCCATGAGTTTATCCTTTTCTGAACCTGCTGGTACTATCCTATGGTAACAAGTTCCAAAAGTTCACTATATGCATTTTAAAGAAGTACTTTCCATCTGTTTTAAACCAGCCTCTCCTATGAGTTTCATCAGTTGTTCTCAACTCTAGTGTTGTTGGATTCGGTGAATAATAGTTCTGTGTTTATCTTATCTTGCATTTTATTACCCAGAAGAGCTTACTGTCATCTATTGACTTTGAGATTTCACTTAACACTCCTTTGTCTTTGACAGAAATACTGAATAATAGTACAAATAAAACTTCAAAAATAACATGATTTAGCAATCCTACTTTTACTGCAGCAAAATGCATTACCTTCCTGATTCTGTAAACCTTGAGAATGTCTTCCTGCAGTTCTCAGTCAATAGATTGAAGAATGTCAGCCTCTCTAATCCCTCCTCATAAAGCATCTCCACCAAACAATCAATTTACTTGTTCATTTCTGTACCTTACTTAACTCTGCTTGGACCTCAGGACATGTGTTCTTACACTCTAAGGCCAGAACTTCTCTCAGTACTCGAGATGTGGACACGTTAAGTTTTAATGAGTAGCACAATGGCATTGTCTGTCCTGTTCTTAATACCTTTTCCAATGTGCCCAACATTTTGTTGTATTTCGTAGCTGCTCTTATTCCTGTGATCTAGAACTGCCAACAAGAACTAAAAACTTTGTTTTCCTTATTCGTAACTGCCAGTATGCATAGGTGGGGTTTAGGTAATTTTTCCCTAGAGTTACATTTCTGTACACTAAAGCTCATATTTCACCTTCCTGGCCAGTTTTTTGAGCTTCTTATAGAATTTCTTGCTGGTGTTGGTGCTGTAGGTGGTTTGAATTGTCTTTCTGATATTTACTGTTATTGTGCTGATTATTTCCCTCCTGGCCTTTTCAGAGGTTCAATAAACAATAGCTGTTTCTCCCCTATGACTTGCATCAGACTGAACAGGGTACTTTTCTGTATCTGTCAGCTTTCTTCCCACTCCTTGTTTAAATACTTTTCTGTGTCCTTTTTAGTTTTCAGTGCCAGCAGCCTGGCTCCATTATTGTTAAAGTGTAGCTCGACGGTTCTCTCCCGGTTTCTCTTGTCTCAAAAGGTTCACTGGCTCCTGCTTTGCCAAAATTCTTCCACTCTACACCATACTCTCATCCACATAGTGAGACTACAAATCTCTACCTCCGTCTCAGGTTTTATACATGAACCTGACAGTTTTCCATGGAGATCCGGGACTTCAGTCTCATGCCCCTGAAAGCATGAGTCAACCACTAGAGCATCCCTCCTGCACGTTTCCACATTACTGATAGCAACACGAAGTATGTCTACTCTCTGCACCTCCCAGCTCTCTAGACATATTAGGAGACCTATGTAACCTTTACACCTAGCAGACAAGTTAATCTGTGTCCTCTCAGATGTCACAAACAATTTCTAATAGTTAAATCTTTCCACTGCCACCGCCTGCCTGTCTCTTTCCATTTTTGAAGTTCCTCTCTGTGGTGGGAATGTTCTTAGAGCATCCTGCAAGAGAGGAAAGCAATTTCAGCACCAGGGTAGGTCTCAACCAATGGGTTAGATCCCTTTTTCTCAGCTAGGTGCCCTCCTTTACTGAGACTCCTGTACTCTGTGGCAAGAACTTTTGTCCACTGCTGCTGTGGAAGAGAAATTGTTCTACAATATTCCTGTAGTCCTCAGCTATTGACCTTTCAGATTTTCTTAGCTGTTCCAGGGAGGTAGAATAGTAAAAGAGGTGTTGTCAAATGATCATGGTTGTGGTGGTGGGTCTTTATATGGTCTGCTTGCAGTACATTAATAAAGATTTATCAGTGGACTGAAGAAATTGTGTGACCACTACTGAATATTACTTAATATTGACAACCTGAGTGGGAAATGATGGAGAGGATGGACCCTGACACAGAGCAATCTGGATTGATTGAGAAATTGAAATAGGTTAAAATACTACTGAACGTAAAGACTAGAGCATCGCATTCATATTTTAGACTTCCTAATATTTGTTACTAATTTTTATGCTCTATCAGTTACTGGTACCTAGTTAGCCTCATTGGTGAGGTTGGGATTCATCTGTTCAAATACACCTTTCTGTGTCTGTGGTAGTCAACCTCAAGTCTTTTTATGGTTTGTTGAGGGAAATGGGAATTTCTGTGACTTCTCATTTCATTGAAATGTCTAAAGCATCCTAGAAGTCTCTAGTTCTCATAGTTGGTTAGAAGGAAAATCTAGACAACCAGCTCAAGCTTAGTTATCGCAGGTATTTAAAGTTAAATCAGATGAGAGCACAAATGCCCAGTTAATATGGAAAGGGGAATTACCTTTGGGTTTAGCATGCACTGGTCCATGCCTTGTTTGGGTTGCAGGTGTATTTTTACTTGAAAAACAGATGTTTCCTGAAGAAATTCAAACCCTGTTTATAAAGAAAATCTTGGGGATAACCATTAGGTCACAATGCTGTACTTTTTCCTTTAGTCTTTAGTCTTTAACGACCTTTGGTTAAAGGAAAAAAAAAAAAAAAACCAACATTAACAACATTAAATGTATTATTTCCTTATAGATTACTTTTTACTGAATCTCAAGGAATGAATGAGTAACATTGATCTCCAGCCTGCTGCTGTTAATAAACTATGTTTTAGCAAATGAAACTCATAGTTTCTTTTTTCTGTGGCTTTTCTAGAACTGCATGGCTCAACTTTCTTCAGTTTTACAAATTTTAACATGACCTAGATGATTACCAAATTAAATAATTTAATTTAATAATTTAGCTATGAGGGCTCCTTGCCTCTTCCACATTTGCTTGTTTTACTTAGGAGAGTGTCATCTTTTGAAAAGCTTTAGAAAATGCCCATTAGCAATGCCAAGGGAAAAAAAGTTTAAAAACCTAAAATCTGATCTCTTTCACACCCAAATGGATGCATCAGTGGAACATCCAAATCCTTAAAAACATAAGTCTTTTAGCATAGCCTACATTTTTTACGCTGAATCACTTTTTTTCTACTATGCTAGAAAATTTTTGTCTTCTGAAATTGTGTTACTTATATGTCCATCTATTTAAATAGACCCTTCTGTGTCTGTGATAGTCAGTCTAAACTCCTTTTATGGTTTGTTGAGGGAAATGGGTACTTCTGTCACTTTTCATTTCATTGGAAAATCTACAGCATCCTAGAAGTATGTAGTTCTCTTCATCAGTTGAAGAGATATTTCCTTGGTTAGAAGGCGGTATGACGTATATATGTAAATGAGAACATAGAATTTACCTCATCACATCTGTATAAATATCTTCCAAGATGCTACATTTTATTAATAAAATTCAAAGTTGAAAGTTATTGTTTAAAACAAATATATATATAATCAGTACTATGTATAATACAGAGTTTGAATAACATTCATATAGTAGGAATTTAAAATATAATGGTGATTGAAGGATAGCTAGGACACTGTTGGAAGTGATACATAGGAACATTTCCCCTACCAAAATCTTTCATTAAGTTGCTATAAGACACATGATATAATCTTTCTCCTTTATTTGACCTTTGTGTATCCTCAGCTTGAGTGTTGTGTCAGGTTCTTGGTACTCAAAAAATGATACAGACTGTTTGGAAGGATCCAGAAAAGCTAACAAGAATGATAAGGACTTAGGGAAAAATTTTCTGAAAAGAAATGTTGAAACCATTGTCCTTGTTTAGTCAGAAGAAAAAAAGTGACTGGGAAAACAAATTATAAGAACCCTCAAATATCCAAAGGAGGACTGTAGCAAAAGGAAAAGAATTGTTTTCTGTGTCTGTTGTAGATGGAAGTGTTAATTAATTTAGATTGCCAGGTTTCATATAATGCCATCCTTTTTTTAAATTTAAAATAAACAAACAAAAAAAAAACACACAAAAAAAACCCCCACAAAAACCAACACCTTAGGTTTTACAGGGGAAAAAAAAATCTTAACAACCGAACAGTTACATACTGGAATAGGTTATCCAAGAGGGTTTGAAACCTCTTACCATTGGAAGTTCTAAAATCAGATTAAATAACATCTGGTAAGAACGCTTGATGTGAGGTTCTTGAATTTGCATGTGATGACATGGGACCTTACAGGTGTGTGGTGGTGTGTGGAGAGTGAGCAAGGGAGGGAGCGAGCAAGGGAGGGAGAGAGAAAGAAGGAGAGGGCTGGAGTGTGAGGCTGCAACAGGGAGGACCTAGATCCCTGGCAGGGCTGCTACCAGCATGGAAGGCAAACCTTCATCTGCTCTGTTAGTCCAAGCTCAAAGTGATGCTAGTGGGTGAACTGCAGAGCAAGCCAGCTAGTGCCTAGAGAATAAAAGAGTAGCTGAGAGGCACTGTGCTACAAATGTGACAAATATGATAGCCGCAATGGGAAAACTATGAAGAGGACTTATGTATGTAAGTCTTGTGCTGAAAGGGGCATGCTCTTTACAGCAGTATTTTCAACTGACATTTGGATAAACTTGTTTAAATTTATCACTGAATATGACAGTAACAGCAGCATTAATAGAAAAGCAAGACTAAGAACAAAGTTTAGGATAACATTTTAAAATTCTAAGAAAAATCACTGAGAACAGAATAGCAACTACATTAGTGAATTAAATTAATTCAACAAGTACATTATTTGTTGTATGGAGTTTGCATAAGCCTCATTGATAGAGGTTCTTTTTTAATAATGAAGCAACATATGAAACGGCAGTATTAGAGATGAGAAGCAGGCTACTCATATGTGTAACACCACACAGTGTACCATAGCTCCTCCAGGCTTATCTCAGCTGTCATAAGGAATGCATGGAATATTTACTGTGAATAAGTGTTTCAACTGTTCATAATGTGAGCGATGTCACCGAGCAGTGGGGTTTTTTTTAAGATTTGAAAGAGCCCAAGTTTGTTACTTCACAGACTCTGAAGCCCATCAGCCTACAGTGTTACACACCTTACCATATCGATATAGCAGTAAAGGCAGGATACGAGGGGAAAGCTAAGATTGTTTATGTCTCTATAGACTGCATTCTTATTTCAGTTCTACAGTATGGCTGCACAAATATTTGGATAGAAGGCTTCTAAGAAAAAACAGTTTATTCTATTAATAGGCATTTTAAAAATAGTTCATAAATCTGTGTTTGTTTCAGCTTACTCAGTAACACTTCGTGTTCACTGTCACAAAATAATTTTCCACCAGCATGTTCTCTCTGCTAGAGAACAGACCTTCATTAGCAAAAAGAATAGGACCAGTAAGCTGTACTGTTCTTTTCAGCTTACATATCCAAGATGTATGTATTTGTCAGTAATAACAACACAAAAGTAAAGAAGAGCCTGGTATTTTAATATCTGAGTTGTTGCTCCTTTACATCGAAGGAGAGTATTTAGAATCAGATTTATTGCCTGATTTTTCAAGTGGACATCCCTGTGTGTAAAGAATTCATTCCTGGCCATGAATGTGTCAAGTAGTTAGTTCTTAAGAAGATTGAGCCTGAGCTGACTTGGAAGAGTGTTTTATTAAGATAAAGTTTCTCACTGGGTCAGTTCATATCTTATCCTAGCTTAGAAAATTAAAGGAAAAAAAAAAAACGAAAACAAAACCAAAAACCTGGGGGCATTAGTTCTCTGTAAACAGGAAGATCAATGTAGTACAGCGCTTGTCTACCCAAGAAACAGTCTGACATAAATGTGACTTGCATGCTATTTGTAGTAAGAATAGAGTTACTGGCAACTGTTGATGTGGGTGGCATCCACTTCATAGTTAAGCAATCAATCACATAGACTTTTCATATCCCTTTCTTTTGCATACCTGCAGATGTTCACATAGAAAACACAAAAGAATTATATACACAAGCTGCAACATACTTTTTTTTTTCTTCCTTTTGATGCCTTCAAGAAGTACGCTCCATAAACCTTTGCCTAAGCATGGAAGTGTGAAATGGTACTGTGAAAAACTATATATATTGCAGCTTGTGTATATATACGTATGTAAAGAATAGGTAGAATCACAGAATCATAGAATAGTTTGGGTTGGAAAGGACCTTTAAATGCCATCTAGTCCAACTCCGCTGCCATGGGCAGGGACATCTTCAACTAGATCAGGTTGATCAGAGCCCCGTCCAACCTAACCTTGAATGTTTCCAGGGATGGGGCATCTACCACCTCTCTGGGCAACCTGTTCCAGTGTTTCACCACCCTCATCATAAAAATTTCTTCCTTAGATCTAGTCTAAATCGATCCTCTTTTAGGTTAAAACCATTCCCCCTTGTCCTGTCGCAACAGGCCCTGCTAAAAAGTTTGTCTCCATCTTTCTTATAAGCCCCCTTTAAGTACTGAAAGGCTGCAATAAGGCCTCCCCGAAGCCTTCTCTTCTCTATGCTGAATAACCCCAACTCTCTCAGCCTTTCTTCACAGGAGAGGTGTTCCACCACCCTGATCATTTTTGTGGCCCTCCTCTGGACCCGTTCCAACAGGTCCATGTCCTTCCTGTGCTGAGGGCTCCAGAGCTGGACGCAGTGCTCCAGGTGGGGTCTCACCAGAGCAGAGTAGAGGGGCAGAATCCCCTCCCTCGACCTGCTGGCCATGCTGCTTTTGATACAGTCCAGGATACGGTTGGCCTTCTGGGCTGCGAGCGCACATTGCTGGCTCATGTCCAGCTTTCCATCCATCAGTACCCCCAAGTCCTTCTCGGCAGGGCTGCTCTCAATCCCTTCATCCCCCAGGGTGTATTGATACTGGGGGTTGCCCCGACCCAGGTGCAGGACCTTGCACTTGGCCGTGTTGAACGTCATGAGGTTCACACGGGCCCACTTCTCGAGCTTGTCCAGGTCCCTCTGGATGGCATCCCGTCCCTCAGGCGTGTCGACTGCACCACTCAGCTCGGTGTTGTCTGCAAGTGGCTCTAAATAGAATGGAATGTAATCAGAGGATTTGCATGCGAGAGCGATTGGTACTAAAGTGAATGAACAAAGCTTGTGTATAAATCGAAATGCATTATTTGTTTTACTGCTTCTTTCAGAATAATGAATATAGTTTTTGACAGAACATAAAAATCCAACAAAAAAGTCATAGCAGTATTTCCCTCCTCCCTGCTCCACTGCAGCAAAAACCCGTTATATAAATATTCACTATTGCAGAGAAACTAAGTGTACCCTTGGAGCTTGGGAATACTGTGTGTCATTCAGAAGCATCCTTTTCTGGCAGACACCTGAAATTGTATCCAAGCTCGTTTAGCTAGGAGGATGGCCACAGTCCTATGGGGCCTCTGGGACAGAAGGAAGGAAAATGAAGGGGGAATTAAAGACTTCCATAAACCATTGCTTATTTTTGAAGTGAGCCAAAAGTGGCACACTTACACTTCCTTTGGATACTGTCCTTTTTTTTCCCCTGTGACTTGTTTTTAAGACTATCTGATATTGCCAGAATTTTTAATTTGTGTTTTGGCTCTGAAGATATTCCATTACTGGGATAGTAATGTACCATCTGCACAGGGGGAAACTACACCAAACGCACAAATGACATATTCAAAAAGAAGATTATACAAAGGCTCCTGAAATCTGCTGTCCTTTCTATGTTTTTCTATCTGCTAAATTTGTAGCTGTTTGAATGCTATGTATTTTTGAGCTGTTTCAGGATATTTAGATGTGAAATACCTTTGTTGTTCATAGTTTAGATAATGCAGGTGAGGTAGCTCTCTTTTTAAAAATAGTCAGTCAAAGGTGGACTGGTTCACTTCCTTATTCAATAACGAAATTATGCTTTGAATTTAAACGTACAAAATATGAATGGATCATACATTAAAGCTAGCCCCAAGTGGAGTACTTAGAGGCCCAGGAGCAGAAATAGATCTTAATCCTATCCATTGCCCTGACTACCAAAATAAGGAATGAAGCAGTGGTATTTCCTTCTGTTTATTTAAGATAAGGTGAAGGTTGAAGAACATCACCCATGTAACCTGTCGATGGCAATCTCAGAAGTGTTATGATATAGACTGGCTTCAGGAAAATGGCTTCTGATAAGAAGGAAAAGCATGGGCTGTATTAGGAAGAAAGGAAGGCAAAGAAGTCAGTGCTCAGATTTCTTATTTCCCCTTCCGCACAACATAATACTGATCTGCACAGTGTAAACGAGAAATCAGTGTCATAGATCAGTTATCACACAAGGAAAGTTTATGTAAAGCAGCTTTGCAGCCTTTTATATGCATCAGCAAAGCTGCCTTTGGTTCATGCAGTTTTCAGTCAAGGATCTTCTACTGAAAATTGCCAGCTTTAAACTCCAGATGTCCATTTAAGTCAGTAAATTAGCTATCTTAGATCATTTGGCTAACTGAAATGGTGAATGAAAGCAAGGTATTCTTTATGATTGTCAGTACCTACATTGTGAAGCTAAAAATGAACTGGTTGATTTCCATTCAGAAGCAGGTGAGAAACAAAACTTTCTGCCAAATTCGGAAGGTAAATAGAAGTACCTTCATATTCAAAAGGAAGTTGTGTCTAAGCATCTGACATAAGCTTATAGTGAGAGACCAGTAAATAAAGAAAAAAACTTTCCTGCCTTTCAGGCATTTTTTTTTTCCAGACATAATACCAATCCTCTTCCACTTACTTTGAAAAATATTTTTTTTCCAAACTGACAGAGGTAAGGGAGAAGGCTTTATTGTTAGAATGTGGTCTGGACTGTGAAACTTGGATACACTGTCAGATGAATTTTGGCAAAATGCTGTGAAAAAGGAATCAGACATCTACTTGATGCTAAGATGATTACTCCCATTTGGGGAACCAAAACAGAGAAAACAGATATACTGAATATGGTAATGAAATATCTGTGCAGATTTGTTTACTTGAAAAGACACTATGTGGGTTGACTTTTTCTTTAAATCCATTTAGAGGCAAGGTCAATTCCACTGTTTAAGTTACATGAAGCACTAATGCATCTAGGGAAAGTTACTTTACATAGAAATTACACCTCAGTTAAACATTCCTTTGTAACTTCCTCAACCAGAATTTCAGTTACACCTTGGTGTGTCTTAGCAAGCCATTCAGAATCTTTTTTGAAAGGCTTGCGGAAGAAAAGTGACCTGTTCCCTTACATTGCGAACATGTAGAGAAAGTGTCAATTTACCTACATTCTAATCCTAAATGGAAGAAGAAATTGCCTTTTGGAATATCTGGTGTAATTTGTTGCAGGCTACCTGTTAGTTAGCACTTTCTGAAGATCATAGAAGACATTAATTGATTTCGTAGTTCAGTGACACTAGGATAAATGATTCTTTCAATCACACACCTTGGTTTTGAGACTTGTTTTCATTTTTATTCTTTTTCATTTGAAAGGTTTATATCAAATATGTAGGAAGCACTTGATGGGAGAAACATACCATGCAACACATAATTAATATGATGAATGTATCAGCCAGTGTTTGCCTTTGGTTAACTTACTGGATTTTAGAGTAAATCCATTAGTGCCCTAGGAGGAAAAGCAGAGCGTAAATGAGAGAGGGAGAGAAGCGTAAATAAAAATGTTCTTCGGTGTAAAGGGTTAGTTGGAAACTAGCACTTAGGTATTATAAAATGAAAACCAGTTTGTTTTCTGAGCAGTGTTAGTGTAGGCATTTTTTATCAACCAGTAGCTGATACCACATCTTATCCGAATGATACATATAATAACTCATATAAGATCCAATATCTGTTTAAGATTTATATATTCTGTAAACAAATACCAAATTTTTCTTGTCTAGGAATTCAGACCCAGCAACTCGTGGTCTAGTGGAGAATGAATAAACACACTACATCAGCCCCTTTTCCTTTCTCTCCTTTTCTCTCACAAACATGCACAGTACAGTGTACTGAGGGCAGTGCTGTGACCAGATTCAAGGATGGCAGATTTCTAGCTGGTTTTAAAGAACATCTTCTCTTGCTGTGTGTTGTGACATTTAACCAATACGTATAGCCCCTTCATCCCTGCCCCTATACTGAAAGGAAAAAAACCATGTTCTGTAGATACAGTTCTCATAAGAGAGATGGGGGGAAAAAACAACTAATTTCCTTGTTAGTGTTCCTCCAGATTCTAATAACTAACACAGGGCAATCAATATTAAAAGAAAAAAGAAAAAAAATCCTGACAGTTTGTACCAACTGCACATATATTAACCAGGAAAGTTAAAATAAAGCCAAATGTTGCTGAAACTAATCATTATATAATGGAGTAATCAAGATAAGATAGCTTTGCAAGTCTGTTTCCTCCCACTTCAAACCTGTACATGGTTTAATTTCCCCAGACTGTGTTTAAGTTGATCAGAGAAGAGTCTTTTTCTGCATTTGTAATGCACTTCATGGCCAGTTCTGCAGTAAGCTTATGCAGTGCTTGAATTTTTTATTTTGTTTCATTCATCCCAGGCTTACATTGTTCTAAGTCTATGTACTTACAGTCAATTTATTCCTGATAGAGTCACTGAGAAGAGTATTGCACAAACTTTGCTTTTAACTGTGTCTTGGACCTGTCTCTTTGAAGTGTATTTGTTATCAGAGACACTAATAGGATCTAGCTGCAAAACTAAGATCTGGTTATATATTGATATTTCTCCAATATTGCATGTTCCAATGCATCTGCTATTTTACCTTATCTCTAGTAAGAAAAAATACTTGTTATTAACAACTCATCCCTGTTGCTTTACTAAAAAGTTTAAGAGCTAAGCAAAACTGACTATCAGGATACTTCAGTGTCAGAGAAGTCTTATTAAAAAATACTGTGGTCAATAAGAAAAATTATTATAATTGTAAGATGGGGAAAGCTGAGTGGAAATGGAAGCGATAGGAGTGATAAATCTAAGCAAATGTGGCAGCACAGATAAAATCACCTATTGTTTAAAGTACAAGGTTTAGCTATGATCTGTACAGAAAAAGTTAATATAAGCATAGTCAGTTCTCAGGACAAGACCCTGAGAAGTCTGACAAATAGCTAAGGGCTATGCTATCAATGACTTTTATCAAAAAAAAACTTTAACAATATAAAGTTAATCTAGCACCTTTTAGGCAGCGAGCCTGAAAGACAGGCATGATGATTGAACAGTTGTTCAGGCCAGCTTACTATATTCTGTACTAGCTATAAAAACTACTGTAAAGCTGCCAACAGTCACCTCTGGCAGGAAATTGCAATACTCAAGCATTTTAGTTACACACATGCATGTTTTTCTCACAAAGTCATCAAGATGCAAAAATAAGAATTTTGTGACTGAAAAAAATTGACTTCATGCTTTTGAATATATCTAGTTTTCTATGACAGCCGACCATGATTCTGTTAGAAAAAATATTCTTGTTGGAAAAACCTGGAAAACTGAAATTAAAACACTTCATGCAGATAAGTCAGTTTTATTTTTTTAAAAAGGTCTTTGAAATACATTTTATTTTTATATTTATAAGTGGGAATTCAACTCAAAATAAAAGAACGTAGCATTACTAAAATAAACATCTTCAATATTAATGACCTTTAGAATCTTTTCATAAAGATTCCTGAGGTTGTTTTATTTTCATCCTGACTGTGAATGGGGAAATATGTTGTTATTTCAAACTTCTCCAGACAAAGAAAAACATTTTCAAAATAAACTTGAGATATGTCAGAAATAATGTCAACAGTCTTAGTCAGACACTTTTTTTTTCCATGTCCCTTCCGTGTCCATGAAGGAATAGTATCAGTAACTGAAGTACTGATAAGGAATAACTAACTGTAAATGATACTATATTTTAGCAACACATCTGTTTTCACAACTTGCAATGTATCTAGCTAATAATATCATGCAAACATACTTCCATAGCTGAAAACAAATTTGAAGGTTTTAAGAGAAAGGGAGATTGAATCTCCTCCATGTCTGGGAGCAAACTTTATTTAGTTTTTCTACTGAACAGAAAATAATGACATTGGACAGAAGAGAAGACAGCTCCATTTCTATTTAGCAATTATGGTTTAAGGAACAGGAATTAATTTCTTATTTCCCAAGGGAAAACTATGGTCATAGTTGTGAAAAGCTACTGAGAAATATAGCATGTTTCACATGGATGGCTGTTCAAATGCAAAAGAAATTGGAGATTGTATCTGAAACTAGCAATAGCTTCTCTTTGAAAGAGTAAAATCCAGAACTACATCACACTGGAGAATGACACATTATAGCCAAAAAGTGGGATTTGTAACTGAACATTGTCAGCAGAAACCTGTGACTTAAAAATCATATATTTAAGTCATATATCATATGGTTTGTTTCCCATCAGATTGTAAATACATTATAGTAATGTGATGCACAATTCATACACATTTGCATCAAAGATGAACATAAAACTTCACTGGTTAAGGCTGTCCTTTCCTTTTAATTTATTGCCAGGAATTTATTGCAGCACATATTATATAAAGCATAAGACTGGGCATTCCAGAATTTCATGGTTTTTTTTTTTTTTTTTTTTTTTTAACTTTAAGCTTTACAGTATTCCCTAGAAATAGGCCATTAGTTTTTGAAACATTTTATGAATGAATTGTTAGAGATAGACAAGTCCTTGGACCTGTATAATGTAAATTCAGTGTACAACATCCCTGCCTGTTTGTCTTTGTTTCCTACGTTTTTCCCTTAACTCAGAGATTTTGAATACATTTCTATAAATTTATTCATCTGACAAATGATATGTGAATGCGCAAATTAAAAACCACCCATTTAGTAGGAGTAATCTGTCTGGTCAAAATGAGCAACTTCACTGCTTATTTTAGTTTTCAGAGATTTGTACAGTATTTTACATTTTCTCAACCCAATCAATGTCAAAGTGTAATTAAAAATATTTGTAACTGAAGTGTTTTCAATTTTAAGATGGGCAGCATCAACTTGCCAGTTTGGAGCACAAACCATTGTGGAGAAGGGGGATATTTTGTCCTGTATGTTGAAACAAATTGCAGTTCCTTTGCTTCTTTCCTACAATAACTAGATCGTCTTTTCTTTGGAAAATACAGAATACTTGCAAACTGGACAGAATTCATCTACTGGATGTGAGGGTCTATGCTGAAATTGTAACCAGGTTCTGTTGTGGTTCAAGATTATCTATATGATCTAAATGCGAGGCTTAGAAAGAATAGTAAAATGATGGGATGGATGCGAGACAAGCTTAGGAACTGCAGCTTTGAACTGACACCCAACTCTTCTTTTGTAGCACTGTTTAGCTGTGCTTCTTCTAAATGGCACAGAGTTTAATAAAACGGAAATATACACAGAATCATTTAGGTTGGAAAAGACCTTTAAGATTATCAAACCGTAAACCTAACACTGCCAAGTCTACCGCTAAACCATGTCCCTAAGCACCACATCTACACATCTTTTAAATACTTCCAGGGATGGTGACTCAACCACTTCCCTGGGCAGCTTGTTCCAAGGCTTGATCACTCTTTCAGTAAGGAAATTTTTCCTAATGTCCAATCTAGACCTCCCTTGGCGCAACTTGAAGCCATTTCCTCTCATCCTATCACTTCTTACTTGGGAGAAGAGACCAACACCCACCTCGCTACAACCTCCTTTCAGGTAGTTGTAGAGCGTGATGAGGTCTCCCCTCAGCCTCCTCTTCTCCAGGCTAAACAACCCCAGTTCCCTCAGACGCTTCTCATAAGACTTGTGCTCCCGGCCCTTCACCAGCTTCGTTGCCCTCCTCTGGACACGCTCCAGTACCTCCATGTCCTTCTTGTAGTGAGGGGCCCAGAACTGAACACAGTATTTGAGGTGCACCCTCACCAGTGCTGAGTACAGGGGCACGATCACTTCCCTAATCCTGCTGGCTGTACTATTTCTGATACAAGCCAGGATGCCATTGGCCTTGGCCACCTGGGCACACTGCTGGCTCATGTTCAGCCGGCTGTTGACCAACAACCCTGAGTCCTTTTCTGCCAGGCAGCAGAAACCATAGTACCAATCAAAGGTGTTATGGCTACAGTCATTCAAAAAAATTTAATTTTTTTTTAAGTTTACACATTGGAGGGATTGTTTTCGAAGTGTCAAACTAAGCCTTCTGCATAACATTTTCAGCATTTCACCTGCTGTGGTATCTGTTGCAAAGTAATGATTATGATGTTTTGCACATGATTTATGAAAGTCTTCAGAAATTTGAGGGAATCTGTAATTCCCCCAGTTTTAAAGACCTGAGTAGGTGCTCTCTCTGAGAATGCTTCAGAGGAGTTATGGCTTTGAGGATTTCTTACTAATCATCGTTTCGGACATACCCAAAGTTGGGCTCTGCTGTTTCGTTTTTTCATAAGTATACATTTCAAGACATTGTATTTCCTTTACATGTTTTGAATTACTGCAGAGATGAATAGAGATAATGGCACAAAGCCATAATTGTGAATGAAACGAATGATGGTCATTTCTAGTTGAGTTCTTCATTCATTTATACATGTAAACATAGTCATATGGTTTATACCAGAAAGCATATAATTTAACTTTGAAAAATGTGGTGAGTCCTCCTTCCCTTCCCTCCAGAATTTCTTGCAGAAGTCAGTTTATTTAACAAGAATTTGGTTTCATTCTTTGGGCTCTGCAAATATTCTGTTATTGTGGGGCAATAATATGCCAGCTGCACAGGAGAAATATATACCAAAACCAAACATTTCATTCAAGTAGAGGATTATAAGTGACGACTGAAAACCCATTATCCTTGCAGTGTTTTGCCATTTGACAGGTTTGCACCTGCATGTACTTGTTTGAATTATCTCGGTGTTATTATCAGCATCGCAGTCTTTTAGGTGGGGAATGCACCTAATGGTCTGGAAAATTATTTCAGTGTTGCTCAACAGCTGTATGGGAGAATGTAGTGTGTGGTACAGTTAACTCTTGTCAGTTAACACCACTGTGAAAAGGGTGAAATATCGTTATAGCTGGGACACTGCGAAATAAGATATCAAATTAACCTTTCTTCTCACTAAATCATTTAAAAAAAAAGAAGATAGTACTATCCTACGATAGCATATTTGTACATAAATTTCTTATTAAGGTATTTGTCTTCAATTTGGGTTCTGATTATAAATGATCTGACTGAATCTCTGCTTAAATAATAAATAAATAAATAAATAAATGAAAACAAAAAGATATATTTATATTCAGTGATGTGTATTCTGGCCCATCTGTATCTCACTAAATTTCAGTTTTAAGGAAAATAGAACAAGAAGCAATGAATTTGTACTATAGCTAGAAAGATTCAGGCTAGTAATTGGGGAAAATTACCATGGGATCGTTAAAGGACTGGAATAGATTGCCTGGTTAAGAAATGCCAACTTTCTTAATGGATGTCTTTAAAACATGTTAGACAAACGTGTCAGTAATGTTTCAAATATAGTTTACCCTTCCATAGGACAGGAAGACTTGTTTCTCTGTGATTCTTTTACTTTATACTTGGGCAGATCCATTTATGGCAGTAAGACTTGGTGTTTGAAACTGATATTCTTGTAGATTGTATTCACATAAAGATTAAAGAATAATTCAGGATGGTAAATGTGTTGGAGGGGAGATGATAGAGACTATATTATTTTAATTGCTGCCACAGTGATTTTCATGGTGGAATACTCACTCCTTAACTCATAGGAAAAGTGAAACTAGGGTTTTTTTTCCCTGGAAAATGTACTCTGTTTCTTTAAAAAATGTGAAATTCAAACTTTTTTATTTTTTAAATCTGTTACATAGCAGACAAAAAATAACCCAGAGCTGTTGAGGTGACTGAATGAAAGTTCTCTTGAGAGGTAGGATTAGCCTAGCTTGGAATGAACATGCTTGCTCCTGAGCTGTCTTTGGGGCTGAATGGATTGCTGGGAAAAGTAGCTAAAGAACAAAACATAGAAACACTAGGAGACAGTAAACACAGAGTTCACTCAGTGGAGGAAGGGGTCTCATGTTTCCATCTGACATTTCCAGAAATATATATCCATCTGTGTCAGACACCTACATATACAAACTGTAGTTGCTCTGAGCATGGTCAGTAAGTTCATTACTTTCAGGATGCACCAAACCATGGAGCATGTAAAGACTTAATTTGCAGTGGAAGGTCTCTTTACTCCCTGGATACATGAAACTGGCTGTGTAGGTACTTATCATCTGTGTAGTACATCTGTAGTAAATCCAAAGCGGGATGTGTGGGACATCCCATTGGAAGCATCAGCTGGTTAGATTTGCTGAGTATCTGGATAACACGCAGAATTCTTAAAGCTTGTCTGGATAAAATTTCAGACAGGTATGCAGAACATACTTGGAAAAAAACCAAGATGGATGGCAGCCCTGATAATAAATCTCTTCGTTTTTTCCTAAGTTTTTGGTTTAGTCTTCTTGCAGCATTGTTTTCAGTGTAAAATTCTCATTTATGTTAATTCAAAAATTGGAGGCTAGAATATCATATGATAAATGTGTTCCTTTCATGACTCTTCTTTCTACAGTTCAAAAGGAGGGAAGAAGGAGTTGAACATAGGCACACACACACATGTGTGCATACACAGCATGAAAGGAGCATGGAATATCTTTCTCGTATTTTCTTTCCCTCTTCCTTTTTTTGGACGAGTCCTTCTTTTTGGATGAGTTGTTGATAACTCTTGCATTGTATGCTATACCCAGTATTCCTGTTGCTCAAAGAAGCTCATTGTGTTAAGCTCATTGTATTTTCATAAGCAGGGAAGTGGGAACATCATCACCATGCTGAAATTAAGATAGATAACCACAGAAGAAAACACAAAAGAAGAAAAAGTGGTCCTTTTAACAATGCAGAAATAGTCACAGTTGTTGACCTGGTGCAGTGTTTAAATAATCTAAATATGAATTCTTACATGAAGAAAAACCTATACTAAAGTGTTTCAGAATATTTCAGTAGATTTCTTGAGATGTGCTGTGTTCCTGAATAAGTTCACAGGTGACCCTCCATTGTTTAGAATTGCTCAGCTGAAGGACATTGAAAGTTGGTGGAAATTCTTAAGCATTTGCTTGAGCACTTCTAGAACATCAGATAGCATCATTTGGTTGGTACTGCCCATTACAATATATGCACAGTATAATGATGTATTGTTTTGTTTTCCATTTTGCACCATTAAAAATTGGCCATATTTCCACCAAAGAAAGTGTAGCCTTAATAATAAGGCACAAGTCAAAAAACTGTTGCATAGCTTTCAGGCTTAAAGTTATAATTGCAGTGCTGACAGTTTAAGAAAAATAATACACAAGTCGCTGACGCAATTTTATGATACAGGTTTTCTGAAGTTTTCTGAAGGAATAGATTGCATCTATATGGAGGACTTGTCAAGCAGGTCTCAGTTTGCCTTCAGTTTTCAAGTGTGCAGTGTTTGCATTTTATGCTACTTAGTGCCTGCACTGCCATACCAAGCCTTGTCAGACAGCATGACTACCACAGTTGTTGATGGTTTTCTTCACTGATTCAAGCAATTAGTTCTGAAGACTTTTTAAAATAAAATTACATAAGAAGCATATTTACATTACAATCCTTGTTAAATGATCTAGATTATTTGTTATACTTCATGTTGGGGGTTCTCTTTTGATGTCCAAATGTTGGGAATTGTGCTTGTTCTCCAAGTACACACTGAGAAATTATAAGATTGGCATGCTTTTGCATAAGTAGTTTGTGTTTAATGTCAGAGACCACAAGGGTCCTTCCATGGAGACCAATCTTTAGAGATAAATAATCTTCAAATTATTACGTTCTGCTCTAGCAATAACTAGACAATCAGAACACAGTTTTCAGGAGATGTAAGGCTAGAAATAGCTTAATTGGAAGATTCACTAGGGCTCTGAAACATTTCTGAGAGCAAAACTGGAAGTTTTGGCTGGTGGTTATAGAGGAGTACTGATAGCATAGTTTGGGTGTGTAACTTTGACTTTTTTGGAAACTGATAGCCATGCATCCACAGGTAATTAGGAAATGTTCTTCTACTTCAGATTTAAGTCCTCCGTAGTACAACACGGAGAAACAGGACTCCAGTCTGTGGATCACCATTCATGGAAGGACTAAAATAAAGCTCTGGAATTCAGCCTTTAAGATATTATATGCAGGTAGAGAAAAATTTAAACTCCTTTTGGAGTTTGACAGAAAGTTAAGTTCTTCATATATTTTCTTACTGTTTGCTCAGTATGTCCCTTTGAATATTGCACTCGGTAAACAGTAAACACATCTATAATTACCAAGATGCTCTTTGTGCCATTATAGAATATGGATTTAATTCATAAATCCCAGGTGCTGACAAGTCGGTCTTTTTGTATGCCTTTATAATAACAATAGTCTTACAACAGAAAATGAAAAACCCCATTTTGATAGATTTATGAGAATTTATGGTGTTTATGCAGGACTGTCATACACAGACATGTCTTCAGTCCTTTGCTAGAAATAGCTTTTTAAAATGTCTCTAGGAACACTTATGTGGAATTGGGACGACTTTAAAAAAGGTTCCTTCTTTGTTAGATACATAAAGCTCAAATAAATAGTGAGAACTTCTAAAATGTACAGAGCTACAACCACAGATTTTGCAAGGGAAGACATTGTGTATCTCTGGACACTAAAGTGTAGCACTTTTCCTGAAATCAAGATGTAATGGTGTTCTATGTATGAACTGCAGCAGTCATACTCTGAGCAGCACCTTTCTAGAACTTGAAAACGCAAAGGGAGAATAGCTATGGGTCAAAGGAGTTCCTCTGGAATCAGCTGGCCAGGACTGCTTTCTAATCATCACTAAGTATTTGTTGTGCATCGTGACTGTACTGCACGTAAAAATTGGAAGGAGCTCTGGGCCAGAAGCACGTGCAGCAAATAGTTCATCTAGTGGTCCGTGAAGCACTAGGTCTGTCATGGGCATCCATTCAGTCTCCAGGACAAGGGAGTCCCAGTTTATGATTCTCACCTGGCACTGATGGGGAAGCTGGGCTGACTGCCAAATGATAGGCCACCACTGGTCTGTTTGGACTGTGGTCCTAAATATTCTGCTAACCATTTGGTGAATATTATTTATGCAGTCATAAATTATCAATAGTTAATAAGTGGTAACATTATCCAAGTTATGACATAATAAATTATGGAACCCCTGTTTCTCCCATTTTCTACTGTAGGGTTTAGCAAGGCTAATCACTTTCCCCTGTTTTACACAGCAAGACTGAATCTTTAAACATATCCCTTGTATTCTTCTGAAAATCAGTTTTTTAGATACAAGAACCTAATGGTGAAGTCAATGTTTTGAAATATCATTGCCCAGTGTTAGTTATGATTTCTCAGAGGTAAGTGGACACACTTAATTGCAGGCCATGTTTTTAAATGACTGTTTTCAGGCATTTATGTTTGAAAATTACTTGTCTTGCTATGGTGTAAAGAAAACAATTTTGCTAGGGCTTTTTTTTTTTTCCAGAATGGGACCAAAAATAGAAGAATTAATGCTTTGAGACAGCTTTTACAAACTTTTAATATCATGTTCTTGAAAGAAATATATTAATTTGTTGAAAGCACAATGATATAGCTGTGTCCTTTGCAAACTATATATGTGTAAACCATTAAATTATCTTAAGATTCTGAGGATATATGTGTCATTGTCCATTTGATAAATGACATCTTTTAAAAAGGATAATAAAAGTCTGTTCTCCAATCTTTCTGTAAATGGCTTCTGCAACACAGTTCATGAAAAAACCTAAGTGATATTGTATTACTGTAATGGATCACCATGCGAATGTTTTATGCGTGTCAAAATATGTTTTTAAGGTTTACTGTTCAGACTCCTTGTCCTGGTTTTGGCTGGGATGGTGTTGATTTTCTTCCTATTAACTGGTATAGTGCTGTGTTCTGGATGTAGTGTGAGAATAATGTTGATGACACACTGATGTTTTGGTTGTTGCTAGGTATTGTTTATGATAGTCAAGGACTTTTCATCTTCCCATGCCCTGCCAGATGTGCAGGGGACTGGGAGGGAGTGTGGCCAGGGCGGCTGGCCCAGCTGGCCAATAGGCTATTCCATACCATATGACGTCATGCTCAGCATATAAGGCTGGGTGAAGAAGAAGGAGGGAGGGCGTTCGGAGTGATGGCGTGTGTCTTCCCAAGTAACCGTTACACGTGATGGAGCCCTGCTTTCCTGGCGATGGCTGAACACCCGCCTGCCGATGGGAAGTGGTGAATGAATTCCTTGTTTTGCTTTGCTTGCGTGCGCAGCTTTTGCTTTCCCTATTAAACTGTCTTTATCTCAACCCACGAGTTTTTCTCACTCTTACCCTTCCGATTCTCTCCCCGTCCCGCTGGGGGTGGGGGGAGTGAGCGAGCGGCTGCGTGGTATTTGGCTGCTGCCAGGTTAAACCATGACACCTAACAATCAGAATACAACTTTTTACTAAGTTTTTGAAAGTACTAAAAAGAATTTATTAGGATAGTATATCCTCTGAGGTCAAGCTAGCAATTGTTCTATATGCAGGAAAATGTTCCTCACTAAAAGCGAGTTTTACAAGTGTACAAGAAGTTCTAATCAAAATTAGGAAGATATTGTTGACATAAATGGGCAACCTCTACTGGTGCTAAAGCAGCTACTATGCACCATTGCTACTTTCTCATCAATTATATACTGGAAGTTAGGCTTTCTAACATAACTAGCAGAGCTACTCAATTACAGCAGAAAATAGCCATATCATTTATTCAAATATGAAATACCTTAAAGTATACATGCTTCGTTTTAATTTTCACTTTCCTGAGAGTTACAACAACTAAGTTTTGTAAATAACTGTACTAGCTCCAGGAAATACATTGTTCTTTGTAGGTATTTCCTGACTGAGATCTATTTAATTTTCAATGTTTAGGTTAATTTACAGTAGCTGAGCTTTAGGGAGTAAGAATTTTCTTTCAGTTACACTCAAACTGTTGGTTTACTTACAACTTGTCGCAGAAGATGCAGTTCTAAATTTCTCTACGAGAGTTTCATTAGCAGAAATACACTGCTTATAAAGTGAATTTCTATACACTTTTTATTTCTATTCTTCCTATAATTATTTCTTGTGGTATTTGGAACACCACTTTGTGCCTGTAGCAGATAATGGGTTTCACTTGTATGCTGGGCTTTCGCCAGTAAAACAACATGGACAGTCTAAAATTTAAACGTGAAAGAAAACATAGAATTGGAAGTAGAGAGATTTGAATTGAATTGCCAGTTCCTAAGTGGAAGCGAACGGCCCCAATAGGCATGCAGTCTGTGTTTCCTGTTCCTGACCTTAAAACACAGATTCACAAATACATATTTTACTCTTCAGGTGTGATTTTAGAAACATTCTGATATTAACAAAGTGTAATTATTGGCCGGATTCTCAGGAGCTGTAACAGCAACCTTGTTCATATAAGACAGTCTTCCCTGATATGAGCTCCCCTCACCATTAACACCTGCAGAGCGAAAACTCATCAACTAGATTAGTAGATTGACAACTTAGCCCTAATCATGGTAAGAAGCTTTTTGCCTAAAAATAACAGATAAGATTCTTTACCAATGTAAATCAGCATAGCTTCATTATCTTGATAAGGATTCCCTATGGCTGGCCTCCTGATACCATGGATTTTTATAGGTACTTGCCTGGTACATGAGATGAAATGCTCTTTTTTATTTACATATCAAGTACTGTATGTGTAAGTACATGTACATTGCTTTAGGTATACTGTCTCATATTACCTCAGCCATTCTGGAGATTTAGAAAACTGAGCTACACATACAGAGAAATGCTTGCTATGGCAGATTAAATTTAGAGGAAAGACTTCCTCTTCCGACATATACAAAGAAAACATCGGGCAAATAAGTTCCTGTGTTTCATTTGATTTAAGAAAAACAGTGAAAGACATTCAGAGTGAAAACTGGTATACTGCTCTGAATCTCTGTTTTCTTTTGTAGTAATAATTAGAAACAGGAGGTAGTTTTATATAGCCTATAACGTCATGTTCAAGAAAAATTAAGTCAAGAATAATAATTTAGCCTTGGGATAGGTACTGAAACAAAGTGAAGGATTGGATTTTAAGTGAACAGCCTACTTCCTTATGAACTTTCAAAAGCATTCTTACTCCTAAATGTTAGCAGAAGAGTGAATAATTTATTTTTTTGTCATTCATATTTGAACGGTACATTAATAGTCTAATTTAAGGTCAACCATGTTAAGGAAGGCAGCCTTGCTTGTTTTTATTGAAAGTTTATTTTCTAGTGATTGTTTCACAGCTTCACTTGAATAAGTTTGAATGAACCTTTACATCATTAGTTAGAACATACATTTGGTAAAAAATCATTGACTTTTGGTACCAAATTGTAAATCAAGGTAGCCTTATTATCTTTTGTCTATGTTATCCTACTGTGAGTTTTTGATATGAAATGAAGAAATTATAAATAATTTTAGAAAATTTTATGTCCTTTAGAAAGGACAGACAGAGGGTATTGAAGTCCACATTTTTGATTCATTCCAAGTCCTCATGAGGCAAGTATTTGCACTAGATAAAACCCTAGAGAAGGGAAAAAGCTCTCTGACACTGCTTTTCATCTGTTTTCTTGTCCTGTGTAGGTCACATATTCATTATCTAGACAAGTAACCTAACTGAAAATAAAATTATTAGGAAAACCATATTTAAAAATGGAAGGTGGAATTTTGCAAGCATTTTTATTTCATTTGTTAAGATTTCCAAAATATTTATATCTGTAAAAAATCTGTGTTTTAACTCTTCATCTTTGGTCATGCTGTTTTTCAATATTGTCTTTCAATAGTATCCTAAAATATTTTGGCATGTCATTCCAGTCAGTAAAAAATTCCTTGTAGAAATTTTCTAGAAGATTTAAACAGCTAATGTTGGTTCAGTGCAAGTATGAAATACTACAGTATGTTATGTTGCCAGTGCATAACCAAATTGTATAAAGGTTTGAGACACTTGAAAGATCCCAGTTACACAGGCTCACTTAATCTTTAATCAAATTGGTGTGTTTTAAACTGAGCTTGAAAAGGTGCATTTGTACATTTGTTATGCAACTATATAAATATTGCGAGCATCCGAAGGGGTCATGTAGATTATTGTAGTTTATTAAGCTGGTTGCTAATTGATCAAGGAAATCAAGTTGTAAGTTGATAGGTTTCCTTATTTTCTCAGAGAAATAATTGAAACCTGAAGGTACAAAACAAAGGCGATAATTGCATTTTTCAATGATTGTAGATGAGAATGATAGGAAGGAAGAGGAAAAGGAAAGAGGATCTTTTGATTTTATATTTTTTCCCTTTTTACAGAACCCAGCATAGAAGTTTGTAATATATGGTGTATAAAATTGTAGTACTTGTGACTTGGTTCATAAAGTTGTATAACTTTCCTCACTGTGGATGGGATCTGTGACAAAGTCCTGGCTTTCCCAGAGCTGATGACAAAACGTATGTGGAGTTATTCTTAAATAAGTCCAATAAGAGCTTTTAAGAGCCAGTGCTTGTATTTTCAAATTTGTGCTTTGCCTAAATTCAGAATAATTTTAAATACAGACAAACTTCAGTTTCAAATCAAGAGGTGTTCAATGCTAATACGTACAGCAGAGGCTGACCACCTTGCAGAATAATGTATTCAGTCAAATCAAAAAGAGAAACAACTTTATAAAATTGTGTCCTGTCATGGAGTGGTCATATTTTATGTTTTGTGTGACATTATTGTGATGTTTTTTAATTTATCATAGTGTGAGGGTGCCTCTTTTCAACAAGCTACACCACTTCACTAATACAGTAGTCATTTTCCTGATAGCAGTGCACCTATAACAATGGAACAACACAGACTTCTGTTGTCAGCTAACTGTAAGATTTATCGTACCTCTAGGTAGAGATTTATCTTTTCTTTGACTAGATCAATATCTAACTCTCAGGTCAATAAATCCTGATTGAATCTCAACTGAAGTCAATAGCTACCTATTATGTCACCAAATAGTCAAAGATTTTGTGGTTGTTGGGTCTAAGAAAGAAAATAATGTTTGTGAACGCTCATTTTATCTATATAACATCATCATCTTTTTTGTGTGCGTCAGAAAGTTATGAAAACTTAATGCTACCACAGACACATTTTCAGCATTCAAAAATATCTATTTGTGATCTATCATGGTTCCTTAGTTAGTCTTCTGTTTATCCAGAGTGCAGTTTTTAGACATTTTTTCTCCTATGCGGAGTTCGAACTAATATTTTTCATTGTGCGAATAGATTGGGATTTTGTTCCAAGTACTAACATTTCAATGAATTTATAAATTTTTGTTGGTTAAAATGTTTTTTTTCCATAAAACATTACAATAATATTTTTTTTCTAGGATTTTTCTTTCAAGGACCTGTAAGGAAACCAATTAATCATATTTATAAGGTAGTTGTTGTAACATATGTACATATATATATTTACACTCTAATGTACTATATCTAGCACTAAAGCACTTTCCAAAATGAAGAATTTTTGCTGATGGTATTTTGCTGATTGTTGAATTTGATGATTTTGCTTTGAACAGACATTAGCTTGCATGGCCACTATCATAACACGTCAAGCAGGAACGGTTTCATTGTAATTCAAGTACCTAGGATACATGGAAAAAGTGTTTCACATTTCCATATTGACACCGGTCTCATTGTATTTCATTTGCACTTTACAAATAAGCATATTTAAATGCTGAGTAAGGTTGCACTCTAAATGACTTATAACAACTATAAATTATGCTATACTGCTATAAGGTCCTTAACATGTTATGCATGGGTCAATGAAGCACTGTGGTTAAGTGGAATGCTCACGGGTATGTAATGAGTAAGTACCACAGGGAGGAAAGAACACAACAACGACGTAAATGCTTGGTCTGTTGGCTAAGCAAGCTTTCTTACTAATAGGTAATCTGAATTATATGTCTCAAACTTGTCTGTCAGTTGTAATTAAATTAGTCAGCACATGAAATTTTGTCCAAATGTGGAATCTTTTCAAGCTTGTACATTGCATTCAGTTTTTTAATTAGCCGGACACCATTTTGACCCTATTTGAAAGTTTTTTTGTCATGCCTATAGTCATTGTATCCCTTCTTGTCCCTTTTATCAAGGCGATCTTCTTTGAAAAGAAACCAACCACAATATTATTCAACATAATGGGCAACTATGTTAATTATTTCCAATTATTTAGATACATTATCATGTATTTATTAAAGATTAAAAGTTTGATTTGCATAAAATCTAATTTAATAATAGTAGATGAGAAATATGAAGTCAAGTCTGTGGCTCCATCTTTATTTTTCTTTCCATTATGAAGGAAGTAATAAAGAGCTTTGGATTATAAGTGAAATATTAGCAGCTTTAACCTTCAGCTGTCTATTATTTTGTCATTTTCATTCAAACTATAAATTAAATACATTTTTATGTAAGCTGGAAGGTAAGTGACATTACAAGAAGCAGTGTTTGATACTGGCAGTCAACACTATTTCTATTTTAAGAGGGGGATATTTCCAAGCTTGTGAATATAAGTAGTTAGTTTTCAGATAGTTTTAAGCTCCTTCTTGTCAAATGGGATTTCCTTTGAGAAGATTCCTGTACTTAATTCCCATCTGCTATGTTCAGGGGCTACTGAATGCATCCCCTTTTTACTTAATTGTTTTGTTTGTCTCATGTCATAAGGTTGTTCCTTCCCACCAAGATTAAATGCATCTATAAGAAGTTTATATCTGAAGAAATCACACTTAATGAGTAATTTCCTCCCTTCCAGCATTATTTGCCCTTGCCTTATCTTCACACTCACATCATTTCCTTGGTTCCTCTGCTTGCCTACCTGACAAGTAATCTGTTATGGAGAAGTCCTCAATATCTAAGCAGCATGAAGTTATCTGTTAGTCATGTATATCTGTATCTAGGTATGTTTCATATCTATCTTGAACTTAATACTTTATTTCAGTATACAACCAGCAGTCACTTGTTACCAGCTTTGAGCAAACAATTATCTCCCCTCCCCTCCTTCCCTCCCTCCCCCCCCGCCAATTAGGGTACAGATTCTTTATTTTTTAAATACATTTTAAACTGAATTTTCAAAAAAGAAAAATATATTTTCAACACAGCAGTAACATCATACTTCTGTAGGCTTGCCTCATGCTGCTTTAACCGAGGCACATGCCTACTGCATTAACAGGAACACATCAGAGTTTGACTGCTGTATTGTTCAAGTTGGAGAATCTGACCATTTAGCCCTGTTTGCTCCTAACTATATGTTTCTTCAGAACTATAGAAATGCCACTAATTCAGATTCAGTTCCAAGGAAATCACGAGTCAGTGCAAAACCACTGAAGTGTCTTGTTATAAACTGAATTATTTCATCGTGCACATCTGTGCAGAGAACAAGTATATACTGACATGTTGCTACTAGACACAAGAATATTTTTATTCAAGTCAAAGTCTGTCTTTAAGGCTTTCTTCTGTTCCTCCATAGCTCATCTCCAACAGTTTTGTGTGGAAAAAAAAAAAATCTTCAATAATGGAGAAGCAATTTTAGGAGAAGTAAAAACCACTTGGATAGGAGATTTTCTTGAAAGAATGTTTAACTCTATTTTGCTGTCTGAAAATTCATAGGAACTTATGTGCAATTTATATTTCAAACAAAACAACTTGCACATTTTCAGGACATAACATATTGATAAACGATTTCTGAAAATGGAAGAATTAGCCCCTTTGTGAACTCTTTTCAGAATCTGCACATCAAAAAAAAAAAGGCAGAATTTTTCTATTTTTCCGCCTGAAATATTGACTTTTCCAGAAACAGGATTCGATTAATGGAGACACTATAGTTATTGTCCAGTCCCAAAGCTAGGGAGGGTGATAGATTCTCCCTGAATAAAGAAGTAGATAAGGAAATTTGAAGAATGTAAATGTGTGTCAGTTTTCTGAAAGGTTAAGCAAAAGGAAATCTGTAACATGAGGCTGGTAAATTTAGGCAAAAAGAAAAAAAGAAAAATAGAGGAGCTGAGAAAGAATTTAGCCAGTAAAAAAATTAGAAATAACAATAATGCCTTTCCATGTGTTTTTCTGAAAAATAGGTCATGGTAAAGAAACCTGATTTCTTTGTTTTATGAAATGACAAATTATATTGAAAAAGATAACTGCCATGTCACATGCCATTCTAGTTAAATAGATAGCAATAAGTGGTAGCAACAAAGCATATATTAAATGGCTTGAACTTGCTACCTGGGAGGTAGCAAAAAGTTGTCATCAAGGCAGGATCATCATGAAAGGAAGAGATTCCACCAGGGCTCTGGGATAAGTAAGACCAACTCTATTCAGATTCTTTCTGTCTCGATTAAAAGTAAACATAAGACTACTACTGATAAAATTTTTGGATGACACAAAAATGGCAGAATGATGAATAAAGATGAGAACAGTGCATTCTGTCAAAATAACCCAGATTGTTTGATAACCTGTGCCACCCAATGCAATAAATGCAATGTTCTACAGTTAGAACTGAGGGTGATGGGACTATATCCAGAACCATAACTATGTAAACTAAGAGTAAAGCAGCTCAAAATGAGTTCCCAAAGCAGTAATAAGCCAAAAAAAAGCCCAATACAACCCTTAAATAGATTCTTTATATGTTGTAAAAAGATTAGGAAAGTTAAATTTATACCAGAGGTTGGTACTGGGGGGGTAGCATTATTGAAATATCAATATTAATTTCATTTTTCTGTATTTTTACAAGATTTTGGAAAGCTGGAAAAAAGCAAATAACACTATGAGTGGGGGAAAAGGCTTTACAGTGAAAAGTTTTTTACTATTTAGTTTATTAGAAAGGTTAGCTTCATGAGAATATAGCAGTACCTTTACAAGGAGAAATACTGGGAACTAACAGTCTGAAAGAGGGTAACAAGAGTCGATGGTTTGAAATTGAAAGTGCACACTACCAAATAAAAGGCAGACCTTTGACTTTATAATTAACGACTGGAATATTCAGTCAAGGAAATAGGTGATATTTTCTACTTCTTGATCACTTTAGTTCAAAATTACATGCTATCAGGAGGACGTGTTTTAGCCAGAAGCAAACTGCTAGGTTCAGTACAGTGCTAGTTCAGTTTTTGGCCTGAGTTCTACAGGAGGTCTGGTGGTCCTATCTGTCTTTTAACAGTGAATCCATTAGATAAAGAATTCACCATTAAGCTTGAATATCTTAGTTTTTCGAAATAATGTATTTTGACTGTGGATGCATCAGGTTGCATAAGCTATACTAACAATCTCAGCTATACGTAGATTTCTTTCCAAGGTGAGGATCATTGCTTAAAAAGAGTCTAAATTTTGAAGATTTGAACGATAATAAACACTGTACCTAATTAGGTGTTAAGCCATGTAATGTATTTAATAGTAATGTATTTGGGAAAAAATATTTCTTTGTTAAACAGAAAAAGAAACAGCCAGGTTTCTGGCTTCCAGTGACTCTGCTGCCCACCTCTTGGGCTGCCAAGTGGTGGCTGCCCCCCAGTGACTTCTTTTAGAGAGTCTGAAAATATTTTTGGAAGCTGAAGACCACTTGTTTTCTTATAGTCCAGTTCATGCCTGTTTTGTGTAGATCGTTATGTAAGCTCGTTTCCTTTGACTAGCAAATATCTGAAGAATTGGTGCTGTATGTCTTACTGAAATGTTCCATTTCCACTGACTGTTTCTGTTAAAATATATTTCCATCCTGTACTACAATCTAACAACTATTTTACTCATCATGATTAACTCTTCTCTGCTACTTTTAAACACTGAAAAAAGTATTTATACACAGCCATACAGCCTGCCACATGCTACCGGAGTTGTGCATGTAAACTCAGATTTGTGGTCCAACCTCCACAGAAGTCCTCAGACAGTAGAACCATGTCTGTACAGTTCAACAGAATAAATGAAAAGACATCTGTACCTTTACAGCCATATAGAGCCACACCGGACATAAGTTTGTTTAAAGAGTTTGGGTTGTGATTAAATAATGATATCTGCACCAGAAAATGTCAGGTTTTTTAAATGCTAAATTACCTGAAAAGTTTGATGCGGATGTCTAGGCCAAAGTGAAAACTTGATGTTTACGGGAATGACAACAATCACAGTGGAATAAACCAATAATGCACTACCACTAAATCCAGAAAATATCTCTTACATATGTGCTGGTTTTAGCTGGGATAGAGTTAATTTTCTTAATAGTAGCTAGTATGGGGCTATGGTTTGGATTTCTGCTGAAAACAGTGTTGATAATTCAGGGATGTTTAGTTACTGCTGAGCAGTGCTTACACAGAGTCAAGGCCTTTTCTGCTTCTCACGCCACCCCACCAGCGAGTAGGCTGGAGGTGCACAAGAAACTGGGAGGCGACACAGCTGGGACAGCTGACCCCAACTGTCCAAAGGGATATTCCATACCATATGACATCATGCTCAGCAATAAACTAGGAGGAAGGTTTATTCCTTCTCGGGGACTGGCAGGGCATCAGTCGGTTGGTGGTGAGCAATTGTTTTCGTTTGCATCACTTGTCTTTCTTGGGTTTTATTTCTCTCTCTTTGTTATTTTCCTTTTCATTACAATTATTATTATTATTATTTTCCCTTAATTAAACTGTTCTTATCTCAACCCACAAGTTTTCTCACTTTTACCCTTCCAATTCTCTTTCCCCGATCCTGCTGAGGGGGGAAGTGAGCAAGCGGCTGTGTGGTGATTAGTTGCTGGCTGGGGTTAAACCACAACACCGTAGCATAGTGATTTGGAAGTAACAGCAATCTGAAGACAATGGGACAAGTAAAACACTTCAGTGGAAAAACATCCCGGATAATAATGTCCTGCTGATTAAAGCAGCCTACATGAGACTGAGAGAAATGTACTTTAAAAAACTGTGAACCATACTAACTGAAACAGAGCTGGCAAACCTGGCATTCATATACGTATGCTTTAACTATTGGCAAGAGAAAAAATGACAGCTTCCTGCTCAAATAGGGTGGCCACTTGCAATGGTATTTCTGTGACAGATATTCCTTTGATTTGCAGCAATTGCATATGGCAGATTAGAATTTCTTGTCTGCTTTCTGGGAGGCAACACGGCAGCAAATTCTTAATTTAATTCATTTGAATATGCTTTTCATTATTAAAACAGTGGAAGGTGTTATGATTACATTTGGCATCCATGCAATTGCCACATAAATTGGTGTATTTCGCACTCACTCAATGAAGCTTTCTTCAGATTCCTTAATTCAGGAGGCTTCAGTACAATACTTTTTCATTTTGTAAATTCAGGCTTCTACTCTTTGAGATTTCTGAGAAGGCTTTATTTACTAATAGTAAATTGAATAGATTTTTTTTTTTCCCCTGGGGGTATCCATTGTAATATAATCAGTCTGGTTAATCCCCTCCCTGTTGTAAAACCAAATGAACACTATTCTAACCAACTTATTTTAAAACCCTTTCTATTTTCTGTTTAAAATATACTTATTTTTCAGCAATTTCTATTTTATTGCAGCAGTTATCTTTCAGTGTTGGATTCATGTATTTTATTTTAATGATAATTTTTCTTAAGACAGGGCATAGTGCCTTTCAGTACTATAATCGTGACCATAGAAGAAAATTGACCACTAATTGTCATTTCTATAGTGCTTTGAATTTTAGCCATGAAGTGTCTAGTGATGTCCCTGTAAAGGAACAAAATGTATAATATTAGTTATATAAAGCAGATCTGACTCAAAGGCCTAGATTAAAAATATCTATGTTATAGAAGCATTCAGAATGTGGAGTGTGACCATAATCTCTGTATTGCATATTTTGTTTACAGCTATAGTTTGAACTAAATCACAAATCCAAGACAAAGTCTATTGGGAGTTCTAAATTTGAAGTTTATTTTGAAATTTTAAGCAAAAAGAAATGCATCTGCTGACTTGTACTTGCTCAGTATTTTTCTTAAAATGCAAAAACCACAAAAACCGTACTTCCTCTTAAAAGGGATGTGTCTAATTCTTTCAAAGTAGAATAATATTAGATTTTGAAATATATTTTAATATATACAATATATTCAGAATATTACATTACAATAAAATAAACTAACTACATATCCTAAAGCAAAGCACTGATAAGAATAGAGCATCTATTCACAAAGTAAAAATATTAATGAAATTACCATCTGCCACAGTTCACTTCCCTCAGTGATTAGTAAAATCACACATTTAATTAGTTATTAAATAGATATTTAAAATTATATTTTAACCATTTAGTGGTTGTGATCATGACAAGACAGATCTATAAGAAACTAGAATATGGGGGATCTAGTATGACCTTCTGTCCCTTAATAAAATCTCTAGTGACAAGGCTCATGATCCAACAACAGAATGGAAATTTTCCAAATGAAAAAATTAACTTGCCCATGACAAAGTAGTTTGTCATTAAAATGGAATTGTTGTTTGTTGTTTTGGTTCCCCCCCCCACCCCCCCAGTTAGAAAATCTTTGAGCTCAATATGTTAAAATGAACCATAGTTTATTCTGAGAAGGTTCCTTTCACACATCATGCAGGAGTAGGCTGTAAGATAAAGCTGACTAAAATTCTGCAGTGGTTACTGAATCTAAAATAAGTTGTTATTATGTATAAGTAATAAGATAAATTACTTCAAGTGTACCAGACTGTCAGGTAAGTACATAGTTAAATATTTTGATAAACGCATACTTAGGCACTTGGCTGTGGCAGACATTTTCCTAATAATTGTCTGCACTTGAATGAAAAAGTCTTGATTTTTACAGTCTCAGTTACAGTTGAGCCTTCTGTTGTAGCTCTTCCTGCATGCAAGTAAAATTGTTCTTCACAGGATGCTAAAAAAGACAACATAACACATTGTCAGATGCCACAGAGCATAGAAGTATCTTAAAGAAAACTTGAAAATAAAAAAAAAAGGAATTGACTGCAGTTCAGTATCAGGAATTAATTCAGAGAGCCTGAGTGGAGAAGGAAGTAAAACTTGCCAAAAATAAACCTATTTTCAGGGCTTTCTCACATCCAGAGGTGTTGGGTAAAAGGAAAAAAAAAAGGAGCTATCCACAGTAGTAGACATATCAATCTTTCATCTCAATGTTCTTCTTGATCAATTTTGTCTGATGTTTTGGGGATAAATGCAGAACCGTCATGAAGAAACTTCCTGATTGCAAAAGTTGTAAAGAATTGTCAGTACAGAGGAAGAAGCTTATATCTTTGAGGGCAAGAGCAAGAAGAACATAATTAAATTTAATAGTATTATGTAATAAAACCCATGTTGCAGGACTAATTATAAGACTATCTGGATAATGGTCTTAGTCATATTGTTTAGTTTTATTTAGTCCTGTGAGGAGCAAGGAGTTGGACTCAATTATCCTTATGGGTCCCTTCCAACTTGAGATATTCTGTGATTTTACAGTAACTCTGGTCTCATTAATTTGGAAGTGTCACTGGAGGAGAATGTCCTGGGTATATTAGTCAATCACAGATGAATTACCAGTGTGATGTAATCTGGAAAAAAAGAAAAGTTTTAATTAGAAAAGGTGGTGATAAAATCTCGTCTGGAATGTAGGTAGGTTTCTGGACATCCATGATCGAGGAAGATAAATTCAAAGTGGAAAATGTGCTTTCCAAGACTGTAGAAATTGTCAGACAAAAAAACCAAAAATTAGTGTGATTTAGAGGTGAATAAATTTAGACAAGAAGTCAGAAGAAAAAGCATAGAAGGAAAGCCTTCTATGTGGGAAAACACATCTCACATAATTTTAAGATGGAAATATGTATGACTAAACTCAACAGGCCAGAGGTCCAGAGCTGTGTGTCCTCAACTCCATTCCAATAGATCTAAACCTCCACATGTTGTACGTGATTTTTGACACTTCTGTAAAAATTCTTCACTTAATACCAGAAAGAGGATGGGATGTCCCTGAAATGATGTCTACATCTTGCATTTTTTTTCTTGCTTTCCTTTCTTAGTAAAGGTGAATAAATATTGGAAACATAGCTGAAAAATATTCAGTTAACAGGGTCGCAGTGCTGCCTAACAAATACGAGGCAAAATTAAGGCTATGTTTAAATTTAAAAAACCTGTGACGGTTTTCTTTTTCAGTTTCTTTCCTCACCATTTTATACAGGGAGATGTCTTCCTTAATATGAACTTCCTGTCTTCTTGTGGGATGCATAGGAGCCCCTGCCAAGTATACTGAAGATACTCGGGGGCAATTCCTACTTTAAAAGGAACTGCTGGAGCATTTCATATTATCTTAATGGAAAAGGCAACCAAAAAAGTTCTCCTTAGACCTTTTGGACTCATTAGAGAAATTTGAAATTATGTATGATTTTAGTGCTATACTGCCAGAACAGTTGGTGGAGCTGCTAGTGACAAGGATAGCGCATTAGAGTCCTCACAGTAGTTACATACCTCATACTGATGATATATTTTTAGGATGGATGTATGTATATGCAACCAAGAAAAAAGAGAGAACTAAATCTTCCCTTATCGCCTGTCCATCAGTATAGCCCAAGCTTAAAATGAGTTTTCTTACTCTAAACTTTGGATACAAGCTTTTGGCATTAAAAACTTGCCCATTTTCATTTACTCAGTTTTCGGAGAAGAGGAATGTGATGCAAGTGGGAGAGATCAAATGATTAGTCATCCACGAATCTTTGTTAACTGTCTACAAACATTGATTCAGTACCACACCCCCTGAAGCAAAAAGGAAGAGGAAAGCAATTGTAATTCAGAGGAATTTCTGTTTGTTTAAATTAGTTTAAAAATGTAAGTGACTAGTGTATTTATGCGAATTGTACAGAAGACAGATGTTCCACTATGTAAAATTTGGTCTGTTTCAAATTGAAATGGAATTTTTTTTAAAAAAAATCCCATACTCCCTCCATGCATATACATAAACATTAAATGTTCCAATAAATTTAGTTTCAATGTGAAAAACTGAAGCAATTTATTTGAAAAATGTCAAAGCAGGACATTTTTAATTTTAATACTTTTCTATCTTCCTGTTTTTCAGTAAAATGAATTTTCAGAACAGTACTACCAGATTTTGTGAACCATATTTATTTTGATGAAACTGCATATTTAAGTTATGTCAGTTCCTTTTATCCAAATGTCTCTATGCCTTTCTGTTATAGTATATATAAATTATGGTTAATTTCAGTATATCATGGTGAAATTTGTGAAAAAAGATCTGTTTCTAACTGTATCATTTAAAGGAAAAAAAAACAGATGAACTAAAACAGACTGGTGTTTTTAGCCATCTTGTCCAGAATCTACGCTTTTGATGAAAAGGAACTTATAGTGCAAAACTGTATTAAAAAAATTATGAATCTTCATGGATACTTTAAAATACTATGCTTTGTGGGTAGTTCTACTTATTTATGTGTCATTTGTTTTCAGACTAGAATGGAAACAATGGTATAAGTTACATGAAAATTTCCATTTCGCGTGTAATAATGACTAAATGGTTTTACTGAAGAAATGCAAAGAAAGTAATTTTAAAGTACAAGAAAAGCAGTGTTCTGGAAATCACTTTTTGTGTCATCTGAGACTGTGGGAATCAAAAACCTTGAGTATCATGCTGTACAGCAGATTGTCTAGAAGAGCAAGGCTCTCCTTCTTAAGTTGCTTTGTGTTAATAGCTATTATATGTTTAAAATTCACTCAGAAGCAACATCTGATCATACTATGGTATATTTTCTTACTAGTTGTAACAGCCACTCAGTTTAAGAGTCCAAAACCAAGTTATACTAAAAATTTAGTTTTTTGAAAAGTTAATGTTAATAAATTTAACATTTCTCATATATCTCTATTTATTTCTATGTAACTCACTCCAGTCTAACAATGTATTTAAGTACTGGTCAGCCCAGAACTGGACCCAGCACTCCATATGTGGCCTCACTAGTGAGCAGAGAACGACCCCCTCCCTTGACCTGCTGGTAGTGCTTCTCATAATGCAGCCTGGGATGCTGTTGGCCTTGTTTGCTGCAAGGGCACGTTGCTGGCTCATGTCCAACTTGAGGACCCCCTAGATCCTTTTCTGAAAAGCTGCTTCCCAGCTAGTCTGTCCACAGCATGTACTGGTTCCCTGCACAGGACTTGACATCTCCCTTTATTGAACTCCATGAGGTTTCTGTCAGCCTGTGATCAAAAAAATTAACAAGGCCTAATTTAGAGGCATCATCATGAGTGAACAATGTCCCATAACTGAACCTGAGCCCGTAGAGTTGACTGTTCCTCCTTTGTTGTAATCTTTGCTTCTACATGTGTAATTGACTAAATGTTAAAAAAATTTTTGATAGTGATGGATAAAAAATAAATAGAATTTTTGGATCACTCAATTTTGGTTTTCTCTCTGTACTGCAGTAAAAACAATAATCGCTTATCTTTCACTTTACAGAAAAGTATTAGGTAAGTCACACTTATGAACATAAATGTATACGATTGACATGTATCAAATAAGAAAGTACAGTTTTCTGAGATTTGTCAAATAAGAAAGTTTAGCTTTTGGGTAGTTTTAAAAGGTATGTCATATTTTAATTCAGAAATTAACTTTTCATAAAAAGGAATTCAAGTCTTCTTCAGAGGTGTAAGAGTTCCCATTCATTACTATTTCTATTTAGTAGCTATTTAAACAGTTACAATGTATGAGAAAACACTGGCATTTTGGCATGTACCTTTTGGCTAGGAATGTTATGTAAGTTGGATTAATTATTTATTAATATAATAGCTGTTTTAATATATGTGATTTTAGTTTCTTCATAGCAAGTTGATTGTCTAGCAGCATCTGGCATTGTTTTTATATATTTTTATATATATAAAAAAGACACAAACTACTAAAGCCAGCTTATTTTGACTGTAGAAAAACTTTGCATTTCCAGAAAATCTGCCATGCTCCACCTTTCCTGAAAAGAAAGTTTATGCCCAGCCTTTCCTCTTGCTCGAACAAGCTAATCCTGATCTTTCTTTTGTTTGTTTGTTTTCTTCCCATCACAGGAGTCATCAGGACTGCCTTGCACAACATGGACAGGGAAGCCAGAGAGCATTATTCCGTTGTCATTCAAGCCAAAGATATGGCTGGGCAGGTCGGAGGGCTGTCAGGGTCAACAACTGTAAATATCACACTCACTGATGTCAACGACAATCCACCCAGGTTTCCTCAGAGTATGTACAATTTCAGCATATAACTGATTTGAAAATCGTGTTGATTTTCAGTGAAGTAAGAAACTATTAGTGAAATCCAATTAATATTCAAATTCATAGGGAGAAGGCAGCTTGAGAATTGTTTGGATTCACCAGTGTTTTCAGATGAAGCACAGAGATGGCATAGCTAGAATATTGAAACCGGTAAAGATTTCTTTCAATTAAACACTGAATAAGAGTGAGATGGGTGACAAAGGAATACTCTTGTCATATGTGGGTTATTCTCCAGTCCTTTTTGAATGTATATTTCAATAACTGTGTGATTTTGATCCCACAAGTGAATTATGTTGTTCCCATGGTAGACCACAACAAAAAGTAACACATTAAAAGATTGAATCCACCATGCCTTTGGCTGCTTCCATACACATCTGTCATTTTTTTTTCTCCTGTTTCTTTCTCTATACCTGTGTGAACTTTTAAGATCACTTTTTACATTACAGATGGTCAAAAACTAAGCTGTTTCTCACTGTTGTTGAGCTACGCTGGAGTCTGCCTTTATCCTAGTTAAATGAATTGTCGATGTTGGTGTCAAACTGAATGTTCTCACATGCATATATGAAAAGTAGATGCTAGAATACTCTTGGAATATCTTAGTATGACCACTAATAAGAAGTTCATTTCTACCCAACTCATTGGGTGCACATTGATCTCACATAACAGCTGGAGTGTTGTAGGAATTCTGAATTCAGTTAACAATTTATTTAAAAGTCTTCTGGAATGTAATTGCATAGCTAAACCTGCTTTCCTTTGCAGATTGCCTCAAGGCCAATAAGAATATTGTAATCTGGACTCAGACATTGCGTGAGCCCTTGTAGAACATAATGGACTGATAGCTATAGGTACATCCACTGCGAAATGCATTAAGCTGTTTGAATGAGAAGATTTATAAACAATAATAGAGATCACAAAGCTCCGGGGAACAACAAAGCTCCCTGGCAACACACATTATGTAAAATCTGGTCAAGCAGTAAGATGGCTCATTAAAAGTGTTGTAGAAATGAATATTTTTTCTGTGCCTCAGAAACACATGAAAACATGAAGCCTTTGAAACACAACCTTAAATAAAGTGTTTGGATTTATGTTCCACAGAATTGTCATTGCATCCATCACACTATTTAATACTTCCTAACTATTGGAAAGGCAAAAGATAAGGCATATCTTTGAACAAATATAACATCTAAAATAGTTAAAGTCAAAAAAATGTCCTAAGTTTCCTGCAAACTCAGAGACAAATGGATCCCTACATATCAGGTTTCAAGAATTGACGTGTTTTATTTTGAATGGAAGATTTTGGATATTAAACTGACTGGCAGCCAGAACTGTATGTTGGCACATATATTTCTTTATCTGTATTAATATTTTTTCAGAAATGGAAGAAATATAAAACGTTCAGGTTATATTCTATACATTTTAAGGGATTCTAATGATTGCAAAAAATAACATTGAAAACAACAAAACATCATTTCACATTTAATGAAAACTCATTATTTAACAAAGCAAAATAAAAAAAATGTATTTTAACATGTATCATTTTTAACAGAAAATATTAATCCTAGAACAAGTCTTGTACAGTACAAACATTTGCTTTATCTTTCCTTACACAGGATTCCTATACCACAGTTATGACGGTAACATTGCTTTTTTACCCCTTTTCAATAAATATAATTTAAACCCTTTGCAAAAGAATTGCAGCTATGTGTTAGAAATACAGAATGAAAGTATAGACAATCTAAAATCAGGCCATCTTAGCATCCTGAACCATTACAATAATACATGAGTATTGCACTAGAATAGAAATAACTTCATTGTTTATTTTTATTCTCTTTTCTTTGTATGCCATGATTTTCAGTTAAATTTCTCTTCAATTTCCTTATTAGACGGAATGCTAAATGAGACTTACTGAGGCTTGTCACATTCAGAATTGAATTCAAGGGAAGTGCTAACCAAAACTGCATATATCAAGTGTATAACCCTTGGGACAGGCTGAGCCTCAGCTAAACCGCAGACTTTCTTTTGGTTAGTTTCCTTTTCTCCGTTACCATACTTGTGAGTTTTGAATCTGACTCTAACTATATGAGTACTTTACTTGAGAACATGCTGGGAAGCACATCTGATTGATGTTTTTATTATTTGTTTTATTTAGAAATATGCTTTATTGTATATATTTAAAAGATCTCACCTTTCTGGTTTTGGTAGATCAGTGTTTATTAGAGATGTATGTGAAGTAAGGTATGCAGGATTTGTCCCCCGTAAAGAAACACTTTAAAAATCTGTTTAAAACTTAGAAACAGAGGTTGTAAATATATATGCTTAAATGAATTTACTGTGTTTTTTTCTGTACTCACTCTAAATATAGCTGACTTACTTTCAAATGAATTGCTAACAGAAGAGCTAGTTTTCCAAAATATCAAAAAGTCTAGGAGGAAGAATATGAAACATTGCTGCATAATTTTATCAGTCTGATGGTTGCAGTTCTGAAATACACGGTAATAATAATATCTGGAATAGGAAATATAGCTGAAAAATTCTGCTTGCAAAACACGGTAGTATGTCTCAGGAGTAAGCAAGGGGTTATGAATTCAGCAGGATAATAACCTGAAACCTCAAATACATTTTGCTTATCAATTACTTCAGTGCATCTTGTACAATACTGATTTATTTTTCTTCATCACCACAAATTTCCTTTCTTTAGAGAGTCCAGTTATAAATGAACTATCTATTTAATGTAAGCTGACAGACAATGCTCTGCATAGGAAGATTTTTGCTTTTCAATAACCAGCATCACTCAGTTCTTGTTAGTTTTACCACTGATGTATCCACTTGGTTGATGGCTGAGGGCCCTAATTTCATAGTCATAAATTTATTTCAGTAATCTGATAGAAAATGTTCCATCTACTGATGACACTGTTACCAGCCTTGAGTTACATCAGAATTTTCTGTATAGTTTTCTTTCATTAATTCTCTCTGGTCTTGTTTAGGATGAATAGATTCTGCATGTTTTGCTTTGGTTAGGATGAATAGATTCTGATTGCATCAAGATCATCACACTAGGCAGATGCTTCCACTGACATGTTTTGTACATGAAGTGCTAACGATTACACTCTGGACAGTGTGTGGGAGATCTTTAGTTATTGTGTGTAGAGTCTAATTTTACAAGGAAATTTTTTCCCTGATACCCCATTTGTAGATTTTGTTATTTGATACATCTAGCTCAGTTCTTTAGGATAAAGCAGAGTTTAAATACAAGCCATGGCTTAAAACATTTTTTATAAAGCTTGATTGTTGAGGCTTGGTTTTTTTCATGGCAGTATATAGACATAATGTGAAATTATGTATATGCATTATTAGTTTGACCTCACTTTTTACAATGGCATTGTATGAAAAGTACACAGCCATGTTTAAATAGGAATGTTGTATGAAGACACTCCAGTTAGTTCTGAAAAAGTAAGCTCACATCCCAGAAGTAGACATTAACTCTGTTCTATGCTAGTAAGGTGTCTACTGCCCGGCCTTGTTAATGTAACTCATTAGCTAATTAAGTGCAAAGGTATCTGCTGTTCATTTTCTTTTGGAATTTATACTCCAATATGGTCCTTTCCGTATCCCCAGTTCCACATAGTACATCCAGTTCCTATGATCCCCATACGTAACCATCAGCATCCTCTCACCGCACCACTGCCATGCACTGTCACATTGTGCTGTCCTTCTGTGGTGACTAGTCCAGAGCTATCATCTGCCTGCTGTTTCACCAAATGAGATGAATAAAGTGGAATTTTCTCTGATTTTCTTTTAGCAGGTCTTTCTCCTCTATTCAACCCGTAATTGTTAAGAGGCTTGTAGAATCATAATGTCTTTGAAGCCTCTGCCCTTTTGTTAGATTTGCCTGAAATTGGACAGGGGTTAAAAGTTACTGGAGACTATTGAATTAAAACGATTACAGAAGTTGTGTGTCCTCAGGAAATTCAGATTTAAAACAAAACAAGAAAAGGAATTGGTTTGGCTTAAGATTGCCGACGTCTGATCAACTGCACCTTTGTAAATTAGATTTTGTTCATACCTAGTAATCTAGTTTCCTGTTCATTGTGTCGTTTATGTGATGATCATGAGTCCAGCAATGATCCTGTGTCCAGGGAGTATTAGGAAGCATTTGTTTCCAGAAATTTTTCTACATTTAAATGTTGCTTATTTAACAAGATTTTTTCTCCTATTATAATTAGAGGAATGTCTTTTTCATATTTCACACTACAACACTTACTACCTTTGTGACTATTCCCAATAACTACTAGCTGTAATGTACTAAAGATAAGATGTATTGCAATTGAATAGTACCAAGTATCAGTTATTGCTGAAGACATGCTTAGGTCTTTCAGTAATACCTTAAATCAGGCTAGAGGGACATGTAGAAAGTTGATTTAAAGCCAGATTTGCATAGAACCCTAATATTTTGTTCTTCAGAAGATATATTCCTGCATATAACTTTATTCCCTTTCTTCAAAAGTGACGTTACCATCCTGGAAATTTTATTTTATTCTCATTTTTGTCATTCCAGTGTTCCACAGATAAGTTTTTTTGTACTACCATATTCACTGTTTATTTCCACAGGTGGTTCACAATTTAGGATATGTTTTTCTAGAATTATAGTTTACATATTACCACAATTTTTATCATGTATGCATTACAGGATGTCTAAAGAAATATAAATTATAATCATATTATTTGATTATTTTTTCCATCTGTAAGATTTAGGGAGGATCATCCTTCCTTCCTAGCAGTTAGACAAAGTCAGCTTCAGAAACAGCTCTTTGTATAAATAGTAGGCAGGATGAGCCTGATGCGTATGATCAATCTACTGAAAAGCAATTATTAATATCTCATTAATAGATAAAATGAGTAACATGTGTGCACATGCCAAGGGAAATGCCAGGAAATTAGATATTTCTAGGTGATAAGGAAATACAGCAGCCTATATTAATATATTTTATGTCCGAAACAGGTATTACTTAAAAATTAAATGTAGCTTCTTTTTAGTACTATTGTGAAATTGAGTCAACAAAATGAGATTAATACAGGTCAATACTGAGAGTTTTCTGCAAAACTGAATTCTTGCCCAACATGTTAATCTCAGCCAACTTGAGTCATAAAGATTAGTCCAGAACATTTTAGTATATTATTAGGACATATTGAATAACAGGGGAACTTAGATATAAAAAAGACATAGAAATAATTACTTGTAACCTAGAAATTCCAGCTGTTTGTGCTGAACAGTATTTCAGTGTAGACTTTTAAAATTATAATGATTCTACATAAATCAGGTTTTAGTTATTTGTGTAAGGAAAGAAAGGTAGCAAGATCTTCTTTTGTTAAGAATGTTGTTAGGACTGTGTATAAGGTTGCTGTAAAAATCTGACAGTGCATTTCATGGGGTGTATATGTTTTAGAAGCTGCATTCTTTGATAAAGAAAACAGCTATTAAAATTGGTTATAGTACATATTCGCATAATAGTCACATGGCATAATTCTGGTGCTAATGAGTATTTTGCTTCTCTCATATTCTTAAAGGTGGAGAATTTACTCAAAAATTGTGTTTATAAAGTGTGTGCTCAGGTTCCAAAGTGAATGACTAGTGAGTGACATTTCCTTTGTGAGTACGGTTAGTGTTCACTATACTGATTTTCTGCCTTTACAGAGAATCATCACAAGTAAATCTCCAAGCCCCCTGACCTTAGTTGTTTTTTGTTTAGAAATGGCTAAAGTGTCACATCAGACACTTTAGGTAAATATGGGCTAGGTAAATATGGGCTAGCAAGCTTCCATTTCTGTCAATTTTCAGAACATGGGTTTCCTTCTTACTGTGACTGCCAAGAGCACATGTAAAAGGGAAAAATGCTATTATATGGTTGTATTACCTGGTGAAGGTGTGCAACTTGAATGTGTCCAAGAGACAACAGCTGTTAGTCTTAAACATAAGAGGAATATGGTGCTTTTTTGATTCTCCAGAAGAAGTATTTAGAATCACCTGCCTAGCAAGGCTGCTGCACAAGCACAATGGGCTGTTTAAAAAGCAGCTAGCATCAATAATGTCCTGAGAAAATAGAGTGGTAAAAGGGGCAAACCTCAGTGATCTGAGTGATTTTCTAAAATTTCTCTTATGTTGTATCTTTCTAACATGCTAGAATCAATCATTCATCTATGGTATACTTAAAGAGATGGACATGTGAGATGAGGAATACAGTACTTAAGAGAGGATGATGTTCATTAAGTACCAAAGAGAGTTAAGAGATATGAAATAAAGTATATGTATCTTTGAGTGCATCCTTCCATAGACTGGAAAATATTGTGTAAAGTGATTTGTTTAATTGTCTTCTTATTCTATTTGTTTGTGAGAAGATCAATATGTTCTCATATTTGCACAATATTTGAAGTTAAAGCTACCAAATTTTTTCATTATCACTGAAGTCTGACGTAAGTTGTTTAACAGCATTTGACCACATAGGAAGTCTCATGATATTCCGTTTCCTGAGCAGAGTAAGTATGATTCCCACAATCAGATTTTCACTGTAAAAATTAAAGAAAGTAAATGTAATACTTTTCAAGAGTATTTAAGTACCTGATTTAAAAACTCTGCTTTAACAAGAATTCATGACAATAAAACTTGATCACAGAATTGTTTACAGAATTCAAATATAAAGGGAAGCTGGGAGGGGCAAAAATATACTTATGTTGAAGTCTGACTAAATATTTGTCGAAAATGTGTTCTGTATACTGAGCTTTAATGCCAGCTATATGCAACAACTTTATTCCTAACAGTAGGATGGAGCCTAGCAGTGTTTTTTATTTCACTTAATTGTGTATTGTCTATAAGGATTTCTATGTACAAGGTAGATTATTCATTACATATATCACACATATCAAAATAATTTTGAAATACTTGAGATAGAAAAAAAAAGATTTTTTTCTATAAAGGTTCTGAATAAGGCAGTAATGGTTTTGGGAATGAGGGGGGTTGTTTGTTTTTTTTTTTTTTTGTTTACTTAATGGAGAATTGGGAGCAAGATCACTCCATTTTAAGGGTTGTTCTTCAGAACTGCCTTCATTTTCATGTCCTTTATGAAGCTAAACCCCAATGGGAGCACAATCCTAGCTGTGCTCATGCCAGGGAAAAACAAACAAACAAACAACAAAACCAAACACAGTCCAAATGGAGCATATCCCTTTTACAGGTGTTGCTATTGTTCTCTGCTGACCCAAGCTGCCTGATGTAGTCCTGGTCCCCCTGTAAATGGTGTGGAATATGCTCAACACAGCACAGCTCTAGAGACTGCTACAGAACACACCCAACCATTAGGTTGCTCATTAGTGATGATCATGGAATGCATATGTTGTTTTTCCCACACCATTTGCATACAAAATGTTATTTGGGTATTCAATACCTACAGGAAAGTACTGAGTCTGAAAATCCAGGAGACCGAGTTTTCTTTCTCTTTCTGCTTTTACCCATGAGTAAAGCATGACTTTTTACAAGAAGTCAGAATACTTTTGATCTCTGAGAATTAGTCAGAAAGTTCTCAGGTACTTTTAGTTACTGTCTGTAAAGGCAAAGTTGCATGGAACATAACTTAAACTCATCACTGATTATAATCTTGATCACAAACATAACTCCCAGTTTGCACTGAGATGTAAATAGCAGGAGCATAGGGATGCACAAGTCTTCTTTCAGCCAAAGGATTCTATTGCATCTAGGAAGAATGGTTTTTTTCTAAATTGACCCGAAAGTGTTATGTTCTCCACAGTTTCAAAGCAAGCAAAATGTCTGAGTCTTGAAGATTGTTTTAGTGTCATATTTGCAAATAAGAAATAACTTCAGTTACACTTCAAATATTTTTAGAAAGTGCAAAACTGTTTTTTTGTCAGGGAAGAAGAATAAGCCAAACACACATTTTAAAAATTTCTTCCTTAGTTTAGCTGTATGAAAGGGGTGTTGTCATCAAAAAGAATATTCAGAATAAAGACAGTAAAATTAACTGAGCTTCTGGAATCGTAGAAGTTACTGTATTCATAGTGATGATGGATTAAAATTGGTTTTATTAAATTAAAAATAAGCATAGTAAAGAAAGATGTAACTAATGTCCAAGACATAATGTGAGAAATGGACTCCTAAAAAATCGCAGTCTTAGAAGAGAAATCCAGAATAATCTATTACATATAATGAAAACAAGCAGCTCTGTGAATGAAGTATAACTTTGTAGCAGAAAGCCACCACAGGCCACAGTTGGAGCTGCACTTTAGTTTTATCAACGATGGCTGGCAGTAAAGCATGAGACATAACTTCATGAATGCCAGGAACGTAGATTCATGTGGAGCCTCCAAAAGGTCATCTGACCCAAACCCTTGCTTAAAGCAGGTTCAGTTAGATCAAATTGCTAAGGGCCTTGTCTAGTCAAGTGCTGAAAGGTCCTTTTCAAGTCTTTTTCTGCAAAGCTGCTTTACAGGTTGTTGGCCCCAAGCGTGTGCTGGTGAATGGATCATTCCTCCCCCGCTGCTGTCATTGGACACCGTGAGGTTCCTGTCAGCCCATTTCTCCAGCCTGTCCAGGTCCCTTTGAACAGCAGCTCTGCCCTCCAGCATACTGACCACTGTTTCCCAAGTTGGTATTGTCCACTTGCTTGCTGCGAGTACATGCAACCCATCATGCAGGTTATTAATTAAGACATTAAATAGTTTTGGCCACAGTTTTGATTCCTGAAATTGGCTGCCAGTTGAATTTTGTGCTCATAATCACCAGACTTTGAGCCTGGCTCACTGTCCGTTTGTTCTCCATATCTTATCAATTTGACTCATGACTGAGTATTTAGCTTGTTGTAGGTTCAAGCAAACTTTCTTCACATAGCACTTTGATATACATTTAGGAAATGGTGGTATTTTATGTTAAGGCAATCAGTTGCTGTGTTTATCAATTTGCTAGTAGATAGACAAAGGCATCAGTGTACAAGCTGCGCTGTATGAATGAATGCATCTGTTGGTTCATCACCAAGCAGTATTTATCCTCATGTTACTAAAACTTGAACAAAAAAATAAAAAGCAGGCCAAATATTTACTTATTTCTCTATTAGTTCAGTATTATGCCTCTCCTCCCTTCCTTTGTTAAGTAATGTAATGCCTACTCTTCAAGAGGACATTATAATCTAGAAAAGTAAGTCAAAATTATCCACAAAATAGATTAATGAATAAAATGAACTGAATAACATGCTTATTGAGTTGCATTAAATACTGTCATACTTCTTTTTATGAAAGATTCAGACAGAGAAATTGCTTTTCTGAGAGTAAAACACAGCATTATAGGTTGCCTGTAGGCTGGTTGAAATGAGAAATGAATTGTTTCTGTACTGTAATGACAGATAAGGCATATAGTTTATTGAAAGAAAGATGAAGAACACCTATATGTATTTGAACAATGTTTCAATTAGCATAGATTAAAGTCCTGCAAAGTGGTATGACTATCCTATACAGTACATTAACTGGAAAAGAGTACTAATTTACTTATTTCATGAGCTAAGTGAATGCGTCTGCGTGAATGTTCACATAAAAATTGAGAACCAAATCAACCTCTACAGAATCTCGATCCGTAAGCCACTGGGCAGCTCCTCTAGAACAATTTAGAGCATCCCCAAGACTTTGAAATTTCTGCTTTACAACAGCTGGAAGGCTGCCATGCTGGGAGCGTAGGAACAATCTGTTCCACTTGGGCAGATTTGGTGAAACAGTTTTGATACAGACTGGCACCTGATCCTCAGGGCTCCTAACTTCCCAACCAATTTTTAGAGTTGTAAGTTATTCATAACTTACAATAAAGAATCATAAATTCACAGTATACGCATCCCACATTATTTTTAATGTCCTATCAGAATTTATTCAATGCCCAAGGAAATGTTCAATTGAGCCTTTAGTCCACTCCTCTACTTTCCAGTAGTAAAATTCACAATTATTTAGTGTATAGTAAGAACATTTCCAATGTCCACCACTAGTCTAAATAAATGTCTATAATATATTTTATCTAACCTTCATATTGCTGAATTTTATCCTCTTATGTGTTTGTTGTTTTTAGATAGTATTTTTTGTAATTATCTATTTGGCTCATGTCTGTATGAGACATCTTCAGGCTGTCTCTGTGAAGCAGTGGTTAAATACTCATTGGGAAACATTTCTGACCTTATGATCTAAGAGTTTTCATTTTTTAACAGTTTTCATTCTATCCATTTTTTTGAAACATTTCAGTTCTACAAATACTGACAGATAATTAATGAGTGATTTCAAATATTTGTTTTGCTTGAAGTTTTAGTATTTCAGAATGTTTGAAGCTGGTACCAGTAAAATGATTTTCTGAAACAGATGGCTAACACTCGGGGTGTGATTATAAAGCGGAGTGTAGTGTCATGTGGATATATTTGAACTAGCTTGACTATTTGGAAGTCTCTAATTAGTTCACCCTATCATATGTGTTATAACACTTCCAGTTCCTGAAGTAGCTTGATTATATAACAGATTCTTTATGGCCTCTACATAACATATTCTTTATGGCTTCAACCTTTTCCCTTTTGGAATGCATTAGTCAGAGCACAAGTGTCAAAAGACCAAATCTCACATTTATTCTAACAACAAGTAAATTCCAAAATGAATCTCATCCTGTCACTATAATTTTATGTGTGAAATAAAGCAACCAGCGATATGAAAGTGTCAGTTGCCATCATCTGTAAGCACGAAGCATTGTAAAAGAATGCATGGCAGAGCATTTATTTGGAAATTTGTGATGGCTTTTATATGCATATCAAAGAATTGCATCAAAGAATTAACTATGTATTTTAATTGAATCAGCTACTAGGCAATTTTCCTGTTACATCAGTGTTAGTATTTGCTTTTTTATGTGGCAAGTTTTTCTCTTGTTCTGCTGGACATTTCTTGTTTCCCTTGAGATTTCCCTAATGCATGGCAACTTATTTTTTGTTTTTCTAGGAAACCTCTCTTTTCTTTTGGACTAACAAAGTTTAGTGCATTCATCCATCCTTCTCACATTACTATTTGTTTATTAGTATTATGGGCTAGTATTACAAAAACAATTCAAGACTATAAATAGGTTTAGGAACCATTGTATAAGGAATTAGACAAATTTATAATAAAATCCTCTATTTTCTAACAGGTATCTTAAGTTACTTGTATTTTAGTGATAACGTCCATTCCCTCTGCAATTGCAGCTTCTGTAGATTCATAATTTCTTCAATCCATCCAACAAATAGTGGTTTTCTACAATAATGCAGGTTTAATCTCTGAATTCAATTTTGATTTTGCCTTTCTCTTCCTATATTCTTACCAAGGGTACCTCTGCAGTCATGCTAGCTGGTTTAAACTCAGCAAACTGTAACAACGTGTTAGCTTTGATATGTAGCACCTTTTGATCCGCTGTCCTGCACCTCAGTATTGCACTATTGCATTCACTATTGCAGAATGCCTAAGAAGAATATAGAAGAAACTCTGTAGAGTTTCAGAAGATACATAATAACAGAAGTTGTTATTTTGCTCTCTGTTCTGTGTTGGTGGTTGGCCTGTGATGTAAACTGTGCAGACTGTTGGGGAGGGATTGGAATGGGGGGTTGTTTTGGTGGGGGGTTGGTATGCGCTCACCTTCTATCAAACATGCATTTTCCTTTTCACTGCTGGTAGATGTCAGCATCCCTGCTGTGTTACAACACTAGCATTATTGGAGAAAATTTCTTTCAGCTGTCTTTCTGGCCTACTGTCAGATAGAAATTGAGGTTTATGTAATCACATTTTGTCTGTTTGCCACTTTTTTCTCCTTGTGGTACTTTCCTGTTCCCCAGGGGACTTTGTACCTTTTAGGAGATTTAATCCAAAGGATAGAGACAGTTAAGAAAATTATTTAAAAAAAAAAAATAATTCCTTTTCTAATGGTTAACCTAACAGGTTATAAAATCACTGAAAGGAGGTCATAGTTGTTACGGATGCTTTTTATGGGCACAATTGTGTAATACTTTTATGTACTCATTATGTTCATTCTCCTTTACCATGGATACCAATTAAAATTTCTGTGCAAAGGATTTTGTGCTGCAACAAAAACACTACAAAGTGGTAACGGTAAAATATTAAGATTTATTACATTTTCCTCTAGAAGAAAATGTGTTGATTCAATGTTGCAAAATGTTGATGCAATGTTGCAAAACTGATCACCTTTCAGAAAAACCAATTATAAATATAACATACAAAGATTTTCCAGTTCAAAAGTACTCATTTGACTACTCATTTGATGGTAAGTTTGTGAAGATAAATATATTTTTGTAATGGAAAAGATAAACTTTTAAAAATACTGGTGCGAATTAAGCTTCAGAGTTAATTTCTGTGTTATGTGATGAACAGCAAAAATAACTGTGAAAACCAAAATCCTGCACTAGGTAATTTGGATTTTGAGTAGGGAATGAAGGCTTCCCAAGTAAAATACAATTCCCTTTTGCATTCTTTCAGGAATCTAAATGAGTTCATAGATTTATTTGTCAGTTTTGCTTGTGAAATACTCTTCCATTTACTCAGAAGTGTACCAAGCACATAACAGTTCTCTAATTTAGTTTGGCTAGAAAATGTCCAAGCTATTGGTTTTTTTTTCCCCCCTCCTCAGAACATTATCAACTGTATGTTCCTGAATCAGCTCAAGTTGGATCAGCAGTTGGCAAAATCAAAGCAAATGATGCAGACACTGGTTCAAATGCAGACATGAAGTACACAATTATAAATGGTGATGGCTCTGGGGTGTTCTCCATATCTACTGACAAAGAAACAAGGGAAGGAATTCTTTCCCTGAAGAAGGTAAGCAATAGACTTTGAAAGTTCCCTGTGTATGTAATTAAAATATAACGATGAATGCTGAATAAGCAGATACGATGATGAAAATATTTTACTGTGTAAACCTATTGAACCATAAACTTCAGCAGTGTAAGTTTCTCCACATTGCTTCCTAAGACACTTTAGATCTTTGCAGAAAATGCAAGGAGAAAAGAAATTCAAAGAAAGAAACAGTTATTTAAATCTTCTGTGCTTTTTGAATGGTCCTAGCTAATATTTATGATAAACTGAATCTCACTGAATTTTTGATTGATAGTTTAATTTTGTTGAATGATGGTTTTGCATATTAAATTTCTTAGAAAGAAGTAAAATTTGGCTGAAAGTTGTACTGTTGTCCCCAAACTGCATGAATCTTGACATAGAAAGTTTATCTGTGGCAATAAATATATAATTCAGTTTTCATATACTGTTATTCTTTGACTTACTTGCCAGCTGGCATGTAAAGGGACAAGTATTGTGCACTGTGTCATGTAAATACTGACTTGCTTATAAAGACTCAAAATGTAACTGGTCAAGCCATCACAGTTATCATTTATATGAATTTCCTATACTTATCCCAGCCTATTTAAACTATTAATTATAAAGTGGTTTTACCATTTAATTTCATTCTTAACTGAAGTCCATGCACAAACCTAATTCCATGGATAATTTCATCTCCATATTAAGTCCTCTGAACTGAGTTCATAGTGAACGTTTCCTGAAGGGTCTGTCAACTTGTGCTAATATTCTATGGCTAGATTTAAATTTACTTTTATAATAACTCAGAGAGATGGGTTGTTATATTTAAGTAATATTTTTTAAAAAACCTTTCCAGCAAAGGGAAATAATTTATTTATTTCATTTTTCATTTAGACTAACAGACTTCAATTAGCAATTCTCACATGGATTTGTTGTCATTGAGTCTTGTAGGCATCAATTATTTCCATACAGCCTAAAAAATGAAAGTGAAACTGTATTCATATTTAGTAATATGTATTCTGGGCCTGATTAACGGTAGGAGCAATGAAAACGAGAGAAAATGTGGGAAAAGAGAATAAATAAAAACTATCATAAAGAATGTTATTTTTTGCATCTGGATAGATATGTATGTATGTAAATTTTTATTTAACATCTTAAAAAGGGTTTTGTAACTGAAGGAAATGTTATCTTTATAATTCATAATGATTTAAAAAGGGTTCCTATCTCTCCTAGTATCTTAAAAAGCTTTAATTCAGTGTCTTTTCTAAAGGTTGTATAATAGCCACCTCTTTCAGGCACATAAAAGTAAACTCTGTCTTTTTTATATTTATTTCCTGGTGGCCTTGATGTAACTAATGTCATAATCTGTTATTTCTTCTTCAAAATGAGCATTGCTCTCTGTTTAAAAGTTCACCATGACTATTGTTCATTAAATACAACATTTATGCATATTGAGAACATGAAGCAGAAAGGAAGAATTTGCAACAAAATGAAAGAGTCCATACATAAAAAGTGTAAAATCATTTCTTACTGGTTTTGGTAGACTAAATAGCTTCAGAGAAATTTTCACTATGTTTTAGAATAAAACACAGGCATATGTTGCCTGTTCTTATACATACACATGAAAGTGATTTGAGTCATTTTCCCATCAAGACAAGAAGGGGTACATTTTGCTTAGGTAATGTTATATTTTAGTTGAGCAGAAATTCAGCACTTAAAGCTACATAAATTGGTGTGGAATACCTCCATTCTTTCCTCAGAGAGGTTATAATATCCCCTGTACAGTACAAAAAGGTGATCTCATTTTTTTTTTTGATTGTTTTTTTTACTCAGATCTTGTATGCAGTTAATAAGTATTTTATATACTCTGTGTTGTAATTACTTTTAATTTAGATAGGGTTTAAAGCTGAATTAGTTTGATAGCCTACCCAAAATAGATAATCTCCTCTAAGAATAGAATTGGTTTTGCTTTATGTATCAGATGCCAGTACCTTCTATAACAGTAGAATAGAATGATTTGTCCTCTAATACTTCTCTGGAAGAATGTATAGTAGGCACATCAGAAAAGCCAGAAGTAAATGTATTATTGTGTCTGAAGATCTGAAGTCCTCCTCAAACCTTTTGAAACTTCACTTATTTGAGGTTCTGATGCAAAAATCAAATTTCTCAGCACCTCCCTGCTAGGCTGTTCAACAGGCATGCAAAGTCTGTGAGTGTTGGAAGGAATGTTTTCTAGGCTCATTCTGGGCTGACCCAAAACATCCGGTACTTTCATTATCTCCCCTGTTGACAAGCCCTATGGAGCCACCCTTCAGTCTCAAAGATCCTGCCACAAAGTGTTGTTTGCTAACTGTCATGAAGGATTTCCCCTTTGCCTCATGCAATTCCTTGTTTGAGTGGGAGACTAGAGGAAACCAAAACAAAACAGCACAGTGAAAGGCATTACTCTCTGGATCCTTCAGAGAATGACTGGTCAGCATGTTCACCCCTTGTTGTGACTTCCAGAGAAGTATGCTAAAATTTTCCTGACCTCAAGTCTGCAAGTACCATTCAGGCTTCCCAGAAAAAAATGGCCCGAACAGCCCATGTCTCTTCCATTTTGTATAATGAGACTGGAAATGTTCAGGAAGCAGCTATTTACTTCTCATAAAATTCTGCTATTCCTTTTGGGAGTCTGATATTAGAAACAGAAACTGTAGTATAATGAACAGCAGTATTTTCCAGTTAGCCCTGTGACTGGTCACTTGAGCTACATTTATTATTTTTAGTTCTGCATGAAAATCAGAATAACCAATGAATACGTACTGAAGATATGTGGGTAATGGTCATGGAAAGACGTACTTTGGGAAAATAAGAAACATGAACAAAAATTGTGTTTAAATCCATCTGAAAATTAAATGTTTTGTTTTCTTTCCAGGAAAAAGTTAATGATCTTCAGTGTTTGGACAATTTTAAGTAAATCTAGAAATGATCATCTAGATTTCTGGAGAGACATGATAGTGCTGCCTCTTTTACTTTATAGCTACAGCTAATGACTGAGACGGGCAACTGATATTCAAGGCCTGTCTGTGAGTTAAATGAGGGAGAATTTAAACTTAGGTTTTACAAATTATAAGTAAATGTCTTTAAAGTAATTTATTTAAGTATTTGCTTCTCTTGGAGAGAGCAAGGGGTCAGAAAGGACAGAGCCACATCATTCTGTTACGCTATTTGGAGTTAAATGAGTCCTATTGTGAAGCTGGTGGGATAGTTGAGATATTTCCTTTGTAAATATAAATTATTTTGCATTATCATTTTTATGCCCAAACTCTTGCTGAATTGGAATAGCTTAGGTATTTTAAGCTGAATGTTATGATTAATAAATTATATATAAAAAAAGATGGGAATAAAATCCTCCTGCTGGTAAACAGCTTAGATTACCTGAAATAATGGATGAGTCTATGAGCAAATTTCTTAGCACAGCATTAGACAGGCTATAAATGGGGGCCCAATTTGTTCTTCAAATGTAAGATAAATGTCAATTTTAACACATACACAGTGTTTAAGCAGAAGCCTAGCAAAATACAGTTCTGTAGATTCAAACTGCAACCAAATTTCAATTTTTTAATATTTTATCAAAAGTAAAAGGAAAAGTGATGTAACAACTGGACTTATGAGTTGTTCAAAGATGTAGAATACCACAGGGCATGCTTTGCTTGTAAATTTCCTTACTTCTCAGGAGAGTACAAGGAAAATAAAAAAAAAAAATTACTAATTGTGACCCCTGGTAATAATAATCCTTAGTACAGTATGTGTCTTTTCTGTCTAAAATAGCTCAATGTTGAAAATAGTATTGTTTTTTTACCTCTGGGAATCACAATGCAGCAGAGTAAGCTCTTTTTCTTTTATGTCCCTGTATCTGATTCTTTAATTCAGAGATGTTATGAGAAGAAGAAGAAAGAAAATGGAAGTAAAAAACTGCTTTGGCTATAGTTGAAATGTCAGCTTTTTCTGATTATCTGAATGGATTGTTATTGTCTGATTGAATAACTACACAAAAGAACGAAAACAAGACTTTAGACTTTGTGTTATTCCTCGTGTGTTTTCTGGGAGAAATTAGTCTTCCTATACAACCTAATCCAGTCATTGTCAGTATAAACTTAAGTTAATTTCCCAAAAAGGCATCATAGTTACAATTTGCAATTGTATTGTAAACTTGTTTAATCTTAGAATATGCATGCTGCAGAGCAATGCAAATTTCTATTTAATATTTCCCTGCTCATAGCAGAAATACATCATCAATTAATGAACAACATCTGAGTTAGAATTTACTAAGCTTATATTTCTTTATGAATTGATTTAATTGAGTACTATACATAGGTCTTTTTTTTATAGTAATAGATTTATCAGGCTATGGTACATTTCCATGCCTTTAAAATTTTTATTTTTACATTCAGGAAAGGGAGACAGAGAAAGCAAAACACAAAAAAGTCTCATACTATTTGAGTTAAGAGAATTAATTAATTGTCCTTCAATACACAGAGGAGAAATCAAAGAAATATATAGCATATATAAATCCTGACCAACTATTTTTCTTATGCATCATCAGTCAAATTTAATGTAGATTTTACCTATAAAATACACACTGACATTGACAAATCATACTTCATATTTCTTGCCTTAAGTACTAGTTTTCCACTCTTGGGGGTGACAGGAAATACCAGTTTAGCCTTGGTCGAAGGCTTGAATATTTGTACTGAGTTCTGTTCAGGCAGGCTGTCAGGTCCACACAGAATGATACTGGTCATAGTGGAATTCTGCCATGCCATAATGTCATAATAATTTTGATTCTGAAAAAAAATTCCACGTGTATGCAACTTCTTTTAGTGTTATGCCTGTGTTCTGAGACTGTTGGAAACTTAGTGGTAGTATATATATATCTGTACAAACGACCTGTTTTGCTCAGTATGATAATAAATATTAACCTACCTGTCCTTCTTTATAAATTGGCTGAAGCCAGAAATTTGTAACCCAGTAAGTACTGAGGTGTCTATTATCAGGAATGAGTGCTTTTGCTCAATATAGAAGTACATTTTTAAAATGGCAATCTGAAACTTGAAATCTGTCCTATGACTGCCTGGAACTGAACTGGTATTTTTTAAAGCTTTTCCAGTAATTAGAACTAACAGACAATATATAGAAAAAATAACTTCTCACATGAAATTCTCGATGGGCTGTCTACGAAAAGTAGTCAGTTACTTTAGTGAGACTGAAGAAACCAACACAAAATAGTTGTGGTCCTGTAAACATGGCTTCCAGTAAAAACATTGCTTAATTCTATATCTGCTAATGGAACTTCATTACTTGCATACTTTTAAGTTGAATATCCTTTTAGTCTCCTCTACTACATAACTATCTGGCACTGGAAGAGTTGAGAGTTGGGTGTGTCATGTTTATCTTAAATCTTGCATAAGACAGTGTGATAGCATGCTAATGTAGAGATAAAATAAATATATCAAGTCAGTAAAATTAGTTCACAATAATCTGAAAACCAGCTGAACTAAGGAGGTGAAATTTTCACATGTGTAAATAGCAAGCTAGAAATGGGACTCCCAAGAAAGAAAGTATCCATGCTGTGTGATATATGAGTCAGACCCCCATCTTCTTCCTTCGTAGTAGAGAGGTAGGATTCCTAGTAGGAATCTATTAATTTAAATATCAGGGTAACGCTAAAGTGGCAGCGGCGCTTCTGGTGGATGGTACAGCTGGGGATGTGCCTTCTATTGGGTTTTACTGGAACATTAGGCCCTAGAAGGCATATCCCCAGCTGCAGACTTTCTTCCCATTTATGACAGCATAATCCATGCGCAGCACAGCAGTACGTGGTGAGACAGGCTGAAGCATTGTGTCTCGTTGCTGGTGAAGAATTGAAAAGAAAATGGTCTAGAATATAGGGATGCACCCCTTCTGATAGAAAAGCACACAAGCATATGTTTAGGCTATTCTTACACATTTAAGTTCCTGTCTCTTATGATAACTGAGTGTTTTCCTGCAAGGAGTTGCTTTTTTCAGTTGAGGATTTAAGAGAAGAGTTGTGCAAAAGAATTTTAGTATCTCTATCAGTGTCTATTAAACTTGTTAATTAAAGATATGAAGTTAATTTAATTTGGGATACATCAGTCCCTACCTTTTTCAGTGTTTAGCATTGACCAATAAAAATCGAAAGGTGATAAAATCCAGAGACTTTACATTGTCACGAAAGAAGAATCTGAGGCTCATTCTAAACCCTCGTTTTTTCCAAAACTGGTACCTTGCCCACAAAAGAGAAAACCTGAATCCATCCTGCTTCATGTATATCCTTCTACTTACAAGGTATGGCAGTGGCTGCCAGAATATCACAGAATATTGTCCCTTTCCAGTAACATGAAGAAATGTCCTTTAAGTTAAGTGGAAAAGATGTAGTTAACTTGCTAGCAGGCTAAACTGAAGCACAGAATGACATTGATAAAGCTTTTTTTCTGCCAACAGCCGCTCAACTATGAAAAAAAGAAATCCTATACACTTAATATAGAAGGAGCAAATACTCACCTTGATTTCCGCTTTTCGCACTTGGGACCATTCAAAGATGTAACAATGTTGAAGATCATTGTTGGCGATGTGGATGAACCTCCGCTCTTCACTATGCCTTCCTATGTCATGGAAGTTTATGAAAATGCGAAGATTGGGACTGTTGTTGGCACAGTAACGGCACAAGATCCTGACGCTGCCAACAGTTTAGTGAGGTATAGTAAGTCCAAATTATATGGGATTGAATTCCACCGGCTAAAGGGTTAATGAGATCTGGGATGTATGAAACTATGTCTTTTATTTTAGTACATAAAGGGAAACATAGGTCAGAACAGTCTGTATGGATTAGATTTAATAACATAATCTTCAACCTTTTGTTGGTTTGCGCTAAATTTGCCATGTAACCATTGGTCTGAGAAAAGGTCTGTGTGCTCTAGTTCCTGTAACAGCACCTCTCCAAACAGCCCACTGAACAAGGCCAGTATATGTTACCACATCATATAAAATGGTGCACTTCGCTGGCCTGCTGCCAATCAGTATCCTGCCACTAGCTGTAAATCTGTTCAGGATCATAATGCTGTTTTTCCCCTGTCATGCCGGTATTGTGCTGGCCCTCTACACACTTGCCACACTGTAGTTGTCCCAGGTGCTTGTGCAAGACAGGAACTGGTTTACGTACGCCTTTCCTCACAGATATGCAGTATAATTTTTGCAAAATTGTGTTGGAGGAGGAAGCCATTATTTTGTAATATGCTTCAGTTTTAGTGGGGTATCAAAAGAATAGAATGGGTGTAATAATGCAGCCACTGATGTTGCTAGGGATATGTCATGTTATCTCCAATTGCGAGGTCTAGGGCAAAGAGAAGTGCTGAGAAGCAAGCACTTGCAGCATCAGATACATCATTTGAATACTAAATGAATATGTAACACACTGGGAAAGAAAGATTTTGATAGTCTTTTTAATGAAATTCATTCTTAAAGAAAATGTTCTCATTAAAAAGCAAAAGAAAAAAAAAAAAAAAAAGGAAGATTTCCATGTTGCTGCTCTGACCAGAATACTTCTTATAATAACAGAACTGGCTTGGAAATAGGTCATGGTCTGAACTAAGGAACTGAAATCAAGCTGGAAATACCTCCAGAGCAAGCTTGAAAAAGCACTGATGCCAAAAATATACATATGGATGTTAATTTGACTTCTTCTAAATTTAAGAGCATTTGGATTTAACCTTGAAGGCTCTGGAATTGGGGTTTGAATTCATTACTGGTTTAAAGTAAAGTTTTCAGTTACATGTTTTCAGCTATAAGAGGATCCAATGACGTTTTTTACTGGCTCCATTTGTGGGATGAGTTACTTTCTAAACTGACATGCAGTGTGAGAATTTTGTGGAACAATACGTGAATGTCTCGAAGGTGGTAGTGGATTTAAAATGTTTCAGAAAAAAAATTCTTCCTGAAAACATATTTGATGCTATTCATTTTTATGACATAATGGTATAGCCTTTGTGGAAATCATATGAGTATATACTTGGAAAACAGCTTTTCTTTAGCTAATTGGGCATTTTTAGTCTCCTGACTCAGTAGAAATCTGCTGGGTACGTGTAATAGTCTTGGTAAGATGAAACAATTTTTGCAGAACAATGAAAGCATCAGGTTTTTATGGTTCTTTTGTGCTAATAGTCTAAGATTCAACATGTTTAGTGTCAGACAACCAATATATACAATTTTTTAGTAGCAAGTTATTGCCTTTGAAAAATTGCCACTATGGTATTTGTGTCTAAATCATAACATAAATAAGAACATTTCACTAAAAATAACTGCCAAGTGCCTGTAGCTTTAATACTATAATTCTGAAACAACAGCTAACACAGTCAGACAGATTAACCATCATGGTAGTTTGGGAGTAGGAAGGGCAAGTGCAGATTTAACTAGTTCCTCCATAATTCAACTGTCTGTGGCCCCTAAGAGTTTTGTCTAGAAAGGGGCAAGACAACCGTGGTAGAAGGGAAGCAGCAGCAGTTTGTACGAAGGCTGGGAAAGCCAGAAGTAGATTTTCTGGGTGAAATGGGAAATAATTTGGAGATAGAGGGATTGGAAGGAAAAATATTTCCAAATATTTTGCTTTTTGTATTGGGCTTTTTTTTTCCAAACAGGAATTTGTAACCAGTGATTGAGGCCAGAATATTAAATATCCATATTATTCAAATAATTGAGGTAAAAACTTGCCCTTAATTTTGTCTATCCTATTTTTTCCCACCCTTGACATTTATTTTTGCATTGTTCCTTCCACCTCTCTCTGTTGGGGAAGGGAAAAAAATAGAGTGCTAGCAAAACATACTGAATCGTGAAGCTCTGAAAGGAGCCAGCCCTCAGTTACTTATTGGAGGGGTTCGGCAAGGGCAGTAGCAGCTCAGATATCCTTGACGTATCGTTATATTGTGACCAGGTCCACCCTCTAGCCGGGCTTTATCCATCTCGGTGGAACTGACAGTGAATGTTGTTTGTGAGTGTGCAGGCTTTTTATGAAGATGTTGATCCTCTAAGGCCTGGACTAACGCATTGGTGCACGGGACTCTGAAAAGGCACCAGGCTGGGTTGGTGAGCCCTCAGGTTCTCCTTGAGCCTCCTCCTGCGGGAGGAGAAAGGCTGCTCTGGGAACGGGCAACTTTAATCCCCCTTCCCTCACCTCACTTTGCACACAAACACTGACACGGTGCAGAAGGGTTTTGTGTTGTTTCAAGATTTGGCCGCGGCTTGGGAAAGTACGGGTTGGAAGTGGCGCACGATCTGAGAAGCGGGCCAGGCCAGCCGGGCTGAGCTGCTGCTCCACCGGAGGCAGGGTCCTGCCCCACGCGCCGCTCACAGCGGCCAGCAAAGGAGAGGCTTGGAGGAGGCTGTTTTTCTCAGAAGCGTGCACACCGTGCACTTACGTCCTTCTGTGCTGGTTTGCAAGAAACGCCTCCACTGTTTGTCTGAAACCCTGATGAGTCTGAAAGGTAGTCTGAGGGTAACGAGATCACATCTCTCCTTCATTTCCACACAATTCCAAGTTCATTCAAAATAAAAATAGTGATTATAAAAATAAAACCAGGAAGATTCAATGTAACTTTCTTAGAAAGCACAAATCACAGTGTCTCCAGGGAAGATAGCTACAGATAGGACGTGCATACCTGATCTGTGTGGAGCAATGGAGTAATGGAGTAACGGTTCCTCAGCCAAGTGGCTCAGATACATCTCCGAATGCTGTAAGTCTACAGGACAAGCTATGGAGCAGCAATTTGCTTACAGTTTTTCCTAATCCACTTGTGCATCCTTTCCACTTTATGAGGACGCTCGTTGCTGTGAGTGAGATTGATAAAGCATTAGGCACACACCGTTGCAACCATATCACTTCTTTGCTGTCCAGCTGCTAAAAGAGATACAGTGCTGTGATTTGTTCACTGCCCAATTAAGTAACAGTTTATTTTGGTGGCAGGAATGATTCTTATGACCAGAATGATGGTTAGAGTAGGTACAGGTAACAATGCTGAAGGGACATCTTTTTAAAAAATAGTTATCTGAGCTAAACCCCAAAATAAATAACAATCTTTATTGTTATCAGTAGAGAAGGAGCTGAAGGCTTTTTTGTCCTTATTTCCTCACTGCGATTTCTTCACAGTGATTTCAGCTTGTGCCTGAGCTGAGCAGTCTTCAGAGTACACTGACTTTGTGCCAGTGCTTGTTCTAGCATTTTACTTTTTCAACCCCAGCAAAAGAACCTCTGTAATAACAAATGCAGGTATTAGAGGTTTCTTTTATTCAGACATTATCTGGTTGGCAATTTGGGTTGTTTTAAAGGGTTTTTCTTTTTAAGTTGATTTTTTTTTCTTCAAATAGATAGAAATACATTTTCAGGGAAATGTAAAAATGCTATGTTTTGAAGTAAAAGTTTATTATTCTATTGAAATATGAAAAGCAAACATAATAATAGACAGCATAAAAAAGAAAGATATTAAAACTCCATCATGTATTGATTTTAAGGATAAAGATTTTCTGAGTGGTTTGAAAAACAGCTATTTACTTTAAAAAATGTGTTCTAAATCAACTGAAAACATCCTAAATTGTAATTCATTTACAGGGATTACTGCCTTGTTGGAATATCTATAAGAAACTAAACCCCTTTCATTGCATTGCGTCAAGTAGTTTCCTTCCATACCAAAATCTTTTGTTGCTTGAAAAGATCAAGGTTAAGTCATGTCTTATAATAATATTTCGTGTGCAAGCGGGTCTTGAAAATTTCACATACAAGATGAAAGAAAGCATGACTATTAAATGCTCTAATTATAATTTTATTTTAGTATATTATTCATTTTAAGTCTTTCCGTACTTACTTAGAAATGATCTTTTTTCTTCCCGAACCCATACACAGAAGACTTCCGTGGGGCTAGGGGTGGAAACAGCTTTTAATTGGCAAGTTGCATATGTGTATTGGGAGCAGCGCTAGGCTGCTAGGACTGCCTCAGGGCTGCGGTAGTGCCTGTTGAAACCCTGCCTCTTCCTGTAGGCGATTCTTGGGTGGTGAGTCTGTCTGGCCACAATGCATACTCCCGATGATCCTTGGAGCTTTCTGACTACATCTGGTCTGTTTTCAGTGGAGTAGTTTTCAGAAAAATAATGTTGCTGCTGTTCCCCAAGCCTCCTCCAGTGATTTAGAAAAGAGCAAAGGCATAGTTTTAAGACCATGATACTTTCTGAAACTCTGATATAATAGTGCAAATAGTTGCATGACATGGGCAAGTTCCCTCATATTAACTTGATCCCAGTTTCATACTGTCCTATGAGGAACTGAAAGTCTTTATTAACACTGTACCCTGGTAAGAGTAGTTTTTGAGAAATAAGTAATGCTATTATAGAAATACTGTAACATCAGCTCACTCCTTTTGCTGCTGCTGTGCAATCTTTGTCATGCAATGGTACAGGAGGCAAATCACTGTTTTGAGCACTAATGACAGGGCCTACGTCCCCTCTGGTCATTTGTTACACCCACTTACTATGTTTGCCTTAGGTTTGTTGCATTTCTGGGCAGGAATGATCTCTTCCCAGCTATTTAACAAAGACCCCTGGCATACAGGGTACAGGTACTGATCAGCACTCTGCATGTGATGGTGGTGTCAAACAATAAGAAATACAAGCACCTTCCTTTTCAGAATGATTTCTATCATGGTTTATTAAAAATTAACCTTATATTTTGTTGGATCCTTGGAAGGTTGATAGGGTTTTGTTATATTAATACATTGTCATTCAAATAATTTTTGTGTTGGACCCTAACAGTCTGTAATCTACCTCACTATAATGAATTTTATTCCCTAAGACTGAAATTGATTAGCTATAGGAAACTGAAGTAGTCTTAGTGCCTTCCTGATGTCACTAGAAAATGAACTTCTTTCTTCACTCTCTTCTTGACACTACTGCTAAAAAAGCAGTAAAACACAGAAAAAATAAATGTGAAACATAAAGGTGCACGTGGTTGTCTTTTATAGAAAACAACTGTTTACTTTCAGGAAAGGCAGAACCAGCCAACCAACAGTAAAATAATAAAAACAAAGTAGCAAACAAAAATAACCAAGGAAAGTCAGAAAAAGATTTTTCTTTTTTTTTTTTTTTCCTTTTTGTGAATATCAGACTGTTCATTTTGTGCTAAGTTAGTGAAGAATACAAGGACAGTCTCAGCCCTGATTTCTGGCTTCTCACTTTTCTAACGGTCTTATGACATTGCCTTATAATGGATGATATATCATAACGGTTATGATACATGTACATACTAATGAGTACAAAAATGTGCTTTCCAACACCATACCTGGTATCTAGAAGCTATAATGAATTAAAAGTTGCCTTACCCTAGTTTGATTTAAATTGTCAGCCTTCTCTTCCTTTCTTTCAGATAGAATACTGAAATATTAATGAATGACAAGTACATAGGATCATAACAATTAATGTGGTGTAGGAAATTGTTCTTCAATTCCTGCATCAGGCAGAGAAACTTATTTTAACTTTTGCTGCATTAGTAGTAAAAGATAGACGTAAGTTCAATAGTTTCTGGCATCAGCCTTTAGAAAGTCATGTTAATTTTCAGTAAATGGTATTTTAAAAGGAATGCTCATACGTAGATGAAAGAACATACCCATGGAGTTTCATGTATTCCCATTATTATTTCTGAGAACCTTAAAGACATCAAGTGCTGCGCAGAATTCTGGTTATAGACTATTTTTCTGATGTAAAGTTTGTCTTTACTAGAGGTAGAACAAAACATGAACTTTTGATTCAAACTTAGTCACTCAAATTTTGGTCATACAGTATCAGCATATTAAGTGAAGGGAGGTGCAGGAGAGAGCTGTGTGAGGGAATCAGGGGGCGTTGAAAATGAAAAATGTATTTTTAAGTATCTTTTTTTCTTTCTGTCCTCCGAGATCAGTATCAATTTCCACACTGTTCCCCCCTACTGTCAGTAGGGAGAGGGGATCAGATTGATCCCTGCTGGAGAACATAAAAGCCTCTTCACCTAGTTGTATTCATTTGTCTTGCTTGCCCTTTGAATGTCATATAAGTGGAATAAGGTCAGTTTGCTTTCTGCTATTCTACGCACAGGATGCTTTGTTAGCTGTACTTAGGGCAGCCTGCTGAGCTCAATGTCGTCATGTAGAGTAACCGTCCCTCCCTCACATGCCCGAGGGGGGAACATCCTCCCCCCGGATCCTGCCAACTCTGCACTTGTGGAGGCAAAGGTAGATATCTGTCCTCCACTCTGCTCAGACCCTCAAAACATGACACTGTCATAACCCTGTGATCAACACCTACAGAGACACACTAATATCTTCCCAGGGCATGTGAATGGCTCACGGTTAGTTAGCAGAGAGGAGCTGTGTTCTCCTCCTCCTCCGTCTCACCTCCTTCATTCGTTTGCACTCTGTGTTCCTCCAGTATTATTCTTCTCCAAGATTGTCAGCAAATCAAAACAGAAGAAGAACACACTATTTTGAATGGCTGGAAACAGAGGGGAATTTTTCTTCAATTTCTTCTCTGATTCTCTGTCTGTCTTCACAGGGAAGAACCATTTTAAAACATTTCTTTATAGTGTTGAGGTGGGAGATCTGTGAGGATTTTTTCCCCGAGGTGTCAAATTATTTTTGATTCTTGTCAGGCTATGTGTCCCAGACCTCCCACTAACAAAAATGTCCATCTCTCTGTGCAGGAACTGGTAAGCTGTTCTGACAGCTGTTCTGACCAAGAAGCGTCCAGCTCGGGATGGTGGTCAAAATCTCATAGCAACCAGAACCACCTCCATCCCTCACTTAGAGCTGTGAGAGAAAAAATTGACAGATCATCTTTATATGGTGACCCTGAGAGCCTGATTTTTTATGCCAAGACATCATCTTTATGTTTCTATAATTTCCATGACTTCAGAATGCCTCCAGTGTTTAAAATTCTTTTATGGTTTTAGGAATTGGCCTTCATATCTGAACATATCTGTCGTGTAGTCTTTGATAGGGCCATTCAACTCCAATAAATAGGCATAAATCTGTCGATCTTGGGTTTATTTGGTTTAGTCTTTAGTATGACGAGAAAAAAAAAAGATAATATGTAAGTAGAATACCATTATTTAGCTGATAAACCTTTTAGGAACAAAAAATGATTCTCACATAACACTGACTGCACTTTATATCTTAGCAGCATTAGGATCTGAATGTTGATCGCTCTGAACAAAAAGCAACTTCGGTATAACAGTTCTGCCATCAACACATCTACTTTAAATGCATTTGGACAGTTGTAATCCTCTAAAGAGATTCATAAAGTCAGGAAAAGAAAAACCTTTATCTTGCTTTGACTTCTGAATTATGTCTCTAAGGGTGTAGGCTTTTCTTAGCCTTACTGACAGAATTATCTAGAAAAGATGTTCAGTGGTTAACACATGCAGATAGAAATTGTCAACCAGAAAAGATGGTTGTACAGAAACGGCTCATTTCCTTCAAATGAACAGCATTCCCATTTTCCAGTGTCCAAGGTGAGCAGTGTGCCAGCAGTGCATAGGGGATGGGAATGAGAGCAGGAGCAGGAAGCCAACTTCTGTATGAAATGCAAACCAGTAATGGATCCCTCTCAGAGGCTTTGCTGGGAGTCAGCAGTTCACTGCTTGCAACTCCCCCGTGCCTCCCGGGATCTGCCACCCCACATCTCCAGGACAAGGAGGGGGAAGGCTGCCACTTCTGCTGAGCTGAGATTTTGGTATGAGAGGTGAGCCAGGAGTCCCGTACGGGAGACAACAGGGTACTGCTGATCAGCTGATGGATGTCAGCTGGCAGCCAGCGCCAGAGCTAACTCAGTGGGAACAGCATATCAAACCAAGTTCCTGCAAGTGCTCTGAGAGGAACAGTATTTTCCTCAAAGTTATGCTATGCCTCTCTGAAAAACAAAGCAAATGAATGGTAAACAGAGATTACCTTCTCCAAGTTCTCTTCAAATGTATTTCATTTTCACAACTGGAAAGCACAGCTGAAGGCTGTAGTTCTCAGTAGTAGTCTTCTGCTGAGGAGCACTGGAACATCTAATGTCTCCTTAATCTACCAGACACACTGCAGGGAGAAAATTGGTTACCTGCTGTTTTGGCAGCCGACTTCTGACTCACACTTCACAATTGCTTTTCTTTCCTGGAGAAGTTTGTTTGAACTACAGTAAAATAGATTGGCCCTGGAAGGGAGGCAGTGTAGTGCAAGACAGTCATGGCAACAGAATGTCTCCCCACTGCCTCATTTGGCTTCAAGGGGATGCTGTTTCTTCCCAGGCTCATGAGGAGTGCTGTTCTCAGGAGGCAGAGAGAAGATGAAAGGCATGCACCAGAGTTATGTCCCACCATGGGCCATTTCTTGTTGCTCTCCAGCTGGCCAAACACAGACAGTTGCAGCTGATCGGTTCTCTCACTGTTCACCGTGGTATACCTCCTTCCCTCACCCTGTGCAGTTGTTGCTCACACTTTTTTTTGTACGGTATTTTTTAAAAGAAAAAAAAAAACCTATACTTTGAGTCTGAGCATCTCTTTCTGAGAAAAGTTTCTTTGCTTAAATTTTTAAGTAAACAGGTTTCCTTATAATGGCATTTGATTTTTAATCGATAAGTCTTTAGATGGTGTGAGTAATGAGTTTGGCAGAGGATCTTCCTCTTCCCATGACCTTTTTTAAGTGCTTCTTTGTAACTAGTTTCACCTGTTATTAGAGAGCTGGCTATTTACCTATGTCTCAATACAAAAGCCCGAAGAAATACTATGACCTGTGAATCCACATCTGGCTGAAATGTGGCTTTGGAAGTTCCTTAGCAATAGCAGGTTTGTAGCCAGGGTGGAAATTTGTAACAGAGTTCTTGTTTGCGGTTGATAAATAGAGTAATGAATAAAAACAGTATAATAAATGGATAAGTTAAAGACTTGATTAAAGGAAAAAAAAAAAGATAAGTTAAAAACTCAAAACTATTTAAAAACTCAAACTCAAGGCTCTTACTTAAAACACAATAACTGGAGAGAGACATACTGGAATAGTAACAGACTATGCCACTTGTCTGTCAAGTGACAAACTGATGTTAATATTATCTTAAGACTGAATAATTTAGGGAGAGAGATTCTGAAAATGCTTATGGGTTTTAGCTTTAGAAGCCCTCCTAAAAGGTTTGGAAATCATTAATGTTCCTAATCACCTTTACAAATTTCTCCATTTTTAAGCATTATCTATATTATTAGAGCCTGACTACTTTAATACTGCAAACTGATTTATATGTCTAGAGTGCCCTTCTGCTTAAGGTCCATCTTGCTTATATATTTCTCTTTATTTCCTAATTAATGCAAATGCTTTTAGTTTTCAATAAAAATGGTGTTAATATCTGTCTCTATTGAACCACTGCTTCACTAAAAGACAGGAAGTGAGGAATGAAGTCACAGGAGCCCAGGGCTTGCTTTGGTCAGAAGCAGGAGTAAGGACAGGTATGGAAGCTGGGAATGCCCTTCTGTTGAGTGACTCCGCCTAATAAAAAGGTGACACGTTGTATTTCCCAGTACTAGCAGGATTGAGTTTTGGTGTTTAATTTCCTTCAGATTCTCTTCAGATAGTGTGACTAACAGGTTTTCTATATTCATGATCCTTTTTAATGTAGTTTCTTTAAGATTGGTTTCTGTTGCTGGTTTGGACGTGCTGGTTTGGACGTAAACAGTTTATGGAGAGCTGTTCACCTAAGCATGTCTTGTTATTAAGTCTCTTTATTAACATGTGCCATGCAACTCAGATGTGTTGATTTAATGGTTAAAAGTATGCTTATTCACACAGCATTGTCATGAGTAAATGTCTGTAAACAAATATCTGCAATGAATATTATAAATTCATTTTTAAATGAATGCATTCTAAGTAAGAAGAAACAGTCAACTGAATTAAGGTGAAAATTCACTTTTGAAGTAACTCTTTGAAATTGAAAACTTTCAGTATAGATTTCTGAAAAGCAGCTCAGTAGAGGTGGAGGGAGGGGTAGGAGGGGAAGGGTATGATTATCTTTGTTGCCACTGTTATCTGGCTGAAAGTAAATTTTTTACTAGGTGAAATAAATTCAGAAGCCTAAGTAAAGCATCGTTGGCTCTGAAGTATGGTGTATTTATGGATATACCTGGTCTTTATTCTCAACGTGTAGATAAATCAGTGGCTAATATTTATAAAGGCCTAAAATGTTAAGCACTTTTTAAATACAATGAAACTTGTTCTAAATGTCCTCTTACATGTGACAAAAATGAGTGGCTCTACCAAGGGAGTTTCTTGTACAAAGTGTTTTTAGAGCACTTGGGAGCAGTGCTTTAGACTAGCATTCCTAGTTCTTCTACTGTGTGGGAATACCTTCTGTAACTTGTGTTACTGAGATACTCGTAAAGGTTGGGAATCACAGGAAATGGCTGCTTTAGATATGATATACAAAGCAATTTTAAGGAAGAATCTGGACTAATGGAGGAGAACTGAACATTTATAATAATGGGAAAGCATAAGAAAGGGCCACTCTTTTATTTATGCCTGATCAAGAAAAACTCTGTCAAGCTGTGAATGTTTCAATATGTCTGTAGCTATATGCAAAACTTAGCACAAGAAGGGGAAGTGCTACTGTGGAAAAATTATAAACATTTTTCATTATTCTAGTATCACTGGAAGTAAAAGCGTTAGTACAATAAGTTACCTCACAATCACTTTATTTCCAATAATGACACAGAAAATACAATTGAAATTATTCATCCAATACTGAGTTCTTTAAAATGAGAGCTTTGAGCTTCTACAGAATACATTTAAAGAACTGATTTAGAAAAAAGTGTTCATATTTAAAAAAAAAAGACCATCTTTTACTATATGTCTATGAAAATGAAGTGTTAGGTAGTCACAATTCATTACAGAATCAAACTTCAACTTTTCTTCAACTTTCAATATGACACAAGCTTCATATTTGGGACAGATATTTGTCGTTTCTGGTTCTGTACTTTACTTACAGAGGGAGAGGTAATAATTTGTTATAAGTCACACACACATAAAAGCAGCTGACTATTCTTACTGCTTTAAGGTTTTTTCTCGTTTAAGCCCAATTTGAAATTCTATTTTTAAGCTTCTGTCCACAAATACTAAATAGCCCTATTTTTACGGTTCTGTGGTCAGCACAATACTGACTCACAGAGTAGTCACTGTGCCTGATGTTGATAATAACTAAACAACATCCACAGTAATAAATGTTTGCAGGGTATACTGGTTTTGTCTGGGGTAGAGTTAATTTTCTTCATAGTAGCTAGTATGGGGCTATGTTTTGGATTTGTGCTGGAAACATATTGATAACACAGAGGTGTTTTCGTTATTGCTGAGCAGTGCTTACACAGAGTCAAGGCCTTCTCTGCTTCTCACCCCACCCCACCAGCAAGTAGGCTGGGTGTGCACAAGAAGTTGGGAGGGGACACAGCTGGAACAGCTGATCCCAACTGACCAAAGGGATATTCCATACCATATCGTGCTGAGCATATAAAGCTGGGGGAAGAAGAAGGAAGTGGGGAATGTTCGGAGTGATGGTATTTGCCTGCCCAAGTAACCGTTACATGTGATGGAGCCCTGCTTTCCTGGAGATGGCTGAACACCTGCCTGCCGATGGGAAATAGTGAATGAATTCCTTGTTTTGCTTTGCTTGCGTGTGCGGCTGTTGCTTTCCCTATTAAGCTGTCTTTATCTCAACCCATGAGTTTTCTCATTTTTACTCTTCCAATTCTCTTCCCCATCGCACCGGGGGGGAGTGAGCGAGCGGCTGTGTGGTGCTTAGTTGCTGGCTAGGGTTAAACCATGACACGGGGACAAGACTCTTGTATTATAAATTGTTTTGGATTTGCAGTATATATTCCGTAAGAAGAGGTCAGTGAAGCATATTTTTTTTTTTTTAGCAAATAATTCTTGTCATTATCAGAAGACCCCTAAAGTCAAGAAAAACAAGGCTGTAGTAGGAGAGAAGGAATTAAATTTTATCATTGCATATCTGATTGTAAGCTCTACCAGTAAAGGGTCCTGCTAAGGTCTCCAAGAAAACTGAGGGACAGTTATGCTTCCTATATTTCCTCTGCCAGCATTCCAGTTCATTATGTAAAAGATGTTTGTGTGTATGTGCTCTGCCCATCTTGCCCAACACAACCAACATTATTTCTGCCTTAACAGTAGTATAGTCAAGATGTTCCAACTATTTGTCATAGCTCAGGTTTCCTACACTGCTGAACATAAAGTATAAAGCATGAGGGGATTTCTCCACCTTTGTACAAAGTTCAAATCTCAACACAACTCCATGGCAAGCATGGCAGCTTTATGGACTTTTAGAGGTCGATACCACTCTGTCTACAAAGCTTTTGGACTTAGTAAAAGGTAAGGCTATCTGTGCGCATAGGAGATACAACTTCTCCACTGATATTGGCACAATCTTTCAAAACACTTCCATGACAAATAAACAGTTGGAGAACTTGAAAATCTGTGCTACATGGAAGACTGAGACCTGTAGAGACACTGGAAAAATCAATTGTTCTGACATTGACATTCAAAAGCAAATCCTGATTCCCAAATAGAGAGGCATGCGTAGCCTGGACCAATACTGCCACATAAAATAATGCCAACAGGATAGTTGTGTGGTCCTTTTTTGTTTGTTTGTTTTGTAATGGGTCCTCAGAGGATTCCAATATTCCTCAAAAGCAACATAAATTTTCTTGGATAGCTGTAACACTCAACGCGTCATGGTCAGTGACTGATGAATATTGTTCAAGAGTTTGCTTTTAATTCATCTCTGAGTTTACTGAACACTGAGAAGCATACCAACTTCCGGAATTGTGTCTGCAATGCCCACTGTGATTCAGCCATTAGAAATTCAGCAATTTTTTTGTTCTTTTTCTGGCAACATCACTTGTTTTGATTTTTTCATTGCATTTGGGACAACTGATTAAATAATGTTCTCTGAAAAAATACTTCCTGACTTAAATTCTTAAAAATGGTTGCTCCATCTCCTACATAATCAAGATCTTGCCGGACTGCTTTCAGTATGGAGACAGTTTGAGTCTATTACCTGTTTGAAGCAACTTGAGCTGCCATCTTTATTGAGCACTTCTGGAGTATTTTAGAATGAGGCATTCTCAGATGTTGGTAGTTAATGAACCACACATAGGTTCTGACTGTAGCTCAGATGGGACACAGCGAGTTAAATCCTTATTCCAGAGAAACATAAAATGGGTGGGAACTGAGGTCTGCTGTCTCTCCCACAGTCATATGGGAGCTGTTTCACTCCTCACGATGTCGAAAGGAAAGACGAAGAGCAGGCAAGAAGGAAAGATTTTCTAACCTAGTTTTGTCTGCTTTTATTTCCACTGCCTGACCTACAGTTCTTTAATTGCTGAAAATACTGGAAGCATGAAAAGAACATCTTGAGTGCCACAAGCCAAAATAGCATATTGTAAAACACTTCTTGCAGGTGGGAGAAGTGGATTCAGGTTCTCTCCAACAAGGAAGATCTAAACTAAGTCATGAAGTCCTAACTGGCTTTTCCATTGAGTGTTCTATCATTTGACCAGTATGGTATATAAAAGACTTAGAATCTTTGTCCTTGTTTTTTTCATCAAGTCTGAAGTTAGTGAAGAAGGTTTGATAGGGGTCTGTAATTGCTTAATTTGCTAAAAGCTGTTGTAAATGATTCCGACTTTGAGAAAAAATGTGTCCTGGTTTCGGTTGGGGTAGAGTTAATTTTCTTTCTAGTAGCTGGTGTAGTGCTGTGGTTTGGATTTAGTACGAGAATAATGTAGATAACACACTGATGTTTTAGTTGTTGCTAAGTAGTGCTTACCCTAGTCAAGGACTTTTCAGCTTCCCATGCACTGCCAGTAAGAAGGTACACAAGAATCTGGGAGGGATAGCCCAGGACAGCTGACCCAAACTGGCCAACGGGATATTCCATACCATATGATGTCATGCTCAGTATATAAGCTGGGGGGAGGAGTTGGCTGGGTGGCAGCAACAGCTGCTTGGGGACTGGCTGGGCATCAGTCGGCAGGGCATCAGTGGTGAGCAATTGCATCGTGCATCACTTGCTTTGTATATTCTTATTCTTATTCTTACTATTACTACTACTACTACTACTACTACTACTATTTTACTTTATTTCAGTTATAAAACTGTTCTTATTTCAACCCACGATTTTTTTTACTCTTACTCTCCCGATTCTCTCCCCCATCCCACCAGAGGTGGGGAGAGTGAGTGAGCAGCTGTGTGGTGTTTAGTTGCTGGCTAGGTTTAAACCACAACAAAATGTCCTGTCAGGCTCTTCTTTTGTGTTCCCTCCCTCTGCTTCCATTACCCACTTCAAGGCTTTTACTTTCTCTGCTAGGCAAAGTGCCCAGAAGCCAAGGGAGTTAGACAGGGGTGTTTAGTTCTGCTTCTAGGTTAGTGTCAATTGCAGCTCTGGGAATCAGCTGTTTCTGCTACTAGTGTCTGTAATGGTCATGTTCAAAACAGCATATGTCATCATATCATCAACTTCATGTCAGAGAGACATGCTTCAAAACAGGTACTGGGACTGAGCACGCTGGTTTGCTGTGACAAGCAAATAAGCAGAAGAATAATATCTTAATATCTTTCTGTTTTCTTTTCTGCCTTTCCATTTTATGAGTTTTTAGTCAAAATATATGTGTATCTTACCTTTGACAACATTGTATACTGCTGTGCAAAATATAGTCTGGTAGCAATTTATATCTTTGTGACTCACAGTGGAAACCTTGCTATATATCAAAAGAAATGTAACATTATGAAAGAAATGAAATATGGTGTTACTTTGGGTGTCTCCATAGTATAGAATTTTTCTCAGGGTGTTTTTAAAAATTTCTATGATTTTAAAAGCTTGAAAGTAATATTCTTATGTAGCTTTCCATTACTTCGGATGATACATACTACAATGAGTATATATTTATTGTTTTGTTTCTTCATAGATATTTCCTTGATCATAACACAGAAGAGGATAGGTATTTCACCATTGATGCTAGTACTGGGACCATTAAGACTGCCAGGATCTTTGACAGAGAGGAGACACCTTGGTACAACATCACAGTGGCTGCTTCTGAGATAGGTAAATAACATATTTGGCACATAGTATTAAAAAAAATTAGAAAGGAAAATAATAATTTTCAGATTTTAAGAAACACTGTCTTGAGATGTATGTTCTTTATAACACCATGGGTTTTTTTAGCCAGTTTGGATAAAGGAGAATTTTCTGTGTGTGTAAATGTCCTAATTCCACAGAACAAATAAACAAAACTCTACATGCTTATGTGATTCCAGCTATGTAAATTTACCGTGTTTTTCTGTACGTGATAGAAGGCTGCCAGTTTACGTAGGAACAGTTCCAGGCATTCAGTGTCCTAAAATCAACAGTTTGTCCTGTTTGTGTTTCATATTTCGCATATCTTAGAAGATAATAGTATATAGTGCTGTCTGAGAAATTCATCCTTTCTTCTTGTATCTGCTGTTAACCTATTTTAGCGAATTGCATGTTAGATACGTCAATATTAATTTATATCTGACAGGTGCCTAGTAGTTGCTGATTATCAGGGTATACCTCTGGCCTTTTAATAGGCAATTGCTGAGTAAAGATACAATAAATACTTGCCTGTGCATTTGAAAGGTCTCAAAGTCTGATGAATTTCCATTGCCTCAGATAAGCCTTGGAACAGTCAAGAAATGTCTGACTGAGTAGTCCCAGATAAATATTTTTGCATGAGGCAAGGACAGTTTAAAGAAATTTCAGTTAACCTTTTTATTACAGGGTATTTATTTTGGCACAGTCAAAGTTTTGAAGTTAAAAAACTCAACAAACCAAATGAAAAAAAAAATCCCAACTTGGATCAATAGATCCAGTCCTGCTGAGTACTCTTCGTGACACTGTCTTTCAGTGGCAGTGATTTTGATTAAAACTGTGAACTTATTTTATGTATATTTCTTTCCTTTTTCTTTTTTTCCTTTTTCTTGGTGTATTCCGTTATTGCTAGATGACACAATATAGGTTTTACCTGTAACAGGTGCCACTGACATTATTGAGACCCCTCTGCTTTCATCTGTTTCATCTCCAGGTTAAAATGGAATCTGTTCTGCTGCTGCATCACTAGCACATGCTACAGAATTAACAGCACGTACATATTTTATAAGGACAACAAATTGTTTCTTATTATTGTACTTGCTTTTGCAACTAAGTTGACATTTTGAGCTAAGTAAATTTCTATTGTAAATAGTAAAATCTAGAGTTTTATGGTTAGCCCTTTAAAAAAGGTAACCATTGACACTTCAGTGTGCTTGACAGTGTCTTCATATATACCATGTTATTTCAGTGCAACATGAAATAAAATATAATTTAAACCTAATCATGAGCAGGTGCATAGTAAGTGTTAATTTAAATTAAGATTTAAAAGCCACATTGGGACATACTGAGAAAAGGAGTAGTCACTAGTCTTTTTGGGAAACCATCAAAATGTAATTATTTTGTAGAAATAAATCTCAATAAGCATTAAACTTAAATGTAGCTTTCTACACGTTATTTATTTCACATGTCAAATGAGTGGTAGTACACATACCGCGCTGAGAGAATGGTATGGAAAATGGAGAAGGATTATGTTTATAACTAAAAGAGAATAGAATGAATAATGAGGATGAAATGCCATTTTTTTTAAGACAGCCTGTTTAGAATTCTACATTCCAGGTGCAAGTTGTTACAAGAAAACAGACATCTTTTTTTTTTTTTCTCCCTTGCATTGCCTTTCTTACGGTTAAAGTTGAGGTTGGAAAGATAAGTAAATCTATAACGTCAGTTTGAAAAACAATTCGGTTATGAAAAAAGGAAGAGAGAGCAGCAAATGGATGGCAGGCAGACTGACAGGCAGCCTAAATGACAGGCAGCCTTTCCTTGTGTCTACTTCTTTGGATATTTTCTTACCTAGAGTAATTTGAAAATTACAACACTGCTGTACTCTTCCAAATCCATTGTGAAATCAGTATTTGGATCTACGATGGAAGAAGGAGGATATGCTGTGTATACAGCATGAAGGCCAAAAGTCTTATGTTAAGTGCTATCTATTCCATATCTACAGCCTTTTATGGCATTCACTTTCAAGTCCATGCACAAGGAGTTGCAGAACTAAGACTAAAGTTGAAAAATAGGTGAAAGGCTATGACCAAAATGTTATTTAGCTGCCAGAGTGGCAGTCTTCAAGTTCATCTGACATAGTGGAAGGCATTTGTAGCTTCTGACACCATTGCTTAGCCGGGAACAAAAGTTGGGACAGGTCACCCAGAGAGGTTGTGAAGTTTCCGTTCTTCGAGATATTCAAAACCCAACTGGACATGGTCCAAAGCCACGTACACTGGTTGACTCAGCTTCGAGCAGGGGAGTCGGACTTGCTGATCTATGGAGGTGCCTTCCAACCTCAACCATTGTGTGATTTTGTGATATTGGGAACTGTGTGTTGAATGTGGAGAAGCAAAAGGACAACTCACAAACTTCTTACAAATAGTGATGTATTCTCAAAGAAAATAGGTGGTTGTAAAAGTAATTGTGGGTGATTCAATTAAGGTTTCTCTCTAGTATATAGTAGTGCCGATAACAAAAGCAAAAGTGATAACAAACCCCAAATCACAGCCCCTGCAAGAGAAAGGTGGCACTGAAGTATAAATGGATGGACTTCTGCCAGTTCCAAAGCCAATTTCAGTTAGAAAAGTAAACATGTACTTCAAAGTTTTCAAAGCAGTGCTGCAAATAGGACAAATAATAGTATCCTTGAAGTCTTTGTGCTCAATAAGAAGGAATAAAAGCTGCGGGGAGAAATAAACACTGGTGATTGAAGGAATCAGAGAATGTCTTGATTTGAGAATCAAAGCGAGGATTATAGTTTTCACTAGAAATTTCTACTTAGAAATATAGCAAGGAAGACTGTGTCAGGAAACTCCTTTTAGATATTAATTCTAACAACTGAACTGAGTGTGTTCAATATCTACTCAATAGACACAGAGCAAACCAGCTTCTAGATATGGCTTTCAGATGATGTTACCATCAAGAGATTACTGGGATTCATAAAGTACTGGACATTTAGATGGATAATAAGAATATCAGTGGTTGTAATAAGAAACATGATCTTTTGAAAGCAAGATAAGTGCTTCTATTTCAGGGCAGATCCAAAAGTTTATATTTCAGAGATTTAGAAGATTCTTTCTATTGGGAATTTTTCACTTATTTCTTTTATGCAGCTGGTAAGTATACCAGTGTGTAAAATATATTTCTGGGTTTAGTAGATCACTGATCTTTTTGGGATGAAGTTATGGTGTTCCTGAGGGTCTCCAAAATGCTCTGCAATGGCTGAGAATGGAAAAGCAGATAATTTCCCGCTATTTACCTAAAGAACCAACTTGAATGCAACGAATGCACAAACTTATCTTTGAAGGGTCCATAAAGAGTTCCTAATCTGTAAAGCTGTAAAGAGGCTGTGGAAAACAGGAGAACTGAAATAACAGGGTATCTGCCAGGTTCTGTCAGATCCCCCAGACTTAAAGAAATACTAGCAAGAGACAGTAAAAAATGACCACATGAACGGATACTGCACATACCGAGCTTTGATAGCACAGTGTATTAGAAAACAAAATACTTAACTGACATCATAATGCAATCGATTTTACAGACAAAACAAAAATCTCCAAGGCTATTAGACACAATCAAATATTGGGAAAAAAACAAAGTTACTTGTCTTTGTTTATATGTCTTCAGTACTTGCTTCTCCGTGCCTATTCCTCATACTAGCTTCAGGGAACAAGATACAGAAGTGTTGAGTTAGAGCAATATCTCATTGACAAAATATGCAATAGCTTGTGGGTGATATTGAAAGGATCCCAGGAAAATACAGTTATTGCAAAAACTACACAAAGAAATAACTTTCAGAGATATTTTCATAGAGGGCCAATAAACCCTGTTCATAATTAAAACAGGTGAAAAGGCAGAACAGCTCACAAGAGTAAGAGTTTGGAACAGTTACCTTGCAAGAATTAGGGTAAAAACATTAAAGTGCATGTTCTAATTATAACATAAGCAGTTTTTTCATCAATGAGTTTTGGAAGAAACAGAAACAATAACAGAAAGATATAGTTATACAATTCAGAAGAAAACAGGATGCACAGAGAGAAATAATAATTTGCAGCAGTGACATGTAAAACTCCTTGAGATTTTGAATAAATATGGAAAGCCCTATAATTACATTAAATAAACAGATAGAGTATATAATTAGACTGAGGTGCAGTTATATCTTTTCTTTAGGTGCACAGGGATATTGCCAACTCATATTGCCATCAGTGAACAGCAAGTTATGAGAAGAATTTGCCAGTTCTTTTTCATGTTTTACAGTTGCATTGCAGCAGAAAAGTCATTCCTAGGATTTTGGTAGGAGATTAAAATATATGTTACTTCTGATAGCACTACATGGGACTGTCATATGGAGAATGAGAACCGAAGATAGAGTGGAGATGTAAAGTAAACAATAAATCTGTTAATGCTATTAAAAGGCACACTGATTTATTTTACCAAAAGTAAAATCAAAAGACAAAAATACACAATCCATTTCTGTTTTTTTTGAAGCACATGAAAACAACATATGGAAGGAAACAAGCTTATGGAGTAATATCTCCATAGACATAGCATTGAAAGAATTAAAAAAGAACGAGAATTGATGACATTTTATTTTCTCATTTTATTTTTTTTCCCATAATCAAGAATAACTTTAATGCCTTGTGTCAAATAATTAATTTTGAGAAAAAGGAACCAGTAATCTAAATCAGAACAAAGTGCTATTACGGTGTTATAATCTCCTAACCGTCTGTATCTGGTGGACAGCAGGATGATTGTTTGTTTAATACCAGTGAGTTTGTTGCTAGTTTTGTGTCTCAGTTTTTCCTTGAAGTGAATTTTTTCTTACACTAAATATAAAATTTCCCCATAGTGATTTTCGGTCTCTAACAATTATTTTATTTTTCCAAGAAACAGAATCTCCCACAAAAATATTTCCCTAAATGTTGACCAGATTAAAGTAGATTTTAAAAACTACAGTGTCTGAGTTTTAAGACTATTTTGCTCATGGGGTAGTGACAAACTGGATATATGATATCTTTTTAATGGTGAGAACTAGACACAACACCGGTACTCTGTCCAAACTTTCCAATGATACACAGTTTATTTTCAGCCTTGGCAAGTTGTCTACTAATGGACCATAAAATCATAATAATATGATTTGTAGCAGAATCTGCCGTTCTTTTAAATGTATTTATCAATGCAATAAGGAAAGCCTACACAAAACTACTAAAAAAAACCCCCGTTGTCAAAAAGCAGCTAGTTGTCCATCCTGCTCAAGAAGTGATGCTTCTAAGTTAGATGCTTATTTTTCTGTTTATCTTGGTTTAGTCATTGGCTTCTAGGCATGATGGATTTTTTTCTCCTCTGTTTCTTTGGGGAAAGGTATGATGAAGATATTCCTGTTTTGTCTTCTGAAGATAGTGTAGGGTATGGCTCTTCCTGCCTACTACCAAGGTGGGTCCCCAAAGAAGAGGCAATCTTTGGGATCACATGACATTTCCCTGTTCAGGGCTTTCTGTGAATCAGTACCAGAATCTCAAACCGGACATTTCTGGCCACAGAACCAGTATATTTTGTGGTGCCCTGATCTACTCAGGAGGTGAGCACCAGTGTTGTCTATGAGCTGCAGAATTTTGTTTGCATTAAGGCAGACAGAGTTGCCAGCTTGAGAGCGCTAAATGTTTTAAGTCTGCTGCAGTGCTATTATTCCTACTATTGCTCCTGTTGCTACTACTGCTACCACTGCTAGCATGATCCAAGAGATGTCATCAGTGCCTTCAGGTTTGTGTTTGTCAGTGAAAAGTCAAATTTTGCTTTAACACAAAATAAAATTTTTTCTAGCCAACTTCAGGTAACAATATTTAAAAGTACCCACTGCCTTAAAAAAGCAGAATAGAACATTACACTTACTAGGTTCTGCATAATTTTCTCTTTGCCAGAAAATTTAATTTATCAATCACATATACACCATCCTGAATTAAACCCAGTATTTTCTGAGTATTGCCGCTCTCACTTACATATTAGACATTCTTTCATCATTTTAGTTCTGTTTCTGTAGTATATTTTATCTTTCCTAGATCTATGTCTAGTCTTCTAATGTGTCAAAACTAATCATTATTAGACAAGTGTGATGAGTGCTTTCTACTTCTCTTTAAAAATATACTAGAATAGATAGTTGGTTGAACTTCCTAAGTATTGGTTTGCCTCACAAGGAATTGAAAAGTTGTCAAAATGAGAAAAAAGAGTTGCTATTGTACTAATTAAGATCAATATTTAATATTGATGATGCAAAAGCATAGACATTCATTCTAATCCTAAGCTAGGTGAAGATTTCTGTTCTAGATCATAAACACATGTAAAATTATTCCATTTTTTGGTAAAATCCTTCACCCTTTTAAAATAGTTCAGGCTGTCTCTGGGTTAAATTCTTCACTCAGCTTTCAAAATAATAACTGTTTAACTCTACCAGTCTAACTTAAAAAAAACCAAACCAAAACAAAACAAAACAAAAAGAAAAAACAAGCAAAAACCCAAAAACCAACCAAAACCACAAAAGACTCTTGATGTCAGGACTGTTATTCTGAATGTCATTCAGGTAGAATTTATTTTCATAAAGCTGTATTTAAAAGCTTTCTTCTTAAATAGGGGTTTTAAAGTTTGCCCACAGAAATTAATGGAAGAGAAGATTCAAGACTTCATACTATCTGTTGATAGGGACTTCTGTAAGTTCACAGAGGACTTGCTGGTGGAGGGGCTAATACTCAATGAAATTGATTCACTTTACAGATATTTAGTATTCTGGCAGAAGAACTATTTATTCTGGGAAAAGTCTCAAGTGTAAGAAAGCAAGTCCCTAACGTAGATGAATCAGAGCAATGTTTCTGCTTCAGTTATCCCTTAAAACACTGAGCATTCACTTTGAAAAATCTACTCTTGAGACATAATGCTAATAGGACACAGAATGGATCTGGCTGTTTTATAATATGCAGGCCTGAAATATATGTCAACACTGATTATCTTAAAACTCTTAATGTTCCAAACTCCTGCAAGAAATTTGTCTAATTAACAAAAATGTACTACTAAAAGGAACAGTTATTAGGGTGGTTTGGAGATTGCAGTTGAGTTGTACGCCTGAAAAAGATTGGAGTTTATATTTATTTTATAATAAAATAACAAAACCAAACCTAAAAAGAAAAAAAGTTTGTAAAGTTCCTTTTAATTCATTCTCATTCTGTCCCCCCATTTTAAAGTGTGCTATTGTCTTGCACGCACATCTATGTAGTATACACAATCTGATAAACTTCAAGACTGTTTTGGTAAGTGGTGTTAATACTTTCCCTATTAGCATTTTGTAGCGAGTAGGCTGTCAATATGGAAATTTGCCTGTGAATATCAACAATCCCATGAGGTAACTGCTTCCCCAAAAATACTAATAATAACTTGTGCATCAAGAACTCTTTTGAACTGGTAAGGTATTTATGAATTCTTTGTACTGCCAAGCAGCTGCAGAACAAATAAAGGTAAACTTTCTGAATCTCCATGAAATCTCTGTGAAAATAATGCAAATTTAACAGACTAGAGTAAGACCACACTGGGTAGTAGTGACAGACATACAGGAGGACACATTCAAGATGGGGCAAAGAGGTCTGATACACTGTATTGAAACAAAAGTGTTTAAAGTTTTTTCACCATACGTTAAACTAAAAATTTTAATTTTCCTTCCCCAGTAACTATTCCAAACATGCCAGATGTACAGAACAGTTCTTTATCTCCGGTACCCTCTGCCCTGTGCTCTTCCTGCTTTTTTGCTCCCTTCCTCTTAGATATATTATGACCCCTTATAGCTTTGAAGATGGCCCTGCTTTGAGCTGGAGACTGGACCAGTGACCTCCAGAAGTCCCTTTCAACTAAGATTTTTCAGTGATCCTGTGGTTATCTGATAATCACAACTTTTTTTGCCTTCTGGCAAAAGCTTCTTCAGGATTTCTCTACTATTAAAATCTTCAATTCCTTCACTACAGTTAATGAATCCACTCCCCAATGGATTTTTTTGTCCTTAACCCTTTACTGTGATCTCTGCCTTCTGTCTCCTTTCTATGCTTTTGTGTGCTCTCTCTTTGTCTCCTTGGTGTCCTTCCTTTAACTTATACCACTTTCTAGTTCACATATCTCACAAACTATATGCGAGAACCTCCTGAACAAAGCTCAAGAACAAAGCTCCTTTGAGTCGTAGATTATCTCTAGATCATCTATGGCTAGGTGTCATGTTCTGTAATTGTAATTACAAGATTTTTGTAATTGTATTGTCTGATGACATTAACAGAGGAAGTTACCTAAATGAGTTTGCAAGATGTATTTCAATAAGCAGTAAGAAATATTCAATCTCTACTGCTTGTGCTGTTCTGCACAATCTCATGACCTACTTCCAGGGAAGGATCAAACATCTTTTTGTGTTAATACTCATACTGCAAAGGGTGTCCTGGAGAGAAGATTGCTTCCTTCAGTAATAGGAGTAAAGGTAGATGAATGGTTCCTTTCTCCCAACTGCTTAGTGAACAGCCAAGTGTCATTCTTCCTCACCTTCATATATTCCCAGCATTTTAACATTCCTCAAAGTTTTCCACTAAAACTGTTTTCTAGATAGCAATAGAAAGCCTCAGTCTTGCATGAACACAATTGAGATAGCCTACTTTAGTCCCTTAGTTCACCTATTGTAAAGATATTCATAGTTTCAGGGTGAAACTGAAAATACCAACAGCCAAGGAAAATTTCAGCAAGAAAATGGAATTTGCAAGTCTATAAATGTCTTCTGAGTGTGTTCTTATAACTTTTAATGCTAATGTTAATTGGGAATAGAGGTTCCAATATTATTTAAGTTAAGTCTTCCTTTTCTGTTGACTTTTTCGATCTCCTTTCTCTTCCCATTTTATGGGGATAATTGACTAAGTTCCAAAAGTGAATTAAAATCATCAGGTGAACATAGACATATTAGTTAAAAAGAGAATGTGAAAAATCTGAAGAGAACTTCTAAACCCCATGCTCTTTGACTAGTATCCCAAGTGAAACCAGAGAAGGAGAAATCTCTCACTTTGACAAAAGAAACTTCAACATTCTCAAATATTCTTTCATTGGGAGGCTACATTACTGGTGTCTTTGAATCTAAATATGTGTCTAATCAATGTTTTTCAGAATTCTGAGGAGAGACCATTAAAGGTGTGACAAATCTAAGGCATTTTACAAATGACAGAAACATGATGAAGATTAACTAAGATCAAAATAACCAAGGCAAATGAGTTTTAGACTACCAATATTTCTCTTTTTTTTTTTTCTTCTCATGAGCACACACAAGGACATGCACTTTCAGAATGTCAATCTGTAAGACCCCATTCTGCCATCGTGTTGCATTTGAAAGATTAACTTTGCTATCTTCTACTGATAGTTTCATTTAATTAGTGAAAGTAAAATGAAGTTTGTCATCTAGATTGATACTTATACAGACTTCAGGTGTATTTTAGCTAATTATAAAAAGATTTAATATATAATTATTTCAACAAAATATAATTTTCTTAGCATTTAGTAGTAAGAACAAGGGAATTATGGATTAAAAAAAATGAGTTTTTTCCGATTTTATGATGGAAAGTGTATTCTTATTGAAAGGCTTCTATTTATTATGCTTTTTAAGGGTGAGCTCTTTTTGAAAGTGAGCTCTCATGCAAGTACAGATCACAGCCTAAGACACCATTATTTAAACATTGTTTTCTTACTGGTATATGACTGCTAAAGCAAGACTTATTAACTACTTTGTGTAATAACATAATAACTTGTGAGGAAGCTGAACTCAAACTTAGGAAAGGTTTATATGTGCCTATGCATTCATATTTTCCTATTATTTTGGTGTTTTGTTTCCTAAACTCTTTAAGGGACTGAGAAAAAGTTTTTAATATTTTTCATATTCGATTTTATTCAATATTGTGATGACGCTTTCACATTCATTACAAAGCAATTGATCATTTCTTAGCATACAGTGTGACAGTATGCGATAATTTCAACAGTTTTCTCCCACTTCAGTTCCAGAGTAACTTGCACTTTTATTGATATGATATAACAGTGACTTAAGATTCATACTATGCTTTCCACTCTTTTTTAAAAATTATTTTTTGAAACAGTTTATGAAGCACAGCAAACAATATCTTTCAGTATCTTGCTACCTAAATTTCTGCAGCTGTATCTAGTTCTCATCCAGTTATTGTGTTAAGAAACCAGGTTTAAATTGAGGATGTCACAGAATATTGAATATTTCAAAAGGGTTAATGCCCCCTTGTGTATTTTGCAGACAATCCTGGGCTAGTGAGCCACGTTCCAGTTGGTGTTAGAATCCTGGACATCAATGACAACCCTCCAGAGCTCGCCAGAGAGTATGATGTAGTTGTCTGTGAGAATGCAAAGCCTGGTCAGGTAACTCTCACAGTTGTCTTTCTCCCAGTGAGAAAGAAGAATTATTTTGTTTATTAATGCCACATAGGTAAGAAGTTTGATTCGGGGAACACATGTCATAATTCTTTCTGATTTCATTTTCGTATTTCACATTTAATTTAACTTTTTAACTGTATTAGGCTGAAGGGAGAAGATTTGGGAATTTGTTCAATATATCTTTCTTGTTGCTGCAAAAAAATACCCAAACTATCTTCAGTAAAGACAGTCAAAACTTTAAACTTGTCAGATAAGTGATGGAATTTGACAAGTCACTATCATGAACAAAATGGATGAAGCAGATTTAACATCTCTCATCTAAGTGCCACATGGTAGCAAGGTTTCAAATACAGCTCAGTGAAATGGCTGGTTAACGTGGCTGCCATCCTCACTTTTTGCACGTTGATTGACCTTGTCTGTACAGGATCATTATGGAAAAGGTGTTGAAAAGGTTTTTCACAACCATGAGCATGGGAAGGGTCAGAACTGAGGCTGAATAGCAGAATCATTCCAGCTGCTGCTGCTCCTGTGATCGATGAACTTCATTGCAGTGCATGGTTTGACAATTTTACCAAGTTCCTTTGCTTTTTTGCATAGATTGAGCTTTTACCCAGCACTCTATGCTGGTTTTGCATTATTACACAGGTTGTAAGTTGCAATTGTGAGCTCATATCTTTCCTGAGGAATATATTACTAGTAATAACAGTTTTCTCATCAAATCTTTAAAAGCAGTGTACATAAATGTGTAGTAGCATATTTCTATTTTTAACGTTGAGACTATGGAAATGCTGTATTTCATCAGACTATAGGCTGACCAAAGTTATCTTGACTCTAACAGTGGCCAAAAGCTGACACCTAAAGAGCAGTGTAAGAACATGGCAAGCGTGTATGATACTTAGCCCAAGCACTTCTCTGGTCTCAGATCATTTGCAGATCATCTCCTGATCCAAGTGTGGTTTCTGTGTTTTTAATAATCCTTTAATAACCATCTTAATTAATCTGTCTAGTTTTTCCTGCAACAAACATAAACTTTTGATATCTGCTACCTCATGCGGCAAGGAATTTTACAGTGTAATTGCATGTTTCAGGAAGTCCTATCACCTGCTTTTTATTCTTTTTTTTTTTTTTTTTAATCTTCCCATGTTGTCTTCAATCAATATTTACTTGTTCTTGTGTTGGGAGAGAGAGAGAGAAAGAGAGAGAACAGCTGATCCCTATTTAGTATCTCTGTGCCATTCATAAATTTCTAGCACATTACCCCTCAGCTGTCTCTTGTCCAGACTGAAGAGTCCTACTTAACTTGGACAAGCCATGATAAAGCCCTTCTAGACTTTTGATCATTCATCTTGTCCTCCTCTAAACTTTCTCCAATTCCTCTCTATTCACCTTGACATGGGGAATCAAGATTCAAGATGCAGGTATGCAGTGGTTTATAATTCTTATCATAGTTTAAGCTCCGTAGTATAGGATGATCTCTGCTTTGTTCTCTATTCCTTTCCTAGCAACTTCTAACAGTGGCTTTGCTTTTTAACCACTAGTAAGCACCGAATGCAAAAAACTGCCTGCCATAACACCAATATCATTAGAAGTAATGGTCAGATCAGAGATCATCATCACGTATGTGAAGTTAGGACTTTATGTCTATGTATAATGAATTTCACCTGTCTTTGTATTGCCTGGCTACTGAGTATTGGAAGGTCTTTAGTGTCAGCCCTTCCTCTTTTCTTCCTTGAACAATTCAGTATCATAAGTAGGTTTGGTGGGCTGATTATTCACACTCTTTATAAGACTTCTGTTATTACACTGACCAACAAGTGGCCCAGCATAAATCTCTGTGGAACAGAGGAAATCTCTGTGACTTCCTTCCCTTGTGGAATAGACAACTTACAGAAGAGACCCTATTTCCTGTCTTTTGAGCAATTATTTGTGCAAGGACCTTCCCTCTTATCTCATGACTGCATAGTTTTCTTCAGTGCTCTTATTGAGACACCTCACTCAAAGCCTTTGAAAATCTAAGTAGGTCTGTCTATCAACTGAATATCTCTTATTAACATGCTTATTAAAGTAAAAATAATGTTCTGAAAACCTCAAATAAAGCCAAATAAAGAAGAATTAGAACTTGTAAAAAGACTAATTTAAAAAAAAAGAAGATAAAATCTCTTAAGCATTAATTGCAATTGCTTTCAACATATTCTGATATTTTTAAAATTATATAACTTAACAATAATTGTTAAATAAATGTTATAATTAATAATAAGCTAAAGCATGCAATGAAGCTAGCTCAGAAATGCTTTGTTTGGTGGGGGTGATGTTGATGGTGAGTAGCTAATGTTTCCTATTAGCAAAGTTTTAACTTTCCAATAGTAGCTTTGCAAATGGAAATTTATGAGAGAGATGTTTAAAGGATAAAATAAGTTTTACTGTAACAGCATTTGCTCCTGATTTGGGTAAGCGTTGTATTTCTCTCTGAGCTACTGTAACAAGTGTGAATGACTCCTGACCTCTGTAGCATTGCAGTTTAACACCCAAGATTAATGCTACCATGAAGGACTCTGCAAGCAGTAGTTTAATATGAAAGGCTGGATCAGCATGCTGTTGTATTCTTAAACTAACAGGACTCCATTACGTACATGACATGCACAAATTTTTATTTCCATTGCACAACAAGGCTTCAGAAAAGATTGTGATACCATTGCACTGTACAAAAACAAAAACCAAAACGAAACACAAAAGTACATGGCTCTTACTCAGAAGATCTTACTGTCTAGTTTAAGAAAGAAAATGACAGTGTTCAACAAATATTAAGGAGGGACAAATAAACAAGGATTACAGAACAAGACAAGTGTTCCATATGCTAAAAAGCGTGTCCAGCTGGATGGTTTTGAATCACTGAAAAGACAGTATTTACTCTGAGCTATCCATCATCTTGTGAGAATGATTCATAACATTTATCGTTAAAGAACAAATTCTGTCAGGTCCCGCCAGGCACTTCTGCTTGACTAGTGCATTGAAGTTGGGCTCCAGCCCTGCACTGCCCTGTAAGAGTCCTATTTCTTTCCTCAGCATATCTATTTTGAATTTATTATGTGCAAGATAAACTAACCAATAGTTTGTCATTGGAAGACTTTTTGTGTTTGCTTGTTTATTTTCAGAAGAGACTTCTATGGAGAGAAATCACAGTACCATTTAGTTGCACAGCCTGTCTCCTCCTTCTTTTTCCCTCCACAGCTCAATTGATTTACTTAAAATAAAAAAAAACCCACAATAAAACTTAAGGACTTAAGTGCTTAAATGAACCCCTCTAAGGCATCTCAAACAGAAAATGCTTGTGAGAAGATTATCGTTTTCACATTGAAGTGACAGCTTTATTCCCTTAGCAGTCACCTTGTTGAGAAGATAAACTAAGTATCTCCAATAGCTTCCAGGTGAAGCCTTGTAGATATTGTATATTAAAGTAAATAAAGCAGTTATGCTTTGATCTTAGATGGTATCCAGACTTGGAGAACTCTGACTTCTAGAAATATAGTGATTTTGTGAACGATTGTGAAATTTAGCCAATGTAGGACAATGAAATTTTGCAATCTTCCACAAAGTGAACTTACAAATGAAATTTTTCTTTGCTTCAAATGCAACTTGTTTTATTATTTTTAAGACAATGGGAGCAAATAGTGATGTAAAAAAAAGTTTAAATGCTTTGTTCTGGAAAGTGAAGGAGTGAAGCGTTGACAGTTTTCTGCATGTTTCCAAATTCAGTGTTTGTCCTGGCAGAGTATAAACCTGTTAAAATATCTGACTAGATCTGCTAGTGATATTCACTATAGCTCTCCAAAGATTACTTTTTTCCTGGGTGCTTATCAGAGGAATTATAGAAAAAGTTGTGATAGTAGTGTCATTTCCCTGACACTATCCATCACTGTAAATTAATGCACAGGTGTGTGTATGTGCGCACGCACGCACACACAAACACACACAAAGAATTTTTTCAGAATCAGGGTGTATAAATATTGTGCTGCCAACATGAGCTACCTCACCCTGGATGCTGTTATTTCTAATAGCCAAAGGAAATCAATGTTAGCTGGCAAGGAACGCCTCTGCTATAATTTTGTCGTGTGTATATTTACTTGTTTATTGATTCAGTTCCGAAAAAGATCTGAGTAGAATTTAGCACCTGCTCTCTATCCTCTTCAATTAGTTCTCCTCCATTCTTGAAATTCTTTCTTTTCTTGCCAACTCTTGCCTTTAAAAAAATAGCATAACCCTTCAGTTTCATTGCTTCAGTGCTGTCAAGTAAGCTTTAAAGCAGCTGGCGTTCTGTATCTACATTTTAATTTTAATCGGCTTTGGTAGGGTGCATGTTAATCTCTGCTAATAGGCCGTTAATTAGTTGGCCTATTAATTAGAAAAGGGTTAACAGTACATTTGGTTGTCAAGAGGATGCACACTTTTGTTCCTCACCTCTGAATGAATGTCTTAGAAATCTTTTCTTTAGAAAGCAAGAGCCTTTTCTGAAAGAATGTAAACTTTCTATTTAAGAACAGTTCCATCAAAAATATTTTGACCTGTCCTATTACACATGCAATGTCTATTTTCCACAGGGAAAAGCATGATTTCTATATCATCTGGTGCTATACTTTTTACATACATTGGTGAATTCAGGGGATACTTGAATTGCCATATGTGAAATCAGGGAATGTAGACAATATATTTTATTGAGTTTTAAAATTAGTCTTCAAAACAAATAAATTTTATGCTAGTCTTGTGGCACTGAGGTCTTGATCAAAGGTGGTTTTTTTGCAAAATGGCATGAAGAGTCTTGAAGCAAGATTCTGTAAAATGTCACTGAACATTTTATGTAAGAGAGGGCAACAGGATAAAAGTTTATCTACTAGGCTGTCAAATAAAAGCTGAAGGTGCATGACAAAATGACTTATATTTCACTGATAAACAGCACTGAGGAATTATAAACAATGTTTATTAAATTAATATCTTTTTTTTAAGGTCTTATCTGAATTTTTTACAGCTATGTATAGTATTCAACAGTAATTTTAGTATTTGAGTAATAACAGAAACTGATTCTCTTGCAAATATTCTTCCATCACCTTTTTTTTCTTGCTTTGCCCATACCATTTCAACATTATTAACTAAGTATATCTATCTAAGGTAATCTTATATTTCTGTTTTTACATGGTAGTTTTTTCAATAATAAATATGCCACCTTTGCAAAATTCAATAAAGAACAATTAGCTTTTGCCAAAAGTTTTCACCAATATTGGCGTGACTTTGGTAAACTGCATGATTGTAGGCATTTCAGATTGATCTTATTCTGCTACACTTCAACAAAAAAGTATTACGACAAACTTTTAAAATATTCTCAGCAATTATCGTCAGTGTTGTTAATTGTCTTAGGTGTGTATAGCCAATATAATGTACTATATTGTATATAGTCAATGAAATAAACATTGTACTCTGTTGGCTTTAAAATGTATTTGTTTTGCTTCTGTTATGTGAATGGAGGTAGAGAACTATGTGTTGTCTTTTAGTTTTAAAACAGACCAAACCACTTGAGCCCACACTGTTTATGCTTCAGGTTCAGTCCAGACAGACTACAGCTGAACACTGAACAGAAGAATTCTCATGAAAATGAGCACTTTTGCTCCCCCTTTTACGTTTCCCTCAGGATATCTATCAGCTCTGTGCAGCAGTCTGTGTAGGCTTCATTGCCTATATCACAAGAACAACTTTTATTAAATTCTACTTTAGCACTTGAGCTTCCAGGCCCAGCATGAAAATGAAAGCAGAGGTAGAAATATTGCTTGGTCACGCATTCCAAAAGCTTAGCTCAATTTTAGTTGAAAGTAAACTTTAAAAACCACCAAGGTTTTCGAAGGCAGAGGTCCTACCTTTCAAAAATACCTTTCCGATACATGGTTGCTACATTTAATTCTATTCCTTTTGGGCAAACCAAACTAAACCCAGGAGTAGCTGCTGTTCTTCCTGTTCTGTTCTCCAGCAATTTAAAACTGATTCTTAACAGGAATTTTAAACAGAGAGCTGGTATTATATAGCTGCCATTTTGGTTAAACAATTATTTCTCCTAACCAATACTGAAGTGCATCTAATTATTGAGATGGCAAGCAGATGATGCTCCGCATAGACCATCCTGGTTCAGCTTGAATTTTGGCTCCGTAAAAACAGATATTTAGGTGAAACTATAATTCTGAAAGTCACCAGGATGCAATGCAGTTGGTGAAAATCTCTGTACTAGGCCCCGACCATATCAGAATGTCAGAAAGTATAGATGCTTTAGATGCTTTTATCTAGCTCTGAAGTGTGGTTCCTAAAATATTTCATGCTAGAGAAATCAAGCTAATGGCCCAGTCATTTCATTGGTTGAATTTAGCAGCAGTCAAGTAGAAAATTAAAATAAGCTAGGTTTGACTATCCTGCTGAGGTCAGGTACTATTTGGGTCAAGTTCAAATTTCAGCACATTCACTGTTAATTTTTATTTCAGGTAATTCAGACTATTACTGCAACTGACAAAGATTACTCTGCAAATGGGGCAAGATTCCATTTTTCCCTTGATGAAGGGCTTTCTTTGAATCCCAACTTTACTCTAAGGGACAATGAAGGTAAATCAAACACATAAATCTCAAAGAAATGGGTCTCTGTTTTGTCTGGGGTGTCTCATTGAACAGAATTTCCATGTGTTTCTTGACAGAAGGGGAAAACTGTAATCTGTCATCACTGAACTGGCTGATATCAAGGACATAGTGTTTACAACATATTGCAAACTATGAATAATCAGATATTGCATTTTATTTTTATATTCCATTTTATTTTAGCATTTATACTTCATACATTCAGGAATGTTTTCAAAAAATGGGATTAATGAAAAAGATGTTGGCAATTTGGTCTATTTCTAGATGAATAGCACTGAGTGGGTACTGTCAAGGTTATTGAAGGTTATTGTTTAAAGGAGAAAATAAGAATTTAAGGGGCATAAATGTTGAATTCATGTTTACTTTTACGCATATGATACCAAGAGCCAGTCCTTCAGTGTTTCCTGGATGATAGTCTATCGCTTCATGCCCTTCCTAAGAAAGTATGCCTAAAATGTACAATCAGAAATTCGTAGCAAATGATAGGCCCAGAAGGAAAAGGGCCTTCAGAATCACCCAGCCAAGTGTTTCTGAACATTTCCTGAATCAAAGAATCCTCCAGCCTTTCCAAAAAATCACAAAATCAGCCTTACTATTTGTTGAGGAAACTTCATGGTTTCCATTTTGCAGCCTGATAAAAATGAGAGTAAACTTTAAATGCTTGTCTGTAGCTTTCCTCTTGAGCTTTTGTGTATGTGTGTATTGTGTGGTTTTGTATGCATGTGTGGAAGTGGAGGGGGATTGGCTTTATTTTACAGTTATATTTTTGCAGTAGTGCCATGGAATACCTTCTGAGATCTTACAGATCACTACTCATCTGTAATGACTGAGAAGCATTAACTCCATCATTGGTATATATGGCACATACAGTGATGTTTAAACTATTCTTTACACTTATTTTTTATCTGTTTGTAAAACCTTTCAGGGATGGAGATTGCATAATCTTCCTAAAGAATTTGTTCCAATGTTTAACTATACTTACAGCAGAAAAATATCAAGTCATGCTATTTGTTCGGACTAGGTTCATGGCCCTCATATTGCAGTTCCAAGAGATCAATCCAATACTTATCAATATTAAAAACATAATAATATTTCAAGAACTAATTAATATATTAAAAATATTCCTTAAGAGATAACTCCAGCCCTTTCCCAGATTAGCATACCAATTCCACTCAGATCGTGATGGAGCATTATAGCAAAAGCCAGATGATTCTTCCTGAAAAAGGAAGTGTACTATTGTGTATTTTTGTATTTGAGTCTAAGATTCAAATAAACTCATTGAGTATTGGACTGTGATCTCATGTGGGAGATCACGGCCATGTTCATTTCAGTACAAGATACTTACATCAACACGTGCTTTTGAATAACTCTAAAATTGTGGTTCATGATGAAGTAGATATTTTATGGTTTTGAACATATTTTAATCATGATCCGTATTATATGTGTTTATTACCAGTAGAAAATGCTGTGTTATACTTTAAGGACTGCATGTCAACATAAGCTGTTTACCTACAGATTTATAACAGGTCGAGAACTTCTCATAAGTCTTCTCATAATGTGGCAGTGTCACGCTTTGGATATAAGTATGCAGCAGTAAGTATTTGCTACCTCCCCAAAAGCAGTGAGCAATGACTTTACCACCAACAGCAGAAGGCAGTGTTTAGACTATCCTAAAGTTGGATTTGGCAGGGGAAAGTAGGGAAGGGAACTGGAAAAGTTGTCCTTTAAGGTAAAGGTCTGTTGTGCGTTATGTTTTTATTTCACCTAAGGAGATACAAAAAGTAAGTATGCACTTCCTGTAGCATCTCACATAAAACTTCTACACGTAAAAAGACTCCAGAAACACAATTTCCAATTTGCCCATATAATTAACACAATGACAGTTTTACTCAAGTCATAACAAGAAATTTATCTTAAAACAAAAGCTTTGTCACTATTTTGCTTGGCACATGACCCTTTGATTGTATTGTTTAAACACTGACCTTTATTGGTACCTTTTCTTTGTGGTATAATCTGTATGTAAAATATCAGTGAAATGCTTATAAAGTGCATTCACAATATCCAGTTATCTAGCATTCACAACTTTCATATTTATCACTTATTCCTATTCAGAAATGGAATTTCTGTTGCTTTCTATTCTAGGAAATAGCTGAGAGATGGTGGGCAGAAGAGGCTTTTCTTATGTCTATGACAAGTTTGCACTTTTGAAAACTCATGTTTTTGAGCATCAGCTGTTAAAAATAATCAGAATGCTATTTTTACCTCTGGATTTAATAATTTTATAAAGGCTGGCATTCTTCGAGGATTTTATTTGTTTGTTTGTTCTGCTATGTTTTTTAAAGAAAAAAACTACATCAGTCACCTTAAGAGAGTTTTCAATAATGTTTTGCAGAATGATAAAAACCAAAACTTTGATATCACATTGAAAATAGCAGTCAGTGGTAGTTTTATCTGTCACTGCAAAGCGATATTCTCTTGCAGTCATCTTTGGATCCAGTCATCCTCTCCTTTTATTTCTTCAGGAGAAAGATTTCATTTCACAAAAATCTCAGTAGACATTTTCTTCCCTTGTTTTCATAACCACAAACAACAGAATTCTGTTCTTTGAGCCCCAATACAGTATTGAATGAATGTTCCCCTACTCCATTATCATCAGTAGAGCTACAAGATCAAAAGACTTTACAGCACTGAATTGGATCTTTAAATATTAACGCTTATATCTATGCACTTTGACTGAAATCTAAAGGACTTGCACAAGCATAAGATTTCATAGTTTGTCCCTATCTACCTGCATAGGCTGCAGCAATATACAATCCCAGCATGTGTATGATTCAGGTCAATAATATTCCATGGCTTCAGCAGAGGAAATAGATATTAATGCATCAGTCCAGATAATTGATCATATGACCAGTTAAATTTTTATCTTTGGGGCCTGAACTTGTGACTTTATTCAGGAACAATCCACAATGTTAAAGCCCCAGCCTTTGAATATGCACCCTAGTAATGCAGAGCTTAAAAGCCTCAGGGAAATGTAGGTCAGGAGACAGCCACAGGGCTATGCCAAATATGCAGTCCAGCAGAACTTAAGAGTTGCTTGGATCATCTTCTGGATTCTGTTGTTTATGATTTTCATTATAAAGAAAAAAAATTGAAAAGACAGAATATGATACCTTTTTCCCTACTGACTGGATTCTTAAGCTACAGTAGATTTTTTGCTGCTATTTGAGTTTTTATATATAGTGACAAAGTACTATTCAGAGGGAGTAAAGGCTTAAGAGTGTGAACAAGAGTACAGCAAACAAAATGATGCAGTATCTGTACGCATGTAAGCAAGACAGAACAAGAGCTGCAATAGAATTTCTTTGCTATACAAAGAAAACACATGAAGTTGTAATCATTTCCTGCAATTTCAGAAGACAAACCCAGGGAAAATGCCTTTTTGTTTGTTTGGGAATTGTACTTATGAAGGCTTTTTAATGAAAACAGGGCTGTTTACAATTTATTCTGCCCAGAAAAATGTTGCAATTTCTATTAAAACCTAAGCAGTCAAATACTTTTTAAATCTGGAACTGCTTGCATGTTACAGTTCAGATGCTACATAACTCAGTTCATTGTTGTCTGGGTTCTTGTCACTTTGGTTTTTAGGATGTTATCACAGATAATTCTGAAATGCTTTTTTCACTTGTGTGCAATGTCTTAAATTTACACTTTTTGCCTGATCAGAAATACCTGCTTTTGCTTGCCCATTTAAAATTTGCTAGGGCAATATGAGACTAAAAGCATCTTCTGTCAGGGAATCAGAGGAAAGATGAAAGACCCTTTTCAGAACAGAGGCTGAAACTGTTTCCAAGTACTGAATTTTAAAATTATACTTTTTTTATCCTGCAAGAATCATAATATTTTTCCAGATGCTTAAAGAATGGTTGATATATTTGTCAAAATTTGTTAGTTTGATGGAAAATGCATGCGAGCATATGTCATTGTTATGATATCCCCAGCCGTTAATATATAGACACATACTTGCATAGTCTCTCTGTCTGAGTTTTAAAAATCCATTCCCTCTTTCTGCCTATTTTTTTACCTATTAGAGACCTCTTTCAGAAGTTATACCACACTTTTCAGGGAGCTGGCGAAAGTTTGAACCCCAGAGGACAGTTCACTTAGGTGCAAGAGAATGTTTATGAATTTTATGCACTGTAAGGCACTGTTTTGCCAGTGGTATATTTTTTCACAAGATAGATACACAGTCTACCATGGATGCTCCAATGGATATTGCAAATTTCCTGGACAGTAAGGGTTTGTACAGAGACTGTGCACATTCACCCAACACTGCCAATAAGATTTGTACATTCTCTTACCTTAATAAATTGAGACTGCCAACTTCTGAAAGTAGACAAAGTTTACCTTACTTTCAAGGAAGAAGAACTCCCTAGAGAATGCTTAGCATTTGTTCTCCTCTCCTTTTATTTCTTCAGGACAAAGGTTTCATTTTACAAAAATATTTGTGGTTTCATTTTTCCCCTCTGCCCACTTTTCTCAAAGATCTGGCCTTTTGAAAAATGCCCAGTGATGGAGAATATTCTGGAGTTGGAACAAAGGTAGGCCATTTTTCCAATACTATCCCTTTGGAGAGTCCTTTCTCTTAATGTTATGCCACAAGATACTTTAATACCCACAGAAGTAGAGACCTGCTTTTCTATAAAATCTGGACCACATTGAGTTCAATGGCATCTGTATAAGATGAAATTTGTAATGTGTTCATCCACCCATGCCTGTGATGCAAATTAACATTTTTCCTGTGTTACAAGCAAAAGTAATTAAAAAAACCATTGGTTTTACTTGGCTTTGCTGTTATTTAAGAAGAGCAACCTCCAGAGAGTAATTAAGCCCATCCCAATGTGAATTCCCTTGCAGAAGTTTCTGTTTATCTCTCTTCCCTGATATGTGCAAAATTCGCATCTCCAACCGTATTGCACACAACATCTGTGACAGGCCAGTGAACTGTCTTCAGGGCTTTAAAGTTGCAAATAAGCATGCCAGATACCAGACCATGTCTTTGTTGCTCTGGATTGTCTGGAGTGGTATTGAAAGAGATCAGGTTGAAACCCCCACTTTGCAACCCAACATAAGCGGGAAACAGCTACATAGTTCCTGCCTACATTTGCATCAAAGTGGCATGCTTGCTCTAGTTATGTAGTATTGCAAGTTATTACTGCCCTTCCATGAAATATCATCCTGTAAAGGAGACAAGTTGTAACTTGAGAGAAATTATAGCTGAGAAAGTGCAAAGTTAGCATTATACATGGTGACTGTAAGCACAGTCCATAGAAGTGCTGTTACTGTAAACAGGTTGAATGCCTGAGCAGGTATTATCACAGAATCAATATATGAAAGTGAAAAAGGAATTCTACCACGAGTACAAAGGACACAAAACCAGGACTAGCTACCACAGAGGGAGACATTTTTCTTCCACGGGCCTGTGAACTTCTTTGATCTTTTTTTTGATTTAAAAAAATTGGATCTAAGATTGTTCAGGTAGGTAAGTTAGTGCATAGTGTATAGGTTCTTCACACATTTGTTTTCAGTGTTGCTACCTGTTGATGTCTCACAAACCAACCCATAAGCAAATAACTATGTTTCAGACCCAAAAACTCTGCTATGTTGCTTTTCATTTTTGCTACGCAGTGAGCTAGAAAGGAAGCCCATTGGCAATAGATTTGAAATCAGCACAAAAGAAAAAAATATTTACAAGAGTTATCAGTAGAAAAATGAAACAGAAATTCCTATCAATATAGTCTCACATAAACAAATTAACTGCTCTAACTTTAGAAATACAAGAAATGCAAATCATTCCAATATATTTTGTTTTGGTTTTAATCAGTTATAACTTCTCAGAAAATTTATGGAAGTTGAACTGCTGATATAAGCAGAGCTGAAAATTAAAACATGCCTTAAGCTATAAACAGGTTTTTACTCTATTTTTTTACTTCAATTTCTCTTGTGCCTGCCTGCAACGTATAATGTGTCAAAAGAATTCTCAAATTGTGAATAATGTAAGTATACTCCAAAGTGCTCCAGTAGTCACCTTCCATGGTGTTATCATTGTCTCCTAGCTTCCTTGATTTTCCTATGCCCTCCTTTCTTTTGTTAGTTCAGAAGCTTAATGTAAAAAGGCAGAGATGATGGAAAGAAGAATGTGATAACAGCCTTGTATACAGTGTGCAGTCTGGCTTAATAAACTACCACATCTTCAGAGTGTGAAGAGCTGCTGCGTTGGAGCCACGCAGAATTTCCCATGTGTAACCTCAAACCCACTTGAGATGAATCTTGACTTCTAATTGCCATGTTTGCAAAGCATAGCCCAAATGCGAGAAAGTTTAGATCATGAAATGGGGCAATGTGCACCACAAGGAATCAGATAAATATTTCTTTCCCTATGTTGGAGTTGTTAATTTCTCTTAGCAGCTAGAACTTTCATCTCCAGCGAGTCCTGGTTCTTATCATGTTTCTCAGGGGTGAAGTTCACAGTTTAAATCTATTGAGATAAAGTGGTCTTTCCTTCCAAGCCTAAAATAATCAGATCCGTAGCTCTCATCATCCTACTGCTATTGCCGCTATATACACTTGTCTTCTCAGTCTATCTGCTGTATCTGTTTTCAGGTATCAAAGTAATTTCTCCCCTCCTCCCTTTCAAACTAACTTTGTTGATACAACTTTTTTTTTTCCCCTCAGTAAACCTTTTCTTAGGTCACCAGTGTCTGTCTTCATACTTGGCTGCCTTTAGCTTTCACAGTTTGTGGGATTTTTTCGTTTCATGTTAAAATCCTTCTCTTAAAAGTTGCTGTCTTTCTAGTTCCCCTCTCAATGGATCCTCCAATAGTTTTTGATAAGGAATGTAAACAATTAAAACACAGAAGCTTAGAACATCAGAATAGCTGTCAGGATGCAGTTGGTACTGCAGTTTGGCTAAGCTTTTATTATCTATTCATTTTACTGGCATACATTTACATACAATTATCCTCAAGAGTGGAGCTCTGACTAGAACATGAGTATTATGCCAATGTCAGCTTTGGTCGTTTTCCACTACCCTTGATTCTCAGTGACTTTCGGAAAATCAGTCCTTAGACAGAGTTTCCTTCTCTGTAAAAATGTTAGAGATCTAATTTGTAAAATATTCTAAAAGATTTAATGAGAAAGAATAGTATGTGAGAGCTGAGTTATTTTCCAGTATTTTATTTATGTGTACACACAGGCATGCACTAAGAGCTACTATCTGTAACTCTCTCTAATACTGACAGTAATAGTGATAATTATATTATAAAAGTGAGAATAATATTGGGAGCAGAAAATTTCCATGCCAGTGAGCAAAAGATTATGATCATACTTTTTACTTGTGTTCAAATTTGTGAAATTGCATTGAAGGAAAAGCTTTACGTTGTTTCTTTGAGAATGCTTAGAATTGTGTATGTTGTTACAGAATCTCCTGTATATGTCATGTAACATCTGTTTCTACAGAAATCTAGTTATTACTCAAGAGAATACAAATAACATAAATTAACCATGGCAAATTTTTGAAATTAAAAATTTGATTCTGGCTCCTTCTTTGCCTAAAATTGTGTCTTATATTTAACTCTATGTTGTTAACGATACAAGAAAAACAATTTAATGTTGAAAGAACAAATACAATATTAAAAGAAAAAATGTCTATTTTTTTCAATTTGTATTTATCTTGTGCAGCATAAAAATGTCAGTTCCTTGTTTGGCAAGACCTTCCACCCCAGCCAAGCATGGTTTAATTACAGTTCTTTTCGAACTTTTTCACTGTAACATCTGAATTGTCCAGTTTGTCCATTTTGTCATTTTGGTCTTTTCTTTTTACTTTTCTCACAGTTTTTATTTATTGTCCTTACAATTTTCCCCCCATCTGTCCACAGTTATTCTTATAGCATACATGCTCACATCTCAGTGCTCTTTACTTTACATCTTTGCCAATAATCTCCGTGCTTAAATCCTTTCATTACTGCTAGATTCCTGCTCAGGAATCCTCAGGTTTTTTTCATTATATTTGGTCTCTGATGCTTTTCTTTCCAGCCTGCATTTTCATCACTGCTTCTGTAGCTGTATAGTGATACTGGACCATTCACTCTTTTTTAGATTTATGCCAGAGGATGGAAGGAGGTGGTTATGCTTTCCTGCTCAGATTTGAATACTGGGCCTTCTTTGGATGTAGGCCCAGGAAAATTTACATGGTGAAAATTTTGCAGGATTTTCTTACTTATATGGACAAGGTAGCTGAACTGAAATGTTTGGAGCTTTTAGACACCGTAACAGAAATCTAGTAGAGTATTAAGCAGAAATGAAAGACTGTTCTTATTATTGGTAATAACACTTGCTGTCACCTTTTGGAATTAGCAGTATAAGATCTGAGAATTTTTTCTTTTGGGATGAGAGACATGACAGATGTTAATATTAATGCTTAGCTCATGGATATGGTGTCACTTACTACCAATAGGGAATTACATTTCAAGCTGAGTCCTTGAACATAGCCTTAGGTTTTTAAGGTATTATTTCTGGATAACTTTGTTGTGTGATTGTCATCTTCTCATTTGTTGTAACTCAAAATATAATTCTCCTTAGAACTGTCATTTCTGTGAAACTGCTTTCTCTTTCTGTTGATAAGTATGGGTGCTAAAAAGTGCATATGGGAGTGTTGCGCTTCTTTAATGAGTTCAGGGGGATCTCTAGGTGACCACTCAGACTTTAGTTTATTGTGGCAGTATTCGTGCTGAGGGGGAAAAAAAAAAGAAAAAAAAAAAAGAACCACCACCCACAAAGAAAAACAGGACTGTGACTGTTCTCTTGCAATGAAGCTTAATAACACAGGCTGGCTGGGTACATTACGTACCACTTAGCCTTGTACCTCTTCTGGACCCTGTGTAGTACCCAATGGAGCTCAGATTTCATTATTATGGTTTTTTTTTTCTTTTTGGTGTTTATGAAATGATGTGAAAGTTGTATTGCAGCCCAACAGAGCAGTGTTATCATGTCACAAATGGAAGTTATGTGCTGCAGAGTGTGTAGCACAAGGCTGTTTAGGGATGCTTAAGGATCCTCAGGCTGTTGGAATAATCTGAAGTACTGTGTAAAATCGGAGGAGACAAACCTGGTGCACTCCTGTCCATACTGAGTGCTGGGAAGAGTCCCTGGTGTGTATAATTAACTCCCACTGTGGTTGGGTGTTATGTGAAAAAGTCCTAGCTGGCCCAGACCAACGAAATACCAGGGAGAGTGTCAAAATTTAGCAGTATGAACAGTCAGTGTTCCAGGGATCATACTCACTCCCCAGCCTTGTTTTGTTTAACAACCTGCAACTGCAGGAGATAATAAGAGAAATTTTTAGAAAGGAGCTGTGCTAATAATCTGTAACAAGTTGCATTTCAAGGAAGGGAAGCAATTATAAATTAGATTCTGAACAACTAGAAAGTCGGAGTTTTTCATGCATATGGGGGAAATGATGATGCTTTTTTCTGAGTGTAGAAAGGCAGAAGCAGCAGTCATCACCTTATATATATACTGAGAACATTAACTTCTTTTTATGCAAAATATGTATTTGTTTGAAATTCCCCACTAATGACAGATACGTGAGTTTATTTCTGCTCTTGGGCTGTATCTAGAGCTCAATCTGCCACTGCTTTGGCAGCTGACAGGCAGACCAGCTGAAGGTAATTTTGTATTCTATGGTGGTTTCCCTCTTTGAACCAATGAAGATTTTATCTGTGTCCTCCAGCAGTATTAGGGAAGTTGGGACTGACAGTCCAACATAAAAAAATGGAGAAAGTGGCAAATGGGCGAGATATTATTTTAAAAAAGCAAGCAAAGTTTTTTTTGCAACATTACATAGTAGAGAGTTAAAACAGCTGCTTACTTTACCCCCTGATTATACCAATATATGTGTTGAAAAATTAAAAGACATGCAGGCAATCTACCGTTTTATAATCCATGTTCCATAAGATTATTTGCTTGTTTTAGGAGTATTTTAAAATAGATCACTGAGATTGTTCATGTACAGCATTTAATTAAAAGACCACACATGTATCAAAGAACAAGCTGGTCCAAATTTGTAAAATCAGACTTGGGACTTTTCTGTATATCTTATAAAAAAAAAAAAAAAAAATTAGACTGGCAGAGCCTAGTAAGACCTCCCTGCGTGGCCACAATCTGTAATTATGGCCTTAAGGCCACTGTTCACTCTGCTTTAGGGCAATAAATGCAATCTGAATTTCAGTGTTATCAAGCTTGATTTCTTCAATCAGTTGACTCAATTATAACAGAGAACACTTTGCTCCCTAGTCTAGTTGCAGAATAATGTGGAAATAATTTATTTCTTAACAATAAGATAATGAAAAAAATCAGCATTACTGAGAATACCACAGTATGTTTTTATAAGGTTTCATAAGCAATATGGAGAAGAGCTAAAGTTTAACAGAGTTTTTATAAAAATAAAATAAATATTTCTGCATGTCATATGCTATAGGTATATAGGAATAATTTCCACAACCCTATATCAAAAGAAAATACTGATTTACTGCATATCTTTCAATCACCTCTCTGTTGGGGTTCTTCTGCAGGTTATTGAAAACACTTTTTTTTTATTTTGTGTGTGTGTGTAGTATCTGGCAACTGTGTAAGGAAAATAGTATGTTTTATCATAGGTATTTTATAACCTCTATGCAAATATTATTTCCACAACGTGATGATCTTACTCTGTGTCAGATTTTTTCAGATGAAAGAATTATCTGTTCATCTCATTCTGGTTTTAATAGGGTTCTGTAAATTGAATGAATATAAACAGCATTATAAGTGGCTGGTGTCATGCCTCTAAAGAGGAAGTTGGCATCAATCTTGGGATTCAGTCATCAAAAGTATACTTTGACATGAACAAGCACAAGAGGACTTCAAGGCCTACTGCAAATAAATAAATAAATAAAAATCATATTTTGCACCCACTGCAAACTAGAAGAACAAAACTTAGTGACTTTATATCAAAATCACTATGCTGGAGATTTCCAAGAAGATAAGTAGGGGGGTGAAGAAGAAAAGCCATTGAACTTCAATGCAGTTGATGCTGCAGTTGCAGCATCAGTTTTCGGCTCAGCAGCAAGGATATTACTTCCCACCTCATATATATTTCTTGTGTGAAACCTGTTACCAAATATATTATGTTATGATATGCTGATTTGGGGCTATACTATCAGTTTTTCTCAGTACCACTGTCGGGTGATATACAAAAACAAAACATTGAGAGAAGTGAGTTAAAATGAATATTTTAAAATTTGGCACAGAGCTCAATAGAAGATGTGGCACAAAGAGTAGTCACCTGGTAAACAGTTTGTATCCAGTTTAAAAAAAAACTTAACTCCTCCGTTCAAATATGTATGTGGAAAGTAATCAGTCCTACGGGCTAAAATATGCCACACTAGCAGTATTGTTGCACAGATTTTCACAAAGTGTTACACACTTCACTTTTCCATAGATTACGATAAACCTATTTAATGCTGTAGTTGCAGTGGTAAGGAAAAAGAAGTAGTTTTGTGGTTGGTTTGTAATAGGAAGAGAAACCCAGCAGATGTATTTTTGCACTTATCACCCCTGAGTTGTTTGTTAAAAAACTCCAAACTCACAACCCTGCAATTTGGAAACTGTGTGACTGTTAATCATGGGCAAACAGTACGAGAGGAGAGCTCATTTCTTCCAATCTCTCTTCCCATTTCTCAGTCCCTATCTCTCTCTCTCTCTACAACTGCTCATGTCTCTGATTTCTCACTGTCTCCAATTTTGTTCAATTTATCTGTGGGCTCTTATTCAGAGGCCAGTACTTTTAAAGTGGTGGCAAAAAACTGAAATTAAATTTTACACGTATGAAAATAAGATGTAACTGTATATTATCGTAGTGTTTCTTCCCCCGCACTCTCTTCATGCCTCTTAATTTCTTGGAGTTAAAGGGATATGGGTGGCAACTTACTATCCTAATTAGTGCCTACAAATACTCTTGCAATGTGCATGTAATAAGCATTAGTATTCTCATTGACTGCAATACATGCCAGATGGACCTGTAGGTAACATAACGGTGACATAATCTTACACCATTTTCTCTCCCCTTTCCTTACTTACCTTTAACCTCTACCAGTTTAGAACATTTAATATCTGCTCTCTTCCCTTTCCTTTCCTTTCCCTTCCCTTCCTCCATCCCTCTTCCCTTTCTTTCTTCCTCTTGACCTCCCCACAGCATGAGTCTTTGGCTACTGTCCTGTCCATCGTTTTCTGAAAGCTCACGTGATCTATAAAACCTACCAAAACCAGTAAAACACGGAAATCTTATTTTAACTTTTACTAAAGACTTTTTAACATTCTTCTGAGAATCAAGAGGATTTTATGTTGTGGATGAATCCCAAAACAGATATTCTCAGAATTCCAGGTATTCACATTTACAAGGGTCCATATACTACCAACAGCGTAACATGGTATTAAAACACTTGGAAACTGGGCCTAAAATGTTTGTCAAAGTTCATTTAGACTCTAAGACAGGCACAATAATCTTATTTATGTAATGCTAATTACTTTCCTCTGCCTCCTCTTTTTCCTCTGCTGGTCACAAATGCTTCCTGTCAAGTTTTAATTCTAGATTGTGCAATTTCTAGGACTGTCTAGTTTTAAGATGCCCCGTGCTTCTACTCGACGGGAAACAAACAGTCAATAACATTTTTAATTTTTTGCTTCATTAATATGATATTCTGGTTTTGATACTGTAGATAATACAGCCAGTATCCTGACAAGACGAAGGAGTTACAGTCGAGCCACTCAAGATATCTATTACCTCCCGGTTTTGATTTCTGACGGCGGAGTGCCCCCTCTCAGCAGCAGCAGCACTCTCACAATTCGGGTTTGTGCATGCGAGAGAGATGGACGAGTGAGAACTTGCCATGCTGAAGCTTTCCTCTCCTCGGCTGGCTTGAGCACTGGAGCTTTAATCGCAATCCTGCTCTGTGTTGTCATTCTTCTTGGTAAGCCATTTTCAATATTAAGTAAGTAATGCTATCCTTCCACTGGCTCTCTGAATGTCACAGGGCAGAAATTTTTAATATGATATGTTTTTGAACCAGAGGCTGCCTGGTAGTAGGAGGTAATTAGAAACACATAGCTGTGATTAGGGGGGAAAGGTTTAGCTAAAATTAATAGGGGAAAATGCCTTTAAAGTACATTCATGAATATCTGGAATCCACTACAAATTATTTTTCAGAGGTTATCAGGTAATTAGCACTGCAGATCCTTTTTCTGTAATTTGGAAGGATTTCAAAAAGCCATTGACTCTAATTCTATGTCTAGAACAGTGTGAAAAATGATAGAAAAGAGATGAGGAAAGCTTTTTGAAATGCATTACACTGTAAGAAGCACCATTAGCACTGTACAAAAGCCATTTCTTAATTACCTTTGTGGGATAAACTGACAGCAATGCACAACATAATCCGCAGGGGCAAGGGACATATGAGACTGTAAGATGATTCCATCAGAAAAATGCCCCTGCAAGTGCATTTTCTCTTGACTTTTTTTTTTGTTGCCCAGACTAATTTGAATGTTACCTATTAGTTAATATTCAATTTTTTTTCCTGGCAGAGGCAAACTTGCTGAGTACATATCTCTGTACTACTCATGCCTTTCTGCATTCTTATAGAGACAGCAAGAAATAATGAGAATTGCACTGTGACCCATATAGGAGATTTTGAGGATTTTTTTTTTTCGAAAGGCTCTACATTTTCTAAAGACTACTTTTCTCACAGGTTACTTCAGAATTACCTTGTCAGAAAGCTGTTTTAAAATGTATAGTGATACATTTAGTTTATAATCTTACATTTTATCATCCATGACTGAATATTCATAACAGAAAAAATAAACCTGCTACATTTCAATTCAATATATATGCTAAATATCTTTTTAATGAAGCACTGAAAGCTCTTAACAATGCTTCTGAAAAATGTCAGCCTTAGTTACTCATTTCTCATTTAACTGAAAGTATGTTATCCCCTTTTATCTCCTTTATGAGATCTCTGATAATCTAACTAGTGAATTTCATTATTGTCTCAAGAAACCTCAGCAATCCCCATAAAGAAAATATACAGCAGAGGAGTGCTCTTTACTGGCCCTTTGGAAGACAAGGCTGTATAGGAAGTTTGTAGTTTCAGTACAGCATTATTAATTTTCCCCTTAATTGTGTGGTCTCAGCCTGTTGCACTTTGGCATGTTGCTATGTCGAAACACAGCTGTATGGATTTCATGGGTGCTTTCCAGCCATACGGTAATCCATCTTCAGGTAACACGTTACACAACAAAGGCATTGCTCATTTAGGAATATAAGTACGTTCTTTTCCATATTGGACAGGTTTGGTGACCATTTGTTACAGACACGTGCCTGATGTAATGGTTCCGAATACCAATATTAGCCCGAAAGTATTACACCCCTGTATTCACGACTTAGTATCTGCTATTTCTGTAGCATATAAGTACTTACTTCAGATGTAAACTTTAAACCTAATCTAATATCTGCAGTTTTCTCTTTAGCAATTGTGGTCCTTTTCATCACCCTAAGACGTAGCAAGAAGGAGCCCTTGATCATTTCAGAAGAAGATGTCCGGGAAAATGTTGTGACATATGATGATGAGGGCGGTGGAGAAGAAGACACAGAAGCATTTGACATCACAGCACTGCGGAATCCATCAGCTGCTGAGGAGCTAAAATACCGGAGGGATGTTCGTCCTGAAGTGAAGCCTGTGCCCAGGCATCATCCCTCCTCAAGCCTTGACAGTGTAGATGTTCAGGAGTTCATTAAACAAAGACTGGCAGAGGCTGATCTGGACCCCAGCGTGCCCCCGTATGACTCCCTACAGACATATGCCTATGAGGGTCATAGATCAGAAGCTGGATCTATCAGCTCTCTGGATTCAGCCACAACACACTCTGACCAGGATTATAATTACCTTGGAGACTGGGGACCCGAGTTCAAGAAGCTAGCTGAACTCTATGGGGAAATAGAATCAGAAAGAACAACTTAGTTGTAACTCCCAGAACGGAGAAGTTCCTAAGCAACTGGAGATATAACAGCAGCAACAGTAACAAAAAATGAATACAGTACTTGGAACTGAGCAAGTTGTATGCAGTTACTGTAGAACAAGTGCCCTTTTCATATTTGAAACTGGGTTCTCCAATTGGAAGAAAGTCAAATTTTGAAAAATACAGAAAAAAGAAGCTATTGTCCCTTGTGTATATTTTTTAATTGCTCAATAAAGTCCGTGGTACCGTATCTGTAACAATACCTAAAGTAAAGCTAAGCAATGACATTTTTATTGCAATATGCTTAACATCTCCAAGTTACAGTAAGTTTATGGTCATGCCTGTTTAGGAAGATAGCTAACGGAGGAGCAAATCTCTTGCAGGTGGTTGTGATGTTGCATTTCTAGCTGTGCTCTAGGCCTTGTGATCCCAGTGTGAGGTAGCCAATGGGGTTTACTATCAGTGTGAGAAGTGCTAACGGTCCATTTCCTTTACAGAACAGATAAGCCACACCTGTCCTCTTAAATAAATGGTCCTTTGATGATTTAATCTTATTGAATTAGCAGGTTGCATTGAGATGATGTCATTTCATTATGTCCTTCATAATCTTTCCATCCACAACCAGCTAACAGACGGACGGCATCACCAGCTGTTAGCCCAAACATGGCTCTAGCCCATAACCCCAGACCTGCTCTGTTACTGCGTACTAGAGGAACTGTTGTTTCCAGTATTGTGCTTTTTCTCTTTGTCTTTTCACGGGAACATCATTCTTTTAAATGGAATGGGTCCAAAGTACTCTTTATGTAGCAAAGCAGATAAAGCATAGGCTCATTCAATAAAAACAACAATGGCAGCACCATTAAGCTATGCAGCTGTTTGGTTCACTGTGCTTCACTTATGTCAAGAGACGAAGCTTTTCAAGTCTTTTGCTGGTCTGAGTCCAGGAGCTACAACAGTCAGTTTAGAACACAGAGTTCTTAATCATAATGTCTCTCTATTTCCATGTGTGACTAAAAGCAAAATAGAGCTGCTGGTAAGACATTGGAATGGAGAAAATTGAAACAAAGAGAGTAAGATGATGATCCTTTTTTTCTTTTCAGTTCAATCTACTGGTATTTAATTTATCTTAGAGTAATTTCCATCTAAGCAGAGCAAGCTTTTCTTTCCCTATTTCAAGCATCATGGGAACAGGAACATTTTAAGTCAGTGGAGGAAGAAAAAATTAGAATGTACCATTATTATGGTTCCTGTAGATTAAATAAATTGATTTCTTATGTTAGTAACTTCTTAGCATTGCAGAATTGCTTAACGGTTCTGCTTAACATTGCAGGCAGGTTAACACCTAATCCAGCAGATTCTTATGTTTTCCTTTGTTTTGTTTGAAACTTTAACCTTTTATTTGTCTTTCTTGTATAATACTATGAGAGGACCAGGAGTTCATGATATCCCGTGAAAGATTATGACCTATAAGGCTCACCATCTATTACAGTCTTCTGCTTCTAAGAAAATTGTAGCTCCGCATGAGGGAGTGGACTTCTTGCAATATGCATTTGATAGGAAAACTGCCCAGAGCAGAAGCTGCATACTATTTTTTTTACTCTCTGGGCTGGTGTGGAGGGCGATACAGATCGGTACGCTCCACTAGATTCCTCCCTATGCATTTTAGGTGCCACTGACCTTCAGTTTAGTAGAGAAGGGAGTACCTTTTGCTCCTCCAAGCAGGGTCTGTATTTATTGCTGGCCTACTGTGGGACACACAGGTGAACCAGATTATTAAGCCTTCCCTTCTTTACTGTATGGCTGTGTAGGTCCTAGACATGACTGAAACTTCTGATCAGTTCTACTTTGAGGACTTTTTTTTTTTTTTTGCTTTTAATGAACTCCTTCCTGAGCTGCTGTTGACTGCTTTTGGTTTAAACAGCCTTCTGGAAAAATTAGCAAGTAGCTTTGTAAAAAACTTTTCAAGCTCTAAAAAGTATTAGGTGCACTGTAATTCCAGAATTGTTTTTTACTACACTGTTTTGTTTGCAACTTGAAAATTGTAATGTTTCCCTTTCTGTCAACATCTGAACCCACAGGGCAATTTAGAGGGGAAAAAACCCTGAACCCTAAAATCTTCTGCTGATGATTTGAAAGTAGTTTAATAATCTGTGTTCAGATTTTTTTTTTTTTTTAATTTTACCAAATACAGAATCTTCTAGAAATGCATGTAAGGAGACATTCTCATTGCAGAGTGAAGTTAAACAGGTGTTTTAATGCAGTAAGAGTTATACTTAAGCTGAGAATGGTTTCTGTATTGTCTTTTTTGGGAGTAGAGTTAGGATGTTTCAGTTTTGTCCCAAATGAAGCAACTAGTAGTGCAGGATTTTATGAGAATAAATTATCTTTTGATTTAGATTGCACTTACTTTTATATTGTATGAGTAGAGTGCTAAGAAGAAAATCTTTCAGCATTAGTAGTACCATGGGCCATAATACTTTATACCACATCTGCATGAAAACTGCATTCATTGTTGTATTATAGTTTTGAGAACCAGGTATTAGTTATCTTTATGTCTGTTCCCTCTGGCCCTGCACCAAAGCAGGGAAAATCAATTGTATTTTGTGCTTTAAGCGTTCCCGCCATTGTTTTCTTTTTATTTGTATCATAGAACATTCAGGCTTAAAGCCAACAGAAGTGCAGTGATATAAGCAAATAATCACTCCTTACGCTCATGTTCTGATTAAGTTAATGAGAGAAGGAGGTCACATCTCAGAGAAATAAGAATGCCCTTTTCACCATTCCTGGTGCTCTCTAGGCTGCTGTACAGCACGTGCATCGTACCCACAGCCCCAGGAATTCTGAATCCTTTAAAATTCTGCAGGGTTATCGAGACGCTGCTTCAGTAATGCTGCCATGTGTCCTGTTCGGTGTGTCTATCCACAGTGATCACCAAATGTGCTTTTCTATCATGATACATCTGCATGGTTGCTACGATTACTGTTTTTTACTCAAATACACATCACAGTGCCGTGTTGATTGCATGACAAATAGCAGAATATTAAATCTTCAGGGCCACAGAAAGGTCTCACGGTGCAGAAGGAACAGGTTTACAGATTTCTTTTCCTGGTCCCACAAATTTTTCCTTTGGTCCTTTGTGTCCTAGAAACAAATTTAAACTATATTTGAGAATTTCTATGTTAACATTGATTAAACTGGAAGAAAACTAACACTGTATGCCATGGAGGGCACGATCACTTTGTAGCATTGCTGGGTTAAACGAAGTATACATTCAGTGAAAGTATCGTGGGAAACTCTTTCCTAGTTTATGGTTAAGTCTGATTATATAGATGTTGCTTAAAGACTTCATGGATCTTTTGTGTACTCATATTCTCAAATATTTTCCTATTAGCCTAAATAGTAATCCTCTTGCCACTTACAACTGAACCCTGAAAACTGCCAGTTCTACTTAAACTGGAAGACATTGAATAAAGTTAAAAGGCACATATAAAGTGATGCTTAAGGGCTTTCAGATTTACAATTTTATTTCTGCAACACCTGTTCAACTAATAGTATATTTACACCAGATTAATTAGTCGCATTCCTTCAAACAAACCCGCTTTCTTGTAATGGTGAGGGCACTCAGTATGCTGTAATCTCGAAACGTCATCCGAGACAATGGTCTGTATAAGTATTTTAAAATGTAAAAATATATTGTCAACCTAAAAACAGTCAAAAATGTAATTTAATACACTTTAAAGACAAGGAAGAGCTTGAATTCAGCTGGCATTATATTAAGATTCATACATTGAAAACAAATTAATTTGTTTATCAGTGTTGCCATTTGTTACACATAGAAGACTGTAAAAAGTTGAAAGTAATTTCACTCTGTTATGCACTTTATTTTTTTCATTCTTCTTAGAAAACCAAAATAATTGTAAACATTTTTTGTTTTGAATTCTAATTGATGCAGTTGTTTAAGTTGTGAATACCGCAAGAAAATGTCTGTGTGAAAATATTCTCACTGGTATTTAAAAGGAATTACAAAATTTCTGTGCTCTAAGGCTTTGTAAAATCATCCTTCAGAAAATCTAAATATTAGACAAGTCTGGAGTTAACCAAACTCATAGACTCACACATAGGGTAAAAAGGAAATGTTCTAAATACAGAGAAGAATATGAAATTATGCTGCCTAGGGTTACTTTGTGGATTATAAAGTGTTAAGACCTTGTCCTTGCAGTACATATAAATGGCACAGTGCATTCTAAGGAACATTAGGAGCATGTTGCAAGTATTGGGCCATCCTTATTTTTCCAAAGTCTCCAAAAATATATATATTTTTTTTAACAAAAGAATAATGTAAAGTATCCTTATGCAAGTGTTACTGATAGAAATTGTTACATTTTCTTTTAATAAACAAAAGGGACAAAATCTTTTATTCGTATTTTTCAAATAAAATATACTCTTTGCTATGGTGATGGGTTATTGTATTCCTCATCACAACTAGAATGGGTTATTTTCTCTTCACTCCTGTATTTTATACTCACCAAAGAAATACAAGTATCTAAAGGCACTCTGTGTTTAAGAATCAGATGTGATACAGCAGTATTAATGAGGTCAATGTCAGAAACGGTATGGTAACTTTAACTAGGTTTTAATGCTTGGTATAGTCACTCAGTTGTGTCACTATTTCAAAGGCTGTCTTACATGATTATTGCTACAGATGGGTAGGGAGAGAGAGTGACACCAAGAGATACTTTGCAACAGACTGCAGTATAACTGCTAAATGGTTCATTACTTTTTCTTGTGGAAACTATTGCACTCCAGCCATCACTGTCCGGAAACTGAAATACAGAGTTATAGGAAGAATACATTATCCACATGACTGACTTAGGGAATTGCACATCTATGAATCCAGATTGGTGGTAACAGCCGAGGTTATTACCCTAAGTTGACACAGTATAGAAGAGAAAAAACAAGCAACGGCATTCACAATGATCAAGCTCAGGCACATGCAATGCAAGTGCCCAGGAATCACTCATTTTTTTCTCAAAGGAAGTAACAGGCTTTACCAACAAATTACATCTTAGAAAATATTGGTACTGTAGCTCATAAGGAACTTTTGCATGCAAGACCTTCTTTCCCAGACTGACATAAAATTCAAAAATAAAGCTAAGGTTGTCAGGAAATGAAAATACAATGTTTTTATAGTACTCTACTTGCTCTACTTTGTTGCCCATAGGCCAATTTAGATTTTGTACCACCATGCTATGCAATTCCCACATGTGCCTCAGCACAGCCCCAGAAAAAAAATAATTATGGTAAGATAATATTTGCAAGGCAAGTATTGTTAGCCTGAATCTGAATGCAAGTTCAGGGGAGGAACTAGTGGTTTTGTGGTTTTTGTTTTGGTCCTCATTTGAGGTGTTTGAACTTTCTAAAGAATGTTTATAGAGATTTTAGATCATTTTTCATATGTAAGATTCAATGAACTTTTTTTTTTCCTAGCAAAGCTTATTATCCTCTTATATTATTGTTAAATTAAACTTTAGGTTGCTTGAAGACCATACTACTCCTTCCATATGTTGCAAATGTATTGGGTACAGAGAGTCTTCAAAAGCTAGAAAGCTTTGCTTGTGAGTTTAGCAGACTTTTTCTGTGGGCTTCATGATTCCATGTAGCATTTTTGTGCTGTGTAACTCCTCAAAAATCCATCAACACACCTCAACCTTTAATTAATCAAGAAAGTCCTGAAGATCCAACAAACTCTTTCCACACTTGTTGCCTCTAAATTTGGTTTGTTCTGGAAATATGTGCAATAGAGTATATTACAGCTGGTGGGCAGTTAGTACCTGCAGAAATATCCTCGTCCAGCAAAGCAACCTTCAAAGGGAAAAGGGACATTGGGATTAGGACCCTTAGAAGATCATAGGGCACACAGAGCTTGAAAGGTGCTAGATTCCCAGCCAAGCCTGAACAAAATCAGGGTCCATGGGAACTTCATAGTGGACCTTGTCATCATGCATGCTCACTGGTAAAGTCCAAACAGCTCGTGAGCTCAATGGAAAGCCTAATAAAGGTTCATGTAAGAGGTGAGCTACTCAAATAACTGAACTGCCACTTTTCTCTTAGAGTCCTGGATAGGAATGGATCAGTCTTAATGCATTTGCCAGGCTTTTGGTGTGAACACCTTTCTGAGGCATGCTGCAGTTCTAACACACACCTTTACCTGCAAATTAGGTTGCTCTTGACTTTATTATGAAGACTGTACATTGTTTACATAAAATCTGAATTAACATCCGCGTTCCATGTTTAAAAGTAATTCTTTTCTGTATCTTCTGGAAATGGTTTGAGGACAAAGCACCTACAAGTAATATTCAGCCGTGTTTTGAAGTCACAAGCACAACATATCTAACAACCAATTTTCATTATAGGATTTGGGTTAAGCAAAAATCAAATACTGGTTGTGTACAAAACGTAAAATTCACTCTTACTAAGCAAACTATTTTTTGTGTAGGCCTATTGATTTAAAATTGTGCTTGAAGTGTAAAGGTATATGAAAATATACACATCCTGATTATGTCATGAAGACCACATGTGGATCTCTCAAAAAGAAGCAAAAATCAGCTTGCAAACTGTACTATTTGCAACATCTTTGAACTTACTCTTTTTGATCAAACTTGTATTTTCCAGTTAGTTTCAATGCTTTGTGCTACATAAATTTTCAACTGGGAAATGGTAACGTGGAGGAGAATGAATATTCTAGCTGCTATAACTATTAAAAAAAGACTAAAATTGAAAACGTCTGTCTTTATGAAACAAATTGGATTATCAGCTCTGAAAAGCAAGTCACTTGCATATGATGTTGGTAATAATAAAAATAATAACGTTCTTGTTCTTTCTTCCTTGTTTTTATCATAAAGCATCAAATCAGAAATTGTGGTGCCATTTCTTCTACTATATCTCTCTAAGATGTTTCAAACCTGACATATAAAGGGAACATCTCTGTGAATGAGGTGTCTGTTAGTTCTGTTTTGTCTATCCCGAGACTGAGATTTTTTTTTTAGTTTCATACAGAGAATTTTTTTTAATGTAGGATGCCAAAGTATGCTTTGAGTGTTAACTAACTGAGTTATATAGCTGCAAATATACCATCCAGTTTTCTGAGAGAGAGAAGGAAATGAAAGACAAAGTAAACCTCTCAAATTTGTACATGAAACAGAAGCTCAGACTCTTTAAGAAGATTTGAAACCACCACCTCATAGTCTATCCTATGCAGTGTTATGTAAAAATGAAAACAAAAACACCCTCTAGCGCTCACTTCATGTTGTGTCCTTATTTTCCATATGAGCATTTCATGTATCTTTATCATGCTTTTTTCAATAATATTTTACTGTTTCAGTAAGACTTACTAAAATGTTTTTGACAAATTTTCTCCTTCTAATTTCCTCAGAATATTAAGAAGTTACTTCTGTTGAATTTGATGGAAAGTCTATCAGAAGGACTGTTCTTTGATCAAGTCCATGATAGAATTTCTCATCAAAATCTGCAAGGACTAATCAATAACTGACTGGTCAAAGCACTTTATCATGGATGTGGAAGACTGGCTTCACAGCAGGACATTAGATGGGGATCTCCCAGTTCAACTATTCCTTTCATAATCCCACATCGAAAATTTCAATGAATTTTTACTGACTGCTTAATGAGTATTTTTGGTTAAACAGCATTCTTATTTTCTGTCAAGCTCTGTGGGGCTGAGTGATCCTGAAAACATGAGTTATGTATTATTCACTTTATATCCTCCTTTATTGTTTCATGTTGTTTTCTTTCTTTTCTACCCTCACCGACCCCCTTTTTGTGCTGGATGCTTGAAGCACGGTAGTATGATAATTTATCTTAAGAATGTCAGGGGAATCTAGGAAGAACACTTCATCTCTCTGAAAAATGGAAATACTTATCAATGGTATCTAATGCCAAATGTACTAATCTTCATTTTTTACTCTGGGGCAAACATTTTAATGGGACTTTATCACAGCTGAATTCCTTACCTTTTTCCTATGCATAATAATACAAAATTCAAATCAGCTTCTATGATAACTTAAAAAATCCTGGTGTTATTAAGCATTTATATTTGCCAAGACCCTAGTGTCCTAGGTCACATAGAAAATGACATTATTTGGCTAAATAATTTCTGGTTTAAAAGGCAAGATTTCTGAATCCAATGTTACAAAGCAAAGACTTGTAAGGAAGGGAAGAGGATTGTAGGAAGCGTGAAGAGCAATAGAAGATAGCAAATATCACAGGGCAGATACAATTACTGGTGAAATGATCAGAAATAAGTCATACAATCAATAAAATACATAGTAATACAGGACAGACTTTTTCAGTAATATGATTATTATTGTAAAGCTTTATGATTTAATACTGCAATATTATATGACTATTCCCATTACAGGTGATAAAAACATAAGTTATATGTGATATATAATGGGGATAGACTATGAAATTCAGAAAAAAATTACAGTGGAAAAAGGAGCATATTTAAAAGTTATTTACTTATTTGTCGTTGTGTGTCTTCACACTATTCAGCTAATGTTAATTTCTATTGCTGATATTGTAAATAACCCACATTGTTGGGTCAGTCATGTACATGCAGATTCCCACTGGTATGCTTAGGTTTTTGGCTTGTTGATTTTACATATGGATTTTGAAAACACTTAGTTTGTTCTGCAGGAAATTTTGGACTGTACTTTTGTAATAAAAAACTGCTACGAGTTCCTCGCTTCCATAGCAGAATTTTAATTTTTCTGATAAAGATTACACACTGCAAGAACAGTGACAATAGCTACACAGAGGGCTGCAGGTGAAAATGGTCATGTGTCTACTTACAGGAATCTATAACTTTTTGCCTGATTTTTATCCACACAAAATATTGGCAGAGCTCACAAGACATTGGAGAAAGCTTCTGTCATGATATACATACCAAACATGTTTTGCTGACTCTTTTCAAGCTCTTTCACGTCTACCCAAATTTCAGATTAGGTGTGTTTAATATGATTTCATTGCTCACACTTTGCTTAGCTTGTGTGAAAAAAAAAGTCAAAAGAATATAGACATCATACAAAACACGGAACATAAATGCACAATTTGCGCACCTTATGCTACTACCTAAGTTTTAGCCCTACAAGAAGAAAGTGAAAAGGGGCAAAGTCTTTGGCTAGCTTGAACCTTCGACTTCTACACTGGATTCTCGACTGTCATGTCACCAAAATGATAATTTTAATCTGTACATACAAAGATGCAGTGTGTCAATTGACAAGTAAGTGACTTTGGCCAGTAGTTTAGACTTGAACTCAGGCTGCCTCTTGCCAAGTTATATTTTTGAAGGAAAGAACACCTTGTGAGAAAACAGGTCAGATGATAGAAACATCCCAATTTAAGTATGTGGAAGGGGTACTTGGTGTCTTATAGAGTTTTACATGATTCTGACAGCCAAGAACATGCTGCAATGATTTGCTCTTGTGGAAAATAAAACTTTTGCCCTCTGAAAGTGAAAAGCTTTTCCTTGTTTGCAAGGTGTTTTATGTCTGTCAGACATTATCACAACTTGAAGGGATTCACCCTGAATGCGAGAGGTTGTGATGGTCAATCTGTCTCTTTGCATCTTGTGCTGTTTGCTGTTGATGGTGCAGTCTGTATGGTCCTTGGTATTGCTAAGGAGGATCCTATTCTTGACAGACTTCTTAATAAAATATAATGGTAAATTTATGTGGTTAAAAAATATGAAATATTCAGCATTTCTGTTCAAGGTCACTAGTTCATATTTGAAATGGAAATAAGAAATGCAAACATGATTAGCACCAAATGACTGCTTCTTTACATGAAATTTGTTTGTAATCTCACTTCAATGTTAGTACAGAAAACCTGCATGATGGCAGTGCCAAAGAAAGAGTTACTCACTGATCACCATATTCCTGTTTGCTCCTAATTATATTCTGAGTTTCTTGTTTGACCTTGAGGATCTGACAAGTATTCCTGTAAACAGACCGATCTAATTTTCAAATAATAGCACTGTGGCTGTATTCAGCACAGTGTTCCTTCTCCAGCTTCCATCCTTGCTACATCGCTGGTGGTGTTTCCAGATTGGAGTGGGACACCGTCATGCCTCAGCAGATGTCAAAATCTGAATAAATCTTTCTACAGAACTCATCAAAGTAAATCTGTTCTGTCTGGGTATAGAATGTAACTCTGTTTTTGTCTGTTTTGATTTATGTAAAAAACAGCTTAAATTCTCACCCCCTCTCATCATGCAATTAAAATTTAGAAATATTGCTTCCACTTTTCTGAAGTGGAACCTGAGCCAAGATATTTCACAATTAAAAATCAAAGAAAATGGCCAAATAATATAACTATATGGTGACAATAATATCAGACATGTAAGGGATAAGGAGCAAATGGTAGAAATGTTTTTTAAGCAGAGGACCGTTCAGTGGCCTTGAATGGCCACTGGTAATACAGAATGATTACAGATCTGTTGTAGAAAAAACTGTGAACAAATCATACTACTGGACCCCCAGCATACAGGACTTTTGTGTACTCTAAAGGCCAGAAATGAGAATGGCTTTGTTAAATGGGAAATTCTCAGAAAATTATTTATTTATACTGCAGTATCACCTAAAAGATTTCTGGATGATCAGGACCTGAATTTCCTGGTACTGAATAACCACTAGCTGAGATTTGCATCTACATGAGGCTGACAAAAGCTGTCATTCAGCTGATGACAGAAACAATATGAATAGAAATAAAGGATAATAGAGGATGTTTTATAATTGAAGTCAAGAGACAGCCTAACTAAGGAGAAGAAAAGATTGAATCATTTCTGAGAGAAACAGGATAAATAACTTGATGCTTCTGCGTGATTTAATATTTCTGGATACTACAATGGAAAATTTATGGGTGAGAAAAAATCCTTGATACAGTTTTTTTTTTGAAACGTGGTAAGGGATAACTTCACAATACACACAGGAAAGAGGAAAAAACATATAGGATCCAGTAATAACGGACATGAAATTGTAGTTCGCTTAGTGATAAGAAAGTACCTTGTATATATAATGATGTAGGATTAAGGCCAAATATTTTGCTAGTAAGAAGAGTAACAGCAGAAGAAAACTTGTTCCTTGAGCTTAGTATAATAAAAGTGAAATTCTGTGCCATGAAAAAGAAATGTTGATGCATCCATAAACAAATAATCTTTTCCTGTCTCTACCATTGATTGTCTATCTGTCCCTAAGCAAATACCCTGATATATGCCTATTAGCAAGTAAGTTACTCGTATTTCTTCCAGTGTGTAACTAATTAGTCCCAACTGTTCAAATATGCTTGCCTGAAATCAATTCTCTCCATATATCAATATACACTAAACAGAAGATGCTAAAATGAAAGGTGCTGAAGCTTCCTGGTGAGGTACTAATAATCTGGAATCTTAAAACTAAGTGATTTAGGAGCTCAACTTTAATGTCCAGCTTTGAAAATCCTTTTTTTGTTAAGTACTTTAAGAACCTGAGGTGAAAGTGCTAGAAAAATTCAAAACCTGCCTGTTCTATTCTTAAAGTATTCTTAAAAATTGTCTAGAAACTGTCACAAACAGCAAAATCAAGTGGACACAGCAATACATAGGATATATGAGGGAAAAGTAAATCTAGTTTATGTAGAAGGTTAATCTACTAGAATTTCTTGAAGGTGTCGACAAGCCTTTGAATAAGGATAAATCTAGTACGCTTGGATTTCCAATAAGCTTTTGACAAGGTCCTTCATCGAATCTATTATGGTATGACATGATCTTAAAAACTTTTTTAAGAACAGGAAGCAAAGTACAGGAATACTTTTAAGATTTCTCAGGGTAAAGAGCACTGTTAGGCATTATGCTAGGACTGGAACTGTTTGACAGAGTCAAAAATAATCTAGAAAAGCAAAGGGCGAAGACTTGTAATGCAATGAATGGATACTTAGTGCATATACCAAAGTTATGGATGAAACTGAAATAAATGCAAGGTAATAAACAAAGGCAAAAACAACCCAAAATGCACCTGCACCAAGAGCTCAGAATAAATTGCCATTACTTAGGGAGGATATTTTGAGTTACTGTTTTTATCTAAATATTTGCTAAGCAGTCATGAAAAACAACATAAATAAATCTGGTGTTAAGAATTATTAGGCAATTATAGAAAACCAATTAGAAAGTCTCATTATGCTACTTTGAAAACCCAGAGTGATTCCACTTTTCAACTACTCAGTAAAACAGTCTGGCCCCATAAGAAAACTAGAGAAAACACACAAATCAAGAACAATATTCAAAGATATGGAATAGCACCCTTCTGAGGGGATTTTAAAAGTTAGGACTCTTCAATATGGAAAAGAAATGACTGATGAGAATAATACTTAATAAATTATAAAAATAAATTATAAAATTAGAACTGTCATGCAGGAAATAAACAGAAAATTACTATAACTGTTTTTCATAATAGAAGAACTAGGAGCCATAAAATCAGTTTTTAGTTAACAGATTTAAAATAAACAAAAGTTGATATTTTTTCACATGATATGCAACTGACTGGTAAAAGTCATGTTGCGGATACAGAGCTGATAGAGACTTTTTTCCACATCAGATGTGGCTTTGGAAGTCACACAGCTGCAATTTGTTGTTAGGTACAGACATCAGTGCTGCTGGCCTGTGCCATCCTCCTTGGGTTGTTTTTAAAAACTGCTTCAACCCAAAGAAATTTTGACTAGTGGCAATGGAAAAAAAATTTAGCTTCTGCCAAAGGGAAGAGATACTAAAAATGAGACCAAATGAGTGTAGGGTAAAACTGGTTCCAGTGTTTCATGCCTAATGGTTTGGAATACAAAGAAACCATCAAATCATTTCCAGTCCTGTAATACCTACCTCCATCCCCTCCTGCGTCTTACAGATGTAGTTCATGAACCTTCTTCAGCTGACTTGGTTCATCTGTAGATAACGCCAGTCAGGAAAATGAATCCACAAGTCCATTTAAAGTCCAATGAATTATGAAACTAAGTCAAAGAACTGCTAGCCTCTACTCATCCTATACTGCCCACAGGCATCTCTTATCCTATTCAAAATGCTCTGAAGTGAGTCATTACTTAATGAAATTACTGAGAACTGAGATTACAGAGCAACCACATAAAAGATTCAGCAAATCGGTTTTAAAGAGAAATAAAAATGTGAACCATTATATTTCTCAACTATTAATCACATCACTTCTGACATTCATGGGGTTCTTTCATACTATGCTTGAGATTGTAGCTGACAAAATACCTGGTAAGAAACTAACTTAGCTATGTGCTTTATTCAGTATCAGGGTAGCTCAAAGAAAACTTTGACATTAAAGATTCCAACTATTTATGTTAAGATTTAAGAAATTCAAAGCAAACACAACCAGCTGTTTAAATCCATCTATTGTTGGAAATGGTAGTTGAGAAGAATGCATTGAACTATCACATCTTTTGCTACAAATGTGATAATTTGAAAGAAAGGAAATTAATATTTTAAGCATACGAAGTTATAAATTTTACATTACCCATGTAATAAGCAAATAAATTATTCATATTATACATAAGGAAAGGCATGTGTCACCAAAACACATTTACTTCTTACCTGTAAACTAGTGAGTGGTTTCATTAGAATTACTTCTCTTTTTTCCAGTATCTAAATTTTTTAAAGGAACTACTCTTAAGTATATTACCTGATAGTGTTTTATACTGTCTATGTAAAAATAGACTGCTTTTCATAAAAAAAGTCCAAATGCTGCTTACTGAGAAAAAAGTCATACATGTAATTTAACAGAACGTAGTATAATCATATTGATTATAATAAAATGTGTAGGACTTGGATTATAAATGGCTCTATGAAGGTCTTTCTGCGTGTATACATATGTGCAACTATATATACTTGTAAAGTAAATACATTGTAGCTTATAATTCTTACCTTCCTTTTGCAGAATGAAGATTGCATTCTATGCATACTTAGAGTTTATTGATAATTCACTAAGATTTTGTGGGGGACTGGTTGTGTTGCAGTGAGCTATGTATTCCTTCCTACTTGATAAGCAGAACATTTGTTTCTTGTATATAAAATTCATCAGGATACACAAGCTTATATCTAATTTACAGCATTTTGTTAGTTCTGTCAATGTTATTTGCAAACGTGACAGCTACCACCTGTGGCTAACAGCTTACTTATTTATGCTGAACTCGCACCAATATACTGGCCACAGTAGTCATATAATCCAGTTAGGTATGGCCATTTAACGTGGTTCTGCAAAAAATGCAAGAGAAAATCTTGCTCATATAAATAAATAACTGCCTGTTTCATTTAGAATATACGAGGAACACCAGAAAAATAAAAGCCTTATATTACAAAGTTCTGCTTATAGATCAAATTTTAATCAGTAAAGCAGATCCACACCTTCCACAGATTCACACCACATATAACACACCCTTCATATACTGTTTCATTTTTAAACATTTTAAATATATGGAAAAATTAATAACTTGTTTTGAATAAAATGTTTAAACTACTGAGAAACAGTATTTTAAAGAGAGAAGCAGAAAGTCACAGCAGAGCAACAAATTTCATACACTTGTGTCAAAACAATATAGCTTTTACCCTTATACTGAAAAGCTTCAATACATCATCTTTACTATTATGTTTATTTGACAGAACCACGGGGGTTTGTTGCATCAAACTGGAAAAAAAAAAAAAGCTTTTTGTTTGGTGATATGTAGTCTGGTATAGAGAAATCTTAAGGTGGTAAAATTATTGAGAGTTGAGATGAAGACCTCTGGAATTTATACTTACTGACTGGGATATTCGTTCTTAGTCATTTGGGGTGGCATTGGAGCTAGATTATTTCTGTATGATGTATTTATATTTACGTGTCTATGTCTGTTTTTTAGCATTGTTGCATGACTGCAAGACTGAAAGGACCACTTCATTCTGGGATGGATCGCCTGATCTGCTGGTTCCATTTGAAATAGGCTCAGGTTGTCTCTCAGTTCAAAGATGCTACCCTGATAGTCTCCCTGGGGGAGAATTGCTTTGCATTCCAAGGTATCAGGGGCATATTAAGAGAGAAATGACAGTGAGTGGTATGTGCTAGAGACATTTATTTTTCTGTTTCAAAAAGCCTGGGGCAGGCACAGTTCTGATCTATATTTTAGCTATGACTGATACCTCTACATTACCTAAGAGCCTTACAGAGCATTATGGAATATTATGTATAGGAAAAATATGACTGATGTGTGAGATTCAAATTACTTTTATTCAAAAATTTCCTATTCTAACCACTCCATATAAGCCAAAATTCAGGTAACTGCCTATAAATAAAGGCTGTGGTATTAGAAGAGATAATGATGGGTTTTATCCCTCTGTCTTGCAGAAACACAGTGCCAGGCTGACCTGCATCAGGATATTACTGCTCCTGAAGCCTAAATTTTGTGCGGCTGGGCATGATGAGCTACCTTTTGTATATTGCTGGATGGAGTGAAACTGCTTCCCAGCAAGGCTTTCTAAATGAATTTTTGCTGTAAGTCACACATCCAACTGCAGTGCATTCACACTGTTGCTACACACACAACAATAAGAAAGGTTTTTTTGTGATGACGACAAAGAAGTCACCCAATGCAGCACTTGGGAATCATGACTGTTAACTTCTTATCACGTTTCATGGCAGGAACACAGGCATGAGGGAATCAGGAGTTCTGCTTTCAGTGGCCTTCTCCTTATCATTACTCCTGGGAGCTGAAGTATTCATTTAGGTTGTCAGGCACTTAGACCTATGTCTAATAAGAGACTTGATTTCATTTGTTGGCCTAAAGACTGAGGGGACAAAGTCCAGGTCCCCTTATGCAATTCCACTGGCTAGTTTTATTATTTGATTTTTATTTGTAAGTAAATTTGATTTAAACTTAGTGCATTTTCTATGAGTTGACTCTCAGGCATGGCAGAAATACAAGTAAATAGGAAATCTAGAGCAGAAAAACATTTCCTGAACTCCTCTGTTTTTCTTACGTTCTTCAGTTAGTGGAAAATAAAGCAACTCAAATACTTTCAAAAATCTCATGATTAATTTTTGCTATCAAGTTTGGGCAGACAATTAGATAATGATTTATGTTAATGTGTTCTTTTGCATTTAACTTGACAACCATGCACTGGGGTGATGCTGCAGCAGGGCCGGTCTCCAGCTCCCCACAGCCCTGCCATGCCCGGCCATGGGCCCCACCAAGCCAGGCCCACCCACGGGCCCATGTCCCTGCCCGTCCTCGGCCAGTCCCCATCCCCAGGAAGGTGCCCGATTCCTGGGGCTGGGGCTGCCCCGGTGCCCCCTGGCTGACCTGCTGGGGGGTGGGACGTGCCCTGGCTGCCAGACTCTGCTATCACCCACCTGGGGAGCCCTCAACACACTAAGAGAAGAGCTTCTTAGATCAATGAGTGAGTTACTAATTATATCAACTTATATCATGTGATCCTTTCACAGACTTACCAAGTTCCTTCTTTAAATTTGTTTGTTTTCCTGCCCGATCTGTCCTCGGTTCTTGGTAGGCTGCTGTGGTGTGTAGGCTGCCAGATGCCCATCCAGCCGCTCTCTCGCTCCCCCTCCTCAACAGGACAGAGGGAGAAATTAGACAGAAAAGCTTGTGGGGTGAGAAAAAGACAAGGAGATCGCTGACCAGTTGCTGTCACAGGCGAAACTGACTCAACTTGGGGATAATTAATTTAATGTATTGCCAATCAAAAACAGAGAAGGATGGTGAGAAACAAAGACAAAAACGGGGCTGCGGTCAGTCCACAACAGCCCCTCCCTGCCGCTCCTTCCTCCTCACGCGTTTCCCTGCTCCAGCCTGGGGCCTTCCCACGGGCTGCAGGGAAACCCCTGCCCCACCGGGGTCTCTCCCGGGGCCGCAGGGGCGTCTCTGCTGGGGCGCCCGGAGCCCCTCCTCTTGCTCTCCCCGCGGGGCTCGCAGGGCTGGTTCTCACACGGGTTCCTCAGCCCTGGCTGCCGGGCAGCGTTTGGCCCTTCCTTACCCGGGCTTTCCCCGAGGCGCCCGCCCGCGGCTGCGGGGCTCAGCTGTGCCCTGCGCTGGGGCCGTCGGAGCCGGCTGGAACTGGCTGCGTCCGGCCCGGGGCAGCCGCCGCTGCTGCTGCTGCCGGCACCTGGGCACCTGTACCCGGTACAGCTGCTCTAGAATCTTCTCCCAATATATAGCCATGATTCTTCCATGATTTTAACACATCTTACTAATTTTTCTTTTACACCGAATCCTGCATGATTTCCAAAAGGCTTTTTTTTCTTTTCCTCCTAATCTCAGCCCTAGCTTGTCCAGTCTAACCTCTATAAAAGCCAATAGGAGTGTTACTGCCCTTTTCGACTGGGCTTTGAATAAACTCTTCACACCTACAACCTCTATTTTATAAACATAAGAATATCACCTCATGTTTAGTGGTCAGACACTAAGCTCTCTCTGATGATGCAAAATTTATCTAATTATTTTATTGTTTGGACAGAGCCTGCGGGCAGTGGTGTGGTTTAATACATCTAGCTCAGAGAATATATTCATTGGTTTTCTGCTTGGTAACAAAGCCTAGTTACCAAACAGGGCTGCAGAGCTGAAAAATCTTTTGCATTCCCTCCATGCCGCTAGATTTTGCCACTCCTATAAACTTCAGACTGAATCTGAAGAAACACAAACAGAAGTGCAGTTGATTTCTCAGTGTGAATGAGGATAGAAGGACCTTTAAAACATAACTTAACTTGATAAAGGATACTACGCACGCAAAAAATGCATGCCTCTATATTGAAACAATGCTCCATAAGGCTTGGCCAGTACTGTAATTTCCAGCAGTACTGCAATTTCCAGCAGTACTGCAGAGAAGAAAATGCTGAATACTACATAATATATATTTGGTGAATAGTGCATGATCTACGTCCTGAGTGAGTTGGTACTGCACATCACTATTCATAATGATGTTTGCCATAAGACAATGTACTTTTTATTTCAGGCGTGGCAAAAGATACTATTTTCTTGTGACCTTAAATCTAATTGCTTAAAATATTCTATAAAACTCCAGGGAGTTTTGTGCAGAGAACAAGACAACTAGAAACAGTTTTTAAAGGTAACTAGAAATTCTTTATTTATTTTTCTTTAAACATTGCCTCCTTTACCTCTCATTTTCCACAGCAGTGATCAAGCCTCTCATAGAAGCTCTTGCAACACTTTTCAAATAGTTTCAGTCATTTTTGCTTCACTTGATGGAGATTACTATTCCCATGTGTTGTGTTAGCTAAGTAGTCATGCAGCACATTTGAAGCTTGAATTAAAAGTCCATTTTTTCTCCCTGAACAAGATTCATAAATAAAAAATATCATCTTCAAATAAAATTCAGGTATTGCACTGAAGGGAAAAGGTTTTATATGTTAACACTGTCAAGACTCAATAATGCATAGTAAAATGGCTCCACAAGCGATGAAATTCAGATTTCAAGCTAAGTTCTCTGACTTTCATTTAAAAAAATGCACCAGTTTACTTAGTTTTGTAAGGATTTCAGTCAGGATCAGTTCAATTCTAGTATGCAGGTGTGCTGAATAAAAAAGCCAAACATGTAGGGTTTTTTCCTGTACCTTAAATCATCACTCATAGGGTTGTCCTGCTGCCTTGGAGGAGACCGCTTTCAAAACATAGTATCTGAGAGAGACGCAGCAATGTGGATCTAGATGCATCCATTTATCATACACACACTTTTCCTCCCCCTAACTCTAATGTTAATTCAGCAGGATCTTATCCTACTTCATCCTTGTCATACTTAGCTTACTGTCAATGATAAAGAAATGAAGAGTAATACCAATCATTGGGATCTCATTAAAATGAACTATTGAATGCCATCGAATCATGTCTATTCTTACAAACGTCAAAGGAATGCAATTGTTCAGATCATGGATGGTCTTTCCAAGTTGGCACTGTCGTTCTGTTAGCTCCCTTGAAAAAACACTGACAATTGTACACAGTCAATTCATATCATTTTGGCATTTTAAGGAATGTGCCCATACTCAGTTCTTTCTCATTCTTTGTGCATGAACAGACTCTGGGCAAATAGGTATCTAACTCTGTTCAACAGCAAAACACTAGGACAACTATGTGTATCCACCTGGGAAAACTGAAATTCTTTACTGCTCAAGTGTTCAAGTACCATACCAATTTAATACTCAAAATTTAAATGTGTTGAGGGTACACCTACTGTTTGAATGACAGCAAATTTATTTTAAACTGGTGCTTTCAAAGTATAATTAGTTTTGTGTGAATTTAATTGGGTTTTTTTGCTATTTTGTCCATCTCCGTTCAAAAGACCACCATAAATAAAACAGGTTTAAAGACAAAAGTAGATTACAAAGAATTGCTTTGATTATACACCTAGTCCTGTTTAAAAAAAAAAAAAAGAATTAACCTACTACAGCAGTTTAAAAATTGCTTGATTCCTTAGACAGGTTTCCTAACAAAAGTCATATCTCAGATTCTGGAAGACAGACACTTTCATAAATCCACTGATTTAAAGAGTAAAAATAGCTCAAATTCAGCTGATAAAATAATTAATTGTACAGATTTGCACAGCTGAATTTGAGAAAAAATAGCTGCCCTGCTATATTTGTCTTTGGTTCTGTAAACTGATTATATATCAGATAGACACACAGAACACTTCTGGAAAGTTACAGCTGCTTAAATCATGTTTCTGTGCTGAAACAACACTTAATTTCCTTGCTTTTGCACTAACGTGTTTACTAAAGACAGACAGTGTTTTTACTCATTATGCCAATAGAGTTGAAACTCTGTGTTTCTATGCTCTTGCTGTCTGGCCTCTTGTGCCTTTGAAAGTAGCTGAAAGCTTTAAAATCCTTTAGTTGGCTTGATTAGACAGTGGCCTTTTGCCTGGCATTGATTTCAGGATTTAGAGTTTATTAGCGGGTCACCAGGGTATTTTTTTTGCTATGTGTTGTTGGCAATTACCCAAATTCTTGAATAGCTAAATACTACAACCAATCAGAACTAATGCTGATCTCATTTAAAAGGTTTCAGTGTTTCTTTTCATTTGTATGATTACAGAATTTTCATTTATATACTAGTACTTTAATATATTTTACATGCTTATGTGCTAGTTCTAGAATTTTTATTCATTTTTTAATACAGGAATGCAAATGAAAAAGAAATGGTGACTGAGTGTGGATTTCAGTTAAAGGCTAATCCATATTAAAGGCTTTTAATGAAAAAAACAGAGCAAAAAAGCCAAACAAGATCTTTATTGAAATAAAAGCTCATACACTGATTTGCAGTCTGCCACATCACTCCCTCCTGAAGACAGAACCAGAATGGCAGGTTATCTATATGATACTTACACTGAAAGAATGTTCAATGAATGAAGCACGGGGGAAAAAGAGGGGTTACGGTCTGCAGATTGCTGGCCGTAGCATGGCTGTGTATAAAGCCTTGATTGATGGCATTAGAAGCAGAGTGCTATGCAGAACATCTAATAACAGTGTAAACAACCAAATAAAATGGTTACTGTCCAACACAGCTTGCAATACCTCCTTGTTTGGTGCAGTTTGTATAAGAGTAAGTGTACCTGCTGTTCCATCATTACTGAGCTTGAAAATACTGATTTGTCAAAGACTGTGGGCCAGTTCCCACAGAAAAGCACCCGGCACACTTCTTTTCAGTTTTGATCGTGATCTTCAGCTGCTGTTCATTGAACACAGTTTCCTGACCAGTTCTGTATCCATTTGATTGAGGGTTCATCCTGGTTATGTTCCCCTAACTTGCCCTGGAATGTCACACGAAATAGTATCCCAGGCTTTACTAGTGTCTACATATGTGACAGCTATTCTTTGTTTATTAGAGGCAATGCATTGCGGAAGGTGGAAATTTGATTAGACAGAGAAATATCTTCACCAACTCAGTGTTGGCTGATACTCAATTTTGTTTTTCTTTTTAAGGTATTTACAAACAGTTTGTAGGATTATTTGCTTCAAATGTCTTCTGAGAATTGGACCTCAGCTGAACGATACACAGTATTTTGAGTCTTTTTTTTTCTTTCAGACAGGCAAAGTATTTCTAGTTTTCTGAGATGTTGTATATCCTCCATTAATTTTCAGAATAGAAATTAATGGGAAGAACTGTTAGACATGGAAGAGCTTTGACCCTTTCTCATAAAAGTAGTCAGTGAATTTCCTAGTGAATTTGCTGGTGAATGGGGATGTTACTTTGATTTTTGGTCCTAATGCACATGCTATACTTCAGAATTTATTCCTAGTGGATGCCATTATCCACTTTGTCTGTTGTTTGTATTCATCTGAGGTTTCTGAAAAACTTATGATACAACCACGTTGGTCCCTTATTAAGGCTCCCATCTTTCTTCCAAAATGGATATTTTGAATCTGTGCTTTTAATATAGTTTCTTTAAGAAATTCTTGGTTGTTTCTGATAATTTTTCACTCTAGACTAGATGCATTCCTTCTGAGGAAGGAATATTATCTACCATAACCCAGAACCTTTCAGAAAGTCTATTTTCCTTCGTATTGTGAACTTTCATGCAAAAGAGTGTACCCCTGAAATACACCCCCGCTTTGTGTCTTATTTCTTTGCCTATCCTAAGAACCTGAGCAACTGAGGTTCTTTAAAACAATAATCCAGTCATGAAATTTATGCCACCAGTCTAAGGCTGAGCAAGTTAGGTCGTAATTTTGTCTATGTATTAAGGTGTACAGATCCTCTGCAGAAGCAGAATAACAGTGATAGGACATAGTCAAGCACAATCCTGGCAATATACAAACGCAGCTCTGACTAAACTTGTGTCTCCACACACTGTTGTATCATGCAGATGTAACTGTGTACTTAGACCTAGATCAGAAATACCTCTACTACACTTCAGCTGGACAGGGAAAATACATCTTTTCAGAATCACAGACATTTCTGTCTCCAGGTGCCTGATTTTATGCATGTCATCTATAAGTCTAGAAAGCAATCACTTTTATATGTGAAGGAGCCAAATAGTACTCCTATTTCAGAATATGCATGTCATCAAATCTGATGCATACTTGTACACAAAGTAGCAATTTCTACCTTGTGTCCCTGGCAATAGTGTATTTCTTGAGTCTTGATCTCAGCAAGTACCTTGTTGTGTCTAGAGCTACCTTTAAACTCTTTGCCAATGATAGGGTCTTCTCTCTTTTCTAGTTAACTTAGTTATAGTGTGGTTTGTTTTCACAGGCACTCTCTTTAACGTGCTTATAATGCTGTATCCATACAGGTAGGGCTTTACTGGCTTTAGGAGTGGCTGCATTTGAAAAGCTGAACAGCTGTTCAGCTTTTCAAAAAAAAAAAAAAAAACATTTGTTTTGAAAACAAAACAAAACAAACAAAAAAAAAAAAGAAAAAAACACCAGTCCCAAAACATTTATTTAACCATTTCATTTCCATCATACTTTCATTTCCACCTGTCTTTCTAGCCTGAACATCTGCAGGAGATAACCTTCAGAGTTTTCAGCTGCACTCTTCTTTAATTAAGCATACAAAATGTTCACTAAAAAGGTCCTGTACCAAGTATAAGTCCTAGTCCATGATTATCTATTTGCAAAAAGCAGAAGGTGTTTGACAGAAACCTCTAAACATTTAAGTAAACCAGCTGCCAGATTATAGTCTGTATCCACTATGTCTGACTGTGGTGGGTTGACCTTGGCTGGCTGCCGGGTGCCCACCAAGCTGCTCTCCCACTCCCCCTCCTTGGCAAGACAAGGAGAGAAAATAAAATGGAAAAACTTATGGGTCAAGATACGGACAGGGAGATCACTCACCAATTACCATCACAGGCAAAATAGATTCGACTTGGGGAAAATTATTGTGATTTACTGCCAATTAAAAAATAGAGTAGGATAGCAAGAAACAAAAACAAAACTAAAAACATCTTCTCACCACCCTCCCTTCTTCCCAGGCTCAACTTCATTCCTTTATTCCCAACTCTTCTACCTCCCCTACCACTGAGTGGCACAGGGGGATGGGGAATAGGGGTTGCAGTCAGTTCAGAACAGCTCCTCTCTACTGCCCCTTCCTCCTCATGCTGTTCCCTGCTCCAGCATGGGGACCCTCCCATGGGATACAGTCCTTCATGAACTGCTCCAACGTGGGTCCTTCCCATGAGCTACAGTTCTTCAAGAACTGCTCTAGCATGGGTCCCTTCCATGGGGTGCAGTCCTTCAGAAACAGACTGCTCCAGCATGGATCCCCCGCAGGGTCACAGGTCCTGCCAGAAAACCTGTTCCTGTGTGGGCTCCTCTCCATGGGCTGCAGTTCCTGCCAGGAGCCTTCTCCAGCATGGGCTCTCCATGGGCTGCAGCTTACTTCAGGACACATCCACCTGCTGCAGTGTGGGGTCCTCCATGGCCTGCAGGGGGACAACCTGCCTCACCATGGTCTTCACCATGCAGGGGAATCTCTACTCTCCTCTCCGTCTTTCTTCACTGACCTTGGTGTCTGCAGGGTTATTTCTCTGACATTTTTCTCACTCAATCTCTCTCAACTGCTGTGCAGTGGTTTTTTTACCCTTTCTTAAGTATGTTATCACAGAGGTGCCACCAGCATTGCCACCCCAGTGGCATGTCCATCTTGGAGCCGGCTGGAACTGGCTCTGTCTGACATGGCAGCAGTTCCTGGTCTCTTCTTACAGAAGCCACCACCCCTGCAGCCCCCCTGACTGCCAAAACCTTGCAATGTAAACTCAATGCATTGACTCTTCTTTGTTAGTATTGATGAATAAGCTAACGACAATGGTGTTTGTGGGAATTTTTTTGCTGGTTTGTAAGTTTCTGTCTCTAAATGGGAGAAAGAAAGCATCTCATTCGATTGTTATGAGAATTCATGTAATATTTGCATTATGTTTTGAATATTTGTTTTTAGTTTGGGCGTCATTAATTAAAAAAAATAACAGTTACATCTTTTCTATATTCTTATTCTATTTTCCTTTCCTACCATAGAGAAATAGAGATTGTATTTTCCTCCACTCATTTCTGTAACTCATTTCAGAACAAAAATTCTTTTTCATGTATTGGATGAAATGTAATAAACTCAGTAATTTTTTTGACACATACTTTAAATTATGAGGTAAAAACTGTAATTTTGAAAAATACTTGTTCTTTTCACCATGTAAGTATGTGTTAAATGACCTGAGGCAGGGAGAAGAATTAAATACTTTATCAAGAAAGATTACATTTGTTTATAATTCCTCTGGTGAAAGAGCATTCATCATTTCTCCCCACCCTCTCCCCATCTTTTCATCCTGAACTATACTCCCATCATTTGCTTGACTGACTCTCTTGAACTTTGACATTTCGTTTACTTGTGCAGTGTAAAAAGAATTAAGCTGGAGCACCCACCCAGGTGGGATCTGTTTGCCTACACAGTCCTGGCTTCTCTGCCTCTCATTTCTCTTAATAATACAGCCAGCGGCATTAATTGGGTCACATCAGTTAATGGACTGTCCTTGTCACAGACCAAATTTTCTCTTTAGAGGCAGAAGGGAATCATTTCGATGTTAGATCTCTTCTGGACATTATCTACCTGTGTAATCCCCCTCCTCCCCTGCAGCTCTCCTCTCTCTAAACCATCACTGCTTTTAATTAACATCCTCTCTTCCCTTCTTTGAGTCAGTGAGCCAGTAACAACCTATGACGTGTCATTTTGTGTTGTTATGCCATTTGTATGCCAGTATCTTGAGCATGGCGTTAGATCCCATTCTACAGCTGCAGATCTACTGTTTATTGCTATAGACCATTGCAATGAAAGGCAGAGTACTGCTTTTTAAAGCTTTTTTCTTACATTTTGCATGTTTTGATGCAGAAAACAGGAATTAAATGACTAGGTATATAGGCTTATAACATTTATATTAATGCTCAATTCAAAATATAAAATTATAATAACATTTAGACCACACTAACAGGATATGATCCCTGATTTTAGTATGAAAAGGTATCAGCTGAATTTTTGCCATTGATTTAGTAGAACAGGGATTCATTCTTTAATTTTATTAAGATACCGATTAAAATGTAAGGTGTCTTCGAAAAAACATGATCAAAAAAGGATCAGACATCTGTTCCAGCACTGTTCACTCTGTTTTTATAATTTTAATGGTAACTGCTATCTATTGGTTTTTTTTCTGTATTTTTCAAAACTCTAAGCCAGTTTCTGCCCTTACTTCCAGAAGACACAACTTTATATCTGCAGCATCAGCTTCTTTTACAGAGATAGAGAGGATGTTCAGAATGCCATAAAGTCAATGCTTCCTCAGAGACTGAATATAGGAGACTAAATCTAGACAATCATTACTGAAAATCTTAACTATGGTTGATTCCAAGACAAATTATAAAAGCTTCTTTAAACTTCAAAAATTGATTAAAATTAAAGGCTGATTTTTACTTGATAAGCTCAAGATAGTTAGCAGACTAGCTGGCATGTTGTAAGTCAAATATTTAAATTGTGAATTATTCATTCTGTAATGCTGTGAGTTATAAAATCAAGAATTATTGCTGGAGTCTTTGCTGATTGCCAGGTTTATTCCTGGTATATGACTGATTTTGTTTAGCTATTTCTATTCTTTGCTGTTAAAAAAGCATGAAGGTGCCTATGCTACTACAGCGTGCCTTCCCATATCAGATTAAACATCTGTGTAAATGCATTTTACAATCATAAATCTATCCAAAATACTAGTGTTATTCTCTATCTCAGTATGACAAAAGTTCTATAAATTCATAAAACTATGAACTTCTTGATTGGACATGGCCAAACTTTTGAGTGATCTAGTCCCACCATCACCGTAGTGTTGGCACTTTCGTTTGCATCCAAAAGAACAAAAAAGCAGCTATGTAAAAACACATTACCAAATTAGATGGGACAGATTTTTCTCATAAAAGCAGTCACACTTCTGAAAATCAGATTATTATCTGAAGACTGAATTTTGCATGCAGGTAGGCAGAGAATTCTCATTTTAATGCTGAAAAACTAATAGGTCACATTTTTTTGTAGATGCAAAAATGATGTGTTTGTGCAGTTAAGCATGGATGAATGAATAGTATATTTTTTAAAGTTATTTAAATGTTTTACAGAAACATAGTTTTTATATTTAGTAAGCTATAATGCATGGATAACAAAATGTCTTACAGGACCAATATGTACTGAATTTGACTCTTGAAATAATTTACATAGCAGGGCCTAGTTAATTTGCAACTTACATAATTGTAGTGCAACAAAAGGAATGCTTGTGACTGACATAATTGTAATATCTCATTCATCCTCATCTTTTTTATTTTATGAAATACGTTGCCAATGTCGTCTTTTGCTGCTGATGATGATGGTTGGCTGTTCATTTTGTGTTACAGAAAAAAAACTTATGCAGTTTGTCTTTTCAACTTTAGTGATTTCACGTGTCTACTGGTTAGTGGTATTCTTATTAAAGCAAAACCAGCTGAAATAGCTAGACTCCATATTAGAGCTCTATAAATCCTATTAATTTCTATTCTAACCATCAGCTAAGGAGGAGCAAAATAATGTGCAAGTGATATTTTGCACTGTGTTATGAAAACAAGCATAAACAAATCAAACAAAAGCCCCAGTGGGCAAGCAAACTCCGAACAAAACCCCTGCTAGCCCTTCCTTAAAGCAGACCCTCCAGTGGAGAGGGAAAGCATGGGGGAACAGGTAGCTCTCTTTCATTTCCCTCACAGCTGGACAATTAATTCTCTCAACCTCCTGGCTGGTTGGCTGATCTTCAAGGGTTTGTTGCATAATGAACATTTGCTTGACACCATGGAAAATAATAATAAAAATATCTCTCATCCTTTACTTATTTTCCATCAACAGCTAGCAGCTTCTGTAATTTTTGAATATGATTCTGCTTCTTTCCCCGCCCCCCGCCCAGGGATTTGTGATGAGAATTAGAGCTGCAGGTAACAAGAGGGCAATTGGCTACATCATGATGAAAATCCTTCCAGAGTCATTTAAGAATACTATTAAAAAACAGTTGTTTATGAGATTGGTTGAAGTACTTGATATCTACCTGATATAAATTCTTCTTCAATGGGCTAAAGCACGGATAACATAAATCCAGTGAAATTTCCAGAACAGAAAATAAAATTGACCATGGAGGCACACAATAATTTTTTAGAAACTTGGTGGAAAATATTATTTTAATGAAAGGAAGGAGAATATTTAGTTATAAAATTTTCTATAGCAATCAGTTTGACTGACTGCTGCATGATAATGAGAAACATTTCCATCTGAATCCATAAAAAACTCAGGAGGAACATTCATGGAGTGCTGAACAAAGTTGTGGGCAACGGATGGAGAGATACTCTTGCCTATTCCAGATATTTCCCAGTGTATCTATAGCTGCTCTCAAAATGATGAGGATTTCATCCCGTTCTTTTACACTTTGAAACTTTATTGGCTTATGATCACAGACTTTTTTTCATTCTGTACTCCTATAGGTTATAAAAGACTCATAATACCTTTGTTGAAAGTAAAACAAAATGCATCTGAAACATCTTCCATAAAATGGTCTGAATAAAGTTTTGACATCTGTGTTAAAATAAAGAAGTCAATAGAAATATTAATCATCATAATATCTCTTTTCGGAAGTGAAGAGCTCTATAACTAATACGTAAAAAGCACACATTTTGCAGATAAATAAATGCAGTGTCAAAATCTGTGATCCTGTAATCAAACATTTAAAATGCAAAGGTAATGCATAAAACAAGTACTGTTTCTATGTTTAATTTTATTTCATTTTAAAAGGAGTAGGGCTGGAAAAGAGAGACAGAGACATTAATTAGTACTTTAATTATACCTTTTGCCTTATCTGTAGAAGAATAAACAAAACATTATGTACAATGTAATCTATAACTGTGACTGTATAAATTGAAAAAAAACCTAGCTTTCTCACATCCTAACTTCCAGTCTCCTGAGGACCAAACCACATATGTGGAGTTTTGTGTTGGGGTCAAAAGTTATCTGGACAAAACAGTACAGAGTATCAGCAGAGGACGGTCTCAAGTACTGGTCCTTGTGAATATGCTACCTGCACACTGCAGAGCAGGTGCTCCCAAAAACTGAATTATGAGAATGTGATGATTTAGTAACACAATTTACATAACCCCTCTTGACACATTGTGTTGTTTTATTACTAGCATGACAGAGACTTCCAAATTATTTTAAGTGGTGCAAAACAGGCTGCTTTTCTCAACTAATATCAGCTGGTTTTGTCCTGGCAGTTCTTAATGAGTTTCTAAAACTTTATCAGGCAAATGTGCTTATTTTGTCTACTTCAACTTTTTAAAATATGGAAGAGCAGTATTAAGACTACCCAAAATAATTAAAACTCATGTCCAAAATTAAGTAGTTTTCCAAGCTGTAATGTAAAGCATATTGTTTATGAGTAATGTCTACAAAAACACATTACATTTTTCACATAACAAAATCATACACTAGCTAAATGATAATGGAATTAAAGTCAACTTTTATGTCTTTTTGCACTGAATTACCTTCACTCATGTGGTTAGACCAAGGTAACGCACTTCAGTAATTTCAGCTGAAATTATACAACTGAGTCACAGAACGTCTTTGATAGCCAGGACTCAGTCACTGCAATCTCTTTATATGTTAAGTTTATCTTGTCATATTATACGCCTTCACCAGAAAGCAGCACTAATTGCAAAGCACACATGTAATATTTGCAATAGTTGTAATTCTTTTACAGGAAAATACTGACTGTAATTGTGCATCAGAGTGCAGAGTCAGCTTAGGAGTCAGTCAAAGCCCTTCATCAACAGAGCTCTTGCTTTAGTCCATTTCAATACTTTTTTTCATCTTTCACATAGTATATTATATAGTCATGAGAGAAATACAGACAGCATTCCCAGAGAGAGATAATGTCATACACAATACCGTATTTATTCAAAACTTAATTCATTTTCTTCAGTGTGGCCCTGCCAGGGGTCATTGGCCTTTAACTCCTGAGAAAGTACAACAAAATCTGTAGCATATTTCTTTACAGAAGCTCCACATATTTTAAACCTAAATCAAATCCAAGTTCACAAAGAGATCAACACATTATCTACATAAATAGTATATATACTCTTGTCCTTCTGACAGGCCTACATTTTGGTAAACTTCAGTTTCTAAATTGTCATTGATTATGTTTTGCCCCAATTATCTAAAAGCTTGCTTTAGGACTATTTGCCAATATGACATAAACCATTTCTGCTACAGTGATTTGCCATTCAGGACCAGAACAGAACAAAAGATACTTTAAAAAAAAAGATCAATTGAACCATTCCTTTTCTGCAGCTTCCAGCACAGCCACTTAAACAAAAAGAAGTAAAAATAAATTTGAAATGCCTCTTTCATGATGTGAACAGTTATTAAATCTCAGACACAGTCAATGAAGACATTCATTGAAATGGAGGGTGAGGGGTAGAGATGGAGAGGATAAAACAGTATCAAGAGATAGGTGTAGCTGAAACAGTATCTTTGTTACACAAGAGTGATGAAGACATCTTAAAAGATTTTAGTAGGGAGAAAGGGGATGCTGATGAGCTCCACAGAAAAGATAAAGCAATTCTCTCCTCCCTTGGACAAGGCATCCTCCGCTCCTACTTCTCACCTTGCATCATGGTCTACCAGCTATCTTCCCTCTTCTCTTCCTGGATTGTCGCGGACAGATTGACTGATCCTTTTGCAGTCTTTAACCTTCCTCACATGACTTCTTTCTGTTTGGTGGACACTTCTGCTGCTTCAGCTGTTATTGGCCATGGCTTGGTTTGCCGTCCCCTATTTCCTCAAAATTAACGTTAAATAGTAATTGCAGTTATATAGACCAGTTGTACCTGAAAGAGCTGCCATTTTTTCTGTTTCTTATTTAACATTGCAAACTGAATCTTCTCCCCAAGGAGACGGATAGGGACACCGTGACATACCTTTGCAGGATTTGCATCTGGTCAAATCTGAAGTCTCTGTCAGAGCCGGGAGCTGAGCAGTTCTACTCAGTTGCAGTTCAATATTATAACCTGTCTTTTTTTCTAAGCTCAAGAGACTTGCACTAATTTCTAATGAATAAGTTATTCTGCAACATGCAGACCATGTAATAAGTTTCCTGTACTATGCTAAGTACATTTATTTAAATGTCATTGACTCAAGTAAGACTGTACGTGTGGCTGATATACTGCATTGACCAGAGATGTTTTCCTAGAACGTGGTCAAATTAATGATGGAATTGTAAAGCATGCCATCTACATAGATGATGTAGATGTTATATCTATAGTATAAATCATGTATTATGTAGAAGAGTTGTTAGAAAATAAATGCAGACTACTTGTAATAGTTTCCAAAGCAATATAGAAAGAAGAAGTAATTTTTCCTGGAAATTCTCAAAATGTTCACTTGGCTATCCAAATCAAGTCTGAAATTTGTTGCTTCTTTCAAGAGTGATGAGATGAAGTAGACTGTGGCAGTGATGAATATTGAAAAATGCCTCTGAACAAACAAACCACCTGAATAAACAGAGGTTTCAATTCAAAGGTGTTACCCCAGGAGTTCACTTAAAAGTTCATATTTGTGAATGTTTTGCTGTCTGTTCTGCTTGATGATAGCAAAGAGATTTGCAGACTGTTATCTAAAGCTGCAAATATCACATGTAAAATACATGCATCTATATGCATACAGGCTATGCAAGCATGTTAGTCTTTTCACTTTCAAGAACTGCTTATGAATACAAACATTGTAATTTTATACCCAATGCAGCATACTTCTGGAAAGTTAAAGTTCTGAATTTACCAGTCATCTCTTCTTCCCTAGGACTACATTGGTGAGTGAAATACATTAGCTCAAATACTTTGCTGTAGCTCAGTAATCGTAATAAAATATAAATAAATACACCAATTTCCATATACTCACTGGAGATTAGTGTTCTAATCTATAAGACCATGCCCGTGTTGGTATTATTAACTGAAGTATGACCTGAACCTGTGGGCAACAAGAATATAGAGATAGAACTGCAGACATTGCTGACACCATTATTCCTTAGGAGCTCATTTCAATGTAAAAATAGGTGAAAAGGCTTCTTGAGGATAATCATAGAATCATTGAATCATTTAGGTTGGAAAAGACCTTTAAGATCATCGAGTGCAGCCATAAACATAACACTGCCAAGTCCCACTAAACCGTGTCCCTAAATGCTATGAATACACATCTTTTAAATACCTTCAGGGATGGTGACTCAGTCACTTCCCTGGGCAGCCTGTTCCAATGCTTGATGACCCTTTCCGTGAAGAATTTCTTCCTAATATCCAGTCTAAACCTCCCTTGGCACAACTTGAGGCCATTTCCTCTTGTCCTATCACTTGTTACTTGGGAGAAGAGACCAACACCCACCTCGCTACAACCTCCTTTCAGGTAGTTGTAGAGAGCGATAAGGTTTCCCCTGAGCACCCTTTTCTCCAGACTAAACAGTCTCAGTTCCCTCAGCTGCTCTTCATAATACTTGTGCTCTAGACCCTAATCGTCCAAGCTCAGCTGGTAGCTCATCAATAGAAAAATGTTTTGTACTACTCACTCTCACTTCTGCTTCTTCATTACTCGTCCCTTTACAAATTCTCTGCCTTCAGTGTGCTTGCCTACTGATCTGCCATGGATGTCTGGTGCTTCATGACTTATTAGCGGTCTGTCATCTTGTATTTCACAAAACTCTTTTCCAAAAACCCAGATACATTTTGTCACATGAACTGTTGTTACTGAGCTTGTTTGGGTTATAACCTCCATAATAAAACTCAAAGCAGTTAGGCAGCAACTTATGATTTTTGGGAATGTTTCTTGTCCTCATTTTGTCTTCCATTTTTTGACTGCTTTTTGAACTAAAGATACAGCCTTCAATATTTAAAAAAAAAAAAAGTGTGGAAATTCCATGAATTTTCAGATTTTCTGGAAACAAATGAAAAAATGCATATTTGCACAATGGCTGTTTTCCATCTAAGATTCAGAGAGATAGGGAAAGAACGTATTTAGAAAGTTCAAATTTAAATTATGCCAGAGCTGCAATATGTGTAGATAAATACAAGGCATAGGCAAATTTTCCATTAAGTCCTTTCAATATTGTCTTGTCTTGGAAACAAATCTCATTTTATGAGATTCTCAGATACTATGCTATGTCTATATTAAACTGTAAGAAAGATTTCTGGATCCGTATGGGCAAAAGAGATGAGCAAATGGTCTTGATGCTTTGACTGTCACTATTAATTTTCCTGACACTGTTTGCTTACTGTTAATTATGCATGCACTAGCTAGGATGTTAGGAATGTCAGACCAGGTTTGCTGAAATGGTAAGTAAAGTTACAACAAACTCAAGGGAATGAAAACACTGAATAAGTAGAAGGTTGTTATTTATAATAGATGGGACTTCTAAAGCCATATTGATTTAGAAAAGGCTCACTTGACAAGAAATATCACTGTGTTGTTAACCAATATTAATCACCAGATGATAGTGGCCTTTTTAAAAAATTGTTCATTTGATAGTATTATTACTAAAGTCCAGACCAGGATACAATACATCATACCCAAGTGAAATATTTGCAGAAACTTTCCAGAACCCTAATGATTCCTTTATAATGTTAATTCCCACCAAAGACAATGACTAAATCTTGATTTCTTTACACAGTTTCAGCCAGTTGTTTTTAATTTTGAGGACAGAATATCAAGTAGTATGAGGGGAACACAAGTCCAAGTGAATTGAAAGTGAACCCTCTCCTTGTAACTCTGTACTCTCACAGGAAAGTGCCAAACATATTCAAGTAAAATTGAAGGCTGGATTTTAGGTTCATTTAAGCTGCTGCTGTTGCTCCACTGAGTGAATTTATAGCAGTATTGGCATGGAAAGAAGATGCCAGCCATTGTACTTTCACTTTGTTGTGAACACACTGAGAAACCTTTTTCCATTAATTTGGTTCCTCCATTCTGCTGTAGCCCTTGTAGCCCAGCAGGATCTCAAGATAGCCCAAGGTCTTGTCTTGATTTGTCTTAAATTGTTTATTGAACTAGCTATGAACAAGTGGCTTCAGGTGGCTAAAGTCTACTAGCAAAATCAAATAGTGGTTGTTGTTAAACCACAGGCTTTGTTCACTACTATTAATCTCTGCACTTGTTCAAACTTGTTTTACTAAATTGTTTGATCTAATGCTTAACTGTTTGAGCTAATGCTTACCAATACCATATATGCTAGTACTTCTCTGTATCATTTATATCAAGATCCAGCAAACAATAATAAGAAAACAATTTTTAAAGTATAGAATAACAGACCAAATGGAAAAGAAGCATACTGACAAACATCAACATAAAAAGAGCCCCAAGCAAATGCAAAAATTTGCAAAAATTTGAAGAGGACCTGAAGAAGAAGGTACCACCAAACCCACTGAGTTAACAGATCACCATAGCTACCATTCCCCTTACTTGCCTAAGGGAGACAGGCAGGGACGAGGAAACTGTGCATGACCAGAACAGTGAGAAAGAAGTTCAGATAAGAGTGGCAGCTGTAAGGTAGAATATTAATGATTTAATTGCATGATTGCTTTCCCCACCCATTTTATTTTGGTTGAGCAATTTTGATTATTGGTGTGTTATGTGGGTATAATTTTACCTGAAATAGTAATGACTTCTGCCATATATCAATATCAGCCATAATAATACCACCAGTATCACCAGTAAATTCATGGTTCTGTATATGAGATATGTTTCCTTTTTGCTCATAACAAACTTCTGAACATAACACCAGGGAGTATGCAGGTTACACCTAGTGTTTTGAAGATCCAGAATACCTCAAAGGACTAGGAAGTAGAGGAGGTGAGGTGCTTCCTCCAAGTTGCTTGTCAGAATTGACCTCAGTCCCCTTAACTGTTGAAACTTTCAGAAATCAGACATGAATATCTCGCTCCATATTTTTACCTACGTAGGCTAATATGCAGCAGTCTCATTCTGGTCTTTACTGTTCCTATCTTGCTGAGAGAAAGATCCAAAGTTTGACACTCCCCACAACCCAAGATATTTGCAAAAGTGATGTTTTCCACATAAAGAAACATACAGTATCTGGGAATGTTCTCCTGCTTAAGCTTTCTGTCAAAAATGGTATGAGGGTTATAGCCTAGTCGAGGCTGTGTTTTTCATTTTTGTTTAGCTTTTATCTTAAAAACCACCTGTTCCAAGGTTTGTGCACTGGTTCTAAGTGTATGTAAAAAGTGCTAGAGAATGCTTGCTCATTGCCTTCTTTCCCCTTTCTCTTTCTCTGGTTTATCTTTTCGTCTCTTTTGCTATATTCCTCTGCTTAAAAAATGTCTATTCTTTATCTTATTAGGGCTCCTCTAAAGAAATGAAACACTTGACTCCCCTGCTTTCTCTAATTAATAAAAATAGTTCCATGTGTTGCTTCCTACATTGTGCTTCTAAGCTTTTACTGACAACTTTGTCTTTTTTTCAGATTATTTTACTACATGCATACATACACACACTATATATACATACATACGTACACACATTATATATACATATACACATTTGTACATACATATATGCAAAGAATCATGTATACTTCTAGACAGAGGACATCCAAAAATATACAACCTCGTAAGCTGTGGCTGGTAATAAAAAAATGAATGGGCAGATTTGCTAATGATGAACACCGACGCAGCTCAGAATTTAGCCTCACTCAGCTGTCACAGCTTTATCAGACTTACTTGAACAGAGGAACTTCAGCTGAGAGGTGACTGTGTCATCTAGAACAATAACAACGCTCTAGTCAAATGTTTCTGCATTTGCTGTGCTATCATTTAATAGGTTTGACTCATGTGAACAAATCCTTTGTGCTGGCTGGCAGTGGCAGTTTTATTTAGCCTTTCCTTCTGGCCTGGTTTTCTGCTTGACCACAGCCTCTGTTCAGAAGTGCGGTCCTTGCCTTGCAGGAATATTGGGGGTGACAGTGATGACATTCCCATTGCTATTCGTATGCACCTAGTGGGTACCTCTCATGGCCTTGCAAGTCCTGGTTCTAAGCAGGAAGATAAAGTAACAAAAGGAACTAACTTGCCTTGATTTGAGTCATAGTTAGATGCACAGGTCCAAAGATAGAAATAAACATGAAGTTCTTATTATGAGATACACAACAGATACATCTGCATCATATAACCACTTGTAAATTAATGCACTAATAGGAGCAGATCAAACAGGATCAAAGGAAAAAATATGCTTAAGGTAAAGCCTGACCCTAAAATCCTTTAATGTTTTAATTTTGTGATGAGTACTGGCTACAAAAATTTGAACCTTTCTTTTGTTTATAAAGAAATATGGCTTCCTATGAAAGTACTAGATTTGGGAATTTCTGTGGTGTCATACTACATCTAAATTCATACAAAATGTTGTGTTTCAATACTATGGTGTGGTGAAGAAGGTCCAGAAAGATCAATACCACTTATAAAACTTCAAAAAAAATCTCTTTAGAGCTGTAGCTACAAATACCTGTGTTTTTATGTCCCAGAATTCAGTCGTACTTTTTGCCATGCAACTCAGTTACATCTAAGAAACTTGATGCATTAGATAGATTCTTGAGATTTCCAAATGGAAAAACTCCACTATAATTTTTTTCGTTTCTTTCTGGCAGTTTCAAAGACTGTAAATCCTTTATTTTGGTAGGCATTTGTAACAAGTATAATAATTATTTTCTGTCTTTTTTTTTTTTCCTGGATTCAACTAGAATATTTACCATGAGTAAAACATTAATAAATGTTTTCTTACTTTACAAATTAAAACTCAGAAAGATCGTGGGTTTTTTTCTTTTATATATCCCTTCATTTTTAGTTTTATTTCTCTTTAAAAAAATTATAAATCTTTAGAGGGTAATTAAGTATTAATCTATGAAATATTAGTAATTGATTTTTATCAATCTCTTCTTGTGAAGCTGAAGAATATAGTGGGACAGAGAAAGAAATACAGGATGTTATTTTATTATGGATGAAAAAATATGATCCTACTTTAAGACATTGAAAAAGTCTCATTAGTTACAGACTTTAATGGGTCTTTTTCTTTCAGTGAATATGCATATTTACTTTCAAAATCAGCAATAAGGTATCACATACGAACATTTCTGATAATTCATAGAGACCATTTTTCCCCTTGGATAAATTAACATAATTTCTGTCTACATGTTTCTGTCAGTAACCTTATGGGATCCTGCAATTAATATAAAAGCCTACCTGTGTCACACACGTGTATCCCTTTGCTTTTCCCAAAGTAGGAAAATCCGATCTTTGAACAGAAAAAAATGTGTTCATTCTGTAACACCATTACAACTCTCTCACTTAAGAGAGTACCCAAAACCTCAGTGTATAGACTGAAATAATGGTTAAGGACAATAGATTACTATATTACTTTTTCTTAATTTTAATTCCTGAATGGCATTCCTGCTCATCCTAATTAACAGACATGACAAAAAGTAATGATATAAAAAAACTATTTTAGCACAGTGCCAGATATGAATTATAGAAAATGTCAGCAATTACCCACAAAACTACATATTCCTTCTATGTAAAGTAATGAATACAGAGAATTCTTATAAACTATTTACACTATGAAGAAATTCAGTATTCTTTTAGTATGTCTGTATAAATATATTCAAATATTAATGGCAGAAGGTCAAAAAATTATGTATTTTATAACAGTTCTGCGCTTCCATAACTGTTTCTAGGCAAAGGATTTTAAAATATTTAGGGCAAATTACACAAAAACATGTAATTGACACAGAAGTCTGAGTCTCATTTCAGCCTAAGTAGCTAAATATGCAGATGAGGCCTAGCTGGAATTGCAAATATTGGCCTGTGACATTTTTACTGATTAATCACTTGGACTATTCTACATTCGTTACGCAGAGCATAAGAAGTCACTTGAGCTGCGTGACATGTTCCTGAAGAGATATCATCCACTTTACAAATAGGAAAAGTAAATAGTATACAGTACATTTTCTATGAGCTTTCTGGTTTAGGGCAGCATTAGCTAAGTTCTGAACTCCTATGGGCAAAACACAGATGCACACGTGACAATGTATTTTTCAGAAATTGGTGAAAAGACACAAAAAATTTAATTTCCTTCCTTAAAGATGAACAATACAATCTCCATATTCTCTGAATGGGCTTTTCTTGGAAATTACTTCTATATGCAAGTTATATCTAAATTCTCTTTAGCCTGGCCTGATGTTATCTAGAAAAACTAGATTAGAAATGTGTCCAACAGTTTTGCTTAATTAACTCAATGGACTTCTAGAAGGATAAAGACAACATGTAGTAGGTAAAATTTAGCTAAAAGATTGTAAATCTTATTTTTTAAGACACTTTAATTTTTCTTAAAAATGCAAACAAACAAACAAATAAAAAGCCCAAATCAATCCCTCCTATACAAAAAGTCAAACCTATACTTTCCCCCATTATGCAACATTCCAATTGACAGACTCTTGAAGCTGAGAGGGCAAACATGTGACAGACCTTTTTGTGTTGCTTAATGCACTGCCGGAGGTACTCAGGCATTAAAATGATTGTCACATGACCAGACTACATATAGAAGTAGTTGATCTAACCCACAAATGCACAGCACTGTCTTAGCTTTCTTTACCTATTGTTGGTACCAGCAAAACACATCTAAAACCAAGTCCACAATCAGTGGGTGGAGATGGAATAGCACTTTCTCCTATTCTCTCTGCAAAACATGTTCAAGAAGCAATTAGGCTGAGAAGGACCTTAATTTATGAAAGTGTTGTTTACATAATGGTTTGGAAAGACAAAGGCACTAGAGAGTGATTGACAGAAGCTTCCGTGTGTGTAGAGAGACTTGTAGAGATCCTGGGAATAAAACACATTTGCATGTGGGGCATTAAATGTGAGCAGCAGAAGCAAAATTTTACAGGAGCCAGAGAATTAAAATGTATTTTTCTCCTCTTTCTCCCCTCCTTTCTTTTCCTGTTCTTCCTATCCCCAGCATCCCTGAGCAGTACACATGATACTCTTTGGTTAGGCAGGAGGAAAAAACAAGCAAGCAAAAGACTTTTAGCATTTTAGAAAGAAAACAACAAAAGTAAGAATGCATATAAACAGAGAAGCAGGAAATGCGGATGCACTTGGAATGATATGATACCATAAAATCAATTATTCAGAAGAATCAGGAGATCGGGCTAAAAGCGTAGATAGGAAACAATGACAGCAACAACAACAAGAGAAGGAGATGGGTAAAAAAAAATGATCAGCACTGTGCCTGCATAATGATTTTCCCTGGCTTATGTAAATACTTCTATGGACCTTCTCATTTTCTGTATGAGGCCACAGTATGACCATAGTGCATCAAGGAAGAAGGCAGCATTTCTCTGTCACTGCTCAAAACAGTTGTTCAATAATTAAATAGTCATGACCTAAAGCTCATCAAGCATTTAGAGCATTAGAAGTAGCTCTGGTAATGATAGGTTAAATGTCTGTGGGTGCGTGGAGATCTTACAGAAACAGGTTAAGTGCAGTTCTGCTTCAGAATTGATTCTTTAGATATTGCCAGCAGAAACGTAGGGTTTGCTACTAGAGGTTTTGAGCAAAATTTAACATGGAGGTAATACTACTGATAGCATTTGGTTACTGTTGGGCCTAGCAGCATTACTTAACCTCCAGGCCATACTACAGCAGTCGCTGTACAAAATTCCCCAAAACAACTCCCCTGCCCCATTCTTAAACCTAGGAAGTCACTAATCAAAAATCAGAAAATATAGTTGTGGAATTGAAATGCAAAGTTAAGATTGCAGAAGATTTTTTCTTCATGCATTGCTTTAAAACATGGGGGAGTTTCATACCTCCTAGCTTTAAGCACTTTGAGATTGGAGGCTAGTGCGCACATACGGCTGAAAGGCAAGAGAGGCTCCTCCAGGGAGTAATTTGAGATAGGAGCCAAAGTTTTGTGTCCCAAATAATTCACTAGATGATTCTTTTTCTCTTGTTTATACATAGGTCCTAGACAGACTAGCCACTAGGCATATTAATTGGTTGGGTTGTTATTCTTCCCTGATGCCTTAATTTATGCAGTAGGATGAACTACTCTTACAAAGCAAGCAGAAAATCTGTTAATACAAAGAAAAAGGGAACAGGTTCACTGCACCAGTGAATGAACACAATAAAAAAATCAAACAAAAAATCAGTAGATCTTCTTAATATTGCTAGCATATTTAATGCCAGTATAAAGGATATTTATAGTGTTGTTTATGTATTATCTTTGATCAATTGATATTGATGGGTCATACACAAAAGAGTCCAGGTATTCTTAAACGAGACATCTCGAAGACAGCTGACCCTCAAGCCAACCCTTATGACCCAGCTGTACATAACTTAGGTTTCCTGAACTTGATCTTTCATTTACCTAATTCCACGTACTGAATTATTCTTGACTCAAAGGCAGCTATACTCTGTGCTGTGTAGTAGTGTTGGTTTTCTTGTTTTCACCTACGCAGCTCCAGGTGGCTGAGTAATTACAGCCCAAGTTCTGGTTACTACTCAGCAGGAATCATGGTCAGGCAAAAAGGAGCAAGATAAGCCTGTGAATAGCAGCCAAGTAGAATTGCAATCTGTAGATTTTTAGAACTGTATGTATAACTGCCTCAGGACATACGATATCTCATATGAGAAAGCAGCAAAAACATACCACTTAGTTTTTACTATAACTGGACAGAGAGGAAGATGCAGGGCTTTGCCACACCACTTGGAGGCATATAAATGAAGAAATTTTTCCTCTGTGATCTAAAAAGCTCTAGAATTATTTTATTCAATATAGCTAGCTCAGCGGGAAACCTCCAGCAGTAGCTGCATTATGGTTGGGAAGCTAGGTTAAAGCAAATAATATTCATTGAAGCAACCTTATTGCTACCATTAACCTTTTCCTAGAATCAGAATTCACATTTGTTCCTTTTTTCTCGATCATTCTCTATGCTGACCTATATAGTCAGAAGGAAAGGCTGTCAAGGGCATAAGAGTTATCTTCAAATTAAGCAAACTTTAAAAACCAGCTTGATGAAATATTCTTTTTTTTTTTGGTGTGAAATATTATTCTTTATACATTTTTTCATCATGGTACATTATTTTAGCCAGCCCCTGGAACTTGAAATTCTACCCTTCATGCAGCATATTGCTTAGTCTGCACAGAAAATGTCATGTACTTCTATTATAAAAGGAGCTTTCTTTCTCCAAGAAAGGTGGATTATTATATATTTAGAAGATATTCAAAGATGGTAAAGGTTCAGACTACAGAGAAAAATCTTCAGTTTAATGTGAATGTGGCTCTTTGCTCTGCTGGGATTTCACTTTATTGATCTTTCAGAATGTTCCTGTCAAATGCTATTTTGCACAGCCTGGAAGGAGGAGAGGTAGCCCATCCGCAGATGTGTTGCAGATGTTGTTTTCTGTGTGGCTCACAGAGGATGCCGGTTGGTTACACCCTGCGACTGACAAAGTCTCCATGTTGAAGTCTCTTACATGATTAGAGCTCTACTACTTGGGAGGGTGGAATGGAAAGCGGTGATAAGGCATGAGTTGAATTCATGGAAAGTGAAGTATTAAGAGGTTATGATTTTTTCGTATTATTTTTGCAACTGATACTAAAATGTGCAGCAATGTTTTCTTGGGTGACTGCATCTCATTCTTGTCAGCTGCAGCAAATACAGTCTTCCAGAGGGGAAAACCAGAATACTTTCTGCAGTCAATGAGTATATAGACCACCCACTTATTCAGATTTCTGTGTTGGGTCTCAATTTTAATTTCCCAACTTGTCTAGCACAGACAGCTTACTATTTTACACTTCCCTCTGGAAGTTGAAAGCCCCAGGTACACTCTCTACAGTGACTCTGCTGTAAAAAAGTAGCTATGAGTAGCTGATGCATTTTCTATCTGTTGTCTCTCATTAGATAAATAAGCACATAGTTCAGGAGACTATTAAAAAAAAAGCCAATTTGATTAGAAAGTGCTTTCTCACACTAGATTTTTCTTACTTATGCAGATCTAAATTAACCTCCTGGGACCTTGACTTTATCTGACAAATCAGTTCTTCATCTTCATTAGCTTTGTTTTGCTACATGATCTTGCTTGTAAAACATTTTCTCAAAAAAGCCACTAGGGGAAATGTCAGATAACTCAATTCATCCTTTAAAATGAAACTATGCAATCAAGAACTGTCCTTCTGCCACAGATAATTCTGACAAGCAATGGTCTGGATTCTCAATTTTGTGTCTCTGTTTTATGTCAGCATTATCCTACTGAATTCAAGACAGATAGACTAATGGTAAAATTCTTAAATACGGTGCAAGAAGGCAAAGAATCCAATTGTAATACTTTTTGTAAGTTCTGAAAACATATATTGTCACTAAATATATGTATCATGAAAAACAACACATACGGTTTTGGTAGCTGATTTGTGGAGTGAGAAGAAAAAGAGTAAGGATGTCTGCTTTAACTGTAGATGGATCACAGAGTAGTCAGCAGTCAGTGCTCTAGTAGGGAAACATTAAAGCTGTCTTCTGTCTGAACTAGACATTGCTTAAGAGATGATTGTTGAAACCTGAAATCAGTGACATAACAATCGCTGAAAACCATAATTTTCCTCTTCCATTTAATGCTTTCAAACCTGAACTCAGGGTAGCTAAGGATTGCACCTCTGGAGCTGAAGGAAATAATATATGTGTATCAAACCTGTTGTTGTTTTAAAGTGTAATAACCTAAAAGAACAACCAGAAAATCTGCAAGGTTGCTGAAACCAAGAGTCCTATGACTTTGTACTGCTAGTAAATATATCTGAACTGTGAAATCACTTACAAAGGCAATTGCTATTAATGAATGTGCTTATACTACTAGTACTATGCATGTAATTTAAAAAACGTGCTATTCTCTTGTTGGTTTTTAGGTTTTTTTTGTTTTGTTTTGTTTTGTTTTTTTTACTCTTGTGACTCATATGACCATTGCAAGATAGAAAGAAGATACATCTTTGTCAAAAAAGGGAAATCTGTATCCTGCTATTGTTAAGGCCAGAAGTCTGAGGGTATTGTGAGAGAAAAGTTGCAGAGGAAAGTAGGAAGATTGGGGTTTTTTAACAGGCGAAACTACAGATGTATATAACTAGATTTTCTCTATTAATTTACCAGGGAGGTCAATCAGTTATTTAGACATACAATGGGGTTAGCACAAAATACTGAAATACTATCATGCATCACTCAGTGAAATCCTAAATAATTGCAGAAAATCCTAGTATTGTGTCTTACTAATGGAAAATATCTTGGTGCATAGGAATAATATGATTTTTGGCAATATTTTATTGGTAAAATATGAAGCAGTATATATATGAAATATATAAATACATAAACATGAAGAACTTTGTAGTGTTCTACTCTATAAATAAATATATACAAATCCAGAATTTTTTCCAGACTTTTGAAATTTTGTACTCATTCATTTATTCTTCATGTTAATCTGGAACAAACACAGTCAGTAGCTGAAAGAAAGCCTTCTCTGAATAATATGATGCTATGTATGCCTTGTAATACTGATGTTGTTCCTCCTGGGATTTCTAAGAGGGATGCTCAGTTTTAATTAATGAAAGCAGAAAGGATGCTTCTCTCCTGTGATGATTTTGTTTCATTATAAGGATGAATATCAGTGAAAAAAAATCACAAAGAAGATACCATCAGCTAGAAATAGGCAAATTCGATCTGTTTGGTCATAATGTTAAGAAGAAAAAAATCTGTTATCATTACTATAATTAATTACTTAATTCCCTTGTCTTGCAGTGCTTAGAGGCCCAGGGGTAACACTAGTAGGAGCAGAAAAGAAAGATGCATTAAAGAATGAAAAATTTTACACCAAACATTTCAAATTAAGTGGTAAAACTGCAATGTGTTGTTGAAACATTCTTTTTGGAAGGCTTTGGTAAATATTGATGGTACACCCAAAGCTATACAACATATGAAACAGTAGATGGAGGCTCGCTCTTATGATGTAATTTGAACAAAAAAAAAGAAGTCTCATTCAGACCCCTAGTTCTGCTCAAAAGATTCAGCAACAACAGAGTAAATATGGCTTCACTGATCCTCTATATTTATCTGGTAGAAAAGAAAACCTCTAGAGCATGGATTAGCTATTCTTAATTTAACACATGGGCAGGCAACACAGTAAATAAGGCACCAGTATTGACACCACAAGTGTAAACTTGCCTATTCTTTTGTCAGTAGCTCTTGATTCATTTGCCTGAAAGTAATGTCTTCCAAACACCTCTATGTTCCCTCATAAGCTGGAAACTTAGGCGAAACTCATTTTCTTCACTCCAGCTGAGGAACCAAGAGTTCAGAGATGTTCTGAGTGATCCTGTTGCTCTCTATCTTTCCTGCTCTATCAATATTTTTCCTCATAATCTTTCTAAAATGCCTCATAGTGCAACTTCCAACTGCATGATATTACATTTTGGCTAGTGTAGTGAAGCTATTTCTAATGCTGTAGGAAGAGCTAATATGCAATTAGGCCCCTTCTGTGCTGCTTTCATGCATAAATCTATACGTTTTCTTATAATTTGAATTTTAAGGAGGGACTTGGATGCAATGAATAGTAAAAATAATCAGATGGAATAGGAGAATGCCCTCCTGGTATACAGTGTACAGCACAGAATCGGTAAGAAGGCGAGAGTGAGAAAACTCTCTCAAAATTTCTAAACTGAGAAAACCAGGGAAGATTCTAAAATTTCACGTTTACTATCTTATATTATATTTGTTTTGAAAGAATAACCTTAAAAAGATAAGCATGGAATGCCTTCTTAATCTTTGGGCCCTTCTATTGCAGCATAATAGCAAGGCACCATTTCAGGTTAAGTTTTACTCATCACACTGCATCCTGAAGGATTAGTTGAGCTTTTTCACTGGAAACTCCTTAAAAGTCTCTAGTTTGGACTGCTCTGGCAGGTGGGATGAAGCCAAACCTTTGACAGATTTCCAAAAGCAAAACTGAAAAATGAAATAAGATTGAAATTCTTTTCCAGAGATGTTAAAGTGACATGGTAATGACTGTTAACGGGTGCAGGAGGAATACTTTCTCTTCTCTACTTACGTAAGTCATGATCAACTCTTGCAAACCCAGAACTGTAGCTATTTCATTCAAAATAAATTATTGTCATGTTTCTGATAGAAACATGATGATTCCCTTTTACAATGAAATAAGAAAAGACCTTGCTACAGATAAAAGTATTTTAGTTTGACTAATGGCTCCAATTTATTAAATTGGTGTTGGGATCAGACGAAGGTAGTTATTAGATGGCATTTACTGATTTGAGTTCATCAAGGCTTCATATAACAGCTTAAAACATAACACAATATAAATTATGAATGCTTCCAATTCACCAGTAAAATCATAGTCATAACATTCATACATACACACTGGTCATGCTTTCACTTAGTAGGAAAAAAGAACAACCATACCTAGTTATGTTTAGACATATTTAGAGAACTTATAAAATCACACAGGAATGTTATTTTCCACATTCTTTTTCTTTTAAGTCTGGGCTACCTAAATGATATGATAAATATAAAAAATATTAACTGAACAGTTTTTATATTATAGGGTCCAATATGAAGTCCTATAACCTTCACATGGCTAGAGGTAGAAAAAAATTCAATCTAAGTAAGCACACAGAAGAAAGGAAGAGGTGCAGCTTAGTTAACACTGATGTCTGTTGTCCTTAATGATTTCAGGCACCAAGGTCTCAAGGCAGCAAGTCCCAAGAAGTCTTTGGTGAGGGAAGCTGGAAATAAAGTGGACTGCCTTCCTTCTTCCTAATTTTTTCTTTCATTCATCATTGGTATTTTATTTCCTCATCCTCCTTAAAAGAAAAGGGAGTGATTTCTTCTTCTGACATATTTTCAGGATGGGGACTTGCTCTGGTTTCACCAAGCACGGCTCTTACTTATGCTGAAGGTTTAGTCTAGTTCCATCCCCTTTTCTGCGTGCTTTGCAGGCTTATTTTGGTGTAAAGAGACATTTCTCAACCTTGTTCTTCATCCTCAGGTCTTATCTTGCAGATTTTAGTATTTGTCCGTATTTGCCCTTACCTTGTTTGTGCAACTATACCTGAAGTTTTCATTTGCTCCTTTGCAGCAATGGCTATTATTTCTATATTTAAGCTTAGCATTGTAACAAAATGCTATTAGTGGTTCTACAATGTTACAAAATGCTAATATATTACTGCCAGTTACACTATTTTAGTGTGCTTGTCTGGGTTTGAGGCAAGCAACTGTTGATTACTACTTGCTGTGGGTGCAACAGGCCTCTGCTTTGGCAAAATATGTGTCAAGGAGACCTTGGTTCAAGACAGGAGAGAGGGGTATGGGATCATGCTTGGGAAGGAAGGAGCTATGTAACACTAGATTCCCGTACAAGATACTCAATAAGCATTGCAACAGTAACACCATTTCTCCTACTAGGCACCTTCCACACTTTCTACAGCAGAGAAACTAAAGATGTGTCCATATTGCTACCGATAATATTGCAGATTAGAGTGCCACCTGCCACTACCACAGATCGTGACTATTTAACTCATTGCAGTGACTATATCTTCTGAACAAGAATGGCCTTGGTGGGCAATGATATATGTATGACCCCTGAAGATCCTCTGTGCATAAGGTAAAGAACAATGGGTCACCCTCAAAAACAGTACTGTGAACTTCAGCACAACAAACTGTGATGTTCTGGTGCACTTTTGGTACCCATAAACTGCAACCAGGACAAGTGGATGGCCTTTCATACTCTTACTAGCATTAAGCAGTCATTCCAATAACACCATATTCTCCTATTTTTTTTGCCATCCTTTCATGTGTAGTTTTTCCACCTGGCTGCAGGACTCATTCCTTCACCTCAAGCAACAAAATCTTTTCTCTCCCAACGCTCCACTACTAGCCCTCTTCCCAGGTCATGGTTGGCCTACTCTGTGTACGACAGAAATGCTGCACAACTGACACATTGAGGGGAAGGGGAAAAGGCTTATGCAGGGGCAAGCACCTGGAGGAGATGTGCGCTCCTCATCTCTTGACACAGGGCTGTGCCAGGATCTAGGGACGGGAACAAGGTTTTATATCCCAGGGAAAGATCCTCTCTGCTTCTCCCTGTGTGATTGTATGACAGGAATAACTTCTATAACAGGAATACACCTTCACCAGATATAACAAAATTTTTAACAAATTTCCAAATGTTAACAAAAAGAACCAAACAAGACTTGTAAGCTTAGACTTTACCATTAGCAACTGAGGGAAGCTCTCTTTGTGGGCAAGTTGTCCTCTAGCTGCCTGCCTACAGTGTCTATCTGTCCACTTTGCTCTGCGCCATCTGCTGCTGTCCCCTACTGGAAATGGAATCCCAGTGTAATCCCATTAGAGACTTTTCTGTGTTATATCTGGCATTTCATCGTCACTTATCAAGAATGTTACATCCCTTAGCTTTTTCTTCCCTTTTGATTGTTTACCATGGCCCTCCACTTGCTAACTCTGCTTCTCTTTTTGCTTTGCAAAATCCTTCAGAGAAGATTATTAAGAATATGTTCAAATGCTGTATTATGACAATGTCTGAACAAACTCTGTGTGAGTTTCAAAAGCCGTACAGAATGGCATTAAATATAAGACAATCTTGCCGAGAGGCAAAGTATGTTAGCATGAGTGTCTTAACATATTCAGAATCTGAATGGGTTTGTGTCCCATCATTCTGAATGTGAGCAGAAAGAGTTCAAGTTGCCTGCAGTATATTTCATTGATATATTTTCACCATAGCACCCTGAAAGATGTAGTCTTTGTTGATAACATTGTATTTGTCAACACTTCCATTCCCAATCTGCATTGGCAGTTTCTTTTGATTTTTTTTTTTACCGTTGTTTTGTCTACTCAGAAACCTCTAGCAAATTTTGCCCTTTGAGATAGTTGTTATTCTCACCATGCCATACTGTCTCTGTGCATACAGTATTTTACAGTCTTAGTTTTCTCTGTTTTTACACATTATGTTGATCTGCTGATATCCTGTCCCTTAAAGGTTGCTTTTCTCACAGGTTGAAGCAGCAGTTAGAATGTGCTGAAAGACTTCAAGTGTGTTTGGTCTTTTTTGGACAGCTGAGTATAAAAGGTATCCAAAAATGCAATTGTAAACTGAAATGAAAGAAAATCATGCTTTAATCTGTTTACATAAAGACCAGATCTGAAAGATCTTCTTTCCCATATTTATTTGATCTGATTTGACTAGGACATTCCTAGTCCTCCTGTACAGGGATTCTGTACCCTATATCTGTTAGGTTAATTCTCTGTGAAAGCAGCCTAGTTTCAAGAGAAAACTATTTTTGGTGGAGAGAGAACATATGATAGTCCTCTTATATCTTATGTACAGCTATGCAGATGTAGCCTCCCAAATTTATGCACTCCTACTCATTCAGAGCAGAGTTCTGGCAAGCGTTTAACTAAACTAAAAGCTTCCTGACTTATTTGGGAAACCCTGGCAAAATTTTCTGGCAAAGGTAGGTTTGGCAGAACAATTGTCTTCTCCTGTAGGCTCACAAAACAATTTAGCTTGGAAGTGACATCTCTGTTCCAAACTCCCATTCAAAGCAGGGTCAGCTTTAAAGTTGAGCAACCGTTTAACAACTTCCTAGAGAGCAAACGATACATCCCTTAATGTATGTTCTTATGAAGTGTTTCTATTCATTGAAGCAATACCATAGCATATCATTCCATAAGTTAAGAAACACATGCCATACAAAAAACTAAACAAGACAAATGACTGTAGCTTATTTTAACCCTTGAGACCAGACGCAATAATCATCAGCGAGGTTGGATTAACAGTATCTTTGAGACAATCCATAACATTGTTAAAGATTTCTTTTTCTACAGCACCATTGAACTTTCCTGCATACTACTCAGTAGACAAGAAGAAACCCTCCCTGGCAGATAAAATGTCTGTGAGCCAGCTTTTTGTCTTCTTCCATTTGCTCGCTATTATACCTTTCTATTAACATGATGCTCACACAACACAAAAAGCATTTAAGAAGCAATTGTGACTTCTAATATTTCTTTATGTTGATCTTAACTATCATTTTCTTGTAGCTAATTTATTCTGCAGTTGCCTTTCATTTTCTTGTAAACTCTTTGGGGAAAGACAATCTTCCTCTTCCAGGGATAGCTCTTGCCACATTTCTGGTGCTACTGCTGTACCAATATTAAATAAAGTCAACTGTGAAATAATAGGCCCCTACACGGCCCTCTGGAGCTGCAGCACAGCAGCATGTTGTGGTGTGGCAGCGGAAAAAATAACCAAGAATCCATTTGTAATAATGCTGGCTTCAGAGCAGATTCAGCTAGAGAATCAAGGTGCTACAGATGACATGCATGTGAATTCCCTGCTCATATGTATTCATTGGAATTCTGCATGGAAAAAGGAAGTAGTAGCAAAATTAATAAAATGCATAGCAACTCTTCTTTGAGGAAAGGGCTAGGACTCTTCAGCATGAAAGGTGGATGTGGAATATTTGTTTTTATTCATAAAAAACCGAAACATCACAAGGAAGATCAGTAAGGAATGATTTATTAGCACACCAAAAAAAAAAAAAAAAAAAGCCTGTAAAGTTTATTTCCTTGTTAAGGGGCTTAGTCTAAATAGGTTGGAAAAGGTACTAAACACGTACATGCAGGAGAGATAGAACAGTAACTATTACAAATAAAAATCCAGATGCAATTTAAAGTTCTAGAACATCCTAAACTAGAATTCAGAAGGGTAAATTGGGAGAAGTCTCTTTCTTTAACTGTAATTGTCCATTTTCACAGACAGAAAATTGGGCCAGATGCAACTTTCGGTCTGATCATGCAGAGCTTTTCATCTGCTGCATACTCACTATACAGGTGAGACCAAATACCTTTTTTTGCATAATATATACTCAGTAAGCATAAAGTTAAAAAAAGCTGGTAAAAAATACTTGTTTTCTTCTCTTTTTATTTTAGCCCTTTTATCTACATTTACAGTGTCACTGACAGCAAAAGGTTGCAGTTAAAAAAGCAGAGAAGTTATTTCAGATACAACTAACAAGCTATTTTCACAAATCGGAAAGCTTTGGTAAAATACTCCCAAATTATCTGTTGGAATGAAACTGGAGTATTTTAACATTTTGTAAGAGTATATTTTGTTAGGTGAGCGACTACATAGCAGAGAGCAATATTTACTCAAGAATTTGCAATTATTATTTGAAATAAAATAACTTAAGTTCTTGTTAAATTTGGCTTTGTAAGCTTTCTTGAGGAAATGCAGATCAGAATAGACATAATCTATCAAAAATCAAATAACTCTTAGGCCTTATTTCATATGTTTCAAGGAAGTTAAGTGCAACTTTCATAATACTTTATAAGCAAAAATTTAAAAGTAAATTCTAGCATTCTGAAAAATTCTGTATTGGTATTTATAAAAATAATAATGATACCAGTTAGACAAAGAAATCTGAAACACTAAGCCAGCTTAGGGGATCATATGAAAGGAGAAATAGGAGTTGTAGGAAAATCCACTCAATCTTTGTTTCTCCCCTCACTTTTTCTGTCTTACCCTCTCCCCACATAAAAATTCCACCACCCTCTTCCCCGCCCCCCCCCCCCCCCCCCATTAAGAGATGGCAATTTACCCATTTTCCTCATCATAGAATCATAGAATCATAGAATCATAGAATCATTAAGGTTGGAAAAGACCTCAGATCATCGAGTCCAATCATCAACCCAACACCACCATGCCCACTACACCATGTCCCTAAGCACCTCATCTACATGTCTTTTAAATACTTCCAGGGATGGTGACTCCACCACTTCCCTGGGCAGCCTGTTCCAAGGCCTGACCACTCCTTCAGTAAAGAAATTTCTCCTAATGTCCGGTCTAAACCTCCCTTGGCGCAACTTGAGGCCATTTCCTCTCGTCCTATGGCTAGTTACTTGGGAGAAGAGAACAACACCCACCTCACTACAACCTCCTTTCAGGTAGTTGTAGAGCGCGATGAGGTCTCCCCTCAGCCTCCTCTTCTCCAGACTAAACAACCCCAGTTCCCTCAGCCGCTCCTCATAAGGTTTGTGCTCAAGGCCCTTCACCAGCTTCGTTGCCCTTCTCTGGACACGCTCCAGCACCTCCATGTCCTTCTTGTAGTGAGGGGCCCAAAACTGAACACAGGATTCGAGGTGCGGCCTCACCAGTCCCAAGTACAGGGGCACGATCACCTCCCTGCTCCTGCTGGCCACACTTTTTCTGACAGAGGTCAGGATGCCGTTGGCCTTCTTGGCCACCTGGGCACACTGCCGGCTCATGTTCAGCCGGCTGTCAACCAGCACCCCCAGGTCCTTTTCCTCTGGGCAGCTTTCCAGACACTCTTCTCCAAGCCTGTAGCATTGCATGGGGTTGTTGTGGCCGAAGTGCAGGACCTGGCACTTGGCCTTGTTGAACCTCATACAGCTGGCCTCAGCCCATCGATCCAGCCTGTCCAGGTCCCTCTGCAGAGGCTTCCTACCCTCGAGCAGATCTACACTCCTGCCAAACTTGGTGTCATCTGCAAACTGACTGAGGGAGCATTCAATCCCCTCATCCAGATCGTTGATAAAGATATTGAACAGGACCGCCCCCAAAACTGAGCACTGGGGAACAGCACTTGTGATGGGCTGCCAACTGGATTTAACTCCGTTGACCACAACTCTCTGGGCTTGGCCGTCCAGCCAGTTTTTTACCCAGAGAAGAGTGTACCTCTCTAAGCCGTGAGCCGCCAGCTTCTCTAGGAGAATGCCGTGGGAGACAGTATCAAAGGCTTTACTGAAGTCCAGGTAGACCACATCTATAGCCTTTCCCTCATCCACTAGGCAGATCACCTGGTCATAGAAGGAGATCAGGTTGGTCAAACAGGACCTGCTTTTCATAAACCCGTGCTGGCTGGGCCTGATCTCCTGATTGTCCCAGACGTGGCTTGTGAGCGCCCTCAAAATCTTCCCCGGCACTGAGGTCAGGCTGACTGGCCTGTAGTTCCCCGGATCCTCCTTCCGGCCCTTCTTGTAGATGGCCATCACATTGGCTAACCTCTAGTCATCTGGGACCTCCCCAGTTAACCAGGACTGCTGGTAAATGATGGAGAGTGGCTTGGCAAGCTCCTCCGCCAGCTCCCTCAGTACCCTCGGGTGGATCCCATCCGGCCCCATAGACTTGTGAACGTCCAGGTGGCGTAGCAGGTCGTTAACTGCTTCCTCTTGGATTATGGGGGGTTTATCCTGCTCGCCGTCCCTGTCTTCCAGCTCAGAGGGCTGAGTAGCCTGAGGATAACTGGTCTGAGAGTGTGGGTAGTCCATTTCAGGATACATTTATATTCCTGAACTTCACAACGTCCTTTGTTATGAGGCAAAAGTGGTTAAGGGACATTGAGAAATAGTGCCTGCATTTTAAATTTAAATGAGCTATATATTCTTGCTTTTGACTACTTATCGGATGGAATGGGAAGCAGAGCTTTTATGCACATGCAGAAGAGTATTGCCAAAAGTGTTAATTGGCCAAATAGCTTAGCATTTCAAAAAACGGTTCTCTTATTCTGCCTCTGGAAGTGGTACTGTGGTGTGAATCTCTTATTCCCCAACCTAATGTTTTTAATATGCTCTGCCACAATAAAATTTAAGATTGTGTTTTACAACATTTCTTTTGGGATGTAGTATTTTTCAGAAAAGGTTAAGTTCCAGTTCTTCAGAAAAGCTGTCTGCATGCTCTCTGTTAAGGAAAGACTGAGAAGTTTTTGAAAAGAAAGTAAGCTGAGGATGTGAAAATGTCTTATGTCTTCTGTTGTAAAAGAAATCATTTCAAGAACTGAGGATAATTGCTGACATTCATCCAGAGAACTGCTTATAAGGAAAAAAACATGCAGAACCCAAGAACAGCATATAAAAAAAAAACCCAAAGAAACAGGGATTTAAATGGATTGTCCCTTCTGCAGAAAACTCTTGAGTAATAACAATATTTGAAGCAAGTTAGTCACAGGACTATAGGAAATATTCCTATATTGAAATTGGAATGGAATTTCCAGTTCTAAATTAGAACCTTTTGTTTTAAAATCAATTGGGTTTTGTTTTGTTTGGTTTCATTTTGTTTTGTTTGTAATTTAGGGCCAGAAGCTGTCAGAGCGATCCATATTGCCTAGTCAGATATGTATTTCTTAGAATGGTTGATGCAACTCATTTGATCGCAATTTTTATTTCTTAGACAAGATGAGAAGTTGGGGATACAAGATTTGAGTTTGATTCATCTATATCAAATAGTATCTCCCTTATAAATTTTTCTGGTGAAATGAATGGGATTTATAGTGTAAACCAATGTTCTACACAAGGGTATCAGAATCTGCATTTTGCATAGTAAGATATCTGGATAGCTTGGACAAAATATGACAGCTGAGATCTGACATACTAAAAATGAAGAGCAGTCTAAACAGCTAGCAACAGCTAGCTCTGAATGTTAGCTTGAGAAATTGATAGTTTCCTTCTTCATTTTTCTGTCTCTGAGAGTGTCTTGCAGATGAAATGCTGTTAAGTGTGTATACACTGCAAAATTTCTAGTTAAATTTGTAATTAAGTTAGAGAGACTTGACAAAAGTGTCTATGTGTTCTATTTTATTATTCAGCTGAAAACCAATATTTTGCAATATAATAGCAGGTATAGAAATGAACGTCAGGGGAATCAATACAATTGCTTTTCCTTCTGAATGCCACAATAAGGAAGCAAGGTCTTAGATTGTTAGATCTGACATTTAGTATTAATTTGGCTTGATGAATTACTGGAATATTACTAGATCAGTTTAACAGTGCAGAAATCTTTGACTCAGAGATTTGGAGGATTCATTATTCCTTTCTCCAGCTCCAGGAAAGCTTTAGATAAGACCTGAGAAGAAAATATGCAAGATAAGGCAGTATATATTTTAAAAATTTGAATTTACTGGTACGGAAAGGTTTGAAGATTATTCTAGAAAGGTAGTATTCGTGCATCCCATTAGTTGCTTTGTCACTGCTAGGTAGTGAAAGCCAGAGTCTTATTCCTGTGAAGCAGGATGTAATAACCTCAAAATTCTGGGCTGAATGAGAATATTAAAAACAGAAGGAAAAAAAAAGAGAGAAAATAAGAAAAAAGAAACATGGTGTAAGAAGCAATAATGTTTGGGGTTTTTTTCCTTTTTCTTTTTTTTTTTTTAATTAAAGAACAAGATAATGAATGTTAATCAAAACAGAGAAGGATGTTTTGATCAGCCTTTTCCTGATTCTGAGAGACATCACTACAGATTCAGTGATGTAATAGTGAACAATTATATTAGACAGAGAAGAAGCTGGGCTTTTCAGAGTGAATAACAAAACTAAGATGCTTTGGAAGATTCTTCAGAATCAGGATGATTTATTCTCCACTGAGAAAGCAATTTACAGTTAGATGTTCACTAAAAGTCATGTGTGTGTCTTGTTCTCTGGTAACGTGCTCACATATCACACAGGTGCTTTCAATAATTTCAAGCAAAGTTTCATGGCCTGCCTGGGAACTTTGTTACTCCCCACAAAAACTGCCTGCACTGCCAGGCATGGAAGAGCAAGGAGGAAGCTAAAGCTTCAGACAGTTAACAGCTTTTGTACCAAGAGCAGGCAAAACAAGAAGTACTCAGAGCCCTCTTATCCTGGCTTCCTAAGAAAGCAAGACTAGTGAGACTGTACTCCTTGCATGCGATACGTGTTTATGCATCTTTCCCTGCCTCACAATGAATTTCATGTCAGCTGGCAGAGAACTGAGATGATAATTTTTACCCAAATTTACAATAAACAGGGTTAGAAATTCCTTTATCAAACCGGATGCCTGGATACAATTGGGGACCCTATCAGAGCTAAGGTCTCCCCACTCTGGAAGTAATCCCTTCCCCATCGCCCAAGAGTAATGCTGCAGTATAAGGACATTTCATGATAGACAGTAGAGACTCTATAGAAGAGAGAAGTTGTAAGTGTAAGGAGAATCCCTTGAACCGTAAATTTAAATGAAGTCAGGCTTCATTAGTCCTGCTACTCACAGAACTGCTTGGTTCTATAGCCGCTGGCGAACACACCCACAAAAACAGCCCAGCAGCTGACCAAGGGAAACAGTCAAACCTGATAACAGTCTGGCACATATTGCTTCTTCCCTGGAGCAAAACAAAAAAGCCAAAAAGTTGATCTTTGACGTGCCACTTCCTTCAAACTTACAATAATTTTGCAACTCTGTCTGAAGCAAATATATTTATGGTAAGGAAGTTGTTAATAAGATCTCCCTTATTAATGGGCATGAATTTTTAAGCCTAATTAAAAAAAAAAAAGGGGGGGGCGGGGGTGTTGGGAATAAGGGATTATTTCCTTGTCCTCCAGTTTGTGGTTTATAAGGATTGTTAACACTTTCTCTTTCAGTAACTGAGCATCGGCATTAGGCCAGACCCTATTTAAGAGTAATTTGGCCAAATACTATCATTAGCAAAACCACTTGTTACGAATGCTTGCAGGACTGAATCCAAAGCCCAGTAAAGATGCAACACTTTTGCTAAAACATACTACCTGGATTTCTTGCTCCCATTTTATTGTAATTTCTGACAGAAGAAGCTTTTAAAAACAAACGTATTGATTAACACTGAGGGAGTACACAGTTAAAGAGAAGGCAGTAGTGTCTAGTAAGGCCTTTAAATTAACATGGTCTGTCTTTGCAGCATATATTGTTTTAATTGATTATATGTTGTACTATTAAAACAATCCTGTCTCTCCCTGTCTTTTGACTGAAAAAAAAAATTAGTTTATTCTGCAAAAACAAAGTACTAGTGCTCCATAGCACTACTGGAATTTTCTGAAGAGAGTTGAAAGGAGACCTGTAGCGTGGAAGTTTTTCTTACAGTTGACCTTGTGAATCTAACCAACAGGAGGAGCCCTCCTTTTACTCTCCTGTGCTTATACTGTCATTTCTTCCCCAGTTTTGGAAATCAGGAACTCCCAAACAGTGGTACATCCCCAGCTTCAAATGTGTACCTAGAAAGGATTTAAATGATGTAAAGCTAAATCTAATGTGAAGCAACCAGTATCAGGCTGGATTTAGATTCAGTAATTTCAAGACTGAAAAACCTGTGGTTCCTGTAAGACACCCAGACATGTTAAGTGACACCTGCACTCAACAAATCTGTTAAGTATGTCTTGGATAGGTGACACTGTGGATCATGAAACACATTTTGTACTCAAATAGTTCCCATCGATTCTCATGCAGATATGGCAGAGTGCCCTGCTTCATGACACCCCAAGAATATCAAGTTATTTACTTTGCATCTGTGTAAAGGAGGAGATCCACAGTGGGAGCCCAGCATGTGGAAGCTCCACAGCCCATGTCAGCTGAAACCTAAATGAAATGAGAACTTTGAAAATTAATTTTAAACCCCCCAACTTTTAAGTGAACTCTATTTTTTTAACAGCATTTTCATCTCGATATACTGTGATAATAGTATGCTGCAGCTTCTGATTGACTCACTAAGAATTTATTTACAGGTAAGTTGGTGAAATGAATATACTCCCTGGCTCTCAGATACTTTTCATGAAGTTGGGATTTTTTTATCTTTAAGCTAAGTATAATAGTGTATTGTGCAGAAGATTGACAAAAGCTAAATTATTGAGTATCTTCTACTTCACTGGAATTCAGATAGATCCAGTATGTGCAGTTCCACCAGGACACAGACAGAACTACATACACCATGTAATTACTATAAATTGTTATAAGAAAAACAGCTTTTTTGCAGTACTGATTCCTTTCATATTTGTCATTGTATATTAAACTTTAATTAAGGAGAGAGCTTTGTCAGTCACTCTGTTTCTCAAATTTAGATCAGAGACTGTACTATCAGTTTGGTTACTATATTCACGGTACACGATATCTCAGAAGGAATAAACTTGCTGTTCTAATACTTTTTTGGAGGGTACTTCTGAAGTGGCAAAAGCACGACTGCAGCCTCCTGTCAGTGTCAACATGAGTAGGACACAGGCTTTGCAGTCATGGGCACCTTATGCATTTTCAAGAACTTGGTAAACAAAGGTTGGTAATGTTTATCCCTGTTCTGGTATTTCATCAAAAGTTTTGACTTAGACTGCTGAATTGTGTAAATCCTCAATGTTCCTGTGGTGATCTTAAGCCATCATGGATTGCCATTAACAAAACATTATTAATAACTTTATTCGTGGATAAACCTTTTCAGGAAAGCAAGGATAATGTTGGGAAGATCTAGTGGAGTCTAGACTGCATTTTAAAGAAATGCTTTATATGACATCATTCTAGCGCCTCCTTTCATTTTTCGTTATAGATATTCATGCTTTTTTTTTTAACAGATACTAGGATGTTTTATAGAACTTACATTTTACCAAATACTACATAACATTGACTTACTTATTAGCTATAATGTTTTTACATCTTTGTAATGCAACGTATTAGAAGTGTTCATTCAAATTTGCTTCATAAAGACAAAACACCAAGAATAACTTTCAATTTCCAGTATTGTGTGGTTAGAAACATAAGTCTAAACATGTATCAACCCTTGAAGAAAAGCAAAAAGTGTCAAAAATATCAACTTATGTATATGTTTGTGTTGTAAATTATTAATTGAAACCTAACTGGATACACTTTTATACATGCATAGATAAATTAGTCTTTTAAATTTTTTTTTGTTTCTTTCAGGTCCCAAAATAATAAAACACCAAAAACTCTCCTAATTGTGTATCTGACAATAAAAATAAAGAATTCACTGAAAATTATATCAGCTAGTGTTCCGGAAAGATTCACAGACTGACCTTTTGGTCAGTGCCATTCTAACAGCTTTGTTTAAGCTGTGGGAATTGTTCTGATTTTTCTAACGTTTTGAAGTTTACTCATTACTTCTATAAATATAGGGAATTAAAAGTATCTTTTGCCTCACAGCATTGTGCAGAGGAGCAGTGAGATATGGGAATTATATTTCTGATTTTAGATACTTAACTGGTATACCTAAATTAAAACTCTGTTCATGGTAAACTCTTAACATAGGTATTGGAGGAAAACAGAAATGTGCTCCTGTCTCTTTTCTGAAGAAGTCCGTGGTGTCTAAAAACCTGACTTAAGTATTTGAATAACATAAAGTTAAGCAGTTAAATCCGGGCTTTGGTGATATTCACTTACAGCTCTTCCTGTCATTTTCTATGGTCAGGCATAATAAAATTTACCCTGTTGCTGGTGGCTGACCTTATGAGATACCAGTACTGAAGCACATGGTAGGGTTTTGAACATGGGTTCATCACAGTAAGTGCATTTTACTGTGAAAAGCTGTCAAAGTTCTCTGCAGCACAGGAATCCAGACAGAGATCTGATCAGAGGCTCCCAGCAGTAACAGTCTGGATGCTCAATGATCAAACAGCCCCAGGCTTTTATCCCTCTGAAAAAGTCTTTGTTGGAAATAGTCAAGATTTCTGTTAAAAAAACAAACAAACAAACAAACCAACAAAACCAAAACAAAACCAAAACAAAACCAATCTATATAAGAATATATTTGTTCCAATGTGCAGAATGAAATTGATGGAGGTGAGAGAGAGAGGGACAGAATATCTGTTAGGCATAAGATATACTAGTCAGTGTGGTTGTTGAAGACCTAAGTTCTGCCACAGAATTTCTCAGATGACAGAGGTTACTTTCATTATTTTGTTTTTCTAGCAGGGGAGATTGAGAATAACCTACTTCTGATTGACCAATAGATAAGAGACTCAGCTGAAATACGGGAGAACTGCAGATTATGGTCATCCCCTAGGAATTCCACATCCCATCTAGGAGACCTTGTCATAGGGATATTGCCTTTCTACCTTTAAGGGAAAAAAAAAAAAAAAATCAGAACAGCTTTGTATTGTCTACCAATTTTTTTTTTTTTATCAGAACTGGGGAAAAAACTTCTTGGAGCACAAGAGAATGATCCACATTGAAAAACCAGTCTGGTGCTGCTGCAAGCTGAGTAGAGAGCTTATAGCTGCTGTTTAAGCCTGAAGATGAGATACTTGGAGGGCACTGACTGAGCCTAGTGTGGAGTCTGGGGTGTGCTTCCCCAGAGATGATGCTGCTGTCAGTTACTACAGACCTTACGACTTTGCGTAGCACTGAGCTTTGCTCTAGAAAAATGCAGGAATGGCTCATCTGTCAGTCAGGACCTCACTGAAGTCTTGTGAAATAAGTGAGAAGACCCCACTGACTGTAGCATGAACTAAAAGTTAACCACATGATGTCAGAGGAAATTCAGTCTCCTGGCAAGAGCTGAACGGTGCTTGAGTTGTCTAATGAAATAATTTGGCATTTTATGGAGTCTAAAGCAGCAATGAAAATATTTATGACACCAAAAATGCTCTCATAGAGGTCTTAAAAAAAAACAAGTTTGGAAATGTCAAAAATAGACTGCTAAATGTCTAAAATAGACTGCTAAAGTGCTAAATTCTCTAGGTACAGCAAGATGTAAATTCTTGCCATATAGCTTCTTTGTAATCTCTGTGTACTGACATTTCAAGAGCCTAAGCTATGGGAAACTTTATTGAAGAACCTATTGTTTTTACCAGTGTACAGAGTGAAAAGAACAAAGCCAAGGACATAGTTTACATTCTGCATTTAAACAACAGTTGATTAGGTGATAACAGTATTAATTACTCACTGGCAGGCGAACAGGCTAGGTAATCAAAAATGTATTTGCTTAGTGAAGTTTGTATTGTCATGAGAAAATAGATGGCAGACACAACACTTCGGAGAGGGAATCTGGACAAACTAGGACTCCTATCTATCTAGGTGCAGCAGCAGTACTGCCAGCTGGTAGATTGATTTCATTATCACATCATCACTGAGTGCCCAGCTTAGGCTGCACCAAGGTAGCGTCTACATACCCTCCTTCTAGAGGAAATGGCAAAGCTAGCACTATTGTATAAGTATTAATACAACATTTGTACAGAAAATGGTGAAATAATAGAGATTACTTCCTAGAAAATTAGAAATAAAATGTTATATTGAAGCTGTTGAACTACATATTCATAGAATTTATTTTTTTGGGAGATTATGGCTTGTTGTTTTCTTTCAAGCATATAAGATATAGTTTGTGGCATTGATACTGTTTGAAAATAAAGCAAATTCTTACAATGAAGAAAATCAAACACTAAAGTAAAATTACAGCTGAATATCACAAACATTTTTTATGAAATCCATGACAAATAATACTTAACATTTTTATGAATTAACTGCATTTAAGGTGTTATTTGTGGAAGGAAGCTCCAGCTCATTCATTTCCACTGATACTGTATTTGCATTTCATTGAATTTCTCTTTTTTTTGGTGTTAAAAAATACAGTTCCAATTATGATGAAGTCATAGAAATTTATTCATTTAGAAGCACAATCTGAAAATCAGATAATATGTATTTATAAAGCGTGTGTACAGTTAATTTTTCTTATAATTCACTTACTACTTTCAGGATTTTCATTCAAAATAGCCTAAAGTCTCATTATAGCAATCTTGTCAAGAAAATAGTGAAAATAAGAGTGTTCTGAAAGTTAGGTTAGGTGAACCCTCGTAACTAACACTTGACTCAGCCTCTTCTGAGAACAGTCCCAGAAGCTAGAGTTCTTCAGTTTTTCAGTTCTTGCCAGAAATGTAACACTGAGGAATATATCTTCTCCCTATATGGGAGGGAACTCTGAATCTCAGAAGGTAGGAGGAAGATAAGTCTAATCTTTTAGGATGCTGCTAGCACAAACTTGCTTTTTTTATGGTGCATGGGGTACTTTTTTTTTGTTCAGTGTGTTATTTAATTGCAGGTTTTGTTTCATTTTGTTCTGCCAGAGGCAACTCCTCATTTATGTTTCATTTGCATGTCCAGTTACTAGAATCATTACATTAATGCCAGGGTCTTGTCACAATTTCAATTGCAACAGCTGTTGCATACAAGCAATTAGACATCTATGCAGCAGCTTCCTCATTGCTGATTGCCATTTACCATTCTGTTGCTGCAATTAGACTAATAATTTACACGTGTACTGTGCCTTGCATGCATGGGATCTTGAATAATTAACTGCTCATAACCTCTTCCAAGGCAGGTAAAATGCCAATTTATTCACTGTCCCATGTGGAACAGCTGGCAGAGTCTACCTGGAGCCTGATTTGCCTGCAGAAGGACAAAAACAGAAGGCAAGTAGCCAAGACCAGTCGCATCAAACCTTGTTTTAAATTGAAAAGAATAGAGGGGCAAAGAAAGCCACTCTGAAGTAGATCTTTGCTAATCAAGAGGGCAGAAAAAGTAGTGGAGAGGAAGATGAAAAAACTTTACTTGTGTAACAAGGTGTTGTGGGATCCGGAGGCCTTTGGGTTTGTTGTCAGAAAGCTGAACAGAATTGCGAAACACATAAGTGGTATAGTCTTCCCTTCCCCTGCATGGATATGGTGATATAGAAAAACTTTGTACTGGTGTTTTTATTCTGTACAGAAGCAAAGAAAGCAATCTCTCTGTAAATCATGGTTATACAGCATTACTGTATACATGTGGGGTTTTATTAGTGCAGATGTTTGACTGAAAAGAAATCACGGATCAGACTGAAGTAGCTTTTCCTAAAACTATCAAGCTACTGAGGGTTGTTTAAGATGGAATGAGGGAAATGAAACATTCTCTCCTCCCACAAACTTCAAATTAGTCTAAATGTTTTGGTGTATAATCCCCCATTCTCTCTGATTTGTGCCATCAGTCATTGCAGGACAGGATGAACAGGTGTGTTACACAACCATCCTGTGAACTACGCTGAATTTCAGCAGTGTTGCTTTGGTTCAGGACGTCACAAAGTGCAGCACAAGTGTCCCAGGACTCTCGTCTCCAGGTGCAGTTTGACGAGACATGGGCCTCAGCAGTAACACCGACTAAAGAAATTCTCTCCATTTCTCATTCCTGACTCTGCATTGCAGTTTGCCTCCCCTCCACCCTTTCTTGGCAGAGGCCAAATAGATACCCAGGGAAGAGTAAGATTACAGTGAGCACACCACAGTAATATTAACCCTCCCTGACCCTTTGTTCTTCAGAGTTTGTTTTTTAACTAAGATTTGTTCAGTGGTCTGGATTACAGATGAGCCCTTCAAATGTTTTTTTTGACAAAATGAGAGGCACTTTAAGGATAGGCATAAGCAGGCAGAGGGAGAAAGGGAAACTCTTAAGGTGGATGTGCTGCCAAATCCAGAGTCTCATTGAACTACATCTTCAAATACAGTGATACAGAAAGAATTGAGATGATAATCAGTTATCCTTCTGATGTCTTGGGGTCTGTGCTACCGCTTTGTACTATACATAAATGGTTGTACAAGGTAAGAAATAACAGAGTAAAATGTTTCGTTTTAAATATGTACGTATGTCACCTTTTAGACCAGTTCAGATCTTATTTATAAACCCATTTACCTGCATGTAATATTTACTTTTCATTATTCCATTATATTTCATTATATGTTATACCGGAACCCATATTTTACATAGCATTGAATTTTATCAGCATGATGACCAAGACCTGGGAAGATGGTCTTTATTCCTTAATAATTGAAAGCATGAAACCCCCTGTAATGTCATTCAATTGAAAATCCTCTTTATTTAAGAATCCATTGGCATTGTCTGACTGTAAGTCACTTTCACAGAAAATTTTGAGTGTTTGAGAAGCTTGTCTTAGCTTTGCAGAGGTGAAGTATCTGGATGTCTCAGCACACTTCCTGCAGGTCATTTTTAAAATGTACTATATTACTGTATGTAATTTTCAAATGTTTTTCCTCTGAGTTTTGAGTGGTGCATAGAGAGATAACACCTGAAATTCAAGATACACGGACTATGAATCACATTTATGATCTTTGTATATTTCTCTCTTTTTATTCTTTTCTTTTTCCAGATGCTAGAAGTAGCTGAAGACTCCTGATTCTCTGGAAAGCCAAATTAGATGAAAATATATTTTTTTTTTCAGCTCCACAGAAATTAACAATTCTTCTTGGCTACTTTCTGTTAAAGGTTTCTAACAGTCAGAGTTATGGTCTAGTGAATAAGGCATGGAAACGAAATGTAGAGATTTATGTTTCAGAGCCGCTTGTGCGACAAATTTAATCTCTGACATCTGTCACCCACCTTTCACCTGCCTCCTTCAAGCGCTTTCTCAATTTGTATTTATACAAAGCTGATCTCACAGCCATTATCTTAGCTAAAGCACAGGGGGTGGAAAAACAGGCCTTCAGAGCTGCAACAGTATGAAATAAAACTTCTGTATTTTCAATTAACGTTGCCAGCATGTATTTGCTGTAAATCACTCCATGAGCTGAAAAGTAGCTTCAAAATATTGAACATAATTGGAACTAAAATAGCATGGAAATTTGTTTGTTTTTTTCAATCCTGAGTGAGACTTCTGCATTTTACATCCTGAATGGTAAATAATATGGAAAGAATTATACAGAAATACCTGTCTATATGTTGTGTCACTGTCTGGCTTTCTGTTCTTGCTAGTAGTGAAAGTCTGGCAAACAATACCATATGCAAAATTTCTACCATTTATTTTCCTCAGGTTGAATTGGAGAGTTGTGGTGGTAAACTATGAGACGCTGTCACAAGAAATTCTCCTGGCTAGGACTGTGCAAAAATTCAGTAGCATCAACATAAAACACTTTTTCCTACATTTTGATGTATGTTAAATAGTTATGACCTTTGAGCTGAATAAAAAGCCACAGTATTGAAGTCACCTGCTACAAATTACTGTCAGACATCTTACTTGTTTTAATAATGAATTGTGAGCAATGAATTGGACACTTGTCTTCTCTAGCAGACAGGGAGACTATTCCAGCATGACAAAATTAATTATTCCTGGTGCACTTATGTGATAGCAACTAGATTAGCATTTATACCCACTCTTTTCGTTGAGCAAGAAGTGATTTTGATAATCTTATTATTTCATCTTCTAAACATGTCAGGGATAGATCTCTATTGAAGTTTATGGTTCTGAAAGTGTGCCAGAATTTTGAAGAAAATTTTCATACACATTTCCAGAAACTGAATGCACCACAAAGACTCTGATCTCCAGAGCTAAAGGTTTATTAAAATGAACTAGAAGGATTTCACTTTTCTAAACAGAGAGACTTAGATCAATTGGTGGGAAGACTAACTGTAAAATGAGTTGAGAATAAATATTCAGCCTACTCATAGCATTCTTGATAAGAAGGTCCTTTTTACTAATCCTACATTCAGTTCAGCATTTTTTCTGAGTTTCAGCAAGTGCCACATAGTTTTTCTGGATCTCTAACAAATTTTTTTCATTCTGTCACTTCTGACATTTGTCTATTTGTTTGTTCCACTGTTCTCCAGAATCTTTCTTTTGCTCTTACACTTTCTTATGCCCTTTTTCAGTCACTGCCTGTTCCCCTGTATGTCAGGAAAGTCACCCACCTGAGCAGTCTCAGGTGTGCTCTGCAGAGACATTTCCCCCCCACTGCTCCCTAGAGGGTTCCTGCCGGCTGCAGAGGTTAGCAGGCAGAACAAGGAAAACAGGAGTGCTCTTCTGCCCAGCCATGCTCTTTTAATAGAAAAGATTAACTGTGAGCGAAATAGGTATCATCCATCACAGAAAGCAACATTTGCAATTGGCTTTTAAAGGGAAATTAAGTGTGTTATTTCCAAAATCTTACTTGTCCTGTGCATTTAGCATTGTGGCAATTCACTGAGATAGCTTTGTTCATCTTGAGGGTGCTCACAAGACATGTGTGGACAACCAGAGGATCAGGCCCAGCCAGCATGGGTTCATAAAAGACAGGTCCTGCTTGACCAACCTGATCTCCTTCTGTGACCAGGTGACCCACCTAGTGGATGAGGGAAAGGTTGTGGATATGATCTACCTGGACTTCAGTAAAGCCTTTGACACTGTCTCCCACGGCATTCTCCTAGAGAAGCTGGTGACTCACGGCTTAGACAGGTGTACTCTTCACTGGGTAAAAAACTGGCTGGATGGCCAAGCCCAGAGAGTTGTGGTCAATGGAGTTAAATCCAGTTGGTGACCAGCCACTAGCGGTGTTCCCCAGAGCTCAGTTTTGGGGCAAGTCTTGTTCAATATCTTTATCAATGATCTGGATGAGGGGATCGAGTGCTCCCTCAGTAAGTTTGCAGACGACACCAGGTTGGGCGGGAGTGTAGATCTGCTCGAGGGTAGGAAGGCTCTGCAGAGGGACCTGGACAGGCTGGATCGATGGGCTGAGGCCAGCTGTATGAGGTTCAACAAGGCCAAGTGCCCGGTCCTGCACTTGGGTCACAACAACCCCATACAACGCTACAGGCTTGGGGAAGAGTGGCTGGAAAGCTGCCCAGAGGAAAAGGACCTGGGGGTGCTGGTTGACAGCCAGCTGAACATGAGCCGGCAGTGTGCCCAGGTGGCCAAGAAGGCCAACGGCATCCTGGCCTGTATCAGAAATAATGTGGCCAGCAGGAGTAGGGAAGTGATCGTGCCCCTGTACTCGGCACTGGTGAGGCCGCACCTCGAATACTGTGTTCAGTTTTGGGGCCCTCACTACAAGAAAGACATGGAGGTTTTGGAGCATGTCCAGGGAAGGGCAACAAAGCTGGTGAAGGGCTTGGAGCACAAATCTTATGAGGAGCGGCTGAGGGAACTGGGACTGATTAGTCTGGAGAAGAGGAGGCTGAGGGGAGACCTCATCGCGCTCTACAACTACCTGAAAGGAGGTTGTAGCGAGGTGGGTGGTCTCTTCTCCCAAGTAACTAGTGATAGGATGAGAGGAAATGGCCTCAAGTTGTGCCAAGGGAGGTTTAGACTGGACATTAGGAAAAATTTCTTTACTGAAGGAGTGGTCAGGCCTTGGAACAGGCTGCCCAGGGAAGTGGTTGAGTCACCATCCCTGGAAGTATTTAAAAGACGTGTAGATGAGGCACTTAGGGAGATGGTGTAGTGGGCATGGTGGTGTTGGGTTGACGGTTGGACTTGATGATCTTGGAGGTCTTTTCCAACCTTAATGATTCTCTGATTCTATAACTCTGTGGTGAATTCTGTTTTTGAGGAGTAGGAGGAAAATGAATCTATCTTCTGTCAGATTTAAGCCACAGTACAATCTGATTGCAGTAATTTTGAATCCAAACTTATGATTTCTATGGCACCAGCCTGTGGAATGTTCATTATATGAATAGTATAATCATGTTTAACATAGGAGATGCTTGTGCTGCTTAGTAGGCAATGTTTCAAGGTAAAGAAAGTTTAGAAAAGAAAAAAAAAGCATCAGGAAACAAAACCTTTTATAGGGCTTCTTCACTTTGTGCAAAGTTGATGGGAAGAAGGAGCTGCATCACATCATGTGATGGTTCATTACTTGCTAAATGAGTCATAACTGTGCCCACTTGGACAGCCAACTCACACTGCTCTCAAAATCACAGCAAGCTTTTCTCTTGATGAGCCTCACGGGCAGTGATTTTATCCTCCTTGCTTTAACACTGGTTCTATGTACTGTGAGATTTTTCTCGCAGCACCTTTTGTGATAAAAAATAGAAGCCAGCTGGAAGCAATAGTAGTTCTGGCACCAGAGGTCAAGCACCAAGATTCTCTTTTCCAAATATCCTGTTGTTCCTCTTGTTTTGGCCGAGTGGCTCCATTTATAACTATTACCAGCCAGAATGGACAAAACATTGTTCTGTGCTATGGAGTAGATAACTTCAAATATGCAGTGCTTTGCAGAGGTACATACAAAAAAATCTTGATGCCAGGCTTGCTATGCTTTGCATGCTGGACCTTCATCCTGCTGAGCAGCAGCATTTGCAGCAGTTTTACGATCAGTATTGGCAGATACCCTGCCTGTAGTTGTAATGACAGGAGGATGATGCATGCCAGCTGCTTTGGAAAGAACTCTTTCATTATGCAGCAGCGTTCCTAGATATGCTGGTATCTAGAATGTGATATCTATATGCTAATATTTGGTGGTTTTGTTTGGTTTTTTTTTTTTTTTTTTACAGTAACTGCAAACCAGAAAAATAACCTAATCAGTGATTATGAGACAGTCTTTCAGAGGTTTTCAGAATGCTATGAGCAGGACAAAGACATGCTCCTTAAAATGGCAATGCCCATAGTGATGGACATTGAATGCCTTGTGCTCCTGCATCAAAGATGACAGTGCTTACTACTTTTTTTAACTCACATGACGTGGAATATATAGTTAAGTTTCATACAGCTGTATGAGAACTTCAAGAAATATATCAAGACTATTGATGTATAATTTTAAAGTATAATAGATTAGTCCTAGATTCCTTCTGTTATGGTATAAATATATACAATATAATTCTAAGCTCACCTACTTAAAATGCCTATAATCCATTGGATCTCTACTTTCTTTGGAAATACATTTTAATATATTGGATTTTATACTTTTATACATTTTTTATGATAGCTGAATAAATCTATTTCTTAGCTTTCCTCCCCTAAAATCCAAGTGTAAATGAATATAAATATTGTTTTAATGGAAAATGTATAAATATTAAACTAAAATTCAAAACTAGGGTAGGCAAATATGGAACAACTGAAACATACAATTTCAGATCATATTCTGTAAGAAACCCTTACTCTGAGGGTACCTCCCATGTACCAGGAAGAAATTTTTTAGGAGAAACGGCATCGTTTCTTAGAAGCAAAATCAAAACTACCTGTTGTGGGATGAGTTGCATGACAATTTTCTGCCAGTAACTTCAAAAAAGTGATGATCACATTAAGTACCTAAAAAAAATTCCATTTATACCTGCTTCAGTGTACCCGTAGAAATGAAATGAGTACGTATATTGAATTATTTACAGCTACCAGGGCTTAAGTGGCCCTCATGATAATTAATACCAGGGACAATAAAAGAGATACTTTTACTGTTTCATTTTCTCATTTTGTCACATTTTTCTCCCTTTAGCAAATGCTTCAAATACCTGTGTTGTGAAGAGCAAGATTTTTTTGTTTGTTTGTTGCTTTTTTCTTTTTTCTTTTTTTTTTTTTTTTTTCACCAGTGACCTCCTAGACTGACCAGGAGATTCACAATCCCTCAACAGCTTCAACAGAGTCTATTTTGTCTGGTATAACATCACAGTGCGTCATATAAACATCAACAACTATGGATGAGTACAACAGTCAACCGACCAAACTTGACTGAGACCAGCATCTGAATGAGGAGGTGACCTCTATGAAACACTTCACTAAAGAACACTTAGACAAAAGACCTTGTTAAATGCTTCTTTAAGTATGTGCGGTGCGTGAAGAAGCATGGGACAGCGGCTAGGCAACTGGTCAAGAAGCGTCCTTCCACTTGTTGCGAAACCAGCACTAGCGTACTACTCACTGAAGATGGAGTCCAGAATCTGCATTATCTTGTCAGGGAATATCAGTGCAAGTCATTTCAATGTGTAGAAACTAAGCTTGAGGTAAATTGAGTCTTGCAAGTCAAGCACAAGACCATTCAGAGCAAAGGAAAGAAGCATGTGAAAATTAAAGAGGCTTTTTAAAATGGTTTAAGAAACACTACCCTTTTTCTTGAGTAGAAAAAACAGCCTAACTGCATGTCCTGGTTTCAGCTGGGATAGAATTAATTTTCTTCCTAGTAGCTGGTATAGTGCTGTGTTTTGGATTTAGTATGAGAATAATGTTGATAACACACTGATGTTTTAATTGTTGCTAAGTAGTGTTTCGGCTTCCCTTGCTCTGGCAGGTGCATAAGAAGCTTGGAGGGTGCATAGCCAGGACAGCTGACCCAATTGGCCAATGGGGTATTCCATACCATATGACGTCATGCTCAGTATATAAACTAGGGGCAGTTGGCCGGGGGCAGTGATATCTGCTTGGGGACTGGCTGGGCATCAGTTGGTGGGTGGTGAGCAATTGCATTGTGGATCACTCATTTTCTATATTCTATCATCATCATCATCATCATCATTATTATTATTATTATTTTCCCTTCCTTTTCTGTTCTATTAAACTGTCTTTATCTCAATCCATGAATTTTAGGGTTTTTTTTCCAATTCTCTCCCCCATCCCACTGCGGGAAGGCAGGGAGTGAGCGAACAGCTGTGTGGTGTTCGGCTGCCTGCTGGGTTAAACCACAACACAGTAGCAGCTCTGCTTCCAAATTTTCAACCTGCAGCAGGATTTCCTGGGGAAATAATAGCATACTATTAAATTCTAAAACTTGCTATTGAAAGTTAGAGGCCTGTTTCCTTAGCCTGCTTACTCTAAGTCCTTGAAAGCAATATGATGTCTTCAGTGCTACTATTGTATTTTCCTTCCAGTTCTGTCATTGCAATATTGAACAAAAGAAGAATTGTTCCCTGGGACTCAGTCTCTTATGCTTTACTTAGAAACCTTGCAAAATCATACAAACCTGTTAATATATCACAACCGTATTCAAACACAATTATAATTTGCAACTTAATGGAGAGGCAGAAAGTCATGCACATCATTTAGAGCTATTTACTTTTCATTTGTCAGTATTGTTGTAGATACTAATTAATCTTTTTGTCATTCACGCTTGGCATACATGGTGAAGATGTTATAGTTTTGTTCCACTAATTCAGTTATCTTTACAATGAAGCTGGAAGGGAATATTTAGAACTCAGGATTGCCATGAAAATTGCCCAGAGGTCATACATCTCATCTGTCAGCGAGGACTTGCTTGTCTGACATTCCCTAATGGGCCTTTTATTCATAAGATTTCAAGCAGGTATTGAACTGTACTGCTTCGCCACCACTTCCTTTTCTGATACTTTTCCCTAGAGAGTTTCTATTTTTTTGTCCTTCAGAATCTAAACTTTGATTAAAAAAAAAAAAATTATATTCATTGGAAATGTGAGTGTGATTTATTTATGTTGCTATAATTACCTTGATGTGAAACACTATTGGAAACATATCTGATTTTAGCTCCCTAGAGATAGTTAGTTGTGTTTCCTTCAGTGTTTTCATCTCATTCATTGTTTTCTTCATCTAGCCACATCAAGATAAAAAAATCCATGCTCCATGCCTTCAAGAATATTTCGTGAAGAGTGATAATGAGTTAACTATCTCAGTCCAAAAAGACATCTACAAATGCAGCAAAGACATAAATTATGTCTGCACTAGAAGAGATACCCACCTAAGTGAGTGTTTCCCTTGCCCACAAGCCAAATGAAGTGGAGAAGTTTGTGTCCACCCAGTTCAGAGTTCTCTCTTCTATAGCCAGTTGTTGTGTTCACGGTACCTGGTATAGTACCTGTCCCATGTGCATGACTAGGATGCCTCATTACAGAACAGATCATGTGAGCTGTCCACATTCATCCTTGACTCTTCTCTGGCACTTGACTACATGTACTCTGAGTATTCAGGGCATCTAAAATTAGAGCATTTACTGTAGAGTGACAACACATCCCTCTACAGGATACGAGGGTTGCCATGGTCCATTGGAAATGGACTAATGAAGAAAAAAGGCAGAATTATGAGCATGCTTTAGTATCTCATTCAGTAAATATCTGTTGTTGTTTGGGTTTTTGTGTTTTGTTTTTTTTTTTTTTTTCCCCAATTGTTATTTTATTCTGCTTAGGATGACCTTTATTGTTATTATCTTTAAGGAAATCTGCTCTGATACTGTTCTGAGGGAGTTAAACAAGACTGAAAGGCTTAGGTAAGCATGCTTAAAGTGTATCAGTGTAGGTTCACTGGGTAGCAATAACAAGTAAACTATACCAGTGTGAATTTCCTAATACAGACAGGGCTTGAATTCAGCACTGAGGTATTCCTAATAGGCTCGCTAAAGAATGTTTGAGAATAGGACAAGTATGCTTCTAAGGTTATCTCATATTAGGATATTTCACCTGATATTTTACACATTGATAATCCTACACCAGTTCAGTGAAGAAGAGCTTTAAATGAAATCCTGTGGTCCATTTTGTCATCTTAATATATCTCCTACCCTTTCACATAGGATGTCTCAAACATTAGTTTTGAGAACTAATGCAAACCAGTAAAAGTTAAGTTTAGAGATGGAGGAAGCTGGAAACATTTTAATGAAAGGCAATCAAGTATTCTGTTGTCTCAGATTATATTTTTTACCTGTTGCTTTACTGCAAATATTTTGTTATTACAAGTAGTGGTGGCCTCATCAGCTAAGATGATATGAAATACCTTGGGACAGGGGTAGAGGGCAAGCCCTGCAGTATTTAATTAAGAACTGGACTTGGCATTTATTTTGAAACAAAACTTTAAGGAATACAGGATCTCCCTTCTGCTTTCCTCTTTCAAAGTCCCTAATTCCACCTTGCTCATTTTACTGGTCCCCAGGCCCTTCTGAAAACATCTGCTACTCCCATCTTGATAGCTGCAGTGTTTCTAACGTGAAATAATAACCATGCTTCATTACGGGTGCACGGCAAGGGTAGGCATTTGCCAGAATGAAGCTGCAGATGCAGCTTTAACCCTGCAATTGCCCACTGAACCAAGAATGCTGGTTGAAAAACAATGGATGAATCTCATCATGAACAATAATTAAATTAGCAGGGACTAGGGACAGTGGAATTGTCAGAGCTTAAAGACTTCTGTAGTTTTCTTGAATCAAGCTGTCCTTTCATTTCATCAGAAAAAGTGTCTGATATTTGCAATTAATTTTCATAGTTGCTAGATCATATCTAGTAGACCATAACCAGGAAAGTATGCTCTCTTCAGAGCAAAGAATTTGAACCTGTAAAGCAAAATGATGCATGTCAAGGATGAAAGGACTATGTTGCTGTGTGCTGGAAAAATAATAAGTGGTTTCAGAACTCTGACTTTTTTTTTTTTCTTTTTGGAAGCTTTTATTTCTAAGAGTAACATCTCTTAAAACGTGTAATCGCAGGCATCAGATTTACGTTGCGCCCCCTCTTCTTTCGTAAATCATCATTTCACTCTCTTAAAAGGAGAAATAATATGGTTAAATCAAATATCCTTCATTCCAAATATTTCCATTAGAAGAGGTTGGCAGAGGTGTAACTGGCTCACTGAAAGGTCAGTAATAATTTCCCAAAGCTACTGCCATTTTGATTTCATAACTATTGCCACTTTTATTTTACACAATTTTATTATAATGAGACCCCATAGTTATGTCAATGATTTCTTCTTCCAACAAGTTTTTCAGTGTTGAGATCCTTCAGTCATCACATATTTCAAGTTTGTTCTGTTTTATTCCACCGGGCAAGTGTCGGATTGCATACCCAGACACATGACAATGCTTTTGTATTTTTCCTTTATGGACAGGAGAGGATACTTTGTTTCTGTTTTACCAGTTACTTACACATCCTATAAATTTAGGCTGTGTTGGTTCTTATCTTCACTTTGTGCTCCAAATTTTCAAACCAAGATATTTTATGAGGAGCAGAACTAGTTAAGGCCGGTTTCATGTGGACTTATTCCACATCCTTTCTAGCCATCTCCCAAACTCTTACTACTTCATCTCCAACCTTGCCTGCTAGCACCTTAGCTTTCATCCTCACCTCTTTTTCTCCTCCAGGTAAGCTTTTATCTTCCATCTCCCTGGCAACACTGTTGAGCTGAAACTGAACTTTTTTCATGTAGTAGGGGCAACCACCTCTCTACTCCTGTGCCTGTTTTCATGAAATTTGTTGGAACATAATAGCTGTGAGACCTCTACTTCTATGATAAATGTGGTAGAAATTGGACAGTCGCTTCAAAGTTGTCAGGGAAAACCATTAGCAGACCACATAATCTATATCTCACAGAAATAAAATGGGTTCTTTATAAGGAGAACTATCATGAGGACATCAAGAACAATAACTCTCAGAATTTTGTTTTGGTCAGGTGCTGAAAAAAAATCAAATTGGTAATTATTGAAACTAAAAAGATCATCATAAGCAAAATTTTCTCTTGTGCTCTAGAATGTTTGTTAGCTTGTGTCACTGATATCCAACCCTCAGCTTCTAAGGGCTTTCTGAATAACAGTCCTACTTTCCAGCATATCATCCACTGTCCCCAATTTGGATTCACCTTCATATTTACTGAGGTTGCATTCTTTTCCATCAGGCTATTAATACAGATGTTAAACAGTATCAGTCCCAGTATCAACCCCTGATGAATATCACAAATAACCATCTGCCAACTGCTAGTCACAATTTTCTGAGCCCACTGGTCCAGCCAATTTTCCTCATAGCTCAACTTTCCAGTTGGTATCTTACCAATCTGGTGGTAAAGATAATATCAGAGATTGTGTCAAAAACCTTTTTAAAGTTAGGGTTACCAAGATCCACTGCTCTCCCCTTACCCACACAACCAGTCATCTCATCTTAGAAGACACTCAGCTTGATCAGGCATGACTTGCCCTTGGTATATCTATGCTGGCTGTTTCCAGTCACTTTCTTGTCAGTTGTATGCTTGGAAATAGCTTCCAAGAAAATTTGCACAACAATTTTCCAGGGCACCAAGATAAGGGTCACCAATCCGTAGTTCCCTAGATATTCTCTTTCCCTCCTTGAAGATGGCTGTGACACTTGGCTTTGTTTCTGTCATCAGGAACCTCCCACAGTCATCAGGACCTTTCAAAGACAAGATAGAGCAGCCTCACAGGACAATGGTCAACTTCTTCAACACCCTCAGCTACAACCCATCTGGTATCATGGACTTAGGTATGGTGTGTTGACTTAAGTGCTATCTAACTCTGTCTTCCCCTGTGGTGGGAGATGCCTGATACCTCCAGAATCTGCTAGTAGGCTCAGGGACATGGAAGGACTAAGAACAGATCCTAGTGGTAAAAAGCAAGACAAAGAAAAGGCACTGAGGACCTCAGCCTTTCGTCATGTATCAGTATAATATTTGATGAGCCCTAAAGAGGTCAGGCAGTTGGACTAGATGATCACTGTAGGTCCCTTCCAACTGAACTAAACTAAACTAAACTAAACTAAACTATTCTATTCTATTCTATTCTATTCTATTCTATTCTATTCTATTCTATAAATGAGTTTAGTAAATAGGCATATAAAGAAGGAAGAATAAGTGATAGAGGATGACTGAGCATGTGACCAAAAGATAGTAGGAATGTGTAAAGAAAAACATAAAGCATGGATGGAAAATAAAGAAATTGGAAAAGGTAAGGTAAATAAGGCATTTTTCAGTGAGCTATGTAGCAAAAGTCATTGTAGGGGACAGAAAAGACTGAAGGATAGATAAAGTCTGAAAATTAAATAATTTTTTTTCACATTTGTTCTTTCAAATAAAAAAGGTGAACATATGTATAAGACTGAATTTTTTTAGGAGGGAAAAGAAATGCTAAAGTAGAATGGGATTACAGTGTGGGCATGTGATGAAAACTGAAGCATGTGTAGAGGACTGATGTAGGAACAGAATCAATACCAGCAAGTCTGATTTCAAAATATGGTCTGTTCCTGTGCTCTGAGGAGGTCAACTCTCCTGGCCCCATTGCCCTTCAGGACCTCTCCCATTGTTTTCCCCAAGTAGATCCCTAAACAAGCCCTAAAGTCTCCTTAAGTCCAAGACTGTGACTTTACTATTTGTCTTGCTCCCTTCTCTCAGGATCTTAAACTCTACTATCTCATAGTTACTGCTGTCAAGGCTGCCATTGACCTTTACAACATCCATCCATTCTTCTTCATTTATGAATAAGCAGTCCAACTAGGGTCACCTCCCTTAGTTGACCCAGCAATCAACAATTCATTGGTTCATTAATCATCATCAATTGTCTGTGGCAGTCTCCAGAAATCTCCTGGTTTGCTTCAGTCATGTCACATTGCCCCTCCAGTAGATACTGAAGTGGTAAGTCATGGGATTAATAGTGTAAAACAATTAGGTATTTTTACTGAATTCCAACACTGATCTTTTCCATTTAAGAAGACTCCATTGGAAAAGCATGCAGCAGAAAACTAAGTACATTGAGTGAAAATCACTCCAGAACAACAACATATGTCAACCTCCTTAAGCATGTGTTGTTACCTAAAAGATGATTATACTGAAAGTCAATTACGTCCATCAATAGAGCAGTAAAAGTAAAGGACAGGAAGCAGGGTTTGCATTACAATTGTTTGGTCCACTACTAGGGTCTGACAGAGGAATTTTTCTGTATTCATGAACATGAGTTAAACACTTACAACTTATTGGCTTGCTACATATACCATTACTTTGCAAAATCTTTAAAAGACATATGCTGAATTTGTGAGTCAAATGTCAAACTGAAGGTATATCGAGTTTTTTTATCTTTTCTTGATAGCATAATATGTTTGCTTAAACCACAAATTAGAAGTCCATACTGATAAAACAAGAGTTCCCCAAATAGGATACTGAAACTGGACTAAAAATGTGTTATAAAAATTATCTGGTTGTGTCACACTACTCCAGTAAAGGTAATATTAAAACTACTAGCCAGGTCGTTCTCATACAAATAGCCTGTAATGAATGAATCTGTTTTATGTTAGACTGTTCTGTGAATGTAATGAGTACAGAAAAGGAGCCTAAACATGGTGATTGACATACAGTTCTAAGTTTATCTAGCCTGGATACAAGTAGTCATATGGAAATCCATGGTTTTGCTGAGCTGTGGGATATATCTGCTGCTGGGATTGTGTATCATATCCTATGCCCTGTAGTAAGCTGAGCCACTTTATATGGTATCTTTTCCAATCCAAGTGTGAGAACTTTCTTCTAGCATCACGGAGAACTGTGAGAAATTGCTGCAGGACTATAAGACTTATAGTGATTGGCCTGTGTTCCCATTGCAAAATTAGCAAGTGGTCAGCATAAATGAGTGGTTTTGTCCTACTGGGAAAGACCACATGGGAGCCATCAGATCTGTAGAGGAATCTGCCACTCCCTGAGAGCATGAAGTGGTAAGCACACTTCTTTGTGACGAAAGTAGCAGAGTGTATCTTTGAGCTAGAATAACTCCCTGTATGCTTTCAGTGACTGGAGTTGGAACTTCATTAATGACACAACTCTATCAGTGTGGAGCTACAAAATATAGAATTGAAGAAGATAACAATACAGTTCTACTTCTGACAGGACAAGCAAATAGCTCATCTTTCAGGAATTATAGGCACTACTGTTGTTTACCTTGAACATTGCCAAAAGGTTTTCCTGGAAGCATGGACAAAATTATTTTAAGTATCCTATCTCAAGAGCAAGTTTAAGTAAGATCTTACAGTTCCAGTGGAAATACATGTTTATAGGGATAAAACAAGTCCTGCAAAGAGAAGTTGTATTAAAATGAAAGTATAGAAATTGAAGCAAGATTTTTTGTTTCCTACCAAAGTTACACTGTGTCTTTGCTGCCTAACTGCACTTGCATTGCAACAGATGCATTTTCCCAGATCCAACTCCTGCAGGAGAGGACTGAGCATTTGGAACATCTGTCATTTGATGAAAACAGGATAATTACTACATTCTCCTGGTATTCTTAGTTGAGTTAGTACATAACAATTTAGAAAAAAAGATGAAGAAAATGTAAGAGACAGGTGGATGTTCAGCAAGGAAAACTCCCCCTAGACCTTTAATAAATGGCAGAATTGTGTACATATATATTTCTGTAAATGCGCAGGAAATTCAATTTCCTTTGGGTATGAATAGTTTGGAGTCTTGTTACAAAATAAGCTCATTAGCTCTAAGGGTGATTATGAGAGAGACAAAGAAAAAAAAATGATGTTCTGTCTTGGAAAAAATATGTTCTAATGCAGAAAATAAGAAAGTGATCCATCCTTTAGCCAAATAAAAAAGTTACCACTGGATAAGAGAATAACTCGTGCCGTTTTGTTGTATTAACAAGGAGAATATAAACAGACAGCAAAACAAAACAATTTAATAAAAAAAAAATTCAGGAAAATTAAAATCATTAAGGTTCTCTCTCTCTCTCTTTCTCTCTCCATGGAAATAAATCATCTGTATGGATCATTGTTTGAGTATCTTGCAAAATTTGTTTCTACAGAAGGAATAAAAAAATTATCAGTTTCTATTAGACTGCTTAGGATTTTGAAATAGAGAAACCCTAACTGTGTAAGAACTGCATGTGCAAATGACATATATTAACATGATGCCAGTGCTTATTCATTATTTTGTCTAAGACGCCTAGCATGATGCAAATTATTTATTTAAAATTTCTTGGAATTTGTTGACACTTGGGGGTTTATAGGAACTCAGCAAACATCTGCTGATAGAATTGCTTCTCGCAACCTTGAATGCGGCATGCTTGATCACTAAAGTTTTGGTGGAAACTTCTTTAGGAGCATGGCACAGTGTTCAGGACACATCAGCTGGTCTCCACAAACCATCTCACTTACCCTTATCCCTGAGGATGTCTCAGAACATGGACATGTATCTGATGTCTTTGATCCCTTTTTCCACAATCCTTTAAAGATGCAATGATGGTGTTTTACTGGAATTTAGGGACTGTGACTGCATGACTCCATATAAACCTACCTTTTTGCAAATTATTTTCTTTATTAGTGCCCTCAAAAAATAATTTTATTTCCAGGAGGAAACATGTTAGGTCTATTTCTTGATGCCATGGTATTCTTGTATCTATTTTCCAACATTTTGGCTCGTGAAGCAACAGCACTTAATGAACATCACCAGAACATTGGTTCTGCCTTCCTCAGTGTCCTGCTTGTACCTGTAGATCTCCATCTGATACTTCAAGAGAAAGTGAAAAGCCCCTGCCTTTTTACCTGCTCAATTAAGATTCTGTGGATCAAAAACGTTTCTTTTTCAACCTTTTCAGAAAAGTACTTGGAGCTCTGAAGTGTGAGATTTGATTGTTAATCCTCAGAGTCAGGACCTCAGGAAGAACTTCAGTCTTTACTTCTCTGTAAGGGAGGAATACAAAGGTGCTGCTTATTTTGTCTCACTCACTATATTTTCACCTGCTCTTCATCTCATTCTTTCCCGATACTGACTGTGAATAGTTTATAGATTGTAGAGAGCTATGGAAACCAATGCTATCATCAGAATAAATCATTCACTTCTAGCTTATTCCTGGCTGTATTGGACCTCTGCTTCTCCTGCTATGAATCTTAAGATGAAGGGGCAGAGGAGAAGAGTAGGAAATTATTATCCCCGCTGTGAGTTGCGGTGATGTTCTCCCTCTGAACTGCAGCTGAATGGTAGAACGGACGCTTTAGGGAGTTTCATATGCCTTTCCTCCTTTAATTCCTCATTTGGGGTCTATTTGTAGCTTCAGGAGATCAAATACATTTTATTTCAATCCCAACCAAAATACGACTTTAGCTGGATGAGCTGAATAACATCCTGAAGCCTTTTCCCTGTCCTATAGAAAGAGAGATAATTTCACCCTTAGGAAATGATTGGGAAATGCATTCCACTCCTTTCTGAGCACCTTCAGAAAAGTCACTGGACTTAGCAGACAGTGTCTGAATGAAGGACACCTGTCATATGATATCATACAGTTTATTATGGGTACCCACAAAACAAATTTAGGATCTTGTAGAGGAGGAAAGGGATCCACACCAAGTTCCAACATCTTTAGCTCGCATGCAGTTATGATAGTCACAGGGACCGCTTATGTAGCTGACAGAGTTGGCAGAACATCTGTGCCAGTTTTGGTCACAGAAAGGCTGGGACACGTCCTGAGAGAACAAAAAATGGGGAGAAAAGGTGATGGCACTGCAATACAACCAAACAATCAGGTCTCAGCCTCAGTAAGAGTCACAGCCTCCCTTCCTGCAAATATCTCATCTCAGTAAGGATCATACTGCTTTTTCAACCCATTTTTTGAACAGCGTCCTCAGGTAGTGAGGTGCTTTATCTAGATTCACAGCTTTTATTATACACCCTGCTGCTCCTCTGTTCTTCTGTAAGAATCAAGTTATCTCCCACTGTCTGGTTCACTATTCAAAAAGACATTAGAAAAAGGCCAGAACTAAAGCATTTGTGAAAAGTATTGAATGCGGTTTTCATGTAAAGCTAAGTGCCACTTCCACAGGTAGCACTCTCCTATGCTTCTGGTAGTAAAGATTTGCACTGTAAGTGGTATACACACAGTTGTGCCTTTATACTCAGTAAAAGATGCTAAAAGCCTTATTACTAGAGCCCTTCTGTGCACCTGCCAGTAAAGATCTTAAATGTTTAGCTGTAGATTTTAATTATACACCATGTTAGTGTAATGGTGCAGGTGTAGCATAGTCCCCTCTGCATTTCCTAGTGTATCATGTATAGGACAATTGAGCAACAGAACCAAAGCATGGTGATGATTCTCCACCTGTAACTTCTGCCTATACAAACTTATCGTGGATACGTCAGTGGTATGAGTGTCATTGTCAAGAACATACACGGTACAGCGTGCAACAATTGAGGATGTCGCTATAAAATTTTTGCCCACCCCAACACGTCTGTATCAGCAGCTAAGACTTGGAAGAAATTAGAGCAAGGGATAAGTGCATGCCATGTCTTATGAGAGAGGACAGTCTGAAATAGACACAGGCTGAGAATTTGGTAGAAACAAATACTGTCAGATTCCTTTTTTTTATTCCCCTGCTGAAAATTCCGTTGTTTCCCTCTTTTCATCAGAGAAGGAATATGGATTGGCTATGTGCTTTTAGGCTACTCTTCAAGATAATACTAATTATTTTGATTATAATATTTTAAATTTATAACAAAAATCCATAAAGAAGTTCTTATAGTTGGTGGGGGTTTTTTTGAAACAAAGATGTGTCTAAGTCATTGCAAGTTGTCTCAGTCTAATTTCCTATCAGGAAACAGCTAATGTGAATGTGATTTCCAACATTCATCCTTCTGTGTTTGGTAGTTATTTCTCAGTACCTACGAGCTCACTCATTAATTTAACACAGATTTAACAAATAGTCAGAAATCATAAAGAGCTGAATTTCCTGTACCTTTTTTTGAAAATAAGAGATTGGTGTAAAGGAAAGATCCAACTGAAGGCTTAAACAGCTACCTGTTCAGCTTTTTCTGCCAAGTGCCTAGTCAAGATGGGTGTAGTAGCTGTCTAATCAGATTATGATTTCTGTACCACTCAAAACTAGCTGCAATACTAACCATCTCTTTTTCCCCTCACAATTAGGAGACGCAGAAAAGAGTTAAGAGATACTAGCAGGATCTGAAAGGCAGGAGCTTAAAAAGGATTTTTCATCTGGAGTTAATATGGTATTCTAGCTAATATGGTTAACACTTAATTTCATAATTTCATTGAAAACAAGACTTCGTTATTTCTAGAGCTCATGAAACATGCCATTAGTTTTCTTAACAAAATCCACGTCAAAAGTTATGTAACTTCAGTTACGTCACCTGTGTATTTCAAGTTCTGTGACTTATAGAATTCCCTCAGACTTTTAAAAATATCCTAATAATGCAATGGGAATTTCTTGCAGTACTGATAGGGGAGGTGAAGCTACCAGGTATAACGGAGAAAGCAGCTTAAACTAAGTTTTATCTGTATTATCGATCAGTAAGGTTTTTCTGGTCAGTTAATACTGAGTCGTGGAAAAAAATTTCCAGCTGGAAACTTGAAAAATTGCATTTTGAATCTATATATATTTTTTAAATACTGAATTTTCCCAGCCTCTTTTACAGCTTTCCAGTTGGTATAATGAACCTTCTTGAAGTTAAGAATTAATTTATTTGCTTTGCTGAATTGGGGGCATTTATAAATTTAAGCTCTGGGAAGACTTTGATACGATGGTAAACAAAATAAAAAAGAATTTATTTAATTTCATGAAAACCATAATATATTATACGTTTTCTCCTTTATCTACATAGATCTACTACTCTATGAATCTGAAGTCTTTTGGAAATCAGGCAGATGTTTCCTAGTAAAAGACTGCTTGAGATATAAAGTAAGATTGAATTTGTGAGGTTAGGAAGACGTCTCTAGTAAGACTGAGTGTTTAGGTAAAATTCTAGTAATAATGCTAGTGAACTGTATTAACACAACATGCAGCACTTCTTATGATTTTCCATTCCATTTGCTGCTCAAGTTAGTAAATAAATCAGCATAATTTAGAGTAAATTCAAGGAACAGAGACACTTAGATTATAAGTTAACTTTAATGATAGGGCTTTCCCTTGGGAGACAGTCCTGAAGGGCAAAGGGGTCCAGGAAGGCTGGACGTACTTCAAGAAGGAAGTCGTAGAGGCGCAGGAGCGGGCTGTCTCCATGTGCTGTAAGAAGAACGGGCAGGGAAGACGACAGGCCTGGCTGAACGGGGAGCTCTGGCTGGGACTCAGAAAAAAAAGGAGAGTTTATCACCTTCGGAAGAAGGGGCAGGCAACTCAAGAAGAGTACAGGGATCTTGTTAGGTCCTGCAGAGTGGAAATTAGAAAGGCAAAAGCCCGGCTAGAACTCAACCTGGCCACTGTCGTGAGAGACAACAAAAAATGTTTTTACAAGTATATTAATGACAAAAGGAGAGCCAAGGAGAATCTCCATCCTTTATTGGATGCGGGGGGAACGTTGCCACCAAGGACAAGGATAAGGCTGAGGTACTTAATGCCTTCTTTGCCTCAGTCTTTAATAGTCAGAGCAGTTATCCTCAGGGTACTCAGCCCCCTGAGCTGGAAGACAGGGACGGCGAGCAGCATAAACCCCCCATAATTCAAGAGGAAGAAATTAACGACCTGCTATGCCACCTGGATGCTCACAAGTCTATGGGGCTGGATGGGATCCACCCGAGGGTACTGAGGGAGCTGGCAGAGGAGCTTGCCAAGCCACTCTCCATCATTTACCAGCAGTCCTGGTTAACTGGGGAGGTCCTGGACAACTGGAGGCTTGCCAATGTGACGCCGATCTGTAAGAAGGGCCGGAAAGAGGATCTGGGGAACTACAGGCCAGTCAGCCTGACCTTGGTGCTGGGGAAGATTATGGAGCGGTTCGTTCTGAGGGCACTTATGAGCCATGTCCGGGACACCCGGCGATCAGGCCCAGCCAGCACGGGTTCATGAAAGACAGGTCCTGCTTGACCAACCTGATCTCTTTCTGTGACCAGGTGACCCACCTAGTGGATGAGGGAAAGGCTGTAGATGTGGTCTACCTGGACTTCAGTAAAGCCTTTGACACTATCTCCCACGGCACTCTCCTAGAGAAGCTGGCGGCTCATAGCTTAAACAAGTACACTCTTCGCTGGGTAAAAAACTGGCTGGATGACCAAGCCAGAGAGTTGTGGTGAATGGAGTTAAATCCAGTTGGCGGCCGGTCACGAGCGGTGTTCCCCAGGGCTCAGTTTTGGGGGCGGTCCTGTTCAATATCTTTATCAACGATTTGAATGAGGGGATCGAGTGCTCCCTCAGTAAGTTTGCAGACAACACCAAGTTGTGTGGGAGTGTAGATCTGCTCGAGGGTAGGAAGGCTCTGCAGAGGGACCTGGACAGGCTGGATCGATGGGCTGAGGCCAACTGTATGAGATTCAACAAGGCCAAGTGCCGGGTCCTTCACTTGGGTCACAACAACCCCATACAACGCTACAGGCTTGGGGAAGAGTGCCTGGGAAGCTGCACAGAGGAAAAGGACCTGGGGGTGCTGGTTGACAGCCGGCTGAACATGAGCCGGCAGTGTGCCCAGGTGGCCAAGAAGGCCAACGGCATCCTGGCCTGTATCAGAAATAGTGTGGCCAGCAGGAGTAAGGAGATGATCATGCCCCTGTACTCGGCACTGGTGAGGCCGCACCTCGAATCCTGTGTTCAGTTTTGGGCCCCTCACTACAAGAAAGACATGGAGGTGTTGGAGTGTGTCCAGAGAAGGGCAATGAAGCTGGCTTGGAGCACAAGTCTTATGAGGAGCGGCTGAGGGAACTGGGACTGTTTAGTCTGGAGAAGAGGAGGCTCAGGGGAGACCTCATCGTGCTCTACAACTACCTGAAAGGAGATTGTAGCGAGGTGGGTGTCGGTCTCTTCTCCCAAGTAACTAGCGATAGGACAAGAGGAAATGGCCTCAAGTTGTGCCAAGGGAGGTTTAGACTGGACATTAGGAGAAATTTCTTTACTGAAAGTGTGGTCAGGCCTTGGAACAGGCTGCCCAGGGAAGTGGTTGAGTCACCATCCCTGGAAGTATTTAAAAGACGTGTAGATGAGGCGCTTAGGGACATGGTTTAGTGGGCATGGTGGTGTTGTGTTGACAGTTGGATTTGATGGTCTTAGAGGTCTTTTCCAACCTTAATGATTCTATGATTCTATGAAATTTTACGTCCTACATATACCATCAGAGAAAATGAGCTCATAAAGACAAATATATGCTTCACTTGAAGTGCTGTTATCTGTGACTGAGTTTCTCCATCCTTTGTGGCTGCAAAGTTCAAGGTTCTCATGTCTGGGATGAACAAAACAACCTAGATGACTAAGCCACAAAGTGAAATGCCTCTTGCTCTTGATATTTAATTTTTAAACAATATCATAGAACAATGGGTTGTAAGAAACATCAAGGGTTTTGCTATGTTGAAAAAGAGCATCTTCTAGAACAAGAAAAAGGTAGTCCTAGGTGTGCATTCTGTACCTAGAAGATTGATCAGTCTTGTGACACTTCCCAACTTAACTGTCAGTAATCCAGAAACAGCTAACCTGAGAAACCCAAGCTGTTTTAAATAAAGCAACCTTCATACCATTGGAGACAATAAAGGGAGAATCTATCTTCAGAGAGAAGAAAATTCAGCTGCCATCTCCCTTTCTGTGCTAGACACTCATCAGTGACCTGGTTTATCTTTTGGTTGGATATTCTGAGTGCAAGTAATTTCTCATTAACTTTATCCAGTCACCCTTGGAAAAATATTTTACTTCTATAGAGCATTTTTTTATCAAAATAGTAGTCCTCTTATCCCATTCAGACAATTGTTTTGAACATTTAAGCATAGATGAATGGCAGAACTGATGGTATTAAATTGAGAACCTTGGAATCTGTATCAACACAGGCTTTCCTAAGGCAGTTTTAGGAGCACAGTGCATCAAAAAGAATTGCAGCATACAGTATGTTATGCTCAGTTTTTCCATGATGGCAGGAACTCGAGGAACTGCTTGCTACAGATGTATATTTTTGCTTATGGAAAAACATCCTGTGTTCTCTTATAATGTGACCACTGTGGTCATGAACACTTTTCTATGTCTTCCATACCCAAAAAGTGATTCCTTGTTTCCAGTCCTCTCAGGAATGAAGGATCTGGAAGATAACTTAGGTTCGTTTAACAACTTAGGCACCAGACCACCTTAAACCAAAATGTTCTCGGTGACTTAGGACATAATGGTTTACTTGAAGGAAAGTTTGTATTAAGTACTACTGAGTTATTTACGTTTGTCCTATGATTAAAATCTTAATATATCCATAGTCATTTTATGGTAGGTCATTAAGATCTAAAATTAGAGGACTAAATTTCAGCTCTGGTATGAATAAATGTTTGTTCTCCAAACTCATTATATTTGTAAATTTTTTCCTGAAAAGCAATTTTTATTTGCATATCTAAAAAATAATTATTCCTTATAATTCCTTCCGTAACATATACCACATATACCTCACTGTAATAATGTTTATATTGCCATTTATTTATTATCTAAAAGCAAAGTGAAAATCTAAACTGGAATTCTATATATTTTGAGTGTGTAGCTTCTAATAATCTTCCTCAGATCAGGTTGGACAGAAAAAAGAAAACAATTTCATGTATTTTCTTCATACTTGGAAGATTGAAAGGTTTGACACACATAAAATTTCTTTGATCCTAAATGAGACCACCTCATTAGCACAGTCATTGTCATGCAGGTATCCCGATACCAATCCTTAGAGAGGCCACCTTTCTAAAAGGTAATGTCTGTTTTTCCTGTCAATTTTCATTTTGGAACAGTTACCTTTTTTGTATCTCTGACAGAAACTTGATTAGTGGCCTTGAGATGACAAAGCTACACATATGTTCTGAATCAGAGGAAAAAAGGACTTTTCCTTTTTATCTCTTCAGTGACATTCATTAGTGCATGCAGGTTTTCATGTCCTTTGTAAAAAGTTAATGGATTGCTACAAAGGAAATCCTTTACTTTTTGTTAAAATCCACTTCTCAGCACTATTTGTAAGGGAAGGACCTAACACAGTACAGACTTTAAATGAAGGTCAGCATTAGATAATTGATATAAAGCAGAGAACAGAAAGATGAAGAAGAAAAGATAAACTATAGAAAAAGGGTGAGATGTGTAAGGAAGTTAAGTTAAGCCACTGAACAGCTGCAAAAAATAAACAAGAAGGATTTTTAACTTTTAAGAAAAGAAAATGAAGAATGTGGTCTCAGTGAGTTCTAAGGCAAGTGTTTATTTCATTAGTGTTTGTCGTGGTTTAACCCCAGCCAGCAAAAATAAACTCCACGCAGCCGCTCGATCACCCCCGCCTCCGGTGGGATGGGGGAGAGAATCGGGAGGGCACAAGTAGGAAAGCTCCCGGGTTGAGATAAAAACAGTTTAATAATTGAAATAAAACTAAGTAGAACAGTAATAATAACAATGAGAACAACAACAATAACAGAATACACAAAGCAGGCAATGCACAATGCAACTGCTCACCGACCGCCGACCGCGTGTCACGAACAGGGGGCGACCCCCCCCTTCCCAGTTTTTATACTGAGCATGACGTCACATGGTATAGAATACCCCATTGGCCAGCTGGGTCCACCACCCCGGCTGTGCTCCCCCCTCCTGGTGCAAGCATCACCCAGCAACAGCCAAAGCATCAATGGGCCATCAACGCTCCTTTCACACTAAACCCGAAACACATCACACCCCCAATGGGATGCTTCTGCCACTCATTCCCGGTTAGGCTCACTTCGGCCTCCAATACAGTTAACTCTTGGGATCCCCCTGTCACTCCAGAAATACAGATGGGTTCTGCCCCTTTATAGCCTGATGGCATCAGGATACACTGTGCACCGGTGTCTACGAGAGCCTTATACTCCTGTGGGTCTGATGTGCCAGGCCATCGAATCCACACAGTCCAGTAAACCCGGTTGTCCCTTTCCTCCACCTGGCTGGAGGCAGGGCCCCTCTAGTCCTGGTCATTATATTCGCTATCCACTTCTTGTAAGTATGAGTCAGAAGCCCCTTTGTTAAGGTCGGAAGTGGAATCAGCCCTTCTACTCTGTCTGGGGAACTCACTGGAGACTGGAGCAGCAGTTTTCCTGGAAGAACCCCCTTTTGTGGTTGTTTTTCCTTGCAACTCATGTACCCATGCCTGTAGGACTGAAGTAGGTTTTCCATCCCACTTCCTCATGTCCTCTCCGTGGTCACGCAGGTAAAACCACAGGGTGCCCCGAGGTGTGTACCCACGATGTCTCCTCTCTTGAGCAGAGGGACGCTTGCTCCTAATGGCTGAGACGCTGGCCCGTGCAGGGGGGGAGCAGGACATACCCTCTTTGAGTTGCTGGACCTCCTGAGACAGTTTCTCCACAGCAGAGACACAGGCTCGTAGGGAGGAAGAGAGACTTTCTTCATATTGCCGGAGTTGGCCAGCCAATTCACCCCCTGTTTGTTCCTCTCCATCTCTCCAGGTCATTATTGCCAATGAGTTTGCATGTGACGCTGGTGCGCTCCGTACAAACTTCCGCCACATGGGTCGGGTGCATTTGACTTCATCTGGGTCTTTGGATAACTGCTCATTGTTCAGGTCATCATAAATCACCTGCAGCATGGCTAATTCCCTCAGGTACTGGATACTTCTCTCCATGGTGGTCCACTTGCCTGGGTGGCATAGAACATCTTCCTTGAAGGGATACCTTTCCTTCACGCCTGACAGGAGTCGCCTCCAGAGGCTGAGGACTTGTGCCCCTTGTCCAACTGCTTTGTCAATGCCCCCTTCCCTGGAAAGGGATCCCAGCTGCTTGGCTTCCCTACCCTCTAATTCCAGGCTACTGGCCCCGTTATCCCAGCATCGGAGCAGCCAGGTCATACATGTGTAAGAGAAAGAGATTGAGAAATGACACCTTAAATGTGTTATCACTCCAAGTGGTTGATTGCTGTCAAGTCTCATCTCAGTCAAGAATTGTAGTGACATGTATATGATTAGAAAGTGGTGTTGTTTGTGTTAGCTCTTGCTTTAATATACAGATTAACATAAAATGATCAGTAAAAGATCCTTTTCTTCCTAAAACATGCTAAAAAGGTACCAAAGAGGAAACAAGAGTTTTAAACTTCATTGAAGGAAAAAATTGTTCGCTAGCTATTGAAGTGCAGGAGATGACTTCTAATGTAACAAAAAGACTTCATGTAGCTATTGAAGGGAAACGACTTCAAACTAGTCAGGTGGGTGATCAGACTGCCCCTTAGGTACAGAAAGAATAAAATGAGTTAGAGCTTGGAAGAATAAACTAATGATGTGGAAGGAGAAATTAACTGTTAAATCTGTCATATTCCACAGATAAGAAAAAACTTACATAGATATGTCTCTATTGTAAGTAGATTAGACATAGCTTTTCAGTCACTTGTACCATGTCTTTCCAAACATTTAGAACTTTATTGCCTACTTTGGATGCTATTAATAAAATTTTGCATTTGTATATTTATCTTAACTTGTGTTAAGCGAAGGCAACTGGAAAACTGTCCTACCCACCCACGAGTGCTGACCCTATACTGGAATACCCCATGAAATGCCCCAGGTGCTTTTCTGCACATTTCTAAACCTCCAAAAGGTAGAGAAGAGCTCTCTCTCTCTGCTGGGGGCAGAGGTAGCACCAAGAGGATTAGGCAAAGTAGAAATGTCTTTCAGTGACTGCTGGTGGCATGCAACACTCTCTGGCGTATATTAGAGTACATGTTTGAACCACGTGTCACTTGTTCAACATCACAAATTGTACGGAAGGAAGAAAAGCAAGCAAAAAGAACCAGTGTCTGTATTTTTAAAAGGCTTTTTAAATTGGATTATATCAATATATAAAAAAACACAGAATGACACAGTGGTTGGTATTAAATAAATGAAAAAGAGGAACAGAAGAAAAAGCTACAGAGAGAAACAAAGTCATAATAAAATAATGTACACAGACATGACTGTATAATTATAAGGATTTTAAAATAAGCAATGCCCAAACCAACTAATCAGCCAGAGTACCATCAGAACTGTGGCTATTACTCTGTTATCTAGTATTTGCACATTTTGAGATGAAAACAAGAAAATATATGCTCTGTCACTAGCATAAGTCTGACAGTATGAAATATCAAAACTGGAGACTCGATAGAAAACTTCAAGAGAGAACAATAGGCTGTACAATGTGCTGCTTAGCAATCAGAATGAACCACTTGGCTGAAACGGAAAAAGATTAAACAATTCCTATTTTCTAGCAAAGATAATGGATTTTCTTGTTTCCCTTAGGGATAGGAAGTCAATTTTCCCTATTGGAAACTGAAATGCAAGCCTTATGGACCCCTAGAACTTAAAGGGAAAGTAATTTTCCTTCTTTTTAATATGTTTTTCCCCCACCTATTTAGTACAGTTCATGTTATTTAAATCTACCTCATAGAGAATATAGAATAGTAGCTACGTTTTATTAAGAAAATAAATCATGGCACAAAATTACTGGTTGCACAGAACAATCAGCTGATTTTATGGAAGTTTTATATAGTTAACTTGCACAAGATTTGTTGAAGTTTGTCTCCATTTTCACCTCTTTAGCACACAAACCAACGCTGAATGCTAATATTTAAGAAACTGTAGGCTAACACTGCAGGGTGCAAAATAAAGATAATTTATCCACTCAGGTTTTCTTCTACCACTTGGACTTTCACATAATTAAGTTTTAGAAAATTCTGCATGATTTCAATCTCAAGGTAAACACACACCTTTGGAAAAAATGTTTTCATTTCTCTATTTTTTGTACTGTTGTATTTTAAATCATAGTTTTTCTTTCTCAATAGTAGTAATGAAACTTGTATACTAATCACAGACTATAAAGTGCTGAGTCCTAAGTCCTTTGAACCAGAATACAACAATATTCTATGATTTGCTAGAGCATATTTGTAATCAGGGATTAAATCATAAATCAGACCTTGGTGAACTTCTAAGGATTTGGTGTTCCACAGATAAGCAGCTAGTGTATTATTCAATTATTCCAATCACAGAGGCCTGCAAAACTAGGCTGACCAGTTCACAATGAGTTCATTACTAAAGGTGGAACATCCAAGAGAAGTGCATGTTTTATCTAACCAGCTTCTGCACACTTAGAATAAATTGCTTTCAGATTGTAAATTTGTGCATCTGGTAACTGAACCTGCCTGTACTGAAGTGGCTCTGGCCTGAGGAAAACATTTTAAAGGACAATTCTGAACTTGGCCTTCCCACTGAATGCTTTTGAGTCTTTGGCATGCTCCAGAGTCTTTCAGGTTGAGGTGTCCTGGGACATCATGATGCCTTTTCCAAAGTAGACCTTTGCCATATTTTCCTTCTTGCAGCAACGCCTGCCTGCCACTCAGCCCTACCCTGTGGACGTCACACACAGTACTATATACAGGACACTGTGTGACTCGTACTGTTATCTCCCAGAATGCTGCAGCAGAACGCAGAGAAAAGGAGGCAATTTTGACTAGGGAGGAACTTCAAAAAAGCTTTCAATAGTGAGCTATGAGAACCTCTTTGCTCTAGGGCTTATCAGTCCCCATAGTTTGAAGCTGGTATCCCTGGGGTCCAAAGACTTGATCTGCCTAAATGGAAAGCAGAGCAGGCTACCTCTCCCTCACATGGTCAGGTATATGTCATAGACTCCATCCATCATGTCTTTGGCATTTGATGTTGTTTGTTTGGATGCTAGTAACAAAAATGAGTTCATGCAGTCTGGGGCATGATTTTTAGGCAGAGAATACTACTTCTGTCTGGATTTTCTGCTTGTTTGTATATGTGCTGATGTGCTTGTACATTTTCCTGTCCAAAAATGGCATAGCTGATTGAGATGGCCTCTCTGTTAGGTAGAGGAGCCGGGGTGTGTGTGTGAGGAAGTCATGCAGAACAAGACCTGTGTCCTGGTTCCAGCTGGGACAGGGTTAACTTTCTTCCCAGTAGCCTGGGGGGTGTGCTGTGTTTTGGGTTTAGTGTGAAAGGAGCGTTGATGGCCCATTGATGCTTTGGCTGTTGCTGGGTGATGCTTGCACCGGGAGGGTGGAGCACAGCTGGGGTGGTGGACCCAGCTGGCCAATGGGGTATTCTATACCATGTGACGTCATGCTCAGTATAAAAACCAGGTGTGTGGGGGGGCTCGCCCCCCGTTCGTGACACGCGGTCGGCGGTCGGTGAGCGGTTCTGTTGTGCATTGCCTGCTTTGTGTATTCTGTTATTGTTGTTGTTCTCACTGTTATTATTACTGTTCTACTTAGTTTTATTTCAATTATTAAACTGTTTTTATCTCAACCCGGGAGCTTTCCTACTTGTGCCCTCCCAATTCTCTCCCCCATCCCACCGGGGGGAGGGGTGATCGAGCGGCTGCGTGGCGTTTATTTTTGCTGGCTGGGGTTAAACCACGACAACCTGTGAGCAGCGAGTGCTGAAGCATAAAATTACATCAGGCATATGCATATGTGCAAACTGGCCATCTAGGTGTAACTGGGTGCTGTTATTCCAGGCTGCAAGGACGCTGGCAACTGGGAAGACTTGGGTCTACTAACAAATCCGGTACTGTTTGGCAATGTTATTAAAAATTTAGAAGCCACATTAGAAATGGAAAATGTAAATTATGTCTGCCAGCTCATTCATGTGTTTATGGTGGCAAGGCAGTAAATGGTTCATGTTGCAGGTTTCCCTAATAATAGAAGCTGAAGACAGGATACCCACTAACAAGGAAAGAGCTCTGTCCTGGCAAGTATCAGCTGACAGCAGGAGATGCAGTGCCTTGCCTATACACTCATTCCATGCCAAAATGTGATTCTGCCATCCTGTGGGCTTAAGAGCAGGATGACACAAAGACTACAGCATAAAGAGATACTGTGAAGATGGTAAACTGGAGAGTATCTCAACAGATGGGTATCCACAAGTTTTTTTCTCTACCTTTCAACTGCAGGGTTCTTAGATTGCTGCTCAGGGACTTGAAAATACATAGATTGTACCTGGACAGAAGGCTTGGAAGTACACCCCAGAGGAGGCTGTCAAAAGGTAATATACATGCAGACCGAAGATTCATTCTTTTGTTTCATTTCCCCTGGCATCTTCTTCTGTTTTCAGCTACGAGTCATGATCTTGATGTTCAGAACAGGCAAACAAAGACACAGCTGCAGCAGTAATGCTTCACCGCTGCCCATGTGAAAAGTTGTGCTCCTCTAGATCTGCACATCCTGACCCTGACTTGCTGACTCAGATTCCTGGCTTGACCTCGAAGATACCTCATTGTGATGGACGGGCCTGGTGCTCTAGACTCTTGGATGAACCTGACTACTATAAGCAGACTGGTTCTGCTCACCCTGCTTAGGTACCGTGAGACTGCCCCTGTCTCACCAGCCTTGTGTTGAAGCTTAGCTGCTGGTTCCCTTTTCCTCACTGAGCAGGTTGTCCTTGCTGCTCCCTACAGGTTAAAAAAAAGGCTCCAAGAAGAGAGGACTCCAGAGCTTTTGGACAGAAGCAGGAGTTAAAAAAAAAAGCCCTTTATCTTCATCAAGTCATTCCTGTGAAACACTTGCTCACATGGTCACATTCATCTAAAAAAAAAAGAACTGAAAAAGAACTCTCACAATTTATTCTTATCTTAAGAAGGAGGTGATTTGGTCTAGAGTCAAACTGTTTGGTAAATATGATCAAGTTTATCTCTGTCCCAAATCACCTTTTTCTTAAGATAATATACACAATGTATATATATGCATGCACACACACAAACACACATATGCTCGGTTTTGAATGATTAGGTCGATATAATACCTCATGAAAAGCCTTTATCATTATTCTTCTGACTGCTTTTTTCCTCTCTCTCTGTGTTCTAGTGACTGAAATATTAGATTAGTGTGAATCTATGCAACCATCATTCGGCTGCAGATCCCTCTGTGACGAATTGGCCCTGTACAAACCATATTCCTATTTAAATTGTGCCTACGTTCCCTACAATAATGGCTCTACAGTGGACAGTCCTTGTGTGAAATGTGAGCAGAAGTGAAGACCTTTATGGCAGGCAAACATTACTGCAAAAACATTCAGTCAGTCAGTCTTGAGACCTCGGGAAGTCTCTGCTTACTGCTGTAACTAGTTTCTTTTACAATCCACTTGCCTATGCTTGGATCAATACTACTCCTTGAGAACAATATAGTGAATTGTCTAACTCAGTTAACGCCAGTCTTACTTTGTCAGCAGATTTCTCATTGGCTTGGGAAATGCATGTAGCAATAGTCCATGTTTGTGCTATTTCAATTATATTGGATGCACCCCATTGATATTTCCAAAATAAAAGGCTTAAGAAAAGTTATTTTGTCAAAAGTGTCACTGAAGGTGGACACACGTTGTCAGATAAATATCACACAGCTTTTTTCATAATCATCAATGCAGCATTCACACATTGGAAACATCAGCAATACTGATGCCATATATCTCTAAAAGTGTCAACAAATAATCTTCCATTGAGTGCTAAAATGGGGAAACTATAGAAACTATTCCAGGTCCTCTGAAAAATAAATTCATTTTTAACATAAATAAAAGAGAACTTCAATCAACGTCAAAGTCACGTCATGTTTATATGAATAATAACCATTAAAATTATTATTTTAATTACTCAAATGTGAAGTATCTGTGTAAATGAATAATTAATAACGACACATATTTGTTCAAAAATTAAACACTCGGAGTCCATTTAAACAGAATACCAACTGTGAGAGACTGAACAGTAGAATACTTGTCTCAAAGATTGCTCTGAATACGATAAGAGCAGCTTGCAAGGCTACAGAGACCTCCGGTTTGCAGGGGCTGCGCTGCGTGCAAGACTCGGTTGAGCACAGGAATGTAGCAACGTGCCATTGCCATGGAAACTACAGCCCTTGAACAGGAATAAAAGGGACTGCCAAGACTAGCCCAGTGCATCGCCCACCGGGGACCCCGCCGCGACCGCCCACTGCCGAAACACCGGAAGACTTGGACCCCCGGGACACCACGGATCCATGGCGGTGACTATTCTTGCAACTCTATCCCGAATGCTTGCTTGATTTTTATCTTTGTTCTGATCTATCCTATTGCTACTAATTTTTACTTTTGATAATAAAAAGTTGTTTAGGACATTTGACCTCGTTTGTGTCTTAATCTCGCTCTTGGGATCATATCGAAACCTCTCCCGACATTGGATCGGGACACAACTTAGCTTCTTCACCGGTGATGTCATGGTCTGAATATAAAACAAGAAAATAAACAGAAACTTAGTTTTATGTCTAGTAGCCGTTTTAGCATTCTTCATTTTCTTTAATTTAGAAGTTTATTGAGCAAATAGATTGAGAAGGAGTATCTTTTTGGACTAAAATAACACATCCTAACTTTCATTGATTAGCAGGAATTTCTGCTACTAAACAGCTGTTCTCTGTAGACCGATCTTCCTACCTTTTGGAGATGTCATCATCTCTGTAAGTTCACAGCATTTTTTTTACAGATAGGCTAGATGACTTGCTCAGTGCAACCCAGGAGGTGTGCAGAAAAGTCCTGCAACCTGTGGCATTTTAACCACTATATAATTACGTTTTCACTGTGTTAGGGGATTATTTTTTTTAAATTTAATATATCAATTCAGGCCTACTTGAATCAGTAAAGCCCTGTGTTGCATCTGGGTTCCTAATCTTTCTAGCCCTCGTGAAATCTAACCAATGGATAGTCCTTCTAATTAATGTATGATTAAAACACAACTTGTAAGTATTCTTCCTCCAGTGTTGCATGTGCTCAGCTGTGGATACTATTTTATGTTATCTGTTTTAAGTCTTATGGTAGCAACAAAAGGCATGATAACATTATGGAATGTTAAAACAGGTTCTTTTCTTCTCTCTGCCTCTATGGTAAATTTACTGTTACTTTTTCCAAATGGTTAAAGTAATATCAAACATTTTAATGTAAATATTTGAGTATAGTATATAGAACAGCTATCATTTGGACAGTGTTTTCCTGTGATCTATCTGCTATTGCTTTAAATTTTATAGCAAGTTGTCTGTGCAGCACCAAGTTATGAACACAAATAAACATATAAAAATAATTAAACCTTTGAATGAAATAGGTCAGTTCTATCATCAACAGAGAAAGAAATAAGAGAGTTTCAGGTGTGATGCCCTATCTTAATCCTGAACTGTTACAATGATAACATCATAAAAGAGACAGAAATTCAGATAGAGACTCCACTTAATCAGGACACATATTAGTATGAAAGCCGTTTAATGGAGAAATCTTTCAGGGAACAGATTTAAACCTAATAACGCTGAAAGTCAATAATGGTGATTTAATGTGGGACATGTTACTGCTTGGTAGGTTGTCTAGGGGCGTAATAGTGAACATTATGTCATTTGGCAGCCTCATGTTTGTTCTCACCTGCTTGCTAATTTATTAACTCTGAAACCTTCCTTTGAAAGCACATACTATGTGTAGGGTTTCTATTCCAGCTGCTGAGGCTGCAACTGGAAAGCCAGCTGTTATCAATATGTGTAGGCAGACCTAAACTCCGCTATATCAAAGTGTTAAAAAAAGTAAACCAAATCTTAGGTTAAAGCAACACTTGCTTGGCGTTTCCTACACATGATTAATATACAACTTTAAAATAGCTTAAAATACTGTTTCTGAAAGTGTTGAATACATTTTCCATTTGTCAACACCGGTGGTAGAATTTGCCCAGGCATTGGTAAATGCACACATCACTGACATGCTTTATTAATAACAGAAATATTTTTGGCACCGAGCAGGCTTCAGTTCCATGCCAGCTGCTGAACATGTTTCATCGCACTTTCATCTTACAGTTGCCTTTCTTGCTGTCAAGAGGCAAAGAACAGGTTCTGCCTCTGTTCAAGTGCATACCCTTGCCTACTCTGCTAGTATGTTTATGTCTGAGGCTGTCGAGATGATCAGACTTGAAGCTATCCAAGCTTTGAGACTGTGAGTACAGCCCCAGGTACAGATTGTATATACTTTCCAGGTCATGCAGAACATTATATGCAGAAGCACGTCCAATGAGTTTGCTTACTCTAAACATGCCCTCCTATACTGTGACCAGCAGTACACGTACTGTTCACAGGCAGCTCAGCAGATGGATCACAGATACTAGGTAGGAGACTCCAGACACCATTTTATCAGTGTATAAACTCCTCACCATTGAAGTCTCCACAGCTTCTCAGCAAGGCACATTACCCCTTAAGTATTTTCTCACTACTGGTAAAAGGGAATTTGTGTTGAAGAGTGTAGAAGGGAGTTACACAGCTCTCTAATTCAGAAAGTTCTAGAGAATGGAAATATTTCAGAGTGGATGGTCTTTTGTGCTATGCTTTATGCAATAACTGGCATGAATGTGGAATGTTTGTAAGGTGCTCATTAAAACTGGTTAATTCTGATTCACTCTCAACTTGCTCAGCTGCACAGGCTATTAAAAAGGGCAAAGCAGTAGTGAATAAGGCTCTTTGTTGTATAGTTTTGCTGGTTGACTGAATCCTTAGATGTTAGATTATTTAAATCCGATATTGTCACATTTCAAAGTATGGTTATGTTTCTTTAATGAATATTAAATGTTTGTTTAATAATTTATTGTTATAATCTCTGCCTTTTATCAGTTGAGAAGTATCAAGTCACAGTAGTGTCTGTCATTCTCAAACTGGCTATAGGTAGCTGCAAAAAAGGAAAAGAACAGAACTGAATGGCTAAACATGAATATATGTATGCAATATAAAATGCTTTATCCCATTTCAGTAAATGGTCCTCCTTATTCAACTCTTTGTTGGGCTGAGTTTTTATGATCCTACTATATTTAGAGTTTCTCAATAAAAAGAAGACATAAGAGAAAGACAAAGTAAGAAAATTAATGAATTTAAAAAATGCTAGAGGCTGAAAGATAACCCAGTTTTCATACAGCTAGATAATTAAGATGTCAACTATAGTCTTTGTGATGTGGAATCTGAAGTATTCTTGAAAGGTTAGAAGTATATATTTGCCTTCAGTACTTACTATAATGACCCGACGCTGCCATTAATAGAGATGCTCTTACGGAAAACTACAGTGGAAACAGACATTTTTGGAAGTCAGGTATCTAGTTTTGTGGCAATTTGCATACTGAATATGTTTTTATAAAAATTTCACAAGTTGAATAATTTATCTCACAGATATATTTAAAGGCTAGGACATGGGTCTTAAACAGAGAAGCAAGTAATCGTGCCTCACTTTATCCATCTGTAAATTATGGATAAAAATGTTTATCTCTTTACTAAAATACTTACAGATCTACTAAAGAAAAGGTCCATACATATCTAAGTATATGCGTATATGTATTTCTTATAAAGAGGTGCAAAAGAGTTATTTGCTGAGATGCCATAAAACTACTTGTTCTCACAGTGAAAAAATATTTCAAGTGTTCAATAAAAATGACCACTTTTGAATTTGTTATTATTTTTATTTACATTTTAAACTAGACTATTTCTAGCTCACAGTTCCTTTTTATGTTCTCTGAGTTGCAGACAGTATCGTGTTTTCTGAAATTCTGAACATCTTTAATATGACTGGGTTCAAAGTGATTAATTTTATGTTAATTAGGGTTAGTAAAATATTCAGAAAATATTAAGTAATTTTTGAAAGTTAATGTATTTTCCAAAATGTGATGATGACAGCTCTCTGAAAATGCAATGCCTGAGGTGTATCAAGAAATATTAGGCTTTTTTAGTTTGCTAGTGCCAGGAGTGTGCTGAGACTCAGATGTTGCAACGTGTGCTTAATATTTGGTATGCCCATAGTTCCACTGAAATAAGTGTCTTCTCCTGACATGTGAAAAACAGAGCTGTGTGACTACAGAGTATACGTAGAGAAAGGATACGGGACCATGCTGTGACATCAAATACACTAGGACCGTTTCATCATGGAATACACTTTCTGTAGTCATATACGCTTGTGAAAATGGAGAATAAAATACCATCATTTTCTTTTGGCAGACTTTTGCAACCAGCATAAGTGTAAGTGACACAAGAGAAGTAAACCTATGGAGACTAGAACATCTGAATTTAAAACTTTTTCTGGTCTGTAAAGAACTACCAGAAAAAAAAAATACCTGGAGTACAACAGAACCAGTTTTATACATCCTGTAAAACCCATGAAGAGCACCGCATTATTTCTGAATGTGCTGGCATCTTATCCTTTATCTATCTAGAACAATTTCATCTTTACAAAGTTTCACAGTATTTATGATACCAAAATTTGTTTGGATTTTGTCTTGAGACAGGATTGTTAATTATGGCACTGATCCTTCAAGAAATGGAGTAGATCTAAACACACTTAATCACATGCTAAACTTGAATTCTACCAATATTCTACCAATTTCATTATTACAATTACAATGTTAGTCTAACATTCGGTCACTTTAAGGGCTAAACTCAGGTGCTGGCCATATTGTCAACATTTAACAACAGTAAATATCTAACTATGAGTGTTTATCTCTCTGAAGATGGCTAATGTTATGTAACAATGTAAAATACATATTTTTAAATAATTTGTATATCCTCAAAACTCTATTGCTGCTGTTATTTTCTCTCATGCAAGTGACAAATGTATATCCAACTTTGTGACTTTTTTTAGGGCTGGTTGCCTTACTTGATCAATTCAATATTTTTATATTTTCAGAGACTACGGTGAGCTGACAAAGGTATTGAGTATGCCACACAGTGCAATAGAATCCATTCAATTTACATTGTACTTTGGTGGGGATCGAAATATATGCATAAATAGAAATTGAATAGGAAGTGGTCTAGAAAGTATCAGAAGGAAAATCTGAGATAACAAAAGATATCAGGCTAAATATACATTTACTCAGATGATATATTGTTTAGAGAAACAAAACCGTCTACTCCTATATAGCTAATGAAAGGTTTGAATGCATGAAATGAATTACATTTTCTCATAAGTGTAAGTGTGAGTAATATCAGATGATTTGAGAGACCTCTAATTCACGAATGTTAATGCAGAGATGAAGGAGAAGGGTAACAAAAATGACAGAAAGGTGGGAGAATAAGACATATGACTAAATGAGATCTGCATATATTAACAAAACGAAACAAAACAAAACATCAAATCAAATCAAATGAAATCAAATCAAATCAAGAGGACTTTGATATATATCTTGAATGTGAAGACAGGATTACAGCTTGATGAGGTGAAAGAAATGATGCTATCAGTCTTTGTAGGGATTGCAGCCCTGGTGTTACATCAATCTGTAGTACATGAAAGTTGCTACCACCTAATTTGCTGGTTAACATAAAGGGCTGTGATAGGAGCAAGGCTGATAGCTCCATTTATTCTCCAAAACTTTTCTTCCTGTAGATAAACTCAGCTCTCGGTGCACTTTTCTGCTTGAAACTGCAGAAGTAGATCTATGTTAACTTTATTTTTCATGAAAATAGACTGAGAAGGAATAAAACACAGTACTAAGTTTTTATATTTTGATGGTTATACCCCCATTTAATCTTTGCTATAATTTACTGCTGGTTACACTTATAAACCTGTTCTTCTATTGGGAAATGCCATTTAACCTTCTTTATTTGGGGAGTTTTTGGCCATCCACTTTTTTTTTCATTGAACTGCTAATTATCAGTTTGTTTTCTTTTCCAAAGGTAAGCCTGTCTCCTGATTTCTTATGTATTTCTTAAATTAGCTGGCATTTTGTTCCCTGATATTTCTTTTGTTTGCTCAGCTATACTTTAAGTCTCAACTGGATGAAATCAAGGGGCAAGACACTTTCTTTGAAAGGTCTGTAAACATAATCATCTCTGTCTCGACTAAATAAATGAGGAGAAAACCTGGAACAGAATTCAAATGCTTTCACGTTATGCTTAGTGTGTAGTACCTAGCTTTAAATGTAAGGAGGTGAAAGCCTTCATGCTGTGTAGACTGGTAATACCAAGTAGTTTAATCAGCCATTGGATCAGGAAGCAAATGACATGCTTTTATGATTTTTAAAAATCATCAGTAGAGAAAATGAAACATCCTTTTTCATCTTCCAACAAGATCACATACAGTGTTGACCACACTTTACCACAAATTATTCATGTACTAAATTTATTGAAAGCACCAAGAATTTTTTATTGACATGAAGTGTGGGACTTAGGGGAAACATGCTTGAGTAGACATAAATGGCATCTTCACCATTCTGATCTACTGTAACATCTTCCATATTTTAGCATGGTGATTCATTCAGTGGTATGCTTAAATGTAATTCTCCTAGTGGAGCAAGGATATGAGATCAGTCACAAAAACATGAACTTCAAAGCTGTCACCAACAAAATAAAGATGGTTTTCACTGAGATGTGTGAATGACCTCTTTCTTTATGTCTCTGTTTCTGGAGAAGAGCATTCATTCCTGACAACAACTGGAGACACAAAGTGCTTACTTTATCAGCATATGGGTAGAATTGCAACATCAGCAGCAAGAAATTTCTACACAGGCTGCATAAATTTGGCCTATCACCTGGATAAGAACTTGAAATCCTCACACTACCACTTTTTTGTTCTCTGTTTCTCTTCTGTGTGTTCTTAAATCACCTTAGGAAACTATTAAATACTGTTAAAGTACTTTTAAAGACCTATCAATCAAACATTCCCTTCTTCCTATTTTTTGCTTTACTCTCTGACATCTTTGCCTCTTCCCTTGAAAACTTGTGTCTGTTTTTTTTTCTTTTATTATCCCTTGGCACCTTTGTGACCTTGGCTGTCCTCCTTTCCTCTCCCAGGTTAACTCACTAGAGAGTAAGTTTTGCCCCAAGCAAGAAGAATGTATTTACATATACCTCACAAGAGTGGAATAACTGTTCCTTGAATAACCTTTCCCAAGATATTCCTTTCTGTCGTAAGACTAGAGTGAGACAGGAGATGGCAGGGAGAATACTGTGGATAGATTCCTTATCTGTGGGGCCTGGGAGCAGGGATGGCAAGCAATTGGGGTGTAGCTCCTGTAGGAGTTAATCTACTGAAGGGATCAGCAGGGTATTGGACAGGTGGACAGATCTGGGAGATGTGCTCCAAATACAAGAGAGCCAGAGTGCCTCTACAGGGTTGCCCTTCATCGCTAAAGTTTTGCTGAGCATTTGGAAGCCGTGATGGTCCCCTTGCTTCTTTCACAGATGATTGCAACCCTGTCTCCAATCTTCCATCTCCATGCAGGCAAGTGTGCTCACTGGAAAAATTAGTAATTTGAAATTCTTGTAGTGAATTCATGTAGAGTGAATTCGTGAATCCCCTGTGAGTCGTTTCTAAGGAGTGGAATTTGCCTTTTAACCTTCAAATCTTTCATAGATCGGATGACATGAACTCATCCATAATAGAACAAGTCAGTTTCTCCAGCTTGAAACTGGTCCTTTTTATTTCTACCTAAAATATCTCTCTGTACCTTTCTAGATATAAAGATATATAAAATATGAGTAGATACCACATACAGAAACTAAAATAAAATAATAAAAATGCAAGATTTTAAGCACCTAAATGAGCACCCAAATCCTGAAAAGCACATGCACAATTAAAATTGTTCCTACAGCTACATTCTAACCTAATCCACCTCCCCACACCCCCTCACCCCCAGTGAGATGATGAGCGAAAGTGTTTTACTCACTGTACAGAATCAAATTCTCTGGAGACAAATGTGGATCTGTGTAATGAAAGGACATTTTCAGAAGGTGAACTCATGTAATAAGTGAGAAGCAGCTTATTGAAAGATGAGTTTGTTAAGGCACCTTGCCCTAAGAAACTAGATCGTTTTCCTAACACTGTCATAGGATTCCTTTGCATTGCTGAGCAATCTATTTAAAATAGTTTTTTATCACAGGAGAAGATTCCTCATTTCTAAATGCCTGACTTGAATTTCATAAAAATGCCTAGAACTCCCAACTGATGTCAGTGGGGGTATGCTTTGAATGTGTAAAGTGCTATAAAAAGGAAGAGTACTTTGGAAGGTCAGGTGCAAAGTGTCTCAGACAGGTTTCCAGGAACAAGTAGATGTTTTTATCTTAAATTATCTGTCCCCATCTGTAACAATGAGATAATAAATATTACACCTTCATCTCACAGGGATGTTGTGAAAATTCTTAATAAATATGGAACACTTGAATACTGTGTAACGATGAGTGCTATACAAAACCCTGGAAATAAATAACTAACTCTGAGTTCATAGCTGGATTGAAAAGTGTTCAGTAAATCCAGTGTAGAACAACACGCTGCACAAGGCCGAAACAAAATATTGAACAGCTGTTCGCTAACTAAACATCATCCTGCCAGTGCACAGAATTAACCACAGGGGAACAGACTATTGCAATCATAAAATTAAGACTGAATCAAGATGCATATGTACTAAGCATCTGAATTAAAATTACATAGAAGATGAAATCTTGCATTTCTTAACTTCTGAGTGCTTAGTGTTACAGTATTAACAATTTGTGTGCAATTTCCTAGGCTTTTTCAAAAAACTCACAGAAAGTAAACAATTTTCATTTTATAATATTGCATTGATACTTAACAGGTTATTAGCAATGATATAACCTTTTGCTCCATGCAGAATGTTGCTACTTGGCTGTCCTGATTTCGGCTGGGATAGAGTTAAATTTCTTCCTAGTGCTGTGCTTTGGATTTAGTATGAGAAGAATGTTGATAACACACTGATGTTTTCAGTTGTTGCTAAGTACCCTGCTAGTCAAGGACATTCAGCTTTAAAAAACAAAAACAAAAACAAACAAAAAAACCAAAACAAACGAACTGTTGCGAGGGAGCATAGCCAGCACAGCTAGCCCAGCTGGCCAACAGGGTATTCCATATCGTGTGACGTCATGCTCAGTATATGAATGGTAGGCATGTTCCAGGAAGTAGCGATCACTACTTGTTATTGGTCAGCGCGGGTGGTGAGCAATTGCATTGTGCATCATTCATTTTGTATCTTCTATCATTATTATTATTATTATTATTATTATTATTATTATTATCATTATCATTATTGTCATTATCATTATTATCATTATTATCATTATTATCATTATTATCATTATTATTATTATTTCCCCTTCCTTTTCTGTTCCATTAAAGTGTCTTTATCTCAACCCACGAGTTTTTCTCACTCTTACCATTCCGATTCTCTCCCTGTCCTGCTGGAAGAGGGGGAGTGAGTGAGTGGCTGCATGGTGTTGGGCTGCCTGCTGGGTTAAAACATGACATTGGCCCGATAAGGTACCCGATAACAGAAGTAAGTGGTTAGCTTTTATAGAGACCAGAACAAAAGCAGGACCAAAAGCAATGCTTTGCTGGTAGGTTTCACAGAATTTGATCAGAAGAAGAGCAAGATTTGGAGCACGACATTTTCTGGCCAGAATTATGCTCTCCTGGACACAAATTCTTCTTCCCTATCTCTTCAAGCACGATCCCATTTTGTCCTAAGGGCTGGGCAAGCGTGGCAGGTGGCCACAGGTGGCGGGAACATGCCCTTCCCTTCCCTGGTGGGGTGCAGTCTCCACCCAGCCAAGCAGGGCTGGGGCCGAAGCCGGGGCCCAGGGTCTGGGTCCCAGGGACAGCCATGGGCCAGATCAGGAAAACCCTAAGAAAGCCCTACCCAACCAATCCTTATCTCACTCCTGTAATTGTTGAAGAATAGCCAGTACTGGATATTTAGAAAGAGTACAGCAAAACGCTTATTAAAATGATCCTTCTTATTTTCTGTATTTCTGGCAGTCAGCTCATTATGGATTTCCTGAGCTAGAGAAAGCATGTTTTACAGACAAAGTCCCCATGAAACACTCCTACCCTTCTTTGCCCTTTAAACCCATACCTACATCCAAACCTACTTTTTATTTCTCTGCTTCTTTCCTTTCTAATACTGTGTTTGTTCTGCTTTAGCACCCAAAGTTGTCCTTAGCAATACAGGAAACATGGATGTCTACTCTCAGATCAGCATCCTGGAACCACTGTAGACTTACAGCACCAGCTTGCAATGACATTAAAAAAAATAAATCCCAGGCTCTGAGTTGAAGTAGGCTCAAAACTGAGAGGAAAATTTAAGCTTCTAGCTTCAAGAGTTCTTTTTTATGTTTACTGAGGTTGTAATTTTTAACTTGAACAAATATCAATAAACTTTTCCCAAAAAAGCTTTCAAAAAAATTACTAACTCAGGCAAAACAATGTCATTTCTGCTGATTTCCCTTAGTATTGTTTTCTGAAATGACTGAACTAAAATTTTCACTAAAATTTTGAAAAAAAATCAACCTGTTAGACATGTAGCCCCAAACAATTAAAATTTGCTAGGCTTTTTACATACTATTTTTCAGTCTTTCTGACATGGTCGTGAGAAGTAACAAATTTTCAGGTGAAGGATCCACTGTGAGGAAGCAGAGTCCTTAGGAGAAGTCCCTGCTGAATGTTCCAACATGCCTTGGACATTTTCATCACATGAACCCTAATGCATATGCATGTCTTCTGTATGGTAAGATGTCTCTTACCTGGCCCAAAATGCAAGTCAGACGCATGAAGTTCTTCTAACTTTCTAGGTCCACTTGCAATACAAAATAAATTAAATGTAAAATGGGATGTTCTGGGATGTTCTGCACAACTTAAAAAAAATACACGTCATTCAGGTTTAATTAAAAAAATAAACATTTAATTAATGACAAGCAACTGATGAGGATTTATCCTGTATTATAGCGAATCCATATTCTTCTACAGAAGACACTTGAATTTCTAAGAAAGCAACAAAAAGAAGACAGAATGATTCTGCAAGATTTACTTCTGTTCAGCTGAAACGCTATCTGTCATAAATCAGATGTCACCCTTTTGCCGCTTAGGAATGCCACGGTTAACAGATGTACGAACGTTCAGAGAAAGGCCATCTTACAAAGGTGAAAGGAAATGCTACAACCTGCATAATGTCTTCTCTGAAGATTTCTGTAGTAATTTAGTAGCCTAAATAATCAAGGGTGATATAGAGCAGGAATGACTAAACCAAAGTTCTCCTGACTTTGAGAAGAATTTATGGTTTAAAGTTTGAATTGTATAATTAGATATGGTCTGAACCTTACAAGTAAAATTATTATCTTCTTATTGAAAACTCTAAGGAAAATGCATTATTGAAATAAACTAATTATTTCTATGACTTAATTAAAAATAATAAGTATTAAACAAATGGAACTGACAGGCATTTTACCTCCAAGTTTATAAAAATAACTGAACAAATAGCAAAAATAATGTAACAATACAAAGCACTGCTGTTGAACTAATCTCACATTAAAAACCTGTCAGGAACATGGTAACTGGCCCAGAGTTGCATAAAATATTTTGACACACAGATGCATTTTGCACGTATTATTTTAACTAGGAGTCTCAACATTTTTCTGTTTTTTAAAACTTCTGTATTTTTAACAGCACTTTATTTTTTTCCCCCATTTTAACTTTATGCTTTCTCTGTTTCCCCAGGAGTCTTCTTTAGTGCTTCACTCCAAAAGAAAAGAAAACAAAAAAAGTGTTATTTTCATGTTTCCAGCTGCTTGAATGAATATTTCCATGATACAATGTTTTAGGTTACATGATAAAGCTCATCTCTCTGGGTGTGAGAACATCTGTGTGTCTCTAGGGCTGAGAGCAGAGAGGGGTTGGCTGTGGGACCTGAGGAGTCCCCGCCAGGTCTAGGTGGGTGTGTATGTGTGTGTGTCCGCACAACTGTCTGTACCAGCAACTGGAGTAGGGCTTCGTATGCCCAGGTGCCAGCACAGCTGGGGAGACTGGGATCCGGGAGCCAGTAACTGGACAGACCGAGTAAACCCAGCTGCTGGAGGAATCCACCTTGTAGATATGCATATATATGTTCTCACCCGTGGACTTCCACCCAGTCCAGCCAGAGAAGGGAGCAGGATGAGACTGTTGGTGCTGTCCATGTTCATGCGAGTGCTCTGAGTGCCTGTCTGCGATTTATGTGGCTGGCCATGGATATATGTATTTATGTGGTGTAATATGTGTGCTCTATGTGTGTGTGCCTACTGGGAATACAGCTTAAGCCTCGCTGCTAGTTGGACCTGGGCACATGGAGCTGCAGCAGCCTCACCTCTCTCAGACTGTTGGATCTGGCATAATAAATTTTCCTCTGAGAATATGGGCTATGTACCTGGTTTACCTGTGTCACAAACAAGTTATAGCATATATGTAGTATATACATGTGCTTTTTGTGTGCATGTCTGCTGAGAATACATCTTCAGCATCACTGCTGGTTGGATCTGGGGACATGGAGTGGCAGCAGCCTCACCTCTGTCATGCTCTCATGAGCATCCATCTGTTGGATGAAGCATGATATATCTTCCTCTAACAGAATGATTCTTCTCTCTCCCTCTTTGGTCAAATAGAGTTTAAAAGCAAGCCACTTGTGGAGACGTCTGACATTTTCATTTGCAGGTATCTTCCATTTTTCCTTCTCTACCCACAGTCATATTCTTTCAGAAAAACAAAGCAAATACAGGAACTAGGTGTTAAAAATGCACAACAGTTTCCTCTTGCTTTATATACATCTCTTCTGTCTGAAGGTATTTTTTTCTAGATCCCTGATTGAGGCAATGGTCTCATCTGCGTTTGTTTAAACAAAACATGTTACACTGGGCCTTAATTTGTATTTTTGCTCCAGGGGTTTTGCTATCTTATCTGCCCAATGTAGAGTTAGCTTTTTGTCTCAAGTGAAATTATCACTCTTTTTCTGTTAATAGTGTTCTTCACAGGAACAGTGGTGACTTTTGTTCATGAGTTTTGACTAGAGATTGGTTATCTACTCTTCTACAACTTACCTGATGCCTGATCAATAATAATACTTAAACTGCTCCTAGTTTTGAGGTGAAAAGGTGCAATTCACACTTTGAAAAGTAAATGCTTCAGAATCCATGCTCTCCTTAATCATTTCACTATCCACAGCTTCCAAAAGATCATGACATGCTTCAATATTCAGGTTTTCAAAACAATCATGTATGTAGGAAAAGGCACTCAAAAGTCTTCTGGAAGAGTTTTATTTCGGATGTTGGCACACCTGAGGATGTGACTCTCTTTCGTTCGTTCAGGAGCCCTTGTCAGTAGGGTTCTGCTGCTGCTGCTTTTGGTGTTCCTCACCTTACAAAGAGAGAAAGGGGAGAAAGGGAAATAAGCTTTAGGATGGATGTGGATTGGGGGTGGATTTTGGTGGATGACAGTGAAAGACAAAATACTCTATGTGGGAGGAAGAATAGGAAACAGAAGGAAAGAGACAAAGTGATCACAGAAAGTAGAGTAGAAATAAGTTTCTTAAATGCCTGCTTTCAGATACTGAGGAACACATACATGCAGCTAAAGTGATATATACACTCTGCATTTTGACTTTCACAAGTCCAACTACCAGCCAGAAAAGATGCACACTTTATTCCAGCATGCATTTTTCTTATTGGCCTTTTCCTTCATGGTACCGATCAGCTAATACTGCTAATAACAACTGTGGCAGTTAGAAAACAGTGTCTTGCAGAGCAAACCCTTCTGGGGAGAGCTTTTCTGTCAGAGTGAAGCAAATACTCTGTAGCATGTGTGGAAACACATTCACATTCTTTATATTCCCATGCTACTGTAGAAGTATTGATTAAAATGCTACATTCAGCAATGTAAAGTACATATTCTTGGTTGGGCTAAGTTGTGATCCTGATCTACTTGGTGTTTGGTTAACTTGGTTGTAAATAAAGAACTAAAGTATCATGATATTTGTGCAAGTAATCCATCAGTTTGGTTGCATGAACAGCTTTACAGCTCTTTCCAATACTTTCTAAATCACACTGGCTAGTGCTGAAGAACAAGCAACAGATTGTTCTGCATGCCCCAAAGTGAAATGATTAGGACTGAAAATCCAGACAACTAAGTTTTCTCCTATATGACTGAATCAATTGTTGTCTCTTTGTTTCTTCTGGGACAACAAAAATTTTGAAACAGGTGTCATGGGGAGAGGGAAATATACATTCTCAAAAGACTTTCAAGGTCTGAGTTTACAAAATAAACTAGAAGATGTTTATATGCATTCTGAATGGTTTATAAGAACTATGGACTTATAAAGAATTGTAATCTTTTGCTGATAGATGGAATACAAGAAGGTTCATTGGTCTCTCAGATTAAACATACATGTTGGAGTCTAAAAAAAATTCCATGTGCCTTTGATAACTTGAAAAACTAAATGTTGTAAATAATGTAGTTAGTTATTTCCAGTGCTAAGCAGTAATATCAGAAAACATGAAAAGAATGCTGTGGATATAACTATCTCAAAAAAAAAAAAAAATTATAAGTTTTTCTGTGCTATCATTCCAATCACCTATAAGTAGTAGCTTGGTAAATTACTCAGCTATAAACTATTCAACCATTCTTTATTTAATATTAAAGAGATGGTGGTAGTAGCTCTTAGCAATAATAGGGGCACCCACTGAAAAAATAAACCAGACAACCATAGCACTACCACTGTCTGGAAATGGACATAAGTCTTTTCATCAGTTGGTGGAAGGAAGTGGACAGGCCAGTCCAGGTGACTTGATAACTGTCTTCTTCCCTCTTAAGGAGAGATTAGAGATGAGATAGACTTGCCAGTCATTTTTATTTGGATCAGGAAAAGGAAACAGTAAGATTACCCCAGCAAAGGCTGTAATTAACAAAAAGATCCATGTGCAGAAGTAGCTGGCAGACCCCTCTCCTGATCAGCAGATATCTAGCTGAAGCAGAGGAAGAGTTGGGAAGACAGGTATGGCTTCCTTCAGTTGGCTGAATAAAGGGAAAAAAAAAAAAAGAGATAAATTAATTTCCTTTGTTCTAGAGAACAAAGAAATCAACCATTTAGCTAATAGACCTGTAAGGTTGCCTTTGTGGAGAATGACTTGATATTGAAAGAAATAGTATGTGATAATGGAGTGAATAGTACTGTTACTTAAGAAATTATATTGCCCAGAAAAGTGGATTTGTTCATAATATATTTTAAGACTTTTTTTTCTACTCTTTGGCTGCATTTTTGCAACCCAAGAGACAAAAATCCCAGTTGAAAGATTACATCAATGCACAGCACGATAACGTTCTTTAGACTTCAATCATATTTTTAGTCATGTGATTTTCTTTATTTTGCAAGAAGGTGTCTGAGAAATAAACTTTCACTATTACTTATCTTCTAGTAAGTAGAAAAAAAAACAAAAAACAGAACTATTTTCGAGATGATCTATGTTGTCCCGTACAATCATTTCCTTTCTGACTGCACTAGAGGTTCTAAACCATTTTCCAAACAGTCTTAGGCATGTTCTGACCTCAGCAGAGTTGGTTCAGCATTCAGGAATAGTGTTTGATATTTTGTCTGAACTGAGGGATCTGTTAAGGCTCCTGTAAAGAAAGAATATAACCTTGCCAGAGGCTCAATCATTAAGGTCCAGACAGATTTGTGTGTTTTGTATCGCTGGTTGACAAACCTTTGATGTTACATGGAACAAAGTAAGCAGAGAACATATCCTTTAGAAATATTTCATTCTGTCAGGACAGATACATTATAATTAATGTTGGATAGCTTTCCAGGAGCCTGGCAAACAACATGGAAAACTAGTACATGAATACCAGAGTAAATTTCATCACAGAAATCAATATATTATATTCTGTGTTTCTATGATCCTCTGTACATGTTTATGAATAAGAACATGAGATAAAAATGTTCCCCAAATATTGAAAAATCTTGCTCCAGATTAGATCAGATCAGGTCTAATTCTGATTTCTGAAATGAGCTTTGTTTATTAGTGTATTAATAGTTATAATCTCATATTCTGTTATTCCATATGAGATACTAAATGAAATCTCAGAGTTACATTAGTAATAAACAGGGATAGTTACAGTGTAGTCATTGAATTGCTTTGAATTGCTCAGTGTCTTGAGAACAGAAAATGAGGCAATCATTTTTCAGTAGTAGTAATTTTCAAAAAAGGCACTAAGCCATCAAAAAAGAATTTAATAAAATCTCTCTTCATGAAACCAAGAAAATTTAGAATAGACGGAAACATATTACATGAAGAAAAAATTTTCATAGTGCTGACAACACATTTGAAGCTGAGCTATATTGTAAACATTTAAGTATGGACTAGATTTGCCGATTCCATCCTATAGGTTAAATATAAATTAAATTCCAATACTTCTGTGAAGGCATAACTTTTACAACATTTATTGGTATATGGTGGCACAAACATTGCATAATAAGCGTGTGAGGAGTAAAATAAGTTAATATGCAAGCAATGGTATGGCAGAACATCAAAATGCCTGAACAATTAGTGTCTAAATTCACAAAATAGCATGTATTATGACTTCCAAAAATGAAGTTTTCAAGGTATGTATTAATAATAGCAATGTTATATGGTTTGAAAGGGAAACAAGTTAATTGCATTACTGAAGGTGAGAAGTTTTTATTTTTGGTTATATGGGCCTGTGATGATTTGACTGTTCATGAAAGGATGGCTACAAGATCCTAGAATGGCTGTTTAGACCTAGTTCCAAAAACAGTTGTGGGCACAGTCGAGAAATCTTGAGGAAACAGAACAGGCACAAAGTGTCCCATTATTTTCAGAAACAAGGCAGGTGCAGGCAGGTAGAACCAGGTTCAGCGTGCAGCATGTCTGGTAGAGGGAAGTACTACAGGAAAAAGTATTGCATTCTTTTACTCTTTTTGAAACAAGAGGGAAACAGAGAGGGATCATTCCTGCTATGCTTTCAAGGGCAAGCAGCCATGTTCTGTTTCTTGCTGAGTATAAGCCGGGATTTACAAAATGTAAGGACCGTTGCACTAAATCAGATCATCTCCCCATTATCCTACTCCCTACAGAGGCCATTAGGGAGAGAAGCACCAGCCTTACTCACTCCCAGAAACTCTCTGGACAAAGTGTGTTGAACAAAGTGCGCTGAACAAAGTGCTGCACTGCAAGAGGCAGTGAACAATAATTCCTGATTCATACTCCAGCTGAATATCTGCCTATGTAAAATGAATTGTGGAATACAGTATTTGTTCAACTCAGCTCTTATACCAGTGCTACTATTGTGACGAATAACCCAACAAAACCAGTTAAAAGCTGATAACATTAACAGTTAAACTGTGTTAAAAGCATGTTACCAAGTAGAAAGATATATTTTTACACTGCTAGGTTCAACGAATTCAGAAGAAAAGAATTATTTCAGAAAAAAATCACTTTTCTTTGCAAGGTGAAGTTGATTTATACCTGATCTTTACTCTGAGGCATTTCAGCCAGCATATTAGAATAGCAGCTTCCAGTGGATGTTACTCAAAATTGTCAACATCCATTTTCAGGGTTCTGCATTGAGCATCTAGGAAGAATTATATGAAGACAGAACCACATTCTCAGAAAATAATATCCTTTCAGGCAAATTACAAGCAAGCCCTTTGACAGGTTCATTATAAGCCTTTTTGTACTTTAGATTTATTAAACTATTTTAACTCATACTGTGAAAATTATATGAGAAAAAAAGGAAGAAAAAAATAAGTCTAGGAGAATTCTATTACTGATCTAACAAACAAGTGACTCAATTTTTAGAAATAGATCTTGATCTGGGTGTCTTGGCCTCCAGTAAAGGAGCTTCCATTTATTTCTTCACAAGAGTTAGCACTGATTTTTTTCCAGTAAAGAGATAAAAGACAAAAATGTGTCATGATTTCTGTGTAATGAAAAGTGATTTGGAAAAAAAACAGAATTGAAGTAACAGAGCACTGAGAGTTCTGGGCATGTTACTTGAAAAATCTCCAACACTGCAAAGACCTAGGAAAAGTGATGCCTTTGTCTTTTCCTGTGATCTATTACTGCTTCGTGGCTTATGGTATTTGACCATGTCTAGGTTTCTTTTGGAAATGTCCTGGTACATTATTCAGAACAGTCGAAGTTTAGGCCAGGGAAACACAAGTCAGTGTCTTCAGCTAATGCTAAACTACAATTTAGAGTCTGTATCGTATAGGTCATCTGGACAATCATATATAGAGATATTGATACTGTGTTGCAATTTATAATGGAGAATGTCTGTAGCTCTACCATTTCCTTTCTTCCTTCTCTCCTCCCTTGCCCAATAAATAAGCACCAATGATTATCAGTAAGGTTTTAGAAAACTCCCCTTTTCTCCCACTTCCACATATAACATTTATTTTATAAAGTTCTTTTTGTTCTAAAGAACAAAATAACAGCTACTGTTACAGAAAAGAGCAAAGCATGTATGTCAATATCTCATGGAACATGGTGCTATCTTTATTTTCAGTAAGTATGTATTTCTATCAGATGTCTGAATATTCAAAAATGCTAAGGCTTAACTGAAGAAAATAATATCCTAGTTACTTCAATCACTTTCTGTATTTATTATATTACTGGGTTGTTTTATTTTTTTACACGCACACACACACATGCTTATACATGTATAGATATGCTTATGAGGTGAGCAGGAGGAGTCTTATTGCCTAGTCCACAATTTGTTTTTTCTGCCTACATATTTTTGCAGGCAAACTTTATATACCTAATCTGTATATACCTATATACCAATAGTTAAGCTATTGGAAGGCAAAATTTGTAATATAGCCGGAGGAATGATTTAATCAATTTGAAGGATATGAACAATTACATGTTCATAAATGAGTCTTACAGGAAACAAATATCATTATAATGCAAAGATTGATATCTGGGATGATATATATTTATGCACAGAGTGTTTGGTATTGATCAAGAGGACAAAAGCATCAATCTATTAATAAAAGCTTTTCATAACAATGATTCAGAACAAAGATACTGCTGAACGCCAGGTGCCCACCAAAGCTGCTCTATCACTTCCCTCCTCAGCTGGACAGGGGAAAGAAGATATAACAAAAGGTTCATGGGTCAACATAAGGACAGGGAGAGATCATTGACTAATTACCGTCATGGGCAAAACAGACTTGATTTGGGGAAATTATTAGTTTAATTTATTACCAATCAAATCAGAGTAGTATAATGAGAAATAAAACCAGATCTTAAAACACCTTCTTCTTCCCCCTCCCTTCTTCCCAGGCTCAACCTCACTCCTGATTTTCTCTACCTCCTCCCCCTGAGCGGCACAGGAGGATGGGGTTTGTGGTCACTTCATCACACATTATGTCTGCCGCTCCTTCCTCCTCAGGGATAGGACTCCTCACACTCTTCCCCTGCTCCAGTGTGGGGTCCCTCCCACAGGAGACCATCTTCCACGAACTTCTCCAACATGAGTCCTTCCCACGCACTGCAGTTCTTCAAGAACAGACTTCAAAAACAACCTTCCATGGGATGCAGTCCTTCAGGAACAGACTGCTCCAGCGTGGGTCCCCCACAGGGTCACAAGTCCTGCCAGCAAACCTGCTCCAGCGTGAGCTCCTCTCTCCATGGGGCCACGGGTGCTGCCAGGAGCCTGCTCCAGTGCGGGCTCTCCACGGGGTCACAGCCTCCTTCGGGTGCATCCATCTGCTCTGGCATGTGGTTCTCCACGGGTGCAGGGGAATCTCTGCTCTGGTGCCTGGAGCACCTCCTCCCCCTCCTTCTTCACTGACCTCGGTGTCTGCAGAGTTGTTTCTCTCACATATTCTCACTCCTCTCTTTCGGCTGCAGGTTGTTGTGCAGCTTTTTTTTCCCCTTCTCAAATATGTTATCCCAGAGGCACTACCACCGTCACTGATGGGCTCAGCCTTGGTCAGTGGCAGGTCCGTCTTGGAGCCGGCTGGCATTGGCTCTATCAGACATGGGGGAAGCTTCTGGCAACTTTTCACAGAATTCACCTCTGTAAGCCCCCCGCTACCAAAACCTTGCCACGCAAACTGAATACAACAAAGTAATGCAATCTTAAATAACGAAAGAAAAGTTAAAACCCTGGACTTCTTAGTGCCTGGGCAAAAGAGATTTTTTTTTAATTACTGTTTTTCTGTACAATTAACACATAGTGCTAATCGGTTGATTTTTTTCCACTTTTCTTATGCAAATAAGGAACAATCTCCTTTTGTGTATAAGAAGGTAATATTTGAAATTTAAACTCTGGAGAATACAGTAGCTGTATACTACTGTATCCTTTGTTTAAATAATTAATTTTAATAGATTGCTTTCTGATAATTATTTGATCTTTGGTAATCCTAAAAAAAACTTGTCAAGACTTTAAGAATGAGGTTCCCAGTGTGCTAGAGACTGTGTATAGAAAGATTTTCTGACATAGGCAACAAATGACTTAAGAGCAATACCCATGGGTAAATGAATCATACAGAATACCACATAAAGTTTAATATAATAAATACACAAGACAAATGGGTGGGATATTAAACAAATACTTCTGAAATCAATGGAGCATTTACTGCAGTATTGTGCAGGCATGATATGAGCTGAATTTTAAGGCAAGATCTGAAGGAAGTCCATGTTGTTGTTTTGTAATATTTGTTGTGCACTCCTGAAGATCAGCACTATCACTGAGGAACATTTGAAGACACTTGATCCATTAGTAGTGAGAGCAAGTGGAATTTTACAAAATTTTTTTACAAAAAATAACATGCATGTGTCTTTTAGGAAAATGTTACCTATGGAAAGGCCACAGAAAGTTTATATGTAACTACAGGGCTGCAATATTTGAAGGATTTGCAATTTTAATCCAGGTTTTAGTACAAGTCCAAAAAGAGACAACAATACGCGTGCTCATTTGCACGTGACTTAAATACTCACTGTATTTGCATCATCTTTAGAAATAAAGAATTAGTTTTAGTAAATAAGATTCTTTTCGTTCTTACCCAAAGTCTGGTATACATGTCTAGTAGTCCTCAAGGTAAATATTCCACTTTTTATTATCTTAAAAATGCATGTGCTCTGGCTAATTATATTTTTGTATGTTGATAAGGTGCTAGGTTTTGTAAATCTTGCTAGGTGCTTTTGTGAACTGTTTTACTTGAGCACTATTGAGATCATTCAGAAAGACCATGTCAATACTGCATCCTGCATCCTCTGTTGCTGATCATAAAGAGCATAAAATGTGGTACATTGCTATGGTCGTGTTTTCTAATGAGACTGAAATGTTATCATCTCCAGCGAGAAGTAGGGATAGAAATATTTTTTGAAAGTTTATGTTCACATGAGGATATCTCCTGAAAGTAGATATAATAAAATTTTCAAGAATCTAATTCTCATAGATATGTGGTGCAACCCCATTTATGTTCACCATCTCTTTACATTGAAGCATAGGAAGTAAACAGAAGGGAAATTCTTAATGGTTTTGTTGGTAAGCCTCAGCTCTTCTGCATATTCCCAGCTTTCCCATGGTGACAGATGGAGCTTGAAGAAACAATCAGGTAAACTAAAAAGAAAGCAAAGCTTTTCTCTTTAGCAAATTCTGTACTTTTTTCAGGGTATTAGAATATTTGCAAAATTCAAGCTAATTGAGTTGCTGCCAGGAAATCTTAAATTTATTTGAATAGCACAGGAAGAAATATATAAGGAATACATTTCTAGGCCTTTTGGGCAAATTCTCCTAAAAAATCTGATACATCATTAGCTGACCTATGCCTACTAAAATTCTTACTAAGTGACTTGTATTTAGAATTCAAATACATGCTTTCTGGCATACATTTTATTTTCTTTCTACAGACAATGATAATCAATTTTTATAAACGATATTTGTAAGGAAACACTAAATCTCATTTTGCTCATGTGTTGGATTTCCGCATGTGACTGTACTAGTTTAACTTCATGCATTTTTGTATTTATTTATTCAGCATGCAGGTGCTTTCAAAAAATAAACATAAATTATGCACTGCTACAACCTGCAGCTGCAGCATCCAGATCTATATCTCTGGCAGGGCTGCTCTCAGAATGAGGGAAGCAAAACAATAGCTAAATCAAATAAATGTAGCGTGTCACAACACTGTGCAAATTCATAAACCTAGGTGACTATGAAATGTAAGCAGTCGATTCCTCTTGTCATTGAGAAAAGCCACAAGAAAAAAAAAAACCAAACAACTATAGCATCGACAGACTTATTTTCAGGGTACTTGCTTAAGTTATAGGAAGATCAAGAGTTAAATCCCTGTTCTGAACCTGCAGGTCACAAATTTTAAGGGAGGGCTCGCAGTTAGAGACCGGGGCTCTCCGTGTCCCTATAGCTTCTTCCAGAAGAAAATACAGAGCTGCTGTTTTGATTGCATGCCTCAAAGAGCAAAGGGAAAACCAAGCAAGAGTAAAAAGAAGCTGTGCTGATAAAGCGGTAAAAAAGGTGGCCAGAAAGAAATCTTTAGTTAGCGATCACATTTAGACAGAAAGGCTGGGTTGTTCCATGCGCAGTAGAGGGGAAGATGAAGCAGGCAGCTGAATACCCAGTTGTGTCTCTGAGAGGGCTCCCAAGTGCATTCCTGGCCAGTGACGCTGCTCTGTCTTGGCATTGTCTCAGAACGACTTCCATGGCTGCTCTTCGGATAGACCAATCTGCATAGGCCGATATCCCCCCTGCCACAGTCATACTGGGGGGTGACGAAGAGCTAAAGCAGGGTATGGGGCTTTGCACAGGTTTGGTTCATGCGCACAGCATAAGTTCCTATGCATGAATTGTTTCTTTAATATACTGAGTACAGTTCAGCCAACAGGAAAAGAAGGCAACCAAGAGAGCAAGGGAACCATAAAATTTGAATGAGGCCCCAGGAGAGCAAAGCAAGCCACAGTCATAATTTTCAACCGTTCTCTCAGTCTGGAAGGGGTCTTATTTTTTTCTTAACCTGTTTTATAAGATAAGGCTTTGCAACTCTGGAAACAGGAGAATTGCTATCACAGACCATGGTATTAAGTTGGCGGTCCTCCATTAACAACTTCTAAGTAATTTATGGTGGCTGTTAGTTTATAATGCTTTTTATTAATCTGACCTATTTCCATCCAAATCTCTGGAAACCTTTCATCTGTTAAACTTTACATATGGCTTATCCCATTGCCCATGTTTTTATTTTTTTTTTAGCTTGTTATTTTTAAAAGAAAATGCTATGAGTGAGAGTATAAATAGATGAGGTAAATTTCCAAAGTCAGACATTGCAGTATGGTCAAGTTGTGTCCCCTTGGTGCTGAGGTATAGAGGTCAGGACCACTATTAAACAGAAGCATATATGTACAAGAATATGTGTATCATATGTTAAACAGTAAAGAATGACATTATATAATATATTATATAGAGATGGTGTTTAAAGTTCAGATTTAAACTTCTGTAAATGTATTTAAACTTGCCCATGGGCAAGATTTTCATATTATAACTTGAAAAAAATGAGGATTTAAGTACTTCATATCTCTTAACAAGAGCATTTATTGCAGAAATAGAATGTTCCTCAGAACAGTCATGCTTTTTACTTCTTATTAAATATACATATTAAGGAATATATTTTAATCCTTTTATCTGTGAGTTTCAGAAAGCTGTTCTGAGTTATCTGGCAATATTCTTCACTTTTAAGTTCTGTGAAGAACAAGCATTCAATAGCTTTTGACATAAAACACCATGCAGCATGTATTGTCAAACTGAGCTTTCTGAAGAAATTATTTTCTGAAACTAACAGGTTGAATGTTGTGGATTGTTCTAATGATGCTCACTGCTGTCAAAAAGTACAATAATAAAATTCCATATTTAGCATTTCAGTTAGAACTGACTGCCAAAAAATCCCCATGATCTAGCCCAACATGCCTTGTCTTCTGCATGATTTTGCTTCATTCTTATTTTTGGGTTTCTCCAATGAGGAGTTCTGCCATTCAAAACTGACTAGAGGCAGTTGATAAAATTCAAAACTCACTTTAAAATTAATGAAATATTGATGAATCCTAGTCTTATCAAAAAGTTGGCATAAAGTATAATCAGAACTGATGAGTGGTGTGATATTTGATATTAAAAAAAATTACCAACACCCCCATTGTCTTTCATATCCTTTTAAAAAAATATTTCTTTTTTTTTTCCCCTTCAGGCTACCTCTTCTACATCCCAAACGCTTTATGGTCTTAGGTTTTTCAAATTTTATCTCAGAACAGTTTAAAATAAAGGTAAAAATAATTCAAAATGCTTTGCAAATAAGCTATTTCTAGTATTTGCCATTTCAGGTGAATTAATTGATTTTTAGACTAACTTTCTTTTGAAAAATGGTAATAACCTGGCACATTTCATGGTGTGCTCCAACAAAGGCTAATGTTTATCTGTGAGAGAGGTTTTGACTGCTCCTTTTTGCATTGGCTTTTAAAATTTCTGGTATAATAATAATAGTAATAATAATAGTAATAATAATAATAGTAGTAATAATAATAATAATAATAATAATAATAATAATAATAATAATAATAATAAAAAATTTCTTTTTTCTATCAGGAATCTCTTTTGCTGTGGTGCAATCACTTCCATGATTCTGTCCAGCACCCAAAAGAAAAATATGAAAATCTTAGTTAGTACTGAATCAGTGTTAATAACACAGATTTGAATACCACATATAAACTATTGGTGCTTTAGAAGGGAGGTAGTGATGCTGTCATGTCGCTTACAAAACTAGGAATGTAAACAGTGGAAACGTCTACATCTTGTGCCAAGTTAGGAAAATATCAACCTTGAATAATAAATATTAGCTGACATTTAGAAACAGAATAGACATCCAGGTAAACAGTTTATGTACAGTTTATCTGCAATTTTTTTTTTTTTTTACAGCTTTAATATTTCCCTCTATATGTTAGAGATGGTTTGAGCTAGAAAATCTAGAAGAATATGCATTAGGAAAACAGTCTGGAAGTGTAACACAGAAAAGAACAATCAGAAATATATTACATTACTCCTTCTTTATTCCTTCATGACTTCACTTTTTTCAGATTACTAATGTGTTAACAATACGTACATGATGATCATCAGTTTGACAGGACGACAAAGATGCTATCTTTAAGTAATATTCTGTCTGATTAAAGAAATAGATTTCTTTTCCAAAGTGAGATCAAGTAGATAGGAAGCTGATACAAGGTTGAAAACTGCGGTTGCTTGGAGAAGGGAGATAGTCCTTTACATTCAAATTATTCACCCAAATACAAGCTTTCATTTCATACTTTAGAAACTAGTGTGCTTCTTTAAGGAAGGGGAAACATGTTGGAGGACCAACAAGGAAACGTGTAAAATGAGTCATCAAAACATTGTCTTGATGTAAGAGAAATATGAAAAATCCTTCTAATGTTCACTCAACATAGGCGAAAAAAGATATAGAAAATAATAGAGTACCTTTTGTATAATTCTTCATTTTGAATGTTTGGTGTTGATTAATTATCTTCATATATATTTAAGATTATTTAATGAAAAATGTGTCTGACAAGTTCATGATGGTAATAACCAGCATTGACTGATTATATATGGCACAGTGTTGAATTAATATAACTTTTTAAAGAGTAGAATAACTCCCCTAATAGATAATCCTTGCAGCTTCTGGCTAGATAAGAAAGACCATTAATTTTTAACAGTTAAGACAGACATATTGGTCCTATTAAAATCCATCTTCATCATTGTTGTTAGTTATAAAGTTATATCTTTAATGAACGTCACTGTATAATACTAGAGAAAACATCAGATTAAAATAGAGATGATACTTTTAAGAGATGTCTCTTTTATTAATGAAATATAATTTTGATATAGCAGTGTACATTCCCTTCAGATTCTTTGAAGACAAAAATAATCATATACAGAGATAGCTCTTGTAATCATAGAATTTGATGCCCAGAGGTATAAAGTGCAGATTTTGGATTTCTTTTGTAACTCAGATTACTGATGTTACTAGAAATGGATACTGTAGATTAAGAATTTATAAAAGAGTAGATACTGATTTAAGAGTTACAGAAAAGTCCTTGTAATGGATCAGAGTACAGAAGATTAAAGTTCTGTTAAAAATATTAATTTCCTTCAAATATCACATTTCCAAATATGCATGTTACATACCCAGTTATGGCTGATGAAATGAATAGAGTATATCTTTCTGACAGAAATTTTATGTGGGCATTTACCCTGGGAGCACTGAGCATAAAACAAAACCTAAATATTAATAAGGACAAATGTTCACAACCCAGAACAGGTGTTAAGGCAAGCACCTTGCAGATAAAACCAGTAATAGTTGCTAGGCTAAATCCTCTTAAACATCTCTGAAATGTTACCTCTTAGCTGTTATGCTTGCCTGCTCAAAGAGTGCCAAGCTTCTGTGACCACTGTTGAGTTTCCTTGAAAAGAGCAAGCAAATTATGTTGGACTACTGCTAAATTGTACTGGAAAATAATGCTCAATTTTATAATATTAATAGTGAAAAAAAATACTGGAAATTAATAGTAACAGCAGTTCTTTGATTCAGTGTCAAGATGCTGCGAGGGCTGGCTCTTCCCTACAGTCTGGGAGCCATGAGGGATTCCCGGGCTGGCAGAGCAGGGGTCTTGTCAGACAGGGTCTGTCCCATTGCCCCCAGCGAGGTCATTTATTTGGCTATAGAAGTGATGGTTTGAAACTGTTAATATCTGCATAATTTTGAAATACTTCTGTGCCAGACTTTGAACTAACAACCAACCTCTTTGAAGAAGGCCTTTATTATACTTAAAATCTGGACCTGAGTAGTCGGAGGAGAATTTTCTAGTCACAGAAACAATTATCTCCTTTAGGGTTGAAATAAAAGTGCTGAGCTTGTCAAGTCAATTTATGTTAATCACTGGTAAAAAAATGAAACTATTTTTTTTCTTTCCTTGCATACTTCCAGGAAAATAAGAAAATCTTTCCCTATTGACAGATGTAGTTTCTCATAAGCACTGATTTATTTATGAGATGATTACAACTGGGAGCACCAGCAATCAATCCTGTCTATGCCAAGAGAGGATAAGTTTTCACAACAAACTTTCTTTCAATCTCTCTGGAATCTGGAAAAGCACACTGCAAAGTCGGAGAGGAGAGGAGAGGAGAGGAGAGGAGAGGAGAGGAGAGGAGAGGAGAGGAGAGGAGAGGAGAGGAGAGGAGAGGAGAGGAGAGGAGAGGAGGGGAGGGGAGGGGAGGGGAGAGGAGAGGAGAGGAGAGGAGAGGAGAGGAGGGGAGAGAGAGGAGAGGAGAGGAGAGAGAGGAGAGGAGGGGAGAGGAGAAGACAAGACAAAATTGGAATTATATGCCTAGTTTGAATGTCATTAAAAATGTGAACCATAAGAGAGTCATCACAAGTCCTTTTCCCTCTTTCCAACATGGTACATAGTCAATTGTGCTATTGTTACTAGTGTTTATAGAAGCCAAAACAGCCTTCTGAAATCTGCGTGGACTCAGTGCTCTGTCTTTGAGCTCAACTGCCGTAGCACAGAAGTCTGATATTGCTTCCACTAACAGCACCACGAGATAAAAGATTATGTCACCAGGAAAGGTGCTGCAGTCTAAAATTTAATGGTACATTTGTTCATTTTACATTTTTGGAACTGTATAACTGCAAACCAGAAGCTGATCATGTCTACATGATCACTAGGCCATTATCTAGAAGTGATAATCATCTGTATGTAGGGGACTTCCAGCAGAAGAGTAATAAAACCACAGAAACTGATACTATTTTTTTCCTTTCTGGAAATAAACTATTAGTCAGGTGAAAAGTACTAACAGTCAAACCATAATCTTTTTTTTTTTTGCTAAAGGCTGTATAGTTTGCTCCAATGAAACATTGCTGGAGCTCCAGTTAAATTGTGTTACTTGTTTTTTTTTGGAATTGATATATAGAGGGGCTTGACAATATTATACCACACCTTAATATCAATCAAATCCTTATTTTTATAGACTTGGTAGTTGTAGAAAAACAAACTGAATGCTGACAAGGCAATACAATGTTAAACTTGCAAGCACTTGATAAATAAAATTCAACAATATGAAATATTAATCGTACATTTTCCTGAAGCTGTTAGCAAGACAAGTACTTTTAAACCTGACTTTCCCATGTATTAAAGTCAGACAGCAAAATCTTGTCCTGATGTCCCTAATTCAACCCCAGCTTTATACACAGAACACGTACTCCTTTTCAGTTCTACTTCCTCTATTCCACTTGAAACCATGCATAAAAACACAGTAGTATTGCTCACTGAAGGAAAAAGATCTTTTAACATTCATAACAAACCCAGAAATACCCACAGAATAGAACAACATTGATTTCTGAAAACACACTAAGTGACTGCAGTCAATAAATCATCTTAAAGGCATAAGCAAAATTGTCAGCCAGTTTACAGGAGGATAAGTAGGCTGACATAACAGCAAGGTACATAAGTTTGTGCCTTAGTGGACTTTGAAGTCACTGAGAATACTTATTTAAGTAGCTCTTTGAAAGCTCTGGTACAGATGCACTGATGAATAAAAATCAGTCTGTTTAAACAGTTACCACCCATATATGCTCTCTCCTCTGCTTTGTGGCATTGACTAGGCAAAACCTTGTAATAGTTCCTGAATGAACATAGTTTTTAGCTTGGTATCCTGTCACTAATGGATCCTTATCTGAATCCCATAATCTACCAGAAAACTGTGATGATTCAGGAGCTGCTTCATGAGCATTCAGCCTTCCTTTTATGAACAGCCATGAGAGGTGGGAGGCAGCTAGCCTGGGTGAGTAACCCCTTCAGGCGTACAATTCTCCGATGGCACTGCAGGTGAAGCAGAACCTGCTGTTGTAGCTTTAGTGCTCAGACAGTCAGTCTTTCCTTCACACACAGGTGGACATAGCGGTCTGGGGAGTTAGACTTTCAGGCCATGTTTGTGAAGTTGAGACGGAAGAAGGAGATGGAGGTCCTTTGTAAACAATAGTCATCCACACATTACAAGAGTGGCAATTAATGCATTGTTTTCTCAGCACCATTGTGTGAGCGGCCTCTTTACATTGAGAATGCTCAGAACCTGTAGCCAGTTAATATTCTTTGTTTTTCCAAGATATGGCTGAGAAATATTTTTATTTTCTGAAACAATTTTTGGAGTTTAACATAAAGTTCAAGTTACAACTTCCAGTATGTTTCTACTGGCATTCTAAGAAATACACATTTTATTTTTTAATCTCTCAGCTTGCTAGTGTAAGCTAGATGCTTCTTACTGCCTAGAGTTTCAGTTGCTATAACAATGCTATCCATATTATACAAATCTTTTAACAAAAATATATGAAATCCTTCATGATGTATCATGCTAGAAAGTCCTGAAATTTCTTCCTTCAAAATAATCTCCTTGTTCTCCTGGTGCACAAGAATATGTCTTTATCTTGAAAGTTCTTCCAGGTTTGCCCTTTCAAAGTCTATTCTCATCCTCCTTCTCTGCTTCCTCTCTTTCAGAGAAACTTCTTCCTTTCTCGGGTAAAGGTCTATAGTGCAATCACCTGTAAGGATGTAACATGCTACCTTTAGTACAGTTTCCTTGTCGTTGTGATAGTAGCTCACTGTAACCAATTATGTAAAAAATAATAACAAAAGAAGTATTAATAAAATGTTTAAAGATTTGAGGACTGCAGTTTTACCTATAGCATTTCCTACTTTGAGCATCCTTTCTTGATAATCTCACACCTACAACAAATACTTTTTTCCTGCAGAAATTTTATTTTATCAAAGCTAAAATCCTTTCACTGAAACTTCAGCAGGAAAATTGAATGTTATGATTTGGAAGTGCTGCTTTGATGTCTCGAAGGAATTTTCAAGCAGATATGCTCCCATTTTTCTTCTTTGAGCTGAGGTCTTTGTTGAAATCACACTGGAGAAACATCAACTCTTCCTTTGATAGGAGAAAGAGTTTGTCGTGGCAGTCATCACACACAGTGTTTCATGGACTCTGAAAAATAGATTACAACCATAATGTATCCTGGGAGCATTTTCAATTCAAAAGAGTTGACTTTGCATTGGGATAGCTAAACTTTCAGCAGAAAGAGGATTTTTTTGTGAAAATCTTGTTTAGTTGAAAACTCAGGTTTCCATTAAAAATAGGTTTGGTACATTTTTTCCATCTGTTTTATTCTCCATTACGTTTCACCTTATCGTTCCTCTTCTAAAATGTATTCCTTCTTTTAAAGTTCCAGTATTTGATGTCTGTCTGATAGTACCCTGTCTTCATTTCCCTTTCAATTTTTTTGTGTTTTCTTTGCTGGCTACTTTCAGTTTGCTCTTCACAAGTGCTGTATTTAAAAGGAAGGATATGGGAGAAAGGTGGATGGAGGGGAAGAAGCAATAGGAAATCTTACCTCTTTTTGCTTTAAAATTGTTTTGAAATTGTCACATAATTGATTGAATATCCAGCTAGGGCATCTGATGATATTACATTGCTGCAAGTGCTGTCAGTTCGGTCTGTTGAACTTTTACAATGGCTCTCCAAGACCTCTGCTGAATTGCTTTCATTAACCACAGATAGAATATGTGTAATGCTTCTTTCTTCCCATCCTGCTTCACTTAACAAGTAGCAATTAAATATATTCTTCTCAGCTTCCCCTAAGAATACGACCAACCTGTGGGATGTCTGTTCCAGTCTGTGCCTTTTACATCAGTAAAGTGTTCATAAATAACATTTATATTTCTAAAACATGTCTATTTCTAAAAAAATAATGACAGTTTTTCTTTCGCCATTTGCATCCCTGCAATGAGAGAGTTTTATATATGCCCCAGGTTCATTGTTTCTTTCTGACTTAAAGAAGCTACTTTGTATCATTAATACGAATTAAAGTAACTGAAGTAGTGTCTTGGTAAACCTGGTCATCATTTGGGTATGTGTGTGTTATTATGCACGCAGAACATATAAAGGACCTGTGGTTTGAACTTTTAGTATTTCAATGTATTGTCATTAATGTTTTGAAATGTGGAGATAATATATTACAGGTAATGTAAACACCAAAGGAACTCTGATAACTTTTTTTCATGTTTGCCCATCTTTAAGGTCAAGCAGCAAAAGTTTGCTTTCAAAAGAAAGAAGATTTCCATGGCAACAAAAGGGAGTCAGGGAAAGAAGACATTGTTAACTCACATGTGTCTTTTTAGCCAAGAGTATTCCTGAGATGTTTTTATTTGAGTTGTTTACATGACAAACAAGCAAACAAACAGAAAATCAAGGATATTTTTGGACCAAATTTTCTACATTTATTGATATGAATGAATGTGTCTTACCCTGTCAATAGAATTTACCAAAATCAACACGGTTACATGAATAAATGAGGAAAAATAAGGTTTCCCAAGCCCATTCTAACAAACCCTTTATTTCTTGATGTTGGCTGCTTATCCTTACTAATTATTCTGTGGTCTAATCAAGTCAAGGGTGTGGAGCAGTGAGCCAGAAGAATTCCAGTGTGTTCCCAAATTACTTCTAAAATATATTTGTAGCAGAATTCAATTTCAGGATACGTTTTGACCTCTGGTGGTGGTTGTTGTTGTTGTTTTCTATTTAAATAGGAGGCTTTTACAGGTATGCATAGCAATTAGCACAGGGACTGCTATCCTTGATGACAATCTATCAATCAGCATGACTATCAAACTTTTAAGATCCTGTATATGTGCGATACAGGGTCAAAAATCTGCAGTTTTAGACTAGACACAAGTGCCTAGTGAAGTACTGTCACAACCCTCGACGCCAAAAACAAGAGTTCTGTTTTGTGTGGGCCTATCATCAATCATCTTAGCAGATAAATGACAAATGCAAAATATTAAAAAAGCTTGGATAAAATGTTTTGTTTGGAAGGATTCTTTACAGTAAAACACATTTTTTAATTTATATGCTGGGTAGAATTGTTAGCATACCTATGATATCACTGCAAATTAAGTTTTTCTGATGTTTTTCTTTAAATTTTGTCTCAGCTGAGAAAAAAAATAGCATGAGAAATCAGAAAAACAGTACGTTTCAGAATGCTTCAAATAGAACTTTCACTTCTTTTGGAGGTCTAAATTCTTCAGGTAGGCAACTCTCTCCACCCACTATACATGCACACATCCCTTCTTAGGATATAATTTAAATTCTTTTAGATTAGGAAGGATAAATGCATCTCATTAATGACATTTTTGGAATTGATGTTTCTGTAAGCTGGTGCTTAAGCATATATGCATATTTCATGTATATTTCACATAATTAATTGTACTTCCTTTGTCAATGGATTCCATTTAATAACGTAAACTACTATTAAAAATTGTACTGTAGCTCCTGGTCACAACTTTGCATCACATCTTTAAACCTAGATACTTAAAAATAGTTCAGAAAATGTTGTATACCATGCAGTGCTGGATAAAGTATTTAATGAATTAAGGCATGACACCTCCCTTATATATATCTGTCGTGGTTTAACCCCAGTCAGCAAATAAACCCCATGCAGCCGCTCAATCACCAACCCCCCTCTGGTGGGATGAGGGAGAGAATCGGAAAGGCACAAGTAGGAAAACTCCCAGGTTGAGATAAAAACAGTTTAATAATTGAAATAAAACGAAGTGGAACAGTAATAATAACAATGAGAACAACAACAATAACAGAATACACAAAGCTGGCAATGCACAATGCAACTGCTCACTGACCGCCGACTGCATGTCACAAACGGGGGTGAGCCCCTCCCCCCCCCCCGCCCACCTGGTTTTTATACTGAGCATGTTGTCACATGGTATAGAATACCCCATTGGCCAGCTGGGTCCACCACCCCAGCTGTGCATCCCCTCCTCCCCCCCTCCCCGGTGCAAGCACCACCCAGCAACAGCCAAAGCATCAATGGGCCATCAACGCTCCTTTCACACCGAACCCAAAACACAGCACACCCCCCAAGCTACTGGGAAGAAAGTTAACTCTGTCCCAGCTGGAACCAGGACAGTATCAAAAGATGTATGTGGCTTTGACTTCCTTCTCAGCATATCTTGTAGAACCCACAAATCGTTTTTTCCATTAAAGCAGCTCTAACAATGTAAACATGCGATCCACCTATTCATGGTTATTTGTCTTTAAAGAACTGTTGTATTTCAAAATATGGTACTGTTATCCAAATCACACTCACTTGAAGTGCTGAATTTCCTCTATGTTGCAAATAATTAGAAGCTCAGACATCAGCAGTAGTTGTCCAAGAGTCAGAAAAACAAAAGGGAAAACCAATTATCTCCTTGAAGTCCTGTTTGCTGATCTTGCCAGTTCTTCATGAGGAGAGAGCACCCAAGATGCCTACTTGTCTATTTAGTACAAAATGTAATGAAATAAGTCAAGACCTTCTTTGTAGCTCCTTTTGTTGCAACTTTAATTGCCCACAGATTCAGTGTAGTTCTTCTTGCATTTGCCACATCCTTGTTTGCACAGGAAGCCTTTGTCCATCTTTACTCTTTGACCCACATCCAACTTCTATTACTCATGTCAGAAGTGAGCTCATGTTTAAAACTAAAGGCAGATTTGGATCCTGTCATTTGAGGGTGATGATTACAATAAATGAACACAATAAAATCTTTTTCATTTACTGAAGTGATCATGGTTATCTCTTTCATGTAACAAAACCTGTTGGAAATAAATGTATGAATCATGCAAACTTGAGCTCTCATAAAAACCAGATAACCTTTCCAGTACAAAGAGATGTTTAAAGCTTTGCAGAAGCAGACTTGTGAAGAGAGTTCAAAATTCACCATAAAGGATTCACATATATAGAAAACATGCTTTTTTTCTCATTTTATTTATCTATTGGCAGAGTTGATGAGATTCTAGGATCCAACTATTTTTTTTTTTTATTTTCTCTGGGGGAAAGAGGAAAAGCCAATGAAAAGTCATTATTCAAGTATTTCACACCCTCTTGGTAACTGGACCTGAAAAAAGAGAGGCTTAAAAATTGAGGTTTAGTTACAGAAAATGGATGTGTAGTCCAAACTCTTTTTTGATCTGAAAAATGTAGTTTAGGCAATTCTAACTACTTAGCAACTTCACTATCAAAAAGATATTGCAGATAAAACTAACAAGTAAATAAATACACAAGTCTGCCACTAAAGATAAATGTTTATACTAACATTAGTTATGTTTTCATGCTGATATTGTCTCTATTTCTTTAAGCATGATAGCAAGTATTTTCTATTTACATACCCAATATAGAATCATAGAATCATTAAGATTGGAAAAGACCTCTAAGATCATCAAGTCCAACCATCAACTCAACACCACCATGCCCACTAAACCATATCCCTAAGCGCCTCATCTACACGTCTTTTAAATGCTTCCAGGGATGGTGACTCAACCACTTCCCTGGGCAGCCTGTTCCAAGGCCTGACCACTCTTTCAGTAAAGAAATTTCTCCTAATGTCCAGTCTAAACCTCCTGTGGTGCAACTTGAGGCCATTTTGTTAATGTTAATCTTAATCAACATTAATCTTTAAAGTGTTATCATCCTGTGTATAGCCCTCACCCAGAACTGGGTTAAAAGACCAGTTAATAAGAAACCAGAATGATGAAGCTAGTGAGTGGGTGTTTGATTGGAGGAGATCAAGATGTATATGTTTTAATTTAAGAACACTATGGTGATAGATAGTTTAGTTTGTTGTGGATTCTATATTGTTCGCTTCTGTAATTTTAAACAATGAAGACTTGTTGCTTAGAAGTTAGGTAACTAACAGATGTGTGTTTTAGAAGTAGTGATAATTAATTTTAGCTATGGAAACTATAAACAGACGTGGTCCAAGCATGGCTCAGGGACAAATTGCGACCCTATAAGGTAAAGAGGAAATAAGTTCATGAAGAGTTCACTGCCCTGCCGACCACCAGAGACCACCCGAGACCCCCAAGAAGACCCTAAAGGCTTTAGTGCGCATGTGTTTAAGATGATGCAGTATTATAATTAGTTCTCGGAAATGTAATGAATATGTAACAAGGAAACTTAAAATATGTATGAGAAGCATGGATATAAACAGAAAGGTGATTAGACCGTGTGTGCTTGATTTGTGGCAAGTCCACCGAGCACCCAGGCCTGAATAAAACAATATCTCTCCTGAGCGTGTGGAATTGGTTACTTGCACGCCGGGCACGAATCCGCTTTTTGGACAACAATTTCCTCTTGTCCTATCGCTAGTTACTTGGAAGAAGAGACCAACATCCACCTCGCTACAACCTCCTTTCAGGTAGTTGTAGAACGTGATGAGGTCTCCCCTCAGCCTCCTCTTCTCCAGGCTAAACAGTCCCAGTTCCCTCAGCCGCTCCTCATAAGACTTGTGCTCCAGGCCCTTCACCAGCTTCATTGCCCTTCTCTGGACATGCTCCAGAAACTCAATGTCCTTCTTGTAGTGAGGGGCCCAAAACCGAACACAGTATTCGAGGTGCGGCCTCACCAGTGCCGAGTACAGGGGCACGATCACCTCCCGACTCCTGCTGGCCACACTATTTCTGATACAGGCCAGGATGCCATTGGCCTTCTTGGCCACCTGAGCACACTGCTGGCTCATATTCAGCTGGCTGTCAACCAGCACCCCCAGGTCCTTTTCCTCTGGGCAGCTTTCCAGCCACTCTTCCCCAAGCCTGTAGTGTGGGGCTGTTGTGACCCAAGTGCAGGACCCGGCACTTCGTCTTGTTGAACCTCATCCAATTGGCGTCAGCCCATCGATCCATCCTGTCCAGGTCCCTCTGCAGAGCCTTCCTACCCTCAAGCAGATCAACACTCCCGCCAAAGTTGGTGTCATCTGCATATGTCACACTATATATAAACAAAAAATGAGTCCATCTTGGGTTTTTGAATTAAACTTATTGGTGAATTATTTTCCTATTTATATCAACATAAGTAATTTTTCTAGGCATGGGGAAAAGAGGAACAGAATTACATGGCTTTACTAACATGACTAAAAATTGGATTATCAAAATGAAAGGTAGCATTTCTAACACAGACACCTTAAAATAATTATTTAAAAATAGAGATGTGAAATAATGTTTGAATGGTAAATTGATTTGCCACATTTCTTTTCCTGCAGATTTTCTGTTAAAAAGTTGTTCTTCTCACTGATGCCAAAAAATGTGACTTGACTAAGAATGATTATTAAAATAACATGATATTACTGCCATCTTTTTCCTGGGTATCTTCTTTTCTGATAGCTTTCTATGTGCTAATCATGTACAGGCTGGTGATGTGTTGTGGTCTCTGTATGTGTACCACCTGTACAGAATATGACCAACCAGCCATTTGAATGATAATCTTTATCTGGGGTTATGTGACTGAGGGAAGGGAACAAGTTTTAGAATTTTCAAGGTGTGTTTAGTGTCAGTCCATCCACTAAAATATTGATTGTAATTTTTCCACTGCCTGAAGTGAGAACACAGATAAACCAATAGGTGTGTCTAGAAATTGCATTGTTTCGTCGTATAAGCATCTTCTATACACTCGATCAAAAAATACAGTATTTTTTTGTCCTGGTGGAGGTAATATACCACTCATTAAAATATCTATGGACTTGTATTGCTCATCTCTATTTCATTTTGTCCTCTGTAATGACACTAGGCTATCATGCCTCTTTTGGGTAGGAGTCTGGCATAGAGACAGGCAGAGGCACTGGAAATGCTGCAGAAAAGTGCCAGGGTTGAACCATCCCCAGCCTTTCCCTCTCCTGCTCCCGTCCTGGGTCTGTGCAAAGTGACAGAGAAGTCCCTGCTAGGTTGCTGGTGTAGCTCTGCTGGGCAGGAATACACTGAAAACAGGGTTGCACAGCATCTCAATGTCCACTGCCACAATTTGTCACCTGCCTCTTTACAGTGATATTTTTCTGGATATTCCTTTGCACAAATCTTTGAAGACAATGAACAAATAACAACAAAAGATAAATCATAGCACTCATCATACTAGTAACAGGGGACTCTTTCAGTACACTAGTACTGGAGATTAGTGGAGCTTTTTTATCCCATAAGTTCAGCCTTTCCTGCTCCCCTCATGCTAGATAAAAGCTACAAAAAAAAGTACACCAACAGTTAGAGAGAGCAAATTGGGGGGAGGGGAGGGGGGAGGGCCTGTAGGGAGGGAAGAAAAAGAAAACATCTATCTTCATCCTGAAGTAATCCTTTTCAATAGAACAACTATTTTGCCAAGAAAACCTCAGCAAATAAGTCTTAATTATGGTGTAAGGTACCTAAAACTGTATGTATACATGTAACACTATAAAAGTAAGTTCAATAAATGTTTAAATGGATCCAAATAATTCTATGATGATTGAAGTAAATCACAAGAAGGCTGCTAAAACATCATTCAACAAAAAGTGTGTGCTTACTGCAGAGAGAGAGGAATGCAAGTGCACACTTCTGTGCATTGTTTCTGTCATGGTTTAACCTGGCAGCAGCCAAATACCACGCAGTCGCTCGCTCACCCCCCCTGCCGGGTGGGATGGGGGAGAGAATCAGAAGGGTAAAAGTGAGAAAAACTCGTGGGTTGAGATAAAGACAGTTTAATAGGGAAAGCAAAAGCCGCGCACGCAAGCAAAGCAAAACAAGGAATTCATTCACCACTTCCCATCGGCAGGCGGGTGTTCAGCCATCGCCAGGAAAGCAGGGCTCCATCACGCGTAACGGTTACTTAGGAGGACAAACGCCATCACTCCGAACGCCCCCCCCCTCCTTCTTCACCCAGCCTTATATGCTGAGCATGACGTCATATGGTATGGAATAGCCTATTGGCCAGTTGGGCCAGCCGCCCTGGCCACACTCCCTCCCAGCCCCCTGCACATCTGGCAGGGCATGGGAAGATGAAAAGTCCTTGACTAGCGTAAACAATACCTAGCAACAACCAAAACATCAGCGTGTCATCAACATTATTCTCACACTACATCCAAAACACAGCACTATACCACTTAATAGGAAGAAAATCAACTCCATCCCAGACAAAACCAGGACAGTATCCACCCCTTATTCCATACCATTTACATCATGCTCAGGTCCCACACTATCCAATACATTCTCATTACCCACCATCCCCCTTCCCATCTTTTGATATAATACACAGATATCATTCCCTTAGTCTATGGACCACCCCTGTAAAATGTCCATAAAATATCCATAAATGTACACAAAATGTCCACTGCGTTCATTTAGTCCATGACTTTGGGCTCCATCTGTTATGGTGGCCACTCAGGTCAGCAGAGGTGGTGTGTTGCATGGAGTTACTGGGCACCAAAGCCAGCTCAGGTCGGGTCACTGCTGCACCTGTGCTGCTTCTTGTAAAGTTTGTCCTCCGTTGGTTCAGGTGGTTCCTGCTATAGTAATTCCTATAACATGCAACTCAAATCATGGGTTACAACAATTTAAAGGTATATCCATTACAATCTCCACCCCTGGTCCCTTTGGGCCAGACCATAGGGTTTAACATTGCAATGAACTCCTCCCCTTGCCCCTGCTCCGGCTTGGATTTATCCACAGACTGCAGTCCCTTAAGGTGTACCTGCTCCAAGTGGAGCCTTACCTATGAGCCACAGTCTCTCCAGGGGTATACCTGCTGTGGCACAGACTTGTCCACAGCCACAGTCGCTTCGAGGTGCACCAGTTCCAGTGTGGCCTTCTCCATGGGCCACAGTCCCTTCAGAAGTAAACCTGCTCTAACATGGCCTTACCCATGGCTGCAATCTCTCCAGGGGTGTACCTCCCCTGTCATGGGCTTATCCACGGCCACACGCTTTGAGGTGCTCCAGCATGGCCTCATGCACAGCCACTGACGCTTCAAGGTGTACCTGCTGCAGCATGGACTTATCCACAGCCACAGATGCTTCGAGGTGTACCTTCTCCAGCGTGGACTTATCCTTAGGCCACAATCCCTTCAGAGGTATACCTGCTGCGGCACGGACATAATCACGGCCACAGACGCTTCAAGATGTACCTGCTTGGGCATGGGCTTATCCACAGTCACAGACGCCTCGGGGTGTCCTGTCCCGCATGGACTCAGCCACAGGTCACAGTCCCTTCAATTCGAGTTCACACTGCAGTTCCAGCCTGTCCAGCACACCAGCACAGAAGCAGCAGCGATGCCCTGGCCATCTGCCAGCCCAGGCGCATCCCCATTGCTGTTATCAGAATGTTCCCAGGCACAGCACAGTAAGACGATCAGCAGTGCAGTAGTACAGCAAGCAGCGAGAACATAAAAAGCAGCCACTAACGAGCACAAGACTCTAATACACATTAAGGCAAGCAAGTCCCATGGCAAGCACAAGAGCCTGCGAATTAATAGCTAAACAGCAGTAACAGCTATAAATTCAATCTAGCACATTCCAATCAAACCTGTCGTTATCTCGAACCCTTCAAGCCCCACGTTGGGCGCCAAAAAAGGACTGTCATGGTTTAACCTGGCAGCAGCCAAATACCACGCAGTCGCTCGCTCACCCCCCCTGCCGGGTGGGATGGGGGAGAGAATCAGAAGGGTAAAAGTGAGAAAAACTCGTGGGTTGAGATAAAGACAGTTTAATAGGGAAAGCAAAAGCCGCGCACGCAAGCAAAGCAAAACAAGGAATTCATTCACCACTTCCCATCGGCAGGCAGGTGTTCAGCCATCACCAGGAAAGCAGGGCTCCATCACGCGTCACGGTTACTTAGGAGGACACACGCCATCACTCCGAACGCCCCCCCCCTCCTTCTTCACCCAGCCTTATATGCTGAGCATGACGTCACATGGTATGGAATAGCCTATTGGCCAGCTGGGCCAGTCGCCCTGGCCACACTCCCTCCCAGCCCCCTGCACATCTGGCAGGGCATGGGAAGATGAAAAGTCCTTGACTAGCGTAAACAATACCTAGCAACAACCAAAACATCAGCGTGTCATCAACATTATTCTCACACTACATCCAAAACACAGCACTATACCAGTTAATAGGAAGAAAATCAACTCCATCCCAGACAAAACCAGGACAGTTTCTTAATTAAGGACACAGTGCGTTCTTGAATTATGTTCCCAATGTTTTCCATCAAGTTTCTCAATGCCTCAATTCCTGTGGAGATAGATATATAGGTGCACATACATATGCATATATATACACATCAAATGAAGAATAAACACTCTCTACTTAATACCATAATATATTTATAAAGAAATAATTATTAAAGTCTTGATTTTGTTGTCCATATTCATAATAAGTAGTGTATGAGACCACAAAGTTTCTTACTTCAACTGTGTCTGGTGGAAACATGCAGAACTTTGGTGATATCTGGTGACAGATATAATGTCAGATTCATAAAGATTTGACCTATTCAGATATTCAGCCCATGGACACTTGTCTGAATATATTACACACTGTCCTCAAACTTCATTTTCTGTACATTTATGTTGCTTTGTACGTTGGGTACACTGGTGCAAAATCCAGACCATCATTTCCTTGTTGAATCATTTTAATGCAACACACTGTTTCTGACAGCAAGGGATAAGCTGAAGGAGGGAAATACACCAAATATATTTCAGTTTTCCACCCTCTCTCTCTAATATATTGCTATGCATATGCTGAGTCCAGCATGCACTTTTTTCATCTCTTAACTCAGTGAAGATAAACTGTACATCAGTTAAGGAAGAAAAAAATCACAGCTGAAATGCTGAACTTGCTTTTACTTTAAGTAGAACAAATTACTTCCCTGGTTGCCATAAACATAGAAAAGATTTTTTAAACTAGAGCAAGTTTAGTACCTGCACTAGCTGTTTCTTCTTGCAAGCTTTCATCATCTGTGGCAATGTAATTTCTGGGTCATAAATGCGACTTGCTAACCAAGATGTTGCAGGAAATTGTGGTCTCTGTGAAAGTGACAGGAGATAGTCAACTGCAACATGTAGATGTATGGGCTGAGTATTAATTCGTTACAGGAAAATGATGTTAAGAACAGCAAAAAAAAAAAAAACTTTTAATAGTTGGGTTTTTTTCTCCTTTATGGAAAATAATGCAAAACAAAAGCCAATCAAGCTCTGTAGTCTTTAAAAACAGTTGGTGACTGAAAACTAATTTCCCTAGAAAATCATAATACATAATCATATACAATATAATAACCTGCTACAAACTTTTGAAAGATTTCTTTAACTTTGTAAGGCTGGTACCAAATCTAGCCGTGGCTAGGTATAAGAGCAGAACCAAGAATTTTCTGATAGGAAGACATTTCATTGAAAGAAGGACTTGGATAGGACCACTGAATCAAAATTTCTGGTAAATCAGAACAGCCACAAGAGATGTTTACGTTTACCATGTTCTTTTTAATAAAATCATTTTAAAGATGTTAAGTGAGCATCAGCAAATAGATTAATAAATGCCATTTGGTATTTCTTCTCTGTGATGTAATTTACCTAACTGTAGGCTATTTGTTAAGTATTAATTAAATGAACGAAAACTCACCGTAAGTTTAAGGCCTTAATAAGAGCTGAATTAGTTTATTTATTGCATTAACTGCCTGCAGGTAGGCAAATTAATTGCATGTCATCAAAGTTTATTTTGTGCTTCTATTTTGTGCTTTAACAAGCACACTGCTGAATATTAAATATATAATGATATTCCCATCTACCTCATTTAGCAAATTGTTTCTTTCAGCTCCATTGCTGTCAAGTACATACCAACACGTCTGAGAAATAATTCAAATCCATATCTATTTATTTTGCCATATCAAATGCAGTATGTGATTCATACTGGAAAATAGAGCATTAAGAAAGGGAAAGGTCCATCAGCATGGAGTTACAGCTAGGAGGAGACTATAGCCCTGTTTCTCGCTTTCTTGAGGAGTAGTGCTGGTACTTGTCTCTCTGCCTCACCATTTCCACTTCTCTTCAGCTCTCCAAGACATGTGACACAGAGGAGCAGAGGATCTAAAATGCTGCTTTGAGAGTGCAAGGAGGAGATTTCAGTGACAAGGGAGGTTACACTAAACTCCCTCTGCCAAATTTTATGCACATGAAAGAAGGAGAAGAAATGCACATGCAGACATTTATTTGCAGGACAGTCTACCAGTGGGGAGACACGAAAGAAGAACACGTTAATGGTTCCAATGGGTGCTTTGAAGACCCAGCTGCCAGCAGCAATGCCATGTTTTCCAACACAGAGGAACCAGAATTAAAGATGTAGCTGCTATCTCTCCCCTATTCTCCATTTCTTAAAGGAAATTTAATTGAAGTTTACTTCAGATAGATACAATTCCCCCTTCCTTATTTACATCTCGTCTGAGGTCTGCGATGCTTCATGTTTCAGAAGTGAGTATTCATGGTGGTGGTGTGGAAATGCTAGTGCATTGTGTGCCAAAGGGATGAGCAGAGGGAACAGCTGAAACTGGATCACTTGGCAGACCTTAGTAAGTAGCGGATGCACCTACAGTAGCATTATAGTTAGGACTGGGAGAAGTAAATATCCCAGTTACCCCTGTGAACCATACTTTGGGCAAAATCATGAAATAGGCTTCAAGACCATGGCCTAGATTCCCTTTGGGTGAAACCAAACTGGAAGACGAGTACCAGGAATGTGCCTAGGGCACTCCCACTTCTATGGGGCATTTTGACCACAGGTCTAGGCTGGTCTGAAGTAGGTTTTAATCACTTAAAGCATGCACAGTGTCAATGTCAAGTCCTCAATGCCAGCTGTTCAGTCACAGATGCACATTTATTGCTCCATAGTCCTTCATAATGTAGACATGGTAAGAGTCCCTTTATGGCTATGTCCTCTGCTGGCGTGGCAAGATGTCAAGTTTCCATATAATTGTTATGATTTACTAACAGTGATGAATTCTTTTTGATTCATATCGGGTTTAGATTTAAAAAATAATAGCTTACACTCAGCTGTGTTTTAAGAAAAGAAAAATCCCTTCTCAAACCATTTTTCAATTCAGATTTAGTTCAACTAATCTGTCTGGCTTTTGCAATTAAAATATACCTCATCCAACTTAGTCAGCCAATGCTGCAATATAGAAAAGTATTGCCTTTGATCAAAGTAAGTTGTTTTTATATTAAGGCAATGGATATTTCTTGAAGAAGGTACTGCATGATTAGGCAGTTTAAGTTCAAAATAATGTTTTAGATTCAGCTGTTAATCTAGGAAGAAAAATAGGTTTTTGTTTGAGTTCCAGCTGACTTCCTGATTCAATGTAGGGGTTCTTCTGTCAAAAGCCCCAAAGAGAGGAAAGCAGTAGAGTGTCTTTAGCCTATGTAAGGAGACAATGCTCTCCACAAAAACATAACAAAAAAACCCCAAACAACTCACCCTGCCAGTTAGCTTCAAGTATTAGGTCCCTCCTTCAAGTAGGCTATGACTCAGTCAGCCTGTCACTTCTAAAGAGCTGGTGCAGCAGTTGAGGAAGCCTGTAATCCTGATGAGTCACACTGTGACACCCTGTGAACCTGATATGCAAAATTCTGCAGTCTTACATCCTAAGAGTCCATGCAAATTCTTTGTCAATTTTGATCCACATGAGTTCTGCTTCGAATTTGTAATATAATCATATGCTTACAGGCAAAACAAACCTCTAAACAACAGTGTTCTTTTTGTTTCATGTGTAAGCCATGGAAAGTTGTGAATTGTGGATGGTTTTGATGTTAATGTATAAAGAGGATCACATTTGATTCTGGGTTCTTTTGAAAGGTCAGTGAGTCATGAAAAATTCTGCATTGAACAGGAGTCATAACTGAGATTTTCAACAATACATCTGAGCCCTAGTGAATGGGGTTGAGATTTTGTACTGAAGTTTTGCTAGAACTGTTTTGAAGCTAAGAGAAGGAGTTACTTGATTTTTACTGCTTTTAACAAAAATGTTGAAAGCAGTGTAGCTTTAGTCTGAGAAGGAATTGTGAGTGAAGTCAAGGCATCTTATGGGTGTCTCTGTTTTGAAACCAGAACCTGAAGCTCATGGTACTGCTAGCCTCAATAATGACAATAGGTAGGAAACAGTGAGAATATGTTTAATATTTCACTGTAAAGGAAGGAAAAAACCTGAAAAAGAACTGCCTGGGTGAACTGCCACCCCAGTCCCTAGGAAGAAAAGTTTCATATGTCTAAGTGTGTACAGAAGCAGTGCTATGCAACAGGAGGGACTTAAACTTCTTGGCTGTCTTTAGCCTATTCTGCAATACAGAAGTCTCAGTAGGCAAGCTATAGCATAAATCAGCATTGTAATATCTGACATTAAATATTACATATATTAAACAACGTTTAGCGTGTTTGTATTGCTAGACAGGCTCTTGCTTGAACTGAGGCCAGATTTGTCATGCATACACAAATTAAACTCTGCTCTAGTACTCCTGATAGCACCTCAGCCTAAGCCTTTTGCAGGACAAGGTGCAAGGTGAGAGTCAGGCTTGAATGCAGAAAAAGGGTATGGGTAGCTATTGCTTCTGAGGGGCCTAGTATTGACTGTATGAATACTTGTGTTTCAGAGCTTAGTCAAACAGATGGTCTGTAATAACTTGAGGGCTCCGAACTGTGGCAATCTGGTGGACAAGAGCTTATGCTATTTTCAGTTGAGCAACAAGGATCACTGTTTTACAGCTAAGTCTGGTGTGTGCCACCCTCAGGGGAGGAACATGCCTGACTTGAACTTATTTTTGCAGATCAGCAGTAGTCCACAAGCTTATTAAGCCAAGGTAAAGGCTCAGGCTAAGAACAGACATGCGGTGAAACCATACTTAGTAGGAATCAGATGGCTCTGTGAAAGGTCTTTTGGGAAATATCAGAAATGTCTGAAATAATTAGACTTTAGATATGAATACAATGAAATCTAAAGGTGTAACTGAAGCTTATATAAATATGTCTGATTTAATGTTAAGCTAACTACATCAAGGAATTTTAATAGTAATTTATGGCAGTGGGGGATTCCAAGTAATATGTAAAATCTGTCCAATGTCCTGGATAAACCCACAGGAAGCTATGCTATACTCTAATACTCCCTTGACTGAATTGTTAGCAGGACCCAAAATAGCTATATTAAATTTAGCTGAGGCAAATCACCTTTTTGGTTTTTTTAAGGCTGACATAACCAAAGTGGGTTGTTTTATTCAACTTGTTATAATTTACAAGTTATAAATGATGATAATTTGTTTTTTTCTAAAGTTTCTTAGCTTATTGGATATTATTTTATAATAGAGCAAAGTTTTTTTTCCCCTCTTTCCTTTAAAAAGTAAATTTCCACATTGCATTTTCTTCAGTCTGGTCAAAGACTAATAATGCACAGTATCATTACCTTGCCTATAGTGAAACATGCAATTATTCAGATCCTGGATCAAGTCTGAATACATGAAAAATTAAAAAAGCTGGAAGCAGAATAATATAGATGACATGACATTACTAAAATGTCATTTTAAGTCAAAAGTCATGCTCAGGACAGAATTAGTTTTCACTGTGATATTCAGGAAGAATATTTTCTCTTTATCATGGAGTTACTGCTTTTAAATATATAGTGCTAATCAAATTAAATGTCATGTAAGGTCAGGAATTATTTAATCTGTGTAAATTATAAAGGGAATAATTATTATAGTCTATATTTCCATGGTCATTTGCAAGCTAGTGATATTTCTTGTATTTTTTAAGTGTAAAACAGAACATTTTAATACCAGGATTATAGAAGTGATACAGTGGCATATTTTCCTCATTTAGATTATGTAAGAACTGTCAGGACTGTTTGGACATCTTGGTGACTGAATGCACTGATTCCTGGAATTAAAAGTGCTCTCAGTTTAGAGTAATGGCACCTGTTTTCCCTGTCATCATTCACTCTCCTTTTCCTCACTTTTCTTGAAAACACATAAGTAGATATATGTAAGGAAAGTAAAACCATTATTTGCATTTATGCCCCCTTACCTTTTCCTCTCTGTCTTCCCCTTTTTGCTGTGAAAGCACAAAAAAGATGGACCTATAAATAAAGCAGCTAATGATGTCTGATTTGGCATTCATTTTTTTAGGCTATAAGTAACTTCTTTAATATGTCATGCTTGGTTGAACTTCTAGGATGATTGTAATTAATGTACTTTGAGTTTCTTTTCCAAATTGGTGGAAACATGACATCATGATGCCATTGGCGTAGTACATGGGTTATCCGAGCTAAACGATTCTCTGATTTAGAGGCAAGCAGGCAGTACAATGATCTCTGCAAGAATGCCTGGGATAGATCTTCACTCCAGATTTGGAATAGCTCAGATCTGATAATTGTCAAGGCATGGGTCTGAGCACACCTCTTTGACTACTGAGAGCATTTTAAAGGTTGGTTTTGAATTGGAGAACTGTGGAAGTGTCCTGGTTTTGACTGGGATAGAGTTAAATTTCTTCCCAGTGCTGTGTTTTGGATTCAGTATGAGACAAATGTTAATAAAACACTGATCTTTTCAGTTGTTGCTAAGTACCCTATGGTTAAGGACTTTTCAGCTTCCTGTGCAAAAGAGGCTGGGAGGGAGCATAGCCAGAACAGCTGGCCCAGCTGGCCAACGGAGTATTCCATACCATGTGATGTCATGCTCAGTATATGAATGGTAGACGTGTTCCAGGAAGTAGTGGTCGCTGGTTTTTTTGGGCATTGCTCGGCAGGTATACCCATTTTGTATATTCTATCATCATCATCATCATCATCATCATCATCATCATCATCATTATTTCCCCTTCCTTTTCTGTTCTATTATACTGTCTTTATCTCAACCCACGAGTTTTCTCACTCCTACCCTTCCGATTCTTTCCCTGTCCCACTGGCGGGGGGAGTGAGTGAGCGGCTGGGTAGTGTTTGGCTGCCTGCCAGGTTAAACCATGACAGTTCTGTTTTGGCACCCAATGTGGGGCTCAAAGGGTTGAGATAAGGACACATCTCACCCGAGTGGGTTAAAACAAATTGTTATAAGCATTCATTATATCAGTTTAGTAGTTGCTGGTCATGTTGGTTTATTTGCTCTCAGAGTTGTCGGATCTGTACTTGAAGTTTTGCTATGTAGGATCTTACTGGCTGTATATACTGCTGTTTGTTGGTATTTATATGGGGTTTGTCATCTATGGGAGATGGATTAAGGTTATCGTTTTGCTACACTGTGTAACACTGGTTTATGGTATGATAAAAATACTGGTCGTGGGATTGTACTCAGCACTGCTGTCATTCCTGTGTTTGAGGAGCTATTTCTTGGAAACTATTAGTAATTACACTTTTTACCTCTTCTTCTTGGATAGCCAATTTACAGGGGTGACAGCTTCCTTCACCTTTCCCTTCTTCTCCAGGCTGATTACAATAGCTCTTGAGGATTTTGAATATCCTTGGGATGTTCAAACCAGCACGTTCCTATTGCTATGTCTCCTGAATGTATTTCAGGCCTTGTTTAAGGTTAAACAACTATTTAAGAATATCACCCAGAGATCTGCCCCAAGGCTGGATAGGTATGAGTGGCAGGGTGTATGGGATAGTATGGGCAAGTACCTAGGACAGTGGGCACCTCCAGTGTTTTGGAACTTCAGCCCTGAAGTTCCCTGAACTTGTTCCCTGAACAAGTGCAGAATCCTGAAAAAGTAGTAAAATATTTGGAAAACTTATGCTGTCACCCTGGCAATTCCAGAGAGACCCAGATTACTGCAACATGCTGGGGCCTGGGTCATGCCTACCGAGCCCTGTTCAACACTATTCAGAACCCTCAAGGGGAAGAGAAGGTCTCCGGATCTGATGACAAAATGACGGGCTACTCCAACCCCTGCGATGGGCACAGCGGTTACTCCAACTCCTGCAACAAGTACTACAGCTGAAACCAGAGGACCAACCCTTGCTGGTGTTAGTTGCCCCTGTACAGAAGAGGAAATCTTGGAGGCAAAAGTCAGGTCATTTAGAAAGGGATGATGGAAAAGCAGGGCCATCACGAGGAAGGCAGGAGGAAGAGGAAGAGCTCATAAACGGGATGGAAACCACCCGAACCCTATCCCTGAGTGAATTGCGAGATATGCGGAAAGATTTCAGCCATCGTCCAGGCGAGCATATTGTTACCTGGCTGCTCCTATGCTGGGATAACGGGGCCAGTAACCTGGAATTAGAGGGGAAGGAAGTGAAACAGCTGGGATCCCTTTCTAGGGAAGGGGGCATGAACAAAGAGATTGGAAAAGGGACACAGGCCCACAGCCTCTGGAGGTGACTGCTGTCAGGCGTGAAGGAAAGGTATCCCTTCAAGGAAGATGTTTCGCTTAGGCAAATGGACCACTATGGAGAGACGTATCCAGTACCTGAAAGAATTAGCCATGCTGGAGGTGGTTTATAGTGACCTGGACAACAAGCAAGTACCCAAACATCCAGATGAAGTCCGGTGCATGCAACCCATGTGGCAGAAGTTGGTACGGAGCGCACCAGCATCGTATGCCAATTCGTTGGCAATACTGTCCTGGAAAGAGGAAGAAGCACCAACAGTGGATGACGTGGTTGGCAGACTCCAGGAATACGAAAAAACTTTCTCTTCCTCCCTTGTCTCGGTTGTGGAGAAACTGTCCCTGGAAGTCCAGCAACTCAAAGAGAATATGTCCAATTCTCCAGCAGTATCTCAGCCATTAGGAGTCAACATTCTTCTGCTCAAAACAGAGGATATAGAAGGTACACACCACGGGGCACCCTGTGGTTTTACCTGCATGACCATGGAGAGGACATGAGGCAATGGGATGGAAAACCTACCTTGATCCTAGAGGCACGTGTACGTGAGTTGCAAGGAAAAATCAATCACATAAGGGGGTTCTCCCAGGAAAATTGCTGCTTCAATTTTCAGGAAAAACCTGTCTCACAACGGTCCAGTTTCCAGTTAACAGTTCCCCAGAAAAAGTTGAAAGGCTGATCTTACTTTGGATTGTAATGAAGAAATTCTGGACTCGCATTTACAAGAAGTGAGTAACGAATACTATGACCAGAACTAGAGGGGCCCTGCCTCCGGCCAGGCGGAAGAAAGGGACAACCGGGTTTACTGGACTGTGTGGATTCGATGGCCTGGCACATCAGATCCACAAGAATATAAGGCTCTCGTAGACACCGGTGCACAGTGCACCCTGATGCCATCAGGCTATAAAGGGGCGGAACCCATTTGTATTTCTGGAGTGACAGGGGGATCCCAAGAGTTAACTGTATTGGAGGCTGAAGTGAGCCTGACCGGGAACGAGTGGCAGAAGCACCCCATTGTGACTGGCCCAGAGGCTCCGTGCATCCTTGGCATAGACTACCTCAGGAGAGGGTATTTTAAGGACCCAAAAGGGTACTGATGGGCATTCGGTATATCTGCCTTGGAGACGGAGGAAATTAAACAGCTGTCCACCTTGCCCGGTCTCTTGAAGGACCCTTCTGTTGTGGGGTTGCTGAGGGTTGAAGAACAACAGAACCGGATGAGTGCAGCAATAATGGAATCAGAACTGGCTTCAGGATGCCACAATCCAACACCACACACCATCTCTCCTGCCCTGAAAGACTGTTATGACAGATGGAGCCCAAAGTCATGGACTAAATGAACTTAACGGACATTTTAGAGGGATAGCCCATAGACTAAGAGAATTATATCTGTGTGTATATATATCAAAAGACAAGAAAAGTGGTGATGATTAATTGGAATGTATTGGAAAATGTGAGACCTAGGCATGACATAGATGGTATAGAATAAGGGGTGGATACTGGTTTCATCTGGGATAGAGTTAAATTTCTTCCTAGTGCCGTGTTTTGGATTTCGTATGAGAAGAATGTTGATAACACACTGATGTTTTCAGTTGTTGCTAAGTACCCTACTGGTCAAGGACTTTCAGCTTTCATGCCCTGCCAAGTGCACAAGAGGCTGGGAGGGAGCATAGCTGGGACAGCTGGCCCAGCTGGCCAATGGGATATTTCATACCATGTGGTGTCATGCTCAGTATATGAATGGTAGGCGTGTCGAGGAAGTAGCGGTCGCTGGTTTTTTTGGGCATTGCTTGGCAAGTACACTCATTTTGTATACTATTATTATTATTATTATTTTCCCTCCCTTTTCTGTTCTATTAAACTGCCTTTATCTCAGCCCACAAGTTTTCTCACTCTTACCCTTCTGATTCTCTCCCTGTCCCACTACAGGGGGCGGGGGGGGTGAGAGAGCGGCCGTGTGGTGTTTGGCTGCCTGCCGGGTTAAACCACAACAGGAAGGAACTTTGAGAGCTGGTGACAATTTAGTTTCATTTTTCTTCTAATAGATGGCAGGTGTCTTTTTAAAATTTTTGTATTAAAAAACCATAAATGTATTGCTGAAATGCAACAATTCCGCTTTTGGCCATCAGTTTTTCAAATAACTCTCTGTATTAACAGCATTTTATGAGAAACCACTATGGTGCTCAAGATTGGTGTTAATCTTACTGCTTGTAACTTTCTGTATTTACAAATGTGTTGAAAACAGAAACATTTCTACCAATTAACTTTAGTGTACTGCAAAAATAAGCAATACAACACTTGATTTATGTCAACTGGTATGTTGAGTTGGTTTTACTGCTGATTCAGTTTAGCTTGTTTAGTCTTTTATTGAAACATGTTTTTTGGTACACTTTGCTACCATTTAATCATTAAAAGCAATTTAAGTATTAATCTTAATAATTTAGTAGACAGGTTGCATTATTTGTTCATTTCCTTTAATTCATGTTGTCTTAACAGATCAACAATTGTGTTACTACTTAATGAGGGTTACTATGTGATTGCAGGAGAGAAAATTACCTCCCTCAGTCTGCTGGAAAAACAAGTACATTTTCATACCGCCAGAAACCTACAGCACCCTGTCTCTCTCTCTCATCTTGCTCTTTTTTGTAGTTGCTAAATTGCACAATAAAAAACGTTGTATATGAAGAATAAACTACATGCTGCATCGCCTAAGATCATTTAATTGGTCTATGTTTATTTACCACAGGGAAATTAACAAGGAATTAAAAATGAATATCAGTATATGTCTTTGTTTCCATTTCTATGGAAGATTGTAATGTACTACAGATAACTAAAATGCTTTTTAAGTGCTTATTCCAGCTATTTAAGTTATAAAGGTTAGTCATGATTGACCAAGTGAAATCACCGTATTATTGTTTCTTATCTCATATGGATTAGGTACTAGGTTTTTTTAATATGTTTGAAATTGGATGTTTACCAAAACTTTAAAATTAAACTTCCACAAACATTCCAGATGTTTTGAACTCAACAATTGACCAAAAAAAGGGGCAATTATATTGTCAAGAGAAATATTTTTAAATGTTATAATTAAAAAATAATGATTTAAAGCATTTGTCAATCTCTAACTGAAATTGAAAGCCATGCTAGTGTTTTCAATTTACTTGAAAGAAACCTGATAGTGTTTGTACAAAGTCAAACAAACAAAAAAAAATTCTGTGATTCCATTTTTATTTCAGTTTCTGGAAAAAAATGTGAAACATTTAGTGACCCATTCTTAAAGACAGCGGTTACTTCTGCAACTGAACTATGTTTTCCATCATCTTTATGATCCTTAAGCTGTGTTGTGTGGTCTCTAATAAATGTGACCTCCAGAATACTGTAATCAATAAGGTATCAGGACTCCATACAACAGGTTTCTCTAGTGTTATACCTTTACACAAAACAAAGCACAGTAGTGTATTTGAACTCATGAATACTGCATGACTGATAGCACTAGGAGTAGTTTGTTTAAATTCAAAAAGTTAAATCCAGAGTGTAGAGTTCCATATGAAAGCCTACTCACACTCATACATTCTACTAATTTACTATAATAGCAGAAAACTGGTGTTAATAATTCTCATTCTTCCTATACTTTAGTTAGAATATGAGTATCATGCCTTAGTAGAAGATACTTGCATATCTAGGGGAAAAAAATCCAGAATACGGTTTCTTTGTTTAAAATGATAGCAGTTATAATTCCAGTTTACTGGAGAATAGCAGCTTTCTTATCTATATTCAGTCATTCACAGTTGGTTTACAGTAAACCAACAAACAAATCAGTGAACAAGGGGTTTCTATGACAAAGTCATTGCTATAACTAAGAGAAATAAGAGAACCTTCCCTCAAATTAGACTATTTTCCAGTGAAATGCTATGTTGCAGTAACAAAATCAATGTTTGAAAGCCTTTTTCTTTTAAATGCTCAATTTCCAAAGTTTAAGTTAAAAGAATGCTTATGTTTAAAGCTGCCACAAAATAACTGTTCAGAAATGCAACTTGTAATGAAAAACATCTAAGACTGTAGAGATCTGGAGTCAGTTTCAATGCATTGGTAGTTGCCCTACCCCATTACATCCTCTTTGCATGTATTGAAAACATGTTCCTTTGCTGCTTCATCTTCAGTTGCCTTTCTGTAAATTGAGACAAATTTTGCCTTTTTTTTTTTTTTAATAATATACTTTACACTCTAAGCTTAAAGAGTAGGGTTGTTTGATTTCATGTCTGTGCCATCTTGCATGTCTGGTATTTTTATATTTCTGTGAAAAAAGAAAACACAACTACAGCTGTCAAAAATATGTTCAAAACATTTTGGATTAACAAAATATGTTTTTGTTTCTAAAACCAATGGAATGAGCTAAACAGCTGCACGTGTTGTCAGACCATTCATAAACCAGAGATCTTAGGTGCAGTTTTATACCTGTTTATGTTTAAAACTATTATAAAAATATCCACAACAGTCCTGCATCAGGGTGTTTATGATATGTTTCTGTTCCTTGTGATGTTCTCAGTATAAAGTTCCTCAGCTCACAATCAGTTTGAATAAGACACTTAGGCTTATGGGGGTGCATTTACAGCTTGTGCCAGTTAATTTAAAAAATTGTTACTGATTTTTTTTACCACTCACCATCTTTCCTCTCCTAGCAATGAGAAAATCCCCTCAAAGAGTTACAATTTTCAAAGAACAGCAGTTTTGAGCTGCCAGCTTCTTATCTTCACTGATATGTAATACAAGAGAGAAAATTTGTTGAAGTATTTGTCAGTCTACAGTCATGTATTTGATAAAACTCAAACCTTTTTGAAGACAGTATGTTTTGTTAATATGCTTCTACTTTCTTTATGCTGTGCATGGCGCTATAGCCTATCCAGCAATAAAGGCTAGAAACCCTCTGGACCAAGATCAATAATTCTTCACTATGTTTTCTAAGTTATGTCTTCTATATTGTTGGAATTCTGTTTCTTTAGCAATCTAAATGTGACTGAAATGTGTGAAAGATTGTTATGTTTGTCTAAGAAGCCTTTTAGACTTCAAAATTCTAAAATTGTGAGCTCTCAACAGCTCGGTTATAAATAATTTTTTCCTGTGGTAAAAATGACTGTTCCTAAATGGTATGTAACTTTACTGCTGTAAAGTGACATAAATTCATATAGTGAAAATAAACCAAGAAAAATATTTTCACTCAAGATAAAAATATAAAAATGGACAAATTAGCATTGACAAATTCCAAGGAAAAGTGTGTCTTTGCATTGATCTCAAGTCTACCTCCAGGAAAATTCTATCATGTCTCCAACATTAATTGTGGACTTCTGAAATGCAACACCTCCATATCAAAGGGAGTCTCCATAATTATGTGCTTTGTGAATGTTTTTAATGACCTCAGTCAGAACTAATTATAACAAAAACCGCTGCCCCAGTCATTAGCTATTGTACTTTTGTGTAACACCACTTAAACCAATCAAAATTGTAAGAGAAGGCATCACTGCCTGTGAGACAGGTGTCAGGTTCTCTTCCCATTGAACTCTGACTTCAATTCATGTAGGACATGGTCTGAGATGTTGACATCATACTAAAAATGCCATTGTGATTGACATTTCTTGGTTTCTCAGCAAGAAAAAAATATTTGAGTCTTCATGAAAGGTGAACTCTCATATCATTCCCAGAGTACTGATGCCTCCAAGTTAAGATAAAGGAACAATAGTTTGGCAGAGAACTGACCAGCTGTGGATTAGCATGGCAAGTTAAAAAACCAACCAACCAACCAGAAATAAGTTAAAATTAAGACTTATGTAAAGACTATATATATTAGGTCAATCACAACACTAATCACTCTCTCCAAGGTCCACGGGTCCACAGGTCCTGCCAGGAGCCTACTCCAGCGCGGGATCTCCACAGGGTCACAGCCTCCTTCAGGCGTCCTCCACGGGCTGCAGGTGGATATCTGCCCCACTGTGGACCTCCATGGGCTGCAGGGGGACAGCCTGCATCACCATGGTCTTCACCAGGGGCTGCAGGGGAATCTCTGTTCTGGTGCCTGGAGCACCTCCTCCCCCTCCTTCTTCACTGACCTTGGTGTCTGTAGGGCTATTTCTCTCACATGTTCTTACTCCTCTCTCCGGCTGCTGTTGTTGCACAGATTTTTTCCCTTCTTAAATATGTTTTCCCAGAGGCGCTACCGCCGTCACTGATGGGCTCAGACTTGCCAGCAGCGGATCTGTCTTGGAGCTGGCTGGCATTGGCTCTATCGGACATGGGGGAAGCTTCTGGCATCTTCTCACAGAAGCCACCCTGTAGCCCCCCCCGCTCCCAAAACCTTGCCACACAAACCCAATACAATTATGAAAATATATTTAAGGAAAACATTATTGTTTGTCTGTCAGACTGCTGAAAATAAGGATCAGATTCAGAGACTGGAGCATTTCTTTTCCTAAGGAGTGACAGAATACTTTTTTCCACATTAATTTTGTCTCTGGAGGCAAAATAAATGCTATTTTAAACAGAAACACAATATGGGCTATTACAATTTGACTTGTTTTGGGATTCGAAGGGACTAAATTTTTTGATTTCTGAGGCCTGGGTATTTGCTGAAGTACTAACTATGTATATGAGTGACTGGGGCAGTTATTTTCTGAGTCTGTTAGGGCAATATAGCATATATGCTGTTCTAAGAGCAATTAAGATATTGAAACCCTTTTGTGTGACTGGGTTACTGGAATCCTAGATTTAAAAGGATCTGTAGCTCAGCTGATTATTTTTAAGCTTTTTACTTCAAATCATACTTGAATAATCAGAAATAACTCCATAGCCAGATGATGACAGAAAATCCCATTGTTAACACTAACAAAGGTTTTCTATTTGATCGGCACTGTGTAGTGCAGCAGTTTTTGCACTGCATGACAGTACCACAGCCTTTAAAGACACAGTTCCCAACAATTGTATGGGTATTCCAGGAGACCTTTTGATGGATATTCCAGGTATTTCAGAAGACCTTTTGATGAAGAGTCTGAATTATACAGCATTAAACAAGGATGACAGAAATGCTCCCATCACAGGTAGTTGTTTTAGCTTTTTAGTTTCTTCCTCCTTGGAAACTGGATGAGGTTAAAGAGTAGGGGGGGAAGTGACCAAGTACTTATAGGGCCAACTTCAAGCTTCTAACATGGATGCTCTGAATGTTCCCTGGGAGCATGTGTTTCTGCTGACAACTTAAAAAAATCAGGTCATAACCTTTATACTCTGAATCATATTTTAAGGTGACTGCTTAATGAATACCTCCTCTCCACTGTAAATACCTTAGTCTTTGCCTTCTCTCTCAAATAAAAATATTCATCATTTTCCTTCTCTTATGCTCCTCTCTGTGACTAGTTTATGAAAAAGGGGGGCTATCGATTCAGAATGCAAACCTCACCCATGATAGTTTTTAACCCATGATACTGATCTTGTATAGTGAAAATTAAGTGAACCTGATTGGGTTTTTATAGCACATAGAGTCCCTAATTTTGTGCTTTAATGAAGATAGATTTCTAATTAATTAACTGGTATATATTTGATTTGCAATAGCTCAGTAGTGGGCACTTTATTTCTCCTTTTAAGGTTAAAAAACAGATGGATTTTCAGAGGTGCTGCATGCTTGCAGCTCCTACTGAAACTGTAAGTCATTTTCATAATATCATGCTGGCATAGAAGCATATGTTATTAAGATCACAGAATGGATTCCGTTGTTCAGAAATACTTTCTGTTGCCAAAGAGGGAAGAATTTGGAAGAGGGAAATGAAACTGCTATTGCTTTGTGACTTATTGCATGGTATCTCTTCCTAGCACAATAGCAGCTCATAAAGAATGAGATGAAGAATTATAGAGAGATGGTTTGTCTTTCTAGCTTTCCTGAGCTTTATAATTAACATAAATTTATTTATCTTTTCTAGGCTAAATCATAAAAATGGAGTGAAAGGTACCTCACACAAACATTATTTTCTCATTCTGCCCCCAACAGGAGGAACTGTACCTCATTCCCAAAAGCTGCCAGTCCAAATTGTCCTCAGAAACTTGCATCGTTAGAAATTCAGATACCTTCCTGAATATTGCTTCAAGAGAGCTAAGCACTTCACAAACATTCATCTCTGACTTGAAAACAAAGGTATGCCCTTGATCTGTTCTCAAAAACAATGCCAAAATCCAGGAGTCTGCAATTCAGCACAAGAGACCCGTGTGGGCGGTAGGTGTACAGCTAACAGAAAGAGCTGAGCTTTACTGTACACCCTGCTGCCAACATCTTCTCTGTGCCCACTGTTCCTTCTCCCACCTCCTCATTCTCTTCCCTCTGCGTAGAAGGTATTTGGGCAACCATCTGGAAGTATATTTCCCTGCTGGTTCCCCTGAGCCTAAATGTTGAGGACAGACACTCTCAAGGGTACAATTTCTCCATCTTTTCGATGCTATAATCAGTGGCTTTGTTGCACTTTGTTTCCTACCTGCAAGATGGTGAGATAGCCTTGTGAAAACAGATACATATAAGACTGCAAAGCACCCAGATGCTATGGGGGATGTAACTTGTCCCCATGGTGTTGAAGAAAACACCAACTAGGGGAAGCCTCAGAACAGCTCTTACAAAGACCAGAAGCTACAGTAGATGACACTGCTTCCACAGCAGCTCTCCAGCCTCCTCTCTTATTAGAACAAATTCTGAGATCCAAGCAGGCTTGTCTCATTTGTTGTCATTAGGGACAGTATCATAATTATTCTTTACATATTGATTACTTCTTTCTTTTACACTTTCCTTTTCTCTCCCCACAAAAATTCCTGACTTTCGAAATGTTTTCTGCTTGGTATTCATGCATCCCTTCCTTTCTTCTATTATCCCAGCTTTTATGTTTTTTATCAATTTTGTTTAACTTCAGTGGAAATAAACACAGTAGGAAGTAAATTCTCCGAGACAATCACCATCCTTTCTACTCATGTAAAAAGCCTAACACTTATTATGTTTTATGTAACTTAGTAAATTGATTTACTGGAAATGAAAGTGAAAGGTGGGGTGAACTGTTTTAAGGAAGCAATAGCAATATTCCTTCCCCTGCTATTACTGTATCACATGACAAAAGTAAAATGATGCAGTTACACAGTTCTTCTTTCTCCCATTCCCTCCACTTCCTGCACCCACCGAAAATGGAGTTGACATTGTAAATAGCATTGTGAATTGTTATTATACCTATTTTTGCCACCGAGACTACCTTCAGATATGAAATATTAATATATATTTTAAAATGCAATGGACTCATATTCAAGGAATCCTCAATATTTTTGTAAATGTGACCCCTTTCTCTGCTCTAAATACTTTCATGGAAGAATAGAAATACATCATATTTAGGTAACGATATTTAGTTGAGGAATTGTGGGTGAGCAGTATCAAAAAGACTTTTTAAGCTACCCACTATCAGTCATCAAGCTTACACGAAAAGAGCAAAACAGAATCTGGGTATTGGAAATATTCATTCAGAGTGTAATTAACAACACTGATCCTTGCTCAACTGTAAGAGATCATGAGGATTCCTGTTCTTCAAGGCTAATCCAATAATAGCCTTTTCCTCTGAGATAAAATTTCTTAACACTAATGTTGGTGTCATTCAAAAGAGTTGAACTTCTGGAACCTTAAACCAGTATTTTGAAATATTCGTACAAATCTTGTCAAAGTCAATAGGCATTTTTCTATTTGCTTCACTGATGTGGAACCTGGGCCCTGGTTTTCTGATAAGACAGATCTTCAGGTGCTAGAAAACGCCTGAGAATTTCATGGGCTTATAACTGACTTTATGAGACTAATATAATACACTGAACAGTTGTTTTAATATACTAGATTCTGCATTATCTTAATCTGTATTGCTTTCTTAATGTTGAATATCATGTACATCTATATTTAAATGTGCTAAATAGCATCATATAGTGTTAAGAATAACTTGAAAGTGTGTATTGTTGCTGGAATGAAGCTATCTCAGTAATAACCCCCTGTTGTTTTAACATCCCACATGATCACGCATTGTTTCTATTTCTGACTTATTTTTCATAGTTGTCCTTCAACATCTTTAAAAAATAGAAGTGTGATATCTTTTGGGGGCCTGCTGTTACAATTAGTTACAATGAAAACTGTGTAAGCAGTCTCCTGTATAACTGCCCCAATGGTTAGCAAAGTCTAACTCTCCCTAAGAGTTCAGCTGTATGAATCACACTGCATTATATAGCCACCCATTGTAATAGACAAAAAATTATAGCCTTTCATACTTGCTGTCATCTTCTAGTCAATATAATTTAAGCACTCTGCAGTAAACCTCAGTGACAAGAACTGATGCATATTTTGTCCCCTTAATTTTGAAAGAGTAAATAGAGAAAGATGTTACAGTGTAACCTACAGAGACTTCCACAATTTCAGGAAACTTGGTAGAGCCATGTATAGGGAAGAACTGTATTTAGTCACCTTAACCTCCAAGAAGACAGGAAGGCAGAACCACCAGGCTAAATAAATACGTCTCTTTATTGGTGTTCCCTGATGTCTTCTCAGTCTTGAGGAACTTTGCAAATGCAATGCAACAAATGTCTCTCCTCCTACTCTGTGTATGTTGCTCATGAGAAAATGAGGTTATGTTTCTATTTCTAGGAGTCTGTATGTGAAATGTTTCCTTTCTTGAGACAGGACATTGCCAAGGATCTTTTGCTATCTGTCTGTATCATAACTGAAGGATTACGGATGATATGTGGTCTTCATAAAATGTTCTTTAAAAACCTAAATGATGAATATTTTTATTGTTTTTTTGTGGTGAGGTTTTGGTAGCAAGAAGGATGCAGCGGTGCAGCTGTGGCTTCTGTGAGAAGAGAGAGCTGCCCAATGTCAGACAGAACCAGTTCCAGCTGGCTCCAAAATGGACCTGCTGCTGGCCAAAACTGAGCCCATTGGTGAGGCTAGTGGAGCCTTTATAATAACGTATTTAAGAAAGAGTAAAAAAACTCTGTGCAGCAATTCTGAGAGAGAGGAGTGAGAAAAATGTGAGAGAAACAGCCCTGCAGACACCAAGTTCAGTGAAGGAGAAGGGGGAGGATGTGCTCCATGTGCCAGACCAGCGATTCCCCTGCAGCCCGTGGAGGAGACCATGGTGATGCAGGCTGTCGCCCTGCAGCCCATGGAGGAACACAATGGAGCAGATATCCATACTGCAGCCCGTGGAATACCCCACACCACAGCAGGTAGATGTGCCCTGAAGGAAGCTGCAGCCCATGGAGAGGAACACATGCAGGAGCAGGTTTTCTGGGAGGAGCTGTTACTCATTGGGGACACACGCTGGAGCAGTACATTCCTGAAGGACTGTACCTGGTGAAAAGGACCCATGCTGGAGCAGTTCTTGAAGAACTGCAGCCTCTGGGAAAGACCCATATTGGAGCAGGTCATGAAGGACTGTATTGCGTGGGAGGGACCCCACACTGGAGCAGAGGGAAAGTGTAAGGAGGAAGGAGTGGCAGACATGAAATATTATGAACTGACTGTAACCCCCATTACTTCCCGCCCTCTTCTGCTCAGGGAGGGGAGGAGGTAGAAGAGTCAGGAGTGACATTGAGCCTGGGAGGGAAAGGTGGGTGAGAAGAAGGCATTTTTAGTCTTGATTTTGTTTCTTATGATCCTCCTCTATTTTTAATTTTCAATAAATTAAAATACTCTATCCCAAGTCAAGTTTGTTTTGCCCATGAAAGTAATTGGTGAGTGATCTCCCTGTCCTTGTCTCAGTCGACAAGCTTCTTTAATCTTTTTTTCTCCCCCCGTCCTGATCAGGAGTGGGAGTGAGAGTGTAGCTTGGTGGACACCTGGCAGCCAGCAGGTTAACCCATCACAATATTCCATAATCTTCCTAAGCAGCCCAGTTTAAGACTATGATGGAGTCTGGCAGTGCCATTTTAATTCACACTATGCATAGGTATGATTATGCCTCATTGCTTCATTCCGTGAATTAATTCAATATTTATCATAGAATCATAGA